>NC_091068.1:97985118-99384118 GCF_000393655.2 Nicotiana sylvestris
GCTGGGTCACCTGCTTTGACTTGGGACCAGTTTTCATAGCTATTCTTGGAGAAATATCTTTCTATTACTCAGAGAGAGAATTATTGAAGGCAATTTGAGCGTCTCCAGTAGGGTTCTATGACCGTCACTCAGTACAAGACCAGATTTGCGGATTTGGCCCATCATACTCTTTTTATACTTCCTACCGAGAGAGAGAGGGTCTGGAGGTTTATTGAGGGGCTCGCTCAGCCTATCAGATTGTAGATGGCTAAGGAGACGGGGAGCGAGATTTCTTTCCAGGATGCGGACAATGTGGCCCGGTGAGTTGAGGCAATTCTATCTTATGGGAGTGGTCAGATGTCTGACAAGAGACCTCGTCATTCTAGTAGGTTCAGTGGTGCCTCGTCTAGAGGCAGGGATTTTTTCGCAGACGCCATCCTCCCAGGCCATTTCATTCAGCACTTTAGGCATCTCATAGGGCTTCAGGGAGTCGTGGTCCTTATGTTCCTCCTTCAGGGCAGCCAGTTTATAGTGCATCGCCAGCTCCTATCAGAGCACTTCCTCTTTAGAGTTATTATCGTGGCCAGCCAACACGTTAGGGTTCATCTCAATATTTAGATGGATGTTTCGAGTGTGGTGAGTATGGGCATATCCAGAGGACCTGTCCGAGATTAGTGGGTGTCCAATCACAGTATTAGGGTTCTCGTGTAATGGTTCCAGCACCAGTTTCTGCATCGCCTGCTCAGTTAGTCAGAGGTAGAGGTTAGGTAGCTAGAGGCAGGGGTCAGACTGTTAGAGGTGGAGGTCATGCCATTAGAGGTAGAGCCCCCCCCCCGGGCTAGAGGCCGTCCCAAAGATATAGTTCAGAGTGGTGGGGCCCAGCCCCATTGTTATCCTTTTCCAGCCAGGCTTGAGGCTGAGTCTTCTGATGCTGTTATCCCAGGTACCATTTTGGTTTGTAGTAAAGATGCTTCAGTTCTGTTTGATCCAGGGTCTACATACTCCTATGTGTCTTCTTATTTTGCTTCTTATTTGGTTGTGCCTTGTGATTCTTTGAGTGTTCCGGTGTATGTGTCCACACTTGTGGGAGATTCTATCATTGTAGATCGTGTCTATCGTTCATGTGTGGTTGTCATTGGAGGTCTTGAGACCAGTGTAGACCTTTTGCTTCTTGATATGGTTGATTTCGATGTCATTTTGGGGATGGATAGGTTGTCACCTTACCATGCTATATTGGACGATCACGCCAAGACAGCCACCTTAGCCTTACCGGGGTTGCCTCGATTAGAGTGGAGAGGGACTCCTGGTCATTTTACCAGCAGGGTGGTCTCTTATATGAAAGCTCGGTGTATGGTCAAGAAGGGGTGTTTGGCTTATTTGGCTTACGTCCATGATTCTAGCGCCGAGGTTCCTTCCATGGACTTTGTACCAGTTGTTCGTGAGTTTTCAGAGGTATTTCCTGCAGACCTACCGGGGATGCCACCCGACAAGGATATTGACTTTTGCATTGATTTGGCTCCGGACACTTAGCCCATTTATATTCTGCTATACCGTATGGCACCGCCAGAGTTGAAAGAATTGAAGGAGAAGCTACAGGATTTGCTTGATAAGGGCTTTATTAGACCTAGTGTCTCGCCCTGTGGTGCGCCAGTATTGTTTGTAAAGAAGAAGGATGGATCGATGAGGATGTGCATAGATTGTCGATAGTTTAACAAGGTCACCATCAAGAACAAGTTTCCATTGCCGAGGATTGATGATTTGTTCGACCAGCTTTAGGGTGCCAAAGTGTTTTCAAAGATTGATTTGAGATCTGGTTACCATCAGTTGGGGATTAGGGCATCCGATGTCCCTAAGACAACTTTTTGCACTCGGTATGGGCATTATGAGTTTCTAGTGATGTCATTTGGGTTGACAAATGTCCCAGAAGCGTTCATGGATTTGATGAACCCAGTGTTCAGGCCCTATTTGGATTCCTTTGTGATTGCCATCATTGATGATATCTTGATATACTCCCACAGCTGGGAGGAGCATGAGCAATATCTTTGGACCGTTCTTCAGACTTTGAAAGACAACCAGCTATATGCTAAGTTTTCGAAATGCGAGTTTTGGTTGAGTTCAGTTGCTTTCTTGGGTCACGTTGTATCAACAGAGGGCATTCAGGTGGATCCGAAGAAGATTGAGGCAGTCAAGAATAGGCCCAGACCCACATCAACTATAGAGATTCGTAGTTTCTTGGGATTGGTAGGCTATTACCGCCGGTTTGTGGCGGGGTTTTCATCTATAGCGGCCCTGATGACCAGGTTGACTTAAAAGGGTGCCCCGTTCATATGGTCAAACGAGTGTGAGGTGAGATTTTAGAAGCTCAAGACAGCTTTGACTACAGTACCGGTATTGGTATTGCCCATAAGTTCAGGGTCATATACAGTATATTGTGACGCATCTCGTATTGGACTTGGTGCGGTGTTGATGCAGAATGGCAAGGTTATTACATATGCCTCGCGACAGTTGAAGATTCACAAGAAGAATTATCTAGTTTATGATTTGGAGCTAGCAGCCATTGTTCACGTGCTGAAAATTTGGAGGCATTATTTATATGGCGTGTCGTGTGAGGTGTTCACCGATCATAAGAGTCTGCAGTACTTGTTCAAGCAAAAGGAGCTAAATTTAAGGCAGAGAAGGTGATTGGAGCTATTGAAAGATTATGATATCACCATCTTATATCATCTCGGGAAGGCCAATGTGGTGGCCGATGCATTGAGTAGGAAGTCAGCCAGTATGGGCAGCCTTGCGTATATTCCATTCGATGAGAGACCGCTTGCTTTGGGTGTTCAGGCTTTGGCCAATCAGTTCGTGAGGTTGGACATTTCTGAGCCTAGTCGTGTTTTAGCTTGCACAGTCGCTCGGTCTTCATTATTTGAGCATATCAGAGATTAGCAGTATGATGATCCTCATTTGTTTATCCTTAGGTATACAGTGTGGCACGATGGTGCCAATAAGGTTTCAATTGGGGATGACAGAGTTTTGAGGATGTAGGGTCGAGTTTGTATGCCTAATGTGGATGGACTTTGTGAATTGATTCTAGAGGAGGCCCATAGTTCTTGGTATTCTATTCATCCGGTCACCGCTAAGATGTATCAGGATTTGTGGCAACATTATTAGTGGAGGAGGATGGAGAAGGATATTGTTGCACATGTAGCGCGGTGTTTGAATTGTCAGCAGGTAAAGTACGAGCATCAAAGACCTGGTGGTTTGCTTCAGAAGATTGAGATTCTTGAGTGGAAGTGGGAGCGTATCACTATGGATTTTGTTGTTGGACTCCCACGGACTTAGAGGAAGTTCGACGCAGTAGGGGTTATTGTGGATAGGCTGACTAAGTCAGCGCATTTCATTCATGTGGTGGTTTGCTATTCTTCATAGCGGTTAGCAGAGATTTATATCCGGGAGATCATTCGCCTTCATGGTGTGCCTGTGTCTATCATTTCTGACCGAGGTACGCAGTTTACCTCGCATTTCTGGAGGGCATTACAGCGTGAGTTGGGTACACAGGTCGAGTTGAGCACAACATTCTATCCTCAGACGGACGGACAGTCCGAGCATACTATTCATATTTTGGAGGATATGCTCCGCGCATGTGTTATTGACTTTGGAGGTTCTTGGGATCAGTTTTGCCATTAGCAGAGTTTGCCTACAACAACAGCTATCAGTCGAGCATCTAGATGGCCCCCTATGAGGCACTATATAGTAGACGGTGCCGATCGCCAGTTGGGTGGTTTGAGCCAGGAGAGGCTCGGTTGTTGGGCAAAGATTTGGTACAGGATGCCTTGGATAAGGTTAAGATCATTCAGGATAGGCTTCGTACAACTCAGTCCATGCAAAAGAGTTATGCCGACTGTAAGGTTCGTGATGTGGCATTCATGGTCGGGGAGCGAGTGTTGCTTCGAGTGTCGCCCATGAAGGGCGTAATGAAATTGGGAAGAAGGGCAAGCTAAGCCCTAGGTTTAGCGAGCCTTTTCAGATTCTTCCGATAGTGGGTAAGGTGGCTTATGAGCTCACATTGCCACCCAATTTATCAGCAGTTCATCCAGTATTCCATGTGTTCATGCTCCGGAAGTATCACGGTGATCCATCCCATGTGTTAGATTTTAGCACTGTCCAGTTGGACAAGGATTTGACCTATGAGGAGGAGCCGATAGTTATTCTAGACCGGCAGGGTCGCTAGTTGAGTTCAAAGAGTTATTTGTCGGTTCCTATGTAGTGGAGAGATCAGCCTTTTGAGGCAGCTACCTGGGAGTCCGAGTCCGATATGCAGAGTAGATATCCCCACCTTTTCCCCAGCTCAGGTATTTTTCTATGTCCGTTCGAGGACTAACGGTTGTTTTAGAGGTGGAGAATATGATAACCCAAAAGGTTATCTTGTTATTAAAAAGTAATTTTCAGTTCTGAGGTGTTGAAAACCTCCTTTTATTTCTCCTTGATTTGCGTACGCAGTCCGGGTGCGATACCGGAAAGCTTTCATGTGAAGTTTAAGAAAAATATTGAAATTTACCTTTAAAATTAATTGAAGTTGACTTTGGTCAACAATTTTTGGAAACGGACCTGGACTCGAGATTTGACGGTCCCGTAGGGTCCGTAGTAAAATGTGGGACTTGGGCGTATGCCTGGAATCGAATTCCGAAGTCCCTAGCCCGAGAAATGGGTTTTTGAAGAAAACTATTTAACTGAAAATGTAATGGTTTTTGAAAATTCAAATAGATTTGATCCTTTTGGTATCGGGCCAGTATTTTGGTTCCGGAGCCCGATACAGGTCCGTTATTGTATTTAGACCCTATCTGTGAAATTTGGTGAAAAACAGAGGTGATTTGATGTAATTCGAACCTTTGGTTGAAAAGTTAAAATTTTTGAACTATCTTGAAAATTTCATGAGTTTTGGTGCTGAGTTCATAGTTCTAGATATTATTTTGGCGATTTGATCATGCGAGCAAGTCCGTATGATGTTTTTAGACTTGTATGCATGTTTGGTTTGGAGCTCTGAGGGCTTGGGTGAGTTTTATATAGGCCGCGGAGTGTTTTGGAACCTTAAAGAAATTGCTAGTGTTTCAGATCTACAGATTTTGCAATTGTGAAGTCTGGCTCGCAAATACGAGCACTACAATTACGAAGAATCATCGCAATTGCAATGATTGGGCTGGGCAGGGGACCTTCGCATTTGCGAAGTTCATCGTCGCAAATGCGACATGCATAATAGCCGCAATTGCGAACACTTGTTCGCATTTGCGAAGGCAGAAGGCCAAGCCAACCTTCGCAATTGCGAAGCATTGGTCGCATTTGCGAGTTCGCAATTGCGAACATTTTATCGCAAATGCAATACGGAAATACGTGCAACTGTGTAAAACCCAACTTAGACAGAATTTTCACCCATTTTTCACATCTCTCAAATCCTAAAACCCTATAGGCGATTCTCCAAAGATCAAATCTTCCCCAAACCTTTGATAAGTGATCCTAATCCATTTTATTTCACTTTCCCATCACATTTCTTGAATTCCCAACCGAAAATCTAAGATTTCTATGGTAAAAATTGGGGGTTTTTGGGTAGAACTAGGAATTTCTATAAATTGGGGATTTAGACCTCGATTTGAGGTCAGATTCCAAAACCAATTGTATATTCAGGCTCGGGGGAGAATGGGTAATCGGGTTTTGATCGGAACTTCGGATTTTGACCAAGCGGGCCCAGGAACGATTTTTGACTTTTTGGAAAAAATGTTGGAAAACCTATAATTATGCATTGGAGTTGATTTCTTTAGAGTTTATTGATATTGTGTTAACTATGACGAGATTCGAGTAAATTGGAGGTGGAATCGAGAGGTAAAGCAGTAATTGAGCTTTGAAATACCCATTGCCTGGAGGTAAGTATTTGGTCTAGCCTTGACTTGAGGGATTAGGGATCCTCGACTTAATTGCTATGTGGAATTCCAGTGTGTGGCGTATAGGTGTGGTAACGAGTACCTATGCACCACCAAATTATCATTTTAGCAAGTTCCTTTCCCCGTTTCCCATTATATTATTTCTTGCCTTAATTGTTACTTGCTCATAATTATTTTCATGTCTTAATTGCTACCTGCTCATAATCATTTCCATGTCTTAACTGCTACTTGTTCATAAATGTTTCCATGTCTAATTGTTTCATATTAACTGTTGTCCTCTTATTTGAAGTATATAATTGTTTCATGGTTCCGTTCTACTACTCTATTGGCTTATATTAGTTTATTGGTGCCTTATGATACACTTTGGTTGGTCTCGCTGAGTAGTTTACACTGATAAAGTTTCATAATCATAGTGATATTTCCATTGTGTGGATTGAGGTATAAGTGTTGTGGAGGATCTGAACTAACCTGTGAAACAATTGTCTTTATTTTCATGTTTGGTGTTGTTTTATATATTAGGATCGGGTTGCACGCCGCAACAAGGAGGAATAAGGGTGAATGTAATTTTCTGGTGGGAGCGGGTTGCACGCCGCAACAAGGATCAATAAGGGTGGACAGGTGGGATCGGGTTGCGCACCGCAACAGGAGGAATAAGGGTGATATATATATTGAGGAGTAATAAGGGTAGACAGGTGAGATCGGGTTGCACGCCGCAACAAGGAAGAATAAGGGTTAATATTGATACTGTTGTTGTTTATATGATGGGATCGGGATGCACGCCGCGTCAGTTGATATTTGTATTCATTTCTGTTAAGGTCTATTACTGTGATGTTGAAACACCCTTAAGGATTGATTATAGCTGAATATTAGTAGAATAGTTGGGTTCCAGCTTTATCTAATGCCTGTTATTGCTTTATTACATTCTGTATTTCCTTTCTGTTTAGTATAAACTGTTGATGGTTGTATATGTTGTATGCCCCGCCATAGCCTCGTCACTACGTTATCGGGGTTAGGCTCGGTAATTATCAGTACATGGGGTCGGTTGTACTGATACTGCACTCTGCACTTCTTGTGCAGATTTTGGAGCTAGTGGCTGATCGAGAGGTTGGTTGTTGTTGTTGCGTCCTAGAGACCCAAGGTAGTCATGCAGGCATCCGCAGGCCCTGGCGTCCCCTTCTATCATATTTCATTTATGTTTTATCTACTTTCAAGACAGATGTAAACTTTTGTTCAGACCATTATTTGTAGTAGTTGTAGACTGTTCGTGAGTTGTGACACTAATTTTGGGTGGATCTTATTTTGGCTTTTGTTATTAGCTTAAAGATAATCTTTTAAACCGTGTTTTTCGCACTTATTTCCGCTGATTTATTTTTGTTAACTTAAAATTGTTAAATATAAAGGGAAAAAATGAAATATCCTGTAACATTGGCTTGCCTAGCAAGTTCAATGGTAGGCGTCATCACGGTCTCGACGGTAGAAAATTCGGATCGTGACATTTATATGGTACTACATAACCATGATACTAGGGTATATATAAAGTATATTAAAAATGAGTAGTATTTAAAGTAATTTGAGGCATTTCTTAATTATGCGGGGAACTGGTTAATTACCGAGTAACGAGACATTACCTAATTACCTAATAAGTGGATAAAGATTAAATCTACCCACCTCCATCCCTATGTGGCAGCCTCCTCACCTTCTAATTAATGACTCATTAGTCATTCAAAATAGGTGTCACATTGTTAGAAGATTGTCCACTCCAAACAATGTTCAAATTGGAGATAGCAACCAAAAGTCGGTTGGCCATAGCATTTTTAGAGCCTTTTCAAGATTTACTTCCTTAATTTGACACAATCACTGATCTCTTCATCAAAAAAAAAACGTGTGACTGATATGTTGCAAAGCATGATTAGCTCTGGTTCTAGTAACAATGTAGAAAGTGGAGCATATATGGAAGACATCAAATTGGAGTTTCACCTGTTCGTTTAAATTATTGTCTCAAAGCATTAGAGTAAACTATTCTCTAAATACTTATTCAAAGTGATTGCATCTTCTAACATGAGGCATGAAAGTATAGGTCATATAACTTTGTTCATAGACTCTTTTAGAATTTAAAAGATAAATTGAGACAGCCATATCTCTAGTAAAGTTGGTCGTTAGGTACTCTAAATGGAGTGGATTGCGGTTACCATTTACCTACATGTTACTTCCAGGTATGTTAAGGCTATCCCTTCTTTCTTTTTGGATGATCTATACGACACAAGCGAAACGAGCAAATGCACAACTTCCATAAATTACTCTATTCGTAGAAATGTTAGAGATGTGTATATTCTTATTCTCCCATAAGTCTTATTATTCTATCGTCTATTCATGGGTCTTAGAAAAATATGTATTTGATAAAGTTTATCGGAAAGGCATATTGAGTTTTATGGCATTCCGAGAAAATCTTATTAACGTATTTCTTATGCATTTCATACATTTATACATATACATTGACCCATGACTTAGACGGCGTTATATAGGCGTATATATGTATATATTTGTATATGGGATATGGGAAAAGGTTACGGCGTTATATACGCACCACCACCTGATCAGCTGGTATACGTTGATGATTCTGCCCACAGTGGCCGAGATGATATGATGGGATGCCCTCAGAGGCTTGATGATGTTATGAACACATGTACCTATGCACGACATGACATTCATACGCATATGCATGACACTATAAGTATTTCATAATTTACAGAGTTATCCAGACTTACAAGTTGAGTCATTTACTCTATATTTCTTCCATGTCTTTTATGTACTTATTTATGTGCCTTACATACTCAGTATATTATTCGTACTGACGTTCCTTTTGCCTGGGGACGCTGCATTCATGCCTGCAAGTATAGACAATCAATTTATCGAGCCCTCATAGTAGACGAGATTGGCATTCAGTGAAGGATCGATAAGACTCCACCTCATTCGAAGTGCAGCGGAGTCTATGAGTCATCGTGTTAGAGTTTTGCTACAGACTTATGGATAGGCTGGTACCCTATCCCATTTTATGTCAAATAATCTTAGAGACTTTGTAGACAAAGGTTCATTTTGTACAATATGTCAGAGGCCTTGCCGACCCATATGTATTCATATTTTAAGAACGATAGTTTATTGATACAGTGTTGCCCACTTATAGTTATACATTATGAGTTGTGGCCATGTTGGCCCATGATAGTTACAAAGAAAAAAAAAGTTGTAGAGTGGTTCGCTCGGGCCAGTGCGGCACCGGGTGCCAGCAACGCCTCCCTAGGTTCGCGGCGTGACAGAGTTGTCTGTGCGGTTAATATTATTAGCATGTTAGTTATCCATACAGCACGTGAGTTATTCGTGCAGCGTGTAGATACGGATCCATCCCTCTAGGATCACCCTCTCATGTTTCTCTCTTGATGGTGTACACGCGGATTGTGAGAAACTGATGGGTTTCTGGCTAAGGTGAGCTCTGGGAGAGCTAGTTACTGGTTTGATTTGGTTACTGAGATTCTGATGTGGGCCTAAGAGTATTGACATGATTTCTATTTGGATCGAGTTGTGTGCCGTAACGGATTAATATTTGATTATTGCATTTCTTCTTAACTTGCAATATTCTTGGCGGTTTACCTGATTTAATTGCATATCTTCCATATATGCTTGATTGTTAATTGTGTAGAGTACGTTAAGAAAATTGTGATTACCAAGATGGTTTTATTTGTGTTTTTATGATTTCATCATATTATTATTCTGTACTTGTTGGAGTTATGAATTATACAGGTGATTGGTGAGTATCGTTTATAATTCTTTCTTCTATTACCTCACTAGAGTCAGTTATGATACTTGTTGAGTACGTGGGGTCAGTTATACTCATACTACACTTCTACACCTTGTGTGTAGGTCTTGGAGCTGAGATGATATGGATGATGGGAGCCGGCATTGAAGATGTACTTGCTTTCCAGATATAGCTACCACTTGTCCTTTTTAGTTTTAGATTTGTTAATCTATTATGTACATTCCAAATAAATATTGTATTTATTTCATACTAGCTTATAAATCTAAGTCTTATTAGCTCATGACTTGTACTACCAATTCTTGAGTTATTGTATTGAAACTCAGTTACAATCATTTGTTGACCACTTTTATTTCATTAGAATTGTGTTGACTGTTATTTGGCTTACCTAGGGGGTTGGGTTAGGTGTCATCACGACTAGGTGAATTTTGGGGTCATGACAAGTTGGTATCAGAGCTCTATGTACATAAGTTATGCGAGTCATGAGCAAGTGTCTAGTAAAGTCTTGTGGATAGGTATGATGACGTCCATACCTATCTTCGAGAGGCTACAAGACATCTAGGATAAATTTCCATCTTTCTTTCCGTATCATGCAGCATTGATTCGCCTTAAAGCATATCTCAATAAATCTCATTCACTCACTCGTATGTTATGTGAGCGCTCAGTATTAGTTGTGCATCGATGACTATTTATGTCATGCATGAGGTGTGAGATGTGTTCTCTATGTTGTGGAGTTAGGCCAGTTTGGAGGACTTGAGTGCAGGTTCAGACCAGTAGCTTAGGCTCGGTGGTTTTCTATTGGATGGATATGTGCTTTGGACTTATATGTTTGATAAAGTCTCTAGGAGTAGGATTGATGGCTCAGTGAGTAGGGTGGATAGCTATATGAGGTGTATCATATGATTGAGGAATGTGTTCAGATGGCTTGAATGTGACGAGAGGATTTTTTTTATATGAAAAGAACTATTGGGTGTTTGATTTCTATCATGAGGTATTGTATAGCCTCGAATTATGAGTGCGTTGAGGGGTCCTTCATGTTGTGGGATGAAGTAGATTATTATACCTTGCTGACGAGCTTAGACTCGGGAAGATTTAGCAATTGCATAGTGGTGGTGACCATGGTAATGCGTAGAGAGATGCCAATGAGGCTAAGCAGGTGGGTTATCTCCTTGTGGATGTCGAGGTTGCGTGATTCTTATGATGATTCAGTGGGGAGTTTTCTTCTATCAGTGGGTTATATGTGTTGCAATTTGAGTTTGGATTGCTTGAGAAAGTTGGCTTGACCGCCACGCGGATGAATGTCAGCTTATTATATGTTTTAAGGTATTTCATGATATGTGTTACATGCGTTTCTGGAGGATTTAGTAGGATTACAGTTTGGGACTATGGTAGTTATGGAGCAAGAGTATTGTGGGATTATTAAACATTGTGATAATGGATTCGAGCCAAGTGGGGAAGTCTGCTATTGACGATCAAATTGCATGGTCATGTGTTGTGTTAGTTTTGGTCTGAGGTATACTTATGGATTGGTTATGAATTGAAGAGGTGGATTTCGAGGATGACTCGATTAAGGAAAATTTCTTGATACATGATGTGTTACACTTTATGAATATATGAAAATCTGGGAATGGTTTAGGTGTGTTGTTCGTGATGGATGTAATGTACTAAGAAAAAGGAGTCACTCGGTTGTGTTAAGGTGAGGATACTTATGTAGGTGTTTGTGTGCTGATAGAGCACGAGTCGTTCAGCTTGTTTGGACGGTATTTGAGATTAAAATAGGGTGGATGACTCTCGAGAAGGTTATAATGGGTTCAGGATTCATATGTTGTATTTGAGGAATTTTTGAATTTTATAAAAAGATAAGATCTGAGATTTGGATTGGATGATGTCAGGACTCGCGGTATTTCTGCATTATTATGGATTCTATATTTCAGTATTAGAGAGGTTAAGGAAACAATTTCATATTCATGGAATGTTTCTTCAGAGATGGCATTTCGCTTGTTGTATTCTTAGGTCCTTAAGAGGGAGTACAATGGCTTATGGGCTTAGGGGCGACGTGGTTTCATGCTAGGATCTCTTCTGATGAGCTTGGTTAAGGATCATAGTGTACTGGCAAAGAGAAGTGTTAACTTGAAAGCAATTCAGAAGGAACTCGAAGGAATGGGCCAGCTTGGTAATGATTTGGATCATTGTAGCAATATAAATGATCGGATATTTTGGTTATTATGATGTGGTGAGGCTTTACTGGTGTTTTGTGGCAATACTCTTGGGTTTAGAGACTTGCATGACTTGGTTAAGTTAGAGGGATTCAGTTCTGATGGCTTTGTTATGTGCATATAGGTTTTGAAGAGTTGTCGATGGTGTCGACCTCGACTTGAGATGGATATTTTCTACAGGTATGAGGGGTAAGTTGTGTGTTGTGATGTTCTCATGTATGGGGGTCAAGTAATAGGTTTCTGGCTGATTGAGTATGTATCATGCTTGTGACTCAAAGTTGATAATTGGATTCTCGTATTTTTATTTGATGGCATGATAGATGCAGTGCATCGTGTGGGATTGATATTTGCATGTACAAGTTTGTGGTTCAGTTTCGAAGGGAAGGTCATGAGTGTTACACAACATAGACGGTTTCAGATGTCTTGAAGAATGCTGGTACTATTTCGTATCACCTGAGACGAGTGTGCATTTCAGAAAGACGCGTTGTATTTTGACTTGCAGATGCTTGACTGATTACGGTAATCAGCTGGTTGATCGACTGTTAATGTTCAGATTGTGCCATGTAGCACGGAGGGATTACAGAAGTATTTCTCGTGTTATTTCTCATATTTGTAACCATATTGTGAACTATTTGATCCATGTTTAAGTTTACATAGAGGTTAAATCTCTGAATGAATTTTTATAATTGTTATTTCTATGATGAAATTGCTTATTTGAGTTATGATAGCACACTTTACACATATCTACACTTAGCATGACATCTATACCAGTCCAGGAGCTTGAAATCTATTATTCATTCATCATATACATGTATTCTTGTGTATTTGCTTTAGTATGATATGATTTGGACTGGATGCATGTGAACACATCGGGCGAATTGTGTTGTTATGCATGTGACCATACAAGACGAATTGTGTTGTTGTCATGCCCCAAACTTGGAGAGGCGTGGCTGGCACCGGTGCCGAGCTGGCCCAAGCGAACCACTCTGTAACTCATAATTATTCGATCAAAACTAGAAGATACCTAGGTCGAGTTGGCTGAACTCATTCTTTTTGTAACTATCGTGGGCTAACATGACCATAACTCATAATGTACAACTGTAAGTGGGCAACACTGTATCAATAAAACTATCGTTCTTAAGACATGAATACATATGGGTCATCAAGGACTCTGACATACCCTACAAACTGAACCTCTGTCTACAAAGCCTCTAAGATTAATTGACATCAAATGGGATAGGGTACCGGCCTACCTGTAAGTCTGTAACAAAAGTCTGACACGATGACACATAGACTCGGCTGCACTCCAAATGAGGTGGAGTCTTACCGATCCTTCACTGAGTGCCAATCTCGTCTACTATGAGGGCTCGTAAAACTGATTATCTATACCTGCAGGCATGAATGTAGCATCCCCAACAAAAGGACGTGAGTACGAATAATGTACTGAGTATGTAAGGCGTGTAAATAAATATATAAAGAGCATGGATGAAACATGGAGTAAAGGACTCAACCTGTAAGTCTGAATAGCTCTGTAAATCATGAAATATTTATAATGTCATGCATATGCATATAAATATCATGTAATGCATAGGTTTGTACGTACATAACATCATCAAGCCTCTGAGGGCATCCCATCATATCATTTCAGCCATTGTGGGCAATATCATCACTGTATACCAGCTGATCAGGTGGTGGTGCGTATATAACGCCATAACCTTTTCCATATCCCATATATATATATATATATATATATATATATATATATATATATATATATATACATATACGTGTATATATACATATACGTGTATATAATACCGTCTAAGTCATATTTCAGCCACTATGGGCAACATCATCATCATATACCAGCTGATCAGGTGGTGATGCGTATATAACACCGTACCCTTTTTCCCGTATCCCATAAATATAATATACATATATACGCGTATATAATGTCATCTGGTCATGGGTCAATGCACATGTATAATAAATGGGTGAAATGCATGAAAAATACGTAATAATCTTAATATTCCTTCCGGATAACCTTTTTTAACTGCGTATTATTCTGAGACCCATGAACATGAAATAATAATATTTTTCATGGGGAATCAAGAATATAGACACCCCTAATAACTCTATGAATAGATTAATTTATGAAAATTGTGTATTTGCTTATTTCTTCAATATAATTTGGACCATACCAAAAGAAAGAAGGGATAACCTTAATATATCTGGACCAATTCTCTTGACAATCCCTCTAGTACAAATCTTTTGCGAAGAACACGTAACCCCGGATCAAAGTAGGAAAAAAATCCTTATATTTTCCTAGTTGGTTAATGGTTCTTGCAAAGTTTGCTTATATCTCCTCATATGTTATAACGATTAATATCATTTTGGCAATGGCTTCTTATTTCTTAACCATGAGACTCCAATGTCTTCCTTGAAGCCTACATGAAATTCCAATTCACTGTTAAAAAGTCTAAACAACTCAAATTTCCTTAGTTTGAGAAAGTTTATTCTATTCTTGTTGCCTGCAACGAGCCAAAAGCCTAGCAAGTTATTTGGTTTGCTTGGTAGATGATAAACGTGGTTTTCACCAATTCAAGTAAAATAATTTAAAGAGGAACTCAAGAAATTTCCAAAGACCTGTCAAGCTGGATGTTAAAATACTATGAGAGTATTAAAGCCAAACAAATACTCAATAGACAAAAAGGACGCAAAGAAAAAAAAACTCTTGGTCATGTGATAAGAATTTTGAAGTGTGCACAAAAAAATGATGAAAGGATATTAAGTTATCATGAAGTTCTGTAAGTTGATGTAAATAAATGTGAAGTACTACACTAAAAAATCATTTACATCACATGTTCTCAAGAGAAATACCTTTAAAAAGATTGTTTATCATCTACTGCATCAAATTTTAAAGATGAATATCCTCAAGAAGGCATAAACTTTTTCTCTCAAGTAAAGAAGAAAAGGAAGAGAGGATTCAAATCCAAACTTCAAAGCATGTCTACAAAAAACCGGAAATATTGTGGCGGTTTTATTATGGCCGTTGCAAATAGCCGCCACAATACACAATGTATTACGTCGGTTTTCTGTTCGCCACAATATGTTATTTTAAAATGGCGGGTCCAATTGGAAGCCGACGCACTTGTTCATTTCTTTATGTTTTTAAAACACTTTTTGACTACATTTTTCAGCAAATTTCCTCCCACATTCCCTCCCCCAAATTACAATTCTCTTTCAGATTCCCTCCCACAAATTACACACATACTCTCTCTCTCTCTCTCAACTCCCTCTCTCACGATTTGAAGAAACCCTAAGCTTCACCTCACCTTACGGTTGCAAAAACACAGATTTGCTGAGGATTGTAAGTAGGTTCATTGATGCTTATCTTCTAATTTGCCAGATCTGTAAGTTTTATCTGTTTTCCAATGGTAGAGATTCTCCTTGCGTCGGACAGTCGAAAGTCTTTTTCTGCCTTTGTGAACAATGTTATGTATTACGTTGGTTTGTTTGTTCGTTTGTGAAATATATGCTGGAATTTTTGTCTCTTAATTAAGAGTGTGTGTGTGTGTGTGTGTGTTATTCATATAAGATTTTGTTGTGTTTCCTGATTTTTCGGTATTGCTGATTATGGAATTATATAATTGCATCAAGAGTTGAAGGTGTGCATATGAACTGTTTGATAAAAGTCCTAAGTGATTGGGTAAGTTAGTTTAACATCGTTTCATGGTCAAGTGTTCGATACAAGTTATTGAGCTGAATTACTATGGGGGTGGGGGTGGAGAGCAGGGCTGGGCATTTGGTATTTCTGTTCGATTTTAAAGAACTTCAGTTTTTTTATTGTACATATCGAATTTAGTTCAGTTCAGTTTATTTTTGCTTGTTCTGTTTGGTTCTTCAGTATGAGCCTGATATGCTGGGCTATTTTCTGCTTAAGAATGAGCTATTTTTGGTCATGTTGAGTATGGTCTAGTGTTGAACATGGTTTTCTCAAAAAGTGATGTCTTTTCTTATAGTGTTTATGACAAGGTAGCCAATGAACTTCATTATGTGACAACGCTTTAATGTCGATATTTTGAGGAAATTAATTCTTTCTAGATATTTGTCTTTGTGCTTTGGCAATTGTATTTCACTTGTGCTTTATGATCATGCAATTCCTGAACGGAAAGTGATGATGTTTGCATTCTAAATCTTTCTAACACTTTGTTCATATTGATAAGGTTATATGAAGAGTGCTGACAGATATAGGAAGGATTGGCAAGTCGAAAGGAGTTTTAATTGCTAATTTAAGTCACAGAGTATAAAACTTGACTAGGGTGCTGTTCAAGTTGATGTTACAGTCTGCTTGTTTCCTAGATGTCAAGTTCGACTACTTGTTTAGTTAGATCGCACATTATATGGCCATAGAGCAACAGTCAAACACCGTCATCCTACAATATCTTTTCCCATATAAATAATTTTATGCTTGTACATCTCCACCCTCCTTTGTCACATAGTTAAAAGAAGAATCTTCTTAAGGACTAAGGGAAAAAATATTAGTAGAGCTCAGGATGAGGATTGCCCACAAATCCCATGATATTATGTCTTCTGAGAACGAGGGGTATGGTCTGGTTTGTCAATCTGGTTGCTTTAATAGCAATATTAATTTTGCGTCCATCACAAGATTTAGCTGCATGATGTAAAGTAACAGGTAAAAACATGTATCAGCTTTGATTATCAGTAACTTCTCAGTATAACTGCTAAGCATTTATATTAACTGTTCAAAAATATTGCAGTTACAGTGAGTGAAGTCGAAGCATTGTATGAGTTATTCAAAAGAATAAGCAGCTGCATAATTGATGATGGCCTCATTCATAAGGTATATCTCTACTGCTTGCAAAGAGAAATGCACATATCTGTACGTGTTTTGGATTCTTCAATGTATAATTGATATAGTACCTATCTAGTTTTAAAATCTGTTATGGCTACCTATTCTAATTCATGCAATGTCATCATCAGGAAGAGTTTCAGCTAGCGCTCTTCAGGAACCAAAAAAAGAGGAATCTGTTTGCAGATAGGGTATGTTTTCTCAGCCAACTTTCATTAAAATGGTCCCTGCCTGTGGATGAATTTTCATAAAATTTTATGCATTGCTTATTAACAGTTTAACACATTAACTCATATGCTGGAAATCAACTGTTTTTCTTGCATTTGTTTGGGCTGCTTTTGTCGATTTCTCTGTTCTCTCTGCCCATCTGAGGCTGTTTATCTCTTCACTGACTTTCTTCTAAAATTATGCAGATATTTGATCTTTTTGATATTAAGCGCAATGGAGTAATTGAGTTTGAAGAATTTCTCCGATCACTGGGTATCTTCCACCCTAATGCACCAGTAGCTGATAAAATGGCATGTGGGAAATTAACTTTGGTGGCTTTTATACTATCCATATGGTGCCTTTCACTTAGTTCTCATTTTTTCACTTTTAGTCTTCTAATGAAATGCATTATACATGCCTCTTTGTTGACATTGATCCCTCTAGCTTAATATCTTCTGCTATTAAGTTATGTATGCAAAATTAATATTGCTATTTTTCTTTCGTGTAGCAGAAAATTGAAGGATATAGAACACCCTGCTCATGTTTGAGGATATGACATGGGTGCAATTTTAACTGTAGTGTTCAACTAAAACTTTAACGCGACTTAGTCTTAGTTGATATCTCGGAGGAGTTGGCTAGCTTATTTCCACGGGTATAAGTACTAATCTTTTCTTGTTTGCTTTTCTGTCAGAGCTTGAAATAAGACATTATTCATACGGTGGTTTCCAGTTGGATCATACTTTGAAAATACTCTCGTCTTAGGGATGTAAGACTTTTTATAATTGTCCAAAATTAAATCTATACACACACAGGTAATATATATACTCTTGACTCTGTGAGCTCTTCGTATGATTGTTAAGGAGAACTAATGTTGAAGGATCTGATAGTGCATCAGTTAACTGATTTTATATACTTTTAGAAGCTGCATGGCATATACTGATAGAGGAGATGAACGATTATGTTCCTCTTTCTCTCTTTCTTGCAAGGTACGATAATGGGTGGGTGATAGATTGAGGCGTGGGGTGAGGGGAGGGATCAAAGTAATATACATATTGTAGTCATAACAGGAAGCGTGTCTCCTTCTCTTTCAGAGATTGTCATTCTGTTATAGATAGATCATGGAGTGAACTATATATTCATCACTTGCTTTCTGAAGCTATTTGACTTCTATTTTCCTTTTCTTATTGATGACAATGTTTTAGTCATTGTGATCTCTCAATATTTTTTCTGTAATAGTTATTGATTGTCTCTTTCTTTTTCTTCTTTTTTGTTGCAGGCACCAGATTTAGGAAATGGTGCTCCGTTACCAACTGGTCCAGGAATATCTTTGGAAGAAAGTAACAGTGCTGATTCAGCGAGTGCCGATTAGTAATCATGTTAGGATTAGCTATGACTCTCTTGAGTATTGTTATGTTGAATTACTCTTTGAAACTTCAATACAACGATAATGTAATTTTGGAGTATTTGTATTTTAATTTGTTTGATAAATATTTTGCTTATTTAGTCCTTTATATTGTGTTGCAATTAATATGAGATGCTATGTAAGTTTGAAGGCATAGGGTGCCGTAAGATGTAAATGTAGAATGGAACAATTGTTAAAATTATTTATGGCTGGAAATAATTGCATTTCTAGCTGTTTAATTGCGATAATAAAATTTAATATAAATTCAGTTTCAGATTTGCAATTATGGCGGTTTTTAACTGCCATATTAAACAACACAACAAGCCTTTATTAAACAATGTAAATGCGGCGATTTTCAGCTACATGTTGTGGCGGTTCTTTGAAAACCGCCGTAATACATTTTTGGCGATCGAAATTATGGCGTTTTCCGAAACCGCCATTAAAGAAGAGTATGGCGCCGTTATACGTAAAAATAACCGCCATAAATACAGAATTTTTTTGTAGCTCTGGGGAGAACGATACCATGAATAGCATTTTCATGGACATTTCTGTTGACCTTTACTTTTCAAGATAGAGTTTTTGTGGCTTCTTTGTGTCTTGGGATTCTTTTTGCTCTAACAGCATTATTGAATGCACCTAGAGCCCGTTTGGCTTAGCTGATTTAGAGTAGCTGATAAGTATTAGGTGATGAAAAACACTTTTAAGTGCTGAAACTGATTTAAAAAATAAGCAGCTACGTGTTTGAATAAAGTGCTGAAATTAATAATATGCTGCTGAAGAACTGTGCATACGAAGAGTTTTGTTTTAAAAAAAAGTATTTTAGGGATAGAATAGAAAATATTTTGATTAAACTTAAAGTGCTTATAAGCTGAAATTTGATAAGTTGGGGGAGATCAACTTATGACTTTTGGCTTATTTTTGGCTTATAAGCACTTAACTTATAAGCACTTTTAATTTTACCAAACGTGTAGATAACCCAAAAAATGCTTATAAACCAATTTGACCAGCTTATAAGCTTTGCCAAACACCCTCTTAGTTTACTCCACACGTATCTCAACTAGGTTGGGTTTTCTTGATGACTTGGCCACAATTCCCTTGAATTGTGCCGCCTTAATACATGACTCTAAGAATCATTATTTGAAAGGCATGGACTGCCACGTAATCTCCTTGTTGGAAAATTTTAAACTTTATCCAATAATCAATTAGGTGATATTCCGCTATCCGGTAATTAATTAATTATTCGTATAATTAAGAATTATCTCAACTTACTTAAAATTTTACTTATTTTTAATACACTTTATACAACGTAATATTACGGTCATGTGGTATCATATAAAATAAATTCATACACTATTATTTCATTAAAATATCCGTGTAAAAATACATACATTTTCTCAACTTATAATTTTCTTAATCTCATATAAAGAGTACAAATTTTTGTACACTTAATTCTTAAAATGGTAAAAAATAACCTTCTTTTCTTGTGAGAAAATAATTTCTATCTTTACAATAAAGAAAATCTCATAAACTTTCTTATATTATATATAATTTAAAGCATTTTCGAAAGTAGTAATATTAATATAAAATTATATTTTTCAAACCATTATTTTTTTTAAAAAAGAGTTCAACTCAAAATACCATATCAAATTATATATATAACGATATCAAGGTTGTTAAACTTACAAGTTGTAACAGTTGTTATGCCTATGACCACATCGGGATTTAACTGCATATCTTCCCTATATGCTGGATTGTTGATTGAGCGGAGTACTTTAAGAAAATAGTGAGTACCAAGGTGATTTTATTTGTGCTTTCATGATTTTATCATATTACTATTTTGTACTTGTTGGAGTAATGAATTGTACAAGTGATTAGCGAGTATCATTTGTAATTATTGCTTCTATTACCTCACCAAGGTTAGTTATGATCCTTGTTGAGTACATGGGGTCAGTTGTACTCATACTATACTTTTGCACCTTGTGTGCAGATATTGGAGCTGAGATGTTGTGGATAACAGGAGCTGGCATTGAAGATGTACTTGCTTTTTGGATATAACTACCACTTGTCCTTCATAGTTTTAGATTTGTAATATGTTATGTACATTCCAAACAGATATTGTATTTATTTCATACCAGCTCATAAAACTAAGTCTTAGTGGTTCACGACTTGTATTACCAGTTCTTGGGTTATTGTATAGAAATTCATATATTTTCATTTGTGGACCACTTTTTTTTATCAGAATTGTGTTGAATGTTAATTAACTTACCTAGCAGTTTAGGTTAGGTGCCATCACGATTTGATTGATTTTGGGGTCGTGACAAGTGGGAATTGGGTCGTGACACCTGTATTTCATATTTCATATTTTCTTCTCGAAAAGTAGGTTTTCCTCCTTGTTGTGAGCGCGTGATTTTTGTCTCACACGAATTATTCCAAAAGAATTCCCAAAATTAGGTCTTTTCTTTAATTATGTGTTATTTTTAGGAATTATTATGTTATTGTCCTGATTGTTTGCATATGTTTGTGTACATGTTTAATGCATTAAAAATACAAAAAATATAGTATCTGCATTTAGGATTTAATTTTACATTTTTTAGATTAATTAAGTGAATTGTTGTTTTACGAAAATGGAAAAATTCAAAAATAACGTATTTTGCATTTTTAGTGTTTAATGTCAAAATTTCGTGATTTTCTTTTTTGATTTGGTAAATAATATTTGGGATAATTATTATTTAGAATTAATTAGTATTTTAGATAGGATGATTTGGTTTTATAATTTAATTTAGGATTTTAGTTTTAATTTTTCGAAAAAAAAAGAGAAAAGAAAAGAAAAAGAATTAAAGAGAAGGAAATCAAATTTGGGCCAAATTCAATTTAATTTAAGAGGACCAAATCAAATACACCTGAAACCCACCCCAGTCCAGCCCAAACCCATCCCAACCTGGTCCAGCCCCGTTGCTACCTAAACGACGTCGTTAGGATAAGTTTTGATTAGGACCGTCGATCTCCTTTAATCGAACGGTCCCGAGCTTCACCCGTTACCCGACCCGACTCATCTTACCCAACCCGGTCCGCCCCAGTTGCTACACCAAACGACCCCGTTTCATTAAAGGATCAATCATGGCCGTTGGATTCTCATCATCCAACGACCCTAATCTAATTACCCCTTTAATATACCCAAAACCCCTTACCCCTATCAGAACCCCCCCTCCTTCGCCTCTCTTCAGAGACCAACCGACACACCACCGTCTTCCGCCCGCCGGAAATCGCCCATGGCGGCGGACGGTGGCCAATCAGCCCCAAAAATACACCCCAGAACCGCCCCGAGCCCCTCTTTCCAAATCCATGACTCGTTTCCCTCGAATCACCCTAGTACTTCTCGAATCTTCAATCGAAGCAGTCCGGTCCCAAAATCCCCGAACCCTACCTCACCCAATCGACTCCAAATTCACACCGTAGAACCCCCTCACTCCCCTCTTCCCTAATCCATAACCAGTTTCTTTCGAATGGGGCCCAATCTGCTCGAATCTTAAATCCAAGAGCCAAACCTGAACTCAAGACTGATGATAATTTTAGAACCGAGTTCGTCACAAAATAGTGTTACTCACTTATTTTGACAAAGAACAAGTGACTAACATTATTTGGCGATGGAATCGGAAAGTCAGGGTACCAAGCTTTTCCAGTTTTATCGGTAAGTTCTTGCATGTTTCTGTGTTTGTTTGGTTAATTTTATTCTAATGGTCATTTCCCTTTTCTCATTTTCTTTGGTCAATTTCAATTGAAATTCGATCAGTACTCTGGTATAAATTATTTCTGTTCACTGTTTGTTTCTTTAGATTGGTTTTTTGGATTTATTTCGTATCATTGGGATATCAGTAGACTTTGAAATTGTATTTTGTTTAATCACTTAGTCAGAATAATTAGGATTAGTTCAATAGTTTGGTTTAACTTCTTGTTTAATTATGTTGATAAGAACTGATTAATATAAGTATAATTCAAGTGTTTACCTACTTAAGAAGCTTCTAATAGTGGTAGGGTTGAGATTGCAATAGCTGTTTAAATTAAGAAAGCACTAAGCTAGTGGGTAGTTAAAAATAAAAAGGTGAATTGATAATGGATGATACACTAAAATGAATGCCTATAAAAAGGCTGAACTTGAGAGGTGTAAAAGGAGGGACAGGAGAGATTCTGACACAGAATACAGAGAGATATAGAGTAAAAGATAGAGAAGAGAGAGTCAAAAGAGTTCATAGATAAGAACATTCTGAAAAATACTGAATTTTTTTTACTGTTACATTGATTCATCTGAAGTTACTCACTGTTTTCTTGGTTAAAAATCTGGGTTGTTCTTGCTGTTTAGTTACTGCTGAACTTCATCCCCCTGTTTCCTTTATTTCTAGGTACTATATTTTGAGCTCTATTAAATATGTGCAGTCAGGTTTGATGAATTAAATGCAAGAGTGAGATTCAGAATATGACTCCAACTAGTGTTGTACTTCGTTTATTTGACACTGCGTTGTAGTTCATTTCATTTCTTAGTTAGTTTCTGTGTGATTTAAGGACTATTTATCATTTGTTGTAGTGAAGATTTATTTGAGCCATGAAAGGCATGTTTGTGTTTAAATTCTGCTAGAAATAATAGGTATTTGATCTTAAAACTATTCAAGTCAACTATGGATCAGCTGAATCCATGTGATTCTGTTAAGTTACAAACTATCCGAGGCATCAGTTGTTTGTTTTCTTGTCTAAATTTTTTATTTGAATCACGATTTGCTATGATATCCATGCTAAAACTACTAGTAAGCTCATACTGATACATTTATGATAGGCTTGTGAATGCATTTAGTGTGAGGTAAATTCGATTCTTTTAATGTTTATCAGATTAGTTTATAGAAGTGCTATTGGGTTTAGTTCTAAGTCTCTCCTGGCTGTTTAGTTGTTCGTTCTTTTTGAAGCAATTAACTTTGGAGGCTAAGTAGACGAATAGATGTATGTCTCATGGAGTTTAACTGATTCACATAGGGCCAGCTTTGGGTTAATTATTAAATGAGCATTCGTGGTTGTTTTGAGTTGAGTCTGGACCATTGTAAGTCAATTTTGGGTCCTTCAATATTGAGTTTGGATACTATTTGTGCTGCTGAAAGAATTCGACCTTGAATCCCTATTTATTTTTTTGTCAATACATAATAGTTGTCAAATTGGGCCTTCTTTTGGGCCTAATTCAGGCCACTTAGAAATCATTAGGCCAGTAGCACTTATAACTTGACTTGGGCTCCCTTTGAGCCCAGATTTGAGATGAAAATAGGACTCACATCAATACTATAAATCATTCTGATATTATGCATTTTTATTAGGCATTCTCTCGAATTTGGCTTAAATCGTTTGTTGCTCTCAAATGGACGAAAGTCGGCATGTTCATTTGTATCCCATTACCCGTGTTAATTTGGAGTTGGCTATAATTACTCAAGCTCACATGACTTAGGCCAGTAATTTTAAGTCATGACTTAGCTCTTACTTGACGCAAAGCTTAATTTACCATCTGCGTCCTATCTTTACAATTGACGGTGTTGATGTAAATAAATTTGTGTTGAAGGAGTGTCATATCTTCATTTTCGGTGTGTTAGTTCTAAAAGTTAGAATTGTTTCTTCATGCTAAGAGAAGTTTATTTCTTTTTGGAATAATAACGCGTCGAGATTTTTTTTTCGTATAATCTTTACTTATGCTAATTTGTGATGCTTGGGTATTTGAGTTTGGCTATTAGTGAGGTTAATGCTAAAAGAATCTTGCTGCAATTCGTAGGTTGTTTAATTAAGCACAAATAATTTATGGCCTTCGTATTAATTTCTTATGACTTAGATATAAAATAACAAATGATCATAGATTGCTTTAGGCACGTTCAATGTATTATTGTGATTATGTACATGTTCGCGTGACATAATTATGGTTTTCAAAATAAATCGGAGTACGCATTCGCGCAACTTCGGCCAAATTTTTAAATAATAATAGAGCATCATTAATCGTGGACGAAATAATTATATAGTATCCCTAAGTCATAAATTGGTTAAAATTTTTTATCATTCTTGTGCATAGACCATAAACTAATAAATTTTCTTTATAAGATTGTAGTAAGTTTCTTTTAAAGAAATGCGTTTACAATTCTTTATCACTTAATCCATAAAAGTTGAAAATTTTCAAGTGTTAATTTAGTAGGAATTTTTTTTTTTAAAAAGGAAAAGAACAAAAAATAGCGTTGGATAAGGTATTTGGAATTATCAAGTTCACTAAGAAGTTTCTTTTGGGGCTTAATAATTCCATATCTATCCTAACCTTAATTCAAACATAGGAAACAAATAACTCACAAACCGCTAGTATACTTTTAAGCGTATTTAAATAAATTATTGTGATTATATACACGTTCGCGTGACATAATTACGATTTTTTATTTTATTTTATAAAAAAAAAACAAAATCGGAATATGAGTTCGCGCAACTTCGACTAAGTTTTCTTAATAATAACAAAATATTACTAATTGTGGACACGTTCGCATGACATGATTTTTAACGCGCCAAACAAATGGGTACACATACGCGTGATCCATTTTAAGATAATTTTCTTAGTTAAAAACGGTCAAAAAGTTAAAATTGCACATAGGTTCAAAATATTTTAAATCAGATAATTAGGCCATTTATGATAGTTGAGCGACCGTGCTAGAACCACGGATCCCGGGAATGCCTAACACCTTCTCCCGGGTTAACAGAATTCCTTACCCGGATTTCTGGTTCGCGAACTGTATTACAGAGTCAACCGTTCCTCGATTCGGGATTTTAAATCGGTGACTTGGGACACCATAAATCTCCCAAGTGGCGACTCTGAATTTAATATAAATAATCTTGTTTCAATTGTCCTTTAATTGGAAAAACTCTCTTATACACTCCTTCCCGGGTGTAGGAAAAAGGAGGTGTGACAGCTCTGGCGACTCTGCTGGGGAATGAACCCAGAATCTCTAATTCAGGGTTCAAGAATTTGAACTTAGGATAATTATATTTGGCTTTATTTTTTTATCTAGTTTTATTCACATGTTTGCGCTCTATGTGTGAAATGTTGCTTTTTACCGCTTTGATATTATCTGAACTGTATATATAAACTGTTACGAAACCCTTCTTCTTTTTGAGTCTTCTGAATTTATGGTGCACACGTGCGCGTGGCCCACCTTTCTGTTAGAAGTCATACCAAATAAAACAAAGTTGGGCCAAGTAACTAGGTCGGGTAGACTTTCGTGCTCCCTGTACGTCGCCCCCACTTCGGCTCAAGCTGTCCGCTTGGGTAAGCCAGGTCTAGAACAGTATACCCCAGGTTTTACACTTAGAATAACTCAGCTTCATGCCGGATCCCTAGTAGGAACGTTTGTTTGCATCATGTGCATTTGACTTCGGAGACTCAACACAGGGGTTGGGTCTGTCTAGGACAGGTGTACCCGAAATGAAAAGACCATCCTGATGCATCTTACTTGCTACTTGTGCATTCATTTGTTTCGGATTTGCATGTTGACCAGCTTATAGGAAAAATTTAGAAAAGGAAAATCAATGTGAGAACCGAGAAAGAAAATTGGCTATTTTTCGAAAAAAATATATATAATTTCCAAAATATTTTGAAATTCTGTCGAAATTTTGAAAAAAGGGAAATGATGTGTTTCTTTTACAAATATTTTTATTATTACGAACTACGTAAGTTTGATTCTCGCCGGATGTGAGATACGTAGGCAACCCACATCGGGCCCAACTATTTAAAAAAAATAAAAAATAAAAAAAGAAATAGATAATAAATAAATAAAAATATTGGTAATAAATGTCATTGTGTTGTCATAAGTAAGGCGATGTCATTCTTGTCCAAAATATGCGGTATGTCCCCAAAAGGGCGCTGGAAGGCTGTTTTTGCAAGAACAGCCACCTTTGGTCGTTTTTTTTTTCGAAAAAAAAAAATTGTCGGTTAGCAGACATAGCCTTTAAATCTTCTTCATCGAAGTGTTTTTTTATATATGTGAAATTTTTTAGAAATATTGATGATTTTTTCAAAATGAGTCTTGATTTTGGTTTTTAAAATTAAAATCACTCACAGGTACAAAATGAGCACCATCCAAAACCTATCGTTCACAGATGTAGATGAGTTTCTATTTCGACTTCAGATGTGGTGGTATGAATTAAGAGGAGATGGTCAGAAATGGGTCATTAAATATTTGGGAGCTCTCACAGATATTATGAAAGTTAAACCACACGATGATTTGATCACGACACTAGTGACTTTTTGGGACCCTATTCACAATGTCTTTCGCTTCTCTGATTTCGAGCTTACTCCCACATTAGAAGAAATAGCTGGATATTCCGGTTTTGACGGAAATTTGAGAAACCAGAATCTTATATTCCCAAAGGCTCCCTCTGTACACCGATTCTTTGGTCTTCTGAATATCAGTAATCAAATCAGAAAAAGCAACATTGTCAAAGGGTGTTGTTCTTTCAATTTCCTATATTCAAGATTCGGAAAGCCGGATGGATTTGAAATTCATAAAAGGGCCTTACTAATAAACAAAATAAGGACACCTGGCAGATTCACCGTCGCTTCGCTTTCATGGTGGCTTTTCTGGGAGTCATGGTCTTCCCAAACAAAGAGCGGACGATTGATATTTGCATAGCCAGAGTCGTACAAGTCCTCACTACCAAAGAACATCACACTCTTGCCCCGATCATTCTCTCAGACATTTATCGGGCGTTGACTTTGTGTAAGTCCGGGGCAAAATTCTTCGAAGGGTGCAATATTTTGTTGCAAATGTGGTTGACTGAACATCTCCGACATCATCCCAAGTTCATGCAGTATGGTCCGATCAAGGACAATTTCATTGAGAGTTATGAAGAAAGAATAAAAGATTATAAATCTCCAGAAGGGTGGAAGCCTGGATATCCCACTTAAGATCTTTAATGGCAAGTCAAATTGAGTGGACTTTGGGATGGCTCCCGGTAAGAGAGGTGATACACATGTCAACATTAAAGAGTTATTTGCTGTTGTTGGGTTTAAGAAGTGTCCAGTCGTATGCGCCACAGAGAGTTCTAAGACAGCTAGGGAGATACCAAGTGGTGCCTGATGATGAAGATTTGAGTGTGCAAGTGATTGAGCTACACCCCGAAGCCACACTCCCTGAGGCTTTAATCCAACAGATTTGGAATGGTTGTCGATACTTGAAAAATGATACCCAAGTCCCAGATCCTGCGAAAGGTGAGATAAATCCGGGTTATGCTAGGTGGTTTGAGAAAAGATCCCGTGTGGATGATGCACCAGAACCCGATCCCAGAAGGCCCATAAAAAGACCGCATGTTCAAGCCTTTGATGACAAAATCCAAGAACAGTTGGCTTGGGGTGAAAAGGAAAAGGGGTACAAAGCAACTAATCATCTTAGAAGAAAGCCTGAGGAACCTCAATTTGGAGAAAGACTTACAAGCAAAAGAATCAGAAGGTGAAAAGAAGAGTCTGATTTGCGAGAATAAAGCTCTCCGCGCTCAGTTTCAACATATGAAGAAAGCCTCTGAAGCACCAGTGAGAAGTTGGAAAGATCAGAAAATCATTTCCAATCTGATGGAAAGGATGCAAGATTATGACTCCATTTTGTCAAGAACGAAAAAGGCGTTAGATAAAGCTAAGGAAAAAATCATACAGTTGAATGAGGAGGCCAAATCTAGTAAAAAACACCAAGTAATGAGATTTGAAGAAGAAATGGCTCAATTCGAGAAAGAGAAGGATCATTGGGTACGTTCAAAGGCTCAGCTCCATGCACAATTGGAAGAAATGAGAAGGTACAACAGAGAACATCAACATGCAGATATTGATAGGGAGATAGCACAGGCAAGACTCGAGCAGGCCAGACTTCGAGCTCAATTGGAGTTAGCTTTAGATCGCAAGGGTCACATAAGAGATATAGCCACCACTCGCCAACAGCAATTGCAAAAACCAAGACCAAAATCTCCAAGATTTCAGAGCACAAATCCATGATTTGGCCGTTTATACTTCTCAAAGTTATGTGAACTGCCAGGGGATGGATTATGAAAGGTTCTTGGAGCATGCGCCTACTTTTGCCCGTCATCTTATAGTAGAGTTAGAGAGGATGTACCGTACATTAGGGTGTCAGCCTGGTCAAGCTCCGCCGTGAGCAGATGTTCCACTGATTGAAAGAAAAAGATTGTGGAGTGAAGCATAGTCATAGTTGTTGAAACTTTTCATATAATAGTCATATTTTAGTTCGAGTACATGTCGAGTCTTTTAAACCATTTTCTTAAAGTGTTGTCCAAATGTAATGTCATTTCTGTCTTTGTACTATTTCGTTTGTTAAAATAAATAAAAATTTAATAATTGTTTCCACCAGAACTACGCTCGGTTTGATTCATGCAGGGTCATGATACGTAGGCAATCTTCATAAGATTCGACCACAACCAAAAGAAAAGAATAAAATGAAAAAAGGGGAGGGGAATAAAAGATAGGCGTGAGTGACAATAAAAGGGAAAGGTCAGGAAAAGCTGGGATGACACAAGCAACCGAGCAAATACATGGTAGAAATGACTAATGACCTAGGTGCATTGCATCCCTATGTGTGGTTGTTTATTTGTTAAAACTCTAATCACTAACAAGTTTGGTTGTTGTTCCAGAATTCAAGCACTTAGTACACCTAAGCATACTGGCAACCCATCCCTACCAAACCAGATCCAAAGGAGAAATAATCATATCTATCCCAGATGTAGACACCAGTGTCATTGAAGGAGAAGAGTTGGACGTTAACTCCATAAAAGAAGAGATGTACAAATTAAAACAACAAATGGCCAAAATGTATTAGGCCTGGGCTAAAGGACAACCGCCATCCGCCTACCCGGCTAACCCTACCTTCACTCCACCACCGGCTCAAACTCAGGATCATCCTGCCACCGATCTATCCCCGAGCTTTCCCATTTACCAACACTACTGAGGCACCACTTCTCATACACCACAATCTCCACCCCTAAACTAATTCCATACCCTCATCTACCAGTAACTCCTGTCTTCGTAGCACCTATACCAGCTACACTCCACAAATCTCCTAGCGAGCCTATGTTCTAGGCCCAGGACAACCAATACTACCCCTCGGAGCCCACTTTCAAAGCTCCAGAAACCCATTCCTATACTCCTCGCTTTGACCTCCCGCTAGAAGCTGATAAACCAGTCAAAAATACTGTACAAGAGGAGATGTTCAGGAAAGTTAAAAGCTTAGAACAATCATTCAGAGACATGCGGGGGTTGGGAGGGCAAGTAAGCGTGGCCTACAAGGACCTATGTCTGTTCCCGAATGTGCAATTACCAGCAGGTTTCAAGATGCCCAAGTTCGATCTATAGAACAGGCACGGTGATCCAATAGCCCACTTGAGGGGTTTTTGCAGCAAGATGAGGGGAGCAGGAGGAAAAGATGAATTGTTAATGGCTTACTTCAGTCAGAGTTTGAGTGGATCAGCATTGGAATGGTATACCCGCCAAGACCATGGAAGATGGTACACATGGGATGATCTGGCGCAAGCATTTGCTTGTCACTTCCAATACAATCTTGAGATCATTCCAGATCGACTGTCCTTGACTAAACTGGAGAAGAAGCACAGTGAAATCTTCAGAGAATATGGTTTTCGATGGAGGGAGCAAGCAGTAAGAGTAGATCCCCCAATGAAGGAAAGTGAGATGGTATATTACTTCCTACAGGCTTTGGAACCTACTTACTATGGCCATTTGGTCTCAGTTGTGGGAAAGTCATTCAACGAAGTGGTAAACATGGGGGGTATGGTAGAAGAAGGCCTCAAGTCGAATAAAATCATGAGCTATTCGGCTATCAAAGCGACTACTCAGGCTATTCAGGGCGGCATAAGAGGGATTGGGAAGAAGAAGAGAGAGGAAGCAACAATGGTTGATTTAGGAACTTGGTCCGGATCCAGAGGTTCACCTTACCACTACAATCAACCTCGACCCCACCAACAAACTTATCACCACAATCCACCCCAACACTACAATCCCCCCACCAGAACCTCATTTTTCCGTCCACCATGCACAAGCATACAACCAACCTCCTGCCCACACTCAATGGCATACTCCCGTCCTACAAAATACTTATCCACATCCACGAGCCTACCAAAGCACTCCCAGACCACGTTTCTGGCCTAGTCAAGCATTCAAGGGTGAAAGGTTGCAGAAAAAGAAAACCTTTACTCCGTTGGAAGAATCATACACTAGTCTGTTCCACAGGCTAAAACAACTAGATATGCTAAGGCAGATACAGTCCAAACTGTCAAATCCTCCTCCAAAGAATCTTGACTATACTGTCAGCTGTGAGTATTGTTCTGGTACTCCGGGTCATGATACAGAAAAGTGTTTCCACTTGAAAAGTGTGATACAGGAGCTTATTGATACCAATAGAATTGAAGTTCAAGCTCCCGAGGCGCCCAATATTAACAGGAATCCAATGCCAGCCCACCAGGAGGCAAATATGATCAAAATAGTGCATGCAGAGGGAGAGCCCAAGAAGCCATCACAGACCGTCATGATGATTCGGTCTAGTGGAGTCAAGACAGATGAACAATCAGTAGGTGAGAAGTCGGTGATCAAGCCAAGCAAAAAGAGTGTTGAGCCATCTGTGGCAGTTGAAAAGGGGTCTTTAAGCAAAGTTGCAACGAAACAGGAAGGGGTGAAGGTGATTGTACAAGGAACGGCCAGCAAACCCGTCATAATCGTGGAAGGTGCCCGCACAGATCATGTTATTATCAAGCCAGTAACCCAGTTACCAATAATCAACAGCAAGGTTATTCCATGGAATTACGAACGGGTAACAGTGATGCACAAAGGGAAGGAAGTCAAAGAAGAAATCTGTAAAGTACAGGGTTTGACTCGCTCGGGAAGGTGTTTTACTCCCGAGGAGTTAAGAAGAGCTAAAGATAATCCAGCGCTAGTAAAGAAAGCCGTAACTAAAGAAGAAGCAGAAGAATTCTTGAGGAAGATGAAGTTACAGGACTACTGTATCGTGGAACAATTAAGAAAAACGCCTGCTCAAATTTCCCTATTGTAATTATTGATCCATTCGGATGAGCACCATCAAGCTTTAATGAAGATCTTGAATGAGGCGCACGTTCCCGATAAGATCTCCGTGAATCACTTGGAAAAAATAGCCAACAAGATCTTTGAAGCAAACAGAGTCACGTTTTTTGACGATGGATTGCCTGTAGAAGGTACTGAGCACAACAGAGCTCTTTACCTCACAATAAAATGTGAGAACTCTGTGGTGACCCGGGTATTGGTTGACAATGGGTCAAGCACAAACATCTGTCCTCTCTCCACTCTAAGCAAGTTGAAAACAGAAGATGAGAGGATCCATAAGAATAGTATTTGCGTGCGGGGATTTGACGGCGGAGGTAAAAATTCAGTTGGGACATAGTGCTGGAGCTGACGATAGGGCCAGTTGAGTTCACAATGGAGTTTCAGGTGCTGGATATAGTTGTTTCCTATAATTTGCTGTTGGGTCGACCATGGATCCACGCCGCTAAAGCAGTCACATCAACACTACACCAGGTAGTCAAATTTAAATGGGATAGACAAGAAATAGTTGTGCATGGGGAAGACAGTTTATATGCTCGCAGCAATGCCATTGTACCGGTCATTGAAGTAGAAGATGACCAGGGACCATGGGTCTACCAGGTTTCTGACACAATGTTGGTAGAGAAAGTTCCGGAGGGGAAATACATTCCAAATCCAAAGATAACCATCGTATCATTCATGGTAGCCTATGAGATGTTGAAGAATGGTTTTGTACTCGGTAAAGGTTTGGGCTCATCTTTGCAAGGCATCATACAGTCGGTGTCCCTTCTTGAAAACTTGGGAATATTTGGTTTGGGATTCAAGCCCACTGCCGCAGACATAAGAAAGGCCAGAAAGCTAAAACAGAAGACATGGGTCCTTTCAAAGCCAGTCCCACGTCTTTCCAAATCATTTGTCAAGTCTGGTACCAGAAGTCGCCCAGTAATAGCAATTCCCAGTTTTGTGATTGATCCTGACAAAGAGTTAATTGAAAGATTTGAGAAGTTGTTCGACAGTGTGAACATGGTGGAAATTAGAAAGGGTTCTAACAACGCGGAAGTGCAATTTGTCGGGCCAAAAACAAAGCTTAACAATTGGAGGGCTACTCCTCTCCCCACTCGGAAGGAGTCTTGGTAGTTTATTTTGAGTTTTCTTCAGTTTGTCTGGGTTATTCCAGGGTTGTTGTGAGCACGTGATTTTTGCCCTATATGAATTACTCCAACAAATTCAAAAAAAAATAATTTTTTCCATTGTTTGCAATTTTGTGGATTTTTGTAGCATTTTCTATTAATTGTTTGCATTTGTCTGTGCATGTTTATTCTATTTAATTAATGAAAAATAAAAAAAATATGTTGCATTTGCATTTAGAGTTTAACTTTGCATTTTCTTAAAAATTAATTAGTCATTTAATTGTTTTAAAAAATGGAAAAATCAAAAGAAAAAAAAGTAACTTATTTTGCATTTTTAATTCATTAGCTTCAAATTTCGGTAGTCTTTCTTTTAATTTGGTATCTAATTATTTGTGGTAATATTTATTTAAAGTTAATTTATTTATTTTACTTTCTAGGATAATTTTATCAAGAATTAATTTAGATTTTGAAGTTTTAATTTTGAAAACAAAAGAAAAGAGAAAAGGAAAAGAATTTTGGACAATTTGTGAAAGAGACTAGAAATTGGGCCAATTTTGGTCTAAAAAGACTCAGCCCAAACGGATTCCTCACCCCTTACCCGGCCCAAAACCACCTTGACCCGGTCCAGCCTTCCCCTTTATCAAAACGACCTCGTTTCACTTGGGGTGGATCTGAGTCGTCGAGGTTAATCAATCTAACTGCTTAGAAGCTAGGGCCGTTTGATATATAAATCTCCGAATAACCCTACTCCCACCCTCTGAACTCCTTTCTGCTCATCACCTTCATCAGAAGCACCTCCGAAACCCTAGCTAGCCGCCCCCAAATCCTCCACCGCCGGTGGCGGCGCGACCGCAAACCGTCACCAAACTTACACCCCAAGACCTCCTTCATCTCCTCTTCCCAAATCCCTAACATGTGTCCTTCGAATCCAACTGGTTCATCTCAAATCTTAAATCGAAGACTAGACCAAAAACTTAACTTTTCAAAAATGGCCCCAGATTAACACCACAAAGCCACTACAACCCCCTCATGCCGAATCCTCACTCTGTTTCCCTCGAATCTTGCCGGAGCTTCTCGAATCTTAGATCTGAGTTCAAGCCTTGAAAGTTCAAAAGCCCTTTTCTATCGGACCTGGTGCATGCATGGTCATAAGGACTGTTCTTCGAGTTTTGAAGTCTGGATTCAAACGATCGGTGTTAATTTTGTTAGGCCCTGTGTCTCCGATAGATTTCGAGTCTGAATCGGTAGGTTCCCTTCTCCTCTTTTGTCTGGTCTTTCTTTTACTATTTTATTTTCCTCTCCTTCCCTTTTCTTTGGTTTAATTTTCTTCTACTAGTCTGGTTGAAACTCGACCAATCCTCCGGGTGTAGACTATCTTCTGTTAGTTGTATTTCTTTTTCGTCTTTCTTTGTGAAAGTTGTCTCTGTTTCCTTAGTTGTGTTATCAGCTCGTTTAACGTTCTGACTTCATATCTCGTTTAGTCACCTAGTTAATTTAATTAGGGTTATTTTGATGACTTGGTTAATTTCTTGTTTATTTGTGTAATAATCAGTTGATTAGTGTAGGTTTTAATTCTCGAAATCATTCAAATGTTTGCCCTTTGTTTTTTGACTGATTTGATTTAGTTCATCTTGTTGTTTGGGCTTTGAAGCCATTGCAGACCTCACCCCAAGGAGGGTTCATTTAGGTCATTGGGTCGTAATTGAGCCCAAATGTTGGTTTAAATATCGGGTCAATCTGACCCATATGGGTTCCTAGAGTAAATAATCAGGGTTCGAAGGGTAGTCTAGTGAATTGGCCTAAGGAATCTTGAGTGTAACTGAATGGGAAGCTTCCAGGAAGCTGGGGGTAGGGATTAAAGTGAATTTCTGGAATTTAAGCTAGCGACACCTAAGCAAAAAACAAAATTCAAAAGGGGGCAAAGTGCAAGCTAAGTATGCCCTAGTAGCTTGCCTATAAAGGCATCCTAGCTTGCCTTTCAAGGAAGAGGGAGGAGAGATTTTTTGAAGAGCTGAAAATCTGAAAATACCAAAACTGCAAAATTTTACTACTTCATAAACTTCAAGGAAAAATACTAGTTCATTGAAGTTTCTCCTGAGGTTTTCCTTTCCAAAACAATTCCTGATTACTCAAGGATTAAAAATGAGTTGAAGTTTGTTTGGTATTCAAGTTTTGGGTTAAACTGTTGCTGAAATCAATGTTCTATTGAATTTACACTGATTTATGGGTTCAATTTCCTGGATCTGGGGTCTGTGTTACTTTTGGTGCTGACTGTTGGTGTTTATCTTGCTGGCTTCTCATTTACTTCTTTGTTTCATTCTCCAGGTACCCTCCTTAGCTTATGAGTGAAGAATAACTGTTGAACATGTAAATCAAGTGAAGTTCTGTTTAAATGTAGGCTGCATTTGAGTCTGCTTTCCCTGTTCCTCTTATTGTTTCAATATCCCGCAATTAGTTTTAAATTACAGCTGTTTGTTTTTTGCTGAGCTCGTGTATGTGAGAATAGTCTGCAATAGTAACCTATACTTGTATTGATAAATGAACTGCAGACTCTATCTATTTAGTCTTCTTTAATGAATTTGGATAAAGGCTGGGGTAAAAGGTCTTTTAAGGCCTTGTGTTAGGATTCAGTGCACTGCTTTGGGTTGAAGGTTTTTGTTTAATTTTATGCTGAAGAACGATGGTATTTTAGCCTTGATAAGCTGTTTGAATGCATTGCATTGTTGAATGGTGGCTTGTATGTGTACTAATTTACCCAGATTCTGCCATGTCGACATGTCCGTTTTGAAGCCCAGTTTCAAATTTGTTTTTTTAAGTTATGTTAGAAGTTGAATTTAGCTTGCTTACTTAATATTGAGTTATGATGTTATCTAGTCATATCAGGTCAGCATAACTAAAGTTAGAAGTTAAGCAGATCGTTGTGTTTGATCTCTTAAAACCAGAAGTTCATAGTGCTAAATCAATTTCAATGCCCATAGTTTAGTATCAATTGATCGATAATTTGAACTGGCCTAATAATTTGAAAGCTGATATTTATTGTTAAATTGGTTTGGGCTCGTAGGGACTCAGTCCTGAGTCCATACTTCCCAGTTGCCGCGTTTTAGATTGGGCCTGTTTTTGTGGGGAATCATTTTGAAACTATTAGTGGTTTTGGCAGCACTGGAATCCCCGATTATTTGATTGGGCTCGCTGGGCCCAAGCTTGAAAGTAGCCGTGAATGGGATTTCTGAGTCAGATTTTATTCGAACGAGCATGAGTTCCTCAGATTTTCTTTAGTTAATTAATTGGGCTTTTCAAAAATAGATTGGAAATGTGTTATATTTGGTAATACAAATAGCTTATGGCCCTCCAAAGTTTAGTTTGAATTCTCTTTTAAAAATTGGAATTGAGGTGCACCATGCCGGATAAAACCTTAAAATACACGGCCCTCTATTAATTCTTGTGATTTAGATGTAAACAACAAATGTTTGTAGTTTGCTTTAGGCCCATTTAATATACCACTATGATTGTGTATACGTCTGCGTAACATAATTACGATTTTAAAAAATACTAATTCAGAGTATGCGTTCGCGCAACTTCGACTAATTTTTCTTAATAATGATAAAATATCATTAGTTGTGGACACGTTCGCGTGACACGATTTTTTTTTGACACGCCCAAACAAACAGGTTCACGTACGCGTGACTTGTTTCAAGATGTTTTCTTAATTAAAAGAGGTAAAAGCACATAGGTTCTAAAATGAGTAATTAGACATTTTAATAAGCCATGTATGATCAAAACGACCGTGCTAGAACCACGGAACTCGGGAATGCCTAACACCTTCTCCCGGGTTAACAGAATTCCTTACTCGGATTTCTGGTTCGCGGACTGTAGTACAGAGTCAATCTTTTCCTCGATTCGGGATTTAAACCCGTGACTTGGGACACCATAAATTATCCCAAGTGGTGACTATGAATCTTTAAGTAAACAAATCCTGTTTCGATTGTCCTTCAAGTGGAAAAACTCCCTTATATTTATACCCCTTACGGGGTGTAGTGAAAAAGGAGGTGTGACAACTATAGCGACTCTGCTGGGGATCGAACCCAGAATCTCTGGTTCAGGGTTCAAGAATTCGAGCTTGTTAATATGATTTTGTTTGGCTTTATTGTTAATATTACTGTATTCTGTGAATCTTTTGTGCTAAATGTTATCTGTTTACCATTTTAATATTATTTGAATTGTATATAACTATCTTCTTACGCCACCCATCGGAGTCTTCTGGAAATGGTGCATACGTTCGCGTAGCCCACTTTTTCTGTAGAAATTATACCAAATAGAACGAGGTTGGGCAAGCGACAAGGCCGGGTAGACTTCAGTGCTCCCAGTACGTTGCCCCCTCCTCGGCCCCAGTTGTCTGCTCGGGTACCCCAAGTCTAGACCAAAACCCCAGGATTTAAACCTAGAAAAACGCAGCCTCATGTCAGATCCCTATTAGGAACGTTTGTTTGCATCATGTGCATTTGACGTAGGGGACTCAACACAGGGGTTAGGCCCGTCTAGGACAGGTGTGCCCGAAATAACAGACCATCCTGATGCATTCTACGTGCTATGTGAACATTTATTTGTTTTGTCTTGCATGCTGATCGGCCAGGGAAAATAAAGCAAAAAGGAAAACCAAGAGTGATATAGGAAAGGAAATAAAGCCCGGTTCTAAACATCCCGGTATTTGAAAAACATCTTGAAACTCTGCCCAACATTTTTCAAAAAGAGTTATTTCAAAAACACTGTGTTCTTTCAAATGTGTCAAAACTGACCGAACTACGCAAGTCTGATTCTCACTGGACGTGGGATACGTAGGCAACCTACATAAGGTTCGGCCTTATTTTTTGAAAAAAAAAAGAAAAAAAAGAAACAAGAAAAGAGAGTCAGTGGTCAAATGAATACAGTCTGGATTGTGGTCAAAATAAGCCGATCCAACTTCGGCAATGTCTTAAGCCGTTCTTGCCGAGATAGCCTTAGAGTATTTTTCAGTTGTCGAAAGATTATTTTTGTGAAAGAATGGACAAGTTTGTGAAGTGTCATAAAATAATCCTCCCCGGCCTCAAGATTCATGTGAAATTGGGAAGGGACCACATTTGCAAAAATAGTCACTTGGCTAAAATTGGCATATAGGGAAGAAATCATGGTCCTTTGATTTGTTTTCCAAAACCTGTTTACAAAAGGGTCCATTAGAGTCAACCCTAACCTTAATCTTCCATAGGAACAAATGAATACCATCCAGGAACCGCCAAAAGTGGTCAGGGAACAGGCTCAGCTATACTTGCATATGTGGTGGAATGATCTAGACGAAGATGGTCAGAAATGGGTGAAAAAGCAGTTGGGTGCTCTTATAAACATTTTTGAGATCAAACCGCGGGAAGATTTGATCAAGGCTTTGGTAACTTTCTGGGATCCTGTCCACAATGTCTTTCGTTTCTCGGATTTTGAGATCACCCCTACTTTGGAGGAGATAGCCGGGTACATTGAATTCGGACGGGATTTGAGGAAGCAACAACTTATATTTCCAAGAGCTCCATCGGTGCAAAAGTTCTTCAACCTCCTGAATATCAGTAAACAGACGAATAAAGAACGTGTGAGCAATGGGTGTTGTGTTTTCCATTTCTTATACTTCAGGTTTGGGCACTCTGCTGGTTTTGAAACGCATGAATAGGGTCTGAGCAATAAACAAGACAAGGGCCTTTGGCAAATTCATCGTCGGTTCGCATTTATTGTGGCATTCTTAGGGATCATGGTTTTTCCAAATGCGAAAGGGATGGTAGATATTCGTATGGCTAGAATTGCACAAATCCTTACCACAAAGGAAGGTCATACAATTGCCCCGTTGGTGCTGGCGGATATTTATCGAGCATTGACTTTATGCAAAGCAGGGGTTCATTTTTTTGAAGGTTGCAGCATCCTCCTGCAAATGTGGTTGAGCGAGCACCTTCGCCATCATCCCAGATTCATGAGTTATGGTCCAAGCCCGAATAACTTCATCACTAGTTACGAGGAGAGGGTAAAAGAATACAATGCACCAGAAGGGTTTGAAGCATGGGTCTTTCACTTAAAAGTTCTTAGCGCAGGTCATGTCGAGTGGACTATAGGATGGATCCCGAGGACAGAAGCCATCTATATGACTGCTACCAAAGGTTACCTGAGGTTAATGGGCGTAAGGAGTATTCAACCATATGCACCACAGAGGTTCTTGAGGCAATTGGGAAGGTATCAGATTGTGCCTGAAGATGAAGATCTAAGCACCCAGGTCATAGAGTTACATCCAGAAGCTGCATTGCCCGTGGCTGCAGTTCAGCAGGATTGGAATAGATGTCAGCATCTAAACAATGGCACCCAGGTACCAAACATCGCCAAGGGCGAAGTAGATTTAAATTATGCTGCTTGGTTTGAGAAAATGTCTTATGTAAACAACGAGCCAGAGCCCAAGAGGCCCGCCAAAAGGCCTCATGTTCAAGCCTTTGATGATAAAATCCAGGAGAGGTTAGCCTAGGGGGAGAAGGAAAAGAAATATAAGGCCACCATCCATGATCTACAAGAGGAGTTGAGAAATGTCACCTTCAACAATGATTTACAGGCATAAGAGGCCGAAGGTGAGAGGAGAAGATTGATGCGAGAAAATGAAGCTCTCAGAGCTCAGGTTCGACAGCTGAAAATTGAAGCCGAGAACCCAAGCCGAAGCAGGAAAGATGAAAGGCTCATTTATAACCTTACTCAGAAGGTACGTCACTATGAAGATGACCTGCAGAAAGCTGAGTCTGAACTAGCAAAAGCACATGCAAGGTTGGCTAAAAACGCCGAAAGGCATGCAGCTTTTGTTCAACAGATGAAACAGAGGTATGAAAAAGGGGTCGCAGGTTGCGAAAAGGCAATTGGCAACCTCGAGGGTGAAATGGCTAAACAAGCCAAAAATTTTAAGGTTGAAAGAGAACATTGTTACGCCTTATTGGCACGGCTAGAAACAGACTTGCAACAACTCCAAGAGCAGAACCAGGTAGCCGAGTGAACTTTGGAAGCCAGAATCGAGCAGATTGGGCGTCATAAGAGAGAGAGTCAAAAGGGTCGCCAACTACATCGCGATGAAGTGTAGTAGCTGTGAGGATATGACTAGATCTATGTTCTTCGCTACAGTGATGATTTTTGTTCGTCGAGTAATGGAAGATCTCTACCACCTCCAAGGGGACTTAGCGAGGCGGCCCGCGGCGAGGCCGAATGATGCCCCGGGGGCAATTGAGGCATTGATGTATTCGTGATTCCTTGAGTCTGTATTTTCTTTCCGTTAAAGTCTTCCAGTTTGTCTTGGAGTCTGTATTTTTTTTATCAGAATATGTGGGTTGTTTGTTTTTCGAGTCTGTATTTCGTCTTTCATCAGAGTCTGTTAGTTTTGTTTAACTTTATTTCCAAGTCTTATTATGAAAAAAAATTTCTTTTATTATTTTTATCTCCAAGAACTACGCTTGGTCTGATTCATGTGGGGTCATGATACGAAGACAATCTCCATAGGATTAGACCGTAACCAAATAAAAAGGAGAGAAAGAAAATAAGAGGAAAAACAAGAGAGTAAAGAAAAGAAAAAAAGCGGAAAAACAAGAAAGAAAAGAGAGAAAATAAGAAATCAAGAGAGAATAAAAACAAATAGAGAATAGAGGCAAGAGTGAAAGGAAGGAAACGAAAAAGAAAGAAAAGGGGGAAGTTTGCAATTAAAAGGCCGGGATGACGCATGCAACCGATTAAATACATAATAGAGACAATTAACTGTTTAGGTGCATTCATGGCCAATGTGCGGTTACCAATCTGTTAAAACCTAATCGCTAACAAGGTTGTTGTTTGATGTATTGAGTCCAGGCAGGTGGTTAGTTGATTGGCATTCTAGCAACCCACTCATACAACACCCGATCAAAAGACAGGCTAAATATGGCCAACCAAGAACCGGAGACAAGTATTGTTGACCCATCAAAAGAGGTGGAAGAACTAGATGTTAATGCAATGAGGGAAGAGATGTATAAGTTAAAACAGCAGATGGCTGAAATGTACCAAGCCTGGGCCAAGGGGCATCCACCACCGATTTATCCTGCTAACCCTGCTTATATCCCACCATCAGCCCAACCTCCGGAGCCTCCCACTGTGAACTCATCTCCAGCCTTTCCCCTCTACCAACAATGCCAAGGCACCACTTCTCATACTTCTCAAGCTCCACCACCCAAACAAGTCTCATACCCTTCCCCACCAGTTACACCTATTTTTGTGGCACCTCCACCTGTTACATTACATCGATCTTCCAGTGAACCTCTGTTCCAAACTCATGACAACCAGTACTATCCCCCTGAACCCACCTTCAAAGTTCCAGAACCATATTCTTACACCCCTCATCTTGATCTCCCGGCAGAGACCGAGAAGCCACCTAAAAATCCCGAGTATGAAGAGATGATCAGAAAAGTCAAAAGCTTAGAACAATCGTTCCGAGATATGAGGGGGTTGGGAGGTCAAGTAAGTGTGGCCTATAAGGATTTATGTCTGTTCTCAGATGTTCAGTTTCCAACGGGGTTCAAAATGCCCAAGTTTGATCTGTACGATGGGCATGGTGACCCAGTAGCATACTTAAGAGGATTCTGTAGCAAGATGAGAGGAGCAGGTGGAAGAGATGAATTTCTAATGGCATATTTCAGCCAAAGTCTGAGTGGATCGGCTTTAGAATGGTATACCAAACAAGATCACATCAGGTGGTACACATGGGATGATTCGGCCCAAGCCTTTGCCTGCCATTTTCAGTACAACCTCAAAATTATCCCAGACCGTTTGTCGTTGACAAAGATTGAGAAGAAGCCCGGTGAGAGCTTCAGGGAATATGGATTCCGTTGGAGAGAGCAAGCAGCGAGGGTTGACCCTCCGATGAAAGAAAGCGAGATGGTTGATTATTTCTTGCAGGCTTTGGAATCCACTTATTTCGGTCACTTGGTGTCAGCAGTAGGTAAGTCCTTTAATGAAGTCGTAAAAATGGGAGGCATGGTTGAGGAAGGACTCAAGTCCAACAAGATCATGAGTTATTCAGCAATCAAGGCGACCACCCAGGCCATTCAAAACGGTACTAGAGGGATACTCGGGAAGAAGAAGAAGAAAGAGTATGTTGCTACAATTGAGTCGGGAGCTTGGGTTAGATCCAGGAACATTCCACGTTACTACAACCCGCCTCGACCCTACCACCAAACTTACCCCCACACTCCATATAGTCCACCACAACACTACTACCCACCGCCCGATCCCCATTTTTCCGTCCATCACGCACAAACCTATACCCAACCTCCCGCTCACGCACAATGGCGTGCGCCGGCCCCACAAAGTCCATACCTAGCTCCACAATATGCCCATCCACCCCCAAAAGCCTACAGAAATCCCCCTAGAATAGGTTTCCGGCTAAATCAAGCCTTTAAGAATGAGAGGTTACAGAAACAGAAAACCTTCACTCCATTGCGAGAATCATATGCTAGTCTATTTCACCGATCGAGGCTAAACTGCCGAATCCCCTCCCAGAAATCTTGACCGCTCGGTGAGTTATGAGTATTGTTCAGGGACCCCAGGTCACGACACAGAGAAATGCTAGAAATTGAAAACAGCTATTCAAGAGCTCATTGATACTAACCGGATCGAGGTCTAAGCCCCGAAGGCACCCAACATCAACCAGAACCCGTTGTCGGCCCATCATGAGACTAATATGATTGAGATAGTGCATAAGGGAGGGGAGCCTAAGAAGCCTTCGCAAACTGTCATGATGATCGGGCTAGTGAAGCCAAGCCATTTGAAAAGTCAACAAGTGAGAAGTATGTGATCAAGTTGAACAGGGCAAATAATGAACCATCTGTGGAGGTCAAGAAGGGGTCCTCAAGTGAGGTTGCAGGAAAACATGAAAGAGCAAAAGTGGTTGTGCCAGGAGTGACGAACAAGCCTGTGGTAATTGTGAAGGGCGCCCCCACAGATCCTGTCGTTATCAAACCGGTAACTCAATTATCGATAGTCAACAGCAAGGCAGTCCCGTGGAATTATGAACGAGTGACAGTGACTTACAAGGGAAAAGAGGTTAAAGAAGAAGTGTGTGAGACTCATGGTTTGACCCGATTGGGGAGATGCTTTGCTCCCGAAGAGTTGAGGAAAGCTAAGACCTCAAAAGATAATCCAGTGGTCGTGAAGAAAGCGGTGACCGAGGAGGAAGCAGAATAATTTCTAAGAAAGATGAAAGTACAAGACTATTCCATTGTGGAGCAGTTAAGGAAGACACCAGCTCAGATCTCGCTCTTGTCATTATTGATCCATTCAGACGAATACCGTCGGCTTTGATGAAAATCTTGAACGAAGCCCACGTTCCTGACAAAATCTCAGTAAACCACTTGGAAAAGATAGCTAGCAAGATATTCAAGGTAAACAGAGTCACTTTTTCTTATGATGAGTTGCCCGTGGAGGGTACCGAGCACAATAGAGCCCTCTATCTGATGGTGAAATGTGAAGATTCTGTGGTTACTTGGGTACTTGTTGACAATGGTTCTAGTGCAAATATTTGCCCTCTTTCCACTCTGAAAAAGTTAAAGGTGGATGATGAAAGAATTCACAGGAATAGTATCTGCGTTCGGGGATTCGACGGGGGAGGAAAAGATTCAGTCGGGGACATAGTGCTCGAGCTTACAATAGGGCCGGTTGAATTTACTATGGAATTCCAGGTGCTCGATGTGGTTGTTTCTTACAATCTGTTGTTAGGTCGACCCTGGATTCATGCTGCCAAAGCGGTCCCATCTACTCTGCACCAAATGGTTAAGTTTGAATGGGATAGACAGGAAATTGTTTGCATGGACAAGACAATTTGTGTGTTCCCAGTAATTCCATTGTTCCATTCATAGAGTTTGAAGATGACAAGGGGCCATGGGTCTATCAGGTTTTTGACACGGTAGCGGTGGAGAAAGTTCCTGAAGGGAAGTGCGTGCAAACTCCAGGGATAGCTGCTGCATCAGTCATGGTAGCCGTTGAAATGTTGAAAAATGGTTTTGTACCGGGCAAAGGTTTGGGCGCATCTCTGCAAGGTATCGTACAACCGATTTCTCTTCCTAAAAACTTGGATACATTTGGTCTGGGGTTCAAGCCCACAGTCGCAGACGTGAGAAGAGCTAGAAAAATGAAACAGAAAGCATGTGCATTGCCAAAGCCAATCCCGCGTCTGTCTAGATCATTCGTCAGGCCGGGTATCAGAAAACAACTGTTGTCAAAGGTTCCTGGATCATTGATTGGTGCCGACGGAGACTTGGAGAAGGGGTTCGAAAGGTTATTCGCCGAGGTTAACATGGTTGAGGTCGGGGAAGGGTCAAGCAAGGCAGATGTGCAATTCATGGGACCACGTGCAAAAGTCAACAATTGGGAAGCTACTCCTCTTCCTATCCGGAGGGAGTCTTGGTAGTGGATTTTGGTTTTCTTTTAGTTGTCTGGATTACTCCAGGGTCTGTAATTCAGATGTTATGTTCCGTCCAGTTGGATGTGTTAAAACCATGTTATCTTTAAATTCAATGAAATGCAATCATTCCTTTTCCTTCATTTCTAATAGTTTTTTTTGTTTCTTTTTCTTCTTTTGTACAGTTCTTTTTATACTGATATCAATGACATGACATGCATGAGGAATCTTCGGCCCAGGTTTAAAAGCCAATCTAACTCTGAGATAATAATACAAGAAATTGAGTGTGATGACCAGTTGGAATTTGATGATGATGAGGCCTATGAAGAAATTAGTAAGGAATTAAGTCATTTTGAGGAAAATCCCAAACCTAATTTGAGCGATACAGAAGCAGTTAATCTAGGGGACCAAGATAATGTCCGTGAAACTAAAGTAAGTGTCCATCTGGAACCACAACTCAGGGAGGAGATAATCAAAGCATTGTTCGAGTTCAAAGATATTTTTGCATGGTCCTATGATGACATGCTAGGTCTAAGCACTGATTTAGTGGTTCACAAATTTCCCACTGACCCAGCATTCCCTCCTGTCAAACAGAAGTTGAGAAAGTTCAAAATGGATATGAGTGTAAAGATCAAGGAAGAGGTCACCAAGCAGTTCAATGCAAAAGTTATTCGGGTCACGCGGTATCCCACCTAGTTAGCCAAAGTCGTGCCGGTGCCAAAGAAGGATGGCAAGACCAAGGTGTATGTTGATTATCGGGATCTCAACAAAGCAAGTCCAAAGGATAACTTCCCCCTGCCGAACATCCATATATTTATCGATTATTGAGCCAAACATGAAATTGGTTCTTTTGTGGATTGTTATGCAGGTTACCACCAGATCTTAATGGATGAGGAGGATGCAGAAAAGACATCATTCATCATGCCATGGGGAACGTACTGTTATCGGGTCATGCCATTTGGTTTGAAAAATGCCGGGGCGACCTACATGAAGGCAATGACGACCATATTCCACGACATGATACACCATGAAATCGAGGTGTATGTGGATGATGTGATCGTGAAGTCTAGAAAGCAGTCTGACCATGTCAGGGATCTGAGGAAGTTCTTCCAAAGGCTTTGCAGGTACAATCTCAAGCTTAATCCTCCAAAGTGTGCTTTTGGGGTGCCGTCTGGAAAGTTGTTGGGGTTCGTAGTCAGCCGCCGGGGTATTGAACTGGACCCATCGAAAATCAAGGCCATCCAAGAATTGCCACCTCCGAAGAATAAGACCGAGGTGATGAGTCTGTTGGGAAGATTGAATTACATCAGCTGGTTTATTGCTCAGCTCATGACAACCTGTAAGCCAATCTTCAAACTATTAAAGAAAGATGTTGCGGTCAAGTGGACAGATGAATGTCAGTAAGCCTTTGATAAGATAAAGGGGTATTTGTCAAATCAACCTGTGTTGGTCCCGCCAGAACCAGGTCGACCTTTGATTCTATATTTGACAGTTTTGGACAGTTCCTTCGGCTGTGTATTGGGTCAACATGATATCACTGGCAAGGAGGAGCAGGACATCTATTACCTCAGCAAGAAATTCACATCCTACGAGGTTAAGTATACTCATCTTTAGAGGACATGTTGCGCCCTAACTTGGGTAACATAGAAGCTGAAACATTATTTGTCATCTTATACTACCTACCTCATATCTCGCTTGGATCCATTGAAGTATATCTTTCAGAAGCTTATGCCCACAGGGAGGCTTGCAAAGTGGCAGATCCTGCTCACAGAGTTTGACATTGTCTACGTGACTCGAACTGTAATGAAAGCACAGGCCTTGGCGGACCATTTGGCCAAGGACCCGGTAGACGAAGATTATGAACCTTTGAAAACTTATTTCCCCGATGAAGAGGTGATGCACATTGATGATTTGGAGCAAGTTGAGAAGCCGGGATGGAAACTTTTCTTTGATGGGGCTGCAAACATGAAGGGCATAGGGATAGTAGCGGTACTTATTTCTGAAACAGGGCAGCACTACCCTGTTACGGTTCAGCTTCATTTTTATTATACTAACAATATGGCAGAGTACGAGGCATGCATTCTGGGTTTGAGGTTAGCTGTGGATATGGGTGTCCAGGAAGTCTTCGTCTTGGGTGACTCGGACCTCCTGGTGCACCCGATTCAGGGAGAATGGGAAACACGGGATTTGAAACTCATACCGTACAGACAATTTTTGCATGATCTTTATCAACGGTTTCAGTCGATAGAATTCAGGCATATCCTAAGGATCCATAATGAAGTTGCCGATGCTTTGGCTACTCTGGCGTCAATGTTACATCATCCAAATAAGGCTTATGTGGACCCTTTATAGATTCAGGTCCGTGATCAGCACGCTTACTGTAATATGGTGGAAGAAGAACTTGATAGGGAGCCATGGTTCCATGATATCAAAGAATACATCAGGATGGGGGTATATCCGGTACAGGCCACAGGCGATCAGAAAAGAACAATTCGACGATTGGCAAGTGGATTTTTCTTCAGTGGAGGGGTATTGTACAAAAGAACGCCAGATATGGGATTGCTAAGATGCATAGATGCTAGACATGCCAAAACTATCATGACTGAGGCACACTCCGGAGTTTGTGGACCACATATGAGTGGGTACGTCCTGGCAAAGAAGATTCTCCGAGCAGGTTATTATTGGCTCACCGTGGAGGGGGATTGCATCAGTTTTGTGCGCAAATGTCATCGGTGTCAAGTGCATGGGGATTTGATTCATTCTCTACCATCTAAATTACATACAATGTCTGCACTATGGCCTTTTGTTGCTTGGGGTATGGATGTCATTGGGCCAATCGAGCCAGCAGCATCAAACGGACACAGATTTATTCTGGTAGCCATTGATTATTTTACCAAGTGGGTTGAAGCGAAAACTTTTAAATCTGTGACCAAGAAAGCAGTGGTCGATTTTGTGCATTCAAACATCATCTGTCGGTTTGGGATTTCGAAGGTAATCATCACGGACAATGGCGCTAATCTTAACAGTCACCTGATGACGGAGACATGTCAGCAGTTTAAGATTATACATCGCAATTCCACCCCGTACCTCCCTAAGGAGAATGGAGCAGTCGAGGCAGCCAACAAGAACATAAAGAAGATACTTCGAAAAATGGTGGAAGGTTCTAGACAGTGGCATGAAAAGTTGTCGTTTGCATTGTAAGGTTACCACACTACTGTTCGCACTTCAATAGGCGCCACTCCTTATTTGTTGGTGTATGGCACGGAGACAGTAATACCCGCAGAAATCGAAATCCCATCCCTTCGGATTGTCGCTGAGGCAAAAATTGATGACGTCAAATGGGTCAAAACCCGCTTGGAGCAATTAAGTCTGATTGATGAAAAGAGACTGGCAGCAGTGTGTCATGGCTAGTTGTATCAACAGAGAATGGCAAGAGCACACAACAAGAAGGTGTGTCCACGGAAGTTTGAAGTGGGTCAGTTAGTATTGAAACGCATTCTTCCTCATCAGGTTGAAGCAAAAGGAAAATTCGCCCCAAATTGGTAGGGGCCATTTGTTGTGACTAGAGTGTTGTCCAATGGTGCATTGTATTTAACAGATGTAGAAGGCAAATGTGTAGAAATGGCTATCAATTCTGATGCAGTCAAGAGAAACTATGTATGATTTTTGTCTGTGATTGTACTTGTCTATATTTGGCATGTCTCGAATATTGAAATGGCGAAGGCATTTTGTTATGCTATCTAAATACTTTATCCCTTGTCACCCCTTTGAGCCTTATCTGTTTTCTTTCATACCCTTCTTTCGGAATCAATAGCAAATATCGAAAATACAAGCGTAAAGATAAGTAAAGGGGGGAGAGAAAAAGAGAAAGGAAAAAGAAAAGAGAAAGAAAGAATGAAAAGAGAAAGAAAAGAATGAAAAGAAAAAGAAAGAAAAAGAAAAAATGAAACGAAAGAAAATGAAAAAAGAAGAAGAAGAGAAAACCCAACAAAAGGAAAAACAAAGGAGGAAAAGAAGAGAAAGAAAAAGAGAAGAAAACTCACAACAACAAAGTAATTTCTATGACATGAACTATGTTCGACCTGATTCCTTTTAAGGATACGTAGGCAGCCTCACAGTTCGGTCCCATCAAAATAAAAATCCAAAAGTCCCCAAGCAAGAAACCGGGGCAGAAGTTGTGGTCGTTATAAGAAATCTGATTCCGAAAGTTGTAATTTTGAACCCATTCGAATGGTTTTGAGCCTTTTATACCTTTTCTTGCTAAATCTCATCCAAAAGCCACATTACGGTTCAAAGAAAGATCCTCCGATCAGTCTTAGAGAAATGCCAAGTCGAGCAGGTAGAGGTGAGTCATATCAAGGGCAACATTTTGGTCCAAATAGGAAAAGAATCAAAATGAGAGAGTCTTATTGGTGGAAACCTTCATAGGCACCGTAAGGCGATGGGAGTTAAGAGAAACAAAATGAGAGAGTCTTATTGGTGAAAACCTTCACAGGCACCGTAAGGCGACGGGAGTTGAGAGAAATTAAAATGAGAGAGTCTTATTGGTGAAAACCCTCACGGGCACCTTAAGGCGAAAGTGAGGTGAAAAGTCAACAAGTGAGAAAGGTCTGTTGGTGGAAAACTGTTTCAAGGCACCACAGGATGAACAAGGTCAAGGTTTGGGTAAAGTAATCGAGTTATGGAAGTTCTAGGGCAACAAAGTACGGCAACTGAAAGCTGATTGGTTGGACAGATTGGGCCAATTAGTCCGAAATGCATGTCATGATCATTGGTACCAGATGTTCCAGTCAGATAAGTTTCTTTTCTTTCTCCTTTTAGCAGTCATCCGGTTTTGGATTCTTCATATCCTTAACTCGCAAAATCATTGCATTTCATTCTTTTTCTTTTGGGGTTTATTTGTCTAAGAGGTTTCAATGTCAGTCCTACTCAAAGCAAGTGAAAAAGGATTTCAAGGCTCACTACCAACTTCCACAATTGCAAAGCACAGCGTGGCCAGAGCATACCAAAAATAGCATGGTGTAAGGTGGGATAAAGTGCCGGCAAAAGTTCCATCAGCAGAATGATTTAGTAATTTCATGGGAGATGCAGAGTTTCAGTTAAAGGGGTCAGAGATGTGAAACAACAATTTGGGTATAGAACACCCGGGTCATTTAAAGTCATGGGCTTTGAAAGGCAGTCAGACAGTCAGACGGTTTGGGGCCAGTGCGGAGAAGACAATCAAAACAACACAATGCAGTGGAAGGATATTCAGCACGAATGCCATCAACTAACCACCATTTTAAACTGACAAAATGTTCTTTGATTGAAACAGAGGCAGAAAAATCCAATTGTTTCGGAGAAACCTTCCGTAGAGAAAGGCAGTCGCCAAACAGGTTTGATTTTTGATTTTCAGGACCCGCCTGGATAATGGGATTTAATTTTAAAATTTTAGGACCCGCCTAGATAATGGGATTTAATTTCAAATTTCAGGACCCGCATGGATAATGGGATTTAATTTCAAATTTCAGGACCCGCCTGGATAATGGGATTTAATTTTGAAATTTCAGGACCCTCCTGGATAATGCAATTTAATTTTAAACTTCCAGGACCCTCCTGAATAATGGGACTTAGCTTTAAGATTACGATTAGATAATAGCATTTAGCGTAAATCCTGCTGTAGCTTAGTATAATTGAAATTGTCATGCTTAAGATAAAATTTGACCTTTGATTTTCAGGACCCTCCTGGATAATGGAATGTAGCTTTAAGACCCTCTTAGATAACAAGATTTAGCGGAAGTCACACCTTTGGAAGATATAACTTAGATTTAAAATTGTTGTTTAGGTAAGAATTGTCAGGACCCTCTGGGAAAATGGGACCTAGATTTCAAATTCTTAGTAATATTTGGCAATATGATTCAGTTTAACATTCACATCTGTGCCCAGCCACCAAACTGGGGCAGGAAATTTTCTCGGTTTTGTCTATTTTGCTGAAGTCAGGAGCCCGCCTGGAGAGCAGGGAATACGTTTCAAGTTGAAGTCAGGAGCCCGCTTGAAGAGCAGGGAATACTTTCAAGTTGAAATCAGGAGCCCGCCTGGAATATATGGGAATACATTCACGTTTCGAAGTCAGGAGCCCGCCTGGATAGCATGGGAATACATTCACATTCTGAAGTAAGGGGCCCGCCTGGAGAGCATGGAATATATTCAAGTTCAGCAATCAGGAACCCGCCTGGAGAGCATGGGAGCTCATATCAAGTTCAGCAGTCAGGCATCCCCCCGGAGAAAGGGAAAACATCTCAGATTACAATTCAAGGCGGTAACAAATGGATTTCACCTGGAGAATATAAGTCAACAAGGCAACAAGAACCACAAGAGCAAGCTGAAGAGATAGATAGGATTTTTGTAATGCATAGATCATAGTCTAGCCTAGCTTCTTTTTATTCTGAGATGGTGTAATAAGGGGTTCAGTAAGCAGCAGCATCATTGAAATCACAGCCTCATGGTAGTCTCAGCTACCAAAACTTCTCGAACTACACTAACCTGATTCCTTTATAGCCAAGGATATGTAGGCAACCTCGAAAGTAGGGTGCGGTCAAATCTTTCAAAAAATGCTTCCCACGGAGTATTCAAACGGGCAAAAATCGCTCGTATCCTCTCATTTTATCTTTGCACGAAAACTCTTCGTGTTTCCGGGCAAAGAGGGGCAGCTGTGAGCACGTGATTTTTGCCCTATATGAATTACTCCTACAAATTCAAAATAAAATAATTTTTTCCATTATTTGCAATTTTGTAGATTTTTGTGGCATTTTCTATTAATTGCTTGCATTTGTCTGTGCATGTTTATTCTATTTAATTAATGAAAAATAAAAAAATATGTTGCATTTGCATTTAGAGTTTAACTTTGCATTTTCTTAAAAATTAATTAGTCATTTAATTGTTTTATAAAAATGGAAAAATCAAAAGAAAAAAAGTAACTTATTTTGCATTTTTAATTCATTAGCTTCAAATTTCGGTAGTCTTTCTTTTAATTTGGTATCTAATTATTTGTGGTAATATTTATTTAAAGTTAATTTATTTATTTTACTTTGTAGGATAATTATATCAAGAATTAATTTAAATTTTGAAGGTTTAATTTTGAAAACAAAAGAAAAGAGAAAAGGAAAAGAATTTTGGACAATTTTTGAAAAAGACTAGAAATTGGGCCAATTTTGGTCTAAAAAAACTCAGCCCAAACGGATTCCTCACCCCTTACCCGTCCCAAAACCACCTTGACCCGGTCTAGCCTTCACCTTTATCAAAACGACCTCGTTTCACTTGGGGTGGATCTGAGCCGTCGAGGTTAATCAATCTAATGGCTCAGAAGCTAGGGTCGTTTGATATATAAATGTCCGAATAACCCTACCCCCCCTGAACTCCTTTTTGCTCATCACCTTCATCAGAAGCACCCCCGAAACCCTAGCTAGACGCCCCCAAATCCTCCACCGCCGGTGGCGGCGCCACCGCAAACCGCCACCAAACTTACACCCAAGACCTCATTCGTCTCCTCTTCCCAAATCCCTAACCCGTGTCCTTCGAATCCCACTGGTTCGTCTCGAATCTTAAATCGAAGACTAGACCAAAAACTTAACTTTTTCCGAAATGGCCCCAAATTAATACCACATAGCCACTACGACCCCCTCATGCCGAATCCTCACTCTGTTTCCCTCAAATCTTGTCGGAGCTTCTCGAATCTTAGATCTGAGTTCGAGCCTTGAAAGTTCAAAAGCCTTTTTCTATCGGACCTGGTGCATGCATGGTCATAAGGGTTGTTCTTCGAGTTTTGAAGTTTGGATTCATACGATCGGTGTTAATTTTGTTAGGCCCTGTGTCTCCGATAGATTTCGAGTCTGAATCGGTAGGTTCTCTTCTCCTCTTTTGTCTGGTCTTTCTTTTACTATTTTATTTTCCTCTCCTTCCCTTTTCTTTGGTTTAATTTTCTTCTACTAGTCTAGTTGAAACTCGACCAATCCTCCGGGTGTAGACTATCTTCTGTTAGTTGTTTTTCTTTTTCGTCTTTCTTTGTGAAAGTTGTCTCTGTTTCCTTAGTTGTGTTATCAGCTCGTTTAACGTTCTGACCTCATATCTCGTTTAGTCACCTTGTTAATTTAATTAGGGTTATTTTGATGACTTGGTTAATTTCTTGTTTATTTGTGTAATAATCAGTTGATTAGTGTAGGTTTTAATTCTCGAAATCATTCAAATGTTTGCCCTTTGTTTTTTGACTGATTTGATTTAGTTCATCTTGTTGTTTGGGATTTGAAGCCATTGTAGACCTCACCCCAAGGGGGGTTAATTTAGGTCATTGGGTCGTAATTGAGCCCAAATGTTGGTTTAAATATCGGGTCAATCTGACCCATATGGGTTCCTAGAGTAAATAATCAGGGTTCGAAGGGTAGTCTAGGGAATTGTCCTAAGGAATCTTGAGTGTAACTGAATGGGAAGCTTCCAGGAAGCTGGGGGTAGGGATTAAAGAGAATTTCTGGAATTTAAGCTAGGGACACCTAAGCAAAAAACAAAATTCAAAAGGGGACAAAGTGCAAGCTAAGTATGCCCTAGTAGCTTGTCTATAAAGGCATCCTAGCTTGCCTTTCAAGGAAGAGGGAGGAGAGATTTTTGAAGAGCTGGAAATCTGAAAATACCAAAACTGCAAAATTTTACTACTTTCATAAACTTCAAGGAAAAATACTGTTTCATTGAAGTTTCTCCTGAGGTTTTCCTTTCCAAAACAATTCCTGATTACTCAAGGATTAAAAATGAGTTGAAGTTTGTTTGATATTCAAGTTTTGGGTTAAACTATTGCTGAAATCAATGTTCTATTGAATTTACACTGATTTTTGGGTTCAATTTACCAGATCTGGGGTCTGTGTTACTGCTGGTGCTGACTGTTGGTGTTTATCTTGTTGGCTTCTCATTTTCTTCTTTGTTTCATTCTCCAGGTAACCTCCTTAGCTTACGAGTGAAGAATAACTGTTGAACATGTAAATCAAGTGAAGTTCTATTTAAATGAAGGCTGCATTTGAGTCTGCTTTCCTTGTTCCTCTTATTGTTTCAATATCCCACAATTAGTTTTAAATTACAGCTGTTAGTTAGTTTTTTTTTTTGCTGAGTTCGTGTATGTGAGAATAGTCTGCAATAGTAACCTATACTTGTATTGATAAATGAACTGTGGACTCTATCTATTTAGTCTTCTTTAGTGAATTTGGATAAAGGCTGGGGTAAAAGGTCTTTTAAGGCCTTGTGTTAGGATTCAGTGTACTGCTTTGGGTTGAAGGTTTTTGTTTAATTTTATGCTGAAGAATGATGGTATTTTAGCCTTGATAAGCTGTTTGAATGCATTGCATTGTTGAATGGTGGATTGTATGTGTACTAATTTACCCAGATTCTGCCCTGTCGACATGTCCGTTTTGAAGCCCAGTTTCAGATTCGTTTTTTTAAGTTATGTTAGAAGTTGAATTTAGCTTGCTTACTTAATATTGAGTTATGATATTATCTAGTCATATCAGGTCAGCATAACTAAAGTTAGAAGTTAAGCAGATCGTTGTGTTTGATCTCTTAAAACCAGAAGTTCATAGTGCTAAATCAATTTCAATGCACATAGTTTAGTATCAATTGATCGGTAATTTGAACTAGCCTAATAATTTGGAAGCTGATTTTTTTTTTTTAAATTGGTTTGGGCTCGTAGGGACTCGGTCCTGAGTCCATACTTCCTAGTTGCCGCGTTTTAGATTGGGCCTGTTTTTGTGGGGAATCATTTTGAAACTATCAGTGGTTTTGGCAGAACTGGAATCCCCGATAATTTGATTGGGCTCGCTGGGCCCAAGCTTGAAAGTAGCCGTGAACGAGATTTCTGAGTCAGATTTTATTCGAACGAGCATGAGTTCCTCAGATTTTCTTTAGTTAATTAATTGGGCTTTTCAAAAATAGATTGGAAATGTGCTATATTAGGTAATACAAATAGCTTATGGCCCTCCAAAGTTTAGTTTGAATTCTCTTTTAAAAATTGGAATTGAGGTGCACTATGCCGGATAAAACCATAAAATACACGGCCCTCTATTAATTCTTGTGATTTAGATGTAAACAACAAATGTTTGTAGTTTGCTTTAGGCCCATTTAATATACTACCGTGATTGTGTATATGTCCGCGTAACATAATTACGATTTTAAAAAAGACTAATTCAGAGTATGCGTTCGCGCAACTTCGACTAATTTTTCTTAATAATGATAAAGTGTCATTAGTTGTGGACACGTTCGCATAACACGATTTGTTTTTGACACGCCCAAACAAACAGGTACACGTACGCGTGACTTGTTTCAAGATGTTTTCTTAATTAAAAGAGGTAAAAGCAAATAGGTTCTAACACGAGTAATTAGACGTTTTAATAAGCCAAGTATGATCAAAGCGACCGTGCTAGAACCATGGAACTCGGGAATGCCTAACACTTTCTCCCGGGTTAACAGAATTCCTTACTCGGATTTCTAGTTCGCGGACTGTAGTACAAAGTCAATCTTTTCCTCGATTCAGGATTTAAACTGGTGACTTGGGACACCATAAATTATCCCAAGTGGAGATTCTGAATCTTTAAGTAAACAAATCCCGTTTCGATTGTCCTTCAAGTGGAAAAACTCCCTTAAATTTATACCCCTTACGGGGTGTAGTGAAAAAGGAGGTGTGACAGTTGTAATCCAGATTTTTGTATCTTTCAGTCTGTTTGAAGTGTGCATTCCTTTTTTAATTTTTCATCATTCAATAAAATGCAGTTTCCCTTTCTTTATCATTCCTGATAGTTTTTCTTTTGTTTTTCTTTTCTTTTCTGTACAGTTCTTTTTTCGCTGGTTCTAATGACATGGCATGCATGAGGAATCCTCACCCCAGTCTTAAAAATTAATCTGATTCCGAAATAATAGTTCAAGAAGTAGATTGTGACTACGAATCAGAATACGATGAAGATGAAGTCTTCAAAGAGATTAGTAAGGAGTTAATTCACTTCGAAGAAAAACCCAAACCCAACCTGAATGAAACAGAAGCCGTCAATTTAGGGGACACAGATAATATCAGAGAAACTAAAATAAGTGTCCATCTCGAGCCAAAGATACGGGAAGAGTTAATCAAAGCACTCATCGAATACAAGGATATTTTTGCATGGTCGTATGACGACATGCCGGGTTAGAGCACTGATTTAGTGGTCTACAAATTGCCCACTGATCCAGCGTTTCCTCCCATCAAGCAAAAGTTGAGGAAATTCAAAACTGATATGAGTGTGAAGATTAAAGAAGAAATCACCAAGCAATTGGATGCAAAGGTTATTCGGGTCACTCGATATCCTGTTTGGTTGGCTAATGTTGTGCCTGTGCCAAAAAAGGATTGCAAGATCAGAGTATCCATCGATTACCGCAATATCAACAAAGCAAGTCCGAAGGATAACTTCCCACTATCCAATATCCACATTTTGATCGATAATCGTGCCAAGCGTGAGATTGGATCTTTTGTGGATTGCTATGCAGGGTATCATCAGATTCTAATGGATGAAGAAGGTGCAGAAAAGATGGCATTCATCACGCCATGGGGAACTTATTGCTACCGGGTAATGCCATTTGGTTTGAAGAACGCTGGGGAAACTTACATGAGGGCAATAACTACTGTGTTTCATGATATGATACACAAAGAGATTGAGGTATACGTAGATGATGTGATCATAAAATCAAAACATCAGGCCGACCACGTTGGGGATTTGAGGAAATTCTTCCAGAGGCTTCGTAGATATAATCTCAAGCTTAACCCTGCTCGAAGGATGTTGCGGTCAAATGGACTGATGAGTGTCAAGAAGCATTTGATAAGATAAAAGGATACTTGTCAAACCCACCTTTGCTGGTTCCGCCAGAACTAGGGAGACCTTTGATTCTTTACTTGACAGTCTTGGAAAATTCATTTGGTTGTGTACTGGGGCAGCATGACATCACCGACAGAAAGGAACAGGCCATCTACTATCTTAGCAAGAAGTTCACGGCTTATGAGGTTAAGTACACTCATCTGGAAAGGACATGTTGCGCCCTAACTTGGGTGGCTCAGAAATTGAAACATTATTTGTCATCCTACACTACTTACCTCATTTCGCGCTTGGATCCGTTGAAGTATATCTTTCAAAAGCCTATGCCGATAGGGAGACTTGCGAAGTGGCAGATCTTGCTCATAGAGTTTGACATTATCTATGTGACTCGGACTGCGATGAAAGCCCAAGCATTGGCCGATCATTTAGCCGAGAACTCGGTCGATGAAGATTACAAGCCATTGAGAACTTATTTTCCCGATGAAGAAGTGATGCATATCGATGAACTAGAACAAATTGAAAAACCAGGCTGGAAACTTTTCTTTGATGGGGATGCCAACATGAAAGGAGTCGGAATAGGAGCTGTGCTTATTTCTGAAACAGGGCATCACTATCCTGTTCCGGCTCAGCTTCGGTTTTATTGCACCAACAATATGGCTGAGTATGAGGCATGTATTTTGGGTCTAAGGTTAGCTGCAGACATGGATATCCAGGAAGTTTTGGTCTTGGGAGACTCAAATCTTCTGGTACATCAAATTCAAGGAGAATGGGAAAATACGATATTTGAAGCTCATACCGTACCGACAATGTTTGCATGATCTATGTCAACGGTTTTGATCAGTGGAGTCCAGGCATATTCCCAGGGTCCATAATGAGGTCATCGATGCTTTGGCTACCCTGGCGTCAATGTTGCACCATCCAGACAAAGCTTATGTCGATCCTCTGCATATTCAAGTCCGAGATTAGCATGCTTATTGTAACATGATTGAAGAAGAACTTGATGGCGAACCATGGTTCCATGATATCAAGGAGTACATCAGAATGGGGATATATCCAGTGCAAGCCACGGGGGATCAAAAGAGAACAATTCGACGGTTGGCAAGTGGATTCTTCTTAAGTGGAGGAGTTTTGTATAAAAGAACACCAGACCTTGGATTATTAAGATGCGTAGATGCTAGACAAGCTACGACTATCATGTCTGAAGTACATTCGGGAGTCTGCGAACCACATATGAGCAGATATGTGCTGGCAAAAAAAATTCTCCGAGTAGGTTATTATTGGCTTACCATGGAGCGAAATTGTATCACTTTCGTGCACAAATGTCATCAGTGCCAGATACACGGAGATTTGATTCATTCTCCACCATCGGAATTGCACATAATGTTGGCACCATGGCCCTTCGTTGCTTGGGGCATGGATGTCATTGGACCAATTGAGCCAGCAGCATCCAACGGGCACAGGTTCATTCTAGTAGCCATTGATTATTTCGCCAAATGGGTTGAGGCCAAAACTTTCAAATCGGTGACCAAGAAAGCAGTGGTCGATTTTGTTCACCCAAATATCATCTGTCGATTCGGAATCCCAAAGGTGATCATCACAGATAATGGTGCTAATCTTAACAGTAACTTGATGGAAGAGGTATGTCAACAGTTTAAGATTACATCGCAATTCTACCCTATATCGTCCCAAGGCGAATGGAGCAGTCGAGGCAGCCAATAAAAACATAAAGAAGATACTTCGGAAAATGGTAAAAGGTTCGATGCAATGGCACAAAAAATTACCATTTGCGTTGTTGGGATATTGCACTACTGTCCGTACTTCGGTAGGTGCAACTCCTTATTTGTTGGTATATGGCACTGAAGCAGTAATACCTGCAGAAGTTGAAATCCCTTCCCTTCGGATTGTCGCTGAGGCTGAGATTGATGATGATGAGTGGGTCAAAACCCGTTTGGAGCAGTTGAACTTGATTGATGAAAAAAGATTGGCAGCAGTATGTCATGGCCCGTTATATCAAAAGAGAATGGCAATAGCATACAACAAAGGAGTGCGTCCCCGAAAGTTTGAAGTGGGTCAGCAAGTGCTGAAACGTATCCTTCCACATCAGGTTGAAGCAAAAGGCAAGTTCGCCCCGAATTGGCAAGGGTCATTTATTATAACCAGAGTATTGTCCAATGGTGCGTTATGTTTAACAAATATCGAAGGAAAATTCATAGATATGGCTATTAATTCCGATGCAGTCAAGAGATATTATGTATGATTTCTTTGTTATAATTGTTGATTGTTTGTACTTGGCATTGTTTCGAAGAGTGAAATGACGAAGGCAATTTGTTCCGCTATCTAAACACTCTACCCTTTGTTTTCCCTTTTTTTTGAGCCTCATTTATTTCTTTCATACCCCTCTTTGGAATCAATAACGAAAAAGAGAGAAACGAAAGAAAAGAAAAAGAGAAAAGAAAAGAAGTGAAAAAGAGAAAGTATAACAACAAGGAAATTCAGTGTGAACTACGTTTGACCTGATTCCTGTTAAGGATACGTAGGCAACCTCACAGCTCGATCATAGTAAAATAAAAGTCAAAAGATCCCCAAGCAAGAAACTGGGGCAGAAGTTATGATTGTAATAAGAAATGTGATTCCAAAAGTTATAATTCTAACCCATTTTGAAGTTGTTTTGAGCCCGTTTTATACCCTTTTTCTTTCCAAACACATTCCAAGAACCCACATTGTTATCCAAAGAAAGACCTCCCGATCAGTCTTCGAGAGATACCAAGTCAAGCAATGTAAAGAGAATTCATATCAGGGGCAACACTCCGATTTAAGCAAGAGAAATCAAAAAATGAGAGAGTCTTATTGGTAAAAACCCTCATGGGCACCATGAGGCGACGAAAGCCAAGAAAAAATAAAAATAAGAGAGTCTTATTGGTGAAAACCTTCGCAGGCACAATAAGGCGACAAGGAATTGAGGAACAAACAAATGAGAGAGGTTTGTCGGTGAAAACCCTTCAGGGCACTACAAGTCCAACAAGGTCCGTAAGTTGGCGAAAAGTAAAATTGGGTTGTGGAAATCTTGGAGAACAAATTAAAATAATTGGAAAGGAGATTGGTTAAATAGACTGGGCTGATTAATCCAAAATGCATACCATGATCATTGGTGCCAGTGAATCCACTCAGATAAGTTTCTTTTCTTATCTCCAATAGTTATCCAAATTCGGATTTTCCTCTTTATTCTTAATTCTCAAAATCGTTGCATTTCATTACTGTTAATTTTACTCCTCTAAAGCTCTTCCAAGGTTAGCCTTGTTTCAACAAATAAGAAGGAATATCAGAGTGTACTACCAGATTCAAAATTGCACAAAGCAAAATGCGGCTAGAACATGCCGAAGATAATATGATGAAAAGTGGGACATAGGGTGTAAGCAAAGGTTATATCGGTGGAATGGTTCAGTAATGTCGTGGGAGATGTACGGGTTCAGGCAGAAAGGTCAGGAGGGGAGAATAACAGTTGGGGGATCCTGCAGTCAACGATCAGTCAGAAGGTCAAAACAGACTTTTTGACCAGTTCAAGGCAGATGAAGCAAAGCATGGCAAAGAGAAAATCACCCCCAGCAAGAATGCCACAACTAACTGCCACGTTTTAAACTGACGAGATTTTCTTTTATTTGAAACAGGGGCAAAGATGGCATTTGCTTCAGGAAGCACCCTGTAAGGAAAACAAGTACAATGCAGGTTTGATCGCAGAATTCTCAGGACCCTCCTGGAAAATGGGACCTAGGTTAAAATCCAAAACAAACATAAGTAGTGAATACCGGACAAATGTGCACCAAAAGGAATAAGTTGGCTTAAAAGTTTGCATAAGAGTTTTCAGGACCCACCTGAATAATGGGACATAATTGTAAGCATTCCATTAGATAAGTAAGTGTCATTATAAGAGAGTACAATTTAGCGTTGAAACTGTCATTTGTAAGATAAGCTTTAATTTGAAATTTCAGGACCCTCCTGGATAATGGGATGTAGTTCTAAGACTGTCTTAGATAACATGATTCAACTAAAGTCATACCTTTAAACACCTTCCCAATTGAGTTAACCCATGTGCCTCGCATACGTCTTCCACAACCTCCTTCCCCTTATGCGTCACTGTCACTTGATTGTAGCTCCACGGCACAGCTTTCTCACTTGTTATCGGCAACTGTACGACTGGCTTAAGCATGTGCACTTCATACTCTTCGGGTCGTTTGATATGAGGTATAAGAAGGTATCGGAGTGATATAAAAATTTAATACCACCTTAATATTCTGTTTAGTTAGCAAATTAGGAAAATATAATGTAGCTTTGAAACTTGCATTTTACTAGAAATTTTTAGGACCCTCATGGATAATGGGATATAACTTGCAAATTATTAGAGATGCTTGGTAAAAGGATTCAATTAACACTTACAGATGCGCCCAGTTACCAAACTAGGGCAGAAATTTTTCTTTTTGTTTTGTCTATTTTGTTGAAGTCGGGTACCCGTCTGAAGAACAGGGAATAACCACACGGATGTTAAGGATTAAAAGCAGTTCAGGATCAAGTGATTAGGAGACCACCTAGAGAACAAGGGAAAACAAATCAAGTTTAAAGGAAGATTGGCACAAGTATTGGTAATCAGGCACCCACCTGGAAGAACGAGGGAGAACAAGTCAAAGAAAAGCAGTTTCAGGAAGAACAGTTGAAGTATCAGCAATCAGGCGTCCACCTGGAGAATAAGGAAGAACAGTTGAAGTATCATCAATCAGGCGTCCACCTGGAGAACAAGGAACAACAGTTAAAGTATCAGCAATCAGGCATATACCTGGAGAACAAGGGAATACACTTCAAGTTTCAACAATCAGGAGCCCACCTAGAGAACAAGGGAATACATTTCAAATCCAGCAATCAAGAGCCCACCTGGAGAACAAGGGAATATATTTCACGTTTCAGCAGTCAGGAGCCCACCTGAAGAACAAGGGAATGCAATTCAAGCTTCAGCAATCAGGCGCCCACCTGGAAAGCAAGGGAATACACTTCAAGTTTCGGCAATCAGGCGCCCACCTGGAGAGCAAGGGAATACAATTCAAATTTCAAGTAATCAGGCGCCCACCTGGAGAACAGAGGAAAGGAAACAATAGTCAAAGGAAGACATTTAAAAGGTTCAGCAATCAGGTACCCGCCTGGAAGAGAGGGAAAGCATCTAAAAAAAATATAATTCAAGTCAGCAACAAAGGAACTTCTGAAGAAAATACGTGTCAACAAGGCAACAACAGTCACAAGACCAAGTTTGAAAATAAATCTTTGTAAAGCATATATTATAGCTTAGTCTAGCTTCTTCATTTTGTCATGGTGTAATAAGGAGGTCAGTAAGCAGTATCAGCAGCAGAATCAGTAACAGTGAAATCACAGCTTCATGGTAGTCCCAGCTACCGAAACTTCCCGAACTACATTGATCTGATTCCTTTATAGCCAAGGATATGTAGGAAACCTTTGAATCAGAGGTTCGGTCAAATCTTTCAAAAAATGCTTCCCACGGAGTATTCAAATGGGCAAAAATCGCTCGTATCTGCTCACTTTATCTTTGCACGAAAACTCTTCGTGTTTCCGGGCAAAGAGGGGCAGCTGTAAGTACGTGATTTTTGCCTCACACGAATTACTCCAAAAGAATTCCCAAAATTAGGTCTTTCTTTAATTATGTATTATTTTTAGGAATTATTATGTTATTGTCCTGATTGTTTGCATATGTTTGTGTACATGTTTAATGCATTAAAAATACAAAAAATATAGTATCTGCATTTAGGATTTAATTTTATATCTTTTAGATTAATTAAGTGAATTGTTGTTTTACAAAAATGGAAAAAATAAAAAATAACGTATTTTGCATTTTTAGTGTTTAATGTCGAAATTTCGTGATTTTCTTTTTTGATTTGGTAAATAATATTTGGGATAATTATTATTTAGAATTAATTAGTATTTTTGATAGGATGATTTGGTTTTATAATTTAATTTAGGATTTTAGTTTTAATTTTTTAGAAAAAAAAAAGAGAAAAGAAAAGAAAAAGAATTAAAGAGAAGGAAATCAAATTTGGGCCAAATTCAATTTAATTTAAGAGGCCCAAATCAAATACACTTGAAACCCGCCCCAGTTCAGCCCAAACTCGTCCCAACCCGGTCCAGCCCCGTTGCCACCTAAACGATGTCGTTTTGATAAGTTTTGATCAGGACCGTCGATCTCCTTTGATCGAACGGTCCCGAGCTTCATTCGTTACCCGACCCGACCCGTCTTCCCCAACCCGGTCCGCCCCAATTGCTACACCAAACGACCTCGTTTCATTAAAGGATCAATCATGGCCGTTGGATTCTCATCATCCAACGGCCCTAATCTAATTACCCCTTTAATATACCCAAAAACCCTTACCCCTATCAGAACCCCCCCCTCCTTCGTCTCTCTTCAGAGACCAACCAACACACCACCATCTTCCGCCCGCCGGAAATCGCCCACGGCGGCGGACGATGGCCAATCACCCCCAAAAATACACCCCAGAACCACCCCGAGCCCCTCTTTCCAAATCCATGACTCGTTTCCCTCGAATCACCCTAGTACTTCTCGAATCTTCAATCGAAGCAGTCCGGTCCCAAAATCCCCGAACCCTACCTCACCCAATCGGTCCCAAATTCACACCGTAGAACCCCCTCACTCCCTTCTTCCCTAATCCATAACCAGTTTCTTTTGAATGGGGCCCAATCTGCTCGAATCTTAAATCTAAGTGCCAAACCTGAACTCAAGACTGATGATAATTTTAGAACCGAGTTCGTCACAAAATAGTGTTACTCACTTGTTTTGACAAAGAACAAGTGACTAACATTATTTGGCAATGGAATCGGAAAGTCAGGGTACCAAGCTTTTCCAGTTTTATCGGTAAGTTCTTGCATGTTTTTGTGTTTGTTTGATTAATTTTATTCCAATTGTCATTTCCCTCTTCTCATTTTCTTTGGTCAATTTCAATTGAAATTCGATCAGTACTCTGGTATAAATTATTTCTGTTCACTGTTTGTTTCTTTAGATTGGTTTTTTGGATTTATTTCGTATAATTGGGATATCAGTAGACTTTGAAATTGTATTTTGTTTAATCACTTAGTCAGAATAATTAGGATTAGTTCAATAGTTTGGTTTAACTTCTTGTTTAATTATGTTGATAAGAACTGATTAATATAAGTATAATTCAAGTGGTTACCTACTTAAGAAGCTTCTAATAGTGGTAGGGTTGAGATTGCAATAGCTGTTTAAATTAAGAAAGCACTAAGCTAGTGGGTAGTTAAAAATAAAAAGGTGAATTGATAATGGAGGATACACTAAAATGAATGCCTATAAAAAGGCTGAACTTGAGAGGTGTAAAAGGAGGGACAGGAGAGATTCTGACACAGAATACAGAGAGATATAGAGTAAAAGATAGAGAAGAGAGAGTCAAAAGAGTTCATAGATAAGAACATTCTGAAAAATACTGAATTTTTTTTACTGTTACATTGATTCATCCGAAGTTACTCACTGTTTTCTTGGTTAAAAATCTGGGTTGTTCTTGCTGTTTAGTTACTGCCGAACTTCATCCCCCTGTTTCCTTTATTTCCAGGTACTATATTTTGAGCTCTATTAAATATGTGCAGTCAGGTTTGATGTATGAAATGCAAGAGTGAGATTCAGAATATGGCTCCAACTAGTGCTGTACTTCGTTTATTTGACACTGTGTTGTAGTTCATTTCGTTTCTTAGTTAGTTTCTGTGTGATTTAAGGATCATTTATCATTTGCTGTAGTGAAGATTTATTTGAGCCATGAAAGGCATGTTTGTGTTTAAATTCTGCTAGAAATAATAGGTATTTGATCTTAAAAATATTCAAGTCAACTATGGATCAGCTGAATCCATGTGATTCTGTTAAGTTACAAACTATCCGAGGCATCAGTTGTTTGTTTTCTTGTCTAAATTTTTTATTCAAATCATGATTAGCTATGATATCCATGCTAAAGCTACTAGTAAGCTCATACTGATACATTTATGATAGGCTTATGAATGCATTTAGTGTGAGGTAAATTCGATTCTTTTAATGTTTATCAAATTGGTTTATAGAAGTGCTTTTGGGTTTAGTTCTAAGTCTCTCCTGGTTGTTTAGTTGTTGCAATTAACTTTGGAGGCTAAGTAGTCGAATAGGTGTATGTCTCATAGAGTTTAACTGATTCACATAGGGTCAGCTTCGGGTTAATTATTAAATGAGCATTCGTGGTTGTTTTGAGTTGAGTCTGGGCCATTTCGTGTGTTGTAAGTCAATTTGGGGTCCTTCAATATTGAGTTGGATACTGTTTGTGCTGCTGAAGGAATTCGACCTTGAATCCCTATTTGTTTTTTTGTCAATACATAATAGTTGTCGAATTGGGCCTTCTTTTGGGCCTAATTCAGGCCACTTAGAAATCATTAGGCCAGTAGCACTTATAACTTGACTTGGGCTCCCTTTGAGCCCAGATTTGAGATGAAAATAGGACTCACATCAATACTATAAATCATTCTGATATTATACATTTTTATTAGGCATTCTCTCGAATTTGGCTTAAATCGTTTGTTGCGCTCAAATAGACGAAAGTCTGGCATGTTCATTTGTATCACATTACCCGTGTTAATTTGGAGTTGGCTATAATTACTCAAGCTCACATGACTTAGGCCAGTAATTTTAAGTCATGACTTAGCTCTTACTTGACGCAAAGCTTAATTTACCATCTGCGTCCTATCTTTACAATTGACGGTGTTAATGTAAATAAATTTGTGTTGAAGGAGTGTCATATCTTCATTTTCGGTGTGTTAGTTCTAAAAGTTAGAATTGTTCCTTCATGCTAAGAGAAGTTTATTTCTTTTTGGAATAATAACAATGCGTCGAGATTTTTTTTATCGTATAATCTTTACTTGTGCTAATTTGTGATGCTTGGGTATTTGAATTTGGCTATTAGTGAGGTTAATGCTAAAAGAATCTTGCTGCAATTCGTAGGTTGTTTAATTAAGCACAAATAATTTATGGACTTCGTATTAATTTCTTATGACTTAGATATAAAATAACAAATGATCGTAGATTGCTTTAGGCACGTTCAATGTATTATTGTGATTATGTACATGTTCGCATGACATAATTATGGTTTTCAAAATAAATCGGAGTACGCGTTCGCGCAACTTCGCCCAAATTTTTAAATAATAATAGAGCATCGTTAATCGTGGACGAAATAATTATATAGTATCCCTAAGTCACAAATCGGTTAAAAAAATTTATCATTCTTGTGCATAGACCATAAACTAATAAATTTTCTTTATAAGATTGTAGTAAGTTTCTTTTAAAGAAATGCGTTTACAATTCTTTATCACTTAATCCATAAAAGTTGAAAATTTTCAAGTGTTAATTTAGTAGGAATATATTTTATTTTTTTTAAAAAGGAAAAGAACAAAAAATAACATTGGATAAGGTATTTGGAATTATTAAGTTCACTAAGAAGTTTCTTTTGGGGCTTAATAATTCCATATCTATCCTAACCTTAAATCAAACATAGGAAACAAATAACTCACAAATCGCTAGTATACTTTTAAGGGTATTTAAATAAATTATTGTGATTATGTACACGTTCGCTTGACATAATTACGATTTTTTATTTTATTTTATCAAAACAACAAAAAACAAAATCGGAATATGAGTTCGCGCAACTTCGACTAAGTTTTCTTAATAATAACAAAGCATTACTAATTATGGACACGTTCGCGTGACATGATTTTTGACGCGCCAAACAAATGAGTACACGTACGCGTGATCCGTTTTAAGATAATTTTCTTAGTTAAAAGCGGTCAAAAAGTTAAAATTGCACATAGGTTCAAAATATTTTAAATCAGATAATTAGGTCATTTATGACAGTTGAGCGACCGTGCTAGAACCACGGATTCCGGGAATGCCTAACACCTTCTTCCGGGTTAACAGAATTCCTTACCCGGATTTCTGGTTCGCGGACTGTATTACAGAGTCAACCGTTCCTCGATTCGGGATTTTAAACCGGTGACTTGGGACACCATAAATCTCTCAAGTGGCGACTCTGAATTTCATGTAAATAATCTCGTTTCGATTGTCCTTTAATTGGAAAAACTCTCTTATACACTCCTTTCCGGGTGTAGGAAAAAGGAGGTGTGACACTTATTTTCTTTATTATTCCTTAGTCACCAAAGGATCATGAGAGAGCAATTGATGAACCAAGAGATGCAAATATCCAAATAGGAGGGAAAATAGCTCTTTTAGTCCATGAGCAGGGGCGGATTTAGGGGGCGCAAGGGGGTTCCGAACCCCCTTCGCCGAAAAATTACACTGTATATATAAGGCAAAATCTATTTTTTACCTCTATATATTAAGTTTTTAACCCCCTTAACACAATCCAAAAGTATAGTTTAGTGGTCAAGGGGGTTCAAAATCTACATAAGGTCATAGGTTCAATTCCCACTAGCTACAAAAAAATTTTGAACCCCTTTGTGGAGATTCTGCCTCCACCACTGTCCATGAGTTATCGATATATTCCAGTTTTGGTCCCTGTGTTATCCAAGTGAACACTTTTGACCTTCAATTAATCAATGAGCTATTTTATTCCCCCAACTAACGGATCCCATCCAACAAGTGGAGTGTTCAGTGCTAGTAAGGGCACTTTCAGGATTTATCACTTCTTGACAAAAACACCAGTCCTACGCATCTTACCCTAGTTCTGCATATATTGAGACGTTCTCATTGAGAAGAAGTCATTGGGCTTCCTTATTTGTCTTGATTTGTTTTATAAAATTGGGTTCTAAAAGCGGATTACACTTCACTCTATCATGTGAGTACTTTGCGCTACTTAATTTAAGATTCCATGTGATAATCAAAGCATATATATCGGAGTACTTTGTATTATCGTTCCTTGGTGATCTACAAATTGTTCCAACTCCATTAAAAAAATCCTAAGGAACATTATGAAAAGAGGAGATTTGCTTAATACAAAAAATTAATTGTTGAACTCCGTTGAGTTATCTCTCTACTCGCCTCCAAAATCTTCCAATTTTCTTCTACTTGAACTCCTGGGTGATCCAGTTGAACCAACACTGATGTTGTGGCTTCCTGGGTGGTCTTGCTTGCTTATCAGATCCATTATCGAATTTAGTGATCTTTTCTTTCTTTCACTGTTTTACATGTTCTTCACACAGCTTCTATATATTGCAGAAAAATAATACTATGAAATTAAAGAAACTCATTTGATGACTTAATCATTTACTTGTAGGCTTAAGACCTTGTTGAATTTTCAATGTTAATAGATAATGGCAAGACATAAATTACAAAATAGAAACGTAAATTGCGAATGCATAACCCAGTATAAAATACCTTGTCGATTGCAAACACTTCAAAATCACATCTTCTAGTGCAAATGGGTACATTAATAAACTTATCATTGAAACGTAGAATAAACAAGCATACTTTCCAAGAGAATACAATAAAAGTAAAAAAAAAAAACTATTTCACGTATAAAAGATGGTCACTAAGAAAGAGCATAGGAGAATTTAAGATTTTAGTTTTATTAATTCAGCATTTAAAGCTCACTACTAAAAAAAAAGGAGGAAAACCGACTTCCAAAACCTACCGATATTGGTCAGTAATTGGCAAAAATGACCAAAAACTAACCAATTTGTGGCGGTCGGTAGGGCCAACCGACCGACTTCGATCGGTATTTTTTGACCGATTCGGTCGGTCAATTTAGTTCCAAAAAAGAAAAAATTGCCGGAAAAATCAACCGAAGTCAGTCAGTATTTTTAATTATGTAATTAAAAAATACACCATCTGAGAATCGAACCGAGGTCTGTACTGTGGTAGGATACTAATTTACCACTAAATCGTTAGTGCATTTCATTTTAAGACTGTCTTTTATTTCATTTATACTCTTTAATTGCATTTTCGCTCGAAAATAACCGACTGATGTCGGTCGGTTTTATTAAAAAATAAAATTACCGATAGAAATTGTTGGTTTTTTAATATGATCGGCCGAAACAACTGACCAATTTCGGTCAGTTTTTTGAATATTAATTTTAATTTATTTAAATAAAAAACCGACCAAAGTTGATCGGTTTCTTGAAAAATAAATTTCGCGGGACGCAAAAATACTTTTTCACATTTTGCGCCAAAAAAACCGACCAAAGTTGGTCAGTTTTGTAAAAAAAATTAAAAAAATAAATTATTTTAAAAAACTGACCGACTACGGTCTGTTTTTCGGCCCGGTTTTTTGACCGCCCAAAGTTGGTCGGTCAACTAGGTTGGTTTTGACTGAATTCCTAGTAGTGTATGGGTTCATATATACTACTGTATTTATTGTAATTTTAATAATTTTGTATACATGAATTTATGTTCCACATCGAAAATACTGAGTTCAGTTGAACCGGTAGTTCTATGCTGCATCCGCCCCTGAGAGAGAGGACCCAAAGAAGAATACTAAGTAGTTGATCCCCCTTGCCCAAAACCAACAAAGGTTCTAAGAGTCAAGTAAATGGTGGGACCTCCTTCCGGGAGCTCCGATTAACTTATCTAAAGATAGCTGAAAGTGCTAGCATAAGAAAGAGATTCTATTGATGGAAAGAAGCCCTTCCTTTCTTTCAAGGTTTTGGCATTCAAAGTCAAACGAATCTTTGTTTAAGTTTAATAATAAAGTAAATGAAATTGGCCTGCTCTTCTCTCTTTTCTCTATTGAACTATGGAAAGCACTTTATAGTAGCGACACGGATTTACCACAACTTATGGCTTCGCCAATGGGGCAAACGAAGGCTAACCCGTTCTGGTTGTTATGACTAGCAATGATCGGTAGGTTCTTTCAGTGCACTTTGGTCCTAGGAAGATTATATCAAAATGTGCATATTGAGTTAGATATTATACACCCAGATGGTCAAATGTGTGAAATTGCATCTAAACTGTTACGCAACGCCTTCCTGATGATCTTTGGAAGGGCAACGTAAGGCTAAGCTACCGATGTCAGTGCGGTTGCTGTCCGCCAATGAGGTCCTCGCCGCACGCTAGACTAGATTGTCAGTGCCGTGCGGGAAAACCAATGTCGTAAGCAATTGCGGAAGCTGAGAGAGAATTGGGTTTTGAATGCTGATGATGATTTTATTGATGACTGAAAATGATGATTACAATGATGTGGTGTCGAGGGGGAGAGACACCAGAAAATGCTGATTGAAATGTTTGATTGTTTGGTCCCCCTTAATAATGCTTAAAAAAAATAAACCAACATTACAAGACTAGTCCTAATAAAGCTGTAGAAGCACACTGAAATGAAAATGATGAAAACTAGTCTATGATTACAATGAAAAGGACTTAGATTATTACAAGGAAAAACTAAGTCCGATGGCAGCATCTTTGTCTTGCGGGTCTGCGCGCGCGTTGCTGTGGGCGCGCGCGACACTTGATGTGCTGGCCTGAGGCTGGGCACTGGTGCTTGGCATCAGGGTCTGTGCGCGAGGCGCTGCTGGAATGGGCCTGCAGCTGGGCGCTGGCGAGGCATCAGGATCTGCGCGCGCGGCATTGTCAGGGCGCGCGGCGCTGTTGTCATTGGCCAGCCCTTGGGCGCTGGCGAGAGGCATCGGTGGGGCGACAGAGGCACATGCGCGCTTGTCACTTGGCGCAGCCAAGACCACGGGGCCGACCATGGCGCTAGGCATTGTGAGGCTTGCTAGGCCGCCATGGGGCGCGGCCAAGGGGTCATGGGGCATGTCTGGAAAGCAGCCCATGACATTCTCCCCCACCTGAGTTGGCGCCGTCCTCGGAGCCTTATGATGATGATGATGATGATGATGTTTCTGATGGTTGTTGGATGGGAGGTCTGCGCCCCTCTGTTGTTTGAGCTTGCTGTTGTAGCGAAGCAATGATTTCATGCGGCTGACATGGAAGACTGGATGGATCTTCCACCAGGATGGAGTTTTTACCTGGTATGTGGACTCCCCAATGCGTTTTTCAATGGACAGGGGCCCGATGTATTTTTGTTGCAGGCGAGGGTCATGGGTCCTTTCTGCAAACAAGTACTGCTTTGGGATGCGTAGCATTACTTTGTCCCCTGGTTGATGTTGGGAAAAGCAACGCTTTTGTTCGGTGAACCTTTTTGCCCGCTCTTGGGCCCTGATGAGATAGCTCCGCACTATCTCCATGTTGCGCTCCCATTCGCTCGAGAAGTTGGCAGCTCGAGGAGATTTCGGCATGGTTGAGGCATTCACCGTTTGCGGGAGAAGCGGTTGCTGTCCGGTAACAATTTCAAAAGGGCTCTTGTTTGTATAATGGTCCTTTTGAGAATTGAAACACAGTTGAGCAGCATCCAGGAGCTTCACCCAATGCTTCTGTGATCCGGTTGCGAAGTTGCGGAGATATTCCTCCAGCATGTCATCGAACCGGTCTGTCTGGCCATCCGATGGTGGATGGATGTCTGTGTTGTGACTCAATGTTGACCCAAAGCACCTGAAGAGATGGGTCCAAAAGTTGCTAGTGAAGCGTGAGTCGCGCCTACTAACAATGTTTTTGGGCAGGCCCCAATGTTTGACAATGTGCGAGAAGAAGAGTCGAGCTGTATCTTCTGCTGAGATGTTTTGCGGGGCTGCTATGAAAGTTGCATAGTCTGAGAACTGATCTATGACAACCATGATGGATGCAAGATTGCCGACTTGGGGCAATCCCGTGATGAATCTGAGGGAAACACTTTCCCATGGTCTCTGAGGGACATGTAATGGCTGCGAGGGTCCCGGCTGTGATGAGTGATCCGACTTGTCCTTGTGGCATGGCTGACAAGTCTTCACACGATGATGAGCGTCACCAGTCTTTTGAGGCCGATGACATGATGACTGATTGTTGCTGCGAAGGGTAGCCTGAACCTGAGGTTCATGTCTGTTGACTACCTTCTCCAACTGCATGGCCGAGATGTTTTCAGCGGCCATCTTTATGGGAAAGCATGGTATGGTGCAGGGCTTGGCCCCATTTTCTCCCATCATCAGGAGCATGTTAGCAAATGGTACCGGAATGGTGTTGGTTTGCCTCATGAACTCTAAACCCACTATGATGTCGAAGTCATCTATGATTGCGATGCGCAGGTCGATGCTTCCTTTGTATGGGCCAAGTTTCACTGGGACATTTGTAGCTGTTCCACCCAATGTCTGAGGTGGTGAGTTGATAGCCTTGACGCGGCCTTTGCTCTTTTGTACAACAAGACCTAGGCGCTCTACTTGTGTTGATGACAAGTAGTTGTGGGTGGCACCCGTGTCTATCAATGCGTGAAGGGGCTTGCCGTTCACTTTAATTCGACGAACATTAGGGTCCTCGCTTGTTTAGGAGGCCTCTCGTCCATCTTTTCCTTCCCTTTCTTGGTGATTGGGACTGATGTTTTCTTAGGAGGACATGCACTGGTCCCCGCTAAGGCATGAGGGATAGAGCCAACAATTGCATTGAAGGCGCCTACCTGGTCGTCGTCTGATGAGTCTGATGTGTCTAACTCATCCTCGACCGTCTGATGAGCATTGACCTTGATGTTTGGGCATTCATTGTTCCAATGTGCCCCACCGCAATGACGGCATTCTGAGGGAGGCTTTCTCCCCTGATTGTTGTTGATGGATGCAGCACTGTTGCTGTTGGAGGGAGGAGTCTTAGTTTTGGATGCACTCCGATCTCCCCCACTTTTGCTTGGGCCACCATTGCTGGGATGGTGCCCGTTGAATCCCCCTCGGACAGACGGCTGGGGCCTGTCGTTCTGAGTTCCCAAATGATAATCGCCAAGGCATTCTGCAGCTTGAATGGCCTTGGGCAGGGTGTCTACCCGTTGTCGCTGTAGTTCCATACGGGCATGAGGTTTCAAACCTTCTATGAATGCGAAGAGTTTGTCTTTGTCCCCCATGTCGCGTATGTTTAGCATGAGTGCGGAGAATTCGCGCACGTACTCCCTCACTGATCTGGTGTGGCGGAGGTCCCGTAGCTTTCTCCTTGCGTTGTATTCCACATTTTCGGGAAAGAACTGCAGGCGTATGGCTACCTTCAATTCGTCCCATGTCTGAAGAGTATCTTCACCGGCCTTGATGGCTTCGTGTTTGACCCGCCACCAAAGTTTGGCATCGCCCTGAAGATACATGGCAGCAGTCGCTACCTTTTTGGATTCCTCCAAATGGCCCACGGCATCGAAGTATTGTTCGATGTCGAAGATGAAGTTTTCCACTTCTTTAGCATCCCGGGATCCGTCGTATGGCTTTGGCTCCGGTATCTTAAGCTTTTGTGGAATGGGGGTGAGGTTTGCTGCACCCCTGATGTGATGGTCGCCTTCTCGAAGTAGGCTCTGTAAGGCAGCATTGACAACGTTGAGCTTGTCAGTCAAGTCGTTTATGGTTTGCTGCATGGCAGTTAGTCTGTCTGCCTCATGTTGCTGATGGGCTAAATCGTCGGCACGCTCCTGTTGGAGGTCCTCAAATTTGCCATGAATATTGGCAGTTTCAATGGCTGCCGTTTGTCGGTCCTCGTCGGAGTCACGACTGATGTTTGCAATGTCATTTTCCGCCTGCCGCATTCGGCGGTCCAGGTCGTCCAACCTTTGCACTAGGTTGTTGCTTTGATCAGGCACCGTTTCTACGATGGGTCGTAATCGGTCAACCGTCTCCTCTAGGGATGCTAGACGCTCCCCATGATTCACCATGGTCAGAAATGGTGATGATGGCAAATGTTTTCCCTCGTCCGATGTCGAGCCTAGGCTCTGATACCAACTGTTACGCAACGCCTTCCTGATGATCTTTGGAAGGGCAACGTAAGGCTAAGCAACCGATGTCAGTGCGGTTGCTGTCCGCCAATGAGGTCCTCGCCGCACGCTAGACTAGATTGTCAGTGCCGTGCGGGAAAACCAATGTCGTAAGCAAATTGCGGAAGCTTGAGAGAGAATTGGGTTTTGAATGCTGATGATGATTTTATTGATGACTGAAAATGATGATTACAATGATGTGGTGTCGAGGGGGAGAGACACCAGAAAATGCTGATTGAAATGTTTGATTGTTTGGTCCCCCTTAATAATGCTTAAAAAAAATAAACCAACATTACAAGACTAGTCCTAATAAAGCTGTAGAAGCACACTGAAATGAAAATGATGAAAACTAGTCTATGATTACAATGAAAAGGACTTAGATTATTACAAGGAAAAACTAAGTCCGATGGCAGCATCTTTGTCTTGCGGGTCTGCGCGCGCGTTGCTGTGGGCGCGCGCGACACTTGATGTGCTGGCCTGAGGCTGGGCACTGGTGCTTGGCATCAGGGTCTGTGCGCGAGGCGCTGCTGGAATGGGCCTGCAGCTGGGCGCTGGCGAGGCATCAGGATCTGCGCGCGCGGCATTGTCAGGGCGCGCGGCGCTGTTGTCATTGGCCAGCCCTTGGGCGCTGGCGAGAGGCATCGGTGGGGCGACAGAGGCACATGCGCGCTTGTCACTTGGCGCAGCCAAGACCACGGGGCCGACCATGGCGCTAGGCATTGTGAGGCTTGCTAGGCCGCCATGGGGCGCGGCCAAGGGGTCATGGGGCATGTCTGGAAAGCAGCCCATGACAAAACTTCTGACTTTTGAAAGTTGAAATAGAAAAATATGATACTCGAATTTCTCTCAAAGATAGAATCTTGTGATCTCTCCAACTCAGTGCCTCTTACAACCGGACTGCCCCTCGCACCATGCAACTAATCTATACAAAAAATCAAAATTAGAAGAAGCATCGCTAGAGAGAGGCAAGAACTCAAAGGATTGGAGCTCGATGTAGCTTGTAATGAAAGATCGAACGAAGACAGAGAGCCCATCGGAACTCTAGCTCAAATTGGGAAAAACTTGAGAAAATAACTCGAAAATTGAAAACATTTGAATAAAGTATATGAGCTTCTCCATGAATTTCCTCGAAGGATTTGATCAAAGTTTTGCTCAAATATTTATTAGAGGCGAAGGGAAAGTTTAGCTAAGATGAATTCTTTGTTGTTTGAAGAAAAAGAAAGTACTTGTTCGTGTGAAAAGCAAGTGCAGTGAAACTAGTGTATCTAATGTCTAAAATACCCTTATTAACACTGAACAGTCCGTTTGGTTTGATGGGATCCGTTAGTTGAGGGATTACAATAGCTCACATTGCTTAATTGAAAGTCAAATTGTTCAACTGAATAACATAGGGACCAAAACTGGAATATAGCGATAACTCAGGGACTAAAAGAGCTATTTTCCCCCAAATAGGATAAGAAAACTACTTAAGATTAGGTATAACTTATAAGCTATACTTGAACATGCGATGTCAGCAAATTTAACATTTGATAATTCTCATAATATTTACTATTGTATTTGTTTTTTTAGTCATAATCTATATTGAGGATTTCGGTTTGCACATTTTCGGCCTTCTAATTGATTAATGCCCCAATAAAAACATAATTAATTTTTTAGCTTTATTTTACAGAAATAATTTATCATATTCTTTCTTATAACTAGTATCTTACAATATTTAAACGATAAATTTAAACAAGTTTCTTTTTGGAGATTTAGTTTCTCAATATGACACTGCTCTCTAATCTCTATGTTACATAAAAGACTTTGCAAGATAATGACAAGTTGAATAAATTGTTTTCGGTCTTCATCCTTTTGGTTAATTAGGAGGATAATTGATGCTGTTTTATTCTTCTATATATCTGATTTACACTACCACAAATTTTTCTGGTAACGAGTCAAATACAACTTACCAAGATATAAGACATCAAGAGCTTCAGCCTGATAATGAAAGATATAAATATTACTTTTTCTTAGACGCCTAATTTTGCTATCGTTAAGAGATGAAACAAATAAGAGAAAGTTTTTTTTAACTAAAAAGATGGGTAATACGTCCAATGCTATCACTAATTGCTTGAGTTGAGTATATGACAACAAATAATTAATGAGCAGGCTGGCATTATAATATCAAATACAACAATAATGTATGAACCTTTTAAAAATTTTATGTGTCTTAATTTATGTGATAGTCTTTCTATTTTTGTATATCCCAAAAAGAATATCATATTTTTATATTTAAAAGTTCTTATTGTGATCTTAATATAAAATAATTTATAACCACACAAATATCTAATATTTGTCTTAAACCATATATTTCAGAAGTCTTTATTTCTTTCTTAAATATCATGCCAAATCAAATGGTTGGCACATAAATTGGGACGGAGAGTATGTGTTGACTTAGTTTGGAATATATTTCAAGACTAGTGTACTTATCGCGCTTCGTGCAGTCGTAAAAAATTTAAAATACGATTGAATAACAATGCCATAATTTTATAAGAGAATAAATCTTCAGTAGTGAGAAATTTTTATTGATTGTTTTAAAATCCTATATATAAAATTATTTTACATCAAGAATTTATATGAAACCAACATTCCAGGCTATAATCAATTCATTTAATTCACTGTTGTAAACTTTAAAATAAACAGAAAATAAAAAATAATTAAAAAGAGAATGGTACTATAAAATTCATTAAGAAGATGATTCGATGGCACTGCCATTCTTCTTTCATGAGATTTTATTATTAGCTGAACAAAAAGATACAAATGGAGCTTAAATAATATGATTGCTAAAAGGACCTCATAATACCTTTACAATCATGTCTCTTAAACTTCACCTTTTTGTTCATTATCTTCCTTTTCAATGGAGTAATCGGAATGATTATTCTTCTTTACCTATAATATCACCACCAGACAATTAAAGAAAATAATGTCAGATTCAAAACTAATTGTGACGACCCGGCCAGTCATCTCATGAGTTACCGCTACATTTTTCCCATTTCAGCTTCTTTATGCTTCGTTATCCGTGTTTTATTTGATCGAGTTTATTAGTTCGAGTTCGGAGAGGATTTGGTAAGAAATGAGACACTTAGTCTCTTTTAAGAAGGCTTAAGTTGGAAAAGTCAACCGGATGTTGACTTATGTGTTAGAGGGTTCGGATGTGAGTTCCGATGGTTCGGTTAGCTTCGGGAGGTGATTTGTGACTTAGGAGAGTGATCGGAAGTGGTTTTGGAGGTACGGTGTAGAATTAGGCTTGAATTGGCGAAGTTAGTATTTTGACGAATTCCGGTTGATAGGTGAGATTTTGATCCGAGGGTCGGAATCGAATTCCGAGAGTTTCTGTAGCTTCGTTATGTCATTTTGGACTTGTCTGCAAATTTTGAGGTCATTCGGACGTGGTTTGGTTGGGTTTTTGATCAAAAATGGAATTTGGAAGTTCTTGAGATTCATAGGCTTGAATTCTATGTGATTTGATGATTTTGGTGTTAGTCGAGGTGTTTTGATGAATGGAACGAGGTTGAATAATGTTTACGATGCGTTGGTGCTTTTGGTTGAGGTCCCGGGGGCCTCCGGTGTGTTTCGGGTGAGTTTTGAGCGAGTACGAACACCCCGGAACTTAGAAAAATGGAGGGAGCAGCAGTTTTGGCGCGGACCGTGCTCCTTTTCGCGCTGGGTGCGTTGGCCTAGTGCTGGCCGCGTCAAAGTGGCCGTGGCCGCGGTCGTGAAGACTGCAGGTTGCTGGTCCTACTTCGGAAGCTCATATATTTTGATCCACAAGGAATTTTGAGGTGATTCAAAAATGAAAGTTGTAGCCCTTCGTGTCTAGTTTCTAGAAAGGCAAAGATATCGCATTTGGACCTCTGTAGAGAAAGTTATGTCTAAAATACTAAAGCCTATCCCTGTAGAGCAAGACCTGCGCGGTCGCGGTCGTTTTTGCGCTGACCCCGCTGGTTTTGCACGGACCGCGGTCATTTTTGTGCGGTCAGCGGTGTCGGAATCCGAGGGGTACTCTATAAATACGAGGTTTTGGGTTTTATTTGATATTTTGACCTAGAGAGCTCGGATTTTGGCGATTTTTCGAAGGTTTTTCAAAAAATTCATCGGGGTAAGTGATTTTAACTCAGATTTGGCTAGAATACATGAATCTATCACTGAATTCATCATTTAATTCGTGATTTGAGATGGAATTTGGGAAGAAAATTGTGGAACCTTTCAAAAATGTAAAATGATGATTTGAAGGACCAAATGGTATCGGAATTGGATAATTTTGGTATGGTTAGACTCGTGAGGGTATGAGGATTCTGAAAATGTAAATTTTACCCGATTCCGAGACGTGGGCCCGGGGCTCGGGTTTTGCTAATTTCGAGATTTTTGATATTTTTCGAATGTTTTCGCTTGGGCTTTGTTCCCTTAGCATATTATGACGTATTCGTTCTGATTTTGGATAGATTCGACGCACGTGGAGGCCAATTTAAAGGGCAAAGGCGTCGTGAGCTAGAGAATTAGCCAGTTCGAGGTGAGTAATGGTTGTAAATGATGTCCTGAGGGTTTGAAACCCCGGATTGCACATTGTAGTGCTATATTGAGGCAAGATACGCGCTGGATGATGAGCGTGGGGTCTTTCACTACTGGGGATTGTAACTTGGTCCATCCCGATTGATGATTTTACCGAATATTTGACTGAAATTCATTGTTATCATCATGATTTGGGCTTATTGCCATATTTGGGCTTCGTGCCAACTATTTGAACCCTTTGGGGATTTTTTTTATCACTGTTTCCTCACTACTTGACTTATTTTTTGAACTCAGTCCTGTTGATATCTATTGTTTTACAAACTCAGTCACTTTTACTCAGATTTGAAACTTAAATGATATTTCTACATCATGTTTTGGGCTGAGAACTACTGTTTTACTAATGCCCAAGGGGCTTATGATGATTTCTGGACTGAGTGAGGCCGAGGGCCATATGTGAGGATATGCTGAGTGATATGAGGCCGAGGGCCTGAGATACTATTTATGCCATGCGGTGGCTTGAGTGATGTGAGGATATGCTGAGTGATGATGCCACGAGGTGGCTTGATATAGCGCTTGGGCCGTAAGGGGCCCCCCCGGAGTCTGCACACCCACAGTGAGCGCGGGTACCCATGTGATTTGAAACAGTGGTAACAATGACACTGTTTGATGCAATTTGGTCAGGTAACAATGGCTGACCATTATGTTGAGTGATTGTGAGGTAGCCCGAGGGGCTGATACTGTACTGAGAGTGAGCCCGAGGGGCTGATACTATGCTGAGCGATTGATACTGTGCCCGAGAGGTGGATTTCTACTTGTTAATTACCTATTTTACTTGTTTTAAAAAGGAATATAGTTTGATTTCTTCATTGATTTACTGCTTTAAGTGATTTTACTGCTTGATATGGGATTGCTTTGTGCCTTTACGTGTTTTCATACTTTCAATCATTATTTGTAATTATTACTCACATTACTCCCTGCACCATGTATGCAGATTCAGGTATAGCAGAGTCCGCACCTGAGCGCTGATTCCTTCCAGGCTAGGCAGTGATTTGGAGTTACGAGGTAGCTGTTGACGTCCGCAGCCCCTTGTCTCTCTTATCTTCTATCATTTATGTTTTCTTCAAACAGTTGTATCGGATTCCGTACTTTGTAGACCTATAGCAGATTCTGTAGTAGCTCATGACTTGTGACACCCAGGTTTGGGCTGTGTCGGGATGGTTCCTGCTGTTATTATCGTTAAATTCCGCAATTTATGAGCATTATATTATATGTTATTACTGTTTATGATGATTAACTGTTTAAAAGAGGTGTTCCGTTTTGGTCTGGCTGGCCTTGTCTTCACGAGATGCGCCATCACGATCGGGTTCAGAGATCGGGTCGTGACACTAATATGAAAAAATTACATTGAACATGAGGGGAAAAACATGTTCATAGAACAGAAACCACAACCACCAAGGGGAAGCATGGAAATTTTGAAGAGAAGTAAATATAGTGGTAAGTTCTAATTTAACCGGTATTTTTTGGGCAAACAGAGTGATCAGTTGTACTTTTCGTTAATTCTCTTCTTCTTACCTGTTTCCATTTCTCTCCTCCTATTCAGCACGTCTATTCTCTTCAGCAAAATTTTATCAAAAATAAAAGCACGAAAAAGCACTCTCCCGTTTACCTAACCCTCCTTTCCGCACCAATCAAATCCCCAGTCTTCCTCCTCCAATCACTTCAGCCAAATTCTCGTTCTTCTGCAAAATCACAAAATAAAAAACACATTTTATTTTCTTTGATTAGCTCTTTTACTATACCTATAAATACAAAGAATAAGAAACCAAAGAGAAAAGAAAATACTGGAGGGACACTATACATGCATGCCTGAGGAAAATCCAAAAAATGCAGAATCATACCCAAAGACGGCAGCCAGAAATTGTTCAAAATCAAAATATAAATTTATAATTGGGATAACTGAAGAGCAAGAAACTTTGTATAGAGATCTTAGCAAAGATCAATTCACAAATTTGCCTGATTAGCAAACGTAAATATTCTAATACTGACAAAGAAATACAGGCAACATCATATACATATACCAACAAATAAGGAAAACAAAAATAAGTTACCACTAAACCTTAGTAGACTCTGATGGCCTTTGATCAAGTTGAAAACTGACGAAAGATTGGAATATTTAAAATCCCTATCAAAAGCAGTAATGTCAACATAAAAAAAACAAAATTGTAGAAAAATGGAAAGGAGAACAAAAACCTCAGAAGTCTAGCAACAGATTTGAATAACAAATGACCACATTAGGAGGAGGAGAAAGGAGAAAAATGGAGGCGATTTTTCCCCCATTAAATACGACAACCTGGTAAGCCAGAGAGTGTTTCGGTTACTATTAAGAGAAGTAAATAAGCGATTGTTAGGTTAGAAAAAATAAAGGAGCGACTGTTGAGTTTTTATTTATTCAAAGCACATAAATGTAAAACATAGAAAAAAAGAATAAAACTGAAAAATTGTCAAAAATAGGAGAAAATAGATAAATACAATTGTTGGACATATGAGGTGCCACATCACCTTTCTTATTCCCAGCTTTATATATATATAGATCGGCAGCCGAATTAGGTAGATTCTTTGCTCCTGCATAGGTTAATTGTAGTATATTTGGAACTTGAATTCTCGACAGTATCTAACAAACAATAAGGAGCCGGCCACGACTAGCATTATGTACTACTCCTATATATATATATATATATATATATATATATATATAGTCACTTGGTAGAGCCTTATTTATTAGCAAGTGAATGATCAATATTTAAACTTTAGCCATGGCTGCCAGAAACAACAGCATAATAATTCTCATGATTATTCTTACTAGAAGTATTTTCTTGATCAACCCAGCTTTTTCACATTCACCAACAAGCTCTAATTATATTGATGATGATGAAGAAAAGTTTCACTCTGGGAATAATGTTTTGCAGGGAATGCTTCATAATAGCCGAGTGTTGGCCGCGATATGTTGGTGTGAGAATTGCCAGTGTCCCTGTCTCTGTCACTGATGGTTAATGTATCTACCTTCTATTTACAGGCATCATATATATATATATAATGCATAAATAAAACAGAAGTTGCTCACATCATACTCTCTGTGTGTACGATAAGCGATCTATAGGTGTGTAGAAGACTCCATTGGTACCTAAAGACTAAAGATTTTCCCTTTTGTAATGTTATTGTGTAAGAGTGGAATTTTTCTATATATTAAAAAAGTGTTTAATGTTTAAATATAGGCGGATTACATTTGGAGACACTTAAAGTTGACACAATTTTTCATTTAGACACCTAAACTTGTTCCAATTAGGTTGTTTCTATTGAACACTTATACTACACTTAATTTGTTCCAATTAGGCACTTTTTTGACAATTAGCCAAATAACCTTCTAATAATATATTAATATTATATTTGAAAAAATATGTGTAAAAAAAAAAAACTGATGTGTCTTTTCATTTCTAACTTCTAAGGTTGTGTTTCTCCATATTAATAACCAGTTCTTCCTCTTGAAAATTGCCAACCGTTGACTGCCTAGCTATAACTATATAATGAGAAAAGTAATTCTTCTATAATACATTCTTCCAAATCTTCATTTTACCAACGTTTTAAGAATATCGCCATTCTCCAATTAAATATCGTGCTTATAAAAAAGCTGAGACAAGATTAGTTCATGAATGAGAAAAGTTTGCGACTTAAAGTGCCTTTTTGCTTGTTTTCGTTAAATGATACGGCACGTCCCCTAACGATTATCACTTATAAGAAAACTAGTTAATTTACACGCGCCTTCGCGCGATCGTAAAAGATATTATTAAATTTTTGAAAATAATCTTTTTGCAAATATAGCCGAAATCGTAAAGATAAAATTCTTCAGAAGTCAGAACTAAGCTAATGTAATTGTTTCCATGGAAAACATGGTATCAACTCTGGAACAACTTTTCATTGTTTTAGTTAGTTATTTCTTTCTAATAATATCGTTTGAAAATGAAATAGGATGGTAACTAAATAAAGATTCAAGTGAACTTATAATAGCAAAGCGACAATGTTGAAGTAGCAATAAAATTTGATTAGCCTATGATAAATTAATACGTAGTTTGATTCATCAAAGCTCAACACAAAAGACTTATTACATTAGTTCTTCTCTCGAATTAAGTGACGCTAAATCTTTGAATGAGAAAGATGTTTGTTTTGTGAGTATCTCACCATTATTTTGTGAATAACTCACCTTTAATTCATGTTATTATAGGGAGGAAAACGTCCAGCCAAGCAACAGAGAACTGATTTTTTTTCCATCTCCAACGTTAGGGATAGATTTCTATCCCGACTCTCCTAATGTTTTTCGTATTCCCACACCATAATACATTTTTTATACTCCAAACTTTTTCATGTAGGCCATACTTCTCTTTAGACACCCATGAATCAATAATATCAAGAAGGGCAGGCCTTTAGAAGCAAATACAAATTAGCTTGCTAAATTAAAATAAATGGTGATAATTTAAGCTCAAAGTTAGTAATAGGTCAGTAACACCAAATTACTTATCATAATCAACTAATTAAGGAAGCAGACATTGAATCATCATGTACAGCCATAGATGATATCTTAGTACTTTAGATGGGTCTGTAAGATGACATGATCTCTGATCTTCTTTTATATAAGTCACCAACTGGAAGTAATACATTTGCAACTAATACAAGAGCAACATAACAATTCACCTTTTGCCCAATGAAATAAATATTTATTGTAAACAGAAATCATAAAATTTGCATGCATATTATTTTGGGAGTGTTAGTTAAAGAATGATATACATTCACTGATAAAAAAAGAATGATTTACATTTGTTTGGACTACATGATGCTTATGAGCTTTTCTGATAGCAATAGAATGATATACATTTGTTCGGACTGCATGATGATTATAAGCTTTTCCGGTAGCAATATAATAGCTATCATTTTGTCACAGTACCTTTCACTTTAGTAGATTGAGTTTGTCTCAATAGTAAACATGAATTTTTCTTTCAACAAAATCTGCAATTCTTTCACTTGTGCATGTTAATATTTTTACAGGTTGTTGTAGAAGCAGAGGCTACTTTTGGTGCACGAACCCAAAAGTGAAAGCAGTTTGCAAGAGCAACAGTCCTTGTATGTCTCTTGAGCATGTTGCTAATGACTCAAGATGAACTAAAAGCATCTCACCTCGTATTTTTGGCTGAACAAATTAGTTTTTTCAATTTGACTATGTTTTGTTGAAGTGGAATTCAGATATTCTGCGATAGTACTGAAAATCGATGTACTCTTTGTCTCCATCCATTCCAGTTAGGGGAAGAATTTTATTGATTACGGAATATGACATAGCCACCTACATCACATGTCTTCAACAATCTCCTTCTTCGTTGGACATGTTCAGTCGACAGGGAAAACCAAGGTTCTCTATCTGATTCCTTCCTCCAACAGTTTCTACACAGCTATAAAGCTGACCATTCAATGCTTCTTTGAAAAATCTGCACTCCAGCTTTCTCTAGTCCATAAAGAGGTCCTTCTTTCTAGACATATTTTCTTCTCTTGATTAATAGAGATATAATTTGCACTATAAAATGAGAAGTCAAAAGTTTTAATCTATTGATTGTAATAAGTTATTGACTATAGTTACGTCTCTTTGGAAAAAGCAAATACAATTTTTCATATCCATTTAGAAAATGACAGCAATTATAATTTTTCATTACCCATGTCTAATTGCACAACAAATAAACAATAACTGGGAAAGATCAAAAACCAAATAATTGATAGGAAAAGGCAAAAGTAGGAGGTTAAAGATAAATAGTTTTCCTAGTGTAATAGAAGTGCGGCAACATCTCTTCTTAGACCTCACAGGAAGACATACAGTAAGCATAAATGGCAAGGCGATGAGCATTTTAGTTTGTAAACTGACTTATAATATCATGCTTTGGAAGTGTGTAGCTGCTAGGGAACGCCAACGTTATGGTTGAGATAGTGTACCTGCAAAATTGGAATACCAAAATCTCTCCTCACACCCTCCAATCCTTTCCCTTTTTCATTTAAAAAGATTCAGCAGAATTATAGGGAAAAAATATAGTGTACGAAATGATATTTTAAAAATGTTGATTTACTTTTCAATGCACAAAATGATTTTTCGCATAATTAAGAAGACACCTAAATATAATCCTCAATAAATATCACAAAAAGAGGACCTCCAACCATTTGACTGAAATAATTTATGCCACGATACTTTATTTCTGGAATTCACATCTAGTATATCTAATCTTTGTTATACTAAAAAGGTACTTGCTGATTGAAAACTTCATTTTCTTCAAACTCCAAACCAAGTAGAAGCACCTTCTACCTACTACAAATTTACCCCTACGATGACGAAAAACATCTTAATGCTTATCTCAAGTATCGCGAACATTCAGATTTGGCATTGAGAAAGAGTTTTTGCTACTAATTGTTGTGCCATCTAAGTGGTGCAAATGCTTCTTTGTGCATTGAGCAATTATTTTAAGCACAAATATAAGATAAATAATTCAAAGCAACTTTATATGTGGACCACAAGCTTCTGACATAAATATTCTTAGCAAGAAAGAAACAGCCCATAATATCATGGTATTTAAATGGGTCCGGCTGCAAAGAATGAAAAATTAACAGTAAATTTTGTTTATGTTAGAAGCTGTCAACCAAAATAAGGGAGAAAAGAATTTTACGTACGAAGGTGTTGGTTTATGTTTAGTCAACAATGGCATGCCAATTGGAAGAGTTGGTGGAAAGAGTTGGTGTGGATGCTAGGAGGAAGCTTCTCCTTTGATGTCACCCATGACATCAAGAGGAGGTAGTTTGATGTCACCACTGACATCAAGAGGAGGTCTTTACCTCTATAAATAGATGCACTCCTTCATTTGTAGAAACCATCCCAAAATAATACAATACATTGTAGTGAGTAGAGAGTTAAGAGAGAAATTCTCTTAAGTGTAATTGGGAAATCTCCCCTTTCTTTGTTAATATTAAAAGGGCAATTGTTCTCTGGTGGACGTAGGATTATTTTGATCCGAACCACGTTAAATCTTGTGTTCTTTCTTATTTCGTTTCCGCTAACAATTGGTATCAGAGCGACAGGATTCTTTAACGATCCAAGGAGGAAGAACAAGCAAAAATGAGTTCCATGAAGTTTGAAATTGATAGATTCAATGGACGCAACAACTTCAATATCTGGAAGATCCAGATGATGGCGTTACTGCGGAGGGAAGGTTCAATCCATGCTATTGACGGAAAGTATCCTACGGATATATCAGCTCCCGACAAGGAGAAGATTGAAGGGGATGCATTGAGTGCAATCCAACTATCCCTTGCACCTAACGTGCTTTGTGAAGTGAGTACGGGTACCGAAGAGACGGCCAAACAGTTGTGGGAAAAGCTAGAAGGGCTATACCAAGACCGATCAGTGACAACAAGAATGTTGTTACAACGGCGTCTTCACACATTTAAGATGGGGTCAGGTACTTCGTTACAAGATCATTTAGATGCGTTTAATAAACTTGTCATGGACTTACAGATTGCAGGAATTAAAAGGGAGGAGGAGACGCTTGCATGTGCTTTGCTATTTTCATTGACTTCAGGATATCGTGATATTGAGAATTCAATGATGTATAGCAAGGAGCCTATCAAGCTTGAGCAAGTGCGGCAGGCACTTAACTCTAGTGATGTGCGGAGGCACATTGAAGGAGATAGAGATGACCAGGCAAGTGGGCTCTTTGTGAGAGGCCGGACTAGCCAACAGGGAAAGACCAAATCAAAGCACAGATCAAAGTCTCGTGTGAACAAGAAGAATACAGAGTGTTGGGGTTGTGGCAAGAAGGGGCACTTTGAACGAGATTGCCCAATGTCAAAGTCCAAGGAAAAGGCGAGTGCATCTACAGTTGAACAGGTACATAATTTTGATAATGATTATGTACTAACAACATCGTGTAATAATAATAGTAGTTATGAAAACAAATGGGTGTTAGACTCTGCTTGTACTCTGCATATGACGTTCCGAAAAGACTGGTTTAGCAGCTACGAGAAAAGTGGAGGAACCGTAGTAATGGGCAATAATGCAACTTGTGCAATAGTTGGCATTGGCTCAGTTCGGGTTCGCTGCCATGATGGAATCGTGAGGACTATTACACAAGTCCGTCATGTTCCTGATCTGAAGAAGAATTTGATCTCCTTGGGTACTCTGGATGAACAAGGCTACAGGTACATGAGCGAAGCAGGAACTATGAAGGTGACTAAAGGTTCTTTAGTCATGCTGAAAGGCAAGCTGGAGAACGGCCTTTACACATTGGCCGGAAGCACCATTGTTGGCTCTGCAAATGCATCTACAGTGCAGTTATCTAATGATGACAAGGCAAGACTATGGCACATGAGACTGGGTCATATGAGCGCACGTGGACTGGAGATGTTGAGCAATCGTAAACTTTTGGAAGGTGAGAAGATCAGCACGCTTGACTTCTGTGAGCACTGCGTTCTAGGGAAGCAGAAGAAGGTCAGCTTCAGCACTGGCAAACACAAGACAAGAGGAGTGCTAGACTACATCCATTCAGATTTATGGGGTCCTTCTAAACTTCCATCGAAGGGCGGAAAGAGGTATCTTCTCATTTTTATTGATGATTTCTCACGAAAGGTTTGGGTGTATTTTTTGAAGGCAAAAAGTGATGCTTTTGAAGCATTTAAAGAGTGGAAGATTTTGGTTGAAAATCAAATGGAGCGGAAAATCAAGTATCTTCGCACAGACAATGGCTTGGAGTTTTGCAATGAAGAGTTTAATGAATTCTGCAAGGTTCATGGGATCTCAAGACATAGGACTGTCAGGCATACCCCACAGCAGAATGGAGTTGCCGAGAGAATGAACAGAACTCTTCTTGAAAAGGCTCGTTGTATGCTCCTACAAGCCAAAATGTCCAAAGTATTTTGGGCTGAAGCAGTTCACACTGCTGCTCATATTGTCAATCGATCTCCAGCATCGGCAATTGACTTTAAGACTCCGAATGAGGTATGGTCAGGTGAACCCTCTAACTATTCATACTTACGAGTATTTGGGTGTCCAGCTTATTATCACGTTAATGAAGGAAAGCTTGAACCAAGGGCTAAGAAGGCCATATTCGTAGGGTATGTGGATGGAGTAAAAGGGTACAAACTTTGGTGTTTGTCTTTACTCAAATTTATAGTTAGTAGAGATGTCACCTTCGATGAATCCTCTATACTTGATCCCCGTAAAGTTTCCGTGGAGTTTTCAGGAAACAAGAACAACGAGCAGGTGGAGCTTCCGGTGGAGCTTGCCAAGGAAAAGGATCAAGAGACTCAGGTTAAAGATGAGTCAGGAGATGTAGACCTTGAAGAACTTGTTGTCAATGAACCATACACAATTGCAAAGGGGAGGGAGAAGAGGCAGACACGAGAACCGGAACGCCTTATAGATCAAGCAAACTTGATTGCATATGCGTTCGTAGCTGCACAAGAAGAGATTAAGGATCTGGAGCCCTCCTCGTATATTGAAGCAACTTCTTGCAAGGATGCTGTACAATGGCGGTTAGCCATGACTGAAGAGATGGAGTCTCTTCACAAGAATCAGACATGGGTCTTAGTGAAAAGACAAAAGGGGAAGAGGACAGTTGGATGCAAGTGGGTCTACCGAAAGAAAGAGGGAATTCCTGAAGTGGAAGATGCTAGGTTCAAGGCGAGATTGGTTGCAAAAGGATTCAGTCAGAAGGAGGGAATTGACTACAATGAGATTTTCTCTCCAGTCGTGAAGCATAGCTCAATTCGCGTGCTACTAGCATTGGTTGCCCAATTTGACTTGGAGCTTCAACAGCTTGATGTCAAAACTGCTTTCTTACACGGTGATCTAGAAGAGACAATCTATATGGATCAGCCTGAAGGTTTCCTAGCTGAGGGAAAAGAAGATCACGTATGCCAACTAAAGAAGTCTTTGTATGGTTTGAAGCAATCCCCTAGACAGTGGTACAAGAGGTTTGATGCATTCATGACTACACATGAATTCTCAAGGAGTGCATTTGATAGCTGTGTGTATCACAAGAAGATGTCTGGTAACTCAATGATTTATTTACTGTTGTATGTTGATGATATGCTTATTGCTGCTAACAACATTACAGAGATAAATGCTTTGAAGAAACTGTTGAGTAAGGAATTTGACATGAAGGATTTAGGAGCTGCAAAGAAAATCCTTGGTATGGAGATTTCAAGAGAAGACGGTGTTGTACATCTTTCTCAGAAGAGGTATATTGAAAGGGTTCTCAAGAGATTCAATATGCATACGTGCAAGCCTGTAAGTACACCATTAGCTCCTCATTTTAAACTTTCAGAGTTACAAATGCCTCAGTCCGAGGATGAGGTGGAGCATATGTCAAAGATTCCTTATGCCAGTGCAGTTGGTAGCATTATGTATGCTATGGTATGCACACGTCCAGATATTGCTCAATCTGTAAGTGTGGTAAGTAGATACATGTCCAGCCCAGGAAAGAGGCATTGGGAAGCTGTCAAGTGGATATTGAGATATCTCAAAGGAGCTTCTGGTGTTGGTCTGACCTTTCGAAAAAGTGGTGGAGGTATTTCAATTCTCGGTTATGTAGATTCTGACTATGCAGGAGATCTTGACAGAAGAAGGTCCACAACTGGATACATCTTTACCCTCGTTGGCAGTGCCGTTAGTTGGAAGTCGACTCTGCAGTCGATTGCCGCTTTGTCTACGACAGAAGCAGAATACATGGCAGCAGCGGAGGCGGTGAAGGAAGCTATCTGGTTGAAAGGTTTAGTAGCGGAATTGAGTTTGGTTCAGCTGGAATCAACTCTTAGATGTGATAGTCAGAGTGCTATTCATCTAATGAAAAATCAGAGATTTCATGAGCGCACTAAACACATTGATGTCAGATTTCATTTTATTCGAGATGTTGTTGAAGAGGGAACTATCAAGGTCGTGAAGGTTATCACAGACGATAATGCTGCAGATATGTTGACCAAGATAGTCCCACTCGCTAAGTTTGCACACTGCAAGGACTTGGCGGGGGTGTGCATCAACTGATGCAACTCCGAAGAGAACAGTTGTTAGGTGGAGGTGGTATGTTCAACAATGGTTTGATTCTTCTTGTTTCTTATAACGGGGTTGCCCAGTAAGCTTAGAAGTTTTGTCAGAGTTGTTCACACGCACGCTCGAAACGCAAACCAAGGTGGAGATTGAAGGTGTTGGTTTATGTTTAGTCAACAATGGCATGCCAATTGGAAGAGTTGGTGGAAAGAGTTGGTGTGGATGCTAGGAGGAAGCTTCCTCCTTTGATGTCACCCATGACATCAAGAGGAGGTAGTTTGATGTCACCAATGACATCAAGAGGAGGTCTTTACCTCTATAAATAGATGCACTCCTTCACTTGTAGAAATCATCCCAAAATAATACAATACATTGTAGTGAGTAGAGAGTTAAGAGAGAAATTCTCTTAAGTGTAATTGGGAAATCTCCCCTTCCTTTGTTAATATTAAAAGGGCAATTGTTCTCTGGTGGACGTAGGATTATTTTGATCTGAACCACGTTAAATCTTGTGTTCTTTCTTTTTTCGTTTCCGCTAACAACGTAATTATATTACAAATCTAATATAATTTGTTAAGTTGACGATTCGCACATATCCTTTTTCATATATCTGCTTGTTGGGATTAAGATCAAAGAAAATCTTCAAGGATGGGCTGTGATGCATCTGCCAGAAAGATGGCAATAGTTCGCAACCTACTTCAAGTAAATCTGAGACCATCTATGTTAAACTGAAAATATCCCACACTTAAGTAGACTAATAGCCTGTTTGGCCAAACTTATTTTTGGCCAAAAGTGTTTCTTTTTTTTTTTTTTTTGCCAAAAGCACTTTTGGCCAAAAATTGAGGTATTTGGCCAAGCTTCTCGAAGGAAAAAAAAGTGCTTTTGAGGAGAAGCAGAAGTAGTTTTGGAGAAGCAGAAAAAAGTAGATTCTCTCAAAAAAATACTTTTTTTAAGAATCACTTTTGAGAAAATACACTTAGAAGCAGTTTTTTAAAACTTGGCCAAACACTAATTGCTACTCAAAAGTGTTTTTCAAACTAATTAGTCAAACACAAACTATTTCTCACCAAAAGTACTTTTGAGAAAAGCACTTTTGAAAAAAAGGCACTTCACAAAATAAGCTGATTTTTGCAGCTTGACCAAACATGCTATAAATAAACTATGAGAAGTCGAATAATAAAAGCAAATCATTCTACCACCAAAAAAAAACGTCATTTTGAAAAAATATGACTGAAATTTCCATTTAAACCTCAAAAGTTTGACCAACACTTCAATCAACTGTTATCTATTTGGTTACATGTCATACGTTCGAGTTTCAATGTTTAGAGAATTAATGACATTATCTCAATTTTTTCCAAAAGTAAACAATAACAAAATTGAGAAAAAAAATTCGGAAGAAAAGGAACCTGCAAAGTCGTGAACTCTCCGCGAATTTTCTCAGGAGCCGAAAACCTGTTGTCGTTGGGTTGGTGACCGAGACTACATGCGGTTGGCGGCGGTAATTACGGCTCCGAAAGCCAAACTAAAACTCTACAATCAATGCGTGTGAATTGACCTTCTATTTGGGGAAGAGTAGAGTTATGCTGCACTGGGCGAACAAAAGAGAGATATTGAGGAAGAGTTGGCTCTTTACTTCGGGGGCTTTGATTTGAATGGACGTTTGAACTCTCTAAGGGTCGTTTGGTAGGGCGTATAAGAATAATGCTAAATAAGGTGCATTAGTAATGGAGGAGTTAGTAATGCATGGGTTAGTAATGCAAATATTAGTTATACAGAGATTATTTCTTATGCATTGTTTGGTGTGGTGTATTAAAAATTAAAATGCAATGCATAATTTTTAAGAAATTTAATTGTTTACAAAAATGCCCTCCATATTCTTTAACTTAAGGGACTTTAAGGATAATTTTGTTTTTAATCATGCTAATGCATGCATTAATAGCTTTTGTATAGCTATTGCTATGGTTTTTTATGCATTAGCTATACATAGGATAATACCAAATAGAGTGTATAATTAATGCTTGTATTAGTTATACATAGGTTGAAAAAATGTACCAAACAAAGCATTATTAATACACAAAGCTAATGCATGCATTATTTTCTCTAACACACTCTACCAAACGATCTCTAAGTAAAAGACATAACGATTGTGTTTTAATACTGTTGAAAAAAGGAGAAAACTCCAAAAATTTGAGAAAAAAGATAAAGCAATCCCTGGCCTATAAGCTTGCCACATCATCAGGCTAATGCCCCTCAACTATATATATATATATATATATATATAGATTATGTTGAAAGCAAATTAAATAAAGAGAATCTTCTATGCCCATGCCCCATGTCTGGTTGAAATAGAATCATACAAATAAGGACATGTGAGATCATATTTAACAAAATTACGAAAGAAAAATATCAAGGAATAACACAAAGAAAGCATGCACCGAAGCAAAGAGAGAAAGTTACTTTTGAAGCCACATACAGTCTCATGCTCTCTTCTACCGAGCTTGTCTAATAAATTCAAAACCACTTCTTCTTTATCTAAGTTGTGGCTTATCAATGGGATTTCACAAAAATAAATTTAACAAATGTGAAGGTTACGTTAGAGATATATCTGCTACAAATAAAGACTTGTTCCACTAAAAGGGAAATTGAAAGTGGCAGGTCAAGAAATTAAATTATGCTATGGAGGTACTCCTTGTGCAAGTATATATATGATAAGAAGTTTTTTCAGAACTAATTCTGAAATGTTGCAAAATCGTGCCTTGCCTTCTAGAACTTAAAGCAAGAATGCAGGAAATGGTGTCAATACCGTATGATATGTCAATACACATCTTTTCGTATGAAGGGTACAATAGTAACAGAATATTGTGCGCTTTAAGAATGCTTATGAGAAATGACTTTAATTTTGGATTGACAAAATTGATCACATCGCAACAATGGATCAAGAAGAAAGCGAGAAAAATCAGGTTTTACTTTCTTAACGTTACTATTAATTATTTATGAATTTAATTTTTAACTTTTATGATTTTTGTGAAATTTCTTCTCATAATGTTAGGATATATTTGATTCATGTGATGATCTTGAAATGAATGCTAAGTTTGGAATTGCATATTTGGAGGAGTTGCACCTTTATGGGAGGTATCAATGTCAATAAAAAGTCTCTTGGTTATGAGTGATGATCGCACAATCAAAACGGATAAAAGAAATACATAGGTAATATCATTTTAAGAAAATATTAGGTGAGATACGGCTCATTACATATTTGTACCTCATAAAATTAAACTAAATAAAAAGATAATATAAATCTAATTGCTTTGATTATTTATTTTAGTTAGATTCAAATAATATTCAATCACCTTGACCTGGACAAACAAAATGTTCATCGGTCAAAGAAATTTCTACTTTTCTTTCATGTATAATTACTTATTCAAATTTTTGTTTTTATAATAGTGATATTATTTTACAAAATCGTATACTATATGGCTTTGCATACACGTGCAACGTACGTGGCGAGAAACTAGTTACTCTATAAGCAATACATGCATTTGGAAAAGAACAAATCTTTTTATCTGATCGAGCATATTGATTTAGAGTACTATCTTCTACTTATATTATCTTTCTTTAGTACTTTTCATTCAAAAAATAAATCTAAATCATCAATATCTTTCGTAGTTAAGGCAATGTCTTTCCAAATTCTCGTCACCTAATTATATTTTCTTTTACCTCTAAATAGGAAATCAAAAATATTTTCATAGTAAATGTTTACCTCGAAAATACGAGTAACAATTAAATTTAATTTGTGATTTAGTTCAATAGCAATTAATAATCAAGAAATATGAAGTAGAAATGAAAGAAACAAGTGAATCAAACCAATGTTACTCAGCAGTAGTGACCTCTAGTCTTGTGACCTCGAGATAGGCTTGGGCAATAAGAACAATAAAGTAAGAAAAGTAAAGTAAGTAAGAGCAGTAGAGCTAAGGACAATTCTGATGAATTGTAGGCAAAAGGCAGAAAGTATATTTTTTTCTCAATGATTAGATGATGTTACAAATGGTTGGGTCCCCTTTATATAATAGGGGAACCCTAAATAAGGGATATTTTTATTTATAGTAAGGAATATTCTTGATACAGCTGTCTAACCGCCTAGTACAGAATTGTACAGTCCTATTCCGGGATTTGCTCCATAATCTTCGGAACGTGGCATGAATCTCGCTCATTCTGTTACAAATCCATAACGGTACTATTTGGGGTCGAGCATACTCAGCTCTGGTACTCGTATTCCTATCTCCGGTCCTTGGGTTCTATCCTTGATCTCAAGGCTGGCCCATCGGATTCGAGCTAGATCTCGTCAGAATTCGGTCCCTCGAGCCTATAATCGGGGGCAGGTGATAATGACCGTATATAGATAGTCCCTGCATTTCTTAGAATAAGATGATAAGAAATGATTTGAACCTCAATGCTCAACGTCTCGATCCTGATGCCAATCTCGTGACATCAGCAGCTGAAGTGACTGAAAGGTTATTTTTCATGCGGTTTCCAAAGTCATTAATTGGAAGCGACTGATGGTTGGCTATTTGGCTTGCCCAATACGCTTAAGTGACTTCTATAAATAAATCAACTCCAGGACTTGGTAAACTTTATTTCCACATTGTCCTCAAAATCTCATTAGCCTTTTCAACTTTCTGAATTCCCCCTTCTCTTCTATTTGCCCCTACTTTATCATCAACCTTCTTCATTTTCTTCGAACTTCTGTATCACAATGACTAAGACATCTAAATTTGTTCCCCTAAAAGAAAAAGCTTCTTCATTGTCAAGACCGGCCAAAAGCAAAGCGGTAATACCATCTCGTGTTGAGGAGTGTATTCCTTCGCCATGTGAAATAACATCTGATTTCAAGATCGAAAAAACTGTATCGACACCAGGCCGATGTGAGCCCATATCTCGATACATCTGTTTGATAACTGGGGACGAGCTTGAGCAGGTGAAGGAAGACTGCCACTGGGAGAGCAAAGACGTAGTGATCCCTTCCCTTGAGGAGGACATCACCATGTATACAGAGGGGTGCCTAAGAGTGTACACTTACCCATTCACGCTAGGCCTCGCAAATCCAGCTCTAGGCCCGTGGATCCAATTATTCTTGACTTTTGCCAACGATACCAAGTGAAGTTTGGCCAAATCTATCCTTTATTCTGGCGAATCGTTCATTTGATAAGATTCTTTTCGAGCCAGGTCGATGGGATGCCTTTCACCCTTGACCATCCCATCAGACTGTACAGTCCTCGACTTTATCGGGGTGGCTTGATAAAATTGCAACACTGATCCTCAAAATCTCTTTTCTCCAGCATCGATGAGGACAAATATTGAGGATGGATGAGCCGGTTTATCCGAGTTAGGACTTCTGACCTGATCTCTGCTAAGAGAATGCTATTCCCCGAGGAGTGGAATAAGAAACGTAAGTACATAGTAGCTTTTATACCCTGCTTCCTCTTCTCTTTTTTGACTTTATCTTTTTTGATTGTGTAGCTACTGCTTGGTTTCCCAATGTTTTCCCTGATCTCGAAGGCTGGGTCCAAAAAGTGGCTTATGCTTCCTCGTATGCGAAACGCTGCTGGCGTGACCTGGCCAGGGGTCGATGAGAGGATAAGAACCATGGTGAGTTCTCTTGTACGTTCACTAGTGTTTTTTGGTGAAGCGCTTCCTTTGTTTTCACGCAGGCCTCGGAGACACCGTTGCTATGCGGCCACCCCCAACCGGTGAAGAAGAGATCCCTAAGCCGTCCAAAGAAAAGAAGAGAAAGAGGGGGTCTTCTGCAAATCCCCCGAGACACAAGAAAAGCGCGGCTCGAAAGACTAATGTTGATACTGAGGCCTTATCTCCAGAAACGGTCCAGCACCTTCGGGACTAGGAAGAAGAAGAAGAAGAAGAAGAAGAAGAAGAAGAAGAAGAAGAAGAAGAAGAAGAAGAAGAAGAAGAAGAAGAAGATGAAGAAGAAGAAGAAGACTGCATGTTGGTAGCTCATAAAAGAGGAAACACCGGCGCTTCGAAATATGCCAAATCGGTGATGGTAGAGGCGGTTCATCCTAGAACCGAAGAAGTCTCTGAGGAGAGTTCAAGCAGAGTCCCCGAGCCATTGGGCAGCAAAAAAGCACCTCATCTTGGAGGTCGTTTGGAGGGTGAGACCGAGAAGCCCGGTCCCAAGGCCCTTCAAAGAGAAGAGAATGCCCCGAGTGGATCACTTGGGGTAATCAACTTGGATGAGTCGTCGCCTGGTCCTGAGTTCTCCGAGGGGAATTTCCGAGATGCTCAGGACATGAGAACTCTCGATGTGGGGGCGAGCCACAAAGGGCACGATATTTTTTGAGAATGCCTTGCAGGGATCGAAAATGGTCCCGATCCAGATGCTTCTTTTATCTTTGACGAGGCCCAGCGGCTTTTCAAACAAGTAAGTTTTTGTCTTTTGAAACTACGCTTGTGCTTTATCCTTATTTTAACTTATCAACCTTTTCGTGAAGGCCGTTGTGCTTCATAAAGAAGCATTTTCCAAATACCGAGCTGAGCTTGCTCCATGTGAGGTCGAGCTTAAGAAAATCTCGGAAGAGAGGGATGGTCTTAAAATTCTCTATGTCAAGAAAGAGGAGGAGATAAGCGATCTTCGAGCCGAGGTGGCACAGGCTCATCAGGAACAAATCGAGCTTTCTGAAAAGGTAGTATAACCTCCAATGTTTTATTATGAATTTGCCCGGTCAGTCTACTAACACTTTTAATTTGCAGTTTCCGCAAAAGGGCGAGCTGGTGGAGACGAAGATGAAGTCCCCGAGGAGGAGGCTCCCGAAAGTGCAGCTACCGAGGAGGCGGCCCCGGAGTAGTTTTAGGTCTCTTTACTTTGCCTTAGTATTTTCGTGGACCCCTCGCGGGTATTTGTAAATGTCTTTTGGGAATACAAAGAAACTTTTTGTTTCAACCTTGGTTTGTGACAAATCTCATTTTTCTTTATTTATAGAGAATTCGTTTGTACAACCCAAATTATTAGCCTGAGTGTCGGTTCGGACTTAGAACATAACGAACCCTTAGGTTCTTTACTGATCAACATAATGCCTCTTGAGGTCTTAGGTAATTCTCAAGTTTAGATCGAGCTCGTAATAATGGAACCCTTGGGTGGTCAACTAAGAGAAACTTCTTTCTCTACAAATTAGAGAGAAGCAATTGTGGTTTTAAGGTACTAATTTGAAAAGAAAATTAATAAACTATTTGACGAGTGACGTTGGCTCTTCGAGTCACGCAAAGAATAATTAAGTGAGTACGTTGTTGATCCTTTTGTGATGGTTAGAGATTAAAGAAGTCCATAAATTTACCAAATATACCTTTAATTAAGAAGTATAAAATTCTCGGTACTTCGTCTTCTTAATGGTAAAATTCAGCCATGGATAAAATTAGAGTCCTTAGAATATACTTGTCCATTGATATCTTTCACATTATGCAGCTATAAATGTTGGTTAAATTAGATCCCGTATACTTGTACTAATTAAATTATCAGCATCTATACTGCGGACTTCATTTTTATACTTGTACAAATAGTATCAGCATCTATACTGCGCACTTCATTTTAAAGGGATATTCCCAGATGCTGTCCAATTATGAACGTGTGTTTCCTGAGAAAATTCTTGAAATAACGAATAGCACCATATATTGAGAAACAAATACTCCCTTTCGCCTTCTAATTAATATATTCAATGAGTTATAACAGAGGTACATCTTACAAATATCTCTGTACGTAATTAAGCTACTAAGAAGCAAATAAGTTTAACAATATATAGTAATAAAATAATGCGTCAAGAGCTTCAGTAGCGGCCCAATAATTTCCTCGATAACTTGCAAGGATTAAAATTTCAATAATGATGATGAAACTTGATCACATTGATCTGAAAACAGTGTCATGTTGAATTAAATTGAGAATCATAGTACTAATAGACTTAAACAGATGGCTGAAAAATAGGGATTTTGCTCCTAAGATGGCTCGTTTTAGAATTAGCATTGTAACTTCTTAAGTAGTTTCTAATTGGTGACAACAAATAACGAGTAGGCTGGCACTATAGTAGTACCAACTTTCTTTTAACCTTTTAAAATAATACATATGTTGACATATTCTGGAATATATTTCAAGAGTGGCAGCCGAATTAGCTAGAATCTTGCTCCTGTAAGTGGATTTCTTCAAAAAATTACTACAGTATCTAATAAACAAAGAATAATTAAGAGCAGGCCAAGGCTGGCGTATTTATACTAATAATATCTTAACGTTGCTAGAAACTTATTAATAAGCTAGCAAGTGAGTCAATATTTACATTTTAGTAATGGCGAGCAGAAGCAGCAGCATAATTATTCTCATGATTTTTCTTACTACCACTATTTTGTTGATTAACCCAGCTTTATCACACTCACCAACAAGCAGTTTTTCTTATATTGATGATGAAGAAAATCAGCTTAATTTTCATGACTATGCCAGCTTTGATCGTCACGGTAATAATGTACTTTTGCAGGGAATGCCTCGCAATCGTCGACTCTTGGTCATCTGTAAATGTCGAAACTGCGCATGTGGCTGTGGATGTCCAGGTCGTAACTAGTAATCTAGCTCCGTCCAATAAAAGATACACGTAGATCGTGCTTCTATATCTACGTGCGGAAATACTTACAGGTGTACTACTGTACTCTGTCTAGAAGACTCTATGGACACCTATATAAGTTCCTTTTGTAATGTTACTGTTTGTCAGAGTGGAGTTTTTCCACTCCTAATAAGTGTGCCTGATGTCTTTTATATATATCTCAGCCATCCTCTTAATTTGTGCCCGATGATATTATAAGAGTCTATTCCAACGCTCTCCACATCGTGCAGATATACGACAATAATAACATACCCAACATAGTGTCACAAGTGATATCTGGGAAGCATAATGTATACCCCTAGCTACTGTATTGGTCAAAATCTGACTACCACGACCAGGTTGTCCGACATCCTGTTTCAGTAACTGGGCAGTGAAAGTCAATAGAGCCCACTCCATTTCTCCTCTATGTCAATCAATGAATCGAATGGAGTAACGCCTAAAATCACAATCAGGACACATTAGTAATAAGAAAGTGTCGAATCAAGCAAAGGGTAAAAGGGCCTTAACTATATATAGCCAGAAAGGGCTCTCAAAAAGGGGTGGGGGGGGTGTTAGGTGTTTGCCATAATTTTCTTACCATATTTGGTTTTCCTATTTGTTGAAGGAAAGGGCAATATAATTACATTAATTGGGTTTTTCTTTTTGTAAAAAAAAAATTGTAATTCTCATATACTTGGCTAGTTCTTTTTCTTGTAGGAAAAGGTTTGGACTTCTATAAATTGAGGATCCTTCCTTCTCATTCAGTAGCATCCACAATGTAGCCATATGGGGTTTGAGAATCGTGTTTAGGAGGAGAACTTTACGGGATAAGTGTTAGTATGTCATTTGTGTTTGCCTCTTCGTGAGGTTGTTCTCTCAATATTTTGTACTCTCTTTTATTATAGTGGATTGCTCATCTCCGTTGTGGACGTAGGTCAGTTGACCGAACCACGTTAAATGTTTGTGTCTTTTTTGGTATATTTCTCTTATTGTATGATTTATCGCCGTTCAAGGTTTGCTTTGCTAGATTCCGCATGACACTTGATTATTTTGGTCCTAACAAGTGGTATCAGAGTGAGGATCAAGACAGGTTCATCTTGGCGGGTTTAGTTCTAGCCGCAACATATTTGACGATAATTGTGATTTTTTTCTGAGAAATTTGACCGGTGTGCTACGCACGTTGAGACAAACTTTGTGGTGGAGGCTATGTGAAAAAGGTGGATCAAGTTTATTTTGTCAGAAAATTCCGGCCAAGGAGGAGAATTGTTAAGTGTTTGCCATAATTTTCTTACCATATTTGGTTTTCCTATTTGTTGAAGGAAAGAGCAATATAATTACCTTAGTTGGGTTTTCCTTTTTGTAGAAGGAAATTATAATTCTCCTATACTTGGCTAGTCTTTTTTCTTGTAGGAAAAGGTTTGGACTTCTATAAATTGAGGATCCTTCCTTCTCATTCAGCAGCATCCACAATGTAGCCATATGGGGTTTGAGAGTAGTGTTTAGGGGGAGAACTTTACGGGACAAGTGTTAGTATGTCACTTGTGTTTGCCTCTTCGTGAGGTTGTTCTCTCGATATTTTGTACTCTCTTTTTTATTATAGTGGATTGCTCATCTCCGTTGTGGACGTAGGTCAGTTGACCGAACCATGTTAAATGTTTGTGTCTCTTTTGGTATATTTCTCTTGTTGTATGATTTATCGTCGTTCAAGGTTTGCTTTGCTAGATTCCGCATGACACCTGATTATTTCGGTCCTAACAGGGGGGTTCTATTCTTTCAAGGAAAGGAAAACATAAAAGTTCCTTTCTTGGATCCTAGAAAAATGGGGAAATGACCTCGAAGAATACATGTAAATTTGCTTTCTCATCGATTGATGAAGAAGACAAAGTTGAATCTTAATAAGATCAATCATGCCTCTTTCGTCTCATATAAAATCATTATCATTAACGCTTCGATCCGGAATTAATTATATTCAGTTAAGATTTACCCCTTCATCTTTGATTGATTTGTTCAAGAAGGTTTTAATATCTTTTGAGTCAAATAATTTGGCGCCGTCTGTGGGAATTTCTTAATGAGAATTTCCTATTTTCTTCCAGATCGAAACCAAGAAGTACAATCACTCACCAAAAGGAGCACAGAGGAAAAACCCAACCCACGTGAAACTCAAAAACAACACAGAAGAGGAAGAAGAGCCAAGCAAGATCACCGGGCTCGAAAATCTTCGCCCCATCAACCATCGATATACTAAACAAAACAAGCGATGTTACCAACCTGTATTCCCCCACCAGATCACCGGGAAGGAGCGAAGGAAATCACATCTTCACCTCTCACTCTTTGTCCGGGCAAGCACATAAGACCCGCATGGACAAGTGTACACTGGAACATCTCAACTGAAGGACAAATATTGCTTCAACACAGCTGAAATACCTTCTGCCGGCAACATCTCCGAGCTGGACGGCAGGAGTCAGACAAGAAAACCATGGGGCATACACAGCACGAACCTAAATGAAATATCAACACCTCGTATTCACCAGCGTTGTACCATCCGGTGCAAGCACTGCCAAAGGGTCTGGACTCCCACAGAAGATGACCGACTCTCTAGAAACCGGGACTGACGACGGGTTGTTATTTCGATAAGTTTGAAATAACACCCTTTAAGGCCAAGAGTCTTCGCCAAAAGAAAAGAAGAGTTCAACCTCGATCGAACGACGACGGGCTGTTTTTTCGATAAGTTTGAAATAATACCCTTTAAGGCTAAGAGCCTTCTCCAAAAGAGAAGAAGAGTTCGACCTCGCTCGAACGACGACGGGTTGTTATTTCAATAAGTTCTAAATAACACCCTTTAAGGCTAAGGGCCTTCGCCAAAAGAGAAGAAGAGTTCAACCTCACTCGAACGACGACGGGCTGTTATTTTGATAAGTTCGAAATAACACCCTTTAAGGCTAAGAGCCTTCACCAAAAGAGAAGAAGAGTTCGACCTCGCTCGAACGACGATGGGCTGTTATTTCGATAAGTTCGAAATAACACCCTTTAAGGCTAAGAGCCTTCGCCAAAAGAGAAGAAACGTTCGACCTTGCTCGAACGACGACATGCTGTTATTTCGATAAGTTCGAAATAACACCCTTTAAGGCTAAGGGCCTTCGCCAAAAGAGAAGAAGAGTTCGAGCTCGCTCGAATGATGACGGGCTGTTATTTTGATAAGTTCGAAATAACGCCCTTTAAGGCTAAGGGCCTCCGCCAAAAGAGAAGAAAAGTTTGACCTCGCTCGAACGACGACGGGCTGTTATTTCGATAAGTTCGAAATAACACTCTTTAAGGCTAAGAGCCTTCGTCAAAAGATAAGAAAAGTTCGACCTTGCTCGAACGACGACGGGCTGTTATTTTGATAAGTTCAAAATAACACCCTTTAAGGCTAAGGGCCTTCGCCAAAAGAGAAGAAGAGTTCGAATGACGACGGGCTGTTATTTCGATAAGTTCGAAATAACACCCTTTAAGGCTAAGAGCCTTTGCCAAAAGAGAAGAAAAGTTCAACCTCGCTCGAACGACGACGGACTGTTATTTCGATAAGTTCAAAATAACATCCCTTTAAGGCTAAGAGCCTTCGCCAAAAGAGAAGAAGAGTTCAACCTCGCTCGAACGACGACGGGTTGTTATATCAATAAGTTCGAAATAACACTCTTTAAGGCTAAGAGCCTTCACCAAAAGAGAAGAAAAGTTCAACCTCGCTCGAACAACGACGGGCTGTTATTTCGATAAGTTCAAAATAACACCCTTTAAGGCTAAGAGCCTTCATCAAAAGAGAAGAAGAGCTTGACCTCGATCGAACGACGATGGGCTGTTATTTCGATAAGATTCAAAATAACACCCTTCAAGGCCAAGGGCCTTCACAAAAAAAGAGAAGGGTGAGACCTCGATCGAACGAAGAGGGGTCGGCATTTCTATAAGCTCGAAACGACCCCCTGAGGGTCGAAAACCACCGGAAAAAAAGAAAAATTGGGACTCATCAGATGAGCATCTTTTTCACATCGAAGCCATGAACAGCTGAAATAAAAGGTGAAGTACAAGGAAAATAGCGAAGAAAAGAACTTTTATTTATGCAAAGTCAGAGTGCGGGCTACTGCCGCTTACGTATGGACCAGGCCAACCAAAGGAAAAAAAAACACGAACGAACAAACGACAGTCAACAAATGAAATGGAAATAAAAAACAAAGCGCAACATTCTTCATTCAGCGTCATCGCCGCCGTCACCATCACCACTATCATCACCGTCTCCAAGAGGTTCTCCATTACCATCATTTGCATCCCCATTAGCTTCGGGCGTCGCCCCGTCATATCCACAGTTAACGAGCCTCACGAGCTTTCGCCCGCGCTTCTTCATAAGCAGCCTCGGCCACGGTGCCCGCCTCCCACAAACTCTTATATATGTCCTGGTGGGCTTCAACATAAACCTAGAGCTCATGCATTTGGCAAGGAACAGCAGTGGAAGATGACTTAACCTGAGCCCGTAATCGCTCATTTTCCGCCTCCAAGGTTGTGACCCGATCTCCTAGAACCGACGCCTCCTGATCAATCACGCCAATGCGATCCTCGAGCCTCGCCTCCCTCAGGGTAGTTGTCTCTCTCTCCGACTCCTGTTCAGACTGGAGTACGCGGATGGTGTTCTTCAGAGCCTTCGCCCTCGCCAAAGCCTCATACCAGGCTCTCTCAATGTTCTCCAATCTAGCGACTTTACTCTCCATCACGGTCAGTTTTCTCATCCACTCCATGCTCATCGCCTCGATCTTGACCAAGTTCTGGTCCATATCCGACTGCATTAACCTCAACCTACCCTATAAATGCTCTCACTCTGCTGCGACCCCCTTACCCAACTCGAGCTCGTCGTCCTTAATGCGAAGTTGCTCCTCGAGTTCACCCTTGTTGCGGATGGTCTGCATCAATTCCTGGACCCTTTTCTCCATCTCCTCACCAAGGGCCCGATTATGGGGATCCGTCCTCAGCCGCTCGTGCATCTCGCGGCATCTGTCACGGTAGTGACGGTATTTCTCCAACATCTTCAAGAAAACCCTTGCCCGGATGTTGGCCTTGCGAATGCTTTCCACTTCCACCATATATGTCTGGAAAACAGAAATACGGGGTTAAACTAGTACTTTTGAAAAGGGTGAAAGCATAAAACGAAAACAAAATGTAACGTACCCTCAAGCCCATGACGACCACTTCGTCCCTCAATTCAGCATCGGGAACATCCCGAAGGGACTCGTTCTTAGCTTCGGAGCATCACAGGCTGAATTATGGCACCAAATCTCCCCCCCCGCCAAGAGATTAACGCCGGAAGGGATCTGAAGATCATGGGTCGAGCCCCCTGCATTAACCACCGAATGAGTGAGACCCTCCTCAAGCATCCTAACATCATCGGGGTCCAGGTCTGACTCATGTTGATACCCAATTTTTCCCTGTATATTTTCATATGCAAAATACCTTTCAAAATGGCATGTATATATATATATATATATATATAAGTATGTCCCAAGGTCCTATTATTTTTCTCAATTTTTTAAAGATTTTAAAATCAATTTTATTGTCTTATGTTATCAAGAAAAATCCAATGATGGTCCCTGAAATTATTATTTTTGGTAATTCATTTATTGAATTCTCATGTTTGTACCAAAATATGGCTAAGATATTTTTCACACATTTTTATAAATTTATTTGTATTTTTTTAAGAATAAAATTACGTAATTGCAATATTAACCATTTTTAAGTTTAAATTTGTCTCATATTTATAAAATGGGATTTTATATTTTTAAATTGATAATTATATATTATAAGTCATTTTAGTACTTTGAATTTGTTTTCAAAAATTTGTTTGTTATTTTTTATAAATTAAAAGGGAAAAAGAGGCTATTTAACTTATAACCACATTTGGCTTTCTAATCTGGCCTAATTAAACCCAATCCCCAATCCAATTAAATCGAACCAAAACTCCAAGCCCAATCCTAAAACTACCCGGCCCAACCCGAATCAAATCTTGGCCGTTGATCAATTTTGATCAACGGTCTAGATCCGCCCTTACCTTTTTTAATCAAACGACCCCCCAATACCTCTCATTTCCCCTCACTCGTCTCTATCTCTCTAACCTCTGGTTCTCTCTAGAACCTTCCCCCATCCCCTCATCTCCGATGAATCCTTTTCACCTTCTCCGGCCACCCTCTAACCTAGATCCATAGTGGTTTCACCACCCACCAAGCCACCCATGGTTCCTTATGTCTGATTAACTGAAGCTCCATGACTCGACCATGAAGGGTTGTGTCCGGACCTCTGTCGATTCGAGTTCCATGGCCATTTCCAGCCCCGTTTCGGCGAGCTATGTCTATTTTGAAGCCTGGTCTCGACTCCTCTTGCTTAGATCCAAGCCTTTCTCATCGCTTGAGTTCCTCTGAAAACCCTAGTTTTGAGGTTTTTCTAATCTCTCTAGATCTGTTCCAGATCCATGCTTTCCTGAAGATTTTAAATGATTTTCCTGACTTTTCTTTCAAAAACTACTTTCAAAATCTTTCTTTTCCGATCTAGAGTTTTCTGAAAGTATTTAAATGTTTTTTTGACTTTCTTTTCCTTTTTGTGTGTCTTTGCCTCTACTGTGTCCTTGTATTTTCTTCTACTGTGTTCTTGTATGCTTCTTCTACTGTATTTTCCTACATTGTGTTCTTGTATACTTCTTCTACTGTATTTTCCTATATTGTGTTCTCATATGCTTTTTCTACTGTATTTTCCACTACTGTGTTCTTGTGTGTTTCTCCTACTATATTTTCCATTATTATGTCCTTAAGTGTTCTTATTAAGTTCCACCTACTGAGTTCTGGTTAAGCTTCTTCTAAAAAACTTCTTAATATGCTTCTCCTCTGTTCGTATCAATTTTCCCATTATGTTTCGAATTAGTTTCTTCTACTCTGTTTTCTTTGAGCTCTTTTGTTGTGTTCTGCATGTTACTTTTCTATCATATTTCTCATGAGTTTCTGTTGCTGAAAAGAAACCTGTTAGAAGTTTCAGTTCTTTTTTTTGAGACCTATGAACCTGTTTCGATTTAGCTACTTGCCCTTTCATCTTTGCACTCGATTAATGGTGGAAACCCTAGAATTTGGGGGTTCCTCCAAGTCTGGCTATGTGACTTGCTTGAACTAGGGTTTTATTTCAGAAACCCTCAACTCTTTCAGACCAATTTCGAGTCTCTGAACTGAGTTTGGACATCCTTGTTTTCATATGATTCTGACCTTTTTGCTAAACTCTTCTAAGATCTTTTGCATTGGATCTTTTGTATGCTATGTTATCTCTCTTCTGCATTACTGACTTATGTGACAACCATTACCTACTGATTTTTGCGAAGCCATGACATCTTCTTTCAACTCAACATGTTTGTATGTTTTTTATATGTGAAGAACTTCCCTTTAAAGTGGCTTTCAAAGTTGTGACCAGTTCAGAATTCCTTCTAAGCAGGTCTGATTGATTTCTTTCCATTGTTTGCTGATTTCCTTGTGATTCGACTTAAGTCAAAAAAACTTTTCTCATCTTTTCTGACTCGGTTCATTCATGGACCAATAATTGCAAATCTCAGACCCTTTGATTTACCGGATACTAATTGATTTTCTTACCTTATTTGTAAAACCGTGTATTACAAATTCTGTCCTTAAATAACTCTCTTATGTATTTACCCCTAATTGCCTACTTTGCACAAAGTGCTTAGCTAATTTCTTTCCTTAAATAGTTCTTACTCGTTTGAATCTGAATTCCTTGATTAAAGGAAGTCGTGTGTGATTGATTCTTAATTGATATTCAATTCCTTAATTGTTTTTTTTACCTTATTTCCGTCTGATTTTCACACTATAAATTCACACTATCACAAACTCAAACAATACACAATCTTTCTGAACTCATACTCACACACAATGATATTCTCTCTTCTTGTCTGCACTGTGGCCTGTTTACAATGCCTACTGTTTTTCTTTACTTGTTTCTTTGAAACTGGTATGCCCTGATTTAAGCTTCAGTATCACAACAATGTGTTTATTTATAGTTTGTGTATCTATGTCTACTTATTGTTTCTGTAGAGCTCAATATTTCAATTAGCCTGCTGATTTCTTTCTGTTTGTTTCTGCTATGAATCCCTATTCCCTACCCCCTTATGTGTTTGAGCATATGGTTTAAGACATGGCAATATGTAAGTTATTGTCCATGAACTAAACTTAATCCTTTGGGATCCTAATCTCTAAAGAGTGTGTTCTAACAGGCTTATGGGTGTGCCAGTATTTCCCATTACTGGGTATGCCACCAACATGTCTTTGCCTCTTTACCACCTCTCATATACCCCTATGTGTATTTATTTGTATTGTTTCCCTTTTCCTTTCCCCCTTTCAACACTCTATTTCTACACTTGCACTCTCTCTTAGTCCTTAAGTTCTGCCTCCCCCCCCCCCTTGTGAGCCTTGCCTTGGGACCTTGAGTTCCTTCTGAACTTGGACACTTGAGGGCTGGCCCTTCCACACTGCACTTGTCCTAATCTAACATTGCATTTTGGTGTGAACATTGCCCTGAGTCCTTTTCGAAGCTCTTAGGGAACTTTGACACATCCAAATGGGAGAAAGGCTTTGGATCATGATCTCTTGGAGTTGGTTTACTTCATATTTCAGACAGGAAGTCTGAATCAGGCTCTCCTTGGTTGTACCTTTTAATTTCTAATGTATTTTCTTTTTCTGGGCTGTAATAATTTTGTAATAAACTCTTGGGGATGGATAGTGAAAAGGGAGGGGTAATTATATATGCTAAAAGGGGTAGATAACCTGCCTATAGGAGTTTTTGAATTTCTGCACTCTCATGTAGATACCATGTCTATAAGAATCTTGCATTACCATATAGATACCATGCCTATAGTTTATTTCTGAATTTCTGCATATCACATAGATATCCTGCCTATAGGAATTTCTGAATTTCTGCATATCATATAGATATCCTGCCTATAGGAATTTCTGAATTTTTGCATATCATATAGATATCCTGCCTATAGTTTCTTTCTGAATCTTGCATATGCTTTCCTCATTAGGCAAACATGTTTTTAGGTCTTAATAATCAACCGCAATTAGATATCATGTTCATAGGTCTTAAATGAAATTCAGCACCTAGATATCATGTTTATAGGGTTTCCGCATTTTACCATGTCTGTTAAAAAGGGTTTAAAATCAACAACGCATAGAAAGCATGCCTATAAGAGCCTTAATCAAATCTGAACCGCTTCACTCGTTTATAAGTCTAAAATCAGTAACAATGATTTATGATCTCTTGCTAAAACTTGTTTTTCTTTAATAATTGACGACTTTTCTTAAATCAATATGTATTCAGTTTATTTCCTTATTTCTGAAATCAGTAGATATCATACCTATAGGATCCTCGTCCAACACCTAGGCAAGCCTTAGGGTTAAAATCATAAACTGAATCAGATTTTATTAGCTTAAACCAGCAGGCAGGCCTGATTCGGGCTTCTTATCTGAACTATGTAATAAATTAGTCTACCTCGGTCCTTTAAGTTTAATCAAACCCTAAACAGTATGTGTAATTCGTGCTAACTACTTGCTTTTCTCTGCTTAAAGGAGGTCTGTTTGAGCCTTTTCATTTGTTTATATGCTTCCCCATACTTGCCATATATGTGTTTTGTTTGTCGCCTTAGAGTTTTGCCTTTGAAACTATAAACAAGCCTAATATCCATTCCCTTTAGGATTACTAGTCCTAAGTGCCTCCGGGACTGATAGGATTGGGGCGGGTAATAGCATGCAATAAGTAAACGAGACCATTCCGCGGTTTAATACCTTAACTGGGTGGGAAAGGGTAGATATGGATATGATGACCACGCGATAATATCACGTGTAGCCCCTCACTGAGGAGTGATTATCGGATGTTGTGTGGGGTGATCCATATTATTAATAAACCTAGGACCTCCCCTTCCCTTTGTTTTCTTTGTTTCTTTTAAATCTTTTTAAACCATTTCTTTTAAGAAAATTAACTCTCTTTTTAGTTCCTTTTTCTTACTTTTGTTTATTTGTAATCATTACGTGAAAATCCCCTCTTATTTGAAGCGTTTATTTGCCTATGTGTTATTTGCACTAAAGTCACAATAATTGTCTGGTCGGGAACCACATTAGTGGATCCTGAGGGGTGCCTAACACCCTCCCCTTGGGATAATTTCAAGCCCTTACCCAATCTCTAATTGTTCAAATCAAACCTTTCTTAGTGTCTTAATGCACTTAAATCATTAGGTGGTGACTCTTCTATTCAAACCCAATTCCCAAAAGGGAACGAGTTGTCCTCCCAAATGTCATAAACCCGATTTCACGAGAAAAAGGGGACGCGACAGCGTGGCGACTCCGCTGGGGATTTCTTTTAGTCTTTTACCATTTCAGACTCTTATTGTGAATTTATGCTTCTTTATGCGCAATTATTTGTCTATTTCTTTTAAGCATTCAATTTCATTTTCGATCGCAAAATTGACTTGTCTTTTTGTTTCTTTCCTTTACTGATTTCCTTTACTACCTCTTTAAGTTATGAAAAATTGTTGTATTTACTGCTTTCCTAATGTGCAAATACGTGACAATCTGCTTTAATTATTACATAATCATGCTTAACATCATATTCCACTCGTGCCAAACAAATACCATAGCAACGCTTATAATGAGTGGTTGCGTTCTTCCAATATTGTCACCCCCTAAATCCGGAAAAGGCATATTTGCGGTAAAACCAGTCGATCAACGATGTAGTTGACGGTTCCGTGCCTTTCCCCCTTGAGTTGTCTGCTCAAGGGTACCAGTCTAAAACCCCATAGAAACCTTACTTTGTTTAATTGTGCATGCATCATGGTCAAACCTAGCCGAGTCAGTTATGTTGTCCGCATAATGACTCTTTAAGATAGCCTTATCCAAAGTCCACTGGGTTTCCCTAAAACCCAAATGGATATCACCACGTTCTGTGCATTTATTTGGAGAACTAAATGCTTCATGCTAATTGTTGATGTTAAATAGTCAAGTCTGGTGGGGGTAAGGGCCTAACACTTTTGTCTTGCAAAAATATGAGGCACAAAGTCCCCAGATTCGGCATAGTCACCATCATCCACCCAAAATTGCTAAGTTGGTGGGAGGATCTTCATTCCAGTGATCAGACTCTTGTCCGGAAATACCTAGGAAATCTACCTTCTCTCCTGGAAATCCAACCTATCAACAAGATCATAGAAGCTGCTACTCTGTTTTGGGATTGTGATAGGTCTGTATTCCGCTTCGGGGACATTGAGATGACACCCCTGCTGGAGGAAATAGGAGGATTAGCTGGTATACCATGGGAAACTCCGGGTTTGTTAGTGTCGGAAAACTGCAAGGGTAGAGGTTTCCTCAAAATGATGGGTCTAAAGAAGAATCCAAACTTGACATGCTTGAAAGAGTCGTATAATCCCTTTGATTATTTGTACGAGAGGTACGGTCACAGCAAATCTTACCGTACTTATCCGGATGAGTTCGCCCTCACATCATTGGGGCATATTCACCGAAGGGTCTTTGTCTTCATATTTTGCTTCCTAGGGATGATAGTGTTTCCAATGAAGAAATCCAGGATCCACACCAGGCTAGCTATGGTAACCAAAACTCTAATGGAGGGAATTGGTGGGAAACTATTCAACATTGTGCCCATTATTATTGCGGAGATATACCGAGCCTTGGAGAAGTGTCAACGAAAAGATGAACGCTTCGAAGGCTGCAATTTGCTACTTCAACTTTGGCTCATGGAGCATCTACAAAGGGGTGAATATCGACAGGAAATTCAGCGAAGAGACTGGGACAATCATATCACCTTCCATCATCCGAATTGAATGAACTACATGCCTGACATGTTCGCCCAGCCAAAAGACGCCAAGGGATGGTTAGAGCCGTTTGAAAATCTAACTGAGGATCAAGTACAATGGATGTTCGAGTGGTTCCCTACTGAGGAGTTTATCGTCTGATCCAAGGATGCGCCGTTTCTGATACTAATCAGTCTGAGAGGAACCTACCCTTATGTCCCTCTCTGAGTTATGAGACAGCTGGTAGGAAGCACGTTATACCAAGGGTAGACAAGATGAGTCACTTCCGGGCTGACTTCCAAGCTGATGACAGTCCTTATAATTGCCAAGCTCAGCATATGTGGCATTGCAAGATCATCATGGGAAGAGACACTATCGAACCAGATAGATACCATACTGGTTGTACTTCATACTATTCAGGCTGGTTGGAATCTAATCACGATGGTCTAGGTCAGCCAGGACTTGCTAGGGGCCACAAGATCATAGATGAAAGGGCCGAGGCACAGGTCAAATACAATCAACTGCGCAAGAGGATCCAGGAATGTGAAAGCGAGCACCGTGAGATATAAGAAGCCAACCAAAAAATGATCGAGGAGTGGAAAGACATGGCTGTCAGTGCCAACAAGCGATTGAGACACTTGGATCGAGGCATAGTGGAGCTAGAAAGGAAGTTACTCAAAAGGATCGAGGATTGCCAAAATGCTGAGGGAAATGAGGGCGGACATCTAGCCAGAGCCTACCTATTGCTGGGACTTTGCGAGCTGGGAAAGCTGTTCGACGATGCCGAGTCTGGGGAAGGTCCGTGTAGGACCAAGTATATAGGAGCTTGTTCTTTTGCTTTAAGAAATGTAATAAGGCTCATGGCCACTAGTGACATTTTATTTCCTGTTATTTAGCGTCGTTTTGGGATTCGTCTACTTTTATCAATAAAATGAGGCATTTAGCATTCTAAGTTCTCCAAATCAACTTGTCGCTAGGCCTACCTCGGGCACAAGAGGTTTCCCAAATAGGACACGATTTACATTCTTGCTCTATGTGTTTTAATATCGCAATATTTTTTCTTATAATTCGCACTAACTTGTTACCATTTTTGTTTTTACTTTTGTTTTATTCCCCTCCCCAAAGGTTAGTTCGTGCACTCTGGCAACATCATCTTATTCAACAAGATCTAGGGGCCCTCCACCCACTCCTCTTCTTAGTCCTATCAGAATCAAGAACAAAGGGAAGATGGAAGATTCAAACAAAAAGGAAAACTCAACTGAATGGGTAGAGGTCACTCATGGTGCTCAGGTCTCAAAAGAAAGTGCATCCCAACTCGAGCAGAAACTGTTGAAATTTCAAGAAGAACTTGATCAGGTTCGGAATCTGGTGAATCTGTCATTTTCCCTCACCACTCCCGACATTAATTTCCTGAATGCTTAGAACCCCACACCTCCACAAAATATCCCAAAGTCACGAAACCATCCCGCTCCTCACCACTACTGCAATACTTGCCACACATCCAACAATACTCCACCGCTCATCCCTGAACCTTTGAATTTCACAAATAACCATTTCCACGCCCACCATAACACCCCCATCTATGTGGAGACCATGCCACACTCCACCCAACCCATCTCAAGCACACCCAAGTCTGATGATAAAAACTCACTCATCATGAACCTGGCTGCGGAACTCAAGAAATTGACTAGTCAAATTCAAGGTGTTGAAGGAAGTAAGGGGATTGAAGGATTGAACTACGAAAATCTTTGCATACAACCATATGTCGAACTGCCCGAGGGGTACAAACCTCCAAAGTTTGAAATGTTTGATGGTACAGGAGATCCAAGGGTCCATCTGAGAACGTACTGTGACAAGCTAGTTGGAGTAGGGAAAGACGAGAGAATCCGCATGAAGCTTTTCATGAGAAGCTTGAAAGGAGATGCTTTGTATTAGTACATCGGCCAAGATCCAAAGAATGGTCAAACTGGGTAAGCATGCGTCTAACTTTATAGACAGGTTCAGGTTCAACACAGAAAATGCGCTAGATGTGTTCTACATTCAGAATTTAAAGAAGAAGCCCACGGAAACATTCCGTGAGTACGCTACTCGTTGGAGATTAGAAGCCGCTAAGGTTAGACCGGTTTTAGAAGAAGAACAAATGAACATGTTTTTCATCCGGGCTCAAGATCCACAGTACTATGAAAGGCTGATGTTGATTGAGAGCCAGAAATTTTCCGACATTATCAAGCTAGGGGAAAGGATCGAGGAAGACATCAAAAGTGGTATGGTTACAAACTTTGAAGCTTTGCAAGCTACCAATAAAGCTTTACAGTCTGGTGGTATGTCCAAGAAAAGCGATGTAGGTGCCGTAATGGCTGCATAAAGAGCCAAATCCCCTATCAAATACCAAGCCTATCTGATACCACCACTCACATATCAGCCTACCGCAAATTACCAAACACCCTCACCCTCTTACCAAACTTCACCACCTACTTACCAATCACCCCCACCTCCTACATATCAACCTACTTCACCCAGATATTCCCAACCTGCACATGTTTGCCAAGCCTACAATGCTCAGCCATCCCACTATCAATCACCTCCCACACGTCAAAACTTTCTTAGACCTCGACCAAATTTCGACTGCAGACCCCCCAAACAGTATACCGCCATTGCTGAGCCAATTGACCAACTGTACGAAAGGCTCAAAGCTGCTGGTTATGTCACCCCTATCCCTGCCATAACCCCTGAAAACCCTTATCAATGGTCCAATCCAAATAAATCCTGTGCATACCATTCCGGCATGAAAGGGCATACCATTGATGAATGTCGCTCTCTGAAAGACAAGATCCAAACTTTGATTGATAACAAGATCATTGTGGCAAAGGAGCCTACTCCGAATGTCCGCAACAACCCTCTGCCGGACCATAAGGGTAGAGGTGTTCACATGATTGAAATAGAGGATGATTGGGATCCCAAAGGATCGATCAGATTAATCATAGAAGGTGACGAACTAAAAAAGCCAATAGTCACCCTTAATTCGATTGTAGTCCATACTTAGCCTTCTGGGGACACTGAGGTAAACATGTCTGTGCCACTTGAGTTCGAAGCAACTGCAGAGACACCAACACCAATCGAGGTCGAATTTGTGACTCCAACAAATACACCTACACTATTTGAAGTTGCAGCTTTACCTCCCAAAGCACATGCTCCGTTCAGAGTGGAGATGTCCATGCCGATCCCAGTGGCAATATCAGCTGTAACACCATTCCATACCAAGTCTATACCATGGGACTATACAGCTGAGGCAAGGAGGAAGGGCAAGGTTAGGTTCGAGGAAACTATTGCCGCACAGGGTATGACGAGGACGGGCAGGGTCTATACCCCAGAACACCTAGCTGAGTCAAGCAAGCAGGCCTCCAATCGGTCTCCCATCATTGAGACAGGTCTAGACGATCTTTGGAGAAAGATACGAGCCAAAGAATACTCAGTCATTAATCAATTGAATAAAACACCGACGCAAATCTCCATACTTGCTTTGCTACAAAATTCTGAGGCACACAAGAATGCCTTGCTAAAGGTGTTGAGTGAGGCATATGTACCAGGAAACATCACCAGAGGAGAAATGGAAAACATGGTAGGGCAGGTATTGGAAAGTCACAAGATCACTTTTCATGAAGATGAGCTGCCACCCGAAGGGTTGAGTCATAACAAGGCGTTGCACATCACCGTACAATGCGAAGATTATTTTATCACCAGAATTCTGATTGATGGAGGGTCCAGACTCAACATTTTTTCGTTGGTAACACTCAGGACATTGGGAAAGGGGCTGCACGAGATAAAGGACGAAGCCATCAACGTGAAAGCTTTCGACGATTCCCAAAGGTCCACCATCGGGGAGATTAGTCTGTGTTTGCAAATGGGGCCAACTTGGGTCGATGTTGATTTTCAAGTGATAGACGTGCCGGCATCTTACAATTTGTTATTGGGACGACCGTGGATTCATGCCACCGGGGTCGTAGCGTCAACACTACATCAGGCAGTGAAATTTGAGTAGAACCACCAAGTGGTGATCATTCACAGCGACGATAGCAATCCCATATACAGTCGCCAGACCATCCTAGTAATCGGAGGCAGAAGAAAGATAGGCAGGGAGACCTATCACCATATCGAGCGAGTAAACGCCATCGACAAGGACAAATGGTGGGACAACAAAATTGAAAGTATATTGAACTGGAGCGAATACGAACCCGGCAAGGGGCTTGGCAAGAACCTCCAAGGAATTACTAAGCCTATCACACTAAAGAAACATGGCACCACCTTCAGTCTGGGATATGAGTACACTTGGGAAGAATTCAACAACTGGTCGCCACCATGGTGCGGTCCTTACTATCCGCTAGAGCAGCCAATACCACATTCGGAGTAGACTTTCCAGCCGGTCGATGTTATCTATGGGTCAGAAGAAGAGGAAGCATTGGCAGCAGTGAGGAATTTGTTCCTATAAGACGATGATATGGACTGTTGTGTTGTTCACGAGGAGGATGGGGAGGAAGGCCCTTCCATACGGGTAGTAAGCAGAGGAGCATGCCTCAATAACTGGACCATCAGAACCACCAGAGCCCGGAAAGCCTCGGGGTAGCAAGGCTGAACAAAGCATCATGCACTACCTTTTATTTTTACTAGTTGATTTTCCTTTCACATTTTGAATTTTCGCAATAAGATCTTCCAATGTTCAAAACAATTATGGAATTTATCAAAGTCTTTCGATTTATACAACGAGACAACGCAACAAACGGACATAGATTTGGAGGAAGACGATATACCGAAAGAGATTGTTAAAGAGGTTGAGAATTTTGACAACAGACCTAAGTCCAACCTGGACGAGACTGAGATTGTTAACCTGGTAGATGCAGAGAATGTCAAAAAAATACGAATCAGCGTTCATTTGCCACCATCAGAAAAGGAAGAGTACACAGAATTTCTGAAGGAATATGAGGACATATTCGCCTGGTCGTATGATGACATGACTGGTCTGAGTACACCTATAGTGGCTCACAAACTGCCAACCGATCCAACATGTCCGCCGGTAAAGCAAAAGCTCAGAAAATTTAAGCCTGACATGAGTCTAAAAATCAAGGAAGAAGTCACTAAGCAGGTCAAAGCTAAGGTTCTCAGGGTAGTAGAATATCCGACATGGTTAGCCAATATTGTGCTGGTGCCGAAGAATGATGGGAAGGTCAGAGTCTATGTCGACTACCGGGATCTCAATCGGGCCAGTCCAAAGGACGACTTCCCCTTGCCGAACATACATATCCTGATCGACAATTGCGCCAAGCATGAGTTGCAATCATTTGTAGATTGTTTCGCTGGATATCATCAGATCAAGATATACGAAGAAGATGCCGAGAAAATGGCTTTCATTATGCCGTGGGGGATGTACTATTACAAGATGATGTCATTCGGGTTGAAAAATGTTGGGGCCACCTACATGAGGGCCATGACCACTAGTTTCCACGATATGATACACAAGGAGATCAAAGTATATGTAGATGATGTCATCATAAAGTCCAAGAAAGCCACTGATCATATGGAAGATTTGAGGAAGATCTTCAACAGACTGAGAAGGTACAACCTGAAACTAAATCATGGGAAATATGCATTTGGGGTTCCTGCCGGAAAATTACTTGGGTTCATTGTGAGTCGGCGAGGGATAGAACTGAATCCATCAAATGTCAAAGCTATTCAAGAACTGCCACCGCCAAAGAACAAGAAGGACGTAATGAGCTTCTTAGGGAGACTCAACTGCATCAGCCGGTTCATAGTACAATCTACTGTCATCTATGAGCCAATCTTTAAGGTATTGAAAAAGGACGCCACTACCAAATGGACTGATGACTGCCAAAAGGCCTTCGACAGAATCAAGAAGTACCTGTCAACACCACCAGTTTTGGTTCCACCCGAGCCGGGTAAACCTCTATTACTCTACCTCATAGTATTGGATGGAGCGTTCGGTTGCGTTCTAGGTCAGCATGATGAAATAGGGAGGAAGGAGCAGGCCATCTATTACCTCAGTAAGAAGTTCACCCCGTACGAAGCTCGGTATTCTCTATTAGAGCGCACCTGTTGTGCTTTGACTTGGATAGCTCAGAAGTTGAGGCATTACTTCTGTGCATATACTACATATCTCATATCAAGGATGGATCCCTTGAAGTACATCTTTCAGAAGCCCATGCCCACTGGCAAGCTGGCCAAGTGGAAAATCCTGTTGAGTGAATTTGACATTGTCTACGTGACTCAAAAAGCAATCAAAGGACAGACACTAGCAGACCACCTTGCTGAAAATCCCGTGGACGGAGAACACGAACCCCTGAAGACTTATTTTCCCAATGAAGAGGTATTATTCATAGGAGAAGACATTGCCGAATCCTATGATGGTTGGAGGATGTTTTTCGATGGTGCAGCAAATTTCAAAGGAGTTGGCATAGGAGCGGTCCTAATATCAGAAACCGGTCAGCATTATCTGGTCTCTACCAAACTCAGATTCTCGTGTACCAACAACATGGCCGAATACGAAGCCTGCATCTTAGGGCTCAAGATGGCTATTGACATGAATATTCAAGAGTTGCTAGTGATTGGGGATTCAGATTTGCTTAAACATCAGGTCCGAGAAGAATGGTCAACCAAGAACTCCAAAATACTCCTTTATCTGCATCATGTATAGGAGTTGAGAAAGAGGTTCACAAAGATGGAGTTCCAACATGTTCCCAGAGTCCAGAATGAGTCCGCCGATGCATTGGCTACCCTACCATCCATGATACAACATCCAGACAAGAACTTCATTGATCCCATTCCAGTAAAGGTCCATGATCAGCCAGCCTACTGTGCTCATGTCGAAGAAGAAGCAGATGGAAAGTCTTGGTTTCATGATATCAAGGAATATTTGACGAAGGCAGAATACCCAGAATTTGCAAATCTTACTCAGAAATGCACACTTCGGAGGTTTTCCAACAAGTTCTTTCACAACGGAGGAATCCTGTACATGAGGACTCCTGATTTAGGATTGCTAAGATGTGTTGACGCAAAGGAAGCATCTAAACTTCTAGAAGAAATCCATGCTGGGACTTGCGGTCCTCATATGAACGGTTTTGTCTTAGCCAAAAAGATACTCCGGGCTGGTTATTTTTGGATGACTATGGAAACGGACTGTATCCAATACGTCTGAAAGTGTCACCGCTGTCAGATACATGTAGACAGGATAAAAGTGCCTCCAAATAAGCTTAATGAGACAAGCTCGTCGTGGCCGTTCGCCGGGTGGGGAATGGATGTTATTGACCAATCAAACCTGCCGCATCAAACGGGCACAGGTTCATCCTAGTAGCAATTGATTATTTCACCAAATGGGTTGAAGCAACATCTTACAGAGCAGTGACTAAGAAAGTCATGGTAGACTTCGTCTGCGATCATATCGTTTGTCGATTCGGGATCCCAGAATCAATCATCACTGAAAATAGTTCCAATCTCAACAATGACCTGATGAAAGCCATGTGTGAAACCTTCAAGATCAAACACAAGAATTCTACAGCCTGCAGACCTCAGATGAATGGAGCCGTAGAAGCCACCAACAAGAATATCAAGAAGATATTGAGGAAAATGATAGAGAAAGCCATGCAGACCTGATGAAAGCCATGTGTGAACCTTCAAGATCAAACACAAGAATTCTACAGCCTGCAGACCTCAGATGAATGGAGCCGTAGAAGCCACCAACAAGAATATCAAGAAGATATTGAGGAAAATGATAGAGAAATATAAACAGTGGCATAAGAAACTATCATTTGCTTTATTGGGGTACCATACCACAGTCCTTACATCAACTGGGGCAACACCTTACGTGCTAGTATATGGTACAGAAACGGTCATTCCCGCCGAAGTAGAAATCCCTTCCTTGAGGATCATATAGGAAGCAGAACTCGACGATGCAGAGTGGGTGAAGAGTCATTACGAGTAGTTGGCTCTTATAGACGGAAAAAGAATGAACGCAGTTTGCCATGGTCAACTTTATCAGAACAAAATGTCCAGAGCCTTCGACAAAAGAGTCAAGCCGAGACAGTTCACACCGGGCAGTTCTCTCCCAACTGGCAGGGTTCATACATGGTCCACCGGGTTCTAACAGGAGGAGCCCTCATACTTGCAGAAATGGACAGAGAAGTTTGGCCAAAGCTGATCAATTTAGACGCAGTCAAGCGATACTATGTGTAATCCTTATGCTTTCCTTCATGATGTAATTTGAACTACGCCTGACCTGATTCCCGTTTAAGAGGGGATACGTAGACAGTCCTATGTGTTCGGTCACAAGTCAATAAAATTTTCATTTCCCCCACAATTGGAAACTGGGGCAGAATTTTGAGGAGGACCCTCAAAATTCCGAAGTGATTTCAGCCATTCGCCGCAAGCAGCTGTCAAAAGCAGCAGCCCAGTAAATTGGGGCAGAATTTTGAGGAGGACCCTCAAAATTTCGGAGCAAGAGAAGTTGCAATGTCTTGAACTACGTCGCAGTCGTCGGTTCATCTAAAGAAAACTATTCTCGATTATGTATTTATGTTATATTTTTACTAAATCATGCATGTTTGTTACCGAAATTGCTTTGTTTAGAAATGCTACCCCAGTGATATATACAGTATCGCCGGATCAAAGCCGAGCAGGTCAAGCAAAGCCAGCGGGGATATGAACTAACCTTTTTCCCCTTTACAAACTCACAATTTTTTCATTGGATGCAGAGACTTGAGTTGCAAAATCATCAAATATACTATACGCTCACTCACAAAGTTCAGGAATACAACTCTCCGAACTATTGCACTTACTCGCAGCTGTTATCCGCACACAACAGTGTCCCCAGCAAGCACAATATCCCCAGCAATCACGATACCGCAATCCGCTATCAGCTAAGAAAACTCTATTGTTGTTTGCCCTTTTTACTTCCTGCATAAGGATACCATTCTGCCTTCCGAGGTTAAGTTCTACCTCCTCTTGCATTCTCTGCATTGCATAAGGCTACCATTCTGCCTTTCGAGACTAAGCTCTGTCTCCATCTGCATTCTCTGTATTGCTTAAGGCTACCATTCTGCCTTCCGAGACTAAGCTCTGTCTCCATCTGCATTCTCTGCATTGCATAAGGCTACCATTCTGCCTTCCGAGGTTAAGCTCTACCTCCATCTGTATTCTCTACATTGCATAAGGCTACCATTCTGCCTTCCGAGACTAAGCTCTGTCTCCATCTGCATTGCATAAGGCTACCATTCTGCCTTCCGAGGTTAATCTCTACCACCATCTTGCATGGTTTAAATATCGCCACTTTATTTACATCTTGCATCGGCTGAAAGATCGTCACTTCATTTATATCTTGCATGGCTGAAATATCGCCACTTCATTTACAGCTTGCATGGCTGAAATATCGCCACTTTATTTACATATTGCATCGGCTGAAAGATCTCCACTTCATTTACATCTTGCATGGCTAAAATATCGCCACTTCATTTACAGGTTGCATTGGCTGAAAGATTGCCACTTCATTTACATCTTGCATGGCTGAAAGATCACCACTTTATTTAAATTCTACATTGGCTGAAATATCATCACTTTATTTACATCTTACATGGCTGAAATATCGCCACTTCATTTACGCCTTGCATCGGCTGAAATATCGCCACTTCATTTACACTTGCATGGCTGAAATATCGCCACTTTATGCATTGCATAGGCTGAAAGACCGCCAAACACTGCATCTCATGGGCTGAAAGATCGCCAATCTGTCCAAAGGCATCATTGTTCGGAGGCACCATTTTCATAGCCCGAGAACGCCATGACATGGCCTAAGGACCCCTTTTATCTTTTGCATATCATTATTCAAAGGCGTCATAGTTCGGAGGCATCATTCTCATAGCCCGAGAGCATCATTTCATGGCCTGCGAATCCCTTATCATATGCTTCATGGCCCAGGATGTCATGGTCTGAGGACGTCATCCTAACCGTCCAAAGACAACATTCATGGTCCGACGGGAACTTGCATCACGTTTAAATTTCCGCACAATATATACTTGTATTGCTTATTTGCAGGTAAACCGGCGAGCAACGGCCATAACAGCAAGAGCAATCCCGCTCCAGTTCCTATAGCCCTACTAAACCTTAACCATTCATCCCAATCTGAATATTGCATCCGTTCTTGAAAAGTCTCCATCGGCATATTCCGCCGACGGATCTGGAACTGCATATGGCCTGATTCCTGTAAGACCAGGGATATGTAGGCAGCTCAGAACCAGAGCACGGTCAGCCTCTTCAAACTATTTCGTTCGGTCAAAATTGGCCATCATAACTTTACCCGACAACTCTTTCATCCTTCCCGGGTAAAGAGGGGCAGCTATTGATACCCAATTTTTCCTTGTATATTTTCATATGCTAAATACCTTTCAAAATGGCATGTATATACATATATAAGTATTTCCCAAGGTCCTATTAATTTTCTCAATTTTTTAAAGATTTTAAAATCAATTTTATTTTCCTATTTTATCAAGAAAAAACTAATGATGGTCCCTAAAATTATCATTTTTGGTGATTCATTTATTGGATTCTAATGTTTGTACCAAAATATGGCTAAGATATTTTTCACACATTTTTATAAATTTATTTGGTATTTTTTTAAGGATAAAATTGCGTAATTGCAATATTAACCATTTTTAAGTTTAAATCTGTCTCATATTTATAAAATGGGATTTTATATTTTTAAATTGATAATTATATATTATAAATCATTTAAGTACTTTGAATTTGTTTTCAGAAATTTGTTTATTATTTTTTATAAATTAAAAGTGAAAAGAGCCTATTTAACTTATAGCCATATTTGGCTTTCTAATCTGGCCTAATTAAACCCAATCCCCAATCCAAATTAAATCAACCCAAAACTCCAAGCCCAATCATAAAACTACCCGGCCCAACCCGGATCATATCTTGGCCGTTGATCAATTTTGATCAACGGTCTAGATCCGCCCTTACCTTTTTTAATCAAACGACCCCCCAATACCCCTCATTTTCCCTCACTTGTCTCTATCTCTCTAACCTTTGGTTCTCTCTATAACCTTCCCTCATCCCCTCCTCTCCGATGAATCCTTTTCACCTTCTCCGGCCACCCTCTAACCTAGATCCATGGTGGTTTCACCACCCACCAAGCCACACATGGCTCCTTACATCTGGTTAACTGAAGCTCCATGACTCGACCATGAAGGGTTGTGTCCGGAACTTTGTCGATTCGAGTTCCACGGCCATCTCCAGCCCCATTCCGGCGAGCTATATCTATTTTGAAGCCTGGTCTCGACTCCTCTTGCTTAGATTCAAGCCTTTCTCATCACTTGGGTTCCTCTGAAAACCCTAGTTGTAAGGTTTTTCTGATCTCTCTAGATCTGTTCCAGATCCATTCTTTCCTAAAGATTTTAAACAATTTTCCTGACTTTTCTTTCAAAAACTACTTTCAAAATCTTTCTTTTCCGATCTAGGGTTTTATGAAAGTATTTAAATGTTTCTTTGACTTTCTTTTCCTTTTTGTGTGTATTTGCCTCTACTGTGTCCTTGTATTTTCTTCTACTGTGTCCTTGTATTTTCTTCTACTGTGTTCTTGTATGCTTCTTCTATTGTATTTTCCTATACTCTGTTCTTGTATACTTCTTCTACTGTATTTTCCTATATTGTGTTCTCATATGTTTTTTCTACTGTGTTCTTGTGTGTTTCTCCTACTATATTTTCCATTATTATGTCCTTAAGTGTTCTTATTAAGTTCCACCTACTGAGTTCTGGTTAAGCTTCTTCTAAAAAACTTCTTAATATGCTTCTCCTACTGTTCGTATCAATTTTCCCATTATGTTTCGAATTAGTTTCTTCTACTCTGTTTTCTTTGAGCTCTTCTGTTATGTTCTGCATGTTACTTTTCTATCATGTTTCTCATGAGTTTTTGTTGCTGAAAAGAAACCTGTTAGAAGTTTCAGTTCTTTTTTTGAGACCTCTGAACTTGTTTCGATTTAGCTACTTGCTCTTTCATCTTTGCACTCGATTAATGGTGGAAACCCTAGAATTTGGGGGTTCCTCCAAGTTTGGCTATATGACTTGCTTGAACTAGGGTTTTATTTCAGAAACCCTCAACTCTTTCAGACCAATTTCAAGTCACTGAACTGAGTTTGGACATCCATGTTTTCATATGATTCTGACCTTTTTGCTAAACTCTTCTAACATCTTTTGCATTGGATTTTTTGTATGCTACTAGATGTTATCTCTCTTCTGCATTACTAACTTATGTGACAACCATTACCTACTAATTTTTGCGAAGGCATGACATCTTCTTTCAACTAAACATGTTTGTATGTTTTTTATATGTGAAGAACTTCCTTTTAAAGTGGCTTTCAAAGTTATGACCAGTTCAGACTTCCTTCTGAGCAGGTCTGATTGATTTCTTTCCATTGTTTGCTGATTTCCTTGTGATTCGACTTAAGTCAAAAAACCTTTTCTCATCTTTTCTGACTCGGTTCATTCATAGACCAATAATTGCAAATCTCAGACCCTTTGATTTACTGGATACTAATTGATTTTCTTACCTTATTTGTAAAACCGTGTATTTCAAATTCTGTCCTTAAATAACTCTCTTATGTATTTACCCCTAATTGCCTACTTTGCACAAAGTGCTTAGCTAATTTCTTTCCTTAAATAGTTCTTCCCATTTGAATCTGAATTTCTTGATTAAAGGAAGTCTTGTGTGATTGATTCTTAATTGATATTCAATTCCTTAACTATTTTCTTACCTTATTTCCGTCTAATTTTCACACTATAAATGCACAACTCTTTCAAAAACTCAAACAATACACAATCCTTCTGAACTCATACTCATACACAATAATATTCTCTCTTCTTGTCTGCACTGTGGCCTGTTTACAATACCTACTATTTTTCTTTACTTGTTTCTTTAAAACTGGTATGTCCTGATTTAAGCTTCAGCATCACAACAATGTGTTTATTTATAGTTTGTGTATCTATGTCTACTTATTATTTCTGTAAAGCTCAATATTTCAATTAGCATGCTGATTTCTTTCTGTTTGTTTCTGCTATGAATCCCTATCCCCTGCCCCCTTATATGTTTGAGCATATGGTTTAAGATATGGCAATATGTAAGTTATTGTCCATGAATTAAACTTAATCCTTTGGGATCCTAATCTCTAAATAGTGTGTTCTAACAAGCTTATGGGTGTGCCAGCATTTCCCATTGTTGGGTATGCCCACCAGCCTGTCTTTGCCTCTTTACCACCTCCCCTATACCCCTATGTGTATTTATTTGTAACTGTTTCCATTTTCCTTTCCCCCTTTCAGCACTCTATTTCTACACTTGCACTCTCTCTTTGTCCTTAAGTTCTGTCCCCCCCCCCCCTTGTGAGCCTTGCCTTGGGACCTTGAGTTCCCTCTGAACTTGGACACTTGAGAGTTGGCCCTTCCACATTGCACTTGTCCTAATCTGACATTGTATTTTGGTGTGAGCATTGCCCGGAGTCCTTTCGAGGCTCTTACGGAACTTTGACACATCCAAATGGGAGAAAGGCTTTGGATCATGATCTCTTGGAGTTGGTTTACTTCATATTTCAGACAGGAAGTCTGAATCAGGCTCTCCTTGGTTGTACCTTTTAATTTCTAATGTATTTTCTTTTTCTGGGCTGTAATAATTTTGTAATAAACTCTTGGGGATGGCTAGTGAAAAGGGAGGGGTAACTATGTATGCAAAAAGGGTAGATAACCTGCCTATAGGAGTTTCTGAATTTCTGCACTCTCATGTAGATACCATGTCTATAGGAATCTTGCATTACCATATAGATACCATACCTATAGTTTATTTCTGAATTCCTACATATCACATAGATATCCTGCCTATAGGAATTTCTGAATTTCTGCATATCATATAGATATCCTGCCGATAGAAATTTCTGAATTTCTGCATATCATATAGATGTCATGCCTATAGTTTCTTTCTGAATCTTGCATATGCATTCCTCATTAGGCAAACATGTTTTTAGGTCTTAATAATCAACCGCAATTAGATATCATGTTCATAGGTCTTAAATGAAATTCAGCACCTAGATATCATGTTTATAGGGTTTCCACATTTTACCATGTCTGTTAAAAAGGGTTTAAAATCAACAACGCAAAGAAAGCATGCCTATAAGAGCCTTAATCAAATCTGAACCGCTTCACTCGTTTATAAGTCTAAAATTAGTAACAATGATTTATGATCTCTTGCTAAAACTTGGTTTTCTTTAATAACTGACGACTTTTCTTAAATCAATATGTATTCAGTTTATTTCCTTATTTCTGAAATCAGTAGATATCATGCCTATAGGATCCTCGTCCAATACCTAGGCAAGCCTTAGGCCTAAAATCATAAACTGAATCAGATTTTATTAGCTACAACCAGCAGGCAGGCCTGATTCAGGCTTCTTATCTGAACTATGTAATAAATTAGTCTACCTCGGTCCTTTAAGTTTAATCAGACCCTAAACAGTATGTGTAATTCATGCTAACTACTTGCTTTTCTCTGCTTAAAGGAGGTCTGTTTGAGCCTTTTCATTTATCTATATGCTTCCCCATACTTGCCATATATGTGTTTTGTTTGTCGCCTTAGAGTTTTGCCTTTGAAACTATAAACAAGCCTAATATCCTTTCCCTTTAGGATTAGTAGTCCTAAGTACCTCCGGGACTGATAGGATTGGGGCGGGTAATAGCATGCAATAAGTAAACGAGACCATTCCGCACTTTAATACCTTAACGGGGTAGGAAAGGGTAGATATGGATATGATGACCACGCGATAACATCACGTGTAGCCCCTCACTGAGAAGTGATTACCGGATGTTGTGTGGGGTGATCCATATTATTAATAAACCTAGGACCCCCCCCCCCCTCCCTTTGTTTTCATTGTTTCTTTTAAATCTTTTTAAACCATTTCTTTTAAGAAAATCAACTCTCTTTTTAGTTTCTTTTTCTTACTATTGTTTATTTGTAACCATTACGTGAAAATCTCATGTTATTTGAAGCCTTTATTTGCCTATGTGTTATTTGCACTAAAGTCACAATAATTGTCTGGCCGGGAACCACACTAGTGGATCCTGAGGGATGCCTAACACCTTCCCCTTGGGATAATTTCAAGCCCTTACCCAATCTCTAGTTGTTCAAATCAAACCGTTCTTAGTGTCCTTATGCACTTAAATCATTAGGTGGCGACTCTTCTATTCAAATCCAATCCCAAAAGGGAACGAGTTGTCCTCCCAAATGTCATACACCCGATTTCGCGAGAAAAAGGGGGCGTGACAACTCAGACTCATAGTCATCAACCACCACGCCTTTTCCCGTTTTTGCTGCTGAAGATGAGGGCACGTCCGAAGTCACGACAGCGGCCCCAGAGGTCTGGTTCTCTACCACAACCAGGTGTTGATCATCAACAACGGCAGGGACTTCTGATTGAGCCAAGACGGCGGCAGGAGTTTCTGGTTGTTGATCGCGGGCACTGACAACTTTGACGGTTTGCTCTGCCCCTGTTGGGGGGAGCTGCAGTAACATCCCCTCGGGGGCCCGTCGGGGGAGAGTCGTCCAGATGAATTATTGATGGGGGCGTCTTCTCAAACTCTACTCTCTGTCTCTTCGATGGCCCCTCTTCCTCTCTAGTAGACAGTGACTCGTCCGTTTGATGAACGACATTGGTCGGGATCTCGTCCTAGGAAGCGGCCCTCACTGGAGTAATCAAGGCTGTAGATTCAACCGAAGCAACCCTCGACGAAGGTCGTGCAGTGGATATTGCGATAGGGCAAGCACATGCGGCCGGCTGACGAAAAGCTAGCTGAGGGGCCCTTGCTCTCCGCACCCTCCTTAGCAACGACGAACAATGCATAAGAGGCTATAAAAAAAAACATAGTAGATAAAGGCGTCTTCCCACCTGTAAGGGGCCTGCATCCAAACCTCTCGTGAAAGGTCGACCATGTGCGAATCCCCACTGTATGGGGAAGTATGGACTCTACCCACTCACGAATCCCTTCAACAAGCGGAGGAGGCAATCTCTTAGCTGCAAAGATGAGGTAGTTTAGTACTCGCAGAAAACGGTCGAACATTTCACTAACTAAAGATGCAAACTTACGTGCGAAGTTCCATCTCTCAGGGAATCCCGTTGGGTCCGCCACAATGTGTTCGGTCCGCACATAAAAGTAGTTCTCGTAGAAATGACGGTTGGTCCTGTCGTCCATCTTCACCACCAGACTCCTCGACCCCCGAGGATGCATGTGAATCATCGAACCTCGAATCAGTTGAGGAGCAAAAATGCTGAGCATATGGTCCAAAGTGATCTCATGACCGGCAAGTTCCGCATACTTGAGCAGCATAAGGAATAACTTGTACAAATAAGGTGAAAGCTGGGTGGGGCACACTTCGTAGAAACGGCAAAATCCACTACCAACATGGGAAGAGGGAGTGTGTACCCTACAATAAAAGGATAGGCGTAGAACACGCAATACCGGGACGGTCGAAATGAACTATGTCGTCTCCCTCCACCGGCCGCATATCAACGTAATTGGGGATTCCCCACCTTTCTTTCAACTCTACGATCCCCCTTTCCCTCACGACGGAGGGGACAGGTTCCGGCTCCGCTCCGCCGCCAAAATTGAAGTCAGTCGCCTCTCTCCCTGGGCGAGGCAAGATCTCAACCACTGAGGGAATCTCCTCATCTTCCGCCACATCCGCCCCATCGGTGTCCTGAACAGAACTCTCCAGCACCGGATTAGCGCCACGAAGATTGTCACGAGAAGATTCACCAGCCATTTTTTAGCAGAGAACGTGCCAAAGAAATAATAAGAAGAAGAGATGAAAGATTTTAGTGGACAAGAAGGTAAGCAGAGATTCGAGGTATCAGAAAAAGCTATATCTGAAGAACTCTCTCAAGCAAAAATGAAGTTAATCAGTCAAGTGACAAGTTTCCTCTATTTATAAAAGACATAAATTCCTCGAGCACGAAAACCAAGAGTCGTCATTCGAATCTGATAAGGCACGAAACGTTTCAGTCTCATTGGAACGTGCCATAATGGTGGTAACCACGAACAAACGCTTCAGTGCCAACCAGCGTTTCGATTCCGAAACCACCGCAACGATCCACGAGGATCGAAAGACACCACTACTCCGCTAAAAACCCACAAAATGCGACTAAGGAATGGAAAGTTGTAGGCCAGATTTCTCTCGACTTCGTAACGAACATGATCCGTCAGCCGAAGTCCGACATGGGACGACCCCGACAGACGGAGGGACTAACTGTATTGGTCAAAATCTGACCACCACAACCAGGTTGCCCGACACTCCGCCTCAATAACTGGGCAGTGAAAGTCAATAGAGCCCATTCCATTTCTCCTCTGTGCCAATCGACGAATCGAATGGAGTAACGCCTAAAATCACAACCAGGACATATTAGTGACAAGAAAGTATCGAATCAAGCAAAGGGTAAAAGGGTCTCGACTATATATAGCCAGAAAGGGCTCTCAAAGGGGGGGGGGGGGTTCGATTCTTTCAAGGAAAGGAAAACATAAAAGTTCCTTTCTTGGATCCTAGAAAAATGGGGAAATGACCTCGAAGAATATATGTAAATTTGCTTTCTCATCGATTGATGAAGAAGACAAAGTTGAATCTTAATAGCATCAATCATGCTTGTTTCGTCTCATATGCAATCATTATCATTAACGCTTCGATCCGGAATTAATTATATTCGGCTAAGATTTACCACTTCATCTTTGATTGATTTGTTCAAGAAGGTTTTAATATCTTTTGAGTCAAACAGCTACGTTAATGACAAGGTAGAGAGTGTTGTGTCGGATTGACCTTCGGCTCACATCGGGCAAATATATTGGTAAAATTAGAGTCGATATGGTTTTTGCACTTTAATTAACAGCTTCTGCACTGCGACTTTTATACATATATTCCATATGCTAATAACAAATTTATGCGTGACACTATTTTTTTTAAATAGAAAGCAAATAACGTACATTGGGAAACAGATACTCCCACTTCGTCTTTAAGTTTTCAAGGTGATAAATGTTGAATAACCATCAATTTCTGCCTTAAATTACATACTACTTGCAGCAAATAAGTTTAATATTCAATATATAAAATAAGGCATCAAGAGATTCATGATGATGAAAGATAAATATTTTAGTTCTTGGTAATTATTGATTGATGATGAAGCTTGAAGTAGAGAGGCAACGCAACCAACTTGATCAGTTATTCTAAACTTCACGCACTTACATCATTTTGGAAGAAAAAATATTCAGCAATTCCAGCTATTTAAATAATACATGTCGAGTAAATTTGTAATGCATTTCAACATCGACATCTGAAATATAGGAGCTTACTCCAAAGATGAATTTTAATTAGCGTTTATTTTCAACTTTAATTCATTGTTTCTAATTGGTGACAACAGACGATGATAGGCTGATACCATACTCTAGGATTTGTTAAGGCCTTGTTATCTGTTTAGTGGCTGATAATACAATGTCAGAAATCAACACTGCTATAAATAGTCAAGCTTTAACATTTATGCTACGATAGTGTAAACAATTTAACACAATTTGGTGACCTAAAAGATAATTACAGGTCATTATAAAATAGATTAGTTGTTACAACATATGTTAAAATACATTAATAGTATTTAAAAAAATTACGCCTCCGTGTTATATAAGTTAAATCTCATTTATGATTATTGGTTCTGTCATTTCAACTCAAGGTTTACAAGCTTCCACTACTAGAAATTCGGCAAAAACCGACCAAGAAAAACGACCAACTTTGATCGGTCAAAAATTGGTCGGTTTTTCAAAAAAAAATTATTTTTTATTTTTTTTTACGAAACCAACCAACTTTGGTCGGTTTTCTTTGGCGCAAAAATGCGGGAAACTATTTTTGAGTTCCTTGAAATTTATTTTTCAAGAAACCGACCAACTATTTTTAATAAAACCGACAAAATGCACCAATGGTTTAGTGGTAGAATAGTTTCTTGCCACAGTATACACCCCGGTTCGATTCCCAGATGGTGAATTGTCACGACCCAAACTGAAGGGCCATGACTAGCACCCGACCACACTTGCCGAGCACCAACGTACATTTCATCTAACCTTCATTATTATCTTTTAAGGCTGACGAGATCAATATAAATGGTAGACCTAGATCATGGACAACCAGCAATAAAATATGACGGCATGAACATACATAGCAGGGGATGACCAGACAATCAAGAAACTACGTATAAGGTATGAGCTACCACGCTACTATGAAAGACTATACAACAAAAACTAGCCGACAAGGCATACCAAACTATACATGAGCCGACACCTGTCTATGAGCCTCTAAAAGAACATAAGTGTTGCAACATAGCCGGAACAGGGCCCCGACATACCCATAATGTCTATAACAAAAATTGCATACCAAGACCAAGGCAAGTCCGGAGAAGGGATCTCGCCAATCACCGCTGAACTGGACAGTCTACTGTGGTGGGGGAGCTGCACCTGCCTGTCTATCAGGACCTGCAGCACGACATGCAGCGTCCACAAATAAAAGGACGTCAGTACGAATAAAGTACTGAGTATGTAAGGCAAGGAACCATAAATGCGATCAGTAATGTAAGCAAGGATAGAGAATATACAACCTGTAACATCTTAGTACCTCTGAGGGCTACTTACATGAAATGCATGATACATATGTATAAATACATAAACCTTTAAAGCATTCGCCTCTATGGGCATCATCATCATCATATCGTACCCGGCCATAATAGGCTCGGTAGAATCGTACCCGGCCACGTGGAGCTCGGTAAAACCCAACTGATCAGTGGTTGCACAATAGGTGCCGTACCCGGCCAACTATAGCGTGGCTCGGTAGAGTAAAATAGATACATATATATAATGCATGCTCGACTCATGGAATCACATTCTAAACCTTTCGGAGTGACGTAAGGTCGGTATCCTCTGTACACGTTATTAGGACTAACTCTTCACTATGAACCTTATAAGAATCAGGAAGTACCAACAACATTGATAACATAAGAATAAGAGAAGCAACATTAACATCAATCGTTCCATAAGAGGGAAAACAATGTAAGTACTGCTAGCTTCTAAGAGTAGAGTATCTTGGAAGCTCGTTCATTACATTATGTACAATCGGAGTCGTGCAAAAGAAGGAAAGGGATAGCCTCACATACCTTGTATATACTTCCCCAATCTCAAGCTATGCAATTGTCAAAACTCCTTAGTCTACAATAAGAGAAACGATACTATCGTTATCATTTAAGCGTCATAACTATTATGTATCGACCACAACCTATTTTACGATGAAACGGACAGCACCTCCCCTATATATATGACCTCACACCATTCAAAACAGTCACCAAACAGCCCAAACAACATCAATAATAAACATATTGAGCCTCCCAAAATAGTCCACACACAGCCTAATCACTCCATACATACGACGACCACCGTAGTCGTGTCAAACAACCTGGAAATGTTACGAATAACTATCAGCCCATAACCCTACATATATATGGTGTTTCTCCACACCCTTCCTCCTCCAAAACTCCACAAGATAGTAGTAAAATACGCAGCCCAACAACAACGCAAAACAGTCCACAAAACAATAACATTACTTCCAAGCCTTTCGATATATATTTCACAAGTTCTAGCTTCAATGGCTTAGCTGCAACTTGGATAATCTTAAATACATATAGAGTAAGAGGTTCCTTACCTTTATACAGAAAGAACAACTCCAATTTGACCTTAAATTTCCATGAAATATCCCTCCAATGCTGCCACAACAACAAAAAAGCGAAACTAGCGATCAATTAGTGTTTTTCGGCACTAGAATCACTTTAGAAGGCTTGAAATCACCTAGGATTGATATTAAGAACATGAGGGAGTATTTACAGAACATAAACCCTTTAAAACAACCTCCCACACGAGCTGGAACGACACAAAAATGAGCAACAACAAGAAGAACAAGAGACTTACTAGCGCCACGGAATTCCCGACACTTGATTTGTGTTGTTTGCCCTTTTTTTGGGTCTTGAATCTTGAGAGAACCTTGAGAGGATGTTCCTAGGGTTCTAAGGTCTGAAAATAGTGAAAATAAATGACTTAAAACGGGTTGGAGGCATCCTATATAGGTCCAAATATCTTAAACCGACTTAGTGGGCCCCATAGAGAGGTGCTTGGCGCAGTCTCGCGAAAACGCGAATATCTCTCTACTCCGAGATCGTATCGATGAACGGTTTAATGCGTTGGAAACTAGACTCATAGATCTTTAATTTGGTGGGTAGATCACCCCGTAATTCCTTGTAAATTATGAGAAAAGATTAGAAACATTTGACCTAATGTTTAAGTAAAATTATGAACCTAAGTTGCGACAACTTTTGTCGACTTTTGTTTCATAACTCGTTTGACTTCAAGACTTATGATACGGATATTATATGATTAAAATACCTTAATAAATGACCTCTTGAGTGTATTAAGCACCGCTAGATTACCTGAAAATACGAGTTACAACATCCTTGATTCGTTTAACTTCTAATACTGGTTAATCACCCTTATACACTCTTGTATCACTTAAGACCAATAGGATTGACTTCTTATCATCTCAAAGATAATTCATTCTTGGATTTATGTTAACTAATATATGGCATGAACTAACACATGTGGATATGGGTTGTAACACCCTCCCCCCCTTAGGAACATTCGTCCTCGAATGTAAGGGTTTATGGGGAGTTTAAATCATCGTGGATTCCAATGGAAATTTCCGATCAATTTTCCCCTATAAAATGGTCACTAGCAAAACTTGCAAGTAATTAAGCCCAACATATGGCTTCACAAGGCTACACAAAGCATTATGCGTATTTACATTATCTACATATCACCATTTTGTATTAAGGAGGAGTATTCTCAAATTATTGCTTACCTCATAGAGCCGTTTCACCTTCCAATGTATCCTGTCTTCCACCAGCATCCTTGTTATCTTCATTCTGGAATAAGTAAGGGTATTTAGACTTCATCTCCTCTTCTGCTTCCCATGTCATTTCTTCCATATTTTTGTTCCTCCACAATACTTTGACGGAAGCTACATCTTTTGTTCTCAGCTTGCGGACTTGCCGATCTAATATCGCCACTGGCACTTCTTCATATGATAGGTCCTCTGTAACTTGTACATCTTTGATAGGGATGACTCGAGAAGGGTCTCCAATACATTTTCTCAACATAGATACATGGAATACCGGGTGGACAAATTCCAATTCGGATGGCAATTCTAACTCATAAGCAACCTGTCCAATCCGTCGAAGAATTTTATACGGCCCGATATACCTTGGACTCAGCTTACCTTTCTTCCCAAAACGCATAATACCCTTCATTGGTGAGATCCTCAGGAAAACCCAATCACCAACCTCAAACTCTAGATCACGACGTCGGACATCAGAATAAGATTTTTGCCTGCTTTGTGCCGTCCTCAATCGCTCCTGTATCACTTTCACCTTCTCAATAGCTTGGTGAATCAAATCTGGCCCATATAATTCTGTTTCACCGACTTCGAACCATCCAACTGGTGATCTACATCTCCTCCCGTATAGTGCCTCGTATGGGGCCATTTTAATACTGGAATGGTAGCTATTGTTATAGGCGAATTCTATGAGTGGAAGATGATCATCCCAATTCCCCTTAAAATCTAGAACACATGCTCGTAGCATATCTTCCAGTGTCTGAATGGTACGTTCAGCCTGTCCGTCAGTCTGCGGATGAAATGCAGTGCTGAGATTTACCTGTGTGCCTAAACCCTTCTGGAAAGACCTCCAAAAGTTAGCCGTAAATTGAGCTCCTCGGTCTGATATAATAGATATGGGCACACCATGAAGCCTAACAATCTCCTTGATATACAACTTTGCATAATCTTCAGCCGTGTAAGTTGTCTTCACTGGCAGAAAATGGGCACATTTTGTAAGTCGATCAATTATCACCCAGATGGAGTCAAACTTATGATAAGAGCGAGGTAATCCAATAATGAAGTCCATATTAATCACCTCCCACTTCCAGGTCGGAATCTCTATATTTTGAAGCAATCCACCGGGTTTCTGATGTTCTATCTTTACTTGTTGACAATTGGGACACTGGGCTACAAATTCTGCAATAGACTTCTTCATATTATCCCACCAATACTGCTCCTTGACATCATGATACATCTTTGTCGAGCCGGGATGGATGGAATATCGGGATTGATGAATCTCATTCATAATCTTCTCTCGCAACCCTGCCACATTAGGCACACACAATCGGCTCTGGTATCTCAGTGCCCCGTCTTTTCCGATCCCAAAAGCCATACTTTTACACTGTTGAATGCTTTCTCTTAATCGTACTAAGATAGGATATTCATATTGTCGTGCTTTTACCTCGGCTACCAAAGATGATTCTGATGTATTCTGTACAGTAACACCTCCGTCATCAGAGTCTAACAATCTGATTCTCATATTGGCTAGCTGATGAAGCTCTTTAATCAACCCCCATCTACCTGCCTCAATATGTACTAAGCTTCCCATTGATTTACGGCTGAGAGCGTCTGCCACAACATTGGCTTTACCGGGATGATACAATATCTCGACGTCGTAGTCTTTCAATAATTCAAGCCACCTACGCTGCCTCAAATTCAACTCTTTCTGCTTGAAGATGTATTGTAAACTCTTGTGATCTGTGTAGATGTCAACATGGACGCCGTATAAGTAGTGCCGCCATATCTTCAAAGCATATATTACTGCAGCCAATTCCAAATCATGGGTTGGATAATTCTTTTCATGCTTCTTCAATTGTCTTGATGCATAAGCAATCACATTCCCACGCTGCATCAATACGCACCCCAAACCTATACCTGAGGCATCACAATATACCACATAACCTTCTGTTCCTTCAGGAAGAGTGAGCACTGGTGCAGATGTCAATCGATTCTTCAGCTCCTGAAAACTACGTTCACAAGTGTCAGACCACTGGAATTTGGTAGCTTTTTGTGTTAACTTAGTCAATGGTGATGATATAGAGGAAAATCCTTCTACAAACCGCCTATAATATCCTGCTAGCCCTAGGAAGCTGCGGACTTCTGATGGTGTTGTAGGTCTCGGCCAATTCTTTACTGCATCGATCTTCTGAGTGTCGACACTAATACCCTCATCAGATATCACATGGCCAAGGAATGCTACTGAGTTCAGCCAGAATTCACATTTGGAGAGCTTAGCATATAACTTACGATCCTGAAGCGTCTGTAATACTATCCGCAAGTGGCCCGCATGTTCCGCCTCCGAACGAGAATACACTAGAATGTCATCAATGAATACAATCACGAACACATCAAGATAGGGCCTGAATATAGTATTCATGAGATCCATAAAAGCTGCTGGGGCATTTGTTAGCCCGAACGACATCACCAAGAACTCAAAGTGCCCATATCTTGTCCGGAAGGCCGTCTTTGGAATATCCTTCTCCCTAACCCTCACCTGATGATACCCTGAACGTAAATCAATCTTAGAGAAATACTTGGCACCCTGGAGTTGGTCAAACAGGTCATCAATTCTTGGAAGTGGATACTTGTTCTTTATAGTAGACTTATTCAACTGTCGATAGTCGATACACATCCGTAACGACCCGTCTTTCTTCCGCACGAATAGGACTGGTGCACCCCAAGGTGAAGTGCTAGGCCTAATAAAGCCCTTATCCAGCAAGTCCTTCAACTGCACCTTCAACTCTCGCAACTCTGCCGGGGCCATTCTGTATGGAGGAATAGAGATCGGTTGAGTGTCAGGCAACACATCAATGCTAAACTCAATCTCCCTTTCAGGAGGAAGGCCTGGGAGTTCATCTGGGAAAACATCTGGGAATTCGTTGACCACAGGGATTGATTGTAAAGTAGGCGGTTTCGCCTCCGCATCCCTAACGCGAACGAGATGATAAATGTAACCTTTTGAGATCATTTTCCTTGCCTTAAGATAGGAAATAAACCTACCTTTCGGTGTAGCAATGTTCCCTTTCCATTCAATGACGGGTTCACCCGGAAATTGGAACCTAACCATCTTCGTACGACAGTCAACATTTGCATAGCATGAGGCCAACCAGTCCATTCCCATTATCACATCAAAATCAACCATTTCTAACTCAAATAAATTTGCCGAGGTTTGACGACTACAAATCATCACAGTGCAACCTCTATATACCCTTCTAGCAATCACAGAATCTCCTATCGGAGTAGATACCGCGAGGGGTTTACTTATCAATTCAGGTTCAATGCCAAACTTATTAGCCACAAAGGGTGTAACATAGGATAATGTAGATCCCGGATCAATCAACGCATATACATCATAAGAAAACACAGATATAATACCTGTAACAACATCTGGAGACGACTCGAGATCCTGTCGACCTACTAGAGCATAGGTTCGATTTTGAGCACCACTCGAACTCGGCACTGCACCTCTACCCCTACCACGACCTGTCGACTGCTGAAAACCCCGTGCTGGAGGTCGAACTGATGAGGAAGAACCAGACACAGATCCAGTCGGCTGAGCCATACCATCACCTCCTCTATTAGGACAATCCCGCATCATATGGCCAGGCTGCCCGCACGAATAGCATGCATCAGAACCTCGACGACACAGTCCAAAGTGGGCCTTGCCGCACTGATCACAATGTGGTGTTGGGGGTCTCATCTGACTAGTATCCCTGTGATGTTGCGAGCCAGATGCCCGCGAACTCTGACCTGGACCAGAATAGGATCGATCATATCGAGGCCTCTGAAACTGTGGAGGAGCACTAGCTACAGGTGGCGCCGAACTCCTCGAAAACTGTGGCCTGATGCGGCCTCTGAAGTCATCAGAATACCCTGCAAATCTCGCCCTCTTATGCTGGCCTCTATCCTGCTCCCTAACTGCCCTCTGCTGGCGCTTACGATCCTCTAGGGTCTGGGCATAAGCTTGAATACGGGAAATATCCATGCCCTCCACCAAGGAGGCTGTCGTACACTCATTTATTAGATGTGGTCCCAACCCATTCACGAACATATGCACCCTATCACTCATCTCGGCCACCATATGGGGAGCATACCTTGCCAAAGAATCAAACTGCATACTGTACTCTCGCACACTCATATTACCTTGTCTAAGGTTCAAGAACTTATCAGCTCTAGCTCGTCGTATCTCAACTGGCAAGTAGTGACGAAGAAAGGCCTCAGAAAATTCCTTCCACACAGCTGGAGGAGGGTTCGGACCCCTGGATCTCTCCCAACTATCATACCAGAGAACCGCTAAATCCCGTAACCGATAAGAAGCCAACTCTACTGCCTCTGTATCACTAACATGCATAACCCGAAGTGTACGATGAACCTGGTCAATAAAAGTCTGTGGGTCCTCCTTGGGGTCTGATCCGGTAAACACTGGAGGGTCTAAATTAATAAAATCACGAACTCTTGTACTAACTGGTTTCTCAGCAGCACCTGTATTCTGCCTCTGAGCCTGAGCACCTACCAAGCTAGTCAATAACTGCAAAGCACTCCGCATATCCTGGTCTGGAGTGCCAGACGGAGGAACTGGAGGCGCTGGGTGCCTTCTAATATCCTCTGGAGGAGATGGAGTAGATGAGGTATGAGAGGGCATCTCACTTTGAGCCTCACTTTGTCCTGCTCTGACTTGGGGCACCTGACTGGTACCCTCTCCCGCTGCTGTATCAAGCCGTCTACTAATCGTTTGCTTCCTAGTCGAAGGCATCACTGAAAAAAACAAGGTGAATATTAGAGACGAACACTTACGACTCAACTCTACGCACGATCTAGATTCAGGAAGAAGGTAACAACCCTAGATGTCATGTAGCCTCCTGATTATAAATGTGGCGCGCTACACATCCATAATCAAGACTCTACTAGACACGGCTCATAGACAACCCCTAGGATAGACTTGCTCTGATACCAAGTTTGTCACGACCCAAACTGAAGGGCCATGACTAGCACCCGACCACACTTGCCGAGCACCAACGTACATTTCATCTAACCTTCATTATTATCTTTTAAGGCTGACGAGATCAATATAAATGGTAGACCTAGATCATGGACAACCAGCAATAAAATATGACGGCATGAACATACATAGCAGGGGATGACCAGACAATCAAGAAACTACGTATAAGGTATGAGCTACCACGCTACTATGAAAGACTATACAACAAAAACTAGCCGACAAGGCATACCAAACTATACATGAGCCGACACCTGTCTATGAGCCTCTAAAAGAACATAAGTGTTGCAACATAGCCGGAACAGGGCCCCGACATACCCATAATGTCTATAACAAAAATTGCATACCAAGACCAAGGCAAGTCCGGAGAAGGGATCTCGCCAATCACCGCTGAACTGGACAGTCTACTGTGGTGGGGGAGCTGCACCTGCCTGTCTATCAGGACCTGCAGCACGACATGCAGCGTCCACAAATAAAAGGACGTCAGTACGAATAAAGTACTGAGTATGTAAGGCAAGGAACCATAAATGCGATCAGTAATGTAAGCAAGGATAGAGAATATACAACCTGTAACATCTTAGTACCTCTGAGGGCTACTTACATGAAATGCATGATACATATGTATAAATACATAAACCTTTAAAGCATTCGCCTCTATGGGCATCATCATCATCATATCGTACCCGGCCATAATAGGCTCGGTAGAATCGTACCCGGCCACGTGGAGCTCGGTAAAACCCAACTGATCAGTGGTTGCACAATAGGTGTCGTACCCGGCCAACTATAGCGTGGCTCGGTAGAGTAAAATAGATACATATATATAATGCATGCTCGACTCATGGAATCACATTCTAAACCTTTCGGAGTGACGTAAGGTCGGTATCCTCTATACACGTTATTAGGACTAACTCTTCACTATGAACCTTATAAGAATCAGGAAGTACCAACAACATTGATAACATAAGAATAAGAGAAGCAACATTAACATCAATCGTTCCATAAGAGGGAAAACAATGTAAGTACTGCTAGCTTCTAAGAGTAGAGTATCTTGGAAGCTCGTTCATTACATTATGTACAATCGGAGTCGTGCAAAAGAAGGAAAGGGATAGCCTCACATACCTTGTATATACTGCCCCAATCTCAAGCTATGCAATTGTCAAAACTCCTTAGTCTACAATAAGAGAAACGATACTATCGTTATCATTTAAGCGTCATAACTATTATGTATCGACCACAACCTATTTTACGATGAAACGGACAGCACCTCCCCTATATATATGACCTCACACCATTCAAAACAGTCACCAAACAGCCCAAACAACATCAATAATAAACATATTGAGCCTCCCAAAATAGTCCACACACAGCCTAATCACTCCATACATACGACGACCACCGTAGTCGTGTCAAACAACCTGGAAATGTTACGAATAACTATCAGCCCATAACCCTACATATATATGGTGTTTCTCCACACCCTTCCTCCTCCAAAACTCCACAAGATAGTAGTAAAATACGCAGCCCAACAACAACGCAAAACAGTCCACAAAACAATAACATTACTTCCAAGCCTTTCGATATATATTTCACAAGTTCTAGCTTCAATGGCTTAGCTGCAACTTGGATAATCTTAAATACATATAGAGTAAGAGGTTCCTTACCTTTATACAGAAAGAACAACTCCAATTTGACCTTAAATTTCCATGAAATATCCCTCCAATGCTGCCACAACAACAAAAAAGCGAAACTAGCGATCAATTAGTGTTTTTCGGCACTAGAATCACTTTAGAAGGCTTGAAATCACCTAGGATTGATATTAAGAACATGAGGGAGTATTTACAGAACATAAACCCTTTAAAACAACCTCCCACACGAGCTGGAACGACACAAAAATGAGCAACAACAAGAAGAACAAGAGACTTACTAGCGCCACGGAATTCCCGACACTTGATTTGTGTTGTTTGCCCTTTTTTGGGTCTTGAATCTTGAGAGAACCTTGAGAGGATGTTCCTAGGGTTCTAAGGTCTGAAAATAGTGAAAAGAAATGACTTAAAACGGGTTGGAGGCATCCTATATAGGTCCAAATATCTTAAACCGACTTAGTGGGCCCCATAGAGAGGTGCTTGGCGCAGTCTCGCGAAAACGCGAATATCTCTCTACTCCGAGATCGTATCGATGAACGGTTTAATGCGTTGGAAACTAGACTCATAGATCTTTAATTTGGTTGGTAGATCACCCCGTAATTCCTTGTAAATTATGAGAAAAGATTAGAAACATTTGACCTAATGTTTAAGTAAAATTATGAACCTAAGTTGCGACAACTTTTGTCGACTTTTGTTTCATAACTCGTTTGACTTCAAGACTTATGATACGGATATTATATGATTAAAATACCTTAATAAATGACCTCTTGAGTGTATTAAGCACCGCTAGATTACCTAAAAATACGAGTTACAACATCCTTGATTCGTTTAACTTCTAATACTGGTTAATCACCCTTATACACTCTTGTATCACTTAAGACCAATAGGATTGACTTCTTATCATCTCAAAGATAATTCCTTCTTGGATTTATGTTAACTAATATATGGCATGAACTAACACATGTGGATATGGGTTGTAACATGAATCTTTTGATTACATAATTAAAATACCGACCAACTTTGGTCGGTTTTTTTTTGCGACCAACCTTGGTCCTTTTACCTTTGCGACTAACCTTGGTCGGTATACTAAAACGACCACCAAAATAGCGACCAAGCGTGTTTGGACGCGTTTTGGTCGTTAATTTGCCAAAAACGATCAACGTTGGTCGGTTTTTATGATCGCTAATTACCGGATTTCTAGTAGTGTTCTGATCATAACACCAGCATAATGCCTCTTAGAAATCTGAGAAAAAATTGTTACATGCGAATCTCTACAGCTGTACTTGTCCAAGTCCAGCTTGTGGTTGTTTTGAGGATAATCATCCACTTAATTGTTCCTTTTTATATGCACTCGATTTCTTATTATAACTTTGTCAACTATGTAAGTAACATGTAAGTAATTGGTTTTTCTTATGGACAAAGAAATGGAGAACATGTCAAGAACCTTCATTAGCTTAGAATGTATTTCAACACTGACTTTAAAGATTAGCGTTGAACTTCAAATTCAATTCATAGTTTGTAAATGATGAGAGCTAAGAGCGAACAATAAGAGATCTGGCAATTATATAATGTCACTTGCTATAGCCTTATTCATTTGACAAATGCCTTAGGGCTTCACCAAACCTTGAACTTTTATCAATGGCCAGAAACAGTACCATTATTCTTATTATTATTCTGATGATTATTGCCTTTTTATTCTACCATGGTTACCCAGCTTTATCACGTATCGTGCTATCAATGGATGAATCTGCTTCTAACACACAACAATGGAGTGAAACGACAAGCTCTTATGACGATAGAGAAAAGTCTTTTCCCTCTGTGAGCTTTCAGGGGAATGTTTATCAGGATCCATGTGCTATGGGCTGCCCCAGTGAAATTTGCGGTTGATCTAAATACACCCAGTTATTAAGCTTTTCTGGCAAGAGAGGTCAACCTTAATTCTATCTAGTGCGTGTGTTTCTACTTCCATGTAATAATTCCCTTGTTCTGTTCTATGAAGAGCGGATCGACTTGTATTGAATTAATAAATGTAATGTATAATTTGCGTTTCATTAGTTTAGAATTCATATATGAGCCAGACAAGAGAGTATTATCTAACATTTTCACTTTGCAGGTGATCTTCCAACATGTAAAAAGTGTCTGAGAAACATTGCAATGTAGCTTAGGCGCTAAACTAAAACTGAAGGGCATGAAAAGTTAAAAAAAGTTGGCCAAAGAACATACTTAGCTTTTCTGTAACATAACCCACTTATAAAACAGATTGAAAAATCAAGGCATCAGCCGAGTGGCCAACTCTACCATAACATGGTGTACTGATATTTATAGAAATGAGAACCTCAGCATAATCTCAAAACCCATAGCAACATCTTTCCATTTTCCCTGCTCCTCACGGGCTCTAGTAACAAACTATTCTTTAGTTGACATACTGGTGCATTGAGACCAAAACGTGAATTGTGTTTCAATGAAGCAGTCGGATGTTTAGCAAAACTAATCAGCAGGATCATGCTCAGTCTTCGTTGTCCGAGAGCAAGCAGTCTTCTATTTGCTCCCTGAAAACAAGGCAATTAAACTTGAAAGATAAGTATCCTAAGTTTTAAACTAGGACTAGAAACGGAGATAAAGCTTTTCATTAATACAAATTAAAAGAACCAGTTCCAAAAACATCTCTAAAGTTGAAATGGTGAACCCTGGGGCAGCCCAAACAAAGAAACAGAGGACACTATCCTCTAAGCAATAACAATGAAATTGTGAGGAAAATCTTGAAAGGAGCAGAAATGGAAGCTAATTTCAAAAGGCAACGTCCATCTAAAGATCCATGACACCGCCTTTGCAAATTCAAGCCATCTGCAGCTACAGAATGGTTTTCCAAAAGCAAGCTAATGTGTCAGAAATAAGAATATCAAATAAAATTTCATACCTTAGCTGTCTCTGACTTAGATGATCACCATCCTCTGCTTGGGAAACCATTGATGGTGGCAAGAGAGAAATGAAGTGCTCCAGAGATGAGGGGTCCTTGGGAAGAACCTGAAACTGACAACTTGCACAGCATGCAGCCCCAATCGCATTGAGACTAGTTTTCGCATTGTCAAAACTAATTGATGTTCCGAAGGTGGATATTTTTAGAGGACTACTGCAAATAGGACAGAATAACTCGGGAGGAAGGGCATCGTTAGTTTTCAGGCTGTATTTCTTTTGCCTCCTTTGAGATGCCACCTGATCGTTATAGTTATTGTCCTCTGACATTCTATTGAAATGAAAAGGTGTTAGCTTTCCAGCTGTTCTCATGATTGTGCTTTCCCGGGAAGGGTTTTCCTCCTGAAAAGTAAAAGTTACTTTGAATTTTTCATGTGCAAGGCTTTCAAGTTGCAGTATTCATGACTAGAACAACAAACACATAGGATAACTGAATAGAGGCAGTTTTCACAATAACGTAATTTCTTTTCCCTAATACTTTTCCTTCTTGTTAAAGTAACCAGCAATTACTACAACATTAACCATGAACCAAGATTCAAGTTTTAAAAGCATGTGTATCGGCAGGCTGAATATATTTCAGCTACTGTGTGCATTGTTATATTATAATATTCCAATTTTTTATTTCTTATATATCTACAATCTTTTCCTTGCATTAAATGCCACTTGCACTGTACATGGGACCACATCAACTAAAATCAAATAAATACTGTTAACCTGTTTTTACCTGCAACAATTTTACAAATGAGGAGACCAGGCCATTGATACCAGCACGTGCTCTGTTAAAAACTTCTACAGTCATCAAACTGCCCTGGCAAAGTACGTTGAGGCCCATCATGAAGTAATGGTTTTGACACACAAAGAAAGGGCAAAAAGAAATGAAATAATCAGATTCAGAAATTACACGAGATTGCGATAAAAATAGGATATCTAAATGCTAAACCAAAATTAAATTTGTTTTAAATTTCAGATTTCAAGTGCAACAAACCTGTCAAGGCTGCAGAGCGTATTCAACTCGTGAATAAGACAATCACGGAGGGGAAGAACCACAGGTATCTTCCACCTTGCATCAACATACTGGATATCAGCAGCTAAAGAGTAACCTCTACCCTGGAGAAAACCAAAACCTTTTGCACATTAGATAATTCTCTCTCTTTCTTTTTTTATTAATCTTCTGTTCAAGTGGGTAACCAAAGATATGAGAGATGACATCGAAAATTCTAGATAGGTGATTGATGTAGATATATAGTTACTAGCTCTAAAGTTGCTCTTTCATAAAATAACTAACATGGATTATGATCATTGAAATGAGTAATTAAAAATAAAGATCAAATCAGACAAAATAATCCACACGAAAAAGATCATGAAAATGGAAGGGTATTTTCATTAATCCAAGAAAGTTGACCCGAGAGGAATATGCAAAAGAACTTCATACAAACGCCTATATTTAAGTGGAGAAGGGTAGAGGGACGGGTCCATTATCCATCGAGTTTCGAACCATGCGCCGCTGGCCCACAGTTATCAAAAAAATAATAATAATTCGAAGTATCAAAATTCATAAGCAATGCTGTTAACATTTTTTTTAAAAAGAAAACCTCTTCTGCATGAATCATGGATAAACGCATTTTTTAGTTTTAATCTCTTCATCTATCTGGAAGAGGATGGACCAAATCTAGGCACTTCACACTTCCATTACTCTCTTATAATCTACTCCATCCCTTTCATTGTTTCCATTTGGATCATGTCAGATTGAAGTCCAAAGTTCCAAAAAATTTCAGTTTGCCAGAGGACAAGCTTTCTTTATCATGCATCCATGTGAATACATATTTTCAGTTTTTCCACAGAAGAAGAGAGGAAGTGATTCATAGAACCTACCTTGACAGTTGCTTCAAGTACATGACAAGCTATTCTTGATGTACACGTTCCTAGCAAAACTTTGGTATATCCATGCTTAAGAGCTATCTGCATCGTAAAGAAACATATGTAAATAGGGATATATGTTTCTCCAGCAAAGCTCAAGATCGTGATTATGTAAAGCCGCCAAACCTTTTGTAGGGAGAGCATGCGAAGATGCTCTAACAGGTCTTCTTTTCCTGTGACATCACTAACAGAATTTATTAATTCATTCAGTCTATCTTTTGCATCACCAGCTTTCAACGAATAAATGGCCTCTGCTGGAACTACATGGAATTGTTTCACTGGTGGAGCCAAATCTGACACGATAAGTTTCATCTTCTCAATAGCTCTATCAAAGTCATCAGATGAGACAGCAGAAATGGCTTTTTCATCAATAAAAGCAACCCCAACACCAAAAACTGGTAATGCTCTATCTGGACTGGCATCAAAGTTCTTCTGAGATTTGCTTTGCATCTCATGTGTAAACTGCAGAGCCACCCTAGAAGATAAAAGAATTTGCTCAGAAAAGTAAAACATCATGGTATCACATACCTTTTACACAAGACTAGCATTCTACTCGACATCCCTTTTAAGAGATAACAAGCAGAAGTCTGGATTAACTAACTGCAATGATACACCATTGTTGACACACTTTGATGCTACATTCAACTCCAAGAACACGTAAATGCTGTGCTCACCAATCTAGAGAAATGACAACATGCTATTGTTTCTAGAAGACCTACTTTTAACCTTTTTTTTAATTAGTAAGTGTTAACAGTAGGAAATTTGGTCCTTATCTCCAAAATAAGGAGATTCACACTCGCCACACAAAGACGTATCCCCATCAATTGAGTCCAAACTCTACACTTAGTTCGCAAGATGAAAGCTCAGTAATCACACCCTTTTTGCTAAAGTTCCATCATAGGCATGGAAAAATCCCAAAACTTTGACAATTAAATTGCATGGGTACATATTTCAGACTGAGGAACATGACCGATGTCTATTGTTCTTATATTGTTTAGAATTAAATAGACACAAATAAGCGGAATACATAGAGACTGATAAAAAGAAATATGGGAATTTTTTTAAAATATTTTATGATGGTAGTATCCAGGCCAGCTTGTTCGCACCTCTACTATTCCACCACGTACCCGCTACCTCCCACCACCACAAGTATGGGTATCTGTCAACCAAAGCTTAGGCAGGTGGGAAGAAATTACATAGTTGTTATTTGCCTCCACTTGAATTTGAACACCACACCCTTGGGTGCAAACACAGCATATATATACAATTCATATCAACCCCAACTAGTTTGGCATTAAGGCCATTGATTGACTATTTCTTTCAATGAACTAACCTAGACCGAAAATAAAGAGTCTTTTCTACACCATCATCATATTTTCAAACAAATAAACTGATTAATAAGGAACCAAAAATCAGTAGGAAACTACGTTTAATCAAAATTATTAAACCCTAAACCCTAGATATAATCTCGAAAAGAAAATAACTTTGGGAATTAAGAATACAACTAAACAATTTACAGATTGAAAATGAAGACATAATATGAACCTGGAGCATGTACCGCCGGAGAAGGCGACAAGGACGTTATCTGACGGCGAAATCATAGCATTAGATGTGACAGCAAATCTGAACTTTCCATAGAGATTACTGCGGAAGCAATCTGCACAGAACCTTCCTCTATCTCCTCCGATAAAGTCACCACCGCCATCGGCGGAGGCAGCGGCGGCTATGGTTTTGTTAACCTTGCATTTAACACAGACGAAGTTAGATAATTGTTCGGTGCTCTTTCTACCGTTAGCGACGTCGTTTGGAGCTTCATTTGCAATTTTTACTGGCGGATGTTCTTCTGCTTCATTAGAGGAGTCTCTGTAACAACCGGACTGGCAGGTTCCTGAGTTGCACGCCATTTTTGGCAAGAGAGAAAAAATCTATTGGAGGGATAGCCAATTGGTTTTGTAACAGTTCTATGTTGGGCCGCTTTTGGGCCTGCATAGAGTATGAGCTTTCAAGATGGTTTTCCTAGCTTTTGTTGGAACAATTTTCATAAAACACTAGTAGTTTAGAGCGTAAAAATTGCACAGGGCGCCTTATTTGGTCGCCTCCATTTAACCTATACCTATTTTTTTTTAAAGATTTAACTTGTACCCACTTTAAACAACTTCAGCCCCCTTTCTCCTCCTCCTTCTCCTTTGTTTTCTTCTTCTTCTTCTTTCTTCTGCTGCTGTTGGTGCTGCTATGAAACTTCAGTTCATGGAATGATTGCCATAAATATATTTATCAGATTATTTAAAAATAAATTATAAATAATTACGTAAGTTAGTAGACAATAATTTATGAATATTTTCACGTACGTAAGTTAGTAGATAATAATTTGTGAATATTTTCACGTACGTAAGTTAGTGGACAATGATAATTTTATTCTTTTCACGTTTATTATTTCCAAAATTTATGATTTAGATATTGTTGGTAATCTGATTATTTATCTAGTATGTTAGAAAGCTTTTTCAAAAACTTCAGCTTATATATTGCTGAAGTTTTTACAAATGAACTAAATAACTTCAGCATCTTCTGCTGAAATTTTTGAAAAAGCTTTATGACAAAACTAATGAATCCAGGACAAAAATACTTTAGCTTTTAGTACTGAAGTTTTTACAAATGAACTAAATAATTTCAGCATCTTCTGCTGAAGTTTTTGAAAAAGCTTATCCAGGACAAAAAAAATTCAGCTTATTTAGTGCTACAGTTTTATAAATGAACTAAATAACTTCAGCATCTTCTGCTGAAGTTTTTGAAAAAGCTTAATGACAAAACTAATGAATCCAGAACAAAAAACTTCAGCTTATTTAGTGCAATTTCAAACAAACACTTCAGTAAATAGAGAACAAAACTTCAGCTACTATGCTTAAGTTCGGCAATTACAAACAAAAATTTCAGCAAATAGAGAACAAAACTCCAGCTACTACAACAAAAACTTCAGCACACTTGCTACTTCAGGCCCGTCTACTAGAATGCTGAAGTTTTGCGTGATTGTCTTTGCTACTTCAACCCCATATGCTGAAGTTACGTGAAAAAGTGGGTACGCTTGCAATTTTTTTTGCAAAGCGGGCACAAGTTAAAACGTGACCCAAAAGCGGGTATAGATACAAATCCCCCGTTTATAGCCTAGTAACTATAGTTTTCCTAATTACTATTCGTAGTTACAATTTAGTTATTACTAGCTTGTATTCAAATGCGCAACGAATACAGTTTGTGTCAACTGTATTCATAGGGTGTATACAAAGGATGCAACTTGTATCGGCTGCGCAACAAATACAACTAAGGCGAAATACAGAAATGCAGGGAAAAACTGCCCTTGTTGAGAGTCGAATTCAAGACATCTGCTAATTAAGCGGGCCATCTAAACAACTGAACTATGAGAGCTTATTGCTCTCGTTTAAATTCAAAATAACTAATCTCTTATTTCGTGAATTTTCTATAAAATTCAAATATAGTAAAAGTATAGCTACGAATGGTAAATACAATGTAAATATTTAATGTGTCGCGTAATTTTTTTTCTTTTTTGAGAAATTTTTAGAAAGCACTATAGTATAGTGGCTACTAATACGACGGGACTACAATTTCAATATTTACTATCCGTAGCTGAAATTACATTCCTAGTGTCCTGTATTTTATATATTCGTGCGCATGTATCAATGAATACAGCATTGGTAAATAGGCTAATCGTGGGAGGATAGTTGTTTAAAAACTAAAAACGCAATAAATCAGTGTATATCACACTTGAAAGATCTCAACCTACAAAATTGGAACATGGCTCTTTACTCTTCCATATTAGAAGATTTTGGTCCAATTTTTTAAAAAAAAAACATAAACGGTGTGAAAATTGTATTGCAGATACGCATTCCGATTTTCAGATAAAGCTTATGTGATACAGCATATAGATGTTTTGAGTACGTTTGAGGTTGTGTTCCTACGGATTTTGATTGGATTGTTTTCCGTCCGCCATTGATACAACAATATTCTTAGTTCGCAAAAAGTGCTGAAAGTGTTGCAGGCATTAACAACGGAAATAGTTATTGAATGTACAAATTCATTGTATTTTGATCGGTTATAAATTTGAAAATCGGCATTGCATTATCTCCTGATTAAGTTCTGAATACAAATACAATAAAGACAAGCGCAACATTGTTAATTCGTCATTCTGAAAAGTAGAACAATAAAAATTATTAGCGTGTGTCAGATTTTGGACACGGCTCTTTACTCTTCCATAACTAAAAGATTTTGGTCGAATTTTCTTTAAAAAAAAAAAATACATCATAAACAGTGTGAAAATTATATTTAAAGTTTGCAAATACGCATTCAGATTTACAAATGAAGCTTCAGAGGTTATGTTCCCACTGATTTTGATTGGATTGTTTTTCGTCTGCCATTGATATAGCAAAATTCTAAGTTCGCAAAAAATGTTGAAAGTGTTACATGTATTAACACAGAAATAGTCATTGAACGAACGAATTCATTATATTTTGATCCATTATAAATTCAAAAATAAGCATTGCGTTGTCTCCTGATTAAGTTTTGAATAAAAATATAGTAATGACAAGCATAACAGTGTTAGTTCAATGTTCTAGGAAGTGGAACAATGAAAATTGTGCCCCAGATTCTAATTTCTTTTTCTTGTTTAATATTATCAATTGGGATGCAAATTATGTATTTTCTTTTTTTCTCTTGAGTTACGACACGTGTCACGATTTGATTAGCGCATGTGGCGCAATCTCCAAGAAGAAATGGTCAAACATGAAAGTGGTGTGTCTTAGGTACACTTTAAAAAGGTTGAGTATGAATAATTTTTGTCAGCAAAAGTGTCTAACAGTGTGGGCATGTGTTTTTTGCCCTATATGAAATATTCCTACAGAATCTCAAGGAAATAGGTTTTTTTCTTTTAATTATTTGCCATTTTAGGAATTTTTGAAGAATTTTCTTAATTATTCGCATTTTTTTCATTTCTATGCATATTTAATTTTTATTTAAATCATGAAAATACAAAAATAATCTGCATTTACATTTAGGATTTATTTTTACATTTTTAGGTTAATTAGTAAGTTAGTTGTTTTATAAAAATGAAAAAAAATCACAAAAAATGACTCACTTTGCATTTTTAACCGTTTAATTTTAAATTCTGTAGTTCTTCTTTTAATTTAGGAGTTAATTAATTTTTGTAAATAGTGTGATGAGTAATTAGCTTAATTTGATAAATTATTTTAATTTAAGAGTTAATTTGGTTTGTTAATTAATTTGAAACGAAAAAAAGAAAATTTGGAAATTGGAAAAAAGAAAAAGAGAATCAGAAAAGGGTGTTGATTTTGGGCCAATATGTCACAGCCTAAACGAATTTCTCCCCCCCCACCAACAAACCCATTCCAGATCCGGCCCAAACTACGCTCTAACCCGGTCCAGCTTTGCCTTCAAATCAAATGACATCTTTTTGACCCCCTACCATTTCAACCGTTGGATCAGTTAGATCCAACGGACCGGAACTCCTCACCCTATCCTAATATATGTATGTCCGAACAAGCTTTACGCCCCCTCCCAGTTCCATCGGCTTCCCTTCACAACCCTAAAACCCTCTGAACCCAAACCCTAGTGCCGCCCTAAATTCCTCACCATCTCCGGTAGCGACGCAACCCCAATTTGCCCCAAATTAACACCACACCATCCCCGTGCCTTCCTCTTCCTAAACCCCAAAGCAATGTCCCTCGAATCCCTCTTAACCCTCTCCAATTTTGGATCTAATACTAGTACCAATACCCTAATTCACTCCAAACCCGCCCAAATTAGCATCCTACTGTCCCCAGGTTTCCTCAAACCCAAAGCCCTTGATATTTTTTCCCAAGCAAGCTTTAGAGTGCGTCAGATGTGGAATTCAAGTCTTGACCTAATTTCTGTCAAAGTTTTTCACTCATCAAGGCTCGAAGCTTGCCCTGATAGAGCACTCCTGAATAAGGGTGTTCATTAGGGTAAGCTTCTGGTCTTGAAGAAGCAGTTCGAGTGGCCATATTGTCCATCCGAGATTTTTGGCTAATGTTTCTGTTTGGTCAGTCAGCCTTTTCTTTTTCTTTTCCTTGTTAATTAGTTGCATATTTTTGTTTTTTCTTGTTTCTTTCTTCTTCTTTTATTAGTTCAAGTCGATCTATGTTTGCATGATTAGATTTAGGTCATATTAGTTTATAGTGATATTAGCATAATAATGTAATTAACAATTTCTTTTAGTACTTTTGATTTCATGTCTGCATGTTGCTCCATTCTCATTTTTGTTTTGCTCCTTTAGAATTTTGATGCCCGGAGTTTCAGAACTCTGTTGGTTTGATTGTTTGTGGTGTGTGGTCTTTGGACCATAAATTGGGTTTCATAGTTCAGAAGCCCGAAGGAAAAGGGGAGGGGTTTCAGGTATGTTAGGGTCTAGCCCAGTTAGTGGTACTTTCTGAAGGTAAATAACAAAGACTTAAAGGGTATTTAGGGTATTTTTGTAGATGGAATCATTTATAACTGCCTAGGAAGTTGCTAGGAAAGTAGGTAATGGGGCTGACGTAACAAACAGGTTAGAACTTGGGGTCTAAAATGAACAAAATAAAAATTGGAGAAGGGGCAATTGGTAAAGCTTAAAATCAATTTGGTTGCCCTAAAACCCTGCTTATAAAAGGATCACTTCCTGCATTTTCTAGAGGGATCAGAATACACAGTTTAGAAAACGGCTGAAAATATACATAGTTTTAGAATTGGAAAAGAGATTTAGATACTAAAAATTGAGAAACGGCTGAGAAACATGCTTTGAAAATAAAGAAGTTCTTGCATCATTTTGAGGTCAAAAATTACTGGAATTGGGTTTTAATCTCACTGTTAGCAGTAGTTAAAGAATTTCAAAGGCTTTTCTTGAACTATTTGGTATGAAAAATGGTATAAGGAAGTTGGTTTTGTTGTGTTGATCTGCTGAAGTGCATTTTTCTTTTGCTGTTGATTCCTTCACTTTGCTTTTGCTCTAATCTTTCCAAGTATCTCTTGGACCCTACGAATGTATGAGATGTAATTTTGAAGCCATGTAATCAATTTGAGCACTCATAGATGAGTGTAAATGTGTTGAATGTTAAGTCCTGTTCTCCGAAGACTATTTATGTGTTTTTTCCTTATTGAATTAGCTTGTTATGTAATTTATTATAACTATGTTGTTGACAGCACCTTTTGGGGGTTATGTTTAGAGTTTAGTTTTGTCACCTTGGCTTTAATTGGTTTGAATTATCTCTGTCATGTACTCAATTTGGACTGCTGCAGTATGGGTTATTTTAGACGAGTAGTATCTTCTTTTGTGAGGTTTTGATTGAATTGTTTCAAACTAGTAGTGATAATCAGTCTACAATGAGCCTTTCTCATAGTCTTGCTGTTTTAGATGTTGGTTTTAATGTTCAAACAAACTCAGGCATTACTGTTGTATTTTGATATTTAGTTTGAATGTTTAAAGCACTCTAATGTTAGAATCACTATGTGTATGAATTCAACATTGATGAGTAGTAGTTCTGATTTTAAAAAAAATGTATGTTGCTTGTGTGTTCATTGAGCAGGTAATGTTTTGTTCTGCAATTTAAAGTAAATTAGATGGTGAATCTTTTGCTTGGGTTGATGAAATCAATTAGTCTAATGTAAAATTAATGCTGATTAATCCAAGTATAATAGGTGAGCCACATCCCTTAAACAACCAAGCCATTTAAGTGGCCCAAATGAGATTGTTAGGCCCAAGCCAGGCTCGCCGTCTTCAGTTTTCACTTTTTCATTCAGAATTTATCTCCAGGCCCAAAGCCTTGGCGCTTCTTTTCAGTAGTTGGGGCCTTTTGACTTTGGCGTCCCAAAGGATTAAACGTTGGTCCATTCTATTCGAATAATCCGCTGCCCAATCTGCTCATAGTTAATAATTCCTTCTAAGTTCGAACCTTTACGAATGCAAGTGCCATTGGGCCTGATTGAAAAAATAATTTTTTTTATTAGACTGGGTGTGCCATATTAATGAAGCCAATAATTTATGGCCCTCACAAGACTAGATTAAGAAATCATTTTTAAAAGAAGTAATTTGAGGCACGCCATGCCAAATAAAACCCCTAAGCCCATGACCCTCACAAAACTAGTTAGCTTTCTATTGAAATTTGAGGTGTGCCATTTTTATTAGGTAACCCATGGCCCTCATGTAATCAATACTAACTCTTTTAAAAATCGAGGTGTGCCATCAATCAAATTTTCCATGGCCCTCGCGAATTTGTTTTTAATTTGAACCTTCGTAGTTGCTTTAGGCGCGCTCTTTAAATTGACTTTCTTTTAATTATTAAATTCGGGTGTACATTTCATGTGACCCAATTTTAATTCTCAACAATATTAAATAGAACGTACCGCGAACTGTGGGTGCATTTCATGTGGCGTGGTTCAAGGCATATTTTAAATAACGTTGAATCTTCCTAAAAGAGTTTTAAAATAATTAAAAGCGGTTAATAAGTTAAAATGCATAATAGTTTAAAATATGTAATAAATCGGATAATAGGCCAATATTAATAGTTTAAGCGACTGTGCTAGAACCACGGAACCTGGGAATGCCTAACACCTTCTCCCGAGTTAACAGAATTCCTTATCTAGAATTTCTGGTTCGCAGACTTTAAAATGAAAGTCGAATTTCCTCGATTTGGGATTTAAAATAAACTGGTGACTTGGAACACCAATTAAACTATTCCAAGTGGTGACTATGAATTAAATAAATAATCTCATTTCGAATAATGTTACTTTAATTGGAAAAACTCCCATATGCCCTCGGGGTGGTAAACAAGGAGGTGTGACCGCTCGGGCGACTCTGCTGGGGATCCAAACCCAGAACTTTGGTTCAGGGTTTAAGAATTCGAGCTTAGAATAACTGTTATAGTTGGCTTGTTTTTATCTGATTTTTACATGTTGAGCCTAATGTGCTAAATGTCGCTTTTACCGCTTTGATATTGTTTGGACTGTATATAAATTGCTATGAAACTCTCTTCTCTCTGAGTCTTCTAAATCATCTGAGAAGTGTACACTTCATGTAACTTCTTTTCTATTAGAGTCATATCCCAATTTTAGAACGAGGTTCGGACAAGTTGCAAAGCCGGTGAAGCTTTTGTATTCCCGATACGCTTCCCCCATTGGCTCGAGTTGTCCGCTCGAGTAAGCCAGGTCTAGAACAATACACCCAGGTTTTTAAACCTAGTATAACAAAGTCTCATGCCGGATCCCTAGTAGGAGCGTTTGTTTGCATCACATGTATTTGACTTTGGAGACTCAACACAGGGGTTGGGTCTGTCTAGGACAGGTGTACCCGAAATGAAAAGACCACCCTGATACATTCTACTTGCTACTTGTGCATTTATTTGTTTTGGATTGCATGTTGACCGGCTTATGAATAATGGAAAAAAGTTGGAAAAGAGAAAAATCAATTTGAGGGCTAAGAGTGATAATTACCTGTTTTTGAAAAATCCGGTGTCCAAAAAGTACCGAAACTCTGCCAAAATTTTTGAAACAAAAAGAGAAGAAAGGAAAATTTGTTTCAAGAAAATATTTGGTATTGTTTTTATTATGTCAAAATTGCCCGAACTACGCCAGTTTGATTCTCGCCGGATGTGGGATACGTAGGCAACCCTTACCGGGTCCAACTCCATTTTTTGCAAAAATAACCCAAAAAGAACAAATTTTTTGTTTTGTCATAAATAAGTTAGGTGATGTCATTCTTGTCTAAATAGCCAAAATGTCCTCAAAAGGGCGACAGAAGGTTGCTTTTGCAGGAACAACCACCTATGATTCCTTTTTCAAATTTTTGGTCAATTAGCAAACACAACCCTAAAATCTTCTTTCCTGAAGTGTTGAAGGGTCATATTTGCAAAGCCGGATTTTTCTTTTGAAATGAAAATTTTTGAAAAAAATTGATAACTTTCTCTTGAGTCAAAATAAATTATGATTTCTGAACCAATCACCCTAATAAATGTGCAGGATGAGCACAAATGAAAATGAACCCTTTGTGGTTCTTGAGGAAATCCCATTACAGCTCCATATGTGGTGGAACGACTTAGAAAAAGTCAGCTGAGAGACTGTGGTAAAAGTTTTGGGCAGTCTTGTTGGACTTCTAAAAATCAAACCGAGGTTAGATGTGATTGAGACTTTGATACCTTTCTGGGACCCGACGCATAATGTGTTTTATTTTTCTGATTTTGAGCTCATCCCCATGCTAGTGGAAATAGCGGGCTATGTCGGTCTTAGTGGGAATCTTAGAAGTCAGTACCTGGTGGCGCCAAGAATGGTGACTCCTCACAAGTTTCTAGATCTGTTGAGCATCAATCGGGAGGTTCAAGATGGAAATCTATCCGAAGGGTTTTCACACTCCACTTCTTGTACCAGCGCTATGGCAATCCCCACGGTTTCGAGGCACCAGATACTGGCCTGACCCATTCAGGAAATAAAGATAAATAGGAGGCACGACGGGGTTTGGCTTTTATAGTAGCATTCTTGGGTGTCATAATCTGCCCAAGAAAAGACAGAAACATAGAATTGGGTCTTGTAGGAATGACCGAAGTCATGATTAAAAAAGCTAATGGCACCCTTGTTCCAATGATCTTAGCGGAGATATACCGAGCTTTAACCATCTGCCAAGAAGGGAAAAAATTCTTCGAGAGTTGTAACATGCTCCTACAACTTTGGATACAAGAACATCTTTGTCACCGTTTGGGGTACATGAACTACGGCATAACTGGTCTAAATTTCATTGAAGAGTATGAAAACCGGGTAGTGGGTTGTGAATTTCCAGAAGGTACAGAAGCTTGGTTTGCGCATTTGAGTTCCTTAACTTCAGACAAAATTGAGTGGACTTTCGGTTGGCTCCCTGTCACTAAAGTCATTTACATGTCAGCCGAGGTGTGCTATCTTCTCCTAATAGGTCTCCGGAGCATTCAGCCATATGCTCCTCACAGGGTGCTGTGCCAACTAGGAAGGTTCCAAACTATCCCACATGACGAAGAACTAAGCCGACAAGTCATCGAATTGGGTCCAAAAGCTTTATTCCCAGAAGGAAAGGTTCGTAAGATTTGGAATGAGTGTAGATTTCTAAATCCAAAGACTCGGGTGCAGGATCTATCTAAAGGCAAGTTAGACCCTAATTATATGATTTGGTTTGGTAAAAGGTTTTAAGTCCCTCGGGAGCCTGAACGACCTGCTAAAAGACCCCACGTCCAGCAATTCACGGACGATTCACGAGAGCAATGGGATTAGTTGGCAAAAGAGGCAAGCTACAGGGCCAAGATAAGCAAATTGGAGGGACAAATCAGGGATTTCAAATTTGATAATAGTGTACAAGCTGTTGTCGATGAGAGGGAAAAGAAGAAGTTGGCTCAAGAAAACAAAACCCTTCGAGCCCAGATCCAAAAAATGAAAATAGCTGCCGAGAATCAGGAAAGAAGCTGAGCAGATGAAAGGCTCGTAAGTGGTCTCAAAAGGAAAGTATCTAAGTATCAGGATGACTTAGAGAAATCTGAGGTTAATCTAGCAAGAGCCCGAGCACAGCTGACAAAGAACACAGAGGGACGGGCAGAGTTTGTACGGTAGTTGAAAAGGAAATATGAGGGAATAGTCACAAATTTGAAGAAAAAGCTAACTACCCTCGAAAATGAGATGGCCAAACAAGCTAAGAACTTTAAAGCAGAAAAGGAACATTGTTATGCATTGATGTCCCATCTAGAGGAAGATATGCAACAGCTGCAAAGTCAAAACCATCATGACACCGGGTGCTAGAAGCTAGGTCTCAGCAAATAGGGCGTTTGCTCCAAGAAAAAGGTATCATCAAGGAGAGGGTTAGAGCAATTGCTGACTATATCGTCATGAAGTGCCATGAATGTGAATACATGACTAGAACCACTTTTTTTGTTGCAGTAATGACCTTTGTTTGTCAAATAATGAGTGACCTGGAGCGTCTTCAAGGCGATCTTGCACACAGGCCCGTGGCCAGACCGACTGATGTCCCACGGGCCCCTGGAGTAGAAGCACTTATGTACTCTTGATTTTTATTTTTGAGTTTGTATTTCAGTTTTTAGTTTTAATATATGTATTGAGTCTGTTTATAGTTTTAAATTCCTAGAAAGAGTATGATGGAGTCTTTTGTAATAGAGAACAGTGGAGTTTTTATTAATGAAAATTGGAAAATCCCAAAAATAGTTTCCTTATTTTTCGCATTTATTTCTTGAACTACGTGATCATCTGATTCACACGGCATAGTGATACGTAGGCAATCCTCATCGGATCCGGTCATGATTTTGTAAATAACTCAAATAAAAGAGGAATGTGGAAAGGAAAGAACCAAAAGAAAAACCAAAAAAAAAGAGCCAAAGAAAAACCAAAAGAAAAGAGAGAAAAGCAAGAAAAGAGAGAAACCAAGAAAAGAAAAGAGAGGAAAACAGGAATAAGAGGAGAAGCATTAAAGAGCCAAAGTGGAAAGAAAGGAAAATTGGGGAGATAAACAAAAGCCGGGATGAAACACGCAACTGTTGCAAAACATGTAGAAACACATTTAACTGTATAGGCGCATCACACCCCCAATGTGTGATTACCTATGTGTTAATTGCTTCAAACTAACCGGTTTGTTATCTACTATTGAGTATAAGTTCTATTTTTAAGGTGGTTGATTTGTGGTAACCTGGCTTCATACCCGTACTTCACAAGATCAAATGGCAGTATTGAAATATCGTCAGAAAGTCATATGCCAACAGTTCCTATCCTGGAGGATAGCCCGCTATCTGTTATACTAACCTCCGAGTCAGCAGCTACTAAGGAGAATAGGGCATTGCGCCTCCGCGCACTTGAAATGTGGGACGCCTGGTCCAATGGTAGGTAGCCGCCAAGCGCCATACCTAGTTTCCCCGAGTTACTCCCTAGGGCAAGTGGAAATTCCAATGTCCCAATAAGTTACCCGAATACCTCACTTGGATACCCCACCATTTTAGCTCACTTCACTGGAACACCTTCTGAGGTTCACCCCCAGGTGATTTCGGGAGTGGCCTCCAACATATTCACCGCACCGTCAACTTCGGCTACAACACAACCCACTTTGCCCAGGACTATCTTTGATCCATCATCCTTCACCTTCCAAGTACCATCTTTTCTACCAGAACCTACCCAGTTCACCACTAATTCTTACCCTCAACAACCCCGGTACAATTTTACCGTGGGACAGGAACCAAGAGCTCTGAGCAAGAGGAAATTACCCGAAAAATGAGGAGCATAGAACAGAGCCTTAAGAATATACAGGGTTTGAGCGGACAAAAGAGTGTATCCTACGCTGATCTGTATATGTTCCCATATGTGCATTTACCCTTGGGTTTCAAGACCCTAAAGTTCGAAAAGTATGATGGGCATGGGGATCCCATAGCCCACCTCAAGAGGTACTGCAATCAACTAAGAGGGGCAGGTGGAAAAGAGGAGCTTCTCATGGCTTATTTTGGAGAGAGTCTGGTTGGCATTGCATCTGAGTGGTACATGGACCAAGACATGTCCCGTTGGCATATTTGGGATGATTTGGCTCGGGATTTTATTAGGCAGTTTCAGTATAACATAGACATAGCTCCCGATAGGAATTCTCTGTTAAATCTCAAGAAGAAGTCCTCAGAAAGTTTTCGAGAATATGTTGTCAAATGGCGCGAACAAGCGGCCAGGGTCAAGCCTCCGATGGATGAAACGGAAATGGTTAGTGTTTTTCTTCAAGCCTAAGAGGTTGACTACTTTTAGAATATGAATGTCCGCAATAGGGAAACCGTTTACTAAGGCCATCAAGATTGGTGAGATGGTCGAAAATGGTCTGAAAATAGGGCGCATATTGAGTCAATCCGCTATAAGGGCTACATCTCAGGCAATTCAAGGCGGGTCCGGAGGTGTAGCAAACAGAAAGAAGAAAGAAGAGGTGGCGATGGCAACTTCAAGTGTAAGAAACCACTGTCTATCTAGAAATTACTTCCATCCAAGCACCCCACAACATTATTATCCGCATCAGGATGTGGCCTATGTTATGGCTCCTCAGCCGTACGCAGTAATGAATGCCCAGCCATATGCTCGGCCACAACAACAGTTCAACCAAAATCGAGCTCTATTTCCTAGAAACAACCCTCCTCACCAAGCTCAGTATAATCCCCGACCTCCATAAAATAACTTCCCCTACAATGCCTGTGCTCGGGAGCCACCCAGGAGAACAAACTTCACGCCTATTGGTGAGTCATATTCTATCTTTTTTCCTAAACTAGTCCAAATGGGTCTGTTGCAACCTGTACCCTAAACCAGGCAAAACCCGGAGTCGCCCTCCTACCGAGCCGGTGCTCGATGTGCTTACCATTTGGGAGCGGAAGGGCATGACACTGAAGATTGTTGGACTCTGTAAAGGGCCGTTGAAAATCTCATAGAACAAAAGTGGATAGTGCTAAAGGATGAAGAAATTCCTAATATGACCAACAACCCATTACCGGCTCACAACAACGGGCCGATTATTGGAATGATTTGCGAAGATAAGGAGTTTGATCATGCTTTGAAAGCCATAATTGCAATCACTGATGTCAAGAAGAAGCCAAAAACTACTGCAAAACAAGACAAGGGGGAGAAGAAGAGTAAACTCACCCCTCAAAATACAGAAAAGACAGTGGAAGCCAAAACTGGGGCAATTCCTCCAAAAGATGCTATCCTTTATGTTCCCCGGGGTCACAGGAAAGAACAAATGATATTGAGACCTCCAAGAAGGTTCGAGCTGAACAAGGGGTCTAAGATGTACGTACCTAAAGGGGCCTATATGGTACGGAGGCCAGTAATTTCACCAAGGCTAAATGAGCCTGTGGTTATTGGCCGCGCACCGCAGAAGCCCATGACAGACCCTACTGCCGTCCCATGGAATTACAATAAGACGGTAGTAACCTACAAGGGAAAAGAGATCTTGGGAGAAGCAAATAAAACCAACCCAGCTGAGAAATACCTTAATGTGGGAGAGGTGAACAGTGCCAAGTAGAAACGCTTCCTGATCAAAAAGCCAGTTAGTGCCGAAGAAACAGAAGAATTCTTCCGAAAAATGAAAACTGCGGACTATGAGATAATTGACCAACTCCGAAAGTCTCCTGCTTAGGTCTCTTTGTTGTCTCTGCTAATAAGCTCAACTGAGCATCAGAAAGTGTTGATAAAAACCCTCAATGAAGCTTATGTTCTAATTGAAGCCACTATGGAACAACTGGAAAAGATGGCGGAAAGATTCTTTGCAATCAATCAGATTTCCTTTAGCAAGAATGATTTGCCCCCAGAGGGAGCCACCCACAACAAAGCCCTTCATTTGACGGTTAAGTGTGAGGGGTACTATGTAAAAAGAGTCATGTTGGATGGCGGATTCGGAGTTGATATCTTCTCTCTCTCAACTTTGCAAAAAATGGAGATTGGGATTGAGAGAATCAGGCCTAACAATGTCTTTGTACATGCCTTTAATGGCATTAAGAGGGATACCATAGGTGAGATCGATTTGATTTTGACTATTAGTCCTGTGGATTTCGAGGTGACCTTTCAAGTCCTAGACATGGATACTTCTTATAATTTCCTCTTGGGAAGACCTTGGATTCACGCGGCAGGGGCCATGCCTTCCACTCTCCACCAGATGGTGAAATTTGAATATGAAGAACAGGAAATTGTGGTTCATGGAGAAGACGAGTAGTCTATTTACCGGGACCCATCAGTCCCATATCTCGAAGCCAAGGAAGGTAGCGAGCATATAGTTTATTAACCTTTCGAGGTGGTAGTCGCAAATTACTATGAGGAGGGAAGCCCTTGTCCTCAACCTTTTCTGTCAAAGGCATCCATCACGGTGGCTGTTGAAATAATCAATCATGGTTATAGGCCTGGGAAGGGACTCAGGGCATCATTGTAAGGTATCACAAAACCTATCACTCTACCCGCCAGCAAGAAGTCCTTCGGTGTGGGTTTTTGCCCCACAGAAGTTGATGTGACATGGGCGAATAAATGAAAGAGCAATGGTTGGGTTTTACCTCAGCCGGTTTTGCATCTCTACAAAACATTCGTCAGGCCCAAGTACAACGAAGAAGAGGAAGATGAGGCCTTCACGGCCGAGGAAATTGAGGACATATATGGAGCCATGAGGCAGATGTTGTATGAAACCCACATGGTTCAGCCGGGAGAAGGCTCGAGCACCGTTGAGGGTTTGTATATGGGGCCCAAGGCCAAGTTGCAAAACGGGATGGCTACTCCGTTCCCAGTCAGGCGGGAATCCCGGTAGTCCAGTCTTGCCACCTTTCTGCATCACGAGTTATTTCAGGGTGTAACTCGGATGTTTCTTTTAGTTTTCTGTCTTTAAATTCCAATGCAAACCCTGTTATCTTCAAAATTCAATGAAATGAAATCAATATTTCATCTTTCATCTCTCGTTATTCTTTCTAATTTTTGTTACTTTTTCTTATTTCTTCTTTCAGTTCTAATAATGCGGCTTTAAATAATATGACATGCTTGCGGACTTCATGCCTAGATCCAAATACGCTGTCTAATTATGAAATAATGAATCAAGAACCGGAATATGATGAAGAAGAGGCTTTTAGGGAAATAAATTGAGAATTGGAACAATTTGAGAATAAACCTAAGCCGAACTTAAATGAAACCGAGCCGGTTAATTTGGGTAGTTCTGAAAAAGTCTAAGAAACCAAAATAAGCATTCACACAGATGAAAGAACCAGGGACACATTGATCCAACTTTTATTTGAATTCAAAGATGTGTTTGCATGGTCCTACGACGACATGCCAGGATTAAGTGTTGATTTGGGGGTCCACAAGTTGCCGACCTACCCTAATTATCCCCATGTATAGCAAAAACAGAGGAAGTTTAAAATTTATATCAGTGACAAGATTAAAGAAGAGGTCACAAAACAGTTGAAGGCGGGAGTGATCGGAGTGGTCTGATACACCACGTGGATGGCTAATGTGGTTCCCGTACTAAAGAAAGACGGGAAAACTCGAGTGTTTGTGGACTATAGAGATCTGAACAAAGCAAGTCCTAAAGATAACTTCCCTTTGCCGAACATCCACATCCTTTGTTGATAACTGCACCAAACATAAGATACAGTCTTTCGTGGATTGTTATGCAGGATATCATCAGGTGTTGATAGATGAAGAGGATGCAGGAAAGACAGCCTTCACCACACCCTGGGGCACCTATTGTTACAAGGTCATGCCTTTTGGTTTGAAGAATGCCGGGGCGACTTATATGAGGGCCATGGCTGCCATTTTTCACGACCTGATGCATCAAGAAATCGAGGTGTATGTGTACGATGTGATCATCAAATCCAGAACACAGGACGACCATGTTCGGGACTTAAGAAAGTTCTTTGAGCGGCTGTGTAAGTATGATTTGAAGCTAAATCCGGCTAAATGTGCATTTGGGGTTCCGTCTGGCAAACTCTTGGGATTTATAATCAGTCGGAGGGGCATCGAGATAGACCCAACAAAGATAAAGTCTATTCGGGATTTGCCTCCTCCAAGAACCAAGAAAGAGGTTATGAGCCAACTGGGAAGGTTAAACTACATTAGCCGATTCATTGCTCAGTTGACTTCTACATGTGAACCCATCTTCAAGCTGTTAAAGAAAGATGCAGCGATTAAATGGACGGACGAGTGTCAAGAATCCTTTGACAAAATCAAAGAATATCTGTCGAACCCACCAGTCTTGGTCCCACCTGAACCTGGGAGGCCTTTGTTTCTGTATTTGACAGTCTTGGAAAATTCCTTCGGATGTGTCCTTGAGCAACATGATGTGACCGGAAGGAGAGAGCAGACAATCTACTATCTGAGCAAGAAGTTTACCAGTTATGAAGCCAAATACACTTTGTTGGAAAGGACTTGTTGCGCTTTAACTTGGATCGCTCAGAAGCTTAGGCATTACTTGTTGGCCTATACCACTTACCTCATCACCAGGTTGGATCCTTTAAAGTACATATTCCAAAAGTTGATACCCATAGAGAGGTTAGCAAAATGGCAGATTCTGCTCACTGAATTTGACATAGTTTATGTCACCTGCACAACAATGAAAGCCTAGGCTTTAGCAGATCACCTAGCTGAAAACCCTGTCTATGAGGAATATCAGCCCTTGAGCACTTACTTCCCAGATGAGGAGGTGAATTCAGTTGAGGTAACATCAGAAGATACCAATGCTTGGAAAATGTTCTTCGATGGAGCTGTGAACGCAAAAGGCGTTGGAATTGGGGCAATTTTGATCTCACCCACTGGTCAGCACTATCCAGCCACAGCTAGGCTTCGGTTTTTCTACACAAACAACACCGCCGAGTATGAAGTCTGCATTATAGGTATGAATATAGCAATCTACCAAGATGCTGAAGAACTGTTGATCATGAGAGACTCAAACATGATTATCCGACAAGCTCAGGGTGAATAGGAAACTCGGGATGTCAAGCTTATACAATACAGGCAACATGTGGAGGATCTTAGTAAACGGTTCAAGTCAGTCAAGTTCAGGTGTAATCCAAAGCAAACTCACAAGAAGCGGGTGTGACCAAAAGACACTGTGCAAGTGCTAAAAACAGTTTTACAGCAACAATCTAGAAAGGGAAGTCCCCCCCAAATTCTTTCCCGCATTTACTCATTCACTGAAATAAAGGAAGAAACAGAATGAAAAAAAGAGATAAGAAGAAAAATTCAAAAAATAATGGTAGCCTAGGGTCCCCAATCTCTATTTATGTTATTCCAATATAGGGTCTCTATTCCCTAGTTGATTTTATTTTGGACATAGAGTCTCCACTCCCTAGTCTGCTTTTCCAACACAGGGTCTCCACTCCCTAGTTGAATTTATTTTATACATAGGGTCTCCACTCCCTAGTCGCTTTTTCCAACAAAGAGTCGCCACTCCCTAGTTGAATTTATTTTAGACTTAGGGTCCCTACTCCCTAGTTGCCTTTTCCAAAATAGGGTCTCCACTCCCTAGTTGATGTTTATTTTTAGACATTGGGTCTCCTCTCCCTAGTCGCCTTTCCAACATAGGGTCTCCACTCCCTAGTTGAGTTTATTTTTAGACATAGGGTCTCCACTCCCTAGTCTCCTTTCCAACATAGGGTCTCCACTCCCTAGTTGAATTTAATTTTTAGATATAGGGTCTCCACTCCCTAGTCACTTTTCCCAACATAGGGTCTCCACTCCCTAGTTGATTTTATTTTTAGACATAGGGTCACCACTCCCTAGTCGCCTTTTCAACATAGGGTCTCCACTTCCTAATCGAGTTTTATTTTAGACATATGGTCTCCACTCCCTAGTCGCTTTTCCAACATAGGATCTCCACTCCCTAGTTGATTTTTGGTATAGATATAGGGCTCCACTCTCTAGTCACCTTTTCTAACATAGGGTCTCCACTCCCTAGTTGAGTTTATTTTCAGACATATGGTCTCCAATCCCTAGTCGCCTTTTCCAACATAGGGTCTCCACTCCCTAGTTGAGTTTATTTTTAGACATAGGGTCTCCACTCCCTAGTTGCCTTTTCCAACATAGGGTCTCCACTCCCTAGTTGAGTTTATTTTTAGATATAGGGTCTCCACTCCCTAGTTGCCTTTTCCAATATAGAGTCCCCACTCCTTAGTTGAGTGTATTTTTAGACATAGGGTCTCCACTCCCTAGTCGCCTTTTCTAACATAGGGTCTCCACTCCCTAGTTGAGTTTATTTTTAGACATAGAGTCTCCACTCCCTAGTTGAGTTTATTTTTAGATATAGGGTCTCCACTCCCTAGTCGCCTTTTCCAACATAGGGTCTCCACTCCCTAGTTGATGTTTATTTTTAGACATTGGGTCTCCACTCCCTTGTCGCCTTTCCAACATAGGGTCTTCATTCCCTAGTTGAGTTTATTCTTAGACATAGGGTCTCCACTTCATAATCTCGTTTCTAACATAAGGTCTCCACTCCCTAGTTGAGTTTTATTTTTAGATATAGGGTCTCCACTCCGTAGTTGCTTTTCCAAACATAGAGTCTCCACTTCCTAGTTGATTTTATTTTTAGACATAGGGTCTCCACTCCCTAGTCGCCTTTTCAACGTAGGGTCTCCACTCCCGAGTCGAGTTTTATTTTAGACATAGGGTCTCCACTCCCTAGTCGTTTTTCCAACATTGAGTCTCCACTCCCTAGTTGATTTTTGGTATAGATATTGGGCTCCAATCCCTAGTCACCTTTTCCAACATTGGGTCTCCACTCCCTAGTTGAGTTTATTTTTAGACATAGGGTCTCCATTCCCTAGTCGCATTCTCCAACATAGGGTCTCCACTCCGTAGTTGAGTTTATTTTTAGACATAGGGTCTCCACTCTCTAGTCGCCTTTTCCAACATAGGGTGTCCACTCCCTAGTTGATTTTATTTTTACACATAGGGTCTCTACTCCCTAGTCGTTTTTCCAACATAGGGTATCCATTCCCTAGTTGATTTTTGGAATAGATGGCAGGGCTCCACTCCCTTGTCGCCTTTTCCAACATAAGGTCTCCACTCCCTACTTGAGTTTATTTTTAGACATAGGGTCTCCAATCCCTAGTCGCCTTTTCCAACATAGAGTCTCCACTTCCTAGTTGAGTTTATTTTTAGACATATGGCCTCCACTTCCTAGTTGCGTTTTCCAACATAGGGTCTCCACTCCCTAATTGAGTGTATTTTTAGACATAGGGTCTCTACTCCCTAGTTATCTTTTCCAACATAAGATCCTCACTCCCTAGTTGAGTGTATATTTAGACATAGGGTCTCAACTCCCTAGTTGCCTTTTCTAACATAGGGTCTTCACTCCCTAGTTGAGTTTATTTTTAGACATAGGGTCTCCACTCCCTAGTTGAGTTTATTTTTAGATATAGGGTCTTCACTCCCTAGTCGCCTTTTCCAACATAGGGTCTTCACTCCCTAGTTGATGTTTATTTTTAGACATTGGGTCTCCACTCCCTAGTCGCCTTTCCAACATAGGGTCTCCACTCCCTAGTTGAGTTTATTTTTAGACATAGGGTCTCCACTCTCTAGTCGCCTTTCCAACATAGGGTCTCCACTCCCTAGTTGAGTTTATTTTTAGACATAGGGTCTCCACTCCCTAGTATCCTTTCCAACATAGGGTCTCCACTCCCTAGTTAAATTTTATTTTTAGATATAGGGTCTCCACTCCCTAGTCACTTTTCCCAACATAGGGTCTCCACTCCCTAGTTGATTTTATTTTTAGACATAGGGTTACCACTCCCTAGTCGCCTTTTCAACATAGGGTCTCCACTCCCTAATCGAGTTTTATTTTAGACATATGGTCTCCACTCCTTAGTCATTTTTCCAACATAGGATCTCCACTCCCTAGTTGATTTTTGGTATAGATATAGGGCTCAACTCCCTAGTCACCTTTTCCAACATAGGGTCTCCACTCCCTAGTTGAGTTTATTTTCAGACATATGGTCTCCAATCCCTAGTCGCCTTTTCCAACATAGGGTCTCCACTCCCTAGTTGAGTTTATTTTTAGACATAGGGTCTCCACTCCCTAGTTGCCTTTTCCAACATAGGGTCTCCACTCCCTAGTTGAGTTTATTTTTAGATATAGGGTCTCCACTCCCTAGTTGCCTTTTCCAATATAGAGTCCCCACTCCCTAGTTGAGTGTATTTTTAGACATAGGGTCTCCACACCCTAGTCGCTTTTTCTAACATAGTGTCTCCACTCCCTAGTTGAGTTTATTTTTAGACATAGAGTCTCCACTCCCTAGTTGAGTTTATTTTTAGATATAGGGTCTCCACTCCCTAGTCGCCTTTTCCAACATAGGGTCTCCACTCCCTAGTTGATGTTTATTTTTAGACATAGGGTCTCCACTCCCTAGTTGAGTTTATTTTTAGATATAGGGTCTCCACTTCATAATCTCGTTCCCAACATAGGGTCTCCACTCCCTAGTTGAGTTTCATTTTTAGATATAGGGTCTCCACTCCGTAGTTGCTTTTCCAAACATAGAGTCTCCACTTCCTAGTTGATTTTATTTTTAGACATAGGGTCTCTACTCCCTAGTCGCCTTTTCAACGTAAGGTGTCCACTCCCGAGTCGAGTTTTATTTTAGACATAGGGTCTCCACTCCCTAGTCATTTTTCCAACATTGAGTCTCCAATCCCTAGTCGCTTTTTCCAACACAGGGTCTCCACTCCCTAGTTGAGTTTATTTTTAGACATAAGGTCTCCATTCCCTAGTCGCATTTTCCAACATAAGGTCTTCAATTCATAGTTGAGTTTATTTTTAGACATAGGGTCTCCACTCCATAGTCGACTTTTCCAATATAGGATCTTCACTCCCTAGTTGAGTTTAGTTTTAGACATAACCTCTCCAATCCCTAGTCGCCTTCTCCAACATAGGGTCTCCACTCCCTAGTTGAGTTTATTTTTAGACATAGGGTCTCCACTCCCTAGTCGCCTTTTCCAACATAGGGTGTCCACTCCCTAGTTGATTTTATTTTTGCACATAGGGTCTCTACACCCTAGTCGCTTTTCCAACATAGGGTCTCCACTCCCTAGTTGATTTTTGGTATAGATGGCAGGGCTCCACTCCCTTGTCGCCTTTTCCAACATAAGGTCTCCACTCCCTTCTTGAGTTTATTTTTAGACATAGGGTCTCCAATCGCTAGTCGCTTTTTCCAACATAGGGTCTCCACTTCCTAGTTGAGTTTATTTTTAGACATAGGGTCTACATTCCCTAGTCGCATTTTTCAACATAGGGTCTCCACTCCCTAGTCGAGTTTATTTTTAGACATAAGGTCTTCACTCCCTAGTCGCCTTTTCCAACGTAGGGTTTCTACTCCCTAGTTGAGTTTATTTTTAGACAAAGGGTCTCCACTACCTAGTCGCCTTTTCCAATATAGGGTCTCCACTGCCTAGTTGAGTTTATTTTTAGACATAGGATCTCCACTGCCTAGTCTTCTTATCCAACATAGGGTCTCCACTCCCTAGTTGAATTTATTTTAGGCATAGGGTCCCCAATCCCTAGTCACCTTTTCCAATATAGGGTCTCTACTCCCTAGTTGAGTTTATTTTTAGAAATAAGGTCTCCACTCCGTAGTCGCCTTTTTTAACATAGGGTCTCCACTCCCTAGTTGAGTTTATTTTTAGACATAGGATCTCCACTCCCTAGTCGACTTTTCCAACATAGGATCTCCACTCCGTAGTTAAGTTTATTTTTAGACATATGGTCTTCACTCCCTAGTCGCCTTTTCCAACATAGGGTCTCCATTCCCTAGTTGAGTTTATTTTTAGACATAGGGTCTCCAATCCCTAGTCGCCTTTTCCTATATAGGGTCTCCACTTACTAGTTGAATTTATTTTTAGACATAGGGTCTCCACTCTCTTGTCGCCTTTTCCAACATAGGGTCTCCACTCCCTAATTGAGTTTATTTTTAGACATAGGGTCTCCACTCCCTAGTCACCTTTTCCAACACAGGGTCTCCACTCCCTAGTTGAGTTTATTTTTAGACATAGGGTCTCCACTCCCTAGTCGCCTTTTCTAACATAGGGTCTCCACTCCCTAGTTGAGTTTATTTTTAGACATAGGGTCTTCACTCCCTAGTCGCATTTTCCAACTTAGGGTGTCCACTCCCTAGTTGATGTTTATTTTTAGACAAAGGGTCTTCACTCCCTAGTCGCCTTTCCAACATAGAGTCTCCACTCCCTAGTTGAGTTTATTTTTAGACTTAGGGTCTCCACTCCCTAGTCTCCTTTCCAACATAGGATTTCCACTCCCTAGTTGAATTTTTCTTTTAGATATACGGTCTCCACTCCCTAGTCGCTTTTCCTAACATATGGTCTCCACTCCCTAGTTGATTTTATTCTTAGATATAGGGTCTCCACTCCCTATTCTCCTTTTGAACATAGGGTCTCCACTCCCTAGTCCCTTTTCCAACATAGGGTCTTCACTCCCTAATTGATTTTTGGTATAGATATAGGGCTCCACTCCCTAATCTCTTTTTCCCAAGGATACATAATCCTGATTTTATTGCTTTCAATAAAAAAATAGTTTAGATTTTGTTACAAATAGCTCACGATATTTTCCTAGTGAAAACTTGGGTAGAAAAATTTCGTTTGTTTGTTTGTTTGTTTTGGTGCCTAAACAGATTTTCATCGTGAGGCACAAGGTTTGAGATGACCAAACGAGGAAGACTCAACCCAAATAAAAGAAAAGAAGAAACAAGAAAAGAAGTTGAACTCAAGATGCAGAAGCGGAGAAAAGATGCGGACTACTCAAAATTTGATTGAAGTCACAAGCTTTCCAAGTCCCGCCTTGATCCGAAAAATCTGAAGAAGAATGAATTGGACGCTGCAGCTAACGAGCATCAAGATTCAGATCAGAGTCTCCAGGAAGAACCATCCAAGACTCAAGATCAGACTTCAGAAGATTTATAGATAGAAATCTTGTAACCCGTAGTTGATAGGCTTAGCTAGTTTAGCTTTTTATTTTTCATTATGGTGTAATAAGGAGCTTAGCAAGCAGAAACAGCAGCAACAGTAGTTAAATCACAGTTTCTCGGTAGTCCCATCTACCAAAACTTTCAGAACTATATTGACCTGATTCCTTTACAGCCAAGGATATGTAGGCAACCTCTGAAGCAAGGTTTGGTCAGGCTCTTTCCAAAAATGCTTCTCATGGAGTTTCAAATGGGCAAAAATCCCTCATAATTAATCATTTTATCTTTGCCCGAAAATCCATCATATTTCCGAGCAAAGAGGGGCAACTGTGAGCATGTGATTTTTGCTCTATATGAAATACTCCTACAGAATCCCAAGGAAATAGATTTTTATTTTAATTATTAGCCATTTTAGGAATTTTGTAGAATTTTCTTAATTATTTGATTTTTTCTTTTCTATGCATGTTTAATTTTTATTTAAATCATGAAAATACAAAAATACTCTATATTTGCATTTAGGATTTATTTTTACATTTTTAGGTTAATTAGTAAGTTAGTTGTTTTATAAAAATGAAAAAATCACAAAAAATGACTCACTTTGCATTTTAATCTTTTAATTTTAAATTCTATAGTTCTTCTTTTAATTTAGGAGTTAATTAATTTTTGTAAATACTGTGATGAGTAATTAGATTAATTTGGTAAAATTATTTTAATTTAAGAGTTAATTTGGTTTGTCAATTAATTTGAAAAGAAAAAAAGAAAATTTGGAAATTGGAAAAAAGAAAAGGAGAATCAGAAAAGGCTGTTGATTTTGGGCCAATTTGTCACAGCCCAAACGAATTTCCCCCCAAACCTATTCCAGATCCGGCCCAAACCATGCCCCAACCCGGTCCAGCTTTGCCTTCAAATCAAATGACACCGTTTTGACCCCCTACCATTTCAACCGTTGGATCAGTTAGATCTAACGGACCGGAACTCCTCACCTTATCCTAATATATATGTCCGAACAAGCCTTAACCCCCCCAGTTTCATCGGCTTCCCTTTCACAACCCTCAGACCCTCTTAACACAAACCCTAGCGCTGTTCTAAATTCCTCACCATCTCCAATGGCGGCGCAACCTTAATCCGCCCCAAATTAACACCACACCATCCCCGTGCCTTCCTCTTCCTAAACTCCAAAGCAATGTCCCTCGAATCCCTCTCAACCCTCTCCAATTTTGGATCTAATACTAGTACCAAAACCCTAATTCACTCCAAACCCGCCTAAATTAGCATCCTACAGTCCCCAAGTTTCCCCAAACCTAAAGCCCTTGATGTTTTTTCCCAAGTAAGTTTTAGAGTGCGCCAGATGTGGAATTCAAGTCTTGACCTAATTTCTGTCAAAGTTTTTCACACATCAAGGCTTGAAGCTTGCCCTGATAGGGCACTCCTGACTAAGGGTTTTCATTAGGGTAAGCTTCTGGTCTTGATGAAGCAGTTCGAGTGACCATATTGTTCATCCGTGATTTTTGACTAATACTTCCGTTTGGTCAGTCAGCCTTTTCTTCTTCTTTTCCTCGTTAATTAGTTGCATATTTCTGTTTCTTCTTGTTTCTTACTTCTTCTTTTGTTAGTTCAAGTCGATCTCTAATTGCATGATTAGATTTAGGTCATATTAGTTTATACTGATATTAGCATAATGATGTAATTAATAGTTTCTTTTAGTACTTTTGATTTCATGTCTACCTTTTGCTCCATTCTCATTTTTGTCTTGCTCCTTTAGAATTTTGATGGCCGGAGTTTCAGAATTCTGTTGGTTTGATTGTTTATGGTTTGTGGTCTTTGGACCATAAATTGGGTTTCATAGTTCAGAAGCCCGAAGGAAAAAGGGAGGGATTCAGGTATGCTAGGGTCTAGCCCAGTTAGTGGTACTTTCTGAAGGTAAATAACAAAGGCTTAAAGGGTATTTATGATATTTTTATAGAGGGAATCATTTATAACTACCTAGGAAGCTACTAAAAAAATGGGTAATAGGGCCGACTTAACAAACATGTTAGAATTTGGGTTCTAAAATGAACAAAATAAAAATTGGGGTAGGGGCAATTGGTAAAGCTTAAAATCAATTTGGTTGCCCTAAAACCCTGCTTATAAAAAGATCACTTCCTGCATTTTTCTAGAGGGATCAGAATACACAGTTTAGAAAATGGCTGAAAAATACATAGTTTCAGAATTGAAAAAGAGATTTAGATGCTAAATATTGAGAAACGGCTAAGAAATATGCTCTGAAAATACAGAAGTTCTTGCATCATTTTGAGGTAAAAAATTACTGGAATTGAGTTTTAGTCTCATTGTTAGCATTAGTTAAAGAGTTTCAAAGGCTTTTCTTGAACTATTTGGTATGCAAAATGGTATAAGGAAGCTCGTTTTGCTGTGTTGATATGTTGAAGTGCATTTCTCTTTTGCGGCTGATTCCTTCACTTTGCTTTTGCTATAATCTTCTCAGGTATCTCTTGGACCCTACGAATGTATGAGATGCAATTTTGAAGTCATGTAATCAATTTGAGCACTCATAGATGAGTGTAAATGTGTTGAATGTTAAGCTCTGTTCTCTGAAGACTATTTATATGTTTTTTCCTTATCGAATTAGCTTGTTATGTAATTTATTATAACTATGCTGTTGACAGCACCTTTTAGGGGTTGTGTTTAGAGTTTAGTTTTGTCACCTTGGCTTTAATTGGTTTGAACTATCCCTGTCATGTACTCAATTTGGAATGCTGCAACATGGGTTATTTTAGACGAGTAGTATCTTCTTTTGTGAGGTTTTGATTGAATTGTTTCAAACTAATAGTGATAATCAGTCTACAATGAGCCTTTCTCATAGTCTTGCTATTTTAGATGTTGGTTTTAATGTTCAAACAAACTCAGGCATTACTGTTGTATTTTGATATTTAGTTTGAATGTTTAAAGCACTCTACTATTAGAATCACTATGTATATGAATTCAACATTGATGAGTAGTAGTTCTAATTTAAAAAAATGTATGCTGCTTGTGTGTTCATTGAGCAGGTAATGTTTTGTTCTGCAATTTAAAGTAAATTAGATGGTGAATCTTTTGCTTGGGTTGATGAAATCAATTAGTCTAATGTAAAATTAATGTTGATTAATCCAAGTATAATAGGTGAGCCACATCCCTTAAAATATTAGGCCATTTAAGTGGCTCAAATGAGATTGTTGGGCCCAAGTCAGGCTCGCCGTCTTCAGTTTTCAATTTTTCATTCAGAATTTACCTCTAGGACCAAAGCCTTGGCGCTTCTTTTCAGTAGTTGGAGCCTTTTGACTTTGGCGGCCCAAAGGATTAAACGTTGGTCCATTCTATTAGAATAATTCGCTACCCAATTTGCTTATAGTTAATAATTCCTTCTAAGTTCTAACCTTTACGAATGCAAGTGCCATTGGGCCTGATTGAAAAAATGATTTTTTTATTAGATTGGGGTGTGCCATATTAACGAAGCCAATAATTTATGGCCCTCACAAGATTAGATTAAGAAATTATTTTTAATAGAAGTAATTTGAGGCGCGCCATGCCAAATAAAACTCCTAAGCCCATGGCCCTCACAAAACTAGTTAGCTTTTTATAGAAATTTGAGGTGTGCTATTTTCATTAGGTAACCCATGGCCCTCATGTAATCAATACTAACTCTTTTAAAAATCGAGGTGTGCCATCAATCAAATTTTCCATGGCCCTCGCAAATATTGTTTTTAATTTGAACCTTCGTAGTTGCTTTAGGCGCGCTCTTTAAATTGACTTTCTTTTAATTATTAAATTTGGGTGTATATTTCATGTGACCCAATTTCAATTCTCAACAATGTTAAATAGAACGTGTCGCGAACCGTGAGTGCATTTCATGTGGCGTGGTTCAAGGCATATTTTAAATAACGTTGAATCTTCCTAAAAGCGTTTTAAAATAATTAAAAGCGGTTAATAAGTTAAAAATGCACAATAGTTTAAAACATGTAATAAATCGGATAATAGGCCAATTTTAATAGTTTAAGCGACCGTGCTAGAACCACGGAACCCGGGAATGCCTAACACCTTCTCCCGGGTTAACAAAATTCCTTATCTAGAATTTCTGGTTCGCAGACTTTAAAATGAAAGTCGAATTTCCTCGATTTGGGATTTAAAATAAACTGGTGACTGGGAACACCAATTAAACTATTCCAAATGGTGACTCTGAATTAAATAAATAATCCTATTTCGAATAATGTCACTTTAATTGGAAAAACTCTCATATGCTCTCGGGGTGATAAAAAAGGAGGTGTGACAAACAAGGATTTGGTCCATAGTTTAGGGGGTAACTTATGTATTTTGCCATTTCTAAAATACAATACTGCTTGTTTCACAGCATCTTCATCGTTATGAAAGCCCCAATCCTTATTGTTAAAACAATTTAGCAAAGCAGCTTTTTCACAGTTTTAGCTCCTCCAAAATATGTCTCCACAAGCATGTTAGGCTTCTTTGTGTCAAGAGTAAAATCTGCTTCATCACCAACACAATTTAATCTAGTAACTATAGCAAACTCCCTAAGTGTAAAACGCTATGTGGTACCATTTACATGTATCATAATTACATCAAGAGAACTTTATTTTAATTCTCGCACCATGAAGCACCTGAAAAAATGTGCTTGAACCTCACAATACTACATATGGAGAAATATACCAAAACAGGTTTGACCAAAGAGTTTATACTGTTGTATGGTAAGTTTTTCTCTGAGGTTTGAGATTATATTAGTGTTAGTGTAGCAACATATGTGTGGCAACGCGGTAGGAGGGTATTTAACAAAGAATTTCAATTCCTGCATACAACGCCACAAAAGATGATATTAACTACCTAATAAAATTAAATCATCTCAATATGAATACAGAAAGGACATATACAGATGCAAATATATGAAATTTCTGCAAAAATTAATATACACATGCCATTACATAAAGTATACATTGTATAAGAAAATGAAGCATGTGATGTATCAAATTTAAATTTTTGAATACAACATAAAATAGTAGATACATGCTTGAAAAAATACATTACAAAAATTAGAATAGGTTAAGGGATGAATTCTAATACAGTTAAATACAACTACAACTACAATCAAAGACCGTACGAAACAAATACAATGTATCAAGCAAAAAAAAATATTACAAAGGTATAATGTATAAAATAAAAAAAATCCATACCTTGTATAGGTAAAAGTAAAACTCGTAGATATATAAATACAAATGAAAGGCACAAAATACATGTATCTATAAATTAAAAAACATATACATCGCCTTCTCCTTCAACATTTTCGAATGCTCGCCTTCAGCGACATATTTTTTCTTGCTCCCGGAAGCGACATCGTTGATTTTTATCCTCTTTTCAATACTTGTATTGTGTACGGAAACTTTTGAAACTTCAATAACCTCTGGTCTTTTGCTTCGCCTCTCGGCTGCCATGGCAGAAATAGAGCCTGCAAATACAACTAATTCTTGAGTAATACGAAATCAAAAGATGACCCATTAAAATTGAGGGAAGTAGTGGGTATACCTCGAGTTACCCTCTTCGGAATGCTTAAGTCAGCCATTAAAGTCTAAAATTATACTCTCTTCGCAAAACCCTAACAAAGGCTGAAATTGAATTACTTAGTATTGAGAAATAGAAGAATGAAAATGAACTAAGCAACAACTCCCAAAACCTTTACCTATTTGGGAGGGAGCACGATTTAGGGAAAATCGTGCTTGAAAACTGTACTGGTCAAAATTCGGCAACTCGGCAACTACAGATAAGTCGTGATGCGGATAGGTCGATCACAGCATTATAACGAAGGGGTTGCCTTCGTAGTGATCACTGCCAGGAATGCATAAACAAAGTTGCAATTGTAACGGTAGGACTGACTTAGAAAAGGACACTAGGAATATTCCCTTGGATATTCCTTATATTTTACTTTTTAGGGTTTCTTGGGAATATCCCTTATAAATAGCAAGAGATAGAGAACAAAAAGGGGATCTTTACTTTTTGAGAGGAACACATTGTAAAGGTTGACTAAAGAGAATATACAAAGTTGTCTTATTCATTGATTGCATTATTCAAGCACACGTTGTTCAATCTTTGTTCATAAGATCCAAAGATTCTATATCCACCTTCATTTCTCATCCTTCCACGTCACTGATAGAAGAAAGGAACATCCCAATCATACAATAAATGGGTGGTAGATCCTTTCTTATTATACTTATTGTCATTATCTACATTTATTACATGTTATAATATTTGTGGTCAATCATTGATTACTAAATCCGTTATTTAATGCTCTTGAACACTATTCGTCTTGTGAATATCTTGTTGTATTTGATCTAGAATTTACTAATTCAACTAATATTCACTCTTTAACTCATCATTAATTAGTTTAACTAAAAGGTTTAACACTTTTTTTGTCAAACAATTTGGGCGCCGTCTGTGAGGAGGTTTAAGTTGAAATTTTAGTTCCTTCTAGATTATAAAAAAGGACAACCATCTCTTCTTCGTTTGCACAAAATAACGATGGCAGGAAAAGGAGATGCAAGACAGAAAGCAATAGCAGGTGTCACTACCAACATTTTGAACACCATCAACGAAGATGATAGGGAAGACAATGAGAACATGACACCAAGTGCTACACCCGACGGAGTGATTCACCTCCCCCTCATGAAAGTGTAACTGTTTCACGCGAGAGGGGAGCGTCCACGTCCACAACTGAGGAAGCACCACCAGCAGTGAAAAAATTATTGGATGAGTGGCTGAAAAGTACTCTAAACAACATACTCGACAAACCCATTCAAAGGAAGAATAGAAATACCGCGCAAACAGATGCCACAATGACCACCGGCGAACAACCCACCCCCCAAATAGGTAGCACCCACACTGCCATTGATGCAGGCAATGACGCACTAACATCCATTCAAAAGAAAATGGAAGAAATAGAAAATGAAAATAAAGCACTCCGCGACCAGATGAGAGAACATCAAGAAAGGGTAGATAAGATACCAGGCGCCCCGAAACTGCTACCAAAGCGGGATGTCGACCGATTCGTTGAACAACCGTATAGCGAAGAGGCAGCCCCACATGACATACCAAAGACCTTCAAAATGCCACCATATTTGAAGATATATGATGGCACCACAGATCTGGAAGATCACATCACACACTACGTCACAACAATAAGGAGTAATGACCTATCAAAGGAAAAAGTACTGTCAATACTACTAAAAAAGTTCGACAAAACGTTAACTAGGGGAGCCTTAACTTGGTACTCACAACTACCATCACGGTTTATAATAATGTTCGAAGAAATGGCCGACAAATTTGTCATCGCCCACGCCGGAGCTAAGAAAGCGGAGGCCAGGGTAAACGACATATTCGTCGTTAGGCAATTGCCAGGCGAGGGACTCAAGGACTTCCTCGCTCGATTTAACAGGGTAAGAGTGATCTTGCCAAACGTATCAGAAAGGATGGCGATAGCTGTAGACATGTGATTTTTGACCCTCCCCAAGATTTTTTATATTTTAGCATGTAAATATTTAATTTATTCCTAATATCGTTGTTTCAACTAATTTTGACTTTTTTACTTTATTTTATTACAAGAAAATAAAAATTACAAAAAAATAGTTTCATTAATGTTATGTAGTCATTTTTAATCTTGAAAAATACCAAAAATAGTTTTGTTTTAACGGTCAGTCTTATTTTAATAGTTATTTTACTTAAGTAGGATTAATTAATAAATGAGATCGTATTTTTAGTCTCGCTCGCGGGGAAAGAATAAAATTTGGGCTCAAACGACCCATTTTAAGCCTAATTTTCGGACCTAACACATAATTCCCAAGCCCATAATTCCTATGCCCATACCCCCTAACCTAAATATAACCCTAAAAATCTAAACCTATAAAAGGAAGATAACCTAAAACGCCTAAAATCTGAAAAATAAGCTGAAAAATATAGGAAAAAAAACAAAGCCTAGACTTAGGGGCAAATCTGATCTGCCATTTTCAGCAGACAAAAATGACCCCCCCCCATGGAAGATCGTCTTCTTCACACCCCCACCCCAAACGACCCCATCAGTTCTCTTTTTCTTCAACAAGAGGACACCAGAACCCTCACAAAAAAGGACCCATTACTGTTTAACCAAAAATCTGAGTCTTTGGTCAAAGCTAAAAAGAAATTCGGGTTACTGATAATCAGGAGACGAAAATAAAATGCTTTTGAGAATGATAGTAAAACAGCAAATAGTTTTATATTTCAATAAGTTCCCAATAGTATTCCGTGTCCTTACAAATGATGATACTTCTTCCTTTTATAGGTAATTCTAGGTAAAGGAATGAAGCCTCAGCTTTAATGATATAATTATGAGTAATAAATGATATTAAATAAGCCGTTATACAATCATTCCTATTAAATACCAATTTTCTAACGTATCAGGTATTTAATAATGAATTTGGACTCCTTTCTGTCATCAGATCTTTGTCTTTAATGCCTTCTAATCCGTTGGCTGTAAATGACTTGAATTGGTACGAGACTCGTATCTGCACTTCGTCTCGTGCCTATTTAAATTCCTCTTCCCGTGGCTGTCTCCATCCGTGCCTCTTAGTCAATTGTTGCGCTTTGACCATTTAACCAAACCACGTGTCATGCCACGTCATCTTTAATATAAACTCAGTTTTTTTCCAATACAGATAGTCCCCCCACTTTCCATTTATTTATCAATTAAATAATTGGGAAGTGGATCTTCATAAAAAAGGAATTTTCGCCACAATTAATGCTTATGACAGTATTAACGCCTCAGTAGTCTTTTCCATTTAATGTTCTGCCCATGTGTCATTTTCTGATTGATTCTGCTATTTACACCCTTTTTCAAGACTTCTTTATTCTCACTATTCACGAAGTGATAGTTGCCTTTATTATAGGCTTTCCATCATTACACTTCTAAGTTTGACGGTTCCCATTATATACATAACTTTTTCTTCCTTTGTCTTCTTCACAAATCTTCAGCAAACATTTTCTTCTTTATTTCTACTTTCTTTCGACTTATCTTTCCTAACAATGTCATCTTCAAACCCTAACCGTAAAAAAGTTCCGATTCTAGACCAATTCCCCAACGCCCCTGTTAGATACAGAAGAGGCGGAGGAGGTAGGCTTCGAACAGGGTTAGAATCTACTCGAGGCGGCTCCTCTGGTTCTTCTTCAAGGAGTTCTATCCCAAAGGCCCCTTCTTCTAAAAGTAGAGAAATTCTTGATTCTTCACAAGAACCCTTAGTTGATGAGATAGTTCCCAGCGATTTGTCTTTTGAAAGTGACAAAACGTCTCTTCAAAAGCAAATTGCAAATTTGGAAAAAGCCGATACTTATCCTACAATAGTAACCGAGCTTACAATCCCCACCATAAGAAGAGATTGTAACTGGAAGGATAGTCTTCGAATGTCAATTCCTTCCCCAAATCAGAGAATTTCCTCCTTTAGAAGTGGGTATTCTTTTGTTTATACTTACCCCTTCACTTTAGGTTTTAATCCTCCGATTGACCCAGTTATTCTTGATTTTTGCCGTTTCTTTACAATTTGTTTGGCCCAAATCGGTCCCCTAGTGTGGAGAACAGTGGCTTGTTTGAGATACTTATCTTCCAAAGCCAATGTCAATTTCACCTTCTCTCACCTCATTCATTTATACCACCCTAACTTAATACGCCATGGGGTTTTTACCTTAACTGCAAGGAGCAAAAAAGTTCTGGTAAATCCTGAAGATGACAAAGATCGTGGATGGTACATCCGTTACGTTGTTGTTCGTACGGTGGACTTGATTGGCGAAACAAATATTCCCTTCCCTGAGAAGTGGAATTTTGCACGTAGGTTTCCTTTTACTTACCGTACCTACTCTTGAGAATTTCAAAAGAAATTTGTTTTTAACCTCGTCTCTTCTTGGTTTTTTGTAGCAACCATGGGAGATGTGGAACCTATTCCCAACTTCCGTGGTTGGGTAGACTCACTTTTGAAGATTGCTTCTAGGGAGCAAAGAACTTGGAAATCGATTTCTTCCTTATATAGTTGGAAGGTGAAAACACATGGTATGCCCCTTTTTATATGTTTTTTTTACATGTTAAGCATTTTTTCCTTAATTTTGATCATGTATATCCTTCCTTTAATCAGGATTTGGTGTTAGAGGAATGACGGCTGAAGTAGCTATGGCCATTCGCATGTCTGCTAATGCTGCTCTTGATTTGGATAAGGCTCGAGCCTTGCTGCCAAAAAGGAAAGCTATAAAAGAAAGTTCTGAGGAAGAGGAGGGTACCTCCCTAATTACCAGGCCAAGGGTCAGGAGGCGAATAATCATTGATAATGAAATTGAAGACACTCCTGCTCGAACCTAAACCACCGAGCCTGTTTTGATTCATTCTGACGAGGACACCGAACCAAGAGATAATAATGAGTCAATTCAGCATCTTTTTGATAGTGGTTTCGAGAGTGGCGAGCTCGGCCCTGTTTTTGATGAAGCTCCTCTTTCCTCATTCGTTCCTCTTTCCTCCATTCCACTGCCAACCGTAAGTATTTCTTTACCAGTTTTGACGACTTCCTTTCTTTTACCAGTTTCTACCGCTCCTATGTCCGTTCCCTTGGCAGTTTCTACTGCACCTGCTTCCATTCCTGCATTGGTTTCTACATCTTCTCCTTCCATTCCTGTTTCTGCATCTTCTCCTTCCATTCCTTCCATTGCTCCTCTTCCCTCTGTTCATCGTACAGAGACGGGTTCTAGCAGTGGAAGTATGACTATGAGAAGCGTTACTCTTGAAGTTCCTGCCAACCATAGCCTCTTGAGAAAGACTGGTAGAGCCGATGTTTGGCTCGAGCCCCTAATTGGAGATATTGAGAAGAAGAAGATGGAGAGCCATAGCTGCTTGACTCTGATGAATGACATAGTTCATTCTACTTTGAAGGTATTTTTCCTCTTCTTACCAACAAGTTTTTTTTTATCTTCAATCCCTTATTTCTATGAGTTGTCTCTGTAGGCTAACCTCATTGGTACAGAATTAATGGGAAGAATTTCCCTTCTGGAAAGAAAAGCACGTGAGTCTGAAAAAACTGTCCACGAGGCCGAAGAAATAGCCAGGGGAGCCCAGCTTGAAGCAGCCAATTGGAAAGAACAGTTTGAGAATGCTCAAGGGACCATAGAGGAGTTGCAAGAAAATAAAAACCTCCTGGAGCAGCAAAACCGTGTTTTGACTTCTGAACTGGCAACTGCCAAGGCTTCTTCAAGCCAATTTAAAAGAGACAAAGAGCTTTTGGAATGCTCTTTGTCAGAACAATTATCAAAGGCTAATGAAGAAGTTAGGGAGCTTAAGACACTTTTGGCTAAGAAAGAAGAATATGCAGGAGAGTTAGTGCAAAACTTGACTCAAGCTCAAGCTGACTTACAGACCTCCTCTGACGAGATTCATGCTTTGAAGAGTTCCCATGCCTCTCTTGAAGCTTCCCTTGATTCCCATTTAGCTGAGCACCAAATCTTGAAAAACAATCTTGCTATGTGGGAAAAGGAATATGGACTTCTAGAATTAAACTTCAACATAGAGGTGAGTTGGGCTTTCCTAAAATCTTGTCGTGATGCTTTGATAGAAGCTGCTCAGGAAGGCTTTGACTTGCAGTCTGAACTGGCCAAAGTCGTAGATACCATCGAGAAAAGTCAACAATCTACTGATACTCCTTCTCCTGTACTTGAAGCTCCTGGAACGGAAGAGCTTTTAAATAAAGAAGTGGCTACTGCAGCAACTGGGGTTGCAATTCCTGCTCTCGAGGGTGAAACTTCTAATGTTCCAAACCCTTCAGTGACTAGCTGAAAATGAAATTGTTGTAAGGGATCTTTTGATGAAGTCCCCAGTTATCATAATGGGGCATTTGTAAAAAACAAATATTTTGCTGACTAAGTTCGTACTTGGTCTTTTATATTAAGAAGTTTTTGTTGGTACTTCTGTATATTTTATTCTTGCCCATTTATCTAGGACTTATAGAATAGCTTAGCATTTTTATCCTTTTAAAATGCTTTATGATTCTTCTCATGGATTATCAACATGAGGCTTATAAAAGAGGGCCCTTTTATTTTATCGACACTTAATGAAGAAGACGTCTCAACTTCATAATGGTGTTATAATACGATGAAAGAAATAGGAATACACACGTTTTGTATGAAACAACTTTGGCAAGTTTTTATTCATAAACTTTAACAAGTGTTTGACTATTACATGTATTACAATACATCTACAACTTTCTCGTAACTGTTTTTCTTGTAACAGATTTGTACATAACATAGAATAAACAAGGTTTTTCTTCATAACCTGTTTCAGTACATAGTCATGACCCTATCTTTATATATTAAGAAGGGTTTGAGAGGTGACTTTGTTTATGAGTTTGAGAGATGACTCTGTTGTTCTCATGAATGCTGAAGACTTCGTAACTTTTTCTCAACACTTGTCTCTTTGTGGCCGACTTTTGTTCGATATTTGTATCTGCATTTCTACACGTATCTGTGTACAATATTGTATTCCCCCCAAGTGTTTGAGCGGTGAAGTATGAAGCCTCGAGCACTTGTTTATTTTTTTTACTTTGGCCCTTTTCCTGAAACAGAAAAATATACGGGACTCGAAGGTGCGATTATAGATGAAGACTGCCTAACTCGTGTGTATTTCCATCAGATTAATTGTAACCCTGGGCTAGGAATTTAAGAATACTCCATTTTGCCTTGCAGGTTGTGACTCATCATTTGGCACGAGTTAGGGTATTTTGCCTAGCATCTAAAATCGTTAGTAAAATATTAATAATCCAATAGAGAAATTTTAACATGGTGATACCAGACCGTAGGTACTTTCTTAAAAGTAATATCTTTTTAAGTGGACGGCATTCCAATATGAGGGTAAAACTTTGCCGTCCATTGTCTCCAACTGGTATCTCATTTCCCCGCAATGTCACGAACTTTGTACGGTCCTTCCCATGTTGGACTTAGCTTTCCTGAGTTAGCAGACTTTGCAGATTGGAACACCTTTTTAAGCACGAAGTCCTCAATTTTGAAAAATCTGAGGCGTGCTTTCCTATTGTAATATCGTTCAATTACTTGCGTTTGTGCTGCCATCCTTATCAATGCAGCTTCTCTTCTTCCTTCAAGTAAATCAAGGTTGACCCGCATCTCTTCATCATTAGATTCCTCCGTTGCCTGATCGTACCGTGTGCTTGGCTCACCTATTTCAACTGGAATTAAGGCTTCCGCACCATAAACCATTGAAAATGGTGTTTCTCCAGTGCCTGTTTTGGTCGTTGTACGATAAGCCCATAATACTCCAGGTAACACCTCAGGCCAATTACCTTTTGAATCCTGTAACCTCTTCTTCAAGTTGTTGATAATGACTTTGTTAGTAGATTTCGCTTGTCCATTACCTACTGGATGGTATGGCGTAGACGTTATCCTTTTGATCTGCCAACTTCGAAGAAATTCTGTGATTTGAGCTCCAATGAATTGTGGTCCATTGTCACACACGATCTCCTTTTGGTGCTCCAAAGCGGCATATTATATTTCGCCATATGAAGTCTTTAACTTTCTTCTCTCGTACCTGTTTAAATGCCCCTGCTTCTACCCATTTAGTGAAATAATCTGTAAGTACAAGTAGAAACTTTACCTGACCTTTTGCTTGTGGAAGTGGACCTACGATATCCATTCCCCATTTCATAAAGGGCCACGGGGCTATAACAGAATGTAGTAACTCAGCTGGTCTGTGCATATTGTTGCCGTACCTTTGACATTTATCACATTTGGACACGAAATTGGTTGCTTCTTCTTCCATCTTAGGCCAATAATATCCTGAGCGAATTAATGTTCTTACCAGTGACCGTCCCCCTGCGTGATTCCCACAATGTCCTTCGTGCACTTCTCTCATCACATATTCTGTTTGAGAGGGTCCGAGACACCTTGCTAGTGGTCCACCGAACATCTTTCGATAAAGATTTCCTTGATATAAACAATATCGAGCAGCTTTTTTGCGAAGTGCGTGATTTGTCATTAGGCACGGTACCGTGCTGTAAAAAGGCAATAATTTCGTTTCTCCAATCCCATGTTAAATGATTAAAATTTACCTCGTTTTTATCAGATTCGAGAACGGAATGAAATAAATGTATGACTGAAGCATTTTTATCGTTTGCTACGTCCGCTGCAGATGCGAGATTTGCTAAAGCATCTGCCTCTACATTCTCATCTCTTGGGATCTGCACTACTTTCCAAGTTTGGAATTGTTTTATTAACTCTCGCACCTTTGCGAGGTACTCTTGCATTCACGTCTCTCTGGCTGTATAAGTCCCCAGCATTTGATTGACCACAAGTTGAGAATCACTCTTGATTATAATCTGTGTTATGCCGAGTTCTCGCGCCAATTCTAAACCTGCAATTACAGCCTCATACTCTGCTTCATTGTTAGTTATAGAATGACATTTTATAGCCTGTCTTATAGTCTCACCCGCAGGTGGTACAAGGACTATTCCTAGGCCTGCCCTTTTTACATTAGATGAACCGTCAGTGAATAAAACCCAAGTCCCCGGGTTTGCACCATTAAAAACTAGTAATTCTTTTTCTGCTTCTAAATGCATCCCCTGGCTAAAATCAGCCACGAAATCAGCTAGTACTTGAGACTTTATAGCGATCCTGGGTTGATAAACAACTTCAGATTCACTTAGTTCTATAGCCCATTTTGCTAATCTTCCTGAAAGTTGGTGTTTATGCAAATATTTCGAAGCGGAAAAGCAGTAACTACATTAATGGGATGACATTGAAAATAAGGTCTTAATTTTCTAGATGCCATGATCAAAGCTAATGCTAATTTTTCTAGCTGTGGGTATCGTGTCTCAGCTTCCAATAAGGACTTACTTACGTAATAAATAGGAGATTGTTTACCTTGGTCCTCGCAGACTAAAACATCACTCACCGTGACTTCAGATATGGCCAGATAGATGAGAAGTTTTTCCCCCACCTTTGGTTTTGCCAACAACGGTGGTTTTGACAAATAAGCTTTCAAATTTCTAAGGGCTTGTTGACAATCTTCATTCCATTCAAAATGATCTTGCTTTTTGAGTGCAGAGAAAAACTTAAAACACCTTTCTGAGGATTTGGAAATAAATCTCCCCAAAGCTGCAATTCTTCCCGTTAATCTTTGTACTTCCTTTTTATTAGTAAGGATATCAGGGATTTCTTCTATTGCTTTGATCTGAGAAGGATTCACTTCAATACCACGGTTAGAAACAAGAAAACCCAAAAACTTACCTGATGCAACTCCAAATGCACATTTTTCTGGGTTGAGTTTCATATTAAATTTTCGCAAAATTTCAAATGTAACAGATAGATGAGAAATATGATCATGAGATTGCTGGGTTTTGACGAGCATATCGTCTATATATACCTCCATTGTTTTCCCTAAATGTTCTTGGAACATTTTGGTGACCAACCTTTGATAGGTTGCCCCAGCATTTTTGAGACCAAAGGGCATTACTTTATAACAGTAAGTCCCCCTGTCTGTGATGAAAGAAGTTTTTTCTTCATCACCAGGATCCATTTTAATTTGATTATATCCCGAGTATGCATCTAAAAAACTTAAAAGTTCATGACCTGCGGTTGCATCAATTAGTTGGTCTATATGCGGTAAGGGAAAGGAATCTTTTGGACAGGCTTTATTTAAATCGGTATAATCCACACAAACACGCCACTTACCATTTTTCTTGGGTACGACCACCGTGTTAGCTAACCAATTAGGATACTTTACCTCACGGATCGATCCGATTTTTAATAATTTTTGGACCTCATCCTGAATCACCTGGTTCTTGAAAGCACCTTGCTTTCTTTTCTTTTGCTTTATTGGTGTGAAAGAAGGGTCCTCATTGAGTTTGTGAGTCATCACATCCGGTGGTATCCCTGTCATATCAGCGTGGGACCAAGTAAAGCAGTCTAAGTTAGGTTTTAAAAATTCGATTATCATACCTCGCATGTTTAAGCTTAAATTGGCCCCGACATAAACCTTCCGTTCAGGCCATTGCTTAAATAATATCACTGCCTCGAGCTCTTCAATTGTCGTTTTGATGCTTTCATTTTCTTCAGGTTCCTGAATTGTGTCAGGCCTTGAGTCCAAATCTGTCTTTTCTTGTTCAGCTGAAGTTTGATCTTTTTAACCTTCAACTGTTTCCTATAATTGCTATTTTTCTTTATTTACAGTGCTCGTACTTGTTACAGCGTTGACATTTCTAGCCATCTGCTGATCCCCACGAATTTGGTAAATTCCCCATGGTGATGGGAATTTAATAACCTGATGTAGAGTTGATGGGACATCATCCATATCGTGTATCCATGTTCTCCCCATGATCATATTGTAGGCCATTTCCATATCAACTACCTGAAATTTAGTTTCTTTAACAACACCCGTAGCAAAAGTTGTTAGAATTACCTCTCCTTTTGTTACTACACTTGAATTGTCGAAGCCTGACAAGGTGTGCGCCTTGGGTATCATTTTGTCTTCAGCTTGCATTTCCCGTAGTACCCTTAGTAATATAATATTTACAGAACTCCCTGGATCAATCAAAACTCGTTTTACATTAGTATCATGTACAAGTAAAGATATTACCAGTGCGTCATTATGTGGAGTTGTCACTCCTTCGGTATATGCGTCATCGAATGAAATGCTTTCATTTTCTAGGACCTGCCGCACCCGTTTCCCGTGTGTAATTGTTACCTTAGAAACCTTGTTGGAGGCTGTGTAGGTTATGCCGTGAATATCTTCTCCCCCGCTTATGACATTAACTGTCCTCTTGGGTGAAGGAGGTTGTGGTGGCTCTTGCCTGTTTTTCATATAAGCTTGTTTTCCTTTCTCGCTAAATAACTCAGTGAGGTATCCTTGCTTCAATAGATGATCCACTTCACTCTGCAAGAATCTACATTCTGAAGTTTTGTGCCCGTGATCATTGTGGAATTCGCACCAATGATCTGGATTGCGTCTATTTGGATTTGACTGCATCTCTTTTGGCCACCGTACCTTATCTCCCATGCTTCTTAAAACAGCTACGAACTCGGAGGTAAAGACATTAAAATTATATCCGCCGAATCGTGCCTTTAAACTTCTGTCATCATCTCGTGATTCTTGTCTGTTCCGATCATTCCTGAACTTTGAAGAAGAGCGAGAGTCCCTGTTCCTCGATTTTTGATCATATTGCTGGCTATCTTATTTCGACCGTGGGTCTTTTCCTGCAGGTCCCATATATGGATCGTACCTATTTTTACCTGATCTTTTTTCGGTTTCTGATCTTCGGGGACCACCCCTTTCTTCATGATGAAACTTAGGTACGGTATCTTCTTCAATTCGCAGCTTCGTACTATACCTGTTGTAAACATCATTCCACGTGGTTGCAGGAAATTCTCGAAGGCTTTCTTTGAGTCGTCTCGTGGCTTCAGAACTTTTGTCATTTAAATTACTTGCAAAGGCTATTGCAGCACAATTGTCAGGCACACGAGGTAGAGTCATTCTTTCACGCTGGAATCTATCAACAAAATTTCTAAGCAATTCTGAATCCCCTTGTTTGATTTTGAAAATATCTTCCATTCTTTTCTCAACCTTTTGTGCTCCCGAATGTGCTTTAATAAAAGAATCTGCAAGCTCAGCAAAAGAATTAATAGAATTTTCAGATAAAAGAGAATACCAGGTTAATGCACCCTTGGTGAGTGTTTCTCCAAATTTCTTGACCAGTACTGATTCAATTTCTTGTTTGGTCAAGTCGTTGCCTTTCACGCCTGTTGTAAATGCAGTCACGTGGTCACGTGGGTCTGTAGTACCATCATATTTTGGGATGTCAGGCATTTTGAACTTCTTCGGAAGGGGAGCAGCACTTGACTTCCATGGTTGTTGTGAGTATTTGTCCATGTCTACTCCTTTTATTACAGGCGGAACTCCAGGGATTTGTTCAATACGCTCATTTTGTTCCTTAATCTGTTTCTGCAAGGTTAGTACTAAATTTTGCAAATATGAATTATTTTTAATTACCTGGTCCCCCTTCCTGTGGTTCACTGGGGGTTGCTCCGTTTCCAGAATTATCAAGACCAGAACGGGGATTCTCCAATGTATTATTATTAGGAGTTGGTGTGGGTGGTGCAGCAGGCAATCGACTAACAAGTGCCTGAAGAGCTTTGCCGACCTGTGCATCAATTAGCTTTTGTAAAGCTTCAGTTGTAACCCCTTCAAAGTGTTCAGATTGTTCTTGTTGATCAGCACGGGATTCAGTAACAGGAGTGCCTTCACGAGATTGACGTGGTGAATCTGGAGGAGAGGGAACCACGTCATCTTGATTTTGATGTATCTGATTCTCATGGTTTCCCAATGTGTTATTACTGTTATTGTCGGTGTTGTTGTTTGACATGGTGACGACAATGGACAAGATATAGCTTAAAAGAAAAGATAATCAGATTCCCGGTAACGGAACCAATTTGTTTAACCAAAAATCTGAGTCTTTGGTCAAAGCTAAAAAGAAATTCGGGTTACTGATAATCAGGAGACAAAAATAAAATGCTTTTGAGAATGATGGTAAAACAGCAAATAGTTTTGTATTTCAATAGCTTCATCTCGTGCCTATTTAAATTCCTCTTCCCGTGGCTGTCTCCATCCGTGCCTCTTAGTCAATTGTTGCGCTTTGACCATTTAACCAAACCACGTGTCATGCCACGTCATCTTTAATATAAACTCAGTTTTTTCCCAATACAGATAGTCCCCCCACTTTCCATTTATTTATCAATTAAATAATTGGGAAAGGAGGAAGAACCAGCCACTTGAGTTGTTTCCACGCACCACCACAACGCCGAACACCTCTCCGCCAACCATCCTCCATAGCTGCAAGCTTCATCGTCTTCTTCAACCAAGATGCAACAACCAGTGATGTTGTTCTGTCCTAACGACCACAGCCCCACCTCCGTCGGAATCTGGTAAACCAGCGGCCATGGTTTGAACTACCGACGACCAACCCAACGACCACCCTTCGCCGCTGCTTTCTTCTTCACCCTCTCCAACACCAACAACCACAACACACAAAAACTTACTAAGAACTTCCTCCCAACACCCATCTCTGAAAATTGTCACCTCAAAACTGTCCCCATTTTTCGAGTCGAGTTTGTCGCAAGGTTCTGATTCGAGTCGAGGTTCCGGCGAGTTTGTTGACGTTGTATTCCTTTGCACGAGTTTCTCATATAATTACATATCTGAAATTGTTTTACTTAAGGTTCATTTCTACTCTAAATCTTTAGTTTGCGCATATTTTTGTTTTGTTTAATGTGCTGACTTTTATATTGCTTGTTCCCATTTTAATTTCTATGTGGTAAATTGTTATTAGTTTGAGATCTTTAGCTTGTGATGATAAATAGTTTAATTGATATAATTCTGTTTCAAATTAGTTTGGCTTAGAATTGAGTAAAAGTTTATAATCTTTTATGTAAACCAGAACTTGCAAGATTAATAATGGGTTGTCTTACCATATTGGCTTTTAGATGAGATGATTGGGCCATTCTAGGTTTTGGATTTGGATTGCTTGAGTTAATGGTTGATTTTAAAATTTTTGTTGCCAAGTTTTTTTGTTGGTTGGATTACTGCCAAGAATCTTGAAATATAAGTTTCATTTTTGTCAGCCCATTAAATTTTGATAAATTGAACAGTGACTGTCAATAACATACACAAATAAGAAAATCAAGGGAGCTTTGATTCTGGAGTGCTGCATATTTGTAATGATTCCAAAATTTCATCTCAAAATGCCGCGAGGCCGTAGTATACAATTCCAAATGTGATTCTTTGCAATATAGTGGCCGAATACTGTTGTTCCACAATTTTAAATCCCTAATTCTTGGCCTCGCAATAATCTCAGAATTAGTTTTAGGAAAATCATGAACATCCGTAAATTGCTTTAATTGAGTACAAATTTTTTAAAAATGAATTGAGATGTGCCATACCAAATACGACCCATAACTCATGGTCCTCATAAATTAGATTAAGAGCTAACATTTGTAGTTGCTATAGTTAAATACATTCTCTTTAAAAAGAAAAAGGTTTGTGGTGTGCCATCCATAAATTAGATCATCCATGGACCTCACAAATATTGTAACTTAGATATTAAAAAATAAATTTTTGTAGTTGCTTTAGGCACGCTACATCAATTATCATGGCTACGGGTACGGTTCCCGAGACATAGTTGTGATTTGTAATTGCTAAAATCCAGGTGTACATTTCATGTGACCCGATTCTAATTTTCAACAAGGTTAAATAGAACGTATCGTGAACCACGAGTGCATTTCATGTAGCGTGGCTTACGATGTGTTTTAAATAACCTTGAACTTTTCCCGAAATATTGAAAGCGGTTAAAAAGTTAAAAAATGCACAATAGGTTTAGAACGTGTAAAAATCAGTTAATTAGGCCAATAATAATAGTTGAGCGACTGTGCTAAAACCACGGAACTCGGGAATGCCTAACACATTCTCCCGGGTTAACAGAATTCCTTACCCGGATTTCTGTGTTCGCGGACCATAATTAGAGTCAAATTTTTCTCGATTCGGGATTCTAAACTGGTGACTTAGGACACCATACATTATCCCAAGTGGCGACTCTGAATAAATAAATACATCCTGTTTCAATTGTCACTTAAATTGGAAAAAATCCTTTATACCCCTTCCGGGGTGGTAGAAAAAGGAGGTATTACAGCTATGACGACTCTGTTGGGGACAAAAACCCAGAATTTATGGTTCAAGGTTCAGAATTCGAGCTTAGAATATCTGTTATAGTTGGCTTTATTTATTATCTGATTTTTACGTGTTTGAGCCTAATGTGCTAAATGTCACTTTTTACCGCTTTGATATTGTTTGATTTGTATATAAATTATTACGAAACCATCCTCTCTCTGAGTCTTATAAATCATCAGGGAAATGTGCACTTTGTGTGACTTCTCTTCTGTTAGAGTCATATCCCAATTTTAGAATAAGGTTCGGACAAGTTGCAAAGCCGGTGAAGCTTCTGCATTCCCGGTACGCTGCCCCTCCTCGGCGCGAGCTGCCCGCTCGGGTAAGCCAGGTCTAGAGCAAATAAACCCAGGTTTTAAACCTAGAATAACATTGCCTAATGCTGGATCCCTAGTAGGAACATTTGTTTGCATCACGTGCATTTGACTTAGGGGACTCAACACAGGGGTTGGGTCCGTCTAGGACAAGTGTACCCAAAAATAAAAGACCATCCTGATGCATCCTAATATGCTACATGTTACAATCTTCAAGGGTAAAATGGGTCATTTGGCGGACCAATGATGTTTGAGGGTAAATGAGAAAGAAAGATATTGAGGTAAAAAAAAAATAAAACAAGTAGGGCCCATTTATGTTTTTCTTTCACTTTTCACAATTTTTTTAAGGAAAAGACCAAAAAAAATCCAAAAAAAATTTGCACTTTCCCGTCATTTTTTTTTCAAACAAAAAAAAATCAAAAAAAGAAGAGGAAAACAAAATCCAAAAAGAGTTTACAAGTTTCATCATTTTTCAAAAAGACAAAAAATATATTTTCTCTAAATTAGTTATATTTTTAATTCTTGCCCGTTTCCAATCTGCCTGAACTACTCATACCCGATTCTCTTCTTTTAGGGCGTGATATGTAGGCAACCCACATAGGATCCGGTCTTCCTAGTGAGTTTAGATTCTTGGCTTCACGGGGTCTTAGCCAAATCTTACATTTTTAGCCACATATGTTAATTTTAGAAAAATAGTCACAACCATGTCTTGCATTGTCTAGTAGGGATGTTATTGTCTCACATAATGTTGGTTTAAGTTTTTTCATACAGGTGTGGATCTACTTACCGGAGTTTGAGCATGATAGACACCCCAGGATCATCCAGTCAGGATCGCTTATTCACGAGTTGCTTAAGAAGTTTTTTGTTTCTATTTTTTATGTTTTGAGTCTGTTTTTCTTTTTGTGTCGTCTTTTACCTTCTAGTTTTCTACAGTAATGTCGCATTTTTTGTTATTGTACTTTCTATTTTGTATTTGAAAAAGTGTGTTATTACTCAAAAATCCAAAAAAATAAGAGATTTTGCGTTTTATATTTCCGTTAGAAGTTTTCTTTAGAATACTAATTCTAGAAATGAAAAAAAATCATTTGAGGTGGTTTTCCTTAGGAAATTAATATTTAGAGCTCAAAATAAAATAAAAGTTGCTTTTATATTTCCTTTAATATATTAAGACTAAAAATTCAAAAAAAAAGAGAATTTTCTTGTAGTACCTCTTTAAAAATTTTCTTTTAAGATATTAATTCCAAAAATCAAAAAAAGATTTTCTTTTGAGGTCTTCTTTTGGGAAATTAACGAAAAATAAAAAAACAAAATTTCTTTTATTTTCACTAGAATTTTAGGGTATTGTACATAGAAAAAAAACATACTTTATCTTTTGTTTATTTTCAGAGTTTCTCCCTTTAGATAATCAAAAACTGAAATCCAACATTTTTTTTTATCTTTTTCATTCCTTGTTTCGAAATCTTTCTTCAGGATATCAAGTGAAAATTCAAAATAATTTTTTTTTTGTTTATTCTTTAGATTTCCTTCCTAAAAAAAAGAATCAAAAAATATTTTTTTTTTCTTTTAGGGTTTTTTCCTTAATAATTTCTCATAGAGTATGTGTTTCAAAAAAGAAAAAAGATACATGCTCGTTTAAGCTTGAGTTTAGTATAGGTTATAGAACATTAAGTCTATAAAATTCAAAAAAAAAAGATTTGCTTCTTTTATTTCTCTTTTTTCATAAGAGTAGTCATTAAGGTAATAAAAAAAGAAAAAGAAAATGCGAACGTTAGTTTGCTTATTTTATTCCCGATCTTCCCGATCTACGCAAAGAAGTGATTCATGCGGCGTCATGATACGTAGACAACCTACATAGGGTTCGATCGAATCATTTTTTTATTAAAAGAAAAAAAAAGAAAAAAAGAGGTGAAATTATGGGATATGAAAAATGAAAGGAAATAAAAGAGTGATAATTAGAGAAAAAAAAGGGAAGGAAAATGAGCAAGCCAAGAAGTGCTAGAAAAGAAAGAAAAGAGAAGATTGAAATGAACAAAATTGGGATGATGCCAAGTGACCTTGTGACCCTAGAAGTCATTCTAGAACCGTTAATTGTTGCTAGGTGCATTGCACGCAATGTGATATTTTAGTTGTTAAGTGCCTAATGTTAACAGGATGTCCCCATTTTGTTCCTTTTGTTATCTTCATTGAGCAGAATGGTGGTTGGTTTGTGGTTTAAGTAACTCATCCATACAACACAAGGTCAAAGAGCAAGGTAGTCATGGCTAGCAAAGATTTGGACACAGGGGTTATTGATCCGTCTAAGAGAATTGTTGAATCAGAATCTGAGTTGAAAGAAGAGGTCTTAAGGTTGAAAGGACAGATAACCGAAATATACCAAGCCTGGATTAGTGGGCGTCCCCCCACCATCAGTTCCCACTAACTACACTGAAAGCCTTGTCACCATTCCGCCACTGTCACAAGTCCAGGATATCTTCCCACAACCTTTTCACACTCTACCTCCCAGAACCATCTCATATCCCGCTCCTTTGACCACTCATGTTTTTGTAGCTCATCCACCTGCTACCTTTCCTCGATTTTCTAGCGAGACTGTGTTCAAAATCCCCGATGCCCAGCACTATGCTCCAAAACCAATTTTCAAGGTCTCAGGTCCATACTCTTACGCTCCTCATTTTAAGCCGCTTAGTGAGACTGCAAAGCTTGCTAAGACAGTGGAGTAAGATGAGATATCCAGAAAGCTAAAAGGATTTAAAATACCAAAGTTTAACTTGTATGATATGCGTGGAGATCCAGTAGCCCATCTGAGGGGTTATTCAAGTGAAATGAGAAGTGTTGGCGGGAAAGATGAGCCGCTGACGGCGTATTTCAGTGAGAGCCTGACTGGGGCAGCTTTTGGAATGGCATACTCGTCAAGATGTCAGTAAGTAGCATACATGAGATGACATGGCTCAAGATTTTGTGTGACACTTTCAGTACAATATAGACATTGTCCCAGACCGCTTCTCCCTATCTTAGATGGAAAAGAAACCCAAGGAAAGTTTTAGGGAATTTTGGTTCAGATGAAACGAACAAGTTGCTCGGGACAACCCTCCCATTGATAGAAAAGATGTTGCTAAGTACCGCCAACGACAGGATCTAGTGGGCATTCCTGCTAAATGCTTTCAGCCTCAATACCGACCCCATGAACATCCCTGAGCTCCACATAATCCACCTCAGTATTATCCTCCGAACAATGTCTGGTCATCTGTCCAACCACCGGGTCATTCCTCATGGCGAGCGCCAACGCCGCATAATGCACTTTTGCCTTCACAGCATTTTCGAGCATCCAACAACTCTAGAAAACTGGGGCATGGAGGGAAACAAAGGCAAAGAAATAGTTTCACGTCAATCGGAAAATCCAATACAAGCCTATTTGAAAAGTTAAAACACTCTGGCCTGATTGAGCCGCTCATCGGCAATACTCCGAACCCATATGCAAATAGTTTTGATCCTACTGTACGATGCATGTACCATTCTAATGTCCAAGGTCATAGAATTGAAGATTGTCGTGCTTTGAAAAGGGAAATAGAAAAAATGATTCAAGAAGGGATAATTGTGATCCAGAACAGTTACACCCAGCATATCACGCAGAATCCTTTACCTGTACATAATTATGCACACTCTGTGGGGACGATGCGTGGTGACAGGGAGCATGAGAATTCTCTTGGGAACTTGCTGACTAAAGTTAATAATATTGAAATTGGTAATGGTTTCGGTAATATTGATGTGGAACTCAGTGGCTAAGATGTCGAGCTTGGTAATTGGAAAGACGCTCTTTTCTTGGCTAGCCAGGGAGAAATTTTGGTGGTTTATTTTGTTGTCATTTCTGTTGTCCGGGTTATTTCAGGGTTGTAATCCGGATATTGTCTTGTGACTCAAACCCTTCTATCCTTTTATTGTGCCTGGTTTATTTAGTCGTAGTAACTCGTTTAGTGTTGTCTAGGTTTGTTCCAGGGTTGTAACCCCAGTTTAGTTTGCTTGTTTTGTTGTTCGAACCGTTTCACCGTCTGTCTAATGCAATTTCCCGTCTTCTGTTATTTCTAGTCATTTTTTATTTAGTTCTCTTCTCTTTTTATAGTTCTTTTCATGCTAGCTCTAGTGACATGACACGCACACATAATTCTAGGTTTGGTTTCAAAAGTTAGTTTAATCATAGAGCAATGAAACAATTTTGAAGATGATAGGAATACTTGAGGGAAATAAGTACAGATTTGGACATTTTGAGATCACTTGAAGCCCGAACCATGTGAAACTGGGGCATATAGTTTGGAAAGTTAATGGGACGACAAGAATTTGTTACAAGAGAGTGCGTCCCAACAATTTGAAGCAAGAAACTTTGAGCTCAAGTGCATCTCAATTTACAAGATAAAGTCAAGAAAGTTTTCTCCGAATTGATGAAGGATATCCATTGTGAAGAGGAAATCACCCAACAAGGGTTATGTACTTGACAAGGCACTAAAGAAAAGTGGAAGGCATATCAATCTTCAATTTTCATCCTCAAGTTGCATGTGTTGTACTTGGCATTTTCAAGGATTGGGAGGCCCTCTTTCAGCTACCCAAACACTTATACCATTCGATACCCTTTTGAGCCTGTACTAATTTCTTCGACCTCCCCTCTTTTGGAATCAAGTTAGAGTCATACGGAAAAAAAAATCATGTCCACATAGGTTAATTTTAGAAAGTTCATTCCAAAAGGAAAATTCAAAAAAAAAAAAAGAGAAGAGAAAATTAGAGATAAAGAAAAAAAAGGGAAAAAGAACAAAAAAGAAGAAAAACAAAGAAGAAAAAGGGGAAAAGAAAAATAGTAACAAAAGTAGTCTTGTGAACTACGTTTGACCTGATTCTTGTCACCACAAGATACGTAGGCAGCCTTACGGTTCAGTCATACTAAATAGAATATTTCATAATCCCACAAAGTTAAGAGTGGGGTGATTTTTCTTAGAATCAAATTCCCTTGTTTTAGAAATTAGGGTAAAGTTTTGAAATGGATTTCAAAAGTTGAAAATAAATTAACCCTGTTGTCTTAGTTATTTTGAGCGTTTATGATATCCTTTCTTTCTAACCCTGTCCAAAAGCCACATTATAATCCAAAAAAGACCACCCACATAATCTTTGAGAGTGTTGAGTTTAGACATGCCAAGAGTATATGATGTTTTTACCATGGTTAATGCCTTGTCATCTGCAGAATCAGAGGAAATAAGAAGAAAAGAACAAAATGAGAGAGTCTTATTGGTGAAAACTTTCAGGCACCATAAGGCGATGGTGAATTGAGAGAAAGAACAAAATGAGAGAGGCTTGATGGTAAAAATCCTTCGGGCACTACAAGTCGAATAAGGATCGTGAATCAGATTGGATAATCGGATCATTGAAGCCCAGTTTCATGGTTTAGGGGTATAACAAGAGTTGAACATCAGACTTGCTTGACAGATTAGGCCACAGGTGCATGTCATGGTCATTAGAGTTGGTATCCACATCTGATAAGTGTCTACTTTGTAGTTTTCTTGTTAGGAATCATCTCTTTCCATTGTCCTTTACTCTGTTCCTTTGTCTTGTTTACTTCCTCTTCCTAAGTCTATTTGGTCAGAACAAGTGAGAAATGACTTCAAAATTTGCCACCAGCTTTCCAATTGCACAAAACAGGATCTGGCTAACACATCAAAGTGGCATAAGTCATGAAAGAACAGCATGCGCACTGAGTTGGCAAAAATCAACGTGCTTTGGGATTCATGTGAAATGCAAAGGTTTGGTATATGTCAATTCATGAACAGTGCAACAGATCGAGGATGTTGGGTGAATGGATCAAAGGTATTTTCTGTGATAAGGTTGATAGAGAAAGTGGTTAACCAATGACAAGCAAGGTCTTCCAAGCGGGAACCAAAGTTATCATGACAAGTGAAGGAGCAGTAGACCTCAAGGCCAAGGCTGGTGGTTTAAGTCAGGGTGGGTGGCAATTGACGTGCTTTGGGATTCATGTGAAACACAAAGGTTCAGTATATGTCAATGCATGAGCACAATGCAACAGATGAATGGTATTGGGTTTGAACGGATCAGAGGTATTTTCCGTGATAAGAGTGACAGAGAAAGTAGTCAGTCAATAAACAGGCAAGGTCTTTCGAGTTGAAATCGAAATTATCATGGGAAGTGAAGGAGCAATCGCCCTCAAAGTCAAGGCCACAAACCAACCACCATGTTAAACTCACAAGTTTCTTTGTTTGAAATAGGGATGAAGACTATGTCCAAATCAAAGCTTGGAAGCTTGAATTTTTCAAATGTCGTGCCCAAATTATGTCAGCACAAAGGTGGTTTGAGAAGGGGAAAGAAATTTGTTCGATCTGCAGGAACCCTCCATGAGGAAAAGTATGGTTCAGGGGCAAGGAGTTTTGTTCGTTCTGCAGAGATCCTCCAGGAAGAGAGCGCGGCTCAGGTAAGTTCATTCTCGGCTTCTCAGGACCCTCATGGATAATGAGACTTAATTTAAAATTTTCAGGGCCCTCCTGGATAATGGGATTTATATTTTCTTAAAAAAAGGTTCTCAAGACCCTCCTGGATAATGGGACCTAGTTAAATTTCAAAACCTTCATAGATAACAAGATTTAGCGTAAGTTCTACTTTGGGGAAGTATAATCTAGCTTTTAAAGTTTTTCACTTTTGAAATGAGACTTGGTTTGAAATTTTTCAGGATAAGGGAATTTAGCTTAGAACTTATTTTGATAACAAGAATTGGTTAACACTCACAGTGTTCCCAATATCAAACTGAGGCAGAAAAATTTCTTTTGTTTTGTCTGTTTTGTTGCAATCAGACGCCCACTTGGAGAATAAAGGAAAACAACTCAAGTTTCAAGGGAAAGCGGGTCATGTTCAGCAGTCAGGCGCCCACCTGGAGAACAAGGGAAAACAGCTCAAGTTTCAAGAGAAGATAGTTCGAGTTCAGCAATCAGGCACCCACCTGAAGAAACAAGGGAAGACAGGTCAAAGAAAAGCAGTTTCAAGAAGAGGACAATTCAGGTTCAGCAATCAGGCACCAACCTGGAAAACAAGAGAAGACAGTTCAAAGGAAAAGCAGTCTCAAGAGAAAGAAGTTAAGTTTTGGCAATCAGGTGCCCATTTGGAGAACAAAAGGAAGATGTCACAAGTTCAAAGGAAAGCGGATAAAGTTCAGCAATAAGGCGCCCACCTAGAGAGCAAGGGAAAATGGTGCAAGTTTCTAGGGAAAATAGTTCCAAGTAGCAAGAGAAGATGGTTCAAGTGTCTGCAATCAGGCGCCCACCTGGAAAACAAGGGAAAATAATTCAAGTTTCAGAGGAAAGGAAATACAATTCAAATGTTGGTAATCAGGCACCCAACTGGAGAACAAAGGGAAAGCAGCAACGTTTAAAGGAAGACGGTTCAAGTTCAGCAATCAGGAGCCCACCTGGAGAACAAGGAGAAACAATTCAAGTCTCAAGGAAAAACAGTAAAGTTTTGGCAACCAAGCACCCCCTAGAGAACAAGGGAAAACATGTCAAGTTTCAAGGAAAAGCAGTTCAAGTTTTGGCAATTAGGTGCCCACCTGGAGAGCAAGGGAATACAGTTCAAGTTTTGGCAATCAGGCACCCACCTGGAGAGCAAGGGAATACAGTTCAAGTTTTGGCAATCAGGCGCCCACCTGGAGAGCAAGAGAATACAGTTCAAGTTTTGGCAATCAGACGCCTACCTGGAGAGCAAGGGAATACAGTTAAACTTTTGGCAATCAGGCGCCCACCTGGAGAGCAAGGGAATACAGTTCAAGTTGTGGCAATCAGGAGCTCACCTGGAGAGCAAGGGAATACAGTTAAAGTTTTGGCAATCAAGCACCCACCTAGAGAACAAGGAAAGCAGTTCAAGTTTCAAAGGAAGACAACATAGGTTTCAAGGGAAAACAGTTTAAAGTAACAAAGGGAATACAATTCAAGTTTTGGTAATCAGGCACCCCCCCTGGAGAACAAGGGAAAACATGTCAAGTTTTGAGGAAAAGCAATTCAAGTTTTGGCAATCAGGCGCCCACCTGGAGAGCAAGGGAATATAATTAAAGTTTTGGCAATCAAGCGCCCACCTGGAGAGCAAGGAAATACAGTTCAAGTTTTGGCAATCAGGCGCCCACCTGGAGAGCAAGGGAATACAGTTAAACTTTTGGCAATCAGGCGCCCTCCTAGAGAGCAAGGGAGTACAGTTCAAGTTTTGGCAATCAGATGCCCACCTGGAGAGCAAGGAAATACAGTTAAACTTTTGGCAATCAGGCGCCCACCTGGAGAGCAAGGGAATATAGTTCAAGTTTTGGCAATCAGTCGCCCACCTGGAGAGCAAGGGAATATAGCTAAAGTTTTGGCAATCAGGCGCCCACCTGGAGAGCAAGGAAATACAGTTCAAGTTTTGGCAATCAGGCGCCCACCTGGAGAGCAAGGGAATACAGTTCAACTTTTGGCAATCAGGCGCCCTCTTGGAGAGCAAGGGAGTACAGTTCAAGTTTTGGCAATCAGGCGCGCACCTGGAGAGCAAGGGAATACAGTTCAACTTTTGTCAATCAGGCGCCCACCTGGAGAGCAAGGGAATACAGTTCAAGTTTTGGCAATCAGGCGCCCACCTGGAGAGCAAGGGAATACAGTTAAACTTTTGGCAATCAGGCGCCCCCCTGGAGAGCAAGGGAGTACAATCCAAGTTTTGGCAATTAGGCGCCCACCTGGAGAGCAAGGGAATACAGTTAAAGTTTTGGCAATCAGACGCCCACCTGGAGAGCAAAGAAATACAGTTCAAGTTTTGGCAATCAGGAGCCCACCTGGAGAGCAAGGGAGTACAATTCAAGTTTTGGCAATCAGGCGCCCACCTGGAGAGCAAGGGAATACAGTTAAACTTTTGGCAATCAGGCGCCCACCTGGAGAGCAAGGGAATACAGTTCAACTTTTGGCAATCAGGCGCCCACCTGGAGAGCAAGATCTCCTTCTTCTTCTTCTTCTTCTTTCTTCTTTCTTCTTCTTCTTCTACGGAGAAACAACATTTTTCCAGAAGCATTATATGTATCAATGTTCTTCAGTTTAATACTTTCATTTGCAAAAAGGTAAATCTGACAAGGTCTTTTTATAATTTGTTTTCTAGTTGCCTTGTCTATGTCGATTCAAATGAAAGTATTAAACTAGAAAATGACTAAATCGAGGGGAATACACTAAAGTCAATTATAGAAGCATTATATTAATTCTCCATGTTAATATACCCTACAACATGCTGAAGTTAATCCAAGGTTGAAAAGAGCAAGGCTGCAGAGACTAATATGCCGAAGAGGCCTGCAGCATGCTGAAGTTAATCAAATATAGAGAGCTGAAGTTTTCCAGTTACAACACAAAAACTTCAGCTCTAGAGCTGAAGTTTCCAAGTTACACTACAAAAACTTCAGCTCTAGAGCTGAACTTCAGGCCCGACTACTAGAATGCTGAAGTTTTGCGTGATTGGCTTTGATACTTCAGCCCCGTGTGCTGAAGTTATGCAAAAAAGTGGGTACGCTTGTAATTTTTTTTGCAAAGCGGGCACAAGTTAAAATGTGACACAAAAAACGGGTATAGATGCAAATGCACCGCTAATAGTACACTATGGAAAAATTCACTAAATAATACAAATTGCTAACTTAACAGGTTCCGGGCCATTTCTTACGAGTAGTATATAGATTAGTAATATATGAATTAGTAATATCACTAAAATTGAATATACAATATTATGTAAAATATTTATTTATTTTTTTAAATTAAAAATCAATGATTTTTGTTTTCGCACGACAATCGCTCCAAAAAGAAATAAAAAAAAATATAATTGGCCCTGCTGTACAATTTCGGATTTTCTGTGCGGCACCTTGTTGATTTATTTGTGACTTTGGCCCATTTTTATTTATTTACTTTATTAAAATAAAATTCAAAAATATATGTGTCCTGCATAATTCAAACCGTAATCCGGTCGTTAAATAGAAAATCATGAATAGGCATTTTTCGTCCGTGATTTTATTTGGTTTGACTTTACCTGTTTTGAAATATTTTAGTGTGTGTGCAAATAATTGTATTGAGTGTGTATTTAATTTTAATTTGATTTTTTGGCTTAGTTTTGTTTTAAAATAAATAAGAAAAAGGAAATAATAAAAAAAAAAAAAATAATAAAAAAAAATAAAGAAAAGACCCCTTCCCTTTCGGACTTGGGCCAATTTTAACAAAATTGGCCCAAACAAACAGCCCAAGACCCAGGCCTTCCCGGTCCAGGCCACCTGATGCCCAGGACGTCCAAACGACGTCGTTTGAGTCGTGCCTGATCTGGGCCGTTGATCTCAGAGTGATTAACGGCCAAGATCAATTCCCCATAACCCATCAATAAACCCGACCCATCTTACCCGGACCGACCCCAACCCTTTACCCTTGAAACGACACTGTTCCACTTAAGCTATCAGATCCAGACCGTAGATCTAGATTGATCTAACGGTCGAGATCAATCCACCCATTAACTATATAAGGCCATAATCCTACCCTGCCCCCCCCTATCCGAACCCCAGCCTTCGTCTTCAACCTCATCCCCTTCAAACCCTAGAGCCGCCCTTGTATCCCCCACCATGAAAACCGGCGGCATGAACGCCGGTGACCTCGCCATGAACACCATAGAACCCCCTCACCACCCTGAACATAGACCTGTTAACCGTTTGGTTCGAATCACCCCCCAGGTCCTCGAATCTTCATTTGAAGATTCGAGTCAAAACTCGATCTACACCAAACAACCCCAGCTTCATACCAGACACTCCCCGGACCTTCCTCGTGACCAAACCATACTTGGTTTGGTCCGAATCTAACCAGGGAAGCACGAATATTAGATCTGAGTTTTGAAACCACAAGGTCCCTCGTCACTGGTTCAAACCGGTTCAAACCAAAGAGGTTAAGGTCTGATGGACTTTAATCAAAGTGTTTCTCATTTGAGAAACACTTCGATTAAAGCCCGTTCAGCCTTAAGAAAGTTGTCCGAGTCCGAGTTCGAGGTTTTGATTTTTCAAGATTTAAGGTGAGTTTCTTTCTCTTCTTTATTTGTTTTGGCCCATTTGATTGCGTTAAAGTCTGTTCATGCTTTGATTTTGTGTCTTTGAATTTTGTCAACTGTGCCCCGTCCATTTGCCTGAACTTCTGTTTGTTTGAATAAGTCTTTCCATTTGCTCTGATAATGTATATAAATGTTGTGCAAGTAGCGGATTTTCAAGTTTGGACTGACTAATGACTCCTCGAGTGTATTTCTGCTTAGTCAGTATAATTCGAACCATGTTTAAATGTCTGATTTTTGGCTACGATTGTGTATGTTAATGCTAATATAGTCGAGTCGACATGTGTCGTCAATTAGTTTTCAACTGTCTGAACAAAGTAAATCGATTTGCTTCTGATGAACATTTGCCTTGAGCCAATTAAGAACCAGTTTTTGCTTACTTATAGATTGTTTGAATTGATCAGTTAATGTAAAAAGGATTGTTTATGTTTAAATTCTGAATTGGAAGGCATGTGCACTCGTGCACAGCATGTGCATTGGTGCACCTCATGTGCCTTGTGCACAGCCTGTTTTTCTGCTTAAGAAGGCTTTTAAGTTTTAAACAATTTGACAGCATATGCTGTCAGACATATTCTACTGCCCATACCTTGCTTTAAGTTTAAAAAAGTATTAAACCTTTTAAAAGTAAGTCTGTCAGGGAATGTTGATGGAGGTTATATACTTAAATAACTAATTGGGATCTGAAAAGGTAAAAGACACATGGGAGGGGTACTGTGACATTTGGAAAACAGGCTGTTAAAAGAGATGGTGTTGAGGCTTATAAAAGGAGACAGAATTGGGCAGGAGAAGGAGGGCATTAGGAGATAGACATAAAAAAGGGGATAGAATCAGAGGAGAGGGAGGATCAGACCTGAAAAAGAAAACATACACACACAGTGAGGGGATTGGGAACCTTAAGAGCTGAAAAGGAAAAACAAAAACACAGATAGAGAGAGGTTAAGGGATAAAAGCTATACAACCAACAATCAGAAACTTTTTCCTCCTATCATTATTGGTTTTCAGTTGTTCAACTGGTTCAGATCAAATTCTGATCCTTATGAAATTCCAGTTGTGTCCTTTAGTCGAGTGTTTTCATTGGTTTACTACTGGTTTGGTCTGTCTGGAGTTCTGATTCTACTCCACTGGGTGTTGCTGTTATTTGGCTATCGATTTCTATTGGCCATAGTTGCATTTCTGCACTCGAGCCTGTTCTTGCTGCTGCTATTTTGCTCACTATTGTTGCTGCATTTCTGTCCTGCTGCTACTGCTATTCTGCTTCCTGCTGTTGCTGATTTCCCTATCTTCTTCCTCTTCTCTTTGGCATTTTCAGCTTGTTTCCAGGTACACATCTCAAGTCTCACATTGGTGTAGCTGAATGTAACATTGAAAAAGCATGAATAGAAAGATTTGAAGGAGTTATAATCACCCGTTTACTGACTGCCTTTTCATAAATGTTGTTAAGTTTATGTAAATTGTAGTTTGTAGTTGATAGAGAATACATTATTAAGTTTGTACTTGTTGATTTGAACTGTGGTGTTCGATTCGTTTATTGGCATACAGAATGTGAATGGAACTCTTGGAATGTGAAATTATTTAATGTGATTGTTAAAAATTAAAATTCACTCCTTCAGCATGTATTGAATAAGTAAGGGCAAATGGCTATTAAAATAATGTGGTTTTGAACTGCCCGGTCTTCGATTTCTTTAGGCCTTTACAGGATTAGTTTTTATCGGCAGTATTCTTCAATAAGGAATCCTATTAACCCTGTTTAAGCAAGTTAATCTAATTTTTGACCTAAAGATATTTGTTCGGATTAAGTGTCGTATTTCATCAGAATAAGCGGATTTTTCTCTGTCAAACTAAAGCAATTTTCCATTGAAAAGTAGTGTTTTCTCTACTTTGTAAATAGTTAATCAGGTATTGGTAAGGATCCGGATTAGGCAAAAGTATATAGTTAAATTAGCATGTATCTTTTCTTCTAGTTTAGAGACAAATGCATTAGAAATGTAGCCACTTTAGGACGTCCTCTCTAAAATAGAGATGAGCCTCGCCGAATAAAGATGCAAAATTGCGGGGCCCTCAATAAATAACCATGATAATTATCTAGAATTCAGGATAGGCCATTTAATAAATTTCATGGCCTTCTACAAAATAATAACGCGTTAGACTCTTTAGGCGCGGCTTAATTAAATCATATTCTTAAATTCGGGTGCACATTGATGTGACCCAAATCCGAATCTCAATGAAGTTCAAATGTGTCGACGATCACGGGTGCATTGATTGTGACGTGATTCGAGACGCATTTTCACGACGTTGCAATTCTATAAAAATAAATGATAATGATAAAAGCGGTTTAAACTTAATAAAAGCACATAAGTCACAACATGTATTTAAATCAGATATTTAGCCATTATAACAATTTAAGCGACCGTGCTAGAACCACGGGATTCGAGGGTGCCTAACACCTTCCCTCGGGTCAACAGAATTCCTTACTTAGAATTTCTGGTTCGCAGACTTCATTTGGAAAAGTCGAAAATTTCCTCGATTTGGGATTCAAGATAAACCGGTGACTTGGGACACCAAAAGCCAAACCTTTCCCAAGTGGCGACTCTGAATTAAATAAATAATCTCATTTCGAATATTGTCACTTAAATTGGAAAAACTCCACCCGCGTATCTAACCCTTCGGGGCGGGGCGCGCAAAAAGGAGGTGTGACAGCTCTGGCGACTCTGCTGGGGAGATTCCCAGAACCGCTGGTTCAGGGTTCAAGAATTCGAGCTTAGAATAATTGTTATATTTGGCTTTATTATCTGATCTTTATTACATGTTTTTGCGTAACGTGCTAAATGTTGTCTTTTACCGCTTTGATATTATCTGAACTGTATATAAACTGTGCCGAAACCTTTCTCTTCTTACTTCCGGGGAGAAGCTCGCTGGTCGGGACTCCCTATTCTGTTAATGTCAATACCTAAAATAAGAAAGAGGACGGACAAGTTACAAAGCCGGACGATCTCGCGGGTCCCCGGTACGTAGCCCCCTCCTCGACTCGAGTTGTCCGCTCGGGTGCACAGTCTAGAACAAATACCCAGGTTACGAACCTAGAATAACTTGACTTCATGCCGGATCCCTAGTAGGAACGCTTATCTGCATCATGTTGCATTTGACTTAGGGGACTCAACACAGGGGTTGGGTCCGTCTAGGACATGCAGCCTGAAACGAAAAAGACCACCCTGGTGCATCCTATTTGTGTAGTGCATTTATTTGCTTCGGTTCCGCATGTCGACCGGTTCCTAAAAAGGGGAAAATAGCAGCGTAGGGGAGATAATTACTTATTTTTGGAAAATAAAACCAATGTCCAAGTAGTGTCAAAACCTCGCCGGAATTTTTTTTTCTAAAAAAAAAAAAAACTGCCTTTTATTGGTTATTAAAAAAAAAATAAAAAAAAAATTTCTTTTATCACTTTCAAAATCAAAAAAAAGAAAAAGTATTTATTTTAAAAGTAAAAAAAATGGAAAATCCATAATTCAAAAAGTGTGTTGTTTCTTTTGTAGTACCCCTTTTATAAATTCAGACTAATGGTCCAAATATTGCAAAAAAAAAATATTTTTTCTTTAGCCTTTATCTTTTTTCAAAATAATAATACTTATTCTTGATTTCTAGGTTTTCTCTATTCATGATATGCCCGAACTACGCCGGTTTGATTCTCACCGGATGTGAGATACGTAGGCAACCCTCGTCGGGTTCAACCCCATTTTTCTAAATAGCCAAAAATCAGTAAATAAATAAATAAAAGATGTGTCAAATTTTTAAAAGAGTCGTAAATAAGTCAGGTGACGTTGTTTTATCATAAATAGCCGAATGTTCCCGAAAGGGACGCCGGAAGGCTGACTTTGCATAAATAGCCACCTTTGGGTCTTGTTTAGCATTTTTGTCCAGTTGACCCGCACATAAACTCTTCATCCCCGAAGTGTTTAAAGGCCGTGTTCAAAACTTGATCCCCTCTGTTTAAAATATTTTGAGTCAAGTCGTTTTGTTAAAATCACCTTAATAAATGTGCAGGATGAGCACGATGCAAAATGAACATTTTTCAATAATGACCAAAATCCCTGTCAAGTTACGGCTATGGTGGAATGATCTAGGTGTGGAAGGACAAAATGAGGTTAAGAAATATCTGAAAGGTCTTGTGGGTCTGTTGGAAGTCCAGCCCCGGGGAGATATCATAAGAGCTTTGATTACCTATTGGGACCCGGCGCACAATGTTTTCCATTTCTCTGATTTTGAACTCACCCCGACTTTGGAAGAAATGGCCGGATACATCGGGAATACTGAGCTTCCCTTGAGGGAAAAATACTTGGTCGCCCCAAGAGTCGTCACGGTACATCGGTTCCTGGATTCATTAAAAATACCTAGAACAGTCCACAACCCGGATCTAGCAGCCGGATTCTGTACTCCATGCTTCATATATGATAGGTACGGTCACGAGGGGGGATTCAATAATCCAATCAACAAACTGTGCAGCAAAGGAGTTCGTCAGAAGTGGGACAAGCACAGACGGGTAGCGTTCATGATAATGTTCCTGGGTCTTCTGGTATTTCCGAGGAAAGATGGAAACATTGATTTGAAGATATCTGGGGTCGTCAGCACTTTACTCACGCAAAGTGACAGTACTCTCGCGCCTATGGTGGTATCCGACATCTGTCGAGCTCTCACAGCTTGTAAAGCTGGGGGAAGTTTCTTCGAAGGTTGTAATTTGCTCTTACAGATATGGATGACCGAGCACCTCTGCCATCATTCCGAGATTTTGGGCCATGGTTCCCCGGAAAAGACCCGCATAGAAGAATCTTACACGAGAACCAAAGAGGTCATTTGGCCCAAAGGAGTTCTGGCATGGACCTCGTTCTTGCAAACTCTTACTGCTAGCCAAATACAATGGACGTTGGAATGGTTGCCTGTTGATGAGATCTTATATATGTCTGCAGCTAAAACTCATTTCTTACTGATGGGGCTTAAGAGCATTCAACCTTACGCACCCTGCCGAGTTTTAAGACAGTTCGGCAGATGCCAGACAGTACCTCATGAGGAAGACCTAAGCACTCAAGCAGTTGAGATAAGTCCTAACGGACAGTTCCCAGAAGCAAAGATTCGCCAAATCTGGAATGAGGGTCAATGTTTGAAATCAGATACTTGCGTGCGGGATCGAGCCAAGGGAGAAACGGCGCCAGGTTACCTTGCATGGTATAGAAGGGAACTCAAGCATGAAAGGCTAGCTAAGAGACCCCACATCCGGGATTTCACCGAGTCATCGCACAAGCATTGGGATTGGTTAGCAAAGGAAAGAGGTTATTGTGCCGAAATCAGCAGATTAAAGCAACAAGTAGAAGGCATGAAATACGAGCACAACGTGCAAATTGCTACCGATCTGGGAGAGCGGAACAGGTTAACTCAAGAAAATGAAATGCTCAGAGCCCAGATCAAACAGATAAGGTTGGATGCAGATAAACAACCAAGGCGTCGATCGGACGAGCAGCTGATAAAAGGGCTAAAAGGTGAAATCAGGGAATGGCGAGATGGCTTGGAGAAATCTGAAAACATCATAGCAGAGTTCAAGGCACAGTGGGAAACAAGAGTAGATAAGCATCGCCGATGTTTGAACCAATTGAAACGTGACCACGAGAAGGTTGTTTCCAAAATAAAGAGGGAGATGGCTACACTTGAGTTTAAAGCAGTTAAACAGGCCAGGGATTTCCAAATGGAGAGTAGATACTGTTACGACTTGTTGGCCCAAATGAAGGAAGAAGTGCGACAGTTGAGGGATCAGCACATACAGGACTCACAGGTATTCAAGATGTGCAGTGATCAGATAAGGCACCTACTCATAGAGAAGAAGCAAACCAGAGATAGGATCAAGGCCATTGCCCATGCCATCACCAGACGATGTCTACGATGTGAGAATATGTCCAGCGCTACCGTCCTCTCGGCAGTAATGGGTTATGTCAAGCAGACTATGCACGAGCTGGAGCAACTTGATAGGGATCTCACGCCTAGGACCGCGGCGAGGCCGAACGATGCCCCGCGGAAACCAATCTTTAAAACCATAATGCATTCATAGGTCAAATCTGTATTTTAGCATCTTCTGCCTGTTTTTTCATCAAGGTGATTTTCAGTCTATTTTGAGTCTAGGTTCATTTTCCAAGTTTGCTTTTTCTTTTGCAGAATGTAGCTTGTAATAGAACATTTCAACAATGAAGAGGTTGTTTCTTTTACGTCCATTTGTGTTTTTCGAACTACGTAATGATCTGATTCACGTAGGCATCGTGATACGTAGGCAATCCTCATCGGATCCGGTCGCATTTCTTTTACTAAAAAAAATATATATATATATATATATATATATAATAAATAAAATAAAAGGAAAACAAAAGAGAAAAGAAAAGAAAAGAAAAAAAAAGGGGGAAAAAACTAATAAGAGAAAAAATGCCGGAATGACGCATGCTCTCGTAGCGAACATATAGTAATCCACTTAACTGTATAGGTGCATCATGCCCAACGTGAGATTAACTATCTATTATTTGCTGCAGAATTAACCGTGCGTTTGTCATTGAGCATTTTTTCCAGGGTTTTTGAAAAGACGGTTGGTTTGGTGAAAGTCTGGCCTCGCACTCATACTTCACGAGGTCAAGGAGAGGTGTTCAACTACCTATTGTTAGGACCAGAAGCAGTACTCACACTTACTTCACCAGGTCAAAAGGAAGTGTGGAAATGTCTTCGGAAATTCCATTGCAAACAGTCCCCGTCTCTGAGGAGAGCTCAATCTCAGCCGTCCTCACACCTGAATCCGCAACTGCGGAGGAAAATAGGATCCTACGGCTCCGCATGTTGGAAATGCTGGATGACTGGAACAATGGGAAAGAGCCGCCAAGTGTCGTCCCCGGATTCCCTGAACTATTCTCCAGGTCAAGTGGGACTTCTAATGTTCCCATAAATTACCCTGCTACCCCATTTGGGTACCCAGCCACCTCCGCCTTCTCTGCAGGATCACCTTCTGAGCCTCATCCCCGAATGTCGGCCAATGATGCAAGCATGAACATCTTTACTGCATCGCCTTGCCCAGCTACGGCACAGCCTGCCACGTACAAGCCAAGCCTTGACTCATCCTCTTTTACATTCCAAGCATCGTCGTTCTCAATGGAACCAACTAGGTTCGCTACCAGTACTAATCCTCTACCGCCTCAGTGCGAGCTTGTACCAGGACAGGATCAGAACCCCAGAATTGTAGAACAAAATGAGATGGCCAAAAGGATGAGAAGCCTTGAGCAAAGTCTGAAGAATATGCAAGGATTGAGCGGGCAAAAGAGCGTCTCTTACGCCGACCTATGCATGTTTCCTTACGTACACCTGCCAACGGGTTTCAAGACCCCCAAGTTTGAGAAGTACGATAGGCACGGTGACCCCATTGCACATCTTAAGAAATACTGCAACCAATTGCGGGGAGCCGGCGGAAAAGAAGAACTGCTAATGACATACTTTGGTGAAAGTTTAATAGGGATAGCTTCGGAATGGTATATGGATCAGGAAATGTCCCGATGGCATATATGGGATGATCTCGCCAGAGATTTTGTAAAACAATTCCAGTATAACATAGACATTGCGCCAGACCGAAACTCTCTTTCAAATTTGAAGAAGAAGCCTTCGGAAAGCTTTAGAGAGTATGCTATTAAGTGGCGTGAACAGGCATCGAGAGTGAAGCCTCCCATGGATGAAGTGGAAATGGTCACTACCTTTCTCCAGGCTCAAGAGTCTGACTATTTCCAGAACATGATGTCGGCCATGGGTAAGCCATTCGCGGAAGCGATCAAGATTGGAGAGATGGTGGAAAATGGTTTGAAAACGGGAAGGATTTTGAGTCAAGCAGCCATAAGGGCAACCTCCCAGGCCGTCCAAAGCGGGTCTGGAGGAACAACAAGGGGGAAGAAGAAAGAAGAAACGACTATGGCAGCCTCTGAAGCAAGGGAGTATCGTCATCCCAGGTCCCATTTTCCGGAAAGGGCCCCACAACACTACTACCCCCACTCAAATGTGGCATATGCTCATCAACCTTATATGGTCATGAATGCCCAACCTTATAACCATCCACCACAACAAGCCAACCGAGGCCCAGCTCCACCTCCCAGAAATCAGCCTCACTACCGCAACCACTATAACCCACAACCCCCGCAGAATAACTACCGCCCCCAAGAGCCACCTCGACGGCGGACTTTCACGCCCATCGGTGAGCCATACTCAACTTTGTTCCCAAAGTTGGTCCAGTTGGGTTTCTTGCAACCCATCCCTCAAACAAGGCAAAACCCGACATCTCCTTCTTACAAAGCCGGAGTCAGATGCGCCTATCATTCAGGGGCCGAGGGACATGATACAAACGACTGCTGGTCATTGAAAAGAGTGGTCGAAAATTTGATAGAGCAGGGGAAAATAGTGCTAAGGGACGAGGAGATCCCGAATGTAACAAACAATCCATTGCCCGCTCACAATAATGGGCCGTTGATCGGCATGATTTGTGAAGACAAAGAGTTCGACCCTGCTTTGAAAGCCATAATTGCCATTGTCGACACGGGGAAGAGGCCTGAAATAGACCAAAAATCAGAAAAAGGGGAGGAGGCCAAGGTCGCAGAGAGCAAGTCTGAAAAGAAGGTGGAAAAGAAAGTGGTACCAGCAAAGGGCGGAGTTCTTTACGTACCGCGAGGTCAAGCTGAGAAGACGCAGAGATCCGGGATCAAAAAGACAAAACCTATGTACGTGCCAAAAGGGGCCTATGTGGTCCGGGGGACGATTCAACCACCTCGGCTGAATGAGCCAGTGGTTATCGGACGCGTGCCACAAAAGCCAATGACCAACCCGTCCACAGTGCCGTGGAATTATCAAAAGACTTTGGTAATGTACAAAGGTAAGGAGGTCATGGAAGAACTTCCAGAAAATACTTTCGTTAGAGGGTACTCAAATACCCAAGAACTGAACAACGCCACGCAAAGGCGCTTCCCTCCAAAGAAGCCCGTGAGTGTTGAAGAAGCGGAAGTGTTCTTCCAACAAATGAAGATGCCGGATTACGAAGTGATAGATCAGCTGCGCAAGCACCCTGAGCAAGTATCCATGCTGTCGTTATTAATGAGGTCAACCGAGCATCAAAAGATCCTGCTGAAAACCCTGAATGAAGCATATGTACCGGTCGAAACCTCGGTGGAGCAACTAGAGCGGATGACAGAAAGATTCTTCGCCGTCAACCAAATCTCTTTCAACAAGAACGATTTACCCCCGGAAGGAGCAGCACACAACAAGGCCTTGCACTTAACAGTGAAATGCGAGGACTACTATGTCAAGCGGGTAATGCTGGATGGGGGATCAGGTGTTGACATTTGCCCGCTCTCCACGCTACAAAGAATGGAAATTGGAGCAGGAAGAATCCGACCCAACAACGTCTGCGTGAGAGCTTTCGACGGCGTCAAGAGAGATACCATGGGAGAAATAGACCTGTTGTTGGTCATAGGACCAGTCGAATTTCGAGTAACCTTCCAGGTGATCGACATGGACACATCCTACAATTTCCTCCTTGGCAGACCTTGGATCCATGCGGCAGGAGCCGTGCCTTCCACTCTTCACCAGATGGTGAAATTCGAGTACGAAGACCAAGAAATCGTGGTCCATGGGGAAGACGAACATGCCATTTACCGGGACCCATCCATCCCGTATCTTGAACCGAGAGAAGGGAGCGAACATACGGTCTATCAAGCTTTCGAGGTGGTACTGGCAGAGCAGCACGAAGAGGGAGTACCTTGCCCCCAGCCTTTCTTGTCTAACGCTTCGGTCATGGTGGCCAAAGAGATGATCAGGCACGGATTTAGGCCAGGGAAGGGACTTGGACGAACCCTTCAGGGAATAACAGAACCCGTTACTTTGCCATTCATCAAGAAACCTTTTGGACTAGGTTCCAAACCTACTCCAGCAGACGAAAAGTGGGCAAATAAAAGGAGAAATGAGGGCTGGAAGTTGCCTCAACCACTGCCGGATTTATATGCGACTTTCGTCAGGCCAAGGTACGCTGAAGAAGAAGATGATGAGGTCTTCACAGCTGAGGAAATCGAGGAAATATGTGGGGCGATGAGAGAAATGCTCTACGAGGTCCACATGGTTCAACCAGGTGAAGGCACAAGCACTGCTGAGATGCTGTACATGGGACCGAACGCCCAACTTCAAAACTGGGAGGCCACGCCATTCCCGACTAGACGGAAGTCCGGGTAGATCTGCCCTGCCACCTTTCCTGTATCACAAGTCATCTCCGGGACATAACTTGAACGTTTTCTTCTTTTCAATTGTTGTTTTGAATTCCCAGTTGTAAACATTGTTGTCTTCCAACTTTCCAAAGAAAATATACAAAAAAAAATCATCATTGCTTTCCTATTCTTTCTTTTGCTTTGATTTTTTATTAGTTTTCCTTTTATCTTCCTTTTCAGTCCTAATAATGCGGCTTTGAATATGACATGCTTGCGGACTTCACGCCCAGACCACAATGAGCTATTTAATTGCGAATTAATGAACCCAGAACCAGAATATGATGCGGAAGAGGCTTTTAGAGAGATAAACCGAGAGTTGGAATATTTTGAGAATAAACCTAAGCCAAATCTGAACGACACTGAACCGGTAAACTTAGGAACCCCGGAAGAAGTCCGGGAGACCAAGATAAGCATTCACACGGACAAGAAAATGCGAGAGGCGATAATTCAACTTCTTCTTGAATTCAAAGACGTGTTTGCTTGGTCATATGATGACATGCCGGGACTAGGTGTTGATCTAGTGGTTCACAAATTGCCGATTCATCCTGATTGTCCTCCAGTTCAACAAAAGCAACGAAAGTTCAAAACTGAGGTCAGTGACAAGATTAAAGAGGAGATCACCAAGCAGCTGAAAACGGGAGTGATCCGGGTAGTCCAATATACAACATGGCTGGCGAATGTGGTTCCAGTACCGAAAAAGGACGGGAAAACTCGGGTATGTGTAGATTACCGAGATCTGAACAGAGCAAGTCCTAAAGATAATTTCCCGCTGCCTAACATCCACATCCTCGTTGATAATTGCGCCAAACACGAGATACAGTCTTTCGTAGATTGTTACGCTGGATATCATCAGGTGCTGATGGATGAGAAGGACGCCGAGAAAACTGCTTTCACCACGCCTTGGGGCACCTACTGTTATCGGGTCATGCCATTTGGTCTAAAGAATGCTGGGGCTACTTACATGAGGGCCATGACCGCCATTTTCCATGACATGATGCATCAGGAAATAGAGGTGTACGTGGACGATGTGATAGTCAAGTCCAGGACGCAGGATAACCACATCCAAGACTTGAGGAAATTCTTCGAGAGGCTAAGGAAGTATGACTTGAAGCTAAATCCAGCCAAATGCGCTTTCGGAGTTCCGTCGGGCAAACTTTTGGGTTTCATCGTAAGCAGGAGAGGTATCGAGCTAGATCCAACTAAGATAAAATCCATCAGAGATTTGCCTCCTCCAAGAACAAAGAAAGACGTAATGAGTCTGTTGGGCAGGTTGAACTACATCAGTCGGTTTATTGCCCAGCTGACAAGCACGTGTGAACCCATATTCAAGCTGTTAAGGAAAGATGCGGCGATCAAATGGACAACTGAATGTCAAGAAGCCTTTGATAAAGTCAAAGAATACCTTTCGAATCCCCCAGTCTTGGTACCTCCAGAACCAGGAAGGCCACTTTTCTTGTATCTGACAGTCTTGGAGAACTCTTTCGGCTGCGTCCTCGGGCAACACGACGTAACCGGAAAGAAGGAGCAAGCAATCTACTACTTGAGCAAGAAATTCACCGGCTACGAGGCCAAATACACTCTGCTGGAAAGGACATGTTGCGCTCTCACATGGGTTGCACAAAAGCTGAGGCATTATCTCCAAGCCCACACTACATTCCTCATAAGCAGGTTGGATCCCTTGAAATATATATTTCAGAAACCAATGCCTACTGGGAGACTGGCTAAATGGCAAATCTTGCTTACGGAATTCGACATAGTTTATGTCACTCGCACGGCAATGAAAGCCCAGGCGTTAGCAGATCATTTGGCCGAAAACCCGGTCGATGAGGAATACCAGCCATTGGATACCTACTTTCCAGATGAAGAGGTAAACACCGTAGAAGTGATCTCGGAGGAAGCTCATGTTTGGAAGATGTTCTTTGACGGAGCCGTGAACGCCAAGGGTATAGGGATTGGGGCAATTTTGATCTCACCTGCCGGTCAGCATTATCCCGCCACAGCTAGACTTCGTTTCTTCTGCACAAATAATACAGCTGAATATGAAGCCTGCATTATGGGCATACATATGGCAATCGATCAGGATGTCAAAGACTTACTGATTATGGGAGATTCTGACCTGATCATCCGGCAAGTTCAAGGCGAGTGGGAAACTCGGGATGTCAAACTTATCCCATACCGACAACATGTGGAGGACCTCAGCAAGCGCTTTACCTCAATAGAGTTCAGGTATATTCCGAGGTGTCACAATGAACTGGCAGATGCACTTGCTACTCTGGCTTCTATGCTACCCTACCCGGGCAACGCCCACGTCGATCCTTTGGAAATCCAAATCAAGGAAAGACACGGTTACTGCAGTGTAATCGAGGCGGGATCAAATACGCAGCCTTGGTACCATGACATCAAGAGGTTCCTGAAGACGCAAGAATACCCAGAGCATGCTACTGGAGATCAGAAGAGGACCATTAGGCGACATGCAAGTGGTTTCTTTCTAAGCGGTGAATTGTTATATAAGAGGACCCCGGACCTCAATCTCTTACGATGCGTCGATATCGAGGAGGCAAGAAAGATCATGCACGAAGTACACGCAGGTGTGTGTGGACCTCACATGAACGGGTATGTCTTGGCGAAGAAAATCCTTCGAGCAGGTTATTACTGGATGACCATGGAAAAGGATTGCTTTAGTTTCGTTCGGAAGTGTCATCAGTGTCAGGTGCACGGTAATTTGATTCATGCACCTCCCACGGAACTGCATCCCATGTCCGCACCTTGGCCATTTGTCGCTTGGGGCATGGACGTCATTGGACCAATTGAACCAAAGGCTTCGAATGGACACAGGTTTATACTGGTTGCCATCGATTACTTCACAAAATGGGTAGAAGCTGTCACTCTCAAGTCGGTCACTAAGAAAGCTGTGGTGGATTTTGTACACTCAAATCTTATCTGTCGCTTCGGTATTCCTGCGACTATCATTACAGATAACGCAGCGAACTTGAACAGTCACTTGATGGGGGATGTATGCGAGCAATTCAAGATAACGCACAGAAATTCCACTCCTTATCGGCCGAAAGCCAATGGTGCTGTGGAAGCTGCAAATAAAAACATCAAGAAGATTTTGAGGAAAACAATACAAAGTTCCCGACAGTGGCATGAGCAGTTACCTTTTGCATTATTGGGGTACCGCACTACGGTACGCACATCTGTGGGAGCGACTCCTTATCTTTTGGTTTATGGGACCGAAGCTGTAATACCGGCAGAGGTGGAGATTCCTTCGCTTCGAATCATTGTCGAGGCAGAAATCGAGGACAGCGAGTGGGTTAAGACTCGTTTAGAGCAATTGACGTTGATTGATGAAAAGCGGATGGCTGCAGTTTGTCATGGACAGTTATACCAACGAAGGATGGCTCGTGCTTACAACAAGAAAGTCCGACCCCGGAATTTCGAAGTAGGTCAGTTGGTACTAAGGGGTATTCTGCCGCATCATGAAGAAGCAAAAGGAAAGTTTGCTCCAAATTGGAAAGGCCCATACATCGTAAGGAAGACATTGCCGAGAGGAGCACTGTATTTAGGCGATATCGAAGGAAATGACCCCGACACAGCAGTAAATGCAGATGCAGTCAAGAGGTACTACGTCTAAATCATACTCCGGTGGTCCTGACACATTTGAAAATGGCGAAGGTTTTATTCCCCACTACTCCCCAAACACTACCCAATCCTCTCTACAAAAAAAAAGAAGAAGAAAAAAACAAAAAAAACAAAGAAAGAAAACAAAAACAAAATTTGATTGAGGCCTGAACTACGTTTGACTTGATTCCGAAAGGATACGTAGGCAGCCTCTCCCTGAGGTTCAGTCACACCAACAATAAAATCCCATCCACCCTGAAATTGAAAACCGGGGCACGTCGAGCAGTTGAGAAGTTAGTATCACTACCTCTCTTTACCAAGCACAAGCCTTCAAATCAATTACCAAATATGGTGGGGAATCAATAAGCGTCACAAACGAAGACCATCACACTCTGAATTGAGAGAGATAAAATGAGAGAGTCTCGGCGGTGAAAACCTTCGGGCACCACGAGGCGACGGGAGAAGAGAAACCAAAATGAGAGAGCTTGTTTAGTAAAAACTCGCAAAGAGTGCTATCAAGCGACGACAGGAAGAGAAATGAGAGAGGTCAGCCAGCGAAAACCCGCAAAGGGCGCTGTTGGCCGAAAAGAATGACGCCACCCCAAGAAAGTCTCGGCAGAGTGCCACCAGTTTGGAATCACAGATCTGTTCTGGTTCAGGAAAACACAAACTTTTAGAAGGTCAAACGTCCAGTCCAAAAAGCATGTCATGTCATTTAAAGCCATCTTTATCTTCCTCAGATAAGTCTTTCTCATCCCGAAAAGGTTATGCCTTTTCTGATTTGTTTTTCCCTTTCTTCGTTTTCCTTTCGAATCCCTTTCGCATTTTAACCCCGAGTTCAGGACACACCGGAAAGGACAGGTGGCAGGTTTGTTTGCACGGAATCCCGTCTCATGAAGGAAAGCACCTCATCTCGTTGATATGATTACCCAAACATGATGAATCATGACGTTTGATGGTGTTCCGGAGTAAAGGAAAAGAGAGAAATCTTGAAATCTTCCCCAGCAAGTCCACCTTCGGACAGATCCCCACAGAGTCTCCCCCTGTACAAAACCCCACAGAGTCTCTCTTTTTGTACAATCTCCCACAAAGTACACCAAGCATTAAAAAAAAAATCCCTGTTGGAATTTCATCAGCACATCCCCAGCGAGTTCTTTTGTAAATATTCCCCAACAAGCTTACCCCAACAAACCCTGGGAAGCCCGTTTTGAAACCAAAACCCAGCATACCCCATTGTACAGAATCCGCACAAAGAATCCGCTTTGTAAATATTTCCCCCACATAGCTTCCTCTTGTACAAGTTCCCACAGAACACCTTCAATAAAATCCCCGTTGAGAACCTTCAATCAAAACGAGACAAAAAGAAAAAAGGGCCTTACGAGGCAAATCATCACAGAATCTGGAAATACAAGCCTGAGCAGTCTAAAGGTTTCGCCATTCAATTCGAATCAATGGCGGGACTTCGCAACAGAAGTAAAGACGCAACGAAGCAATTGGGAACGATCAAGGTCACCAAACCGACCGTCATTTTCGAACTAACAATTGTTCTTTGTCTGAGAAGTTGAAACAGGTGTTAATCCAAGACAACCGTGCAAGAAGTAGGTGTCGCCCAAAGAAGTAGGTACAGGGGTACAAGAAACATTTTGGCAATAAGGAATTCACTCAAAAGATAAGTTCCCGCAAAACTCCCTTGTATCTTCTATTAAAACAAGAAAACTCAAAAAATGGATCGTGTAGTATTCTCGAGCTTTATCCCCAGCCAATCAGCATTAGGGTTTTAAACCCTAAACTGAATTTTCCTTTTAGTCAGCATTAGGGTTTTAAACCCTAAACTGAACTTTTTCCTTTCAGCCAGCATTAGAGTTTTAAACTCTAAACTGAGCTCTTCCATGCAATCAGCATTAGGGTTTTAAACCCTAAACTGAATTTTCCTTTTAGTCAGCATTAGGGTTTTAAACCCTAAACTGAACTTTTTCCTTTCAAGCCAGCATTAGAGTTTTAAACTCTAAACTGAGCTCTTCCATGCAATCAGCATTAGGGTTTTAAACCCTAAACTGAATTCTCCTCTTAATCAGCATTAGGGTTTTAAACCCTAAACTGAACTTTTTCCTTTCAGCCAGCATTAGAGTTTTAAACTCTAAACTGAGCTTTTCCATGCAATCAGCATTAGGGTTTTAAACCCTAAACTGAATTCTCCTTTTAGTCAGCATTAGGGTTTTAAACCCTAAACTGAACTTTTTCCTTTTTAGCCAGCATTAGAGTTTTAAACTCTAAACTGAGCTTTCCCATGCAATCAGCATTAGGGTTTTAAACCTTAAACTGAATTCTTCCTTTGTTCGGCGTTAGGGTTTTAAACCCCAAACCGAACCTCTCCCCAGCTAGCCGGTGTTAGGGCTCCAGCCCTGAACTGAGCATGCATATCCTCTTTCATCAATTTTATGAACTTCCTGGTGAATAATTAACGAAATTTTCCTAGTGAAACTGGGGCAGAAAATTTCGTTCGTTTGTTTGTTTTTTCCCGCAGGTCTAACCTCGAGCCACACGGATCGAAATGACCCATGAGATGAGTCTCAACTCAAAATCAAAGAAGAAAAAAGGTGTCCCAAGATTCGGATTAAATGGAAGGCGGATTGACTCCAGCATTTAATTAAGGTCCTGAACCCTGCCAGTCGCGCCTCACTCAGTATCCCAGAGATTAAACAGGTCACCACAACTCGCAAGCATCAAGATTCAGATCGGAGTCTGCAAGCAGAATCAGCTAAGACCCAAGATCAAGTCGTAAAAGAATCATAGATAGGAATCTTGTAACTAGTAGTTGACATACACACAAGTAGTTAGCTCAATTTCCAATTTCCATTTGGTTGTAATAAGGCAGTCAGTAACGTAGCAGTGACAACAGCAGCAGCAGTAGCAGCAAGCATTGCAATCCCATGGTAGTCCCAGCTACCAAAACCTCCCGAACTACATTGACCTGATTCCTGTTTAGCCCAGGATATGTAGGAAATCTTTGAAGCAAGATTCGGTCAGATCTTTCAAAAAATGCTTCATACGGAGTGGTCTATAGGCAAAAATCGCTCATACACGCTCACTTTATCTTTGCACGAAAACCCTTCGTGTTTCCGAACAAAGAGGGGCAGCTGTGAGCACGTGATTTTTGTTTTCGCACGACAATCGCTCCAAAAAGAAATAAAAAAATATAATTGGCCCTGCTGTACAATTTCGGATTTTCTGTGCGGCACCTTGTTGATTTATTTGTGACTTTGGCCCATTTTTATTTATTTACTTTATTAAAATAAAATTCAAAAATATATGTGTCCTGCATAATTCAAACCGTAATCCGGTCGTTAAATAGAAAATCATGAATAGGCATTTTCGTCCGTGATTTTATTTGGTTTGACTTTACCTGTTTTGAAATATTTTAGTGTGTGTGCAAATAATTGTATTGAGTGTGTATTTAATTTTAATTTGATTTTTTGGCTTAGTTTTGTTTTAAAATAAATAAGAAAAAGGAAATAAATAAATAAAAAAAATAATAAAAAAAAATAAAGAAAAGACCCCTTCCCTTCCGGACTTGGGCCAATTTTAACAAAATTGGCCCAAACAAACAGCCCAAGACCCAGGCCTGCCCGGTCCAGGCCACCTGATGCCCAGGACGTCCAAACGACGTCGTTTGAGTCGTGCCTGATCTGGGCCGTTGATCTCAGAGTGATCAACGGCCAAGATCAATTCCCCATAACCCATCAATAAACCCGACCCATCTTACCCGGACCGACCCCAACCCTTTACCCTTGAAACGACACCGTTCCACTTAAGCTATCAGATCCAGACCGTAGATCTAGATTGATCTAACGGTCGAGATCAATCCACCCATTAACTATATAAGGCCATAATCCTACCCTGCCCCCCCTATCTGAACCCCAACCTTCGTCCCCAAACACATCCCCTTCAAACCCTAGAGCCGCCCTTGTATCCCCCACCATGAAAACCGGCGGCATGAACGCCGGTGACCTCGCCATGAACACCATAGAACCCCCTCACCACCCTGAACATAGACCTGTTAACCGTTTGGTTCGAATCACCCCCCAGGTCCTCGAATCTTCATTTGAAGATTCGAGTCAAAACTCGATCTACACCAAACAACCCCAGCTTCATACCAGACACTCCCCGGACCTTCCTCGTGACCAAACCATACTTGGTTTGGTCCGAATCTAACCAGGGAAGCACGAATATTAGATCTGAGTTTTGAAACCACAAGGTCCCTCGTCACTGGTTCAAACCGGTTCAAACCAAAGAGGTTAAGGTCTGATGGACTTTAATCAAAGTGTTTCTCATTTGAGAAACACTTCGATTAAAGCCCGTTCAGCCTTAAGAAAGTTGTCCGAGTCCGAGTTCGAGGTTTTGATTTTTCAAGATTTAAGGTGAGTTTCTTTCTCTTCTTTATTTGTTTTGGCCCATTTGATTGCGTTAAAGTCTGTTCATGCTTTGATTTTGTGTCTTTGAATTTTGTCAACTGTGCCCCGTCCATTTGCCTGAACTTCTGTTTGTTTGAATAAGTCTTTCCATTTGCTCTGATAATGTATATAAATGTTGTGCAAGTAGCGGATTTTCAAGTTTGGACTGACTAATGACTCCTCGAGTGTATTTCTGCTTAGTCAGTATAATTCGAACCATGTTTAAATGTCTGATTTTTGGCTACGATTGTGTATGTTAATGCTAATATAGTCGAGTCGACATGTGTCGTCAATTAGTTTTCAACTGTCTGAACAAAGTAAATCGATTTGCTTCTGATGAACATTTGCCTTGAGCCAATTAAGAACCAGTTTTTGCTTACTTATAGATTGTTTGAATTGATCAGTTAATGTAAAAAGGATTGTTTATGTTTAAATTCTGAATTGGAAGGCATGTGCACTCGTGCACAGCATGTGCATTGGTGCACCTCATGTGCCTTGTGCACAGCCTGTTTTTCTGCTTAAGAAGGCTTTTAAGTTTTAAACAATTTGACAGCATATGCTGTCAGACATATTCTACTGCCCATACCTTGCTTTAAGTTTAAAAAAGTATTAAACCTTTTAAAAGTAAGTCTGTCAGGGAATGTTGATGGAGGTTATATACTTAAATAACTAATTGGGATCTGAAAAGGTAAAAGACACATGGGAGGGGTACTGTGACATTTGGAAAACAGGCTGTTAAAAGAGATGGTGTTGAGGCTTATAAAAGGAGACAGAATTGGGCAGGAGAAGGAGGGCATTAGGAGATAGACATAAAAAAGGGGATAGAATCAGAGGAGAGGGAGGATCAGACCTGAAAAAGAAAATATACACACACAGTGGGGGGATTGGGAACCTTAAGAGCTGAAAAGGAAAAACAAAAACACAGATAGAGAGAGGTTAAGGGATAGAAGCTATACAACCAACAATCAGAAACTTTTTCCTCCTATCATTATTGGTTTTCAGTTGTTCAACTGGTTCAGATCAAATTCTGATCCTTATGAAATTCCAGTTGTGTCCTTTAGTCGAGTGTTTTCATTGGTTTACTACTGGTTTGGTCTGTCTGGAGTTCTGATTCTACTCCACTGGGTGTTGCTGTTATTTGGCTATCGATTTCTATTGGCCATAGTTGCATTTCTGCACTCGAGCCTGTTCTTGCTGCTGCTATTTTGCTCACTATTGTTGCTGCATTTCTGTCCTGCTGCTACTGCTATTCTGCTTCCTGCTGTTGCTGATTTCCCTATCTTCTTCCTCTTCTCTTTGGCATTTTCAGCTTGTTTCCAGGTACACATCTCAAGTCTCACATTGGTGTAGCTGAATGTAACATTGAAAAAGCATGCATAGAAAGATTTGAAGGAGTTATAATCACCCGTTTACTGACTGCATTTTCATAAATGTTGTTAAGTTTATGTAAATTGTAGTTTGTAGCTGATAGAGAATACATTATTAAGTTTGTACTTGTTGATTTGAACTGTGGTGTTCGATTCGTTTATTGGCATACAGAATGTGAATGGAACTCTTGGAATGTGAAATTATTTAATGTGATTGTTAAAAATTAAAATTCACTCCTTCAGCATGTATTGAATAAGTAAGGGCAAATGACTATTAAAATAATGTGGTTTTGAACTGCCCGGTCTTCGATTTCTTTAGGCCTTTACAGGATTAGTTTTTATCGGCAGTATTCTTCAATAAGGAATCCTATTAACCCTGTTTAAGCAAGTTAATCTAATTTTTGACCTAAAGATATTTGTTCGGATTAAGTGTCGTATTTCATCAGAATAAGCGGATTTTTCTCTGTCAAACTAAAGCAATTTTCCATTGAAAAGTAGTGTTTTCTCTACTTTGTAAATAGTTAATCAGGTATTGGTAAGGATCCGGATTAGGCAAAAGTATATAGTTAAATTAGCATGTATCTTTTCTTCTAGTTTAGAGACAAATGCATTAGAAATGTAGCCACTTTAGGACGTCCTCTCTAAAATAGAGATGAGCCTCGCCGAATAAAGATGCAAAATTGCGGGGCCCTCAATAAATAACCATGATAATTATCTAGAATTCAGGATAGGCCATTTAATAAATTTCATGGCCTTCTACAAAATAATAACGCGTTAGACTCTTTAGGCGCGGCTTAATTAAATCATATTCTTAAATTCGGGTGCACATTGATGTGACCCAAATCCGAATCTCAACGGAGTCAAAATGTGTCGACGACCACGGGTGCATTGATTGTGACGTGGTTCGAGATGCATTTTCACGACGTTGCAATTCTATAAAAATAAATGATAATAATAAAAGCGGTTTAAACTTAATAAAAGCACATAAGTCACAACATGTATTTAAATCAGATATTTAGCCATTATAACAATTTAAGCGACCGTGCTAGAACCACGGGATTCGAGGGTGCCTAACACCTTCCCTCGGGTCAACAGAATTCCTTACTTAGAATTTCTGGTTCGCAGACTTCATTTGGAAAAGTCGAAAATTTCCTCGATTTGGGATTCAAGATAAACCGGTGACTTGGGACACCAAAAGCCAAACCTTTCCCAAGTGGCGACTCTGAATTAAATAAATAATCTCATTTCGAATATTGTCACTTAAATTGGAAAAACTCCACCCGCGTATCTAACCCTTCGGGGCGGGGCGCGCAAAAAGGAGGTGTGACAAAAATTATATACCATTATTATTTTTCTTATTGTAGCACCTCGAATTCTTTTGTATTACGAATTTCAAGCTCATTTAGAGTCTAATGGATATTTAAAATTTCGTTTTGCAATCCAAATATTGCTCAATGATAAAATTATACTATGAAAGAGTAGAAAATATTTGTACAATAATTTAAAGGTGTATGAGTGCATATAAGTATGTAAAAATACTTAAAGATATCAACATTAAAAGGTTGGAAAAAATTGAAGGAATTTATGATGCATCCGAGTTTATTCATGCTGTAGCGGCTGAATTTTATGAAGGAAAAAAGGCCATTTGGACAGAATACTTGCCCAAGGCTATCGCTGTAGTGCTAGGTTTTATCACTTCAGCCGTGAGTCGAAATATGAAACTTTAGTTTTCTAGGCCTGGCGCTACAACCGTGATTCTTGGGGCCACAATAATGTTCTTGTTTTATAAATAAAGAAGAAGCAACAACATAGAAAAAGCAGCAATCCACAGCAAAGAAGAAGCATCAATAGAGAAGAAAACGTATATGAAGTTACCAATATTGGGTATTAGTTAATTATTTTTAAAATTGGATACATATTAAATGACAGACTAAATAGGACGTCTCGTGAAATTTTTACCAACGTGTGTAATTTTTCTATTAAAAAAAAGGAAATTTTACATATTATAGCTAAATAATGCACCATATTTATTATAAACCAAAACACTTTAAAAATATTATGATTTATAGCTATTTTTTGTATTTTATAGCAAAATACAAATTTAACGTGTATTCTACTGTTAAGGCGTAAAAAATGCCATTTTGTATTTATCCGACAATCCCTCTTTCACTCTCTAACTCCATGATTTCTCTTGCTTTCTCTCTGTTAGTACAAATATGAATCCTTCAACAAGCGCACGCATTTCTCTCCACGTTTTCAAGCACGATTTTGTTCTGGCACAAATATTTCTTTATCAAGATCGAGCACTTGGTGGTGGACTCGACTGGGTTTTCTGAGCAGTGGAATCATAATCATAAGTGTCTCTTATTGTGCGCTTGTTGCCTTCTGCCGTCCTTTCGTTTTTAGTTCACTCGTGGTTTGTTTTTCAGCTGAAAAGCGTGCACCCTCTCATGTCTTCGACATTGAAGATTGGGTGGCTCGCGTGTTGCCTCATGTGGTAGGGATTCGTGATTGGTCGGCTTTCTACAAGAGTTTTGGACCTAAGGTTCCGTCTGGTAAATGTTTTTGCTGCAGCTTTCTGTTGTTTACCATTTCCTGTTAATGCGACCTCCTCTGGTGCTAGATCGGCGAATTTCTAAGAAGAGGGCTCCGGTGCCGGCGTTTCACCAAGCTATTGCATCGGCTGGGATGCAGTTTGCTTTGACCGAATCCGTTCGTGGAGGTCGTACTCAAACTCCATCGACGAGGGATTCCGCCCCTCAGACTGTTATGCGGGATGAGATCTCTTCCCGGCCAGTCTATCATTTTGTAGACGATTCGTCTAATGGAGAGGATTCGCCTTCGAGAAAAATGCGAAGGGTGGAGCTTGGGAAGGCCGTTGTCACTAGTATTGAATCGGAGGAACTCATTGCTCCGGAAGCAGCACCTGCACTTGCACCAGATGTAAGTGCCATTGTTATGGTGGATGCCGTAATGAAGAGGAGGTTTTCTAGGGCCGAGGAGGTACATGAAGGCGGGAGCCTGTAAGGACCGTGGAAGGTGGAGCGTCGTCGGTGGCCGGGGGAGATGGAACGGTACCTGTGAAGGACGACGGTTCTGGTTCGAACATCGACCCTGAAGAAATGTGGGCCTTCTTGGAGAGGAACACTCGCATGGAGGTAAGGACGCAGGGGCCCAACCTCCACGTAATCATCCCCATGGATTATGACCTTTTGGGTAACTCGGAATGGGCGGTGCCGTCCTTTGCCCCTTGTGTGCGGCTTCTGAGAACACGGCGCTACAGGCGATGACCGATGCTAAGTTATCGCTGAGTATATCTGGCATGGCCCTACGAGTAATTACTTTTTATTGTTAGGATATGTTTCTTACATGTAATCCGCTTATACTAACTCTTTTTATTGCATATCAGACTCTTATCATGGGGATTGAGCGTGAATGGAGGGAAGGGCGGAGGACGGCCCTCGTTAAAAAGGTGACTTACAAGTATAAGGAATACCATACTAACACCGAACGTTGGCCGATGTTTTTACCCAGGATAAGAGTGGAGGCATACCGCTTTCGTTTCGCTGAGTCCCTGTGTGCAGCCTGGATGTCCCTTCCGTATGTCGAGGGGATGGTGGAACAGTTGTTCTGACGTAAGGTTGATGTCTATCTCGGTTGAGGTGTGGGCCTGGTTGATCTCTTCGACTGTCGTTACGATGATCTTTCATTGGCTCTGACTGGATCGTCGTCAAGCGTTGGGTTGGGACGTTAAGGTCGTCATCGTCTGCTCGCACCTTGGCGCAGTAGGCGTTATGAATTTCTTCCCAAGTGGTGGGAGGGTATTTCAAAAGTCTGCTTACCAATTTCCTGGTCGCCCTCGACCCATTCCTCTTCAACCCGTTTTGGAAGGCTGCTATTGTCACACCTTTTTTTTCTACCACCCCGGAAGGGGTATAAGGGAGTTTTTTTCAATTTAAGTGACAATCGAAACAGGATTTATTTATTTATTCAGAGTCGCCACTTGGGATAATTTATGGTGTCCCAAGTCACCGGTTTAGAATCCCGAATCGAGAAAAATTTGACTCTAATTATGGTCCGCGAACACAGAAATCCGGGTAAGGAATTTTGTTAACCCGAGAGAAGGTGTTAGGCATTCCTGGATTTTGTGATTTTAGCACGATCACTCAACTATTATTATTGGCCTAATTATCTAATTTTTACACGTTTTAAACTTATTGTACATTTTTTAACTTTTTAACCGCTTTCAATATTTCGGGAAAACTTCAAGGTTATTTAAAACATATCGTAAGCCACGCTACATGAAATGCACTCGTGGTTCACGACACATTCTATTTAACCTTGTTGGAAATTAGAATCGGGTCACATGAAATGTACACCCGAATTTTAGCAATTATAAATCACAACTACATCACGGGAACCGTACTCGTAACCATGATAATTGATGTAGCGTGCCTAAAGCAACTACGGAAATTCATTTTTTAATATCTAAGTTACAATATTTGTGAGGGCCATGGATGATCTAATTTATGGATGACACACCTCAAACCTTTTTCTTTTTAAAGAGAATGTATTTAACTATAGCAACTACAAATGTTAGCTCTTAATCTTATTTATGAGGGCCATGAGTTATGAGTCTTGTTTGGTATGACACACCTCAATTTATTTTAAAAAATTTGTACTTAATTAAAGCAATCTACGGATGTTCATGATTTTCCTAAAACTAATTATGATATTATTGCGAGGCCAAGAATTAGGGATTTAAAATTGTGGAACAACAGTATTCGGCCACTATATTGCAAAGAATCACATTTGGAATTGTATACTACGGCCTCGCCGCATTTTGAGATGAAATTTTGGAATCACTACAAATATGCAGCACTCCAGAATCAAAGCTCCCTTGAATTTCTTATTTGTGTATGTTATTGACTGTCATTGTTCAATTTATTAATATTTAATGGGCTGACAAAAATGAAACTTATATTTCAAGATTCTTGGCAGTAATCAAACCAACAAGAAAACTTGGCAACAAATTTTTTAAAATGAACCATTAACTCAAGCAATCCAAATCCAAAACCTAAAACGGCCCAATCATCTCATCTAAAAGCCGATATGGTAAGACAACCCATTATTAATCTTGCAAGTTCTGGTTTACATCAAAGATTATAAACGTTTACTCAATTCTAAGCCAATCTAATTTGAAACAAAACTATATCAATTAAATTATTTATCATCACAAGCTAAAGATCTCAAACTAAGAACAATTTACCACATATAAATTAAAATGGAAACAAGCAATATAAAAGTCAGCACATTAAACAGAACAAAAATATGCGCAAACTAAAGATTTAGAGTAGAAATGAACCTTAAATAAAACAATTTTAGATCTGTAATTATATGAGAAACTCGTGCAAAGGAATACAACGTCAACAAACTCACCCGAACCTCGACTCGAATCAGAACCTTGCGACGAACTCAACTCGAAAAATGGGGACAGTTTTGAGGTGACAATTTTCAAAGATGGGTGTTGGAAGGAAGTTCTCAGTAGGTTTTTATGTGTTGTGGTTATTGGTGTTGGAGAGGGTGAAGAAGAAAGCAGCGGCGAAGGGTGGTCGTTGGGTTGGTCGCCGGTGGTTCAAACCATGGCCGCTGGTTTACCAGATTCCAACGGAGGTGGGGCTGTGGTCGTTTAGACAGAACAGCGTCGCTGGTTGTTGCGTTTTGGTTGAAGAAGACGATGAATCTTGGCAGCTATGGAGGATGGTTGGCGGAGGGGTGTTCGGCGTTGTGGTGGTGCGTGGAAACAACTGAAGCGGCTGGTTCTTCCTCCTTTCTCTAGGGTTTTTTTTGTGTTCTTCTTCATGAAGAAGAAATGTGGTAATGAGTCCTTTTTTGTGAGGGTTCTGGTGTGCTCTTGTTGAAGAAGAAGAGAACTGATGGGGTCATTTGGGGTGGGGTGTGAAGAAGACGATCTTCCATGGGGGGGGGGGGTCATTTTTGTCTGCTGAAAACGGTGGATCAGATTTGCCCCTAAGTCTAGGATTTGTTTTTTTCTGTATTTTTCAGCTCCTTTTTTCAGATTTTAGGCGTTTTAGGTTAGTTTCCTTTAATAGGTTTAGGGTTTTAGGGTTATATTTAGGTTAAGGGATATGGGCCTAAGAATTATGGGTTAGGTCCAAATATTAGGCTTAAAAGTGGGTCGTTTAAGTCCAAATTTTATTCTTTCCTCGCGAACGAGACTAAAAATACGATCTCATTTATTAATTAATCCTACTTAAGTAAAAGAATTATTAAAATAAGACTGACCGTTAAAACAAAACTATTTTTGGCATTTTTCAAGATTAAAAATGACTACAAAACGTTAATGAAACTATTTTTTTGTAATTTTTATTTTCTTGTAATAAAATAAAGTAAAAGACTCAAAATTAGTTGAAATAACGATATTAGGCCTAAATTAAATATTACATGCTAAAATATAAAAAATCTTGGGGAGGGTCAAAAATCACATGTCTACAGCTGCCCCTCTTTGACTGGAAACGCGAAGAGTTTTCAGACAAAGAATGACTAGACAGGTTTTTTGTCCCGACCCTTATTTAAGGAGACCAAAAACTAAGAGGAAGGAGAATGTGATCGAGCCCTGGTATCTGAGCTGCCTACATATCCTTGGCTATAAAGGAATCATGCCACGTGTAGTTCAGAAGTGAGTGAGATGATGGAGTATACCGAGGTGGAGAGCCGGTCGAGGTGTCGTTCCGCCGAGGTTCCGGTCTGCGATCTTGTTATTACATCAAAATGAAAAAGACTAACTAAACCTGTCAACTATGAATTACAAAATTCATATCTATAAGTCTTCTGAAGTTTGATCTTGAGTCTTGAATGGTTCTTCATGCAGACTTTGGATTTGAACCTTGACGCTTGCTAGTTGCAGGTGCTAGTTCATTCTTCTTCAGCTTTTCGGATCAAAACCGGACATACCATGCTTGTGACTCCAGTCATGTCTTGGGCAACCCACATCTTTCATCAACTTCTGCATTTGGATTCACTTCTTGCCTTTCTCTCTTTTTTTATTCTGGATTGTGACTAACTTTTGTTGATCATCTCTGACTGTTGACTCGCATTCTTGCCGCGAGCTTCTTTTGTTGCTGACTTGAATTGCATTCTGAAGTGAATTTCCTTATTCTCTAGGTGGAGCCTGATTGCCAACATTTGAACTGCATTCCCTTGCTCTCCAGGTGGGCGCCTGATTACCAAAACTTGAATTGTATTCCCTTTGTTACTTTAAATTGTTTTCCCTTGAAACCTGTGCTATCTTCCTTTGAAACTTGAATTTATTTCCTTGTACTCCAGGTGGTTGCCTGATTGCCAAAACTTTAACTGTATTCCCTTGCTCTCCAGGTGGACGCCTGATTGCCAAAACTTGAACTGTACTCCCTTGCTATCCAGGAGGGCGCCTGATCGCCAAAACTTGAAATGTATTCCCTTGCTCTCCAGGTGAGCTCCTGGTTGCCACAACTTGAATTGTATTCCCTTGCTCTCCAGGTGGGCGCCTGATTGCCAAAACTTTAACTGTATTGGGACTGGAGTTATTTAAAAAGTGGGTATAAGTTCAAAGTTTTAAAAAAAATGAGTATATGTTAAATGGAGGCGACCAAATAGGGCGTCCCGTGCAATTTTTACACTATTAGCTCGGTGAAGAGATCTTGTGAGAATTTCAAATTGTAGGCCTTTTCTACACGAAATATGGGCTGTGATATAAATTTAATATGTAAACAAAATATGTTACCAAAGCGCAAGATAGAAATTGTTTTAATAGTTAAAAAAAAAAAGACTTCTATTTAATATTCACTCCATTTTAATTTATGTGAACATATTTCCTTTTTAGTTTGTGTAAAAAAAAAATGATCCCTTTCCTTATTTAGAAATAATTTAAATTTATGAATGATTTATAGCCACACAAAATATATGTGCCTCATTTTGCGCCACAAATTTAAAAGTTTTCTCTCTTTTCTTAAACTCCGTGCTCAATCAAATGGATTCACATAGGGAGTATTACATTTGAAAGCCTATTACACAAGAACAACCAAACACAAACACATCATCAACTATCTAAACAACTTCAATAGAAAGATCTATTGAATCATTAATAGTCTCTTGACCACTAATCTATAAGAACCAAGAATATTCATTTAAAAATAAAGAACTCTTTTCATGGTCATGGCAGAGAACTAGTAGGGAAGCATGGCACCAACAATCAAACCAGTGAAGACCTTGGGGTTCAAGATATCGATGGTTGAAGTTGCAGCCCGACTCTCAAAAGCACCAAACAGGGCCAGAGACACAAGTGCAACCCCATTTACTCTCCAGGATCCCTTACCTGAAACGTGTAGTCTTAAATAGCTACCGTCCTACAAATAGTCCTCGGCGAAGGTCAACCTTATGCACTGCCAAAAAGAGAAAAATCATCACCATTAATGGAAGGAAAAAAAGGCAACAGAGTAAAAGACATCCCACATAGTTTGATAGCTTACCATCGTGAGCAGGGACCCATATAAAATGGCGCCATCGAAACTTTAGTTAATGGCCTGTGAGACGAAATATCTTCTCCCCGGAAACGAGAGACTTTTAGTCTGACAGAAGAGGGGTTCTTAATATATTCGAAAGCACAAACATTACCTACTTTTAGGTGATTTTCTTCGTCCAACCACTTGTAAAAAAGGCATATTGCTGTCCAAATTTGCATTTTACTGACCAAGAACCCTTGCCTCGCATAGTTTTGAAAATCTATCGTTCTGCCAATACTTTCTGGCAAAGGCCAAATTTAAGGACTACCAGAAAGAGAAACATTACTAAAAAAATCACAGAGTATAAGAATGGCAACAGACTCACCTAACCAACTTGTTTTCCTGTTCATAACAACGCCTTACAACGACGTCATTTTGAAATTGTATTTTTTTCTTGAATGGCTTGGTAAAAGTTCAACATCTATTTAATTTAACAAGTTATCTGCTATAATAGAGTTCACAATTTTGTTGAATTTTACAAACAATATTTTAATAAAGATTTATTTAATACATTAAACAATTTAGCAAATATAAATTGCTTGCTTGTGTAACAAAAGAGTTATAAACTAACTAAACAACAAATGAGTTAAATACTAAAATAAATTGTCAATTGAAAAAGAAAAAGTCAACTAAACAGTAATAATGAAATGGCTTAATAAAATATGCTAAGAGTCAGGAATATGAATCAATAATACTCCATCCAAATTCCCATTTGAAAGTAGAAAAATGGCTTACTGAGATGTCATTTGAATAGCAAACCTCCAACAAGAGAGAATGCTATCGATCAGATCCAAACCATCAAGTAATAAAAATAAGTGCCACTTAATAAACTGGAAGGATAAGTGGCTGCCAAATCATGCCTTAATCATTGCCGGACCACTTAACATAGGTGAAGACGATCATACACTTTCAAATTACATTAACTGCAACATCAAAATTCACGTCTAACTATACCAACAAAGCCGAATTGTCCATTTACCGATAGTAGTCACTGTATGGCACATTCTTTACCTATCTTTTTTATGTTTAATACTTCATTTTCCTCTTAGAATAATCTATTATTATCTCTACTGTGGTTCTGTTCTCAATTTATTTGCCAATATGTCTTCAGCCTGTTCAATATCCCTGCACCTCAGCCTATGTTTCCTTCTATAGTTATTGTGACCTTTTAACAAATAACATGCACATTGAACGACTGCTTTGCGAACAACTCCTAGAGAAAATATTAACATGCAATTGTCTGGCATATAGCAAAAGTATCTTTCTTTTTTTGGATACTCTATCTGAAGAGTAAATTAAACTTGAAACACTAAGCAGCTATGGGAAGTACATTCTCCATTTTTTAATTTCACGGTGGGCACATATAATGGAATTGTCTTTCACCTTCATATCATTGAGATGGTTAAAAGGAAGTACATTCTCTATTTCTTTTTCAAAATTTTGCAGTGGGAACATATATCGGTAACTGTATTTGACCTTCATATCACTGAGATGGTTACAAGCCAGGCTTACAGTGAGAGATGAACATAAAAACAGCGAAATCCTTGCGGATTAGCATAAATTTTATGATATTAAAATGTTTATTCGACAAAGTTTTGACCTTCAAACAGTAAAAAATAATATGAAATAAAGAGGAACAAGACAGAGATCTTGATGTCCCAAGCTGAATCTATACCTTCCTGTCTTTGCCCATCCAAAATTTGAGTTGGTTTTCAAGACTTCGCACACAAGTTGAAGAAACCAATAAAATATTTGGAGCAACTTGTAAACTTATCTGTACTTCTATTTCTCTGGTCTATCCCACAGAACCAAAAAAACAATAACAGAACCCTACAGGTTCTCCTTTTTATAAAGAGATTTTGCATCTTCCTTTCATCTCTATACTCATAAAAATAGTCCACCTCAAAAAACATAGTATAATGGTATGTCTAAGAAATTACTAACACCAGTAATATAAACATTTCAATAACAAAAAAGTTTAATTATTAAAATTTTCTACTACAAACAAAACATCTATAGTGGAGGCAATAGATATTATACTCATAAAAGATCATGTGTACCTCGAGTTTTCTGGAGCTAAACTTCCCAAAAGTATATTGCTGGCTTGAGTTCATTTCCCATAAAGCTGGCAAATCCTCTTCTGGCTGAGTACCGTAACAGTATTAACCTTCTTCTATTTTAATATCCATTTGGGTACGACAAAGAGCTCAATCACCAATCAGTATCTATTTTCAATATGATCCAGTATTAAGCAAGGAATATGATTCTTTTTCCTTTTTATTTATACGATCTAATTGGATCCATATCTTCTTTGAGACTTAAAACAACGAACAACAAAATCTTACTACTTCTTTTTTGGGGGCATTTCAATCCCATGGTCAATTGTACTAATAAAATGTTATAGCAAAAATAATTGTCATGACCCAGAATTCCCACCGTCGGGACCGTGATGGCGCCTAACATCACTCGCTAGGCAAGACAATGTTAGAGTTTTATTGACCATTTTCCTTTACATTTTATTGATTAAAATTTACAAGCTAGAACAAGTATAGTGCTCATAAAAGATCTTGCATACCTAGATTTTCTGCAGCTAGACTTAACCACGCCTCCCAAAAGTATAGTGCTCCTCTGAATTTAATTCCCATAGAGCTGGGAAGTTCTCTTCTGGCTGAGCACCACAACAGTCACACTTTCTTCCAAATTGCCCATATCTAATTGGAAATCTTCAGTTGGTCATACTAATATTTAATGATGTTAGTCACGTGTCTAATGACTATGATTGAACATCATAGTGAAAGCACCTCTCGACCTCCCAGAGCAGGCACAAAAAGAAAAACACAATCAATCTTCTTTTCAGCCGATGGAAACAAATCAAATTGCAAATGCAATAGGCACCACTGCAATTATTTTTGAATAATGATTAAAATCAAAGAAATTTGCAAATCTCTTTAAGAAACTATCATTCTTTTGACCATAAAAGGTCCTTACATGAAATTTGGAGAATTACATGTTGGTTAATGAAAACACATCATAAGCAAAAATGCTAACTTTCTGAAAGGCCCTAAATCACCAAAAGAGAGGGGGAAAAAAGTAAAATTACGCAATTTGCCTTAGTTTTTTTTGAAATTATGCCAATTTATATAATCAAAACCGGAGTAAAAAATATGGCATCTGAAACCCAAGAAGATACTCAAAGCTGAATAATTTCGGGACGAAAAAATAAATTACCGTCAAAATCGACTACAGTAGTTCAGTTGCACAATTTACCAGCCTCGATCGCTTCTTTTTTGAGTTTCCAGATAGCAGTCTGATATTTATCATAGTTGTCCGTCATCAGAGAAGTACATTTCTACCTGTGGCCAAGTTCCACCATGCTAATACTCGTTAAACGATTAGGCTGATCGACCACCGCCTAAGAACAAATTAAATTTACATAAATGGGCCTAAGTAATAATAAAACCTAAGGGCATAAATGTAATTGCACCTAGAAGGAGGATGACTTATTCTCGCCGGAAACTATAACTTAATTCATTACTATCTCTGTTTCGGACTCTATTTCTTTTTTTGTCCGTTCAAAAAAAAAATGTCCTCTTTCTAAATTTGATAATAATTTAGCTTAAATTTACAATTTTACCCTTAATGAGAAGCTTTTATAACCACACAAATACTCTGAACTCCTTTTTGACTTGTTTAGGACCACAAATACCGAAAATCTTTTTTTTTTCTTAAAGTCAGTGCCCGATCAAACAGATTCACATAAATCGAAACTGAGGCACTATTACACTGCTAAGTTTAGTTTAGAGACGACAATATAACAAAGCTGGGGGATTTGCATCTATACCCGCTTTGTGGGTCACGTTTTAACTTGTGTTCGCTTTGGAAAAAAAGACTGCAAGCGTACCCGCTTTTCGCGTAACTTTAGCATACGGGGCTGAAGTAGCAAAGGCAATCACACAAAACTTCAGCATTCTAGTAGACGGGCCTGAAGTAGCAAGTGTGCTAAACCAAGTGCGCTGAAGTTTTTGTTTGTAATTGCTGAACTTAAGCATAGTAGCTGATGTTTTGTTCTCTATTTGTTGAAGTTTTTGTTTGTAATTGCTGAACTTAAGCATAACAGCTGAAGTTTTGTTCTCTATTTGCTGAAATTTTTGTTTGTAATTGCATTAAATAAGCTGAAGTTTTTTGTCCTGGATTAATTGGTTTTGTCATTAAGTTTTTTCAAAAACTTCAGCAGAAGATGCTGAAATTATTTAGTTCATTTATAAAAACTTCAGCACTAAATAAGTTGAAGTTTTTTTTGTCATGGATAAGTTTTTTCAAAAACTTCAGCAGAGATGCTGAAGTTATTTAGTTCATTTGTAAAAATTTCAATACTATATAAGCTGAAATTTTTGAAAAAACTTTCTAACATACTAGCCAGATTGAAACACTAGTAACTCATGGTTCAATTTTCTTAACACAGGATTATTATGATGTCTGTACCCTACTAGTGCAGAAGCTATATTGTAAAAACAAATAAAGGATGAGCAACTCATAAAGGGAAAGACACAATACAGAAAGCAAAAAGAAGAAGAAAGAGAGAGCGAGAAGCTTCATAAAACCCTCGTCAACTTGATATACGAGTCATCAGGATTCAACATATATCTGTATTACTGTATATTCATAGCAGTACCAACAACAGTAGAAGAAAGAAGAAGAAGAAAATGAAGGAGGAGAAATGAGACTTAAGTTGTTCAAAAAGTGGGTACAAATTAAAACTTTATAAAAAAATGGGTATAAGTTAAATGAACAACAAAACAGCAGGCCGGTGCAATTTTTACAACAAAGCCGCACGCCACTACTGGGCTCAGCTAAACATAGTTAGGTCTACTCACTCCACTCGCCACCATTCCCTGCCCCTCCTTGCGCAACCCAGCATAGTGTCTTGGGTACGCCTTCCTTTTTTGTGATTCTTTTTCTATTTCTTTTCCCCTTTTTGTTTCCTATGTTTGTTGGTTTATTCTCCCATTTGTCGAAAGTTTTGTTTTCTTTCTGAAGGATGCTTCTTCTTTTTTTGGGCTTCAGAAGTTAATTATGTATGTATACATTCGCTTAAATTTTCAAAATTTTTGCTGAAATTGATTTGCTTTCCCTGTATTTCCATTACTTTCTATGTACCTTTCAGCCTCTCTCTGTTTCTTCTCCACTCTATTATTCTTTTTCTCTCATTATTATTAGTACTTTGTTTCTATAATTTTTAGTTTATTGTCCCATTATTCCGAAATTTTTATCTTTCTCGCCAAAAGTGGTGCTGTTTTTTTCTTTTTTGCTGCTGCAGAAGTCAAGTATATATGTGTATTTGCTGAAATCTTCGAACTTTATAATGAAAATTCATATGCTTTAGCCCTATGTTGCCATTGCTTTATGCACCTGCCAATCAATTTATGTGTATTTGCTGAAATCGAACCTTTTAATGGAAATTCTTATGCTTTAGCCCTATGTTGCCATTGCTTTATGCACCTGCCAATCAATAAACTTTTTCCCAATTCCCAACTACAAGAGGCGCCTATATGAACGATTTATATTATTTACGGAAAGGCTTCTCTTTTGTCTGTGCTTGAATCGCCTATACATATCAGGCGCCTGTAGAAGTTAAGTCTGCCAACTTGATAAGTGTGTTTGATTACGTTAGTTGGAAAATACATAGTCTTCTTTTTAAAGTATTTTTCGTCTGAAAATTAATAAGCATGTGCCATAAACTGCATGTATCTTAGCCTAGCAACTCAGAAATGAATTTGGACACGTATCTAAGGTTGGACCTGAAAGATGAATGTCCTGAATTTTAAGAAGACTAAAAGGGAACATGATTACAATCCGACGTAGAATGAGGAAATATTTTGTGTTACTGATGTTTATGTATAATATGGCTATATGAATATATCTATCGGGTCCAATTATATCGTTTTTGTTACTAAAATTGGATTAATCAATTGTTTCTGTTATGGCAGGATAATGATCTAATGATTCTTGTCATTGGCATGAAAGATCTCTTTTATTATTTTGCCATTAATAGCCTGTTAATATCTTATACATCCATATATTTCAAACTTCAAATTTGTCAAGAATATATATGTATTTATTGTGTTACTAAATGTGTAATTATTGTATGACGTGGCTTGGGTTTTAGTTATTTTAGATTAAGCTCTGAATCTGATAGCCGAAATAGCCCCAAACAAATAATTGTCCATCGAGTTGTAAAAGGGATTACTAAGTTGTGTAACCTTTTTTTCCCTTGATTTTCCTATGGGGAAACCAGAAAAAAAAATCAACTGCAGGCAACATAAGAATTAATATAAATTCGCGTGGTTGGTTTGAGGATTTTGCATTACTTCCTCTTTCCCATTTTGTTTATAATTGATGATTTCTGCATGTCTTTCTTGTTTTATTTTAATTTTTGAAGTTCAAAAGGAGTGTTCTCACTGAATAGAAGGATACTAGGGTTATACATTTTCTTTGAATTTGTGATTTTCTTGCATTCAGATGGTTGGATAATCACTGGTTGGTAAGATTGATTGCAAAGACATCTGATTTCTACAGAATGGCTGCTGTCAATGGCTCAAGTGACTTGTCTTCAGAGATGGAGGTGGATGCATTTAGACGCCTCTTCCCTTTGCGCTATCATGAGTATCATCTTCTTAAATCTGTCCGACCTGATGCCCGAAAGCTTGGAAGTGCTAGAGATACAACACTTGCACTTGGTTTGACTAATCATCATTTCAACTGATCAGTTTAATTATATTTTTTTTTTCAGGAGTTGTCCAAACTTAAATCTGTAGTTTCACTGCAGGTGCCGTTGCCTCTGCTGATGGATCAGCACTAGCAAAGATTGGATCCACTGTAAGTGTATCCTTTGTATCATTGGCTTCTTAGTCGCTCTATAGGAGCTTCCATTTTTCCACTCAAAATGCTTCTAAGTTGATTGGTTATCTTGCAATCGCAGACAATGCTGGCTGCCATCAAAATGGAAGTCATGACACCGACAGTGGAATGTCCAGATGAGGGATCCATAGGTATAAAAAAAACCTCTCATTTCTCAGCTCTTATTATTCTTTTACCCATATATTTTCTTGATATAGATACGATTTATATTGTGAATACAGCTATCGAATTTCACATGCCTCCCATTTGTTCTCCCCTGGTTCGGCCTGGTAGGCCTGCAGAGGCAGCAGAAGTAATTTCGAAGCAGCTGTCAGACACTATCTTCAGGTATATAATAATAGCTTGCAGATGCCCAAAATGTGGAGTCTAATATTCGTCATCATCTAATTCTTTTGTGTTAGGTTTTTTATAATGACCATGCCATATGGTAGTTACTGCTTTGTTTTTACAATTCTCCGAACCTCTGATAATCTAATACAGCAACATAGGTTATATTTTAAGGTCCAACTAAACAATTAATGATCTCGCAGCAAACATAACAAACTAAATGGGAAAAATACTCCTGCTTCAGGCATCTTGTCCGTGTTTCTTTCTAATCTTGGTTGGGCGATACTACTTATTGATAAATAAATAGTAGCTATTGTTACCTGAAGAATTTTCTGAAAGAAATTTACGTCACAAGAGTGAAGGTTTCTTATCTCTGGCAACTACTACGGTATTGCCAGATAACCAGAAGCAGTCTCTGGAGAACTTTACGTTACAATAGGGGAATTCTTCTTCTGATTCCTCCTATGAGAATTTTGGAACATAATCACCGTTCGATCAACCATGCCAATCCCACATTAGTTGGTGGTCGGCCGTATGAATGATCTGAATCCATTCGCTCTGTTTGGAACTTAATCATAACTGTTAATACTTCTCTGATGAAAATATTTATGCCAAGAAGTATCTCTGATGTTGAGGAAGTCTCTAAATTTTCTATTGTTTTTCTAAAGGTAGAACTAGACGTAAGAGAGAGATGCTTTGATTGTTAGCTTCATATTGTAGCTCTGCTCTTGCTCTTGTTTTATCTTTTTAATATTTGTGTTTTCTTCACTTTCTGATGAGTATTCCTGTACAATCTCCTCAATAAGCAATTCAAATGTTTGCAGTTCTGGCATGATTGACTTAAAAGAGTTGTGCTTGGTTGGAGGAAAAGCTGCATGGATGGCTTACCTGGTAACAAATCTGAAGATCTTTCTTGTGTTCTTGCATTTTTCTCATGTTCTGTAGAAAAAGGAAAAGTTTGTCCCATAATTGTAAGTTAATTGGAGAGTAACTCCGCTGTGATGTCTCTCAGCATGTAGATTTGGACTATACGGTTGTTAGTTATTCATCTTTGGTCTTCAAATCTTCCCCACCTTAATATTTCTTCATTTTATGCTAATAACTATGCGTTTAGATTGTATGCCAAATTGTTGATATTTATTCCTAGGGCACATAATATTTACAGGACATATACTGTTTGGATGCTGATGGTGCCCTGTTTGATGCTGCATTACTATCTGCAGTTGCTGCCTTTTCGCATTGTAAGTTTGCTATCACTTGGATTCTTTTTTAAAGTATTCCTATATGATTACTCGTCCAGTCAGAGACAACAATTTTGTATTTTGTATCCCGTTTTTGGTTTTGAGATTGGAAATGAACCACATGTTAAATGCACTATGGGAAATAAGATTATTTTAAATCAAAGGTTAAACAGGGTAAGAAAAGAAGATGGTTTCTGCGATAAAGGCAGAAAATACTTTATACTATCGACAGACAACGGCAAATCCAAGCTTCATCAAGAAGAAAGAACATGAAAAAAGAGGACCAGCTGTCCAGCACAAGTTATTAGAGCAATTATCAAGTATGGTAACGGAGCAAAGCTGTCCAATCTCTACAACAGTCTGGCCTGTGTATGTCATGTAATAAACCTTGAGGAAGGCCAGTCTTGAAGAGAATAAGAAGAAAGAGGACAAACTGTTCTTAGTTTTAGCAATATATCAAAAGAGCAATCGTTTCCACTTAGTTTCGGTTTGTTAGAGGAATACCATGCAATTAATTTAGGAAACCATTCGTGAGAAGAGATGAAGGGATGAAGAAGAATGCACGCGTTAGGTGAATTTCATGGAATGGTTCCCGATGTTTGAAATAGTTGATCAATTACAGTGCTCAGGACCATAGTGCTTCCATTTCCCTTATGCCTCAAGAAATTAAGCTCCAACATAGAAGAACACAAAATTTTCACTCCAAACAAGTTTCGAAGCACCTAATTAAGCTACCATCCTTCCTCATTTGATGACCCAGCGATCTCTGTTGTGTAAATTGTCTCTCCAAAATATTCTTCCTTTCCTTTGTAGAAGATAGCATATTTTTGGACACTCAATTCTATTCACTATACCTTGAGGGAAGACAATACAAATAGTACGGGTATACTAGAAAGATAAGAATGCATGAGTACAACTGCACTACGTTAAATGTGTTCGCAAGGTGTGATGGTGGACTGTCTTGATTGAATCTGGGTGTATTGTGTGTACATTCCTTAAGTGAACGGTGGGTGCTTTACCTCTTAATTGTTCAGTATTGTCCGCACTGGGCTATTTTCTAAATTGCTCAAACTCTTCAGTTTGATGCCGTACCCGTGTCAGCAGGACGTTGGTGTGGGTGTGGGATCTCTATCGGATTTGGTCAACCGATTTTGGGTACTTTGACCAAAATCGAGGGAGAAATTCGGGACATGCTATAATTTTTGAAATCAAAACAAAAGCTAGTGTGAATTTGAAGAAATGGCTTGTATATAGAAATTTCTATGTTATATACTCGGATTCTCTTATTGATCAATATTTTCTCGTTTCTCGGAGTGCCTTGTAAGTTTCCACATAATATCTCATTATTTAGACATTTTTGTAACTCTAGTTTTAGATATTTGAATTAATTTTAGTCGAATCTCCGCACCCGTATCCGTACCTGGATCCATACCCCCGAATCTTAAAATTTTGATCATGAAGGATCGGACCTCTAGATCCATACCTGCATCAGGCACCCGCACTCGGTCCGAGCAACTTAGGTTATTTATAGCTGTACGTGATTAATTTGGAAAAGTTGATTGCTATATGATCATGGGATTTTACATAGAAATTGGATTTCTTGCAGTGAACATTCCAGTTGTGTCTTTGAATGATGATGGGCGAATAGTTCTTGTGTCTGAGGACAATGTCAGAGGGAAATTGGAGAAGGAGCCTGTCAATAAAGAGAAAAGAAAACTGAAATTGAACTCTCCACCATTCTCCTTAACATGCATACTTCACAAGAACTACATCTTAGCAGATCCTACAGCAGAGGAAGAATCTATAATGGAAACAGTTGTAACTGTGGTATTGGATTCATATTACCAGCTTGTTTCACTTTATAAGCCAGGTGGACCAGTTCTTGCCCATACATCAGTTATCCAGGTTAGGTTGCGTCTTAATCCTTATGCTTGCCTAAACCCTTAAACAAAAGAAAAGTTCCATTACTTACTAACAAAGATTACATACCTGATCTGCATTAAGTTAGCAATTGATCTTGGAAACACTTTTTTACTTTCATTCCATGGTTCCTTATTGATCTGCATGATCTGAAATGGTTTCTAAGATATTCCTGTAAATATTAGTTCAAAGATGCTATCTTGACCACTTTTTACAAGAAATGCTCATTATGTCTTCAGGATTGTGTTGCGCTGGCAAGACGTAGAGTGAAAGAGCTTCAGAATGTATTGAATGAAGCTATTTCGGATATGGAGGTAGACTGAAGGAGGATTTCCTTGCACCATAGCATTCAACAGGCAGCTGGTTTTGACTTTAGGATTGCCTGCCTGTACTCAAATATTATATAATAGAGGTCACTTGGAACTTATCGAAAAAATGCATTAGAAAAGGTAGCTCTGGTAGCCCTGGCTGCAGGAATTTTGATTAGCCAATATTTAGTGGGGAATTGCTTATTAATTATTTGTTAATTCTCTTAGTTGTTTCATTTATATCATTTGGCTCAAGCGCGAGTTATAGCTATACCATTTCCCTGATCAAGTGATAATTCAGTCACCAGGTTTATGATGGCAACCATTTGGATCCAATGGTTAGAATTAGGCTTTGGGTTAGTTATGAAGTTAAAGTTTAACTACAAGTGCTGTTGTGGAGTAAAATTAGTTGTCATAGTGCATGGCTTGGTGTTGCGGAGTGCAGCTTTGATCTGTAAAGACTGGTTTGGGCAAAATTTCTGTTCATTATACCCAACCCCCCAACCCCCCCCCCCCGGACTCCTTTTTTTATTTTTAAATATTTGCACAGAACTTTGGTCTGATTTGGTTGATTCTGAAGAAATTAAAAGGTTGCTTAGTTTGATGAAGTTGCAGCCTGTGTTGTGGGTTAACATTCTCAACTATAACTAATTTTGCATTTATATTGTGAAATTTAAAGAAAGAATTATTGTCAGTTACATATCAATCAAAAAAAATTATTGTCAATTACAATAATTTCAGTGGACTATGTTACAGAATTGGCAAGAAAAAGAAAAGAAAGATTACAAAGTGACAGCTTCCAAGTCATTTCAGATTTTCATTTTACACTGCGTTAAAATTTGATTTGTTAATGGTGTAAATAATTGACCAGCTTCAAGAAGTTACCCATGTTATTGCCACATGCTTAATGTAAACATTTGCCAGTTAAAGTTTAAGTGATTCACCATAAGCAGATAGCTTGTTTGTATTCTTTCTTTTATTTTCTTTTCTTGTCATCTTGTCTATGTTGATTTAACTGGACCCATTAATATTCACATGAAAAAATATCAACTCCTTTTCACAGACACAAAAAGAACTACATTCAAAAAAGAAAAAAGCTTTTCAATCTCACTCTTCATGATCCACATGACACACTCCTAATTTCTCATTTTCCCATTTGGCCATTTCATTGCTCTAGGATCAAATCAGCCAATAAGAAACCAAGAAACTTCATCAAATTGATGGCCCCAACAGATAGCATATATAAGGCCGACGTGTACACGTTGGGCTAATACTGTTCTTTTACATTTTATTTCATCACTTTCTTTTGTATTTAACTATTATGTTAATGATTCTTCCAATCAGTTAATGAGGAGAATAGTGACATCGTAAGTTGTAACGATTAGTTTATATATAAAATATATCCTCCTGTTGCCAAGTGTTATTCTGTCTCTACACCAACTGAGAAAACCAATATTTTTCATAAATTTCCCTCTTCAAAATACAGTCTCTATCTCCATACATAAATATAAACTCGAAACCTTTGAATTCACTAGAGAAAGAAGAATAAGAGGACAGGGAAGTTGAATAATCTTTTACAAACACATTCTGTAGTATAGGACGTGCAAAATTTCATAACCACATTTTGATAAAGTTTTTTCTTTTTTTTTTTTCCCTCAGTTTGTGTGGATATTCTTTTTTGCATTCTCTCTGTGACATCAAGAAACAAGAGAGTGTGATTTTGTGATTTTCCCTATTATGGCTTCTTCTTTGGTTTCATTACCAATTAATTACATTACCAAAACCAAAAGTAGAACAACTTTCATCCATTTCTCAATAAACATTACTTTCTTCATACATTTCTTTCCAAGAAAATCAATCCAACTTACTCAAAATCATCCAAGAAATTCCGATGTGCTGCTATTGGCCATGGGATTATTCACACACACAACCCCAGAAGTTGGCAGAATTGTACCAGAAAATACTCAGGGCATTGTCACTGTCAAAGTAGTCTTTTTTTTGGAACCCCAAGGAAACCCGGAGCTGCTACAGCCTCTGTGTTGCGGAAGCCAAATGTATAGAGTGTGAATAAGTCACAACTACTATACCAAAAATTATGACAGCCACCAAATAATAAATAAGACAATAAAGCAATAATAAAGGGAACACCAGAATTTACGAGGTTCGGCTAATTTTGCCTACTCCTCGGACACAACCAATATTTTATTCCACTCCAAAAATACAAGTGAAATAATACTAAAGAGAGAAGATACAAATGCCTTAAACAGATGAGAAGGCAAATGAGAGGTGTGTTTCAATCCTAAACATTAGGCCTTCTTTTATAGGGGAAAAATCCCCCCAAACTTAACTCCCAACCAATGTGGGACTTTGGCATTTTGCCAAACTTCAACAAATCTCCACCTTGGCAAAATTCCACATTTTCAATTCTCTCTCAATAACAAATTTTGGTTGTGTCTTCATCTTCAATCTTCAGTGTTCAACAATGTTGATCAAATCCAAACAATGTTGAAACTTGACCGCAGTCACCACCTTTGTCAGCATATCAGCAGGATTCTCTGTAGTATGAATTTTCTTCACTGTGACTCCACCTTCTTCTATGATTTCTCGTACGAAATGATACCGAACATCAATGTGCTTCGTCCTTGCATGATAAACTTGGTTCTTCGCTAATTGAATAGCACTTTGACTATCACAAAAAATTGTGATACCTTTTTGTTCAACACCAAGCTCCTTTAGCAATCCTTGAAGCCAAATTGCCTCTTTCACAGCATCTGTAATAGCCATGTACTCTGCCTCTGTTGTAGACAAAGCAACTGTTGACTGCAAAGTAGACTTCCAACTAACTGGTGCCTTTGCAAAAGTAAACACATAACCAGTAGTTGATCTTCGTTTGTCCATATCACCCGCAAAATCTGAGTCACAATATCCAACTACAAACTGATTGTCTTCCTGCTCAAAAACTAACCCGACATCTACAGTATTATGAATATACCGTAGAATCCACTTCACAGCTTGCCAATGCTCCTTCCCTGGATTGTGCATATATCTGCTAATAACTCCAACAGCTTGTGAAATGTCAGGCCTTGTGCAAACCATTGCATACATCAAGCTACCAACAGCATTTGCGTATGGTACCTTTGACATATACTCTCGTTCAGCTTCATCCATTGGCGACATAGTAGTACTTAGCTTAAAATGGGAAGCAAGTGGAGTACTAACTGGCTTAGTCTTGTCATCTATGCCAAAACGTTGAAGTACTCTCTTCAAATATTCCTTTTGAGATAAACAGAGTTTCTTTGAACGTCTATCTCTAATTATCTCCATGCCAAGAATTTTCTTTGCCTCACCCAAATCCTTCATCTCGAACTCCTTCTTCAGTTGAATCTTCAACTTATCAATTTCTTCCGAATTCTTGGAAGCTATCAACATATCATCAACATATAGGAGAAGATATACAAAGGAACCATCTTTAAGCTTGTGCAAATACACACAATGATCGTATTTGCTTCTCTTGTACCCTTGCCGTAACATAAACTCGTCAAATCGCTTGTACCATTGTCTAGAAGATTGTTTCAATCCGTACAACGATTTTTCAAGTTTGCACACCATATTTTCTTTTCCAGCAACTTTGAATCCTTCTGGCTGAGTCATGTAGATTTCCTCCTCCAAGTTTCCATGTAAAAACGCAGTTTTTACATCCATCTGAACTAGTTCCAAATCCAATTGTGCTACCAAAGCCAACATAATTCTAATGGAGGAATGTTTTACAACTGGAGAAAACACTTCATTGTAATCAATTCCCTCCTTTTGAGCATATCCTTTGGCCACCAATCTTGCTTTGTAGCGAACATTTACTTGGTTAGGAAATCCTTCCTTCTTTGCAAATACCCATTTGCACCCAATTGCTTTCTTTCCCTTCGGGAGATTGGCCAATCTCCATGTATGATTCTGATGAAGGGACTGTATCTCATCATTCATGGCAATCCTCCACTTATCTTCTTCTGAACTTTGAACAGCGTCTTTATAAGTAGTAGGAACATCATCAGCTACAATTGAGGTTGCACAAGCAACCGTCTCTATGAGACGAACAGGTTTCGTTATTGTTCTTTTTGGCCTGCTGGTTGCTATTGATTCAAGTTGTTGTTGAGATTCCTGAGTTGGAATCTCCTCTACTGGCTCTCCTTCCAGAGGGTAATCTTCATTTGTTTCCTCCTCTGCTTCTTGTGTAGGAAAAATAAATTTTCCCTCAAACTCCACCTGCTTAGAAGCACCTTCATTTTGTTTGGTATCTTCTGTTACCTTATTTACCATAGCAAATTCATCAAAGGTAACATCTCTGCTGAATATTACTTTCTTTGTCATAGGACACCATAAGCGATATCCTTTGACTCCAGAAGTAATTCCCATAAAAATAGCCTTCTTTGCCCTTGGATCCAATTTTGACTCCGTCACATGATAATATGCAGTTGAGCCAAACACGTGCAAAGAGTTATAATCTACAGCAGGTTTTCCGTACCATTTTTCAAATGGTGTTTTGCCATCAATAGCAGCAGATGGTAGACGATTAATGAGGTGGCATGCATATGTAATTGCCTCAGCCCAAAATTCTTTGCCCAAGCCAGCATTGGACAACATACACCGTACCTTCTCCAGCAAGGTCCGGTTCATACGTTCTGCCACTCCATTCTGTTGTGGTGTATGTCTAACAGTGAAGTGTCGGACGATGCCATCATTTTCACAGACCTTATTGAAATGATCATTTTTGTATTCACCTCCATTGTCTGTGCGAATACACTTGATCCTCCTGCCTGTTTGATTCTCCACCATCGTCTTCCATTTGAGAAAAATTCCCAACACTTCATCTTTGTTTTTCATTGTATACACCCACACTCTTCGAGAAAAATCATCAACAAAGGTTACAAAATAGTGCTTCCCACCCAATGAAGGTGTTTTGGAAGGACCCCAAACATCAGAGTGTACATAATCCAAAATGCCTTTAGTATTATGGATCGCTGTACCAAATTTAACCCTTGTCTGTTTCCCTTTGACACAATGCTCACAAAACTCCAAGTTGCAAGCCTTTACTCCTTTTAACAATCCTTGATCTGATAGAGTTTTCAAGGATTTTCCTCCAGCATGTCCCAAGCGCATGTGCCATAGCTTGGTTGCTTCTGCCTCTTTGTCGTCACTGGATGTCACTGTCGCTGTCCCAATAACTGTACTGCCACGATAGCGGTACATATTATTATTCTTCCGATTAGCCTTCATTACCACTAGTGCACCGGAGCATACTCTCATCACTCCATTTTCTGCAATGATTTTGAACCCTTTTGATTCTAGGGCTCCCACAGAGATGAGATTCTTCTTCAAATCCGGTACATATCGAACATCTATCAATGTTCTGATCATTCCATCATGGTTCCTTAATCGTATTGAACCAATGCCATATGAGGTAAGAGGGCTGTTATCCGCTGTGTGGACGACTCCATATTCTCCTTCTTGAAATTCCACGAACCAGTCCCTGTTGGGACACATATGATAGCTACAAGCCGAGTCCATCAACCATATGTCTGAAGATGTTGATGACTCTGTTGTAACTAATGAGAAGTCTGAATCATCACAATCAGCTACATTTGAATCCATAATGGCCTTTCCATTGTTATGTTTGGCCTTATTCTTCAACTTCGGACAGTCTTTCTTCCAGTGCCCTTTTTCTCGACAAAAGGCACATTCATCTTTGCTGGGTCTGGATCTTGACTTGGATCTTCCCTTCTTTGTCCTCGTTTGATTTTGAGGACGACCCCTCACAAATAGTGCTTCTCCTTCTCCGCCCTTCTGTTTTTCTCGCTTTCTTTGTTCATAGCTGTACAAAGCCGAACAAACTTCTCTGAGAGAAACTTCGTCATTTCCATGGAGTAGAGTAGTTTCAAGGTGCTCGTACTCATCAGGAAGTGACGCCAACAACATCAAGGCCAAGTCACCATCATCATAAGTTGTATCCATATTTTGCAAATCTGTAACCAACTTATTGAAACTGGTGATATGTTCATTCATCGTGGTACCAGGAACATAGGTGAAGTGAAACAGTCTCTTCTTCATGTACAATTTATTTTGACTGTTTTTCTTCAAAAATTTATCCTCCAGTGCTTTCCATAATTTACTTGCAGAAGTTTCCTTTGTGTATGGATATTTCTGCTCTCTAGCAAGGTAGGATCGAATGGTACCGCAAGCAACACGGTTGATAATTCTCCAATCTTCTTCTCCAATAACATCTGGTTTCTTTTCTTCAATGGCCAGATCTAGCCCTTGTTGAAAAAGGACATCTAGAACCTCGCCTTGCCACATCCCAAAATGTCCGGACCCGTCAAATATTTCGACCGCAAATTTCGCATTTGACACAATTCTTGTCATAAGCGAAGATGCCAATGATGACGTATTGTTGACACTTGATGTAGATTCTTCTTGTTTATTGTCTCCCATCTTTGACACAAATATTATTTAATAGCTGACGACACAAATCAAGATTATTTCCTTTCTGGTGTGGAAGATCAGACTAAGCTGCAACCACAGAGCATACTCAGACAGAACCTTGACTCAGTTACCAAGATAAATCTTTTCTGATGTGGAAGATCAGACTATGCTGCAACCACAGAGCATACTTAGACAGTACCTTGGCTCTGATACCAATTGTTGCGGAAGCCAAATGTATAGAGTGTGAATAAGTCACAACTACTATACCAAAAATTATGACAGCCACCAAATAATAAATAAGACAATAAAGCAATAATAAAGGGAACACCAGAATTTACGAGGTTCGGCTAATTTTGCCTACTCCTCGGACACAACCAATATTTTATTCCACTCCAAAAATACAAGTGAAATAATACTAAAGAGAGAAGATACAAATGCCTTAAACAGATGAGAAGGCAAATGAGAGGTGTGTTTCAATCCTAAACATTAGGCCTTCTTTTATAGGGGAAAAATCCCCCCAAACTTAACTCCCAACCAATGTGGGACTTTGGCATTTTGCCAAACTTCAACACTCTGCTCTTCGAGTGAGCACTCTGTGCGCATTGGGTAAACCCCTACTGTGTAATAGCCTGCAAACCACACAGGGAATGTAAACTGCACTAGGCAAGCCCTATGCGACATGCTCGACCCAGAAAACATTGAGGAAGATCGATCCAAGGTCATCCGTAGGATGCCCGCCCTCCAAACCAACTGGGCCATCCCCGAAGGGACCTTTATTTCTTTCTTGCACTTTACATATTGGGTTGGAAAAAGAAGAGCTGTTTAGGAGGCTAAAAATAATTTTTTTCCCTTCCAGTTATCTATGAGATAAGTGTTTAAATGATGTGGTTAACATTGTAGAAGCATGTACACCTGTGGTAATTACAAACATCTCAAGGAAATGCTAACCAATAGCTTTAATCTAGCTTGTATGTTCTTTTAATGATTGATTTAATGTAGAAATGGTAATATAATGGTCAAAACTACTTGCAAATATGATTAACATGGAACCCTCTCTTAGACAAGTGGAGAATAACTTTTGACCATAGGTAGAATACTCATCTGTAGATTAAAAACATCTTGATTTTTATAACAGTCCCTTCAGCTATTACTTGGATTCTGATAGCTTCCATTAGTACATAAGTTCCATAAATTGTTGACATGACTATTTCAACATCTTTTTCAGCATATAATGCTGGACTCTACAAAGGTCTTAAGCAGCTAAGTGAGCTCATTTCGTCGTACCAATCACTTAAGGACACAGGTCGCGGCCCTCAGATAGTGAACTTTATCATCGGTACTGCTAGACAGTGCAATCTCGGCAAGGATGTCCAGCTTCCGGAAGAAGGTAAGGAACAACAATATACCCAGTGTAATCTTACAAGTTGGGTCTGGGGAGGATAGTGTGTATGCAGCCTTACCCCTATCTTGTGAAGGTAGAGAGGTTGTTTCCGATAGACCCTTGGTTCTAGCAAGACACACTCAGTAGAAGGTAAGGAAATATCAGCCAAAGAGACCTTAGCTTGTGGCTGGTAAAGTGTACTCTAAAATTATGGAGATCGAGTCTCGTCTCCTGCCATGTGGCCTTCACATCATCAGAGAGCCTCCGACAACAATGGAGGCAGTTGCTACCCTTGTTAACATAGCTGCGTTGGACGGTCCTGAAGATGGTATTGTTAAGTTTGGCAGAAATGTTTGTCCCACATCGGTGGGAAAAGAAGAGTTGGGGGGATTTTCCCCCTATAAAAGAAGGCTTAATGTTTAGGATTTAAACACACCTCTCATTTGCCTTCTCATCTGTTTAAGGCATTTGTATCTTTTCTCTTTAGTATTATTTCACTTGTATTTTTGGAGTGGAATAAAATATTGGTTGTGTCCGAGGAGTAGGCAAAATTAGCCGAACCTCGTAAATTCTGGTGTTCTCTTTATTGCTGCTTTATTGTCTTATTTATTATTTGGTGGCTGTCATAATTTTTGGTATAGTAGTTGTGACTTATTTACCCTATATACATTTGGCTTCCGCAACAATTGGTATCAGAGCCAAGGTACTGTCTTAGTATGCTATGTGGTTGCAGCATAGTCTGATCTTCCACATCAGAAAAGATTTATCTTGGTAACTGTGTCAAGGTTCTGTCTTAGTATGCTCTGTGGTTGCAGCTTAGTCTGATCTTCCACACCAGAAAGGAAATAATCTTGATTTGTGTCGTCAACTATTAAATAATATTTGTGTCAAAATGGGAGACAATAAACAAGAAGAATCTATATCAAGTGTCAATAATACGTCATCGTTGGCATCTTCGCTTATGACAAGAATTGTGTCAAATGCGAAATTTGCGGTAGAAATTTTTGACGGATCAAGATATTTTGGGATGTGGCAAGGCGAGGTTCTAGATGTCCTTTTTCAACAAGGGCTAGATCTTGCCATTGAAGAAAAAAGACCAGATGTTATTGGAGAAGAAGATTGGAGAATTATCAACCGTGTTGCTTGCGGTACCATTCGATCCTACCTTGCTAGAGAGCAGAAATATCCATACACAAAGGAAACTTCTGCAAGTAAATTATGGAAAGCACTGGAGGATAAATTTTTGAAGAAAAACAGTCAAAATAAATTGTACATGAAGAAGAGACTGTTTCACTTCACCTATGTTCCTGGTACCACGATGAATGAACATATCACCAGTTTCAATAAGTTGGTCACAGATTTGCAAAATATGGATACAACTTATGATGATGGTGACTTGGCCTTGATGTTGTTGGCGTCACTTCCTGATGAGTACGAGCACCTTGAAACTACTCTACTCCATGGAAATGACGAAATTTCTCTCAGAGAAGTTTGTTCGGCTTTGTACAGCTATGAACAAAGAAAGCGAGAAAAACAGAAGGGCGGAGAAGGAGAAGCACTGTTTGTGAGGGGTCGTCCTCAAAATCAAACGAGGACAAAGAAGGGAAGATCCAAGTCAAGATCCAGACCCAGCAAAGATGAATGTGCCTTTTGTCGAGAAAAAGGGCACTGGAAGAAAGACTGTCCGAAGTTGAAGAATAAGGCCAAACATAACAATGGAAAGGCCATTATGGATTCAAATGTAGCTGATTGTGATGATTCAGACTTCTCATTAGTTACAACAGAGTCATCAACATCATCAGACATATGGTTGATGGACTCGGCTTGTAGCTATCATATGTGTCCCAACAGGGACTGGTTTGTGGAATTTCAAGAAGGAGAATATGGAGTCATCCACACAGCGGATAACAGCCCTCTTACCTCATATGGCATTGGTTCAATACGATTAAGGAACCATGATGGAATGATCAGAACATTAACAGATGTTCGATTTGTACCGGATTTGAAGAAGAATCTCATCTCTGTAGGAGCCCTAGAATCAAAAGGGTTCAAAATCATTGCAGAAAATGGAGTGATGAGAGTATGCTCCGGTGCACTAGTGGTAATGAAGGCTAATCGGAAGAATAATAATATGTACCGCTATCGTGGCAGTACAGTTATTGGGACAGTGACAGTGACATCCAGTGACGACAAAGAGGCAGAAGCAACCAAGCTATGGCACATGCGCTTGGGACATGCTGGAGGAAAATCCTTGAAAACTCTATCAGATCAAGGATTGTTAAAAGGAGTCAAGGCTTGCAACTTGGAGTTTTGTGAGCATTGTGTTAAAGGGAAACAGACAAGGGTTAAATTTGGTACAGCGATCCATAATACTAAAGGCATTTTGGATTATGTACACTCTGATGTTTGGGGTCCTTCCAAAACACCTTCATTGGGTGGGAAACACTATTTTGTAACCTTTGTTGATGATTTTTCCCGAAGAGTGTGGGTGTATACAATGAAAAGCAAAGATGAAGTGCTGAGAATTTTTCTCAAATGGAAGACGATGGTGGAGAATCAAACAGGCAGGAGGATCAAATGTATTCGCACAGACAATGGAGGTGAATACAAAAATGATCATTTCAATAAGGTCTGTGAAAATGATGGCATCGTCCGACACTTCATTGTTAGACATACACCACAACAGAATGGAGTAGCAGAACGTATGAACCGGACCTTGCTGGAGAAGGTACGGTGTATGTTGTCCAATGCTGGCTTGGGCAAAGAATTTTGGGCTGAGGCAATTACATATGCATGTCACCTCATTAATCGTCTACCATCTGCTGCTATTGATGGCAAAACACCATTTGAAAAATGGTACGGAAAACCTGCTGTAGATTATAACTCTTTGCACGTGTTTGGCTCAACTGCATATTATCATGTGACGGAGTCAAAATTGGATCCAAGGGCAAAGAAGGCTATTTTTATGGGAATTACTTCTGGAGTCAAAGGATATCGCTTATGGTGTCCTATGACAAAGAAAGTAATATTCAGCAGGGATGTTACCTTTGATGAATCTGCTATGGTAAATAAGGTAACAGAAGATACCAAACAAAATGAAGGTGCTTCTAAGCAGGTGGAGTTTGAGGGAAAATTTATTTTTCCTACACAAGAAGCAGAGGAGGAAACAAATGAAGATTACCCTCTGGAAGGAGAGCCAGTAGAGGAGATTCCAACTCAGGAACCTCAACAACAACTTGAATCAATAGCAACCAGCAGGCCAAAAAGAACAATAACGAAACCTGTTCGTCTCATAGAGACGGTTGCTTGTGCAACCTCAATTGTAGCTGATGATGTTCCTACTACTTATAAAGACGCTGTCCAAAGTTCAGAAGAAGATAAGTGGAGGATTGCCATGAATGATGAAATACAGTCCCTTCATCAGAATCATACATGGAGATTGGCCAATCTCCCGAAGGGAAAGAAAGCAATTGGGTGCAAATGGGTATTTGCAAAGAAAGAAGGATTTCCTAACCAAGTAGATGTTCGCTACAAAGCAAGATTGGTGGCCAAAGGATATGCTCAAAAGGAGGGAATTGATTACAATGAAGTGTTTTCTCCAGTTGTAAAACATTCCTCCATTAGAATTATGTTGGCTTTGGTAGCACAATTGGATTTGGAACTAGTTCAGATGGATGTAAAAACTGCATTTTTACATGGAAACTTGGAGGAGGAAATCTACATGACTCAGCCAGAAGGATTCAAAGTTGCTGGAAAAGAAAATATGGTATGCAAACTTGAAAAATTATTGTACGGATTGAAACAATCTTCTAGACAATGGTACAAGCGATTTGACGAGTTTATGTTGCGGCAAGGGTACAAGAGAAGCAAATACGATCATTGTGTGTATTTGCGCAAGCTTAAAGATGGTTCCTTTGTATATCTTCTCCTATATGTTGATGATATGTTGATAGCTTCCAAGAATTCGGAAGAAATTGATAAGTTGAAGATTCAACTGAAGAAGGAGTTCGAGATGAAGGATTTGGGTGAGGCAAAGAAAATTCTTGGCATGGAGATAATTAGAGATAGACGTTCAAAGAAACTCTGTTTATCTCAAAAGGAATATTTGAAGAGAGTACTTCAACGTTTTGGCATAGATGACAAGACTAAGCCAGTTAGTACTCCACTTGCTTCCCATTTTAAGCTAAGTACTACTATGTCGCCAATGGATGAAGCTGAACGAGAGTATATGTCAAAGGTACCATACGCAAATGCTGTTGGTAGCTTGATGTATGCAATGGTTTGCACAAGGCCTGACATTTCACAAGCTGTTGGAGTTATTAGCAGATATATGCACAATCCAGGGAAGGAGCATTGGCAAGCTGTGAAGTGGATTCTACGGTATATTCATAATACTGTAGATGTCGGGTTAGTTTTTGAGCAGGAAGACAATCAGTCTGTAGTTGGATATTGTGACTCAGATTTTGCGGGTGATCTGGACAAACGAAGATCAACTACTGGTTATGTGTTTACTTTTGCAAAGGCACCAGTTAGTTGGAAGTCTACTTTGCAGTCAACAGTTGCTTTGTCTACAACAGAGGCAGAGTACATGGCTATTACAGAGGCTGTGAAAGAGGCAATTTGGCTTCAAGGATTGCTAAAGGAGCTTGGTGTTGAACAAAAAGGTATCACAATTTTTTGTGATAGTCAAAGTGCTATTCAATTAGCGAAGAACCAAGTTTATCATGCAAGGACGAAGCACATTGATGTTCGATACAGTGAAGAAAATTCATACTACGGAGAATCCTGCTGATATGCTGACAAAGGTGGTGACTGCGGTCAAGTTTCAACATTGTTTGGATTTGATCAACATTGTTGAAAACTGAAGATTGAAGATGAAGACACAATCAAAATTTGTTATTGAGAGAAAATTGAAGATGTGGAATTTTGCCAAGGTGGAGATTTGTTAAGTTTGGCAGAAATGTTTGTCCCACATCGATGGGAAAAGAAGAGTTGGGGGGATTTTCCCCTTATAAAAGAAGGCCTAATGTTTAGGATTTAAACACACCTCTCATTTGCCTTCTCATCTGTTTAAGGCATTTGTATCTTTTCTCTTTAGTATTATTTCACTTGTATTTTTGGAGTGGAATAAAATATTGGTTGTGTCCGAGGAGTAGGCAAAATTAGCCGAATCTCGTAAATTCTGGTGTTCTCTTTATTGTTGCTTTATTGTCTTATTTATTATTTGGTGGCTGTCATAATTTTTGGTATAATAGTTGTGACTTATTCACATTATATACATTTGGATTCCGCAACAGGTATTTCTTTCCTTCCATCTATATTAGCAGAGACAGTTGGAAGGAACATAGAGGATATCTACAGAGGAAATGATCAAGGTATTTTACGAGATGTGGAACCGCTACACCAGATAACTGTGGTGTCACATGGAGCAATTTCAGCATCCGTAGAACGTACCACTAGCAACAATGTCCCTAATAAGCTGACCTCAATTCTTGGTTTTGGTATAAATGATCCATGGATTCAATCAACCACAGCAGTAGTAAAAGGATGGAAAACCCTGTGATAGACCAAGGTGTGAACAAAAAAAGAGCAGCCCGGAGCACTAAGCTCCCGTTATGTACGGGATCTGGGGAAGGGCCGACCACAACGATCTATTGTATGCAGCCTTACCCTGCAATAATCTGCAAGAGGCTGTTTTCACGGCTCGAACCCGTGACCTCCTGGTCACAGGAAAGCAACTTTACCGGTGATAGACCAAGGTGTGAAGACTGTTAATTAGTTGCTTTAGGACTGCAATATTTATATTATTTTCCTGCAGTTTGTATTTTCAGTTTTATTAGGAGTTAACTATCATGGTCAGTTCCATGACTTAAAAGTAGGGTCATGATCTATTTTAGTTTTCTTTTTAGGATATGTTTTAAGAACCTGTCTTTCTACAGAATTAACTGAACTCTTTGTATGCTAGTTTCTCTAAGTCATCTTCTTAATTTTAGTTCTTCATATTCTCCCTGCTTCTTGTTGTGTTTAAAAGTAGACACTGGCTTCATCGTGTTTTGCTGTCATTTGTGCTTTAAATCTAACAATTGGTATCAGAGTTTTCGTCTTAAGGGATCTGTGATCAAGTTGGAGAAGTTATGGATGCTGAAGTGAGTTTCTCACCAATTGCTCCGCCGGTCTTTGATGGAGATAGCTATCACATCTGGGCAGTACGAATGGAGACATATTTGGATGCTTTGGATCTCTGGGAAGCTGTGGAAGAGGATTATGAAATTTCAGTCCTACCAAATAATCCCACCATGGCTCAGATCAAAGCACACAAGGGAAAGAAGACAAAGAAATCGAAGGCCAAAGCATGTTTATTTGCTGCTGTATCGCCAACAGTTTTTACACGGATAATGTCTCTGAAAACTGCAAAAGAAGTATGGGATTATCTCAAGGAAGAGTATGCTGGAGATGAGAGAATAAAAGGTATGCAAGTTTTAAACTTAATTAGGGAGTTTGAATTGCAAAAGATGAAGGAATCTAAATCAGTTAAGGAGTACTCAGATAGACTTCTGAATATTGCAAATAAGGTGAGGCTACTAGGCTCTACACTCGCAGATTCAAGAATTGTTGAGAAGATTCTTGTAACAGTGCCTGAAAGGTATGAAGCAACAATTACGACCTTAGAATACTAAGGATTTGTCAAAAATTAGTTTGGATTTGTCAAAAATTAGTTTGGCAGAGTTGCTAAATTCCCTGAAAGCTCAAGAGCAAAGAAGGCTCATGAGACAGGATGTTACAACAGAAGGGGCTCTTGCTGCTAAGCACCAGGTTGATGGTAAAAAAAAAATAAAGAAGAAGAAGAAGAAGAATCAAGCGTCAAATGAAGGAGAAACATCAACCAACAGTAAAAGTAAGGGAGGAAGTATGAAGAAAAACTACCTCCCTTGCCACCACTGTGAAAGAAAAGGTCACCCGCCATTCAAATGTTGGAGGAGACCTGATGCTAAGTGCAAGAAATGCAATCAACTCGGACATGAAGCCGTGATTTGCAAAAATAAGGCCCCCCAACAGGAAGCAGATGCTCAAGTTGTTGATCAAGAAGAAGAGGATCAACTTTTTGTTGCAACATGCTTCTCAAGTAAGAGCTCAACGGATTCTTGGTTAATTGATGGTGGTTGCACTAACCACATGACTCATGACAGGAGCCTATTCAAGGAGTTGAAGCCCACTAAAATTTCCAAAGTTAGGATCGGAAATGGTGACCATCTTTCTGCCAAAGGAAAAGGAACCATAGCTATCAAGACAAATACAGGCACAAAGTTCTTTATGTACCTGACCTTGATCAAAACTTGCTAAGTGTAGGACAACTACTTGAAAAAGGATTCAGAATTTACTTCGAAGAGCAGCACTGTCAAATCAGTGACGTGGCTGGACGTGAAATTTTCAGGTTGAAGATGAGAGGAAGGAGTTTTCCTTTCGATCCAACTGAGAAGGAGCAATTGGCTTATTCCACCGGAGCAAGTGTAACTGAAATTTGGCACAAAAGACTTGGCCATTGTCATCTACAAGCATTGTTGCTATTGAAGAAGGATGATATGACAAGAGGGCTACCAACTCTAGTTGATCATTTACCAAGTTGTCAAGCTTGTCAATTTGGTAAGCAAAACAGGAAGCAATTCCCTGAAGCATCATGGCGGGCTTCTCAAAGGCTGCAACTGATTCACACAGATGTTGCAGGACCTCAAAGAACACCCTCCTTAAAAGGTAGCCTCTACTATGTTATTTTCATTGACGATTATACAAGATTCTGCTTGATTTTCTTTATGAAATACAAATCAGAGGTGGCTAGAATTTTCTGGAAGTTTAAGAAGATGGTGGAAAATCAAAGTGGTTACAGAATCCAATCCCTACGGTCTGACAATGGAAAAGAGTATAATTCTGAAGAATTCAACAAATTTTGTGAGGAAGCTGGTATTGTTCATCAGCTCACTGCTCCATACTCTCCGCAGCAAAATGGAGTTAGTGAAAGGAGGAATAGGTATATAATGGAGATGACACGGTGCATGTTGCATGAAAAAGAGCTGCCGAAAAGCTTCTGGGCTGAGGCAGCTAACACGGCGGTATTTCTCCAAAACCGACTTCCCACTAAAGCATTGCAGAATAAAACACCATTCGAGGCTTGGTATGGATTCAAACCTTCACTAAGCTTCATTAAAGTATTTGGTTGTGTTTGTTTCTTTCATGTGCCACAAGTAAAAGAGACAAACTTGATAAAAAAGCAATTCCTGGAATCTTTGTGGGTTATAGCTCATTCTCCAAAGCCTACAAAGTTTATGATCCACAAACAGGAAAGATGATCGTCAGCAGAGATGTGCACTTTAATGAGGAAGAAACGTGGGATTGGGAGAATAATCAAATTCCAGTCAAAGCATCAGCAAAACAAGCATCTGAACAATGGGAAAATGAGTTAGTGGATCATCCTCCAATCCGAGGTACAAGATTACTTTCTGATATCTACCAACAAGGTAATGTGGCAATTTGTGAACCTGCTGGGCACGAGGAAGCACTTCAAGATAAAAATTGGAGAAATGCTATGGAACAGGAGATGTTAATGATCAAGAAGAACAAAACCTGGGAGTTAGTTGACAGGCCAAATGATAGGAAGGTCATTGGAGTAAAATGGGTGTTTAGAACCAAGCTTAATTCTGATGGTTCTATCAACAAACACAAGGCTAGGCTTGTTGTCAAGGGGTATACTCAGATTTTTGGTGTTGATTACTCAGACACTTTTGCTCCAGTAGCTAGGTTGGATACTATTAGACTGTTGCTAGCAATAGCAGCACAAAAAAGCTGGAAGGTGTTCCAGCTAGATGTCAAATCCGCATTTTTAAATGGTATGTTGCAGGAAGAAATCTATGTAGAGCAGCCAGAGGTTTCCATTGAGCAAGGACAAGAAGAAGTTTGTCTTCTTAAAAAGGCTCTTTATGGCTTAAAACAAGCTCCAAGGGCTTGGTATAGCAGGATAGATGAACACTTGTTGAGTTTGGGATTTGTAAGAAGTATGTCTGAAGTTACCCTTTATGTCAAACATAAGGGAACTGATCTTCTTATAGTTTCTCTTTATGTTGATGATCTCTTGGTGACAGGGAACAATGCGTGCCTGGTTGAAGAATTTAAGAAGGAAATGATGCAAGTTTTTGAAATGACAGACCTTGGGCTAATGACATACTTTCTGGGAATGGAAATCAAGCAAGGTTCTGATGAATTTTTTATCTGCCAGAAGAAGTATGCAAGGGAGATACTTAAAAAATTCGGCATGGAGAACTGCAAGGCAACAAGTACACCTATGAATTCAAAGGAAAAGTTAAGCAAAGAGGATGGGACTAATAAAGTTGATGAAGGAAATTTCAGAAGCTTGATTGGATGCTTGATGTATCTCACTGCTACAAGGCCGGATATTCTATTTGCTGTAAGTCTTTTGTCTAGATTTATGCATTGTGCTACTGAGATGCATTTGAGAGCAGCAAAAAGAATTATACGATACATTAAAGGTACTGTCGACTATGGTGTCAAATTCAAGAAGTGTCAGAATCTCAAGTTGTATGGATTCTCAGACAGTGATTGGGCTGGATCCTTTGACGATATGAAGAGTACATCTGGATATTGCTTCAGCCTAGGATCAGGGATTTTTTCTTGGTGTTCCAAGAAGCAAGAAACTGTGGCACAATCCACTGCAGAGGCTGAATTCATTGCAGCAACAGCGGCAGTAAATCAAGCCTTATGGCTGAGAAAAATACTGTGTGATTTGCATATGGATCAAAAAGATAATACAGAGATTTATGTTGATAATCGAGCTGCAATAGCTATTTTACATAATCCAGTGTTCCATGGGAAGACTAAACACTTCAACATTAAGCTTTTTTTCTTGAGGGATGTACAGAAAAATGGAGAAGTGATTCTTGTTTACTGCAAATCTGAAGACCAGCTAGCAGATGTGTTTACGAAATCTCTTCCTGCCAGCAAGTTCGAGTTCCTGAGGCAACGACTTGGAATTTGCAGCTCCTAATGCAAGGAGGAGTGTTAATTAGTTGCTTTAGGACTGCAATATTTATATTATTTTCCTGCCGTTTGTATTTTTAGTTTTATTAGGAGTTAGTTATCATGGTCAGTTCCATGACTTAAAAGTAGGGTCATAATCTATTTCAGTTTTCTTTTTAGGATATGTTTTAAGAATCTGTCGTTCTACAAAATTAACTGAACTCTTTGTATGTTAGTTTCTCTATGTCATCTTCTTAATTTTAGTTCTTCATATTATCCCTGCTTCTTGTTGTGTTTAAAAGTAGACACTGTCTTCATCGTGTTTTGCTGTCATTTGTGCTTTAAATCTAACAAAGACAGCAAGAAAATTGGGCATCAAAAGGACAGATGCTTTGAGAATGTTGGTTATCCACCCAATTGGAGGAAGAAAACGATGAAGTCAGAACTTTACGCAGCAAATTCCAACATTATAAAAGAGTAGGTTATAAATATGAAGACGAGCTCCATCTCCAGTTAATTCCTGACTTCTCTGGCATGACTCTGCTGCCATAAGAATTCATTTCTTCATCGTTTGTTTGTCATTCCCCTTCTTATAGTGGAGTTTACGTTGCTGAGTGTTTATTGGATATAAATGAATTCCTACTGGAATCTGTGAATGCAATGGATATCATTAATCTTGGTTAACTTGAAGGCCAATGAGAGAATTGCCAAAGCCTTTCTTATAATCAGAAAGGTATGTTAGTATACTGTATTTGTAAAATAATTCTGGAAATATAAATAAATATAAACAGAAATGGACATAAACATAAATGACAGAAAACCAATTCGAGCCCACTGAATTCACAGTGTTTCTTTAAGGAATTTAATCCCCTCCTAGTACCCAAGGTTATGGATTATTTCCTCCCAGGATAGAACGAATTACACTGGTGTAGTGGTACTTCAAACCCCAGTGTTTCAGCGAACACAAAGTTCGGTAGCAAATCACACTTACTATTGTTTTGTTTGATGCTAAAATTATGCAGAAGAAGGAGGAGAAATTCAGAATTCGTAGTGAAATTCTAAGCAGAATAGTGTTGTATTTATAGCCAAAGTTGGGCTAAAATCTGAAAAGGTGCAACTCTTCAAAATAGGTGTTTCTGCAAAACGGCCACATCATAAATGTCATTACATAGATGGCTATTTACTCAACAATAAAGAGGGAAAATTGAAGAGGGTAGTTAATTTTCTGTTACAAAAACAGAAAAACGGATTGGATTTAATATTTAATATTAATATTCTGTTATTAAAATAAATATTTAATAACATTTCTGTTAATATTTTACTATTAACAAATAAATTTGGTCCAAAAAGTTAATCAATCAATCGATCATTTGACCAAATCCAAATTCAAATCCAAATCTGAATCCAAATCTGAATCCGAAGCCAAAGCCGAGCCAAGCAAACGACGACGACGACGACGCGAGGCTTGCCTTCTTCTCAACTCTTTAAGAGCTAGAAGAAGAGCAATTGCTTATATACCCATAAAAAACATCTTCCTCTTCCAATATGGGACAATGTCCATTTACCAAGGGGGAAACTTAAAATTTCACTCAAAAATTTCATTTTCCTCCATTTCCCATTCACCCTCTTTTAAGTATTTAATATATTAATTAAATACATAAAAAACCAACAATCCCCCACATGAATGAGGAATGACTATATCACGGAAGTATGCATGAAAAACTGTGAGATTCGCAAGTAAAGATTAATTGCATCTGGATAAGTAGGTTTCCCTTTGAACTTTTTCGTAGTGAACTTATGTCGGATATACTCGATCAATCGGTAGATTTGATATCTTTGAACCGTCGAACTTTGGTGTATACCTAGACAACCACAAGTCACACAACCAACCCTTAACCGTCTTTGGTTCTTATTGTTGTGTTCGTTTCAGCCATGGACACCGCCTGGTTTCATAAGTGCGTAGAGAACTGGCCTTACAAAGTTTTCCTTGAAGCGGGTAACACTTCACACTTACAAAGGTGATTCCTAAATGTGTCATCCCGTAGATACACTATTTGATATACCCCGTATCAAAATTAGAAATCATTAAAAAGCCTTAATGCTTTATCCTTGGTATTGAACATTGCCTCATCACGAGAATGGACCAAAAGTTTAGTTGACAATGTTGAACCTCATTAATGACTTTGTTTGATCTCCTTGAACTTAGATCTTGGGATCTCCAGTCTTCTAGGTAGAGTTACCGCCACTATGACTTGTCTCGGCCACAGTCCCATTCCCCTTGATGACTTCTCAACTACCTCTCTAGTTAGGCCTTTTGTAAGTGGATCCGACACATTATCACTTGACTTTACATAGTCAATCGTGATAATTCCTCTAGAGAGTAATTGTCTAACGGTTTTATGTCTTCGTCGTATATGACGAGATTTACTGTTATACATAACACTCCCAGCCCTTCAAATTGCCGCTTAACTGTCACAATGTATGCATATTGGTGCCAACGGTTTGGGCCAAAATGGAATATCTTCCAAGAAATTCCGGAGCCATTCAGCTTCTTCACCAGTTTTATCCAAGGCTATGAACTCAGCCTCCATTGTAGAGCAAGCAATACAAGTTTGTTTGGATGACTTTCAAGATACCGCTCCTCCACCAATAGTGAATACATATCCACTTGTGGACTTGGAATCAGTTGATCTGGTGATCCAATTTGCATCACAGTATCCCTCAATGATCGAGGATATTTACTGTAGTGCAAAACAAAGTCCTGGGTATGTATTAAATACCCTGAAACTCGTTTCATGGCCATCCAATGAGATTGACCAGGATTACTCGTATATCGACTCAATTTACTTATAGAACAAGCTATATCTGGTCATGTACAATTCATGATGTACATTAGGCATCCCAACACACGAGAATAATCCAATTGTGACATGCTTTGGCCTTTGTTCTTTGCTAATGCAAGATTCATGTCAATTGGAGTCTTTGTAACTTTAAAACCCAAGTGCTTGAATTTTTCAAGTACTGTCTTAATATAATGAGATTGTGACAATGCCAGATCTTGAGAAGTCTTATGGATCTTAATTCCCAGAATTAAATCAGCAACTCCCAAATCTTTCATATCAAACTTGCTAGTTAGCATACGTTTAGTAGCATTTATGTTGGCAATGTCATTACTCACTATGAGCATATCGTCCACATATAAGCAAACAATGACTATGTGATTTGGAACATTTTTAATGTACACACATTTATCGCATTCATTTATGTTAAACCCATTTGACAACATTGTTTGGTCAAATTTCGCATGCCATTGTTTGGGTGTTTGTTTTAGTCCATAAAGGGACTTAACAAGTCTACAGACCTTCTTTTCTTTACCTAGAAACACAAACCCTTCAGGTTGTTCCATGTAGATTTCTTCCTCCAACTCTCCATTTAAGAAGGCCGTCTTAACATCCATTTGATGAATTTCAAGACCATAAACTACAGCTAACACTACTAACGTTCGTATGGACGTAATTCTTGTAACTGGAGAGTATGTATCAAAATAGTCAAGACCTTCTCGTTGTCTATACCCTTTGACCACAAGTCTTGCCTTATACTTGTCAATAGTGCCATCATCTTTCATTTTCCTCTTAAAGATCTATTTAGAACCCAAAGGTTTATTTCCAAGAGGAAGATCAACCAATTTCCATGTATGGTTGTTCAGTATAGATTCTATTTCACTATTGACTACCTCTTTCCATAACAATGATTCCGAAGAAGACATAGCTTCTTTAAATGTTTGAGGCTCATTTTCCAATAAGAAAATCACAAAATCTGGTCCAATTGAAGTAGACGTTCTTTGACGTTTACTACGTCTTGGATCCTCCTGGTTAAGTGTACTTTCTTTTGTTTCTTCCCGAGGTCATTTAAATCCTTCACCAATCGACTCACATTCCTTTTTATACGGATATATATTTTCAAAGAACTCACTATTATCTGATTCTATAACCGTATTATTATGAATGTCGGAATTTTCTGATTTATGAACCAGAAATTGATATGCTTCACTATTAGTCGCATATCCTATGAAAACACAATCAACGGTTTTCGGTCCTATTTTTACCCTTTTGGGTCTAGGAACTTGCACTTTTGCCAAACACCCCCACACTTTAAAATAATTCAAGTTGGGCTTCCTTCCTTTTCATTTTTCATATGGAATGGATTGTGTTTTGCTATGGGTTACTCGATTTAGTATTCGGCTAGCCGTAAGAACGGTTTCCCCCCACAAGTTCTGTGGCAAATCAGAACTTATCAATAATGCATTCATCATCTCCTTTAATGAATGATTCTTTCTTTCTGCAATCCCATTGGATTGGGGCATGTAAGGGGTCGTTGTTTGATGAATAATTCAGTATTCTAAACATATTTGTTCAAAAGGAGATTCATATTCACCACCCCTATCACTTCTTATTATTTTGATTTTCTTATTAAGTTGCATTTCAACTTCATTTTTGTATTGCTTGAATGCATCTATTGCTTCATCTTTACTATTAAGTAAGTAAACATAGCAATATCAAGTACTATTGTCATTAAAAGTGATGAAATACTTCTTTCCACTGCGAGATGGTATTGACTTCATGTCACAAATATCTGTGTGAATTAAGTCTAAAGGATTTGAATTCCTTTCAACTGACTTATAAGGATGCTTAACATACTTAGATTCCACACATACTTGACATTTTGATTTGTCACATTTAAACTTAGGCAATACTTCCAAATTAATCATTTTCCGTAAGGATTTATAATTGACATGATCCAAACGTATATGCCATAATCCATTTGACTCAAGTAAGTAAGACGAAGCTGAAATTTTATTATTATTTTCAACAATCATTATATTCAGCTTGAAAAGGCCCTCAGCGAAGTAACCTTTTCCTACAAACATTTCATTCTTACTTATTACAACCTTATCGAAAACAAAAACGCATTTAAAACCATTCTTAAGAAGAATTCCAGTAGAGACTAAATTCTTCCTAACCTCAGGAACATGAAGGACGTTGTTCAAAATCACCATTTTGCTGGAAGTCATTTTGAGAAATATCTTCCCACATCCTTCAATCTTGGCCTTTGCAGCATTTCCCATAGAAATTGTCTCATCAGGTCCAACAGGAGAATAAGTAGCAAAAGCTTCTTTAACAGCACAAACATGACGAGTGGTTCCAGAATCAATCCACCACTCTTTAGGATTGCCCACCAAGTTGCATTCGGAAAGCATGACACATAAGTCATCAACATCATCATGCTTTTCAACCATGTTTGCTTGACCCTTCTTCTTGTCTTTCTTCGGAGCACGTCACTCTATAGATTTGTGTCCGATTTTTCCACAGTTGTAGCAGTTTCCACTGAACCGCTTCTTGCTTGGGTTGTATTTCGGTCCAGAAGCCTTCTTCCTCTTTTTGTTCTCTTCAACAATATTTGCTCCCATTATTGTTGAGTTCCCACGACCTCTCTTTTCAGTAAATTTATTGTCCTCTTCGATTCTCAACCGAACAATGAGATCTTCAATGGACATCTCTTTGCATTTGTGTTTCAAGTAGTTTTTGAAGTCCTTCCACAAAGGAGGCAATTTCTCAATCATTGTTGCTACTTGGAATGCTTCATTGATGACAAGACCTTCAATGAAATTTTTGTTAGTAAAAATACTAAGATTACTACTTTAAACATCAATATTAATTTGATTTATACCTTCAGCAAGGAGATCGTGAATAATCACTTGCAATTTCTAGACTTGGGTAATAACAGACTTGCTATCTACCATTTTGTAGTCCAAAAACTTTCCAGCAACGAACTTCTTCAACCCGACATCTTCGGTTTTGTATTTCTTTTCAAGTGCAGTCCACAGTTCTTTTGACGTTTCCACACCACTGTAGACGTTATACAAAGCATCCTCCAACCCGCTTAGAATATAATTCTTGCACAAAAAATCTGAATGCTTCCATGCCTCAGTCACGAGAAAGCGTTCATTTTCTGGAGTTTCATCGGACATCACAGGAATATCTTCCTTGATGAACTTCTAGAGATTTAAAGTAGTCAAGTAGAAGAACATCTTTTGCTGCCAGCGCTTGAAATCAATCCCGGAAATTTTTCGGGTTTCTCCGCAATGCCAATACTGCCGGTGTTGTTCAACTGGTTGAGGCATTGGCAGTCACTATTAGAACAACTTGGTTTCCGTTATCATTAGTCATTTCTGTAAAAGAATGACACAAACGTTAAAATCAGGTAGATTTTAATCTCCAATAGAGTACAAAACCACAAAGGTTTTACTCTCCAGAAATAATAAGTACAAATACAGAAAATATATTAAATTCCTTAAGCTTGTTAGTATACTATATTTGTAAAATAATTCTGGAAATGTAAGTGAATATAAATAGAAATGAACATAAACAGAAATGATAGAAAACCAATTCGAGCCCACTAAATTCACAGTGTTATGGATTATTTTCTCCCAGGATAGAACGAATTACACACTGGTGTAGTGGTACTTCAAACCCCAGTGTTTCAGTGAACACAAAGTTCGGTACCAAATCACACTTACTATTGCTTTGTTTGATGCTAAAAGTATGCATAAGAAGGAGGAGAAACTCAGAAAATCGTAGTGAAATTCTGAGCAGAATAGTACTGTATTTATAGCCAAAGTTGGGCTGAAATATGAAGAGGTGCATCTCTTCAGATTGGCTATTTCTGCAAAATGGCCACAACATAAATGCCATTACATAAATGACTATTTACCCAACAATAAAGAGGGAAAATTGAAGATGGTAGTTAATTTTCTGTTACCAAAACAGAAAAACGGATTGGATTTAATATTAATATTCTGTTATTAAAACAAATATTTAATAATATTTTTGTTAATATTTTACTATTAACAAATAAATTTGGTCGAAGCTGAAACCGAAGCCGAAGCGATCCAAGCGAGTGACGACGACGCGAGGCTTGCCTTCTTCTCAACTCTTTAAGAGCTAGAAGAAGAGCAATTGCTTATATACCCATAAAAAACCTCTTCCTCTTCCAATATGGGACAATGTCCATTTACCAAGGGAGAAACTTAAAATTTCATTCAAAAATTTCATTTCCCTCCATTTCCCATTCACCCTCTTTTAAGTATTTAATATATTAATAAATATATAAAAAAAAAACCAACAAGGTATTTGATAGAATTGTTGAAGCCTTCTTGTAACCAATTAGAGAACATGTTGATGCATGAGCTAAGTTACAACAAAACAAATTAAAGTCCATATCAAAGTGTTGGTCTGTATATTCAAAGTAAATCACAAAAATAGAGCTCTTCTTAAGATCATTCAAACCTTTCTATGCTCTATAAAATCTATGGCTTTCAGAAGCTCATTACGACGAAGGGGTTTAGGTAAGTAATAATCCATTCCAACTTGAAAGATCTTATATGTCTCTTCCTTTGTTGTATGTGCTGTTAAAGCTATGATGGGAATTCGAATTCCATAACGTGCCTCTTCTTCCCTAATGCATTTAGTTGCTTCAAATCCATCCGTCACAGCTATCTTCCAAACAACAGAACAAACAAGGATATAAGTTATATGACTTGCCGTCAGTGCACGTAGATTTTACACTATCAGTGTAGTTAATGTGCTATAATAAGTCATCTGCTCTATTTTTCAAGTTTCCGGATTTGGCTTGTTATAAGCAGTTACCAATTATTATAGGCCAACTTATTCACATAATTGCTTATGATGGTTTCCCTATTACCTCTTTATAATGAAGAAGTCTAACGATCTCTGTTTTTTTTTTTTGAAAAAATCCCTATAGCTATTTTTTATTACAAATGAACAATAGCATGCTTCAGCAGCAAAGAGGGAACTCAGTAGTTCAGGTACTCCCACTTTTTTCTTTCAATGTTCCATAACATAAAGTAGTCGATTCTGGGAAGAAGGTAACTAGTTAATAAAATTAGAAAGGAAAAATAGTAGCATATGCAATCAACATTTTAAATGAGTATCTACTAGTTGGACTTCCAAAAGTAGTAACTTATGCAAATGACATCTCAATGCATTAAAAGTTTATCTTAAATCACAATCAATTGCTCTTAGCAATTCAGTTTTATTTTTAATACAAAAATTTAACATTTGCCATTTTTGAACAATTCAATAAAAATGTTAACCTCTAGTGAAGTCCTTTTCTACCTATATTTATTTCTTGGATCCTCCAAAAGTGTCATCGCATCCATGTCTGATCCTCCAAATATTATGCATTTTTTTGAAAGATCTGACACACGTATGACCATATTTTTGGAGGATCCGAGTAACATGGTCTTTAACCAGAAGAATGAATATGAATCATATCTTACCTCACGATCCATGAGAATATAGTCAACTGGTAGTGAAGGAGTGGATGGTGTTATGTCGAGGAAGAGGCAAACCCGAAAATAAAGAAGATAAAGAACACCAATTTTTAACGTGGAAAACCCTTCAAATCGAAGGTAAATCACGAGATCACAAAGATCCAAAAGCTCCACTATAACAATAAGAGGGTCACAAAAGTTTTCCAAATTTTGTTACACAACAAGTGCCAAACACGGAGCAACAATAGCAACAACTAATCAATTGAAGAAAGAGGAGAATCCACAAAAATGAAGTTGTCGTCTGAGGCTCGAAATCAGATGCTACGAGCCACCAAAACCGATCTCCACCTTTCAAATCAAAGATCAAAATGTTATGAGCACTTAGTCAAAATATCAACCCTATCCAACAGTTAACGAATCGGAAAACTTGATTTGAAGTTGGCTGGTCGGAATAAAAATCTGCAGCAAAATAAATACTTTTCGTCTCTCTTCTCTCTTGATGAAAGCTCTCTCAAAAACCACTCTTATGTGCTTAAGTCTTTCAAATACTTGTATCAATGAGCATAGAATAATTCTCCAAGGTTGTCCTATTTATAGATCATGAGTGGTGCTTTCTCTTATGGCCAAAAGCCACTCAAAACAGGAATAAACACCGAATCCAATTTCGAATAGGAATGAAAATAAAAAAAGAATAGGATTAGGCCATTGAGCCTTTGGATAGACAATATGGGCATGTGCCCAACAAACTCCCCCTCTAGTCAAGGGGCCAAATGTGTCTTCAAGTAGAGAAACTATTGACAGGCTTCATGCCTGCCAATTTTCTACAAAACGCATGCTTATCTGCAAGCTTAACTACGAAGTCCTCAGGATGCTCCATATAAATCTCCTCATTTAAATCACCACGAAGAAAAACAGTCTTGGCATCCATCTGCTCAACTTCTAAATCTAGAATTGCGGCTAAGCCTAGAACCACACGAATAGAAGACATCTTGACAACAAAGGAGAAAATTTCATCAAAATCAACTCCTTCTTCTGGCCAAAACCTTTACCAACTAATCTTGCCTAGTATTTAGGCGCAGAGGTATGATTATCTTGCTTTATTATGGATATCCATTTGTTAGATAAAACTCTCTTACCTTTCGGTAATTTCACTAACTTATTTGTGCCATTCTCATAGAGTGACTTCATCTCATCTTCCATGACTTCGATCCACTGATCTTTGTAAGTATTTTGTATGGCTTTATCATAATTCTCAAGTTCTCCCATGTCAGTGAAAAGTACATACTCATCAGGAGGATAACACATGGATGTTTGCTTCTCCCTTGTAGATCTTCTAAGAGAGGTTTCAGGAGCATTCAGTAGTTACCTGAGAAGGAATTGGTTGCTGATCAACCACAACTTCATCAACTGAAGCATCCATAACATCTACACCATGATGATCATTTTGATCGTGATCAGTATCTCCATCATTGTCTTGGGTTCCTTCATGTGCAATAGGTGCCTTAACAATAGAAACTAGATCACTATCAACTAAGCTCTCATTATTCTGAGAATCTATCTTTTCAGCTTTGTTAATATCTTCAATAGTCTAGTCTTCAAAGAATATTGCATCACGACTTCTAATAAGTTTATTGTCAACTAGGTCATAAAAACGATACCCAAACTCATCTTGACCATAACCGATAAAGATGCACTGCTTAGTTTTGACATCCAGTTTGGATCTCTCATCTTTAGGAACATGCACACAAGCTTTACACCTAAAAATTCTCAGGTGATCATAAGAAACATCTTTGGCAAACCAAACTCTGTCTGCGACATCACCATCCAAAGCAACAACATGAGACAAATTGATAATATAGGCAATAGTGTTAAGTGCTTCTGCCCAACATGTATTTGGAAGTTTAGCCTTTGAAAACAGGCATCTAACTCTTTCAACTAGAGTTCTATTCATCTTCTCTGCCAAACCATTCAATTGAGGCGTCTTGGGCAGAGTTTTCTGATGATGAATTCCTTGTTCCTTGCAATAGTTATCAAAGAGACCACAATATTCATCACCATTGTCAATGCGAATACATTTTAATTTCTTCCCCGTCTGTCTCTCAGCTAAGGCCTGAAATTCCTTAAACATGCCAAGTGATTGATTTTTAGATTTCAAAGGATACACCTAGAGCTTACGAGAATGATCATCAATGAAGGTCACAAAATAAAGTGTGCCACCTTTTGAATTTACTTTAAAAGGACCACACAAATCAGAGTATACTAGCTCCAATAAATCGGGTTTTCTTGAGAGAGGATGGCTATGAAAGAAATCCCTTTTCTGTTTGCTAGCTAAATAATAGATACACCTTTTCAGCTTTACTTGTTTTACTCCAGAAAGCAAATTTTTCTTAGCCAAACACATAATTCCCTTCTCGCTCATATGACTCAATCTTCTGTGCCACAATTCTGATAAAGTGTCACTTTCCACCAGATTTATGGAGTCATTAAGAATAGATCCATGTGTCACATATAAATGACCAGACTTGACTCTTCGAGCCACTACTAACGAGCCCTTGGTGAACTTCCATTGGCCATTAAAGAGGGTATTATGGTAACCTTCATCGTCCAATCTTCCTTCGGAGACCAAATTAAAAGGGAAGTCTAGAGCCTGCTTGACATCTTGAAGAACTAACGTTGAACCATTACCAAACACCTTAACTTCACTGGCATTGCCCATCTATAACACTCCGGAATCAACAAGAGTATAAGATGAGAAAAATCTTTTCTTGGTATGACATGTGAGGTAGCTCCAGAATCTACTATCCAGCTCGTCTCATGGGATACCAAATTGATGACGTTTTCATCACAAGCAAAAAGAAGGTCATCTTGAACAATAACAACAACATTGTTCTCATTATTTTCAACTTTCTTTCCTTCTCTATTGTCTTGCAACAACTTGCGGCAAAACCTTTTGATATGTCCTTTCTTTCCACAGTGGTTGCATGTAATATTATGGTATTTGAACCTTGACTTACTTCTACTTTTACCTCTATTCCTCGAGCCTCTTGTTCTATCTCTCCCCCGATCTTGTGTAACCAAGATATCTATTTGCGAGGACGAACCTTGAGATTTTATCCTTAATTCCTCGTTCAACATACCACTCTTGGCATATTCCATGGTCACCTTACCTCCAGGAGCTGAATTTATCAAAGAAACACGAAGAGTTTACCAAGAGTCAGGTAGAGTATTAAGAAGCCACGGTCTTTATATCTCATTATCAAAATTAACTCCCATTCCAGACAGCTGATCAAGGACGCCCTGAAAATTATGTGATCAGGTATAGGGCTGCCTTCCTTGTATTTAAAGGTCTTCAATTGCTTTAGTAGGAACAACTTGTTGTTCCCAATTTTTGAAGCATAAAGAGTCTCTAACTTTTCCCACAATGATCTCGTATGTGTCTCGTTCACAATATGGTTGCGAACATTATATTCTTCCCATTGTCGTATATATCAACATACTTGTTGGTGCTCGAAATCCCAATCTTTATCAGCTATACTCTTGGGTTTATGAGCTGAAAAAGGGGTAGATGCATCTTCTTCACGAACAACAAATCTTTCATCTTGCTTCTCCAAATATTATAATTTCTCCCATTTAAACATACCATCTTGCTCATGTTCACCTCCATTCCGTACCAACCGGGATAAATAACCAAGGCTCTGCTACCACTGTTATGTCGAGGAAGAGACAAACCCGAAAATAAAGAAGATAAAGAACACCAAATTTTAACGTGGAAAACCCTTCAAATCGAAGGTAAAAACCACTAGATCACAAAGATCCAAAAGGCTCCACTATAAAAATAAGAGGGTCACAAAAGTTTTTCAAATTTGGCTATACAACAAGTTCCAAACACGGAGCAGCAATATCAACAACTAATCAATTAAAGAAAGAAGAGAATCCACAAAAATGAAGCTGTTGTTCGAGGCTCAAAACAGATGTTACGAGCCACCAAAACCAATCTCCACCATTCAAATCAAAGACCAAGATGTTATGAACACCCAGTCAAAATATCAGCCATATCCAACAGTTAATGAATCGGAAAACTTGATTTGAAGTTGGCTGGTCGGAATAAAAATCTGCAGCAAAACAAATACTTTTTGTCTCTCTTCTCTCTTGATGAAAGCTCTCTCAAAAACCACTCTTATGTGCTTAAATCTTTCAAAGACTTGTATCAATGAGCATAAAATAATTCTCCAAGGTTGTCCTATTTATAGATCATGAGTGGTGCTTTCTCTTAAGGCCAAACGCCACTAAAAATAGGAATAAACACCGAATCCAATTTCGAATAGGAATGAAAATAAAAAAAGAATAGGATTAGGCCATTGGGCCTTTGGCTGGACAACATGGGCATGTACCCAACAGATGGTCCTATCTGGCTTTGATCTCTAAGGCCTTTGCAAACATAAGCTAGAGCTTGTTCACCATTTTCACATGTGTAAGTATTTGCACCAAGCTGAGAAACTATGGTTCTGCAAATCTTAAGTAGTAGTTCATTATCCTCTACTACCAAGATTGTCCTTCCTGCTAAAGGTAATCTATTACTAGATAACATCAACAGAAACATCTTGTATTTCTCCTTCTAGGCATGGACTTCTAGACCTCATTGGAGTATTCAGAATCTTGATTCTTGAAGTTCTTTCCTCCCTTACTTCTTGTGTAATGGTTGGTAAGATTGTATCTCCAAACTCTGCTACAAATCCGAGGACATGATATAAACAAGAACCATGTAGTGGTTTTGCCATGACTACATCTATAACTGTTGAAGGTAGCTTATCCTCATCTATGCCTGGTTTATCGAGCCAAACAACTCGAAGGGAGATATTCTTCGGGAAGTCCTTTCGAAATTCAGCCATAACACGACTTATTTCTCGCAATGGTCCAACACTTGTGTCAATTATGATCAAGATGAATCTTATAACTGCACTCTTAGAATAAAGTCCTCTACCCCTCATCTGAATGGATGGGATATAATCATCATATGTTCCATCTAAAGCACTAAGGGGAATTTCCTTTGATTTCCCTAAAGATGATGAGTTATATGACAGAAAGGTGATTAATTTCCTTTTCACCTTCTTGAGAGTAGGAGAAAACTGGTCGAGCCACTTCACAACATGTGCCCTTAACCCTATGTTTATCATGAATCTATGAAGAACTTTTCTTCTTTCCTCCTCCCTAATGAAAAGAATGACATCGGATCCTTCTGGTTTCTGATGGCTACTGATACTATTAATTGCTTGATGTTTTTGAACATGAGACTGACATGCTATAAGAAAAATGTTGCATCGAAAGCAATTGCCCTTTTCGCCAATATCATTATCAATGATACCTATTTCACCTCCCATTAACCGAACCTAAAAAGCAAGAAAGAAATATGAGATATGAGGTAATAAGTTCATTAAATTCTTTCTGAGGTAATAAGTTTATTAAATTATACTTGTAATGCTTTCTGCTTTAGCAGAAACTCGTTTACATGTAGCTGAACAAATTCTTGAGTTTTCATGCATACCTTTGTTGTTAGTTCACACATAATTAAAGGACGTTATATATTGGCGATGTTTCTAGTATAATGAAAGTGTAAACTGAAAGCTGGTAGTCCGGTGCACTAAGCTCCCGCTATACGCAGAGTCCGGAAAAGGGTCGGACCACAAGGGTCTATTGTACGCAGCCTTACCCTTCGTTTTTGTAAGAGGTTATTTCCACTGCTCGAATCCGTTACCTCCTGGTCACATGACAACAACTTTGCCAGTTACATCAAGGCTCTCCTTCAGTATAATGAAAGTCTCTTGGAGAAATATGAGTACTAAAAAGAGACTTCAATACCACTGATAAAACAAGAAATTAACCTGAAATTAATAGGAAATTCTTTAACCTTTAGTGTGTGTGTGTCTATGTATCACATATATGAGGTGCAGAACACACTGACTCATTCTGGATGGTGTATGGTAAAAGACATGTGCCAAATACTGAATAATGCCAAGCCCCAAGCAGGTGCCTGCTTTTCCATAATTAGGAGTTGTCTCATTCACTTGAACATAATTCTCAAAAACTGATTTATGTTTCTCTTTAGGAATTCCTTTCCCTGTATAAGATACACGAATATTAGAAGGGTGGTTAGTTAAGGAATTCAAAAGGTAGTTAAGACAGTTAGTTGGAAATTCAAAAAGTAGTTAGAGTTAGTTAAAGTTGTTACAAGAGTTAGTTGGAAGATGTTAGTTGGAAGAATCTGTTAGTCGAAGAAATCTATTAGAAGCTCAATCATTTCATAAAATGTAGTAGATATAAATACATTTATAATCAACAAAGTTACATATATGAAAAGGTAGTTACATATAACTCTAACTACTTCTTCTTCTTCTCTCTTTCAACATTGCGATCCTCGAGTTAGTTAACATCCTGCAATCGCATAACATTGGTATCAGAGCTTCCAATCTTTGGAATCATGGCAAAATGTACTCGATCAACTGATAACTCAATTGAAGAACCATCTGATTTGCGTGAATTGATGCAGAAGTTAGTTGCAGATATTGGGTCTTTAGATGGAGGGGTCTCCAATCTGAGACGTCTGGATCAGACTGTTCTAGAACTCAAAGAACAGTTGACTCATTCTGGTGAAAAGACATCCATTTCCTATTCTACTCTACCTTCTTCTTCTTCTTCTTCTTCTTCTTCTTCTTCTTCCTCTTCTTCTTCTCTCTTTCAACATTGCGATACTCGAGTTAGTTAAACTCCTGCAATCACATAACATTGATATCAGAGCTTCCAATCTTTGGAATCATGGCAAAAGGTACTCGATCAACTGATAACTCAATTGAAGAACCATCTGATCTGCGTGAATTGATGCAGAAGTTAGTTGCAGATATTGGGTCTTTAGCTGGAGGGATCTCCAATCTGTGACGTCTGGATCAGATTGTTCTAGAACTCAAAGAACAGTTGACTCATTCTGGTGGAAATCGAAGGGATAAGACTCATACACAACATGAAGGCAAACCATCTAATGAAAGGTCACCAAGAGAAAAGTGCCCTGCCAGTTATAACCATCACAATTTCAATTTCTCGACATGGTCGAGGATGGAATTCTTGAGGTTTAATGGTGAAGATCTGAAGTCATGGCTATTCAAAATTGAGCAATTCTTTTCCATGGAGAAGGTGCCTGCTGAAGAAAGAGTGGAGGTGGCTGCAATGCCGTTAGAAGGCGAAGCTATACAGTGGCATCTAGCATTTATGAGGTATAGACAATATCTCCAACCATCTACATGGACTGAGTATGTAATGGCAATGGTGGAACGATTTGGAGTCGACTTTGATGATCCTATGGAGGAAATTAAGAAAATTAGGCAAACTAGTACTGTCAAGGAGTATCAAGCTATTTTTGAAAGAAATCTCACAAGAGTTAATCTGTCACAAGAGAATGCCATCAGTTGTTTTCTTGGTGGACTGAAACATAAGTTGAATATTGCTGTAAAACTCACAAATCCCACAACCTTATCCTAGGTGTATAAGACTGCTAGGATGCAGGAGGCTTAATTAGCTGCTATTAGACAACCTCCAATAGTCAGCTATGCATCAAACAATGCTCCCAAAAAGATCATGGATCAAAGGAACAATAGCAGGCCAATGTTACCAACTCCTAGCCAAGGTAATGTTGGGACTTCTAAAGGATTCAATAGAAGAACATTAAGTATAGAAGAAATGAATTAAAAAAGGGCAAGTGGGTTATGCTACTTCTGCAATGAGAAGTATGTACCTGTGTATAAGTGTAAGAATGCCAAACAGATATATGTATTGGAACTAAAGGGAATGGAGGATGGACATGACATAGAGGTGGAGGGTGAACTGATACTATAAGAGGAAGAGTTCAATCAACTAGAACTAGCTCAACCCATAGAGTAGATGGAGATTTCTATCCATGCTCTAAATGGTTCTTTAGGCTACAGAACTCTGAAGGTGACTGGGTATCATGCTAAAAAGGCCTTGAACATACTGATTGATACTGGGAGTTCACATAATTTCATAGATTCTAATTTGGTTCATCATTTGGGATGTAAGATCATATCAACTACTCCTCAAATAGTAGCTGCTGCTAATGGAAATATGATGGTGGACAGAATGTGTACCATCACATGGCTGTTGCAAGGTGCTGAGTTTTCAGCAGAATTCCTATTACTACCACTAGGCTCTTGTGGGGTAGTATTAGGAGTGCGATGATTGCTAACTCTGGGAGATATAAAGATGAATTTCAGGAAGCTAACCATGGAGTTTTGGTATAAAGGGAGAAAACATCTTCTGAGAGGAGTTGGCAATCAAGTCATGGTTCAAGAAGCTGGAAAAATAGCCAAACATATAGGTAGCACTTCTCAGTTATGCATGATTCAAGTAGTGCCTATGGAGAGTGTCGGAGAACATTGGCATGCATTTAAGGCTAAGGAAGAACCTAAAACAAACATTAGATTAGCTCACTTGTTATCTGAGTATTCTAACTTATTTGAGGAACCTACTAAACTACTTCCTTCTAAAGGTGTATTTGACCATAGAATTCTGTTGCATAAGGATACTGAACCTGTAAATAAAAGACACTATAGGTATCCTTCTATGAAAAAGAATATCATTGAGGCCTTAGTACAACAGATGCTTGATCAAGGCATCATACAACCTAGTTGTAGTCCCTTTGCATCACCAGTGGTCTTGGTAGGAAAAAGGGATGGCACATGGAGACTTTGTGTAGATTATAGGGATCTGAACAAACATATTATGAAGAACAAGTTTCCCATTCCAATTGTGAAATACTTGTTAGATGAGTTAGGGGGATCTAGAATTTTTTTCTAAAATAGACGTAAGGTCGGGCTACCATCAACTTAGGATGGCAAAGGAGGATGTGCCCAAAACTGCTTTCAGAACTCACTTAGGTCATTTTAAATACCTGGTTATGCCTTGGCCTCTCAAATGCTCCTGAAACTTTTTAGGGATTAATGAACTCTATCTTTCACAAGTTTCTTAGGAAACATATGCTGGTTTTCTTTGATGATATACTAATCTACATCAAAACTATGGAAGATCATTTCATTCACCTAAGGTCTGTCTCTGTGGAGATGATGAAGCATCAATTATTTGCTAAGAGGAGCAAATGCTTCTTTGGAGTCCACAAAATTGAGTATTTAGGCCACTTTATTACAACTGAAAGAGTCTCTATTGATCCTCACAAAATAGAAGCTGTGAGGAATTGGCCTACACCAACTACACTCAAGCAGTTAAGAGGATTTCTAGGCCTAGCTGGATACTATAGGAGGTTTATCAAGAACTTTGGTATGATTTGCAAACCATTAACTGAATTGACCAAGAAGAGCAATTTCAAATGGTCATCAGTTGCTGATGCAGCTTTTGCTGAATTAAAAGAGGCACTTACTTAGGCACCTGTCTTAGCTTTACTTAATTCCAGAAAGACATTCATTGTGGAGACTGATGCAAGGGGTTATGGTATAGGGGCAATACTCATGAAAGAAGGGCATCCAATAGCCTTTATTAGCAAAGCTCTGTCACATAGACATGCTGCCTTATCTGTCTATGATAGGGAGTTATTAGCTATTGTTCATGCAGTTTCTAAATAGTCACAATACCTGCTAGGACAGAAGTTTATTATAACAACCCGACCTGTCGTTTTGAACTTTTGTACTTTGATCGCCAGTTCCCGGGCATGACTTGCCCCGCGTAACGTATTATGACTGATGTAGATTGTTGGTTTTGGTTTTCAAGAAAAATCGGAATGAATTTGAAGGAACAGTCTCAGTTGAAAGCTTTGAATTTGAAAGGTTTGACTAAGAGTTGATTTATTTGTATATGAGCTCGGATCGGAAATTTTATGTTTGGATAGTTTCGTTGGGTGATTTATGACTTAGGAGCGCGATCAGAATGCATTTTGGAAGTCCGTGGAAGGATTTGGCTTGAATTGGCAAAGTTAATATTTTGGCAAATTCTGGTTGATAGGTGAGATTTTGATTTGAGGGTCGGAATGGAATTCCGAGAGTTGCTGCAGCTTTGTTATGTCATTTGTGATGTGTGTGCAAAATTTCAGGTCATTTGGTCGACTTTTTGATCGAATTCAGATTTCAGAAGTTTTGGAATTCTTAGGCTTGAATCTGAGGGTGATTTGATGTTTTGATGTTGTTTTGAGCGTTCCGAAGGTTGGAACAAGTTTGAATTATGTTATGGGGTGTGTTGGCATGTTTGGTCGGGGTCCCATGAGTCTCGGATAAGTTTTGGAAGAGTTTTTGGAAGATTTTGCCGTTTTGAGCATAAGCATGTAATGATCCAAAGATCCATTTTTAGTTCTAGAGATCGAAATTTGATTTAGAGACTTTCGGAATTTTGATAATGAATTATAGGATTGATCTGGAAAGTTTGGTCTAATTTTATCAAGTCGCGATTGAGTTTTTGACACGGAACATGAGTTAATTGTTTAACGAGCGAAATGGGTATTGAACTAAGCAAATGAGCTCCGAATTGAGTTTCGACTGAAGGTCTATGTTCATATTATTATTTGTGACTCATAGGAACAAGAATCATCGAATTCCGAGTTCGTATGATGGAGTTAGATCCTTTTAAGTGAAAAGAAAAGCTGCTGCAATTTTCTGGGTAGTTTCTGCATTTTTTGCACATGTGAACAGTGACCTCACCTACGTGAATAGTCCGTGTATAGTACCCCATGAACAATACCGTGTACAGTACCCCCGTAACAGTACCGTGAACAGTACCCCCATGAACAGTACCCCCGTGAACAGTCGTGAACAGTACTGGACAAAAATGTTAAGTTCTGGAAAATGGGACTAATACCATTTTCCATTTTTACCAAATTGGAGCTCGGGGAGGTGATTTTTGGGAGATTTTCAGAGAAAACAACGGGATTCGAGGCATTCGGAGGTCGATTTGAGAGACAAAGGCATCGCGAGCTAGAGGATTAGCCGGTTCGAGGTAAGTAATGATTGTAAATACTGTCCTAAGGGTTTGAAACCCCGGATTATACGTCGTTGTGTTACTTTGAGGTGACTTGCACGCTGGATGACGAGCGTGGGATAGAGCACCGCTGGGGATTGTGACCTAGTCCATCCCGAACGAATATTTTAATGCATATTTGATAGTTAATTATTTGATATTATTATATTTTTGGGTTGTATGCCATGTTTGGGGCCTTGTGCCGACTTGTTGAGACCCTTAGGGACATTTTTACTATCTTTCCTCACTCTATTTATTTGAAAGCATATTCTCAGTCATGTTTTACCTGTTTATTGCTCAAATCTGGCTTTATCACTATATTCTTAACATGTGAAAATTGTTTTGGCTTGAGTTCCCTATTTTACTGAGATAGACCGATGGTCTAATTGTGAGATTGATAACTGAGAGTCTGATGGTGAGGTTAATGACTGAGAGAGGCCGAGGGCCTAGTTGTGAGGATTATATATCTATGGATCGGGCTGCACGCCGCAACAATGTGTGTGTGTGTATATATATATATATATATATATATATATATATATGGATTGGGCTGTACGCCGCAGCGATACTTATATGGATCGAGCTGCGCGCCGCAACAATATAGCGCTTGGGCTGTAGGAGCCCCTCCGGAGTCTGCACACCCCTAGTGAGCGCAGTCGACTATTTATATGGATCGGGCTGTGCGCCACAGCGATGCATGGATCGGGCTGCACGCCACAACAGTTACTTTGATTTCAGTTATTGTGAGAGATATACGGATCGGGCTGCACACCGCAGCGGTTACTATATGGTACCAATTGAGCATGAAGGCTGAGTGCGAGTACTGATTGGTAAGAGTTGAGTCACGAGTGACAGAGAGGCTATCCCGAGAGGCGATAGATATATACATGCATATGAGTGGTGTTTTGCCTGAGAGGCCTGTTTATGGACTTATTGATTTCACTCCTCTTAAAATGCGTTTCTATCGAATATGTTGATTTATTGACTGTTTTCACTCATCTTTATATTGAGCCTCTGTCGGAAAGTTGCACAAATGTTTTAAAACAACTTTTATTTAAACTGGGGTTTATGAGATGTTCAGAAATTAATCACTGATTTGACATTGGTTATTTCTACTGAGATTTTCAAGTTATGAAGTGTTTGTGATTACTGTTTTGCCCTCGGGGCTGTTTTATGAACTATGCTTTGCCCGTGGGGTTGATTATGACTTTAATCTCTATTATTATTTTAAATGGTATTGAACCCCTACTGAAACTGTTGGAAGATATTTCAAAGATGATTTTTACTAAAAGTTGGATTTTAAAAGGGAAGATTGACTCGTATTATGATTTGAAAGCTTGTTGTGTTTATTGAACCCACCGTAAATGTGGATTCATTGTTTCCTACTGCTCAGCCTTTATTTACTCTTATTACTTGTTGGGTTGGAGTACTCACATTACTCCTTGCACCTCGTGTGCAGATTCAGATATATCGGAACCCGGTAGCGGGTGTTGATAGCTCAGCTGCGGAGTCATCAGAGTTAGCAAGGTGGCTGCATGACGTTCGCAGCACCGCTTCCTTCCCCTCATTGTTGTTACTGTATTTGGTACATTTTTAGACTTTTGTGTATTCAGACCTTGATAGTTGCTCATGACTAGTGACACCCCGATGTCGGGCTGGTATTTTATTCTGCACTGTTATTCCAGGATTTTATTATGAGACATTGTTTAATTTAAAGACTTAAAAATGACTCTTAATGCTTAAAGGGTTAAGGTGAGTGTTGTGTCGGTTGGCCTTGTCTTCACGAGAGGCACCATCACGACCGGGCTGGTTTGGGGTCGTGACAAGTTGGTATCAGAGCCTAGGTTATATAGGTCTCACGAGTCATGAGCAGGTTTAGTAGAGTCTCACAGATCGGTACGGAGACGTCTGTATTTATCCTCGAGAGGCTGCAGAACCTTTAGGAAAACTTCACATTCTTAAATTTTTATCGTGCGTCCTTTGATTCAGCTTGAAATGTAACTCTTTGAATTCCTTCCACGCGTTCGTGTGCACGCATGAGCGCTCAGTATCAGATATGCCTTTATGGCTTGTGATTCCATGATCGAGGGGCGAGATACGATCTCTGTGTGTTGATTTTGGGCCAGTCTGGAGGACTTGAGGCCGGATTTTTGCGTATAGCTTGAGCACCGAGGTGCTGATTATGTGAGCAAGTATTTTTGAACTTATATGTTCGGTAGTGTCCCTATTAGCGGGAGTGATAGCTGGATAACTATGTGATGAGTATGTTAGTAATGCGAGATGTATCTATCTTTATTTGAGGTATAACCCCGAGTTATGGGTGTGCAAAGAGTCTTTTCATGTGTCCTAGTTGGGAGTGAAGTAAATTTCATGTTGCGGTATGAGTTCAGACTCAGGAAGACTAAGTGACTGCGTAATGGTTATGACGGTGGAAGGTATACATAAATGTTAGTTTAAGGCGAAGAAGGTGGGTTATCTCATGCGAAGTGTTCTGAGATTGTACGATCCTTATGTGTCTGTTAGATTTGCAAGTGAAGGATACGTGTTGCAACTTAAATTGGGTCGCTTAGTGAGTGGGTGTAACTATTGCGAGAGTGTAATGCGAGATTTGCAGAAGAGTTAAAATTCTAGATGATATGTGTTTTCACAAGCTTATAAAAGATTTGAGTTTAATCTCATTATGGTATCATGACATCAATAGAGTATAATCGTTATGAGTTATTGAGCGTGTATTGATCTATGGCTTCGAGCCAAGTGGAGGAGTCCGCTATTGAATAGTTGATTGCACGGTTATGTGCTCTAATGGTTCCAGTTCGAGGCGTATTTGTAAATCAGTTATGGCTCGAGTAAAGGAAATTTCAATAAAGGCTATGTTATGCTTTATGGGTGTACGAGAATCGGGGAATGACTTGAGTTGTGGTTGGTAACGAATGTTCGGTGCATAGAGCAGGAAGTTGCTTGGTTATATTGGAATGAGGTCACATTCTACAGTGTCGGAGTGCAAATGAAGCACAGGTTGTTCGGTTCGTTTAATCAATCTATCTGCGATTTGAGTAGAGTGGATGCCTCTAGAGAATGGTCCTATTGTGTTCAAAATTTTACATGCAATAATTGGAGGCTTTCAAGTTGTACTTATGGATAGAAACTGAGTTTTCCTTGGAAGATGTCAAGACTTGTGGTGTTTTCCATATTAATTGTGGGATTCTATGTATCAGTATCAGGAGGTAACGGATTTAGATCCGCAGGAAGTTCTTCAGAGCGAAGTATTTCGAATGTGGTGCTTTTGGGAATATTTAAGAGAGAATATCAAGTCGAAGATGAATCAGAAGGAAATTTAGATAGATGGGGTAGCTTGATAGTAGACCGAATCGGTATGGTAAGGATATGATTAATTTCTGGTGTGTGTTCGAGGTAATAAGTTCTTTTAGGTATTTTGCGGCGATGCTCTTAGGTTTTGATGGCTTGCTTAGCTTGATTGAGTTAGAAGGATTCAGTCCTGACAGGTCTGATTTGTGCAAAGGGAACTCGGAGAGTTCTTGATGGTTTTACCGTGGTTTGGAGATGTATATTTTCTATGGGAATGCGTACCATGGGATGTATAGTGATTTTCTTCTAGATAGAACCAATGGAAACTTCTTGATTGGTTGAGTACGTAGATGTTTGTGGCTCGGAAGGGATATGAATTTCTCGCGGTTATCTTAGAGTGGTACGGTTTATACGGTATGTTGGGTAAGACTAAGATTTTCATGTGTAAGGTCACAGTTCAGATTTGAATAGAAGGTCATAAATTCTTAGGGCTGCGAGCAGTTTCAGATAATTAGAGAAATGAACTTCAGATGATTTGAGAAGGGATCTACAGATGATTAAGGAAATGGTAATGCTAATTGAGGTGGTTTGACGAGGGTATATGTTCCAGAAAGAGTCAATGTGATTGAGTTGATGGTACTTCGGTAGTATTGCAACACTTCTCGTCAGGTTAGTTGCTGATATTCGAGTTTGCTTGGCAACACCGAAGAATCTTAGAGTATCTCTCGTGGGGTGATTAGGTACTAGAGGTGAGTTATATATGAGAGTGGCGGAATTGGGATCAGATATGGTAATTCATGTGTTTTATGGACTTTGAGATTGGGAGTTCTCATATATAGGTTAGCTTGTGGTTGTGGATGGCAAAATGTGGGTAAGTTAGTCAGATATTAGTATGTGCTATGATTCAGTCATTGTGGACCTTCGAAGGATTATTTATCTGTTGTGTGTAACTGGAGTTAATGTATGGTCCATTGGTAGACCTATATGGGATATGTGTCCGTCATCGAGACGGTTTTGTTGACTTCAAGTTGCTGTTGGCGAAGGATGTGTGGCTTTGGTTGTTTTGAGCTATTAGCAATTATGGGGATCTATGCGTTACCTTTCTATGTTGTGAGACGATACGATCTGTTGGTTATAGGCACCTATAGTGCGGTTCTATCGGAGTTTCATAATGGAAGTCGAGCAGGAAGAGTAATTTGGTGTTGCTCGGGGAACGACGTATCGGTTATGTCCTATCGGGTGTGCGTGGTGTATGTTATTTGCTTCACCGTGAGTATGATGAATTGCTTTTGTTCCAGATATCAAATTGTGCGTGGTTGTCAATTTCGAGCATAGTGACTTAAGGTGGTTCCACGTAGAGCAGTGTTTAAATAAGGTCGCGCATTGCAGTGAATATATGTGGAGGTATGACCTTGCAGGTTAGATTCGTGTGTTATGTTCCTGTGTTGTGAGACGGGTTCTCAGTCTTGTGTTGTGGTGGTACTAGTGAACTTGAGGTTCAGCTCTTTCATTTGAGTCATTTTCATGATTTGAGTATGTTCGGATTGTTGCATATTGATGCGTGTATTGTGCAAGTTGTGGCTTAGGTTTGTATAGATGCGTCATGTCACCAGAGTAATGTGCTGGTTTAGAGGAGATCGTTGGGGATCATTAATAAATACAAATGGATTCGATTTCAACATGTTTGATGGGTAAATATCGAGGTTCGGTTCAGAAATTTGCTATGGTCCTTGCCAAAGGAGAAGTAACCTTATGGATGACTGATCTGAGATATGGTTATGATTTATTGCGTGTTTCATTTATCATTGGTAGTATATGGAAGTGTTGGAATGAAACTTTAGTTGATAAGAGGTTTCTACAGGTATTCGGGTGTTGTGTGCAATTGCTGTGAATGGAAGTTATCGCTAATGTGTTTGAGTTACGTGGTATATCGGATAATTGCACTTGAGGTTGCAAGCATGGGTTACTTCAGCTAGGTCGGGTCTATTCAAAGTATAGGTGTAAGGTTTTGATCGTATTGATGTTTTCAGAAGTGAAAATGTGGTTCTATGGCTTATGGGCTAGATTGGATTGTGTAATTTTAGTTAAACGGTGTTATCAGACCTATATGAGATAGGGTGACGTGGGATCACCCCCGTTTATATGGATGGTAAGGTTATTCAGCGATTGGTAGGCTTTTAGAACAGCTCTGGGTACGTTCGAGGACGAACGTGTGTTAAAGTGGGGGAGGATGTAACGACCCGACCGGTCGTTTTGAACTTTTGCACTTTGATCGCCAGTTCCCGGGCATGACTTGCCCCGCGTAACATATTATGATTGATGTAGATTGTTGGTTTTGGTTTTCAGGAAAAATCGGAATGAGTTTGAAGGAACAGTCTCAGTTGAAAGCTTTGAATTTGAAAGGTTTGACTAAGAGTTGACTTATTTGTATATGAGCTCAAATCGGAAATTATATGATTTGGATAGCTTCGTTGGGTGATTTATGACTTAGGAGCGCGATCGGAATGCATTTTGGAAGTCTGTGGAAGGATTTGACTTGAATTGACAAAGTAAATATTTTGGCGAATTCCGATTGATAGGTGAGATTTTGATCCGAGGGTCGGAATAGAATTCCGAGAGTTGATGTAGCTTCGTTATGTCATTTGTGATGTGTGTGCAAAATTTCATGTCATTTGGACGTCGTTTGGTCGACTTTTTGATCGAATTCGGATTTCAGAAGTTTTGGAATTCTTAGGCTTGAATCCGAGGGTGATTTGATGTTTTGATGTTGTTTTGAGTGTTTCGAAGGTTGTAACAAGTTTGAATTATTTTATGGGGTGTGTTGGCATGTTTGGTCGGGGTCCCATGAGTCTCGGATAAGTTTTGGAAGAGTTTTTAGAAGATTTTGCCGTTTTGAGCATAAGCATGTAATGATCCAAAGATCCATTTTAGTTCTAGAGATCGAAATTTGATTTCGAGACTTCCGAAAGATAATGAATTATAGGACTGAACTGGAAAGTTTGGTCTAATTTCATCAAGTCACGGTTGGGTTTTTGACACGGAACATGAGTTAATTGTTTAACGAGCGAAATGGGTATTGAACTGAGCAAATGAGCTCCGAATTGAGTTTTGACTAAAAGTCTATGTTCATATTATTATTTATGACTCATAGGAACAAGAATCATCAAATTCCGAGTTCGTATGATGGAGTTAGAGCCTTTTTAGTGAAAAGAAAAGCTGCTGCAATTTTTCTGGGCAGTTTCTGCATTTTTCGCACGTGTGAACAGTGACCGCACCTGCGTGAACAGTACCGTGTACACTACCCCGTGAACAGTACTGTGTACCCGGTAAACAGTACCGTGAACAGTACCCCCGTGATCGGTACCCCTATGAACAGTACCCCCGTAAACAGTCGTGAACAGTACCAGACAGAATGTTAAGTTCTGGAAAATGGGATTCATTTTTACCAAATTGGAGCTCGGGGAGGTGATTTTCGGGAGATTTTCAGAGAAAACAACGGGATTTGAGGCATTCGGAGGTCGATTTGAGAGACAAAGGCACCGCGAGCTAGAGGATTAGCCGGTTCGAGGTAAGTAATGATTGTAAATACTGTCCTGAGGGTTTGAAACCCCGGATTATACGTCGTTGTGTTACTTTGAGGTGACTTGCACGCTGGATGACGAGCGTGGGGTAGAGCACCGCTGGGGATTGTGACCTAGTCCATCCCGAACGAATATTTTAATGCGTATTTGATAGTTAATTGTTTGACATTATTATATTTTTGGATTGTATGCCATGTTTGGGGCCTTGTGCCGACTTGTTGAGACCCTTAGGGGCATTTTTACTATCTTTCCTCACTCTATTTGTTTGAAAGCATATTCTCAATCATGTTTTACCTGTTTATTGCTCAAATCTGGCTTTATCACTATATTCTTAACATGTGGAAATTGTTTTGGGTTGAGTTCCCTATTTTACTGAGATAGACCGAGGGTCTGATTGTGAGATTGATGACTGAGATAGACTGAGAGTCTGATGGTGAGGTTAATGACTGAGAGAGGCCGAGGGCCTAGTTGTGAGGATTATATATCTATGGATCGGGCTGCACGCCGCAACAATGTATATATATATATATATATGTATATGGATCGGGCTGCACACCGCAGGAATATAGCGCTTGGGCTGTAGGAGCCCCTCCGGAGTCTGCACACCCCCAGTGAGCGCAGTTGACTATTTATATGGATCGGGCTGTGCGCCATAGTGATGCATGGATAGGGCTGCACGCCGCAACAATTACTTTGATTTCAGTTATTGTGAGAGATATACGGATCGGGCTGCACGCCGCAGCTGTTACTATATGGTACCAATTGAGCATGAATGCTGAGTGCGAGCACTGATTGGTAAGAGTTGAGTCACAAGTGATAGAGAGGCTATCCCGAGGGGTGATAGATATATACATGCATATGAGTGGTGTTTTGCCTGAGATTTTCAAGTTATGAAGTGTTTGTGATTACTATTTTGCCCGAGGGGCTATTTTACGAACTATGCTTTGCCCGAGGGGTTGATTATGACTTTAATCTCTATTATTATTTTAAATGATATTGAACCCCTACTGAAATTGTTGGAAGGTATTTCAAAGATGATTTTTACTAAAAGCTGGATTTTAAAAGGGAAGATTGACTCGTATTATGATTTGAAAGCCTGTTGTGTTTATTGAACCCACCGTAAATGTGGATTCATTGTTTCCTACTGCTCAGCCTTTATTTACTCTTATTACTTGTTGGGTTGGAGTACTCACATTACTCCTTGCACCTCGTGTGCAGATTCAGGTATATCAGAACCCGGTAGTGGGTGTTGATAGCTCAGCTGCGGAGTCATCAGAGTTAGCAAGGTGGTTGCATGACGTTCGCAACACCGCTTCCTTCCCCTCATTGTTGTTACTGTATTTGGTACATTTTTAGACTTTTGTGTATTCTGACCTTGATAGTTGCTCATGACTAGTGTCACCCCGATGTCGGGCTGGTATTTTATTCCACACTGTTATTCCAGGATTTTATTATGAAACATTGTTTAATTTAAAGACTTAAAAATGACTCTTAATGCTTAAAGGGTTAAGGTGAGTGTTGTGTCAGCTGGCCTTGTCTTCACGAGAGGCACCATCACGACCGGGCCGGTTTGGGGTCGTGACATTTATTATAAGGATTGACTAGAAAGGCCTGAAGTTCCTTATGGAGCAGAAATTGCACACTAACTCTCAACTGTTATGGTTAACAAAGTTGATGCCTTTTGACTACTCTATAGAATACAAGAAGAGAGTGGAGCCTAAGGTAGTTGATGCTCTTTCAAGGGTCACTGGTGCTGAACTATTAACATTAATGCTATCACCTTATGACATTGATTTGTTCCAAAACTTACTATCTAGTTGGGATTCAGATTCTGAGCTTCATCAACTTGTTGAAGAACTTCAACATAACCCTGCTGCTCATAAATAATTCACCTGGACTCAAGTCCAACTAAGGAGGAAGGGAAAACTGGTGATTGGGAAAGTACCAAAACTAAGAAAGGCAATCATGACAACTTGCCATGCTAGTCCTCAAGGGGGTCACTCAGGGTTTTAAGCTACATTAAGGAGGTTGGTGACATTGCTTTAGTGGAAGAATATGAGGAAGGACTGTCACACCTCCTTTTCCTATACCCTTTACGGGTATAGGGGAGTTTTTTCCAATTTAAGTGACAATCGAAATGAGATTATTTATTTAATGTTCAGAGTCGCCACTTGGGATAATTTATGGTGTCCCAAGTCACCGGTTTGAATCCCGAATCGAGGAAAGATTGACCCTATTTTATAGTCCGCGAACACAAAAATCTGGGTAAGGAATTCTGTTAACCCGAGAGAAGGTGTTAGGCATTCCCGGGTTCCGTGGTTCTAACATGGTCGCTCAACTATTATTATTGGCCTAATTATCTGATTTAATTACACATTTTAAACCTATGTGCCCTTTTAACTTTCTAACTGCTTTTAATACTTTTGGAAAAATTTCAGGTTATTTAAAACACATCGTAAGCCACACTACATGAAATGCACCCGTGATTTACAACATATTTTATTATTATTAACATTCAAAATTATGGTAGGGTCACATGAAATGCGCACCCGAATTTGGATTTGTGCATCATGACTATGCCACGAGAACCGTACCCATAATCACGATGATTACTTATGTGCCGAAAAGTTTGCCTACTCGAGTTTAATGGCCTAAACATGCTCCTAACGATTAAATTGATAAAAACAAATAAACGAATGACAAAATTTATCCAAGAGCTCAAATCATTTTAATTTCAGTTTTTGCCATGATCAATTTATCTTAAGAAACTCAAATCTTTTTTTAAAAAAAAAAAAAATTCCAAACCCTCACTACCCATAAAGGTCTTAACATGAATGCAACTAATCCATAGTCAATACATTATAAACAACAGAATCTCAAATAAAAGTTATTAATTAAATAGCAAGATCTTAAACAATATCCAACAAAGCAAAAAGGGATCTAAAAGTCAAAGAGATAAGAAATGACCTCGGAGTAAACTATCTTTGAATCTGAAAATATTTTATTACCGAAAACCTTGGACGGCGATGGAATCACGAATTGGACCGCGACCGAAAACCCGATGGATCCTTATTTGACTAGGAAATCTCGAACCCCAACTCAGAAACTTCAGCTAAACATTATTAGAAAGGAACTAGGTTTTGGTTTTCATTGAATTTTAGCGTGAGTTCGGATTGAAGTGGCGGCTGACTTAGGAAAATTACAATATTGATTCTTTGATTTTGTTTGAAGTTTCTCAATCCATTTCTAAGAATTTTTTGAAATTCAAAAAGGTTGCATAGATTTTGCAGCGATGGATTTTTGCTCAAATGTTGATGTAGATGGAAAGACACCGTCTTTGTTTTCTTCTTTTCCCTTTTTGTCCATTTTTTTTGCGTTCTTTTTTATTTATAAACTCATAAGTTTTCTTTGTTTGAAATAGGGACGAAAATTGTGTCCAAATCAAAGCTTGGAAGTTTGAATCTTTTTTCAAGTGTCGTGCTCAAATGTTGTCAGCACAAAGGCGGTTTGAGAAGGGGAAAGAAAAATTTGTTCGATCTGCAGGAACCCTACATGAGGAAAGGCATGGTTCAGGGGCAAGGAATTTTGTTCATTTTACCGAGATCTTCCAGGAAGAAAGCATGGCTCATGTAAGTTCATTCTCGGCTTTTCAGGACCCTCCTGGATAATGGGATTAATTTAAAGTTCTCAGAACCCTCCTAGATAATGGGATCTAGTTTTAAGTTTTTAAGACCTTCATAGATAATAAGATTTAGCGTAAGTTTTACCTTTAGGAAATAGAATTTAGCTTTGAAGTTGTCACTCTTAAGATGAGATTTAATTTTAAATTTTTAGAACCCTCCTGGATAATGGTATTTAACTTTTAAATTCTTAGAGCTTTTGGGTACCATGATTCGATTAACACTCACAGATGTTCCCAAAATCAAACTGGGGCAAAAAAATTTCTTTTGTTTTGTCTGTTTTGTTGTAATCAGATTCAAAGGAAAAGTAGTTTCAAGAAGAGGACAATTCGGGTTCAACAATCAGGCGCCCACCTGGAGAACAAGGGAAGACGACACAAATTCAATGGAAAGCAAGTCAAGCTCAACAATCAGGCGCCCACCTGGAGAAAAGGGGAAAATGGTTCAAGCTTCAAGGGAAAACAGTTTCAAGTAACAAGAGGAGATGGGTCAAGTTCAACAATCAGGCGTCCACCTGGAGAACAAAGGAGAACAACTCAAGTTTCAAAGGAGAACGATGTGAGTTCAGCAATCAGGCGCCCACCTGGAGAGCAAGGAAAAATGGTGCAAGTTTCTAAGGAAAACAGTTCCAAGTAGCAGGAGAAGATAGGTTTGAGTGTCTGCAATCAGGAGCCTACATGGAGAACAAGGGAAAACAATTCAAGTTTCAGAGGAAAGAAATACAATTCAAATGTTGGTAATCAGGCACCCACCTGGAGAACAAAGGGAAAACAGCAATGTTCAAAGGAAGACGGTTCAAGTTTAGTAATCAGGAGCCCACCTGGAGAACGAGGAAAAACAAGTCAAGTTTTGAGGGAAAACCAGTGCAAGTGCTGGGAATCAGGCATCCACCTGGAGAACAAGGATAAGTAGTTCAAGTCTCAAGGAAAAACAGTGCAAGTGTTGGAAATCAAGCACCCACCTGGAGAACAAGGAGAAGCGATTCAAGTCTCAAGGAAAAATAGTAAAGTTTAGGAATTTAGGCGCCCACCTGGAGAGCAAGGGAATACAGTTAAAGTTTTGGCAATCAGGTGCCCACCTGGAGAGCAAGGGAATACAGTTAAAGTTTTGGCAATCAGGCGCCCACTTGGAGAGCAATGGAATATAGTTAAAGTTTTGGCAATCAGGCGCCCACCTGGAGAGCAAGGGAATACATTTCAAGTTTTGGCAATTAGGCACCTACCTGGAGAACAAGGAAAGCGGTTCAAGTTTTGGCAATCAGGCGCCCACCTGGAGAGCAAGGGAATACAGTTAAAGTTTTGGCAATCAGGCACCCACTTGGAGAGCAAGGGAATACAGTTAAAGTTTTGGCAATCAGGCACCCGCCTGGAGAGCAAGGGAATACAGTTCAAGTTTCAAAGGAAGACAACACAGTTTCAAGGGAAATAGTTTAAGGTAACAAAGGGAATACAATACAGTTCAAATATTGGCAATCAGGCGCCACCTGGGGAATAAGGGAATTCACTTCGGAATGCAATTCAAGTTAGCAACAAAAGAAACTCGCAGTAAGAATGCGAGTCAACCGTCCGAGATGATCAACAGAAGTTAGTCACAATCCAGAATAAAAAAAGAAAAGAAGAAAGGCAAGAAGTGAATCCAAATGCAGAAGTTGATGAAAGATGTGAGCTGCTCAAGACATGACTGAAGTCACAGGCATGGTGTGTCCGGTTTTGATCCGAAAAGCTGAAGAAGAATGAACTAGCACCTGCAACTAGCAAGCGTCAAGGTTCAAATCCAAAGTCTGCATGAAGAACCATTCAAGACACAAGATCAAGCTTCAGAAGACTTATAGATAGGAATCTTGTAACTCATAGTTGACAGGCTTAGTTAGTCTTTTTCATTTCTTTTGATTTGATGTAATAATAGGACCGCGGACTGTAACCTCGATGGAATGACACCTCGACCGGCTCTCCACCTCAGTATACTCCATCACTGCTTCTACTTCTGAACTACACGTGGACTGATTTCTTTATAGCCAAGTATATGTAGGCAGCTCAGATACCAGGGCTCAGTCACATTTTCCTATCTCTTAGCTTTTGGTCTCTCTAAATAAGGGTCGGGTCAAAAAACCTGACTAGTCGTTCTTTGTCGGAAAAATCTTCGCATTCCCAGTCAAAGAGGGGCAGTTGTAGACATATGATTTTTGACCCTCCCCAAGATTTTTTATATTTTAACATGTAAATATTTAGTTTAGGCCTAATATCTTTATTTCAACTAATTTTGACTCTTTTACTTTATTTCGTTACAAAAAAATGAATATTACAAAATATTTTAGTTTACGTATCTTTCATAAATTTAAATAAAAAATATACAAAAATTAGTACCTTATTTTATTTTTATATAATGAGTTCATTAATTAAGATTAGTTTAATATTTTTTATATTATAAATTGTATATAATTTTATAAGGCTTTTGGGTTGGTTTATCCCGTCTTTATGAATTTTGTAGTTTTTTTAGTCTTTGGCCCAATTTTAAGGCCCAATAATACCAAGAACATACCTCCTTAACCTAAAATCCCTTTCTATATATAAAAATACACCCTAAGACTCTAAGACCCTAGATCCCTACTAAGAAAATCAGCCGTTTTCCTAAAGAATTAGACCCCTCCAACGTTATGCTTCTTCTTCAGCAAAACGGAACGACACACAGACCTAGGGACTTTAGCTGATAGTCTGTTGCTCCTTCACTTGCCATGATAACTTTGATTTCCACTTGGAAGACCTTGCTTGTTATTGGTTAACCACTTTCTCTATCAACCTTATCGCAGAAAATACCCTTGATCCGTTCAAACCCAACACCCTCTATCTGTTGCATTGTTCATAAATTGACATATACCGAACCTTTGTATTTTACATGAATCCCAAAGCACATTGATTGTTACCAACTCAGTGCGCATGCTGTTCTTTCCTAACTTATGCCACTTTGGATGTGCTAGCCAGATCCCGTTTTGTGCAATTGGAAAGCTGGTGGCAAATTTTAAAGTCATTTCTCACTTGTTTTGCCCAAACAGACTCAGGAAGAGGAAGTAAACAGGACAAAAGGAACAGAGTAAATGACAATGGAAAGAAATGATTCCTAACAAGAAAACTATAAAGTAGAAACTTATCAGATGTGGATACCAACTCTAATGACCATGACATGCACATGTGGCCTAATCTGTCAAGCAAGTCTGATGTTCAACAATTGTTATACCGTGAAACTGGGCTTCAATGCTCCGATTATCCAATCTAATTCACGATCCTTATTCAACTTGTGGTGCCCCAAGGGTTTTCACCATCAAGCCTCTCTCATTTTGTTCTTTTTCTCAACTCACCATCGCCTTATGGTGCTTGTGAAGGTTTTCACCAATAAACTCTCTCATTTTGTTCTTTTCTTCTTATTTCATCTGATTCTGCAGATGACAAGGCCTTAACAATGGTAAAAACATCATATACTCTTGGCATGTCTCAACTCAGCACTCTCAAAGATTATCTGGGAGGTCTTTTTTGGACTGTAATGTGGCTTTGGGACAGGGTTAGAAAGAAGGGATATCATAAAGTCTCAAAATAACCAAGACAACGGGGTTAATTTATTTACAACTTTTGGAATCCAATCTAAAACTTTTGCCCCAATTTCTAATACAAGGTAATTTGATTCTTTTCTTTTTGAGATGGAATTTCTACCCACTCTCAACTTCGTGGAATCATGAAATATTTTATTTGGTGCGACCGAACCGTGAGGCTGCCTACGTATCTTGTGGTGACAAGAATAAGGTCGAACGTAGTTCACAAGACTACTTTTTGTTACTATTTTCCTTTTTCTTTTTTTCTTTCTTCTTTATTCTTTTTTTTATTTTTCCTTCTTTTTTTTCTTTTTTCTTTTCTTTTTCCTGTTTTTCTTTTTCTCTATTTTTTCTCTTTTTTTTTTGAATTTTCCTTTTGGAATGAACTTTTTTTCTAAAATAAACCTATGGGGATATGAACTCTATTTTTTTGTATAACTCTAATTTGATTCCAAAAGAGGGGAGGTCAAAGAAATTAGTACAAGCTCAAAAGGGTATCGAATGGTATACGTGTTTGGGTAGCTAAAAGAGGGCCTCCCAATCCCTGAAAATGCCGAGTACAACACATGCAACTTGAAATTAAAAAGGAAGAGCACACACTACATTTCTTTTACAGCTTCGGCATTGATATCACTGATATGCTTTCCAATTTTTTCGTGCCTTGTCAAGTACAGAACTCTCATTGGGTGATTTCTTCTTCACGATGGATACCCTCCGTCTGTTTGGAGCAAACTCACTTGACTTTATCCTATTACTTGAGGTACACTTGAACTCAAAACTGCTCGCTTCAAATTATCTGGGATGCACTCTCCTTTAACGAATTATTGTCATCCTATTAAATTCCCAAATTATCTGCCCTAGTTTCACATGGTTCGGGCTTCAAATGATCTCAAAATGTCCAAATCTATACTTATTTCCCTCAAGTGCCCCTATTGTCTTCAAAATTGTTTCATTGCTTCATGATTAAACTAACTTTTAAGACCATGCCTAGAATTATGCGTGCATGTTATGTCACCAGAGCCAGCATGAAAATAACTATAAAAAGAAAAGAGAACTAAACAAAAATTACTAGAAACAACAGAAAACGAAAAATTACATTAGAAAAACGGTGAAAGGGTTTGAACAATAAGACAAGCAAAATAAACTGGGGTACAACTGTTACACCCCAAGTTTTCATATGTGAGAGTACGTCGTAAGTCATTGATGTAAGCTCGGAAATGAGATTATATTTGGAAGCAAATAAAGTAAGTTAATCATGTTACCTTGGAGATTACAAATATTTAAGATCAAGAATAACGAGTACCAAGAGGGTTGGAAATCTTAGAAGCTAAACCAATTGAAGAAAATAAGTTTCGTCAAAAGTCGACAAGTTTGGAATGTTATAACATGTACTTTGGGGTAAGACTAGGGTTATTAACATGATAAGGAGGTTATTCTATGAGTTATTTTAGTCGTATGATAATCATTTTCTACATTTTGAAGGCAAGCAAGTTGTCGAACAAGAGTTGGCAAAGGTCATCACAAGTTACATTCATAAATTTCCTGAAATTTAGGTCAAATGTATCTGAGAATTTCTACAAATATACTTGGAATCATAGGGTGTTCTACCTACCAAATTGAAGATCTACAAGTCTAGTTTCTAACGCATTAAACCATTCGTCAATACGACATTGGAGTAGAGAGATATTCGTGTTTTTGCGAGACCGCACAATCAGCTCCCAATGGGACCCACTTTGGCGGTGGTTGACCTACTTCAATTTATAAACGATTTGAAGGACTATTTTTGCTCATTTTTCAACTAAAATTCGTCTCCAAACTTCTCCTAACCCTCCTAAACATATACCACAAGGGTTTGAAGTGATTCCAAAGTGATTACACCATATTTCAACATCAAAACTTAGTTCTAGTGAAGAACAACACCTCTTTGAGGTTGTGTTGTCATTGAGGATTGTTGTGGGCTGTATTTGGATGAAATTCCAAGTTTTTGCTGCTGTCTAAGGTGAGTATAACAGCCTAACTAATTGTGCTTAATCTTGCTTGTATGTTGGTTAAGTTGTTAGGATGATAAACTACAAGATAATACTTGGGTTAGCTTAAGTCACTTCTATGGTGTTGTATTGCTATTGAGGGTTGTTGTAAACTGAATATAACTTGGATTTTGACTTGAAGTTACTGTAGGAGGTATTTATATTGTGTTCTTACTTGTGCCTAAGGTTATCTTGATGTTTGATTAAGTTAAATGGATGGGCTAGACATGAACTAGTGAATAAAGTTGCTAATTGAGGATAGTTGAAGTTGTGGATTATTTTCGTTGTTATAAATATATGGTTTAAGGATGGAATCATTGATTAATGACTTCATTATCATGTTAATGATACTTTTATGTTGAAGTAAGAAGTCTATAAGGATTTGATAAGGGGTATACGGATTCCAATCGGAGCTTGCCGCTCGTCGTAATGTAGTTGTGACTTGTTGTTGTTATATGGTGTCTTGATATTGATAATTATGTATTGATGGATTGCTCTGGTCATTGTTGTTTGTATATGGTATTGGAGGAGGCCCTTGTTACAAGGGAGATGCTGCCAAAATTTACGTAAACGAGCTACTAGCTTAAGTTATAGACTTAGCCTTTGCTCAGCACTGATTTTGAATCTCCTTATACTATGATAGATTGAGTTGACTTGTTTGAAGAGTTGCTTGGAAGTGATTAAGGACTCAATGAGTTTAAGGTATGTTAAGGCACTTACTTCTTTCTTTTGGCATGATCTAAAGTGATATGAACATAAACGGTACGCTAATTCATAACGGATCTACTCCTAGAAACTAAGGTTGTCCATGTTGTTCTTTCCTTATAAAGTTATTCTAAACAAGTGTGTATTATCCTTAAATCCCACTAAGGTTCATATTGATGGTAGGGATGTCCATAATGTTAATCGAAGGTGCAATGACCTTACATCACTCCGAAAGGGTTAGAACGCGATTCCATGAGTCGAGCATGCATTATATATATGCATCTATTTTACTCTACCGAGCCGCGCTATAGTCGGTCGGGTATGGAACCTATTGTGCAACCACTGATTAGTTGGGTTTACCGAGCTCCACGTAGCCGAGTACGATTCTACCGAACCTTATGATGGTCGGGTACGCTTTTACCGAGTCCTCTTTGAGGTCGGGTACAATATGATGATGATGATGCCCACAAAGGCGAATGTTTTAAAAAGTTTATGTATATATATGTATTATTAATTTCATATCATAGCCCCTAGAGGCACTCAGATGTTACAGGTTGTATCTCCTCTATCTCTCTCTTTACATTACTGTTCTTATGTATGCTTTCCTGCCTAACATACTCGGTACTTTATTCGTACTGACGTCCCTTTTGCCTGGGGACGCTGCATTTCATGCCCGCAGGTCCCGATTGATAGGTTTACAGTCCTCCTTGTAGGCTATCAGCTCAGCGAAGGTGTTGGTGCACTCCACTTGCTCCGGAGTTGCCTATTTGGTCAGTATGCTTTGGATATGTATTGATTGGTATGGCGGGATCCTATCCCGACCTTTATTATTTGATATACTCTTAGAGGCTTGTAGATAGATGTCAGGTGTATGGTTAATTGTATGGCCTTGTCGGCCTATGTTTCGAGTTTACTAATGGTCATGTCGGCCTTATAGGCCCGTATGTCACATATATTAGTTTGTATATCATGTTGGGTCTTCATATGTTGACTATTCCCTTATGTTTTATTCTTGTTATCTCAGGACGAGTTTTCTAGCTCATTTACTCATGATAACATGATAAGAAAGATATGTTACGTTGGTACTCGGTTGAGTAAGGCACCGGGTGCCCGTCGCGGCCCTTCGGTTTGGGTCGTGACAGAAGTGGTATCAGAGCAGTTCTGTCCTAGGGAGTCTACAAGCCGTGTCTAGTAGAGTCTTGTTTATGGGTGTGTTGTGCACCACACTTATAAGCAGGAGGCTACAGGGCATTTAGGTCTGTCACTCTTTCTTCTTACTCTAGATCGTGCAGTAGAGCTCAGTTGTAAGAATTCAAACTCCTAAATTCGACTTTAGTCATAATACAACGATACCTACTTCCACAAAGATAGTTGGTAAGAGATTACATGTGGATGTGAAAGAGTTGAGTCAGAGGAACTCGATTTCACATCATACTTATGATGAGTAAATATGAGGTCTTCAACAGATCGTGTGTGTACTAAGATGTGTATGCTTCTTAATAAGGAGCCTTAAGGCAAGGATATCTATTCACGAATATGGTGAAAATCTATGAGGGATTCAGAAGCTAGATACAAGTTTCAACAAGTAAAAGAAGTAAGGTGAAGAGGGGTACAAGGCACCCAGATAATGAAGATTATCAATATTTTCAAATCAGGCAGAGAAATATAAGCATTTTGGTACCTTCATCAATGACAGAGGTAAGTACAATTGGCCACACCCATCTCAGTTATGTTCTATGGGAGCTAACAGATATTATTTAAGAGAAAGATGGGATATCAGGATCCAGTTGGAGTTAGAGTAACCCAAAAATTGTGGATAGGTTGTTATCATTAACTAACGTTTCCGAAAGATGGTGCAAATGTGGTAATAGATCTCCTTCTAAGACACCCAGATGGTGAACTCTAGAGTAGTACAATCAGATACGAATACTGGAATATTCAGAAATTTCAGAAGATAGGCAGTGAGATCCTAGAAGGGACAAATATTTACCTTAGTATGACTCTATCCCCGAGTAACAAAAAAGAATGTTAGGCATTCCCAAGAGCCAGTGAGATGAAGTTAGGGGAGCTTATAGGGAAAGAACTTTTTGTTGAAGTTTTCAGAATAAAGTGATAGACAAAAAAATATTATCCGGAGAATAAGAAGAAAATAAATGAAGCATCATGAGTAAGATGTGATATATGGGTGATAAGAGTAGTATAAATAGATCGGTGTAGGTCCTAAGGTAAAGTATTGTAGAGCAACAAGGTTTTAGGTAGATAGGAGTAAGGATATGAAAAGATGAGTGAGAAGGTGACGAGAATATGTATGTCCTCGGGATTAAACCCATCAAAACAAGGGAGCTGATGATTTCCATATGAATAAAAAACTCTATACAGCCTGAATGAACCCAGAGGAGTCTAAGACTAGGTGCATTTAGAAGAGATGGAATGTTGCCCTGGCGGTAGAATAAGGGTGTAATTGTGATAGATAAGAGGATGATTCTTAGGCCTTTGATTGAGTAATGATTTAACGAGAAAGGGATTTCATTAATTGCACGGGATTAGAATACCCCCATAAGATGAATCGCGTTGGGATGCAATGAAATACGGTTATTGAAGTATAGTATTATCCCTAGGTGGATCAGGAAAATCACTTCATATGTTCCCCGATAAGATGTGAGCCCTAGTGACAGTGTATTACGTAAGAGGTTGCAAGTTATCAGTGATAGATTATAGATCAACATTAAGGTGAATAAACAATAGATGGGTACAAGTTCCAAAGTACGAGATGAGATTTGTTTGTTATTCTTAGATGAATAATAATGAGGAAGCACTAAAGGACTTAGATTTATACATATAGGATAAGCAGCGAGAGAGTAACCTGGAGTTGGGTAGCAAACCTCGGTAATAATAAACCGAAGTAAGTTTTATGGTATAGTATAACCTACCTAGATGTAGTAAATCCATAAGGATAGATATACAAGGCTATGGAACAAGAGATAGAAATAGTCTTAAGTTCGATAAAGTACAAAGAGAAAGACATCAGTACACCTATAGATGCCTAGAGGGACAACTTGTCATAATTCTGTATATGTTCATAAAGGGAGGCTTAGAGATTGGCTAAGAGATGGAAGAAAAAGAGAATATGAGTCGCTAGGCGCTCATACAAGGACACAGTCGTACATACTGCATGACATAAGGTAGCAAATGTTACGATGTTGGAAGAATTCCGACCACATGTCATGGCGTGACAAAGAGGCCTAAAAGGGGGGAATGCCCAAGCATTTAGATTTATTCACAAAACAGTGGCTTAGATGGAAAGATGAGTATTAAAGTATTCGTAAGAGCTATAGTTTATGAAACTGATAAGTGCATCAATCAACATTCGAGGACGAATGTTCCAAAGGGGGAAAGATGTTACACCCCAAGTTTTCATACGTGAGAGTACGTCGTAAGTCATTGATGTAAGCTCGTAAATGAGATTATATTTGGAAGCAAATAAACTAAGTTAATCATATTACCTTGGAGGTTACAAATATTTAAGATCATGAATAACGAGTACCAAGAGGGTTGGAAATCTTAGAAGCTAAATCAATTGAAGAAAATAAGTTTCGTCAAAAGTCGACAAGTTTGGAATGTTATAACATGTACTTTGGGGTAAGACTAGGGTTCTTAACATGATAAGGAGGTTATTCTATGAGTTATTTTAGTCATATGATAATCATTTTCTACATTTTGAAGGCAAGCAAGTTGTGGAACAAGAGTTGGCAAAGGTCATCACAAGTTACATTCATAAATTTCCTGAAATTTAGGTCAAATGTATCTGAGAATTTCTCCAAATATACTTGGAATCATGGGGTTTTCTACCTACCAAATTGAAGATCTACGAGTCTAGTTTCTAACACATTAAACCTTTCGTCAATACGACATCGGAGTAGAGAGATATTCGTGTTTTTGCGAGACCGCACAAGCAGCTCCCAATGGGACCCACTTAGGCGGTGGTTGACCTACTTCAATTTATAAACGATTTGAACGCCTATTTTTGCTCATTTTTCAACTAAAATTCGTCTCCAAACTTCTCCTAACCCTCCTAAACATATACCACAAGGGTTTGAGTGATTCCAAAGTGATTACACCATATTTCAACATCAAAACTTAGTTCTAGTGAAGAACAACACCTCTTTGAGGCTGTGTTGTCATTGAGGATTGTTGTGGGATGTATTTGGATAAAATTCCAAGTTTTTGCTGCTGTCTAAGGTGAGTATAACAGCCTACTAATTGTGCTTAATCTTGCTTGTATGTTGGTTAAGTTGTTAGGATGATAAACTACAAGATAATACTTGGGTTAGCTTAAGTCACTTCTATGGTGTTGTATTGCTATTGAGGGTTGTTGTAAACTGAATATAACTTGGATTTTGACTTGAAGTTACTGTAGGAGGTATTTATATTGTGTTATTACTTGTGCCTAAGGTTATCTTGATGTTGATTAAGTTAAATGGATGGGCTAGACATGAACTAGTGAATAAAGTTGCTAATTGAGGATAGTTGAAGTTGTGGATTATTTTCGTTATTATAAATATATGGTTTAAGGCTGGAATCATTGATTAATGACTTCATTATCATGTTAATGATACTTTTATGTTGAAGTAAGAAGTCTATAAGGATTGATAAGGGGTATACGGATTCCAATCGGAGCTTGCCGCTCGTCGTAATGTAGTTGTGACTTGTTGTTGTTATATGGTGTCTTGATATTGATAATTATGTATTGATGGATTGCTCTGGTCATTGTTGTTTGTATATGGTTTTGGAGGAGGCCCTTGTTACAAGGGAGATGCTGCCAAAATTTACGTAAACGAGCTACTAGCTTAAGTTATAGACTTAGCCTTTGCTCAACACTGATTTTGAATCTCCTTATACTATGATAGATGGAGTTGACTTGTTTGAAGAGTTGCTTGGAAGTGATTAAGGACTCAATGGGTTTAAGGTATGTTAAGTCACTTACTTCTTTCTTTTGGCATGATCTAAAGTGACATGAACATAAACGGTACGCTAATTCATAACGGATTTACTCCTAGAAACTAAGGTTGTCCATGTTGTTCTTTCCTTATAAAGTTATTCTAAACAAGTGTATATGATCCTTATATCCCACTAAGGTTCATATTGATGGTAGGGATGTCCATAATGTTAATCGAAGGTGCAATGACCTTACATCACTCCGAAAGGGTTAGAACATGATTCCATGAGTCGAGCATGCATTATATATATGTATCTATTTTACTCTACCGAGCCGCGCTATAGTCGGCCGGGTATGGCACCTATTGTGCAACCACTGATCAGTTGGGTTTACCGAGCTCCACGTGGCCGGGTACGATTCTACCGAACCTTATGATGGTCGGGTACGCTTTCACCGAGTCCTATTTAAGGTCGGGTACGATATGATGATGATGATGCCCACAAAGGCGAATGTTTTAAAAAGTGTATGTGTATATATGTATTATACATTTCATATCATAGCCCCTAGAGGCACTCACATGTTACAAGTTGTATCTCCTCTATCTCTCTCTTTACATTACTGTTCTTATGTATGCTTTCCTGCCTAACATACTCGGTACTTTATTCGTACTGACGTCCCTTTTGCCTGGGGACGCTGCATTTCATGCTCGCAGGTCCCGATTGATAGGTTGATAGTCCTCTTAGTAGGCTATCAGCTCAGCGAAGGTGTTGGTGCACTCCACTTGCTCCGGAGTTGCCTATTTGGTCAGTATGCTTTGGATATGTATTGATTGGTATGGCGGGACCCTGTCCCGACCTTTATGATTTGATGTACTCTTAGAGACTTGTAGATAGATGTCAGGTGTATGGATAATTGTATGGCCTTGTCGGCCTATGTTTCGAGTTTACTAATGGTCATGTCGGCCTTATAGGCCCGTATGTCACATATATTAGTTTGTATATCATGTTGGGTCTTTATATGTTGAGTATTCCCTTATGTTTTATTCTTGTTATCTCATGACGGGTTTTCTGGCTCATTTACTCACGATAACATGATAACAAAGATATGTTACGTTGGTACTCGGTTGAGTAAAGCACAGGGTGCCCGTCGTGGCCCTTCGGTTTGGGTCGTGACAACAACCCTGGAACAAACCTAGATAACACTAAATGAGTTACTACGACTAAAGGAACTAGGCAAAATAAAAGGATAGGAGGGTTTGAGTCACAAGACAATATCCGGATTACAACCCTGAAATAACCCCGACAACAGAAATGACAACAAAATGAACCACCAAGACTCCTTCCTGGCTAGCCAAGAAAGGAGCGTCTTTCCAATTACCAAGTTCTGCATCTTAGCCGCTGAGTTCCACATCAATATTACCAAGACCATTACCAATTTCAATATCATTAACTTCACCAAGTGGCTCCTTGGCTCCTTTGACCAACCCTTCGTCATTGCCAACCATCCCAACGATCTGTGCGTTGTCATGTACCTGTAGAGGATTACGTGTGACACTTGGGGTACTACTGCCTTGGACCACAATTATTCCTTGTTGAATAATTCTTTCTATTTTCCTTTTCAAAGCAGGACAATCTTCAACATTGTGCCCTTGGGCATTGGAATGGTATTCACACCTTTTAGCAGGGTCAAAACTTCTCGCACATGGGTCTATATAATTTAGAGGAATAAATTTAATCATGTCGCAATGCTTTAATCTCTCAAACAAGCTTGCATAGGACCCTCCTATTGGTGTAAAATTATCTTTCAGTCTTTGTTCCCTTCTACACCCTTAGCTTGAATGTGGGTTATATGGCATTTAAAAATTTTGTGGAGGCTGGTGAAGCTTTTGCGGTGCTCGTGCTCGCCTTTTGGAGTGACCCAGTGGTTGGACATATGGCCGGACGTTGTTCGGAGGATAATACTGGGGCAGATTATGTGGAGTTTGGGGATATTCATGGGGTCGGTATTGAGGCTGAAAGCGTTTAGCAGGAATGCCCACTAGATCCTATCGTTGGCGGGGCTTAGCAACATCTTTTCTATCAATGGGAGGACTATCCCGAGCAACTTGTTCGTTCCATCTGAACCAAAATTCCCTAAACCTTTCCTTGGATTTCTTTTCCATCTGAGATAGGGAGGAGCGGTCTGGGACAATGTCTATATTGTACTGAAAGTGTCGCACAAAATCTTGAGCCATATCATCCCATTTATGTCACTTACTGACATCTTGACGAGTGTGCCATTCCAAAGTTTCCCCAGTCAGGCTCTCACTGAAATACGCCATCAGCAAGTCATCTTTCCCGCCAGCACTTCTCATTTCACCGCAATAACCCCTCAGGAGGGCTACTAGATCTCCCCGCCTATCATACAAATTAAACTTTTGCATCTTAAACCCATTCATCTTTCTAGATATCTCATCTTGCTCCACTGTCTCATCAAGCTTTGAAGTCTCATCGGGAGGCTCAAATTGAAGAGCATAAGAGTATGGACCCGAGACCTTGAAAATTGATTCTGGAGCATAGTGTTGGGCATCGGGGATTTTGAACACAGTCTCGCTAGAGGATCGAGAAAAGGTAGCAGATGGATGAGCTACAAAAACATGAGTGGTCAAAGGAGAGGTATATGAGGTGGTTTTGGCGGGTGAAGTGTGAAAAGGTTGTGGGGAGATATTAGCAGCAGTGGGATTCTGGATTTGTGACAGTGGCGGAATGGTGACAAGGCTTTCACGGTAGCTAGTGGGAACTGATGGTGGAGGACGCACACTAATCCAGGCTTGGTATATTTCTGTCATCTGTCATTTCAACCTTAAGACCTCTTCTTTCAATTCAGATTTCGATTCAACAATTCCCTTAACCAGATCAATAACCCCTGTGTCCAAGTCTATTCTAGCCATGACTACCTTTCTCTTTGACCTTGTGTTGTATGGATGAGTTACTTAAAAACCACAAACCAACCACCCTTCTGCTCAATGAAGATAACAAAAGGAACAAAATGGGGTCATCCTGTTAGCATTAGGGCATTTAACAGCCAAAAATATCACATTGTGTGCAATGCACCTAACAACAATTAACGGTTCTAGAATGACTTTGAGGGTCACAAGGTCACTTGGCATCATCCCAGTTTGTTCCCTTCAATCTCCTCTTTTCTTTCCTCTCATTTCTCGCATCCCATAATTTCACCTTTTTTTTCTTTTTTTTTCTTTTTTTTCTTTTTTTCCTTTAAAATAAAAAAAAAATAATTCGATCGAACCCTACGTAGGTTGCCTACGTATCATGACGCCGCATGAATCAGATCTTTGCGTAGTTCGGGAAGATCGGAAATAAAGTAAACAAACTAACGTTCTCAATTTCTTTTTTTTTTCTTTTTTTACCTAAACGAATACTCTGACGAGAGAACGGGAAAAAAAAGAAGCAAATCTCTTTTTTTTTTTTGAAATTTCTAGTCTTAATGTTCTATAACCTATTCTAAACTCAAGCATATATTTCTTTTTTTTTTTGAAACAAACACTCGATGGGAAATTTTTTAGGAAAAAACCCTATAAAAGAAAAATATTTTTTTTGATTCTTTTTTTTAGGAAGAAAATCTAAACAATAAACCAAAGAAAAATATTTTGAATTTTCATTTCATATACCTGAAGAAAGATTTTGAAACGAGAAATGAATAAGATAAAAAATATTTTTGGATTTCAGTTTGATTACCTAAGGAAGAAACTTTTAAAGGTAAAGTATATTTTTTTCTTCTATGTACAATATCCTAAGTTCTAGTAAAAATGAAAGAATTGTTTTTTTATTTTTCGTTAATTTCCCAAAGAAGAACCTCAAAAGAAAATCTTTTTGAATTTTTTGAATTAATATCTTAAAAGAAAACTTTTAAAGAGGTACTAAAAAAATTCTTTTCTTTTCTTTTTTGGATTTTTAGTCTTAATATACTAAAAGGAAGTATAAAAGCAATTTTTTTATTTTGAGTTCTAGATATTAATTGCCTAAAGGAAAACCACAAAAGATTTTTTTTGAACTTCTAGAGTTAGTATTTTAAAGAAAACATCTAACAAAAATATAAAAACGCAAAATCTCTTTTTTTTTGGATTTCGACTTATTACACATCTTTTTTTTTCAAATACAAAATAGAAAATACCATAACAAAGGACTCAACAAACTTAACTAGCCTATGACAGACTCTAATATCACCTAAAAGACTTGACATTATTATACAAAACTGGAAGGTAAAAGACGACAAAAAAATAAAACAGACTCAAAATATAACATTAAAAAAAATCCTTAAGCAAGCTCCTGAATGAGCGATCTTAGAATGGGCTCATCATTATTCTGGTATGACAATTGGACAGGGCTGGGTGCTTTATACTTTCTTGTTCCTGCAGATTTTGCGATTGATGATAACATACACAATGTTAGTGATGTGGGTGAGGATGGTCGATGGAATGTGGAAAGGCTATTGGAGGTCTTACCAGAGGAGTTTGCAACACATATAATTGAGAGAGTTAAGTCTCCAGTTATATCTAATGATTTAGATGTTCCTTTTTGGATGCTAGAAACAAAGGGTAATTTCACTTTAAAGTCAGCATGAGATTATTTAAGGAGGAGGGAGGATCCTAGAAGAGCATATTGTTTGATTTGGGTAAAAGGTATGCCTTTTAAAATTGCTTTCTTTATGTGGAAAGTATGAAGAGCGATTTTTCAAAGACAACTTCTTTCACACGATCTAGAGTAAGAAGAAAGAGTGACAGTCCTAAATGCCCAGTAGCCTCCTGCTTATAAGTGTGGTGCACGACACACCCATAAACAAGACTCTACTAGACACGACTTGTAGACTCCCTAGGACAGAACTACTTTGATACCACTTTTATCATTACCCAAACCGATGGGCCGCGACGGGCACCCGGTACCTTACTTTACCGAGTGCCAACATAATGTATCTTTCATATCATTCTATCATAGATAAATTGACCGGAGTAAAGCATGAGGGAATAGAAATATATACATATGAAGTACGGGCCTATAAGACCAAAATAGCCACTCGGGTATTGGACATAGGCTGACAAATCCATACAATCTTTTACGTACATGGCATCTGTGTACAAGCCTCTAAGAATATATAATTTTCATAAAGGTCGGGACAGAGTCCCGCCATACCAATTAATATACGTCTAAATCATACTAACCAAATAACCAACTCCGGAGCAAATGGAGCGCACCAACACATTCCGCTTACCTGACATCCTATATGGAGGACTCTCAACCTGTCTATCGGGACCTGCGGGCATAAAATGCAGCGTCCCCAGGCAAAATGGATGTCAGTACAAATAATGTACCAAGTATGTAAGGAGTGAAAATCATTAAACAATACACATGAGAGAACATGGAGTAAAAAACTCAACATATGTATATGCATCGGGTCGGAGCGACCTTATGTGTGGGCTGGTGACTATGGCTCTTACGCCTTGGGTCGATGCAACCTTTTAGGTGGGCTGGCAATAATGGCTCTTATGCCTTGGGTCGATGCGACCTTTTAGTGTGGGCTGGCGATAATGGCTCTTATGCCTCAGGCCGATGCGGCCTTTTGTATATGTGGCCTGGCGATAGTGGCTCTTACACCTTGCTCTTAGGCATATTTGGTTAATTATTTTGGAGCCATTTGGGTGTGATTTCGAGCAGATTTTGTGGCTTTTCATGGCTGGATTTTGAGGCTCTTTTAATGGAGATTCAAGGGCACTATTGGGGTGGTTTTCATGGAAGATAGTGCCTGGTTTCAAACTGGATTTTCAGCTCGTTTTTGGAGCTATTTTCATGTCATTTTTGGGTGAGTGTTTGGTGCCTTTTAGTGATGCTTCAATGGGTTCTCATGGCTGAAGCATTGGTGGCTTTTAAGACGAGCTGAAAATACTGAGAAAAGCGGCTCCAAAACAGTTGCGTTGCTGCTGCCGAACACCAACCAAACAACCTCGAAATAGCTTCAGAAACGCAACAAAAAAATAGTATCAATACCCCAGCAAAAATTAGCCAAAAACAACCTCGAATCTGTCCCAAAAATAGAACGAAAAGTCCAATGAAACACTGTCGAAAAGTAGCTCAAAACATCCATAAAGCTCAATCCAAAATCATTGAAGCACCATAATGTTTGTCCAAGGTTCAGTTACTTGAGCTCGATCGGTTTCGAGGTCGCCAACGCGGTTCATTGGCTTGATTCAAATCTTGTTGTGTTTTGCACAAAAAGTCCGTTTGGAGCACTTTGTTTGGTAGATTAAATCTTACAACAAAATATCCATCATTATGAAAATAAACTTTTGGTTTTGTTGTAAAATTCCACGCTGAAGCAATGAAACGCTCAATAGCTCCTATAGTTGGTGTGCCTCCAACTACATAGAGTATCAGCGCTTGTTTCCACTTATGTGTCTCTTCTTCCACTTCCTCCTTGCATAGTTCAATTATTACCTCACCATTTTTTATAGTTGGTGCAATGAAGCTTAGATCCATTCATTTCGCCGCCATCCTGTTACCTAGAAACAAGTTTGCCCACTTCTTTTGCTCTGATTCTGTATTCTCAGCAATTACTTCTCCTTGTTTTTTATCAGTGTCCTCCTTACCCTTTGTTTCCCTCAAATTTTCAGCAATTACTACTGGATTACTCACATGCATGTCGATTTGCTTTGATTTAGAGTTAGCCTCAGTCAATTTATCTTCATCGGTTTTCTTCTCACTCACAATTACCGGTGCAATATTCATAGCAAGAGGTGTTTTCATACCTTTCTTTGTAGCTGATAATGGTGGCCACTGTTCCATTGGAGTCTCTTCATCAACTTCGATCTGAGAATTTTGAGTTCTCCTGTCATAGCTTTGAGTGTTGTTACTAGTTCCTATAGGTTCCATCCGCTGAATCGTGACTGCATTTCTCTTAGGTCTACCCCTCCCCATTGCTGGCCAGCGTATGTTAGCAGGAGCACGCTATCATGCACTAAGAGAGAGAACTTAGAGAGAGAGTTTTTTTTATTATTTTGAACTATATTACATAACTTTTCTTAATATGGTCAAAATTAAACATAGGTATCAGAAGGCTCTCCCGCGAAATTTTGTTAATATTATTCTTCCATTTTCTTTTTAGTTTTGCTTTAGGTCGGGGACTGATCTAGCCTTAAGTTTATGGGTTCCCGTAAACTCTGTAATTTTTGCCCAAACCTTGAAATTCACTAAATATCTATAAGTATTTGACTGTGAATTCAGTTATTATATATATATATATATATATAACTCGAAGTCTTTGTAGGAACACATAAACGTCAAACTCTAAAGCTATCTCTGTTTTTGTCGTAGAAAACTTTGGAAGATTATATGCTTCCCCAGTTTTAAAAAATTCCACTTTGTTCGCTTATTAAAAGGTAAAAACTGCACCAATAATACATACAAAAGGAAAGAGTTGCGTGTGTTTTTTTTTTCTTTCTCTTTTCTTTTTTAATATATAATTTTAGTTTTCTTTGTACTTTGACAATACAGTCAAACCTCTTTATATCAGCCACATTTCTTCCGATATTTTTTGGCTATTATAGAAGACTTAGAGGGTGTTTAGATTGGCTTTTAAGCAGGTGAAATCAGCTTTTAAACTCTTTTTAACTTTATATTATAACATATAACATAAAAATTAGTTTTGAGTAAAACTTGGCTTTTATAGTGTATGTTGTTATATAGGGATGCTGTTATAGAGAAACATGTGTATTAGTAAAAATTAGACTCGACATGTGGGTCTATTAAATGGCGACACGTGTCAATAAAGTTTGAAGAAAGGTGAAGAATGACATGCAAAGATGATATGTGAAACACCCCTGGGACCGAACATACTCATACCGTGCCTGTTAGCCCCGGAACTGATCATCATGAAATAGCCAGATCAGGCGTGGGAGAATATCTCATAATTACAAATGAGGAAGGAATAAATTAATCTCGGATTATATGGGATTTACCATCATTACACCATCAGTTACAAATAAATTATTAATAAATGCAATAAATGATTGTAACGGTCATAACAAGGCAATCGGGCACGAGATTGACTCATCAGGCACGAGATTGACTCAACAGGCACGGGATTGACTCAACAGGCACGTGATTAAATCAACATGCTCAACAGGCACGAGATTGACTCATTAATTACGGAATTAACTCATCAGTGACTATTTTTCTAAAATTAACCTATGTGGCTAAAGTGGCTAAAAGTGCAAGATTTGGCTAAGACCCCGCAAAGCCAAGAACCTAAGACTCACTAGGAAGACCAGACCCTATGCGGGTTACCTACGTATCACGCCCCGAAAAACGAAAATCAGGTATGCGTAGTTTGGAAGATTGGATACAGGCGAGAAATAAAAATAACAACTAATTCAGAGAAAAAATAATTTTTGTCTTTTTTGAAAAATGATAAAATATGTAAACTCTTTTTGGATTTTTTTCCCCCTTTTTTTGATTTTCGGAAAATTATGAAAAAGTGCAATTTTTTTTTGAATTTTTCATGTTTTTTTTCTTTTCTTAACGTGAAAGAAAATATAACTGGGCCCTACTTGCTTTATTTTCACACTTCACTCACTTTTTTTTGCCCTCAACTATCATTGGTCTGCTAAATGGCCTCTTTTACCCTTGAAAATTGCAACATGTAGCGCATAGGATGCATCAGGATGGTCTTTTATTATTTGGGTACACCTGTCCTAGATGGACCCAACCCCTATGTTGAGTCCCCAAAGTCAAATGCACATGATGCAAACAAGCGTTCCTACTAGGGATACGGCATGAGGCTATGTTATTCTAGGTTTAAAAACTTGGGTTTATTTGTTCTGGACCTGGCTTACCCGAGCGGACAGCTCGAGCCAAAGGGGGCAGCGTACTGGGAATACAGAAGCTTCACCGGCTTTGCAACTTGTCCGAAGCTCGTTCTAAAATTGGAATATGACTCTAACAGAAAAAAGTCACACGAAGTGCACACTTCCAGATGATTTAGAAGACTCAGAGAGAGGAGGGTTTCGTAACAGTTTATATACAGTCCAAACATTATCAAAGCGGTAAAAAGCGGCAATTAGCACATTAGGCTCAAACATATAAAAATCAGATAATAAATAAAAGCCAATTATAACAGTTATTCTAAGCTCGAATTCTGAATCCTGAACCAGAGATTCTGCATTCTTGTCCCCAGCAGAGTCGTCAGAGCTGTCACATCTCCTTTTCCTACACCCGTGAGGGGCATAAGGCAGCTTTTTCCAATTTAAGTGACAATCGAAACGAGATTATTTATTTATTGTTCAGAGTTGCCACTTGGAATAATTTATGATGTCCCAAGTCACCGGTTCGAATCCCGAATCGAGGAAAAATTGAATCTATTTTATAGTCCGCGAACACAGAAATCCGGATAAGGAATTCTGTTAACCCGGGAGAAGGTATTAGGCATTCCAGGGTTCCGTGGTTCTAGCACGGTCGCTCAACTATTATTATTGGCCTAATTATCTGATTTAATTACACATTTTAAACCTACGTGCCCTTTTAACTTTCTAGACGCTTCTAATATTTTTGAAAAAATTCAAAGTTATATAAAACACATCGTAAGCTGCGCTACATGAAATGCACCTGTGATTTATAATATATTTTATTATTATTAATCTTCGAAATTATGGTAGGGTCACATAAAATGCACACCCGGATTTGGATTTATCCATCATGACTATGTCACGGGAACCGTACCCATAATCACGATGATTACTTATGTGCCGAAAAGTTTGCCTACCCGAGTTTGACGGCCTAAACATGCTCCTAACGATTAAATTGATAAAAACAAATAAACGAATGACAAAATTTATCCAAGAGCTCAAATCATTTTAATTTCAGTTTTTGCCATGATCAATTTATCTTAAGAAACTTAAATCTTTTTTAAAAAAAATAAAAATAAAAAAAATCTCCAAACCCTCACTACCCGTAAAGGTCTTAACGTGAATGCAACTAATCCATAGTCAATACATTATGAACAAAAAAATCTCAAATAAAAGTCATTAATTAAATAGCAAGATCTCAAACAATATCCAACAAAGCAAATAAGGGATCTAAAAGTCAAAGAGATAAGAAATGACCTCAGGAGTAAACTCTCTTTGAATCTGAAAATATTTTACTATCGGAAACCTTGGACGACGATGGAATCACGAACTGGACCGCGACCGAAAACCCTACGGATCCTTATTTGACTGGGAAATCTCGAACCCCAACTCAGAAACTTCAGCTAAACATCATTAGAAAAGAACTAGGTTTTGGTTTTCATTGAATTTTAGCGTGAGTTCGGATTGAAGTGGCGACTGACTTAGGAAAATTACAGTATTGATTTTTCGATTTTTTTTGAAGTTTCTCAATCCATTTCTAAGAATATTTTGAAATTCCAAAAGGCCGCATAGATTTTGCAGCGATGGATTTTTTCTCAAATGTTGATGTAGATGGAAAAACACCATCTTTGTTTTCTTCTTTTCCCTTTTTGTCCTTTTTTTTTGCCGTACTTTTTTAGCTCCTCCAACCCCTCCGTCCAGCTGTTACTTTTGGTCTAAGGTTAGAAAATCATCTTGTATGTTAGTACAAAAATCAAAAGAGAAACGACTGTCAGCTAAAGTCCCTAGGTCTGTGTATCGTTCCGTTTTGCTGAAAAAGAAGCAGAACGTTGGAGGGGTCTAATTCTTTAGGAAAACGACTGATTTACTTAGTAGGGATCTAGGGTCTTAGAGTCTTAGGGTATACTTTTATATATAGAAAGAGATTTTAGGTTAAAGGAGTATGGTTTTGGTATTATTGGGCCTTAAATTGGGCCAAAGACTAAATAAAACTACAAAATTCATAGAGACGGGATAAACCAACCCAAAACTAATTCCTCATTCTAAAATTATGTACAATTTATAATATAAAAATATAAAACTAATCTTAATTAATTGAACTAAACTATATTAAAGCATTAACTATTTTTGGGTTTTCAAGATTATATAAAAATAAAAATAAGGCACTATTTTTGTATATTTTTTATTTAAATTTATGAAAGATACGTAAACTAAAATATTTTATAATTTTAGTTTTTTGTGACGAAATAAAGTAAAACAGTCAAAATTAGTTGAAATAAAGATATTAGGCTTAAACTAAATATTTACATGCTAAAATATAAAAAATCCTGGGGAGGGTCAAAAATCACATATCTATAAGGACATAAAAGAATTTGTCTAGAAATGTGATATATGTCAAAGGAACAAATCAGACATGGCTTCTTATCTCGGTCTATTGCAACCACTCCCTATACCAGATGCAGTTTGGTCACAAGTCAGCATGGATTTCATTGATGGGTTACCCAAGTCCAATGGATATGAAGTAATATTAGTAGATGTATATAGGCTAAGAAAATATGACCATTTCATTCTACTTAAACATCCTTGCACTGCTCAGTCAGTTGCTAAAGTTTTTCTTGATACAATAGTTAAGCTACATGGGATGCCTGATGTTATTACAAGTGATAGAGATGTTGCTTTCTCGAGTTCATTTTGGCAGGAGCTATTCACATTCCAAGGAGTACAGTTGCACACCTCCTCAGCATATCACCCTCAATCTGATGGGCAGACTGAGGTCTTGAATAAAAGCCTTGAAACTTACTTGAGATGCTAATGTAGTGAAAATGCTAACAACTGGTTCTCCTATTTACCAATGGCTAAATATTGGTATAGCACTTGCTTTCATTCTTCCATTTAGACTACTCCTTATGAGGCACTATATGGTAGACCACCTTCTCTGCATCTGCCATATATACTAGGAGAATCAGCTTCTGCTGACGTAGACAACACATTGATCAATAGAGAGCTCAAGCTATAGCTGCTTAAACGTCATCTGAGAAGAGCCCGACTTAGGATGAAAGAATAGACAGATTCTCATAGAAGTGATAGATAATTTGAAGTTGGAGACTGAGTTTATTTGAAGGTCCAGCCTTACAAACAAGTGACTATTTCGAATCATTTATCACACAAATTAGCTGCAAAATTTTATGGTCCATTTCAGATTATTAGAAGAATTGGTCCAGTGGCTTATACTCTATTACTACCTGCTGGGGTGAAGATTCATCCTACAGTCCATGTATCATTGCTAAAAAAATGCATGAAGCGCCATCCCAAATATCTTATCCTCTAGTTGTTGATTTGGCAAGCCTTTACTGCCCTGATCTTGAGTTGATTTTGCAAAGGAGGATGATCAAAAGAAGTAATAAGGTTGTTGCACAGGTTCTAGTCAAATGGCAATGATTGCCTGCTGATGTTGCTACTTGGGAAATTCTTACTGTTTTGCAGACCAGATTTCCATTGGAGGGGAGTAATGATACATGAATATTAGAAGGGTGGTTAGTTAAGGAATTCAAAAGGTATTTAAGGCAGTTAGTTGGAAATTTAAAAAGTAGTTAGAGTTAGTTAAAGTTGTTACAAGAGTTAGTTGGAAGAATCTGTTAGTTGAAGAAATCTACTAGAAGCTCAATCATTTCATACAATGTAGTAGATATAAATATATTCAAGTTGAATTCTTACATGTTGATTTCTTCTTCTTCTTCTTCAAGTTGCTTCTTCCCTTCTTCAATCTTGCTTTGATCAAGAATACAATTCAATATAGCCGAAGAAAAAAAATCATAACTTGTCATTTAAAAGTTATATATATATATATATATATATATATATATATATATATATATATATATATATATATATATAATAGCTTTGATCATATGTTTGTGTAAAATAAAATTAAAACACACACTTACCAACACATGCACACACACATATAAGATAAACTATATCTCCTCGAGCAAACTATATCCCTCCTTGCTTTTAATTTTTTTTTTTAAATTTTATTCTTAAGTTTTAATTAATCATTTACTTTAAATTCTCACAAAAGTCTTTTCTTTGGGACTTAATCATATCACGCGAAGATACCTTATGAATTTTATTTTATTCAAAGATATTTTTTAATTAGTTTATAAACTCCACCGATTACATGTATGTGTGTCAAACTAGATGTCCAAACCAAATAGGAGTATGTTTACCTTGAAAATGGTAATAACAATTAGATTTGATTTTGTGGTTCTAAAAATATGTGATCGATTTTTATGCTAGTTGTTAGGCAATAGATGCTAAGTGAAAGATTAGAAAGAATAAGACAATAGCTTGTAGATAGTATAATAATCAAACCGAATTGCTGGAAATCGGAGCCTCGAGCTTGTGTGTACGGGGCCTCGAGGTCGAGTCGGGTACCCGGCTAAGGGAAATCAATGGAGGATTAATAGTTATTATACATTCGATGGCGGCTCTTTATGACCAATAATGAGCAATAAATGAAGAACAATAAATAGAACACAATAAGTATAAGCAATAAGTGTAAGTAGTGAGATCAAGAGAATATGTTAAGTTAGAGAGCAGAGAGAATGTTCTTGTGTATTCAATATTGTATATTCGATCCCCCCAAAAAAATGACAAGGGTCCTCTTTATATATGAGGGAAAAACCCCAATATGACACATGTGTAATTATTACATAAAATAGCTGGTACAACCACTCAATCAGCCTGGTGCAGGCTGTCACTATTTGCGCAGGCGTTGTCAGAAAATAGTGCTCCTAGAAAATTTCGCTTACTTGCGCTAAGCACCAGTTCGTTCTGCCCCGACACCGGGCACGAAGAACCCCTAAAGACATCGAACACCCAGGCTATTCTCCGGGCCCTTCGAGATGAGATTGCGCAATGCCTCGTCGACCGTAAAATTGGTCTTCTCGATTTTAGCCGTATACAGATAGTCCCCGAGTTTCTTAGAGTGAAATAAAGAGAAACGTCCTTGATATCTTTTCCCTTCGGCGCTTTCATCGAAACAAATAGTTGTGTCCTTCCAAGTAATGTAATAGACAGGGCTTCTAAAGGTCGCGTCCACACAATCCTCAAAATCTTTGAATTAATTATAGTGGTTAACTGTCCTTTGGTCTTATCCAATCGCACATGTTAGGCTTCTATATATACTCATTTCTTCACCCCTTCCTAATCATCAGGCTTCCAACGGAGTTTTTCTTACCTCTTACCTCTCTCCCGTGTCCTTTCCTAAAACATGATTTTTTGTTTCTTCTTTGTAATCCCCTGGTAAAAATGGCAAACACTTCCACCTTTATCCCTCAGGAAGATGTGCCTTCCTCTTTCATGCTCTCCTCTGAGGGTAAAGCAACATCGTCTCCTAGAGTTGGAGAATGCGTTCCAGAGGCCTTTGAGACGACCTCTAATTTTAAGGTTGAGAGACCGAAGCCGGGGCGATACGAACCCACGTCTCTATATGTCAGTTTAATAATAGACATCGAAAGAGTGAAAATCGACTGTCGCTGGGGAGATGCAGTATTAGTGAAGGTTCGTTCTCGGGGGAAGGATGTAACGGCGTATAAGGCCGACTTACTCAGTGTGTATACTTATCTATTTACCCTCGTCCCGGCGGTGCCATCCATGCCTTTGATAGACCCCGTGATCCTCAATTTCTGCAAACAATATCAAGTGACTCTCGGCCAAATTCATCCATCATTCTGGCGTATTGTTTACATGACCAGGTATTACGTGAATATGATTGAGGGGATGCCCTTCACCCTTGACCATTTGATCAGAATGTACAGTCCCCGACTCTTTTGTGGGGGCCTGATTAAGCTCTATTGCCGGGCCTCGAGGTCCCTCTTCGCTTGCACCGACAAGGTTAGGAATGGGGGTGGATGATCCGTTTCGTGCGAGTTAGGACTTCGGACTTGATCCCCGTAGAAAGGATATCGTTCCCCAAAAGATGGAACATGAAGCGTAAGTAGACATACTTAATTAACTGCCCATTTCTTTCTTTCGGATATATTTCCTCATGAACTGACTTCCTTCGCGAATACAGCTGCCGCGGCGTACCCTGATGCGGTAAGGAATCTTTCAGACTGGGTAGCTAAATTGGACTCGATTTGCCCATATGTCGGGCGCATGTGGCGCGATTTATCCAAGGCTCGATGGGAAGCCAAGGATCACGGTGGGACTTCATTCTCTGCTATAGTTTTAGTTTTACAAAAGTTGCTGCTAATTGCGCTCTCATTCCCCGTGCTTGTTTTTGTATTTGGGCAGGTCTGGGGGAGGCCTTCTCGATGAGAAAAACTCTGCCTGGTGAAGCGGGTGCTCCAATACCCGACGAAGAGAGGAAAAATGAGGGGAATCATTGACTTATCCTCCGAAATCCAAGAAAACCAGAGTGGAAGATACTAAGGATGATTCAATAGCCTTAATTCCTGAGGCGTAAGGGAGTCCCAGAGCTGGAGGCGAAAAGAAAGTTGATTCTTTGACAGCACCCGAAGGGGGAGAGGATTTGACTGTTTCACATACCGTTGAGTTGGGGGCTTCCGAATTATGGCTTGGTTTCGTTGTCACCCTACCTCGGGTTGAAGAGGCCTGCAAGGGTGTATTGGGCGCTATCGCCGAGCCAACCGATAGCCAAAATGTTTCTCGAGTCGAGGTACGCTCGGTAGGCGATTCACGGGAGCCCAATTCCGAAGCTCTTCAAAAGTAAAGGACAACCCCCGAATGACCCAATCGAGGTTATTGAAGTGAGCGATTCCCCTTCAGAATCTGTTTTTACTCCGAGAGAGATGCAATGTACCCCCAATATGGAGTCTCTCGGCGTGGGGACACCCGTTGGTGATAAAAATATGTTCGAAAAGCATTCTACTGTGCCTGAGGGAGAGCCTGAGCCTGACATTTCGCTTATTTTTAGTGAGATCAACAAGCTATGCGAGCAGGTAATCTATTCGTAAATTCCTCTTGGCTCCCCGACCTTTGCCCTGCAAACCTTATTTCTTTCATGGTTCCAAGCCAAGGTGCTTTATAATCAAACATTCACCAATTATAAAATCGAGCTGACTCGCCGCGAGGGAGAACATAAGAAGCTTACTTCAAAAGCCGATGAGCTCAGGGCCCTTTCTACCAAGAGGGAGGAAGAACTCCATGGCCTTCGGGATTGCTTGGAGGCGGCGTCCCGAGAAAAGGCTCATCTTACTGAACAAGTTGAATAGCTCCCATTTGTTTTTTGTTTGTACGTCTAAATGACTTCCGTGTTTTAATATCTTTGGGTCAATTTTTGCAGTTTAAGGAGAAGGATGTCCTTATGGAGAAGGAGCTCCGAGCCATGGACTCCAAAATTCTCGAGCTTAAGCGACGTTTGAGTGAGATAACCTTTGAGAGAGATGCCCTCCGAGGATAGGTGGTTTCGATCAGGCGGCGCCTCAAAGATGCGAAGGCTGAGAGCAGCAAGCATAAGGATCTCCATGCTGAGTTGGTTGCTACGCTATCCGAGGATAGGGCCGAGGCCGAGGCGCTCGTGACCTCACATAAGGAGGATACCGCTACTGCAAATGCTCAGGCCAGGAAGGTGTCCGAAGAGGCTAAGTTATGCTTGACCCGAGTAGTGGAGCATGCTCGGTTAGAATCTCGGAGACAGACGCTCGAGGATATATACACGGTGGGCGTTGATTTAATTGCCGAGATTGAGAAGGTGAAGACCCTAGAAGAGGAAGTTGCGGCCCTGCTTCCTTCCGAAAGTGATTCGAACAACGACTCGAGAGGTGATGAAGATGAAGGCAAGGTCCATGAAGGGGAGGAGGCCGTTGGAAACCCGGAGGTTATGACCGAAGCTGCTAAAAACGTATTTTCTGGGGAGGCCGTCGAAGGCATAGCTCCAGCGATAAATTAAGGTTTTCATTTGATTTCTGCCTTCGCAAGGGCTTCTAGAGGTAGGCTTTGTAATTGTACTTTTATGAATCCTTTTATATGTGTTTCAATTTTTTACCTTTTTCTATTTTCTCTTTGAACGACTTATGGCATTCGTTTGGCAATTGATCCGAATTTGTCAGTCTCAATTTTAGACCCTTGGGTTCCTGCTACCTTTGAGCGTTTATCAATGGTCGAGAGTAGATCTGTAAGTCTGTCGTGTTGGCTTTGAGGCCATTTGTGCGACTTTTTTAGATTCTCACGTGTCGGGTCGGTACGACCTTTTAATGTAAGCTGGCGTCTTAGGATCTTATGCTTTTGCTCTTAGGCATATTCGGTTAACTGCTTCGAGTTCAGTCTCCAAATAGGGTTTCGACTCGAACACATTGACCCTTAAGTTTTGAATTTAAAGCTGGCCCTTAGGCTCTTACGCGTTAGGTCGGTACGACCTCTCATATGAGCTGGCGCGTTGGGTCGGTGTGACCTTTTAATGTAAGCTGGCTTCTTGGGCTCTTATGCTTTGGGTCGGTATGACCTCTTATATGGGATGGCGATAGTGGCTCTTACACATTGGGTCGGTACGACCTCTTATATGGGCTGTGATAGTGGCTCTTACGCATTGGGTCAGTACGACCTCTTATATGGGCTGGCAACAATGGCTTTTACGCATTGGGTCGGTACGACCTCTTATATGGGCTGGCGACAGTGGTTCTTATGCATTGGGTCGGTATGACCTCTTATATGGGCTGGCGACAGTAGCTCTTACGCATTGGGTCGGTACGACCTCTAATATAAGCTTTATTTTTCCCTCGTTAAGGACTTTTTTGAAATTGTGTTTGCCTGAATCTTTGACGGTTCGATAAAAACCTCGATTGTGAACGAGCACCTCGAGAGGTTTTGCTCGGTGGCTGAGTGTTTTGAAGCCTACAGTTTGGAGCTGACACGGTCGAAGCTCTTTTTCCTATGTCGAGGGTAGCCTGTTTAACCGGTTCTTTTTGAAGTATTTTCGAAGCAATTGAAGGCCTATGATTTTGTAGCATTGGTCGGGTGTCCCAAGTCGCGTTAGATCGGCCGGAGCCTTATGACCATGGTCATTTTTAATTCCCGAATGGAGTAGTTTTAGCATCTATACCGAGGGTATGCCTTTTTAGGGGTCTTACAAGTTCGAGTATATAGCCTTAACTTTAAGGTCAGGTTACTACATTTTGTAAGGTCTTACGTTTTGGTAACTTGGTAAAAGTATATATCATGCCTTGTTTGAGGTCTTACAGATATTGTTACTTGGTACAAGTATAGTTCATGCCTTGCTTGAGGTCTTATAGATATTGTTACTTGGTACAAGTATAGTTCATGCCTTGCTTGAGGTCTTACAGATATCGTTACTTGGTACAAGAATAGTTCATGCCTTGCTTGAGGTCTTACAGATATTGTTACTTGGTACAAGCATAGGTCATACCTTGCTTGAGGTCTTACAGATATTGTTACTGCTTTATATAGGTCTTACGAGACCGAGGTTGCCCACATGGGGTCTTATGGCCTTGGGTTTTTTGATAAGTCGATGAGGTGGCGATTGGCAATTATCCCCGAGACATTGAAGGTTTCTTGATGCCAGTCCCCGAGTGTTCGGGGTGCCAGTCCCCGAGTGTTCAGGACATTTCTAGCTTGGAAGCCGTTTTTGTAAACTTGATATAGCCTCGTTGAGGTCTTATGAGTTCGAGCTTCCGACCCGGAGGTCATATGGCTTTGAATTTTTAACGCCAGTCCTCGAGCGTTCGGGACATTTTTAGCTCCGGAGCCGTTTTTGTAAACTTGATATTGTCTCATTGAGGGCTTACAAATTCTAAGCTTTCGACCCGGAGGTCATACAACTTCGAGTGTTTGATGCCAGTCCCCGGTGTTCGGGGCGTTCTTGGCTTCTGGAGCCATTTTTGTAAAAAGATACCGAATTCCTTTGTAATGCGAAATGCTTTGATGGAGGGGAAAGTATTCTTTGATTACTTGGTACAAGTATACACGTTTTGATGTCAAGGAGTCGGTTATTCTATACGGACACGGTTTGTTCGACCGTTTGACCCGGTACATCATTTTCCTATCGAGACCCCATTTAGCACGTCTTGGCTTCTCCGAGGAGGGGACCTTACGGGGGGATCAAGGTTGATTGAAGAGAAGCCTTGAATACTTGTTGAGTCTTCCTTAGGTAGCATATGGATGTTGCCTCGTTAAAAACCTTGCAGGTAAAACCCTTCTTAGGATAAAAACCCGGTCGAAGGAAAAGAGTGTTGCGTATGCTTTCGAAACCTAGGGACTTCAAGCTTCTAGCAGTAATATCGTTTGAGCATGGATACATTCCAATTGCTTGGAAGCTGTTCGCCTTCCATGGTGCTAAGTTTGTAGGACCTTTTTCCAACTACCCCGAGGATGCAGTACGGTCCTTCCCAGTTCTGACCTAGCTTTCCTTCATTAGGATTTCGAGTATTCAAGGTGACTTTCCTTAGGACTAAGTCCCCGATTCCAAAATGTCAGATATTTGTTCTCCTATTGTAGTATCTTTCAATCCTCTGTTTTTGTGCGGCTACTCAGACCAACGAGGCTTCTCGCTTTTCATCTAATAGTTCGAGAGCAATAGTCATGGCCTCATTGTTCGAGCTCTCGGTGGTGTGTCGGAATCTAGCGGTGGGTTCTCCGACCTCGACCGATATTAAAGCCTCGACGCCATACACCAGGGAGAAAGGCGTTTCCCCCGCGCTTGATTTTGGAGTTGTTCGATATGCCAGAGTACTTCGGGTAATATTTCTTTCCATCTTCCCTTTGCGCTTTCTAGTTTCTTCTTTAAGTTTTGAATGATGGTTTTGTTTGTGGACTCGGCTTGGCCGTTTGCACACGGGTGGTAGGGCATTGACAGGATCCTTTTGATCTTGTGATCCTCGAGGAACTGAGTCACTTTGCTTCCGATGAATTACTTTCCGTTATCACACGTTATCTCGGAAGGAATTTCGAATCGGCATATGATATGGTCCCAGATGAAATTAATGACTTCTTTTTCCCTTATTTTTTCAAAGGCCTGTGCTTCAAACCATTTTGAGAAGTAGTCAGTCATAAATAAAATAAATCTAGCTTTACCTGTCACCGTTGGTCGAGGTCCGACGATATCCATTCCCCATTTCATGAACGTCCATGGTGACAAAATTGAATGTAGTTGTTCACCAGGTTGGTGAATCATTGGGGCGAATCTTTGGCATTTGTCGCATTTGCGGACGAACTCTTTGGTGTCCTTCTCCATGCTATCCCAATAGTAGCCTACCCTGATTATTTTTCGAATTAAGGAATCAACACCGGAATGATTTCCGCAAGTGCCCTCGTGGATCTCTCGGAGCACATAGTCTGTATCTCCCGACCCCAGACATACTGCTAGAGGGCCATCAAAAGTTCTTCTATAAAGAGTTCTGCTTTCATCGAGCGAGAATCGGGCTGCTTTGGTTCGCAGGGCCCTCGACTCTTTTCGGTCTGCGGGTAGCTTCCCGCTCTCCAAATAATCGATATATTTATTTCTCCAATTCCATGTTAGGCTAGTGGAGTTGATCTCGGCGTGGCCTTCCTCGATCACTGACTTGTACAGTTGAACAACAGATTCGGGGAGTATGTCATCTTCCTTGACAGATGATCCCAGGTTTGGAGTGCAACGGCTTCGCTATTCTCCTCTTTGGGTATGTGGACCAGGGTCCATTCTTTGAAGCGGTGCAATGTGATTTGAATTTTTTCTAAGTATCTTTGCATCCTGTCTTCCCGAACCTCGAAGCTCCCATTTACCTGATTTACCACCAAGAGGGAATCACATTTTGCTTCAATGACCTCAGCTCCTAGGACTTTGGCCAATTCCATACCTGCAATCATAGGCTCATACTCGGCTTCATTATTAGTTAACCTTATGGTTTTTATAGATTGTCTAATCACGCCACCCGTAGGTGGCTTTAGGACTATGCCGATCCCGGACCCTCTTACGTTCGAGGCACCGTCGGTGAACAAGGTCCATATCCCGGAGGATGTGCCTATTTTTAGAAAAAGTTCTTTCTCGACCTCGGGTACAAGAGAGGGAGTGAAGTCGGCTATGAAATCTGCCAAAATTTGAGACTTTATATCCGTCCGAGGCTGATACTTGATATCATATCCCCCGAGTTTGATGGCCCATTTGACCAGTCGACCCGATAATTCGGGTTTATGGAATATACTTCGAAGGGGATACGTTGTTAAAACACAAATATGATGGCATTGGAAGTAAGGTTTCAATTTCCGAGACGCACTTATTAATGCTAGAGCTAGTTTTTCCAGGTGCGGATACCTGGTTTCGGCATCACCTAGAGTCCGACTTACATAATAAATAGGGAATTGCATACCTTGTTCTTCTCTAACCAGCAAACCACTTACCGCTATCTCGAATACGACAAGGTATAAATACAATGTCTCATCCTCTTTTGGGGTGTGGAGCAAATGCGGGCTTGTCAGGTATCGCTTTAACTCCTCCAAGGTGCGTTGGCATTCGGGAGTCCGTTTGAAGTTGTTTTTCTTTTTGAGAAAGGAGAAAAAATGGTGACTTCTGTCCGATGACCTTGATATAAACCGGCCCAAGGCTGCTATCCGCCCGGTCCGCCGCTGTACGACCTTTACGTTATTTACCATAGTAATTTCTTTGATGGCTTTGATTTTATCGGGGTTGATATCGATTCCTCTGTTAGATACCATGAAACCTAAGAATTTACCAGATGCTACCCCGAAGGTGCACTTTTCGGGATTGATTTTCATGTTGTAACTTCTGAGGATGTCGAATGTTTCCTGCAAATGAGTCAAATGGTCCTCTGCGCACAGGGACTTAACTAGCATATCGTAAATATAAACTTCCATGGACTTTCTTATTTGATGTTCAAACATCTTATTAACTAGGCATTGATATATGGCCCCTGCATGTTTTAGCCCGAAGGGCATTATATTGTAATAGTACGTACCGTACTTTGTGATGAACGAAGTCTTTTCTCTATCCTCGGGGTTCATATAAATTTGATTATACCCCGAATAGGCATCAAGAAAAGTGAGGGTTTCATGGCCGGCCATGGCGTCGATCAAGCAGTCGATGTTGGGCAGTGGGAACGAGTCCTTTGGACATGCCCTGTTTAGATCTTTATAATCTATGCACATTCTTAGTTTATTCCCCTTTTTGGAAACTACCACCACATTGTCCAGCCATTCGGGATATTTTACTTCCCTAATAGACCCTATTTCGAGGAGTTCGTTACCTCGTCCTTGATGAATGCATTCTTTATCTCGTACTGGGGTCTCCTTTTTTGCTTTACCGATTTGTACCTGGGGTCGACACTTAGTCTATGGGTAGTTATCTCCGGTGGGATCCCTGTCATGTCTAAATGGGACCAAGCAAAGCAATCGATGTTGTTAATAAGGAATTGAATGAGTTTTTTTCTGAGTTCGGGGGTTAATCCCGTCCCCAGATATACCTTATGATATGGGAGATGCTCGATCAGTACGACTTTCTCCAGTTCTTCAATGGTCGACTTTGTTGCATCCGATTCAGAGGAAATGAAGGTTCTGGGAGTGAGGAAATCCTCTTCATCATCCTCGGGGGTTTGTTGGTTTTCCAACTCTTTCGAGGTGGAGTGTGCAGAATTCGGTACCTCTTCATGGACCGCGAACATTTCCTTCGCCGCATGTTGCTCCCCATACACCGTCTTTATTCTGTCCTTTGTTGGAAACTTCATCATTTGATGCAGGGTCGATGGAACCGCCTTCATATTTTGTATCCATGTCATACCGAGCAAGGCATTATACCTTGTGTCACCTTTAATGACGTGGAACCTGGTATCTTGAACTGTATCGGATATGTTAATTGGGAGGGTGATCTCTCCCTATGTTGCTTTGCCGGCCATATTGAAGCCATTGAGGATTCGGGAGGTAGGTATGACCTGATCGAGTAATCCGAGTTGTTCTACCACCGTCGACCTAATTACGTTGGCTGAGCTACCTGGATCCATGAGTGCACGTTTAATTTGGATATTATTTAAGAGAAACGAGATTACCAACGCATCATTGTGTGGATGAGACAGAGTCTCGAAGTCTTCTTTGCTAAACGCAAGGATGTCCTCATATGCCTGGCCCCGGGTTTGCCCTTGTGTTGCCGCAAAAACCTTTATCTGCTTGATCCCGGGCCCCTAGGGAATGTCGGTCCCCCCAGATAATCATATGAATGATGTGCTGAGGTTTTCCCACTTCGCTTCCCCTGTTTGCTTCTCTTTCTTCCCAGGTGAGGTTTTTTCGAGTGTCCAGTTGATTTTCTCAGCGTATACTCCTATTCGTGTGGAAACTTACTCCAATGCATTGAGTTTTACATGAGACCATATCGACGAGAATCGGTTCTGGTGCGACCTCAGGGTTTTGTGGTGGTACACCATTACCTGGAACAGTTGCACCATACTCTTTATAGTCTTCAAGACCGTTGTTGTCGTGTGCATTTACCGAGTTAGACATTTTTTTTAGCCCCACGGTGGGCGCCAAATTGTTTACCTTGAAAATGGTAATAATAATTAGATTTGATTTTATAGTTCTAAAAATATGTGATCTATTTTTATGCTAGTTGTTAGGTAGTATATGCTAAGTGAAAGATTAGAAAGAATAAGGCAATAACTTGTAGATAGTATAATAATCAAACCGAATGGCTGAAAATCGGAGCCTCGAGCTTGTGTGTACGGGGCCTCGAGGTCGAGTCGGGTGCCTGGCTAAGGGCAATCAATGGAGGATTAACCGTTATTATACATTCGATGGCAGATATTTATGACCAATAATGAGCAATAAATGAAGAACAATAAATAGAACACAATAAGTATAAGCAATAAGTGTAAGTAGTGAGATCAAGAGAATATGTTAAGTTAGAGAGCAGAGAGAATGTTCTTGTGTATTCAATATTGTATATTCGACCCCCCCCCCCCACACACAAAAATGACAAAGGTCCCCTTTATATATAAGGGAAAAAACCCAATATGACACATGTGTAATTATTACATAAAGTAGCTGATACAACCACTCAATCAGCCTGGTGCAGGCTGTCACTATTTGCGCAGGCGTTGTCAGAAAATACTGCTCCTAGGGAACTTCCCGCTTACTTGCGCTAAGCACCGGACCGGTTCGTTTTACCTCGACACTGGGCACGAAGAACCCCTAAAGACATCGAACCCCAGGCTATTCTCTGGGCCCTTCGAGATGAGATTGCGCAATGACTTGTCGACCGTAAAATTGGTCTTCCCGATTTTAGCTGTATACAGAGTATTTATTTTATTCTTTTACTCGTGCAGGAAAAACAAAGCTTGTCGATAGTTCTTCAAATGGAATTACATACATTTTTCCTTGTAAAAGTAGCCTTTTCAAACTAAAAGACTTGTTTTAAAACAGACTGCATTCTTTCGGGGACCTTTACAAAAGAAAAGAAGAATTAACCTAAAAAGCCCGTCATTCAATAGCAAAAATAAAAAAAACGGGCTGATATATAACATTTATACAATTGATGTTTTGGCTAAAAATTCATGTTTTTGCATGTAATTTACCTTATATTATGCCTCGATCTTGTTATCTTTAGTGTGAATATTTGTGACTCGAGCTTAATGATGATATTTATATGTGTAGCAGTCAATTGGAAGTGATTTGAAAAGTTTGCATGTAAATTGAAGTAAAAGCGGAATAACTTTGGAGGAAGCATGACTTTAGTGCCCAGGCTCGCGCCAAGGAAAGCAGAGCACAAAATTGGCAAAAGTTTGGTGCCCAAGTTTGCGCCAGGTGCCAACCAAAACACCATTTACAACAAGCCAAAAAGTTTACTGTCCAGATTCGTGCCAGGCGCAAAGCGTGGTGCCCAAGGCCAGAATTCATTCTAATTCGGTTAGGACTTGGTGTTTTAAACCCTACACGCCTCCAACGGGTATAAAATGGGCTCTAAACCTATTTTTTGAGAAGTTGGTCAATTTTGAAGGCGGCAAAGGCATAGAAACACTAACTGAGCACATGATTCATCGATTCTTCCATATTTCATCTAGTATTTCTAGCTTCTATGTTTAAAAATATTATTTTTATTATTTTTATGACCATGAGTGGCTAAGAACCTCATCATTCCGGGGTTATGGGTCATAATTGACTATTGTAGTTTGACATTTGATTGTTTTGCTTGAATTAACATATTAGTTTGTTTTATTCAATCTTGCACTTAATTATTCTATTGCGTAGCTAACAATAGAATACTATCTATGAATTTATAGTTGAACTCGAAAGCGAGAACTATCGATTGCATATAAGATTGAGTAGAGTAAGTTTTTGAATCAGGACATCGGAGAATAGTTTCGCGATTATGATAGACATATTCTACTTGTCTTACCTGGTTATTTTTGCAGGAAATATACATGCATTCTTGTCAATTTTGATTCTATAGACATATAGTCTTTGGTTGGCTTGAATAGGTGAGTGAAGCGTCGAAAGAACTTCGCAAGCATAATAAACCCTGCTAATCAATAGATTAGATAAGTCAAGTAATTACCTTAACCGGAAAAATGCAATAGGAGAGTGTTAATCCCATAACTCTGGAATATCCTCATCTCATTGAATTCTTCCTAAGCGTTTGTTTGCTCTACTTGCGATCTTATTTTCTTGTTTGCTTATTAGTTTCGTAGTAATTTAGTTAATTAAAAATCACAATCATTTTCTTCACACTCACTTGAGCAATAAATTTATAAATAATTTAGATTGGACAATAGTTGATCATAAATCCTCATGAGAACGATACTTTCTCATCACTTTATTATTTGTCGACCGTGTATACTTGCGTATGCGTTTGGACCCAACAAGTTTTTGGCACCGTTGTCAGGGATTTAGAAATTAGCTGCTTGTCTGAAATAAGCTTTTATTTATTTTTGTTCAAGATTTAATTTGTTTTTCTGTTTCTGACTCTACAGGTGTTTGCATTGAATGCTAAGAAGAAGTAATAGTTTGAACAATCTTCCTCCGCTTGATCCTGAGCCCGAAAGACTTTTTCACAAGTTAAGAAGGGAGGCAGAAGTGAGAGAAAGAACTGCAGAGTAGGAAATCATAATCCAACCATAGCCATTCGATATGGCAGAGAATGATGAGAGACCGATGATTGAGTCTGCAAGGTCTAGTCTTGCAAACATGACTCAGGCTATAGTGAATCCTGATGTAGCTAGGCACTTCGAGCTGAAGTAGTACATGGTACAACTGATTCAATCCACAGGGAAATTTGTGGGTTTGTCGACTGAAGATCCTCAAAGGCACATACAGAATTTTTTGGAGATTACTAATACATACAACTATCCGAACGTCTCCAAGGATTATGTCAGACTAACCTTGTTTCCTTTTTCTCTGTTGGGGGAAGCAAAGGAATGGTTGAACAAAGAGCCAACAAACTCAATCCGCACACGGGACGACCTAGCACAGAAATTCCTCATTAAATTTTTTCCCACAAAGAAAACAAAGTCATTAAGAAGTCAAATTCTGGGTTTCAACATAAAGATGGTGACTCTTCGTCAAGCCTGGGAGAGATATAAAAAGCTACTCAGAGATTTCCCGCATCACTGTCAAATTGATAAAGTGTTAGGTTATACTTTTGTGGATGGGTTGGACGAGACCTTCAAATTGAGCCTAGACTCAGCTTGTGGAGGAAGTTGCATGCAAAAACCATACAGTGAGATTCAAACTCTACTAAATAATTTCATTGCAAACGATCATAATTGGCAAGTTGAGGGTGAACCAAGAAGGATGATAAGATAGAAAGAAGCAGGTACACTCGAGCTGGATGAGATGTCAGCCATGCGAGCAGAGATTGCTAAACTGACCAACCAAGTGGCTAAGATGGCAATGGGTCAAGGGCATCAGATGCAGCATGTGCAAGGGATGGCTATATATTGTGAAATTTGTAGAGATGGTCATACGAGTGACCAATGTCCGGTGAATCCTGAATCTATTTATTTTGTGGGAAAGCAGGGTAGAGGTCCAATGAACCAGAATACACAATATGGGAAAAACATATAATTCCAACTGGCGGAACAACTCGAACTACTCTTGGGGTGGAAATCAGGCTAGTCAAAATAAATACAGACCCCAAGGAAACTATAATCAGCTCCAAAGCCACCCCAACAGGTAGAAGAAAGCACCAATGATATGTTGAAAAAGCTATTAATTGACAATCAGCAACTTCAAACAGCTAGCAATTGAGGATTGAATTTCGAAATATAGAGAGACAGGTTGGGCAGTTATCTGGACATCAAAATACCCGCCATGCACGGGCCCTTCCAATTGATACAGAGAAGAATCATCAAGTAAATGCTGTAACTTTGAGGAATGACAAAGAATTGGAAGAGGTACCTAAAAGAAAGAAAAAAAGTCACTATTGAAGGTGAACTGGTTCCTAAAACGGTGGGGGGAAACTGAGAACAAAACTGAGAAAAGTGAAAAGACTCCAGTTGCAAGGCCACCACCTCCCTTCCCATAAAGATTGAAGAAGAAAAGTGATGATAGAATGTTCAATAAATTTCTTGATATGCTGAGCCAAATTCAACTGAATCTCCCGTTAGTTAATGTGTTACGTGAAATTCCAAAATATACTAAGTACATCGAGGATATTGTGGATAATAAAAGAAGATTGACAGAGTTTGAAATAGTAGCACTTACTGAAGAGTGCACATCACAAAATCAAAGGAACTTGCCCCATAAGTTGAAGGATCCTGGGAGTTTCACCATCCCTATGCTAATTGGTGAGGTAATGTGAGACAGACTCTTTGTGATTTGGGGGCTAGCATAAATTTGATACCCCTCTCGGTTTTCAGTCAATTGGGTTTGGGGGCCCCAAGTCCAACCACTGTCATGTTGCATCTTGCTAAATAGATCTATTAACCATCACGAGGTGGTGATAGAAGATGTGCTGCTACAGATTGAGCAATTTATTCTTTCGGCGGATTTTATTATATTGGACTATGAAGATGATGAACACGTCCCTATTATTTTGCGACGAACTCTCTTAGCCATTGCCGATGCTATGCTAAAAAGTTCGTGATGGAAAAATAATTCTACGAGTTGATAATATGGAAGCGGTCTTTAATGTGTATAAGGCAATCCAGCTCCCAAGTCACTATGAGGATCTAGCTATGATTGTGGAAAAAAGAAGAAGGAAAACACGATATGGGTGCATATCTGGATGACTCTCTAGAGAAAGCACTTATGTTGTTCGGCAACATTGACTTGGATGATGAGGTGAAAAAGATGGTGGATCATATGGATGCATGTGCCTACATCAAGGAAATGATCAATTTCGAGCCTCTAGATAGACCGACTGAGCCACCACCTAAGCCGTCCATCGAAGAAGATCCCAAATTGGAGCTCAAGCCTTTACCCTTTCACCTTCATTATGCTTATTTGGGTTCTAATGAAATTTTACCCGTTGTGTATCTTCTGGGTTGTCTGTTTTGCAAGAGGAAAAACTGCTTCGCGTGCTTAGAGAGCACAAGGGGGCGATTGTATGGACCATGGCTGACATTCATGGTATTAGCCCTTCATTTTGTATGCATAAATTCTCATGGAGGATGGGCAAAAACCAAGTGTGGAACACCAATGCCGCTTGAATCCAGTCATGAAGGAAGTGGTAAGAAAGGAAGTCATCAAGTGGCTAGATGCAGGAATTATTTTTTCCATCTCTGATAGCAAGTAGGTAAGTCCAGTACAATGTGTACCTAAAAAAGGTGGAATGACGGTAGTCATAAATGAGAACAATGAATTAATTCCAACTAGATTTGTCACAGCTTGGAGAATTTGCATAGACTACTAGAAATTGAATAATGCTACTAGAAAGGATCACTTCCTCCATCCATTCGTTGATCAAATGTTAGATAGTTTAGCTGTACAAGACTACTACTGTTTTCTTGATGGATATTCTGGCTATAACCAAATATTGATTGTACCAAAGGACCAAGAGAAGACCCCTTCACTTGTTCTTATGGCACTTACGCTTTCAAGAGAATGCCATTTGGGTTGTGCAATACACGTGCGACTTTTCAAAGGTGCATGATGGAAATCTTTACTCATATGGTAGAATTTTTTTTGAAGTACTTATGGATGATTTTTTGGTCTTCGGACCATCTGTTGATGAACTCTTAACAAATTTGAGTAAAGTGCCTGCCAGGTGTGAAACTTAGTGTTGAATTGTGAGAATTGCCATTTTATGGTAAGAGAAGGGATTGTACTTGGTCACAAAGTCTCCAAAGATGGGTTAGAGGTGGGCAAGGCAAAATTGGAAGCAATTGACAAAATGACACTTCCAATCTCTGTCAATGGAGTCAGAAGATTTTTGGGACATGGAGGTTTCTATTACAAATTTATTAAAGATTTCTCTAAGATTTCTACTCCCTGCTTAGGTTGCTTGAGAAGAATACGCCTTTCAAGTTTGATGAGCTTTGCTTGAAGGCATATGAGGAGCTGAAAAGAGATTGTTAACTACATCAATTATCACCGCCCAAGACTGGAGAGAGCCTTTTGAGTTGATGTGTGATGCCAGTGACACGGAAACTGAGGCCGTACTGAGTCAGAGGAAAAATAAAGTGTTCCACTCAATATAATACTGTAGCAAAACTCTAAACCCAACTCAGACAAATTACACAATTATAGAAAATGCTTTGGTAGCGGTAATATGGGCGTTTAACAAATTTAGGGCCTATTTGGTGCGAACTAAAATCATCGTCTACAAAGACCATGCAGCTATTAGATATTTGATTGAGAAAAAGGATGCTAAGCCTATACTAATTCATTGGGTTCTTCTTTTGTAGGAATTTGACGTGGAAATCAAGGATTGAAAAGGGACAGAAAATCAGGTAGCAGACTATTTGTCGCGCTTCAAAACTCACGCGCATGTTAATGAAGAGGGTGAGATTTAGGAAAGCTTTCCTGATGAGAAATTGTTAGCCGTCACAGCTGGCGCAACCCCATGGTATGCTGACTATGTGAACTTTATTGTAAGTGGGGTAATGCCCTCAAAGTTTATCGTTGTCACTCGATGGTAAGAGAAAATTCATGCATGATGTTAGATTTTATCTATGGGATGAGGCATTTTTGTTTAAGCATTATGCAGATCAGTTGGTGTGCCGTTGTGTCCCTGGGGAGGAGATAAATTGTGCTTCCAATTTTGCATCAATTTTTCTGTCACGTTCCTAGGCAGTGGTGTAAAAATAAAGGAACCAAGCAATAGGTATTGCATCTTGCACTTCTTGGCCTTTAAGTGAGGGATGTCATTTTATCTCCTTGGCATCACAAATTTCAGAATATAAAGGTCTTGCTCTTCATCTATACATCTCTCCAAAAGCTCGATCTCCATGTCTCCATCCAAACATAATGTAGAAAAATGATTAGAATGAGGACCAACATGCCCCAACTCCAAAACGTATTTATTTTTGACGTCCTCAATGATATATACTTTCTCAACCTAGGCATCATCCATAAGAACATGGTCTAATGATTGGTATTCTCGTTTTAGCTCCTTAATTTGGCCTAGAATATCTTTTTTTGCTTCACACAACTCATCACTAAAATTTTGGGCGTTACACGCATCAACCTTTGCACTCGAATCTGCATCCAAGTCGCGAATAAAGCTGCCAAATTGGTCAATCTCTTGTCTAAGATCTGTTCTTCCTTTTATCAGTTGTTCTGCCATATTTGAAAGTCCATCATGGAGAAACTCATGAAATTTTATCAGTTGAGCTTGTTCCTCTATCCAAGATTCGCTCACTATATCTACTTCTTCAAAATTATCTTTTTGTGGTAACTCGCTCTCTTTAGCCACTTCTTCTGCCTCGGTCTTCATTCTCATGATTGCTGCACTAATTCTTTGTATAGCCTTTTGACTTTCATCGTGTTGTTCGGCTACTTGCTTCATCATGTCCATAAATACGAGCAATGCCTTCCATATCCTCACTTCATTGCTCCTATCAAACTCATAAACATTATTAGAAACATCATAATAAAAGCTCTTAGAATGATAATAGGAATTAGGACAATCATTCCAATGGCCACCTTGACAACCACACACATTACAAAAATTCCACACATTAGATTGAGATACACAATTTTGCCACAAGCGTGGTCCTCCACAATATGGACAAGGATTGTCATAATAAGAATAACCAATATTCGACCAATTCTCATTCCAAGATGTCATGTCAACAAAGATAATAAAATATTAAACTAAGATTAAAAAAAACTTGAGTAGACAAAAAGTAGAAATCTAATATATTAGAATAGGTAATTTTTAAGTCCCCAACAACGGCGCCAAAAACTTGTTGCTCCCAAACGCACATGCAAGTATACGTGGTTGATAAGTAATATAGGATTGCAAGTCCAGATATCGTACTCACAGGGACTTGTGATTAACTATCAACTAAATTAAACCCAAATAATTAATCTATTCAAGCGAATCCTAGAGTATGAATATTTAACAAAAACTAATCTAGAGTAGCAAACTAAGAAATTAAAGAAAATAAGTCGGCAATATTAGAGACGAATTCAATGGGAGAAAATATTCCAGAGCTATGGGTTAGCTAACAATCCTGTTGAGTCTTCCACTTAAATTGTCTAATTAGTTTATCTGTTTATTGGTTGATAGGATTAATATTGCTTGTAGCCTTCTCCCGAAGTACCACTCAACTATTTATGCTAACCTAACCGCCTATATTCCTATGAAATTATGATTAACAAGAACACATTTATAATCCTGTATAGTAACCAAGCAACGCGATTGGTATATCCCTATCCTAACAGCAAATCCGTTCCCGATGCTCGAGCTCAAAATCTTGCTATACTCAATCTTATTTGCAATCTAGAATTCTCTCTCCCGAGTTCAATCTTAGATTCATAGATAGTATTCAATTGGTGACCAAGCAATCAAATAATTAGGCACAAGATTGAATAAATAAACCAATATGATAAAATAATAAGAACAATTCAAGCTTCAAACTACAACGTTCATACAACACCCAAAACTCTAGAACTAATGAACTATAAAATTAAAGGAAGATAAGAGAAGAAAAACTAGTTAGAATCCTCCTCCAAGCATGGTGTGTACTCTCCCTAGGTCTAAAGTATGTCAAAAGTTCGTCAAAATAATATTTTACATGTATTTATACCAAGTAGGGTCAGGCCCAAACGGAAATACCTTCTCCCACGCGAAATAGGAAAATAACTCTGTAAAAATTACACAGGCGCACTGCACGGGGCGATGCGCCACGCGGTGTGGTAGTTGACCTTATCAGGAACCGTGCAATTTCGAAGCAGGAGCAATATAGGCAGCCACGGAGCACCACGCACTGCGGCTGTATTTGGAAAAATATAAAACATGAAAGTTGTATCCCTTTTAAATAGCTTTCCAATGATATATTGTGGAGCCCAAACAGAATTTTGAGTGAAAAGTTATGTGTAAGTTACTGGACAATGCGCAATATGCCTGCTCGATTCTTCGTTTTGTTCTTAAAGTGTACTATCATCCGTTGATCCCCGAACGCAATCCTGGCTTAATCTTTTGGGCTTCTACTCAGACTTCAAAGCTCCATATAACTCGAATTAGCTTCATAACATTTACATCACTCGGAATCACTCCTACAAGGCATAAAACACATAATTAATGCAAAACACTAGCGATTAAAGCTCGAACTCAATTAAAGTGCAGTAAATTAGAGTGCGATAAGCGAATAAAATGCATAATTATAGCCTACTATCACGCGTATACTTATGTGTGTGTTTGGACCCAACAATAATACATGTATAATAAGTGTATAATTGTGGCTTTTTGTGTAAGATCCTGAAAAAGAAAAAGAAAAAAGAGAAGGGGAAAATTAAGCGAAAAATTGCAAAAACAGGTCTATGGGCGTAATCTAGTAAGAGAAATTTTCATAAAACACCATCTTTTAGTAGTAATTAGCCATCTATAGATACCATTTGCTATATTACGGATTATAGATACCTTTTCTGTGGTTATAAGATGTATTTGATGTATTTAAGTTATTGTATTCATGAATACAGTAGCAAAAATAGGCGTGAATTAGGGAAGTACAGCTAATCAGTTGTTGTATTCGAGTGTATTCGAATGTATTCATGGAGTGAAATATGGGGTTACAACTGGACAAATTATTGTATTCGATTGTATTCACAGTGTGAAATAAGGGATTACACTATTTTTAAAACGGAACGTGAATCAATTAACATAATAGACTCCTAATATAACTCAACAAACTCAATTATAATACACAAATTTTGTATTTTCAGTTATAAAAAAGATTCTCAACCGAAAAATACCTCAAAAACATAGCAATCTTCAGAGAAATTATATAATACATCTGAATACATAAATTATATTAATTAAAAAAAATATATGAATACATTCATGGCATATAGCGAGATAGTGAATACAATGAAATATATAGAATACAGCGGGATACATTGAAATACAATAAAAAAAAAGACAGTGAATACAATGAAATACATGGAATACAACGAGATACATTGAATTACAATGAAAAAAAAGACAATGAATACAATAAAATACATAAAAATACATTGAAATATATTAACTTTGCTTTATCTCCGCGTTTAATGGAGTCCTCATCAAACCCAGCTTCACGCAGTCGCTTCCATATGACTTCATCTGTCAAAGGGGTTCTTGAACTTGAAACCCTACCTGACGCCGAAATAGGCGTTCGATTCACCGGAGTCAAAGCAAATCTCTCTGACCCAGGACTTGTCATTCTTGATTTCTCTACACTTTTGATGAAAATCAAAGATTCAACTTTTCTTAATCAATTTGTTGAATTCTTGCCTAATAAGCCCTTTTACTTTCCCACCGCAGCAAAAAAGAAGCAAAGAGTAACAATACGTCAAACTGAGACTGAAATTGAAACACTAACCCTGAATCATACTTCCACTTCCTATACCCATACATATGCAACTTCTAGCACTTATTCGTACAGTAGGCGCAAAGAAAAACGGCATAAAGGAAAGTCAAAGAGGACGAGTGGAGAGGATAAGCGCAAATGGGTTTATTCTACTCACGCTGTACTGATTTTCTGCTTCAACAAGACTTTTGTGAGCGGAAATTTTAATGGGATGGGGAAAGAGAATGTGATGTATCAAAGTAGAGAGAGAGAAAGAAAATAGTGTAACTGAATATCGTATTTAGTGGTTTAGGGCTAGGAGGTAACCAAAATTAAATATTTTGCTATAAACCTTAAAAGGTATCTATAGAATATAATTTTTTAAAATGGTATTTATTTAAAATAAATAAGGTGTTAACCTTTGCTATAGGAGGTAAAAATTCCATCTAGTAATTATATGGGCCTAACCCAAATTCAGTAACAATGTTTGATCCAAATATCTGAAACTGCAAAAGCTCACTCATATAGCTCCGAAAGCTTTAGACCAAAATTCAAATAATTCCCGTATCGCGCCATTTTCAAAATAGAAACAGAAAACAAAAACAACGTTCTGGAAGGAACAATGGAAGAAGCATTTCCCAGTAGAGGTGAACGTGAAGTTGCTTCTGCTCTTCTCCTTCTCTCAGCCATATCTCCCTCTCCTCTTTCAAAGTAAGACCGATTAATCTAAAGTCAAACAACGTTTCCATTTGCATTTAACATTTTCAATTACAGCGTTTGCTGATCACTGATCATCAGTCTGTCTTCTTCTGAGTATTGCAGAAGCAATAGCATAACTGAGATTTCGCACAAGGTAGCTCTGAGTAATACAACTTCGACTTCGAAAAGCAAATCATCGGATTCGTCAATTGTGACCGCTGTTGATGTCTCGTTCCCGGAGGATAGATCACAATCTCATCGTACGAAGATGATTGCTGCGTTTCGTGAGACTATAATGAAGCTTAAGGTGAAGGAGTTAATAAATTTGCTCCTTTACTGCTGTTATGCTTTTGTTTTCGTTGAATTCCAGTCTAGATTATGCTATAGCTCTGATATAAGCTACTGGAAATTTCATATTGAAGAAGATTGAGGTCTAATCTAGATCGAAAATTGCTTACCTATTCATAAACTCAACTAGATATGATCCTGTGGAACTCGTATAGCGTGAAGTAAAACGTGATTACGAGCTTTGTTTGATTTTACAATTTTTATGAGTTCAGTTGCAGTTTCTGATAAAATAGTCTGTCAGATTTGCGTTTGCGATTAGGATGAATACTTATTCATACGATGTATTCGTAGAGCTATTTTCAGTAGCGCTAATTGAGTTTCATCTATCATATGACTTCTGATTTTGAATTTCGTTCTTCCAGTTTACTGAGTTTCATATGCTTATTCCGTTTTCTCTAGATCTTCTGAATTTCAACGTTTATGAGATTAATGATTATTCTAATTCTGAATTCGTTTTATCAACTCTTATTACCTTGTAGAAGAGTTTACAATTCAGTTTCGTGTTAAATTTCTCTTCTCTTCAATCAAAATATGGTAACCAGATTTTTTTATTTTGAATTTATATTGGCGAAATTTTGCAGGTTGTGAGACAGCGACGATCGAAGAGCTTCTGTATTTCCAATTGCCGAAAAATTAGCTCAAGCAAGTCAGAAGTATCCACTTCTCTGACAAAGTTCTGCAGGTCTACTAAGGTTTCGGCCTCAGATTCTGATGCGAGTAAAATAACAGCTTCATCTTCGTCGTGTGTATCCATTGACTCTGTCTCCAGCGGCATCGCCACTTCGCGGGATAGAATGGGTCGGGAGAAGAGAAACAGATTGTTGGCTAACGAGTTCAAGCCGAATATTGCACCGGCTTACATACGCCGCCGAGCTGAAGCCATTCTCAGGGTTTTGTCTCACGAATCCGCTTCTGAAGTTAGGATTCGCCAGCTGATCGGCAATAGTCCTGATACTAGCAAAGCCTTAAGAATGTGAACCACCCTCCTCTCTCTCTCTCTCTCGCGCGCGCGCGCGCGCGTCTCAAAGTTTATATAGTTAAATGAATTCAAAACCTCAAAGATAGGAAAAGTTGTAACATTACTAATAGTAGAATGACATGAAATACTTTTAAACTTTCCAAAATACAAAGTTTGGAATGTAAGGGTTAAATGGATATAACCTGCTACTGATATTAGATTTATGAGGGATTGATTCAAAATGCAGGTTGCTGAAACAAGGAAAGGTGAAGAGGTCAGGGGAAGGAGGTCGCTCAGATCCCTATATTTACGTGGCTATTTCCCCAAGTAAGCAATGATGCATTAACTTTTTTAAAAAACTAATTATTAATTATAAGTTGAAAATGAAATTATCCATTGCTATTTTTGTGTTGGTGGTTCTTTTTTCGTTTTTTTCCTTCTTTTTGGCACCGTAAAGATAGAGCTCTTTTTAATTTTATATTTTGAGTTCATTTAGAAGCCAACAACAAATAAATGTATAATTAGTAATGTGGAAAAGTTGATTGATTGGAGCCAGTCAAATTCAGCGGATAAAATTGAGTTTTTAATTTAGTTACGCTTTACTCTTGTTCAGGTGGTTGTCGAAATGGCTACTTTTCCTGAAGCAGTATTTTATTCCTCGTAATATTCAGAAAATGTCTTATTCTTTAGAATATCCACCTAGAAAACAAATGATTAATTTCTTTGAAGTTTTTTTCTATTCACTTTTACCACCACTTTTTATTTTAACATAATTGGAGTCAAATTTTAGCTGTGTCATTAGGACGAAGAATGGATTTGCACTAAAAAAAGCGTCAACCTTAGGTTAATTGTGGTAAATATAAATAGGATATCTGATCCTATGTCTCAATTTATATACCTTTATTCTAGGACGGTCCGGAATATTTGAAATTCTTTACTAATAATATTATTCTCTATGACTCTCACCATGGGCGGCCCTTCCATAAAGTAAGTAAAGCAACCGCTTTAGACCCCATATTTGCGGAGGGCCCATTTGCTGTTACACCTAACAGACTATGTATAAGTTTAAAAAAGAGTTCTGTAAAGTAAAAAAGTTTGATTTCTTTACTTAACAAATATAGAGAAGAAGGATTTGCATGATTTCTACCAAGGAAATTGCACTTGAAATGAATATCGAACCTGAATTACATAAGAAACGTTTTATATATAAGAAGTAACAATTTGATGCGATTGTTGATAATGAAATCTCAAAATCTTTCGAAGAGTCCTTTAGAGTTGATTACTTTTTATACATAATAGACAAGACTATTTTTCCACTTCAACATAGATTTTGAACAATTCGAAGTATATAAAAATATTTTTGATTTTCTATTTGATAGTAAAAACTAAGATTACTAGATGATGGAAATTTGAAAAGATATTGCCTTAATCTTGAATGTTCCTTAAAGTATAATAATCAATTCGATATTGATGATTTAGATTTATTTTCTGAATTAAAAGTATTAAGAAAAATAGTACAATTAGAAGATAACAGTTTAATTGATACACTTAATCAAATAATTTTTTTTTCCAAATGCCTAAATTGCTTATGGAATAATGTTCATAACTCATGTTACCGTTGCTTCAACGGAAAGAAGTTTTCAAAATTAAAATTGATAAAATATTACCTAAGAATAACAATGTCACAAGAAAGTTAAATTGATTAGCTATATTGTCAATTGAGAAATACTTATTAGGAGTTATTGATTATAAGAAAATTATTAATAACTTTGTATCTAAGAAAAACTAAAAAAAAAAGACTGCAAATAAAAATAAAAATAAAAAGTTAAGGCCCCTCATAAAGTTTGGCTTTAGGCAACAAAATTTCTCACAACTCAGAGGAATTCAAATTTATTTAAATATTTAAAACTTTTTGTAATTAAGGAAATTGGGGGGGGGGGGGGGTTAGGAGTATTAAACTTGAATTGCTACCTCTTTTCATTTCCCTTCTCAATTGTGTTCATCAGTCTTAAATCACAAGCACCGGAAAGATAAGATGTAAAAAATGTATCGGCATGTTTATTTTTCTTAAAGAAGGTTTTGTTGCATTATCGTTGTAGGGAAATTCAGCGGACTTGTTATGGTGGCAAAACTCTCTCCACCTGTTTTAGCAATTTTTTGAGTTTCTTTCACGTTTTGCTGCAGATAACAAGCAAAGTAGACAGCTCTGAAAAGATCTTTTAATCAAGTTACTTATTCATCTTGAGTAAACAGTTTTTGTACAAGGGAGGGTGCAAATATACAAAACCACTCGATTGATTATATTAATGAGAAGAAGTTTAGCTCCCCAGCTTTCTTGAACCAGGTATGCCCATTGTTACCGAGCTTATCCACGCAAAATGTAGAGTTGTTTTGTATCTCTTACACTCTGGTAGAGAAATGGCCCTTTGACATGTTGGAAAGTTTGTTACAAGTATCTCTGTTCATGTATGTTAATGAAACAATATTTCTCTTTTATGTTTTGTGTGGATTATTTTCTTTACCATTCCGGAAGAGATGTCAAAATCACTTTTTATCTAGGACCATTTAGCAGTTGATTTTCATTTTGTCTGCGAGTTTGTTGCCTCTGGGTTCATTTGGTTCTAAAGCTTGCCTGCAAGAGTTTAACTAATAAGGTGATCTTTCTTCGCATTGATTCAAGATATGAAGGGATAATATTCGTTTCCATATGTTATCTATAAGAAGCGCATCTTAAGGATAAATGTTAGGGTCTATTTTATTTGTAAAGAATAAATGCGCTCATTTCGTATTAGTAAAATAAAAACTCTTCCACTAATTAGGATGAGGTCCGTCTGATCAGATCGTGCACATGCAAGAAAATAACTTCTATCCCCTGAAATACAAGCAAACACAAGTCGTTCTTTGTTGTCAACCATAATTCCATACACTCGTACGTGGAACTCCAGCATTCTTAATTAAAAACTCAAAAGCAGCTCATGTTCTCAAACCCAGAAAAGAAAAAATATATACTCTATGTGATCTGTCATATGACTGATCTTGCTTCCTCAAGGATCTTTACTTCCATTTCTTTTTGTTTATTGACTGTCCCGTGCCAACCCTCCTCCACCCGTCCAAAAAAGTGAGAAAAACTGAGATAAGGGGGGGGGGGGGGGGGAGAATAAAAGCAAATTGAAAAGCCAGTTCAGACTCAAAATATACCAATTCACTGGACATTATATATGTAACCTTTACTGTATTGAGGATGAATTAGCTTAATAGATCAGTTGGCAGAAGGCTTCCTTGCCAAGAAGAAATACATTGGAGTGAAAATGCCTTCCCTGCATCAACCCAAATTGTGGAAAGGATTACTATTGGGAGCAACATTTTAAAGAAATATCCATTTACAAACTGCAACCAGATTTAAGGTTGATTACCTCACTATAGAGTCAGTTCAACAACCTACATCACAGTTGGCATTATTCGTATGTCTAACAAATTTGAGAATTGATCACTAGGGCAAAACGCGTGAATAACTTATCTACTTGAATAAATTATAGGCCGTGCAGTAGCTTGACAGAATTAGTTATATCATTAAGGCCAATGATCTACAAGTGAAAGACACTGCTGAACGAGTTTGTATATTATCATTTATATAAGCTAACAACTTAATTATGCAATTCATTGTCAAAAATTGCACCAAACTGGATAATAATTAGCTTATATATTGGATACAAATTACAAGCTTATCCTTAACCTAAGTAAGTTGTCAAAAGGACTAATTTAGCTTCAGCATCTATCTGGGATATTGTAGGTTACTTAGCCAGATTTTCAGATAAAGTGGAAGGAAACAAGTCATTGCATGTCAAAGAATTACTTATAAACTGATTCCAAAGCATTTTTCCCTGCGGCCTCTACTTAATTTCCATTCTATTGGAGACATTTATTTTAGGTCGTCAAAGGTCTAGTTGTCCTACCATTGATCAATCTGTTCATTCAGTTAATGATATTTTCAATTTAAAAAAAATTCTGGAGTGTTCAATTTCTTCTATTTGATAAATAAGATGAAAACAAAGTAAACAAAGCAAGCAGGTCTCACTTACTTTCCACCTTCAACAAGTGCATCTGCAGCTTGCTCCAGGATGGCTTGAACCTTTTGGCTTCCTTCAGGGGCGAGCCCGACTCGCTCTAATATCTTGACCTAAACAGAATGAAATCCAGGCAAGTTCAATAATTTGACGACATTACATTTCCTTAAAGTCAAGGGTTAGCCATTAATGAGCTAAAGAGATGAAAATAATGTAACAAAATCTTTTACATAATAAATCATAATTGGTAAACAACATTCATAAAATCAAAAACTTGTGATCTTACCATATTTCTGGTGAAAAAGCGTCCAACAACTGTCACGCGTACATTGCTTAAGGAGAAATGACTTTTGTCCAGAGGCAAATACCAAGGGAGAGGAGAGTCGATAGCAATATCCTTGTCCCAAATAATCTTTTGCATGAAGTGGAAATACAAACAAAGAAGATGTTAAAACATATCAAATTCATGCTATTCATTATTTCCCCTGTCATGTTATGAATAAGATAGCAACTGTAAACAAGAAATCTGACAAGGAAGAACAAAGTTTTGGATAAGAGGACGCTAATATTCCCCAGGTAAGTGGGATATGTTAAGATGTTTCAAGGGAATGAGTTGAAGCAAAGCTTATGTTATGGTTTAAAAACTAGAAAAAATGTGCTATCTGATCATAGAATAAAATAATAAAGGTTTTAAGTACTGTTAAAAATAGAGGTTCACAAGATAAGAAGCTCACCTCAAAACCTGCATGTTTCAGAGCTTCAATGCACTGTCCCATCGATCTGATGTCAGGAAGTCCATTACCAAGCTCTACCTCACGCTGTTTAATATGATCCATGTATGGAGTTAGCAGCACAATAAAAAGATAAGAAATTTGAGTATAAGAAGATTGGATACCTTGATCCTCCGGTGATTTGCATTATTAGGATCAAAGAAATCGGTGATACACCATTCATAATTAGCAAAGTATTGGCCAGGCTTCAACACTCTGAATATTTCCTTGTAGCAATCAAACTAGTCATCCACAACATGTTGTGAAAACTGAAACCGATCAATTATAGGTTCTAATATTCAGGTGAATCAGAGAGATCCAGAGAAAATTCACGAAAAAGCCAGTAAATGTTCTGCAAGGGCTTACCACATCTGGGGCATGACACGTAGCTTCTATGGCAAAAATTCCATCAAAACTGTCGTCAGCAAATGGCATTCTCATGAAGTCGGCCTACATTTTTGAGAATGAAGTGCGATGAGAAGAAAAAATACTACTCTTTGATGGTAGAATAAAAAACAAAACCAGTCACATTACCGTCACATAATTGCAGGTGTTGTCAACTCCTGCAATACGGTTCAGTTCCTGCAAAGCAACCAATACAATAGTTGAAATCCAGTTCAAGCACAACTAAGATAATAAATAAATGAGAAAGAACAAAAACTATTATATCGCCATGAAAGTGACTTTTGATACAGTATTTCAGTGGATGGAAAATCCCTAAATTCTTTCCACCCACCCCCCACTCTCCCAAATATAAAATAAAAAAATAAAGTTGAGCACACACACGCATACTCACAAACAATACTTACTTTTCCTCGTGTTACTTGATATTCATTGTTGTTGATTCCAGTAACATATGTACCGCTATAAAAGGTAAATAGTATCAGATAGCCATGTGGAAATGGACAAACTTACACAACAACAAACAACAAACAACAGTTAAGAAGAATAATACTAGTAACACTATGTACTGTAGATCTCTTTTAGCCCCAATGGTAAGTAATTGAGAAAGAGAAGAGCTCTTCCCTACTAGCTAGAGCATTTCCTGCAGCACGTGGCTAGAAGGCAGGACTAAGTTTTCTTCAAACCTCTTTTCAAAACTAAGTAGCATTCGCTAGAGTACTACCAATAAAGAATCCTCTATGCCAAATAATGCTTAAAAGATCCCATATCAATGTAAGTGTGACGGGAGGAGTTCAAACTTTGAATTTTAAGCATCAAGATTATTTTAGTGATTTCCAGTCGGTAGTATGTTAGATTTGGTCCAACATAGTCATTTAGATGACGCAAGATTGGAAAAGAAAAGAATAATATCTTTCCTTTGGTTCAATGAGAGATAGACTACGTAAGATATGGTGATAATTGATTGGTGCTTAGGGTGTCTTCGTGAAGCTATTAAACAGTAAATGTATATTAAGTTTTTTTTCTCCTTTTTATTTGCACATCCCAGGTGAAGCCTACTAAATAATAACTCTTGAATTAGGTATGGCTTTGAAATAGCAGCCAAATGGATAACAACAAGCTGTAAATAGATGTTATGTGGTTCTATAATCTTCCATAGTGCGGATGCTAAGACGAACCAAGGATTCAGCTCTTCTACATCACAACTTGGACACTTAATATTAAGCAAACAACAAACTACTAACAAAGGATGAAGAGATGGGATACAAAACAAAAACGATTTCAAGCTGTCAAGATATATATAAAAACATTTTCAGCTGAAGAGTATGACTAGATTTTCAGATAAAGACACATGCTTGAGCAATCGTAATTCATACTATTCTAATAGCCGCTATGAAATACAGAGCTGACTTTTACCTAAATCTGGCAATTTCTCTTAAAGGGCCACCAATTCCACATCCAACATCCAAAACCTGTCAATGAAACAAGGAATTCTTTTCATGGTCCACTTGCTAAATGAGACCTGGCTGACCAACTTGAACCAAAACCAACACGAGAAAAGGAGAGAGTAGCAGAAAAAGAACACATCCATAATACGATGAAGTAGACCTTTTGTCCTTGCTTTAGCCCTAATTGCAGAGCAAGAAAGTGTTCATGTCGTCTGATACTTTCTCGAAGTGATTCCCCTTTCCATCTGTAATAGCAAGGAAGCTACAATAATTACTAGTCCTCTTTTGCTAATTATCATGGATTTCCAAAGAAAAGTGAAAGAAGAAAACAATACACCGGTGGAGTACCTACCTGGGAGCAAAATGGAAAGATTCACCCCAACCATACTCATAAAAGCTTGTTGCTAGATCATAATATTTGTTAACCTGTAAACAAAGAACTATGAATTAACTACTGAGTTTTTGGATAATTGAAGTCCTATAGAAAAGCCACAAATGGGATAGGCATGCCTAACCTATCAATAGAATATCAAAATCCTACCAGCAAAGGGCAAAGGACGGACCTAGATGGACGCGAGGGGGTTCAATTGAATTCCATTCATCCGAAATTATGCCGTGTAAGTGGGCTAAATGATATATATATATATATCGATCGTTGAATAACCTTGACATACAGAAAGATTCTAGAATAGTGGTAAAGGGGGTTCAAAATTTCAGGTGTGATATTCTTATAGTTTTAATCCCCTTGTTAAAAATTTTTGGCTCCGCTGTTAGTTCTTTAACTGTTTGATTATATCTTCTCAAATCTTACCATATCAATGTAGTTGGCTTTCCTCTCTTCCTCCGCTTCTCCATCACAGGCATGATATTTTTCGTACCTAAAGTAATTTATAACTTATTATTACATGTGCAAAACGAAAATCCACATGCCTATTAAAATGAAAAGAGAAATAGGTTGCAAAATAAAGTACAAAGAACAGACTATTTAAAGCTGTGAATCCTTCAGGCTCAGGATAATATCAGTAAAGATTGTGCATTAACTTTTCTCTTTGAACAATTAATAAAACTGATCATACAAAATACTATAAGAAAGTTTGAAATAAAGGAAATGCAACAATAGGCATATTTATTTAAGTACTTAACTGGACAGGATGAGATGGAATAAAACCATTTTCAGCACTAAATCAGCAGTGAATGATTGAAATTTAAGAATCAACATTAAATTTGAAGCTACAAAAAGTATGATCAGGAATGAAATTTTACTTTTCAAAAGCTGAAAGTACTTCTTTCTTCTCAATCTTGCCACCAACCCCAGAAGCCAGATCAAATGTCCCAGTTTTTGACATCTGTCGTTCCTACACACAAAAGAAAAATATCCATCTTCAGAATTACATACACAAAACAAAGGAACTTCAAGATTCTGAGTTAGAATAACAGTTAGCATAAAGATATTACAATAAGATTAAAATAATTGGGAAAGCAGCTGAAACGAGTATCTCATTTCCCGGGCACAATATATAAGCAAGAGACCCGTTGACTTGGGTTGGTGGTCAACAACACAATTTGGGGACAAATTCAAAAATAGCCAGATTTACAAGTGGTCATTTAAAAATAACCACATTTTTAAAAATTATCGAAATTTAGTTAGTTTTCATGTAAAGATAAATCTGAATGAAAACACTGTTCAAAATCCGGAAAATACTCCAGCATAACTGGAACTCCAGTATATTTTGCTGGAACTCCAACAAAGTATACTCGAGTTTCAGTATATTATACTGGAGTTTGGAGTTCTAGTATACTTTGCTGGAACTTATACTGGAGTTCCAGCAAAGTATACTGAACTCCAGCAAAGTATACTGAACTCCAGTATATTATACTGGAGCCAGCAAAGTATACCGGTCCAGCATAATATGTTGGAAGTTCATATACAGGTGCACCGAACTCCAGTATATTATGCTGGACCGATCTCTGTTGCAGCAAAATAGTGGCTATTTTTCAATGACTTGGCAAACGCTGACTATTTTGGAATGACATATTTCGAGCTTTAGAGTCTCTTCCACAATTAGGGAGGAAGAGGGGATCTTTTGGTAGAAATGGCGTGGGATAGCTACTTTTTAATATGATATTTAGTTTTTATCCAGTATTTTTAATGCTGAGCAACAACAGCCACAAATCTATTAAAATTAATACGAAAAGACGTTTTTACCCTTTCTTCATGAGTGTCGTGTAAATGTTAAGGACACCAGTTAAGGACGCCATGTCTTTAACATTTACACTGCACATATGAAGTTAAGGACATGACAGGACACTTTGTCCTTAATATTTACACATCATTCATGAAGTTAAGGACACTCTATCCTTAACATTCTGCACACATGAAGTTAAGGACACCATGTCCTTAACATTTACACTGCACATATGAAGTTAAGGACATAAGGTCCTAAAGTTTAACAACAGAAGGTGCAAATACAAGTTAAGGACATTATGTTCTTAACATTTACACTGCACACATAAAGTTAAAGACGCCATGTCCTTAATATTTACACTGCACGTATGAAGTTAAGGACATGATAGGACATTTTGTCCTTAATATTTACACAACATTCATGAAGTTAAGGACATGGCCTCCTTAATAATTACACAGCACCCATAGGAGTATTTTCGTCCGGGCGAATAAAAATTTATTAAGCACTGACTAAAGAGTAAATACATTTTAAACAGTAGCGAAAGAATAAATACATTTTAAACCGTGGCTAAAGAGTAAAGACATGCTAACTATGCACTTCCCCAATCTTTCGGGGCTTTTTCCACAGAGGTCATCGTGGGCCGTTGACCCGCGTCAACAGTCAAGTTCAAACTCAATGGACCGGTCGCTGAGATTACCAATTTCCAAATTTTGTAAAGAAAAAAGTAGATAGTTTTTAATGTTAAGTGAGCTTGAGTGATTGAACTTCTAGAAATTGTCGACTAATTTGAAACTACTGAAGTAGAAGAATTCACATGATTAAAATTATAGAGTACCATAAAATTGCATCCTGATGTGTAGCTTGTGTTTGATCAAATATTTGAATGTTGCTTTAAGAAATTAAGCAAAAAGTCAAAGATGAAAGTAAGAAGTGAAAGAGATAAGAATGTAGAGAGCGAGAAGAGAGTTATTCTTATTATTTTCAAGTGTATTTAATATCACTTCTCATCAACTATTTTTAGTATTATATAAAGGTATACAAAAAATGTCATAAACATAGCATTAAGCATTTGTGATCATGAAGGAAGTCATGAGGGTAGTTATGGAAGTATGAGAGTTATAATTATAAGTATTTGAGTAGTAAGAGCTATGGAAATAATAGAGAAGAGTAGTGGTTATTATCTCTTAGGAGTTGTCGACATCCACCATAATTTAATATATTATATATTACTCCTCTTTGGATGGTACTCAGTAAATGTCAAGCCTAACCTCGGTAGAGTAGTGACGAGGCAAGGTCAAAACATTTACTAGGATAAGAAAAATTGAACAAATATAGTGTAGTCAAAATAATGGAAGACGAGTATCACGATCCAGAATTCCCACCGTCAGGACCGTGATGACGCCTAACATTTCACTTGCTAGGCAAGCCAATGTTAGAACAGTTATCCATTTTTAACAGTTTAAATTAAATAATGAGAAAAAACTGAAATACTGAAATAATCCAAAGTAAAAATGTGAAAGCTAAAACAGCCAAACGTCTACTAAAATCCCTGAACCTGGTGTCACAAGTGCACGAGCTACTAGAATAGTACATACAATGGTCTGAAATAAATATAAAGCTGTCTGAAGGAAAATACACAACTAAATAAAAGGGAGGTGGACTCCAGGAGCTGGGGCCGCTGAGCAGCTGTACCTCAAGTCTCCGCAAAGTTGATCAATCTAAGCACGCTAATAGCTGCCGCTGGGACTGACTCCAAAAATTACACAAGAAGTGCAAAGTGTAGTATGAGTACAACCTACCTATGTACTCTGTAATTGTCGAGCCTAACCTCGACGAAATAGTGACGAGGCTAAGGCAGGTCACTCACACTACAATCTGTACGCAATATATAATAAAGACAGAAAAGGAAATATGGAACAAAATAAGACAGTCAACTGAAAATAATAGCTACAGCCTCAAGAAATAAGCCAGCGACGTTTAGAATTACCAACCCTTAGAGTTTCAAATAAAAATATCAAAAACCAACATAGCTCAAGGAAATAGAAACACATAGGTTGTTGCAGCGCGCAACCCGATCCCGTCGTACAACACAGAATCCTCCTAATTTCACCGTAAAAACATCAACAATGATAAACTATATATATATATATATATGTTGCGGCACGCAACCCGATCCACCATATAACAATATCATTATCATAATTCACCCTTATTTCATTGAAATAATCTACCCTTATTTCACATGTTGCGGCGTGCAACCCGATCCCACAGTATCAGTACAAGTTTATCCTTATTCCACCATATCAATCCATCCTTATTTCACCTGTTGCGTGCAACCCGATCCCATTATAGCAGAACCAATTACTCAATATACACAGTCAAATCAATAATTCAAATCACAAGAATCTTTACGATCAATAAATACCAAGCTGAACTAAAAAGGAAACCTCGTACAACATGGGAATGTGCAAGTAAGTCAGTTAAGGCAAGTAACGGTGAATCATGAAAATATGGAAGGATCTAACACTATTAATAGAAGAAAAACATTGATTATCAGGTAGCAAATAAGCATGGAAGGCATTTAGAGCATATAACATTTAAGACCGCGAAGGAGATAATTAAGGAAAAGCAAAAAATTAGGGAAAACAAGTAATTCGATGGCGTATAAGCACTCGTCACCTCGCATATACGCTGCAACACATGAAATTCACATAGCACATAGTCCGAGGGTTCCTAATTCCCTCAAGTCAAGGTTAAACTCAACACTTACCTCACTCTGCAATCAATTCAGAGCTCTACCAGGACCTTTTCCCTAGAACCCGCCTCCAAACCACTCGTATCTAGCCACAATTGACTCAATAATATCAAATATTGCTAAAGAAATCGATTAAAATGCATAAATTTAGAATTTCCAAAATTTCACCCAAAAAGTAAAAAATCGACCTCGGGCCCGCTTGGTCTAAACTTAAAATTTGAACCAAAACCCGATTATCCATTCACCCTCAATTCCGATTATATATTTTTTTTCGAAATCTTGCCTCAATTTGAGGTCTAAATTTCAATTTTACAAAAATCCCTAATTCTATCCAAACTCTCAATTTCTACCATCCTAGATTTTAGGTGAAAATCTTATGAAATGTAATGGGTAATTGAAAGGAAGTAGGTTAGAATCACTTATCAACAAATTGGGAAAGAAAACTCTTGGGAAAATCGCCTCTACGGTTTTTGTAGCGTTGAAATTTTGAAAGAATGGAAAAATCCCGTATTTGGTGTGTTTTTAATCACTAGGCGTCAGGTATTCATCGCATTCGCGTGAAACCTGACGCATTCGCGAAGAGGAAAGCCTCACTGGCTTACGCGATCGCGAGTTGATCTACGCGTTCGCGTAGGTTTATTCCCCTAGCCTCCGCGTTCGCGATCCCTGCATCGCGTTCGCATAGAACAATAGTAAAGTCTCAGCCTAGCCCATCCAATACTATAGTTCGCATGTATATGGACGCGTTCGCAAAGAGTAGTCCCCCACTGCTCCGCATTCGCGTAGAGTACCTTTCCCCCGGTCCTCACTTACCTTTCGCGTTCGCGTAGAAGCTTACACCAGACGCCAATAGATATGAAAAAAACCCAGAACTTTTCTAAGTTCAAAAAGTCCGTAGGCTATCCGAAACTCATTTGAGCCCTCGAGGATCCAAACCAATTATGCACATAAGTCGAAAAAACTCATACAAACTCGCTCACACGATCAAAACACCAAAATAACGCCTAGAACTACGAATTAGACACCAAATCAAATGAAATTTTCAAGAAAACTTTAAAACTTCTATTTTAACAACCAAACATCCGAATCATGTCAAACCAACTCCATTTCTCACCAAATTTGATGGACAAGTCACAAATATAGTAATGGACCTATACCAGATTCGAAAACTATAATACAAACTAAGTATCAATAAAATCAAACATTGGTCAATTCTTAAAAACCATTAAACCTTTAAACCTTCAATTTTTGACAAAAATCAATAACTTGAGCTAGGGACCTCTGAATTTGATTCGGGGCATACATCAGGTCCCAAATTACGATACAGACACACCGGGATTGTTAAAATATGGATCCGAGTCTGTTTGCTCAAAACGTTGACCGAAGTTAACTCAAATGAATTTTAAGGCAAAATTTCATATTTTATCAATTTTTAACATAAAATCCATCTGGAAAAATACCCAGACTGCGTACGCAAATTGAGAAAGTCTTAAAGAAGCTATTGGAGGCTTCAAAACACAAAATTAGGTTCTAAAACCCTAGATGACCTACCAGATCATCACAACGAGAAAATGAATGACAATAAAGCAGTTCAAAAATGTAAGCTAACAACAGAATTTAAAACAATAAAAGCAACTAGGAGTGAACACACGATAAGAACATCAATAAATAAATACGAACAAATCTAAGGCAAATGAAAAGAAAACAAAATCGTTAAACTAATTGTAACGACCCGACCGGTCATTTCATGAGTTACCGCTCTGTCTCTCCCATTTTTGCTTCTTATCGCATTGTTCAGCTGTATTATGTATTATCGGGTTGGTTGGTTCGGGTTCGGAGAGGTTTTGGTGAGGTTTGAGACACTTAGTCTCTTTTCGAGTAAGCTTAAGTTGGAAAGGTCAACCAGATGTTGACTTATGTGAAAAAGGGTTCGGATAGCTTCGGGAGATGATTTGGGATTTAGGAGCGTGATTGGAATGTGTTTTGGGGGTCCAGAATAGATTTAGGCTTGAATTGGCGAAATTGAAATTTTGGCGTTTTCCGGTTGATAGGTGAGATTTTGATATAGGGGTCGAAATGGAATTCCGGGAGTTGCAGTAGGTCCCTTGGGTCATTTGGGATGTGTGTGCAAAATTTCAGGTCTTTCGGACGTGGTTTGATAGACTTTTTGATCAAAAGCGGAATTTGGAAGTTTTTGGAATTCTTAGGTTTGAATCCGATGTGATTTGGTTGTTTCGAGGTTGTTTGAGGTGTTTTGAAGATAGGTATAAGTTTTGGTGGTGGTATATGACTTGTTCGTACTTTTGGTTGAGGTCCCGGTGGCCTCGGGGTAATTTGGATGGTTGACGGAAGATTTGAGTTTGGTTTTAGCAGCTGAAGAATTCCTATTGCTATCATAACCGCACCTACAGCTAGGGGACCGCAAGTGCGGACTCGCAGAAGCGGAGATGGAGCCGCAGATGTGGCTAAGAGGGGATCAGCTAGAACCGCAGGAGTGGCTAAGGGAGCGCACCTGCGGCAGCGCAGATGCAAGAATGTGACCGCAGATGCGGAAATGAACCTTTAAGGGAAAACCGCAGATGCGGAATCCCTGGGTCAGAAAGTACATAAACCCTCATTTGCGATCTTCAGCCTTTCTTCACAATTTTTAGATCAATTTTTGAGCTTTTTGGGAGATTTTGGAGAAGGAATCAGAGGGAACTTCATTGAGGTAAAATTGTTGATCATAAAAATCATTCCTATGGTGTTATTTCATTGATTAGGCTTGAAATTTATGGAAATTTGTGGGTAAATATTGAAGAGACTAGGGCTTGAGATTTTGGTACTTTTGATATGGATGATCTCGTAGGAGGATAAGGAGTTTATTGATGTAATTTTTATCGGATTCCGAGACGTGGTCCCGGGGGTCAGGTTTGGTTAATTTCGGGATTCATATTGTAATTTGATTACTTTCGAGTAGGCTTTGTTCCCTTAGCATATTTTAATGGTTATGTACTGATTTTGGTTAGATTTGCAGCATCCGGAGGCCGATTCGAGAGGCAAAGGCATCGTGAGCTAGAGTTTGGACCGGATAGAGGTGAGTAATGATTGTAAATGTTGTCCTCAGGGTATGAAACCTCGGATTTCACATTGTTATGCTATTTCAAGGTGACGCACATGCTAGATGACGAGCGTGGGGTTGTGCACTGTTAGGGATTGTGACTTAGTCCGTCCCGAATGACTGTTTTACTGCATATTTGATTGAAAACTGTTTGCTGTCATCATGTTTCGGGCTGAATGTCATATTTGGGCCTCGTGCCAACTGTTTTAGATCCTTAGGGGATTTTTACTACTATTCCTCACTGCTTTGACTTTATACTTGTACTCCGTCATGCTATATTCTATTATTTTCATAACTCAGCCATGTTTACTCTGTTTTGACATCTTAAATGATATTTTAAGCTGAGAATCATATTTTACTGTGCCCGAGTAGCTTTTAGAGATTTCTGACTAAGTAGGGACGAGAGCCTGTGTTGTGAGGTTAATATGGGATCGGGCTGCGTTGCAGCGATATTGTGCTGATTCATAATTATGAGGCCAAGGACTTGAGTTGTATGTCACAAGGTGGCTTGGTATGAGGCCGAGATCCTGTTTGATTATGCCACAGGATGACTTGTTATTGCGCTTGGGCCGTAAGGGGCCCCTCCCGGAGTCTGTACACCCCGAGTGAGTGCGGGTACCCAGTGTGAGATGTGTTATAGCCCGAGGGGCTGATGTTGTTCCACGCTATTGCCCGAGGGTCTAATACGAGTGATTGTGAGATAGCTCGAGGGGCTGATTCTGTTGGTACTTTGCCTGAGGGGCTGGTTTTATGTGTTTATCTTTTCTCACTACTTTTCATTCACTCCTTTAACTGTTAAGAGATGCTTTAAAGAAGTTTATAATGAACTAAGGTGTTTTTTACAAGTTTTCACTGTTTTATTGCATTGTATTGGATTCACACTGCCTCTTTGTAGCATTTTGCTATGTTTTATGTGTTTTCTTATCGCTCAGCTGCCTTTACTTTTATTACTCACTGAGTTGGCATACTCACATTACTCCCTGCACCCTGTGTGCAGATTCAGGAGCCTCGGGTCCCGCTAGCAAGGGCTGATTGCTTCCAGCAGGCTGTTCGGAGTTCACTAGGTAGCTGCTCGGCGTTCGCAGCTCAGTGCTTCTCCCTCTTATCTTACTTTCCATTGTATTAGTTCTGTATTAGAATGCGTATTCTATTTCATACTCTTAGACAGTTGTTTAGATTCTCATGACTGGTGACACCTCGATGTCGGGCATTGTTTTATTTCTACACTTATTCTATTTCACTGTATTTTGGGGTTTATCACTTATTAATGACTTAAATTGAATTATTATAACTGTTTAAATGGATTGGGGGTTTGTGTCAGCTGGCCTTATTTCACGATAGGCGCCATCACGACTGGGTCCGAATTTAGGGTTGTGACAAGTTGGTATCAGAGCCTAGGTTACATAGGTCTCACGAGTCATGAGCAAGTTTAGTAGAGTCTCACGGATCGGTACAGAGACGTCTGTATTTATCTTTGGGAGGCTGTAGAACCTTTAGGAAAACTTCATATTCTTGAAATTCTTGTCGTGCGAATCTATTGATCTGAGTACTAAAATTCTGTTATTCTATTCTCTCATAAATGATGAGAACACGAGCGACCGATCAGGACGGACGACCACCAATACCACCAGCTGTGGCCACTAGGGGCCGAGGATGCGGTTGAGGCCATGGTAGGGGCAGAGGTGTACGCCACACCGCAGATAGGGCAGCACATGCAGATCTACTAGCCGCCCTAGTTCATGATCAGGTCCCAGTTGTGGACGCTCCAGTAGCACCTGCTCAGGCACCAGCTGTGCCTATTGTGATTCCGGGTCTTCAGGAGGCCCTGGCTCAAATTCTATCCGTATGGATTGGCCTAGCTCAGGCGGTCTTAGTTACTACAGCTGCAGCTACTTCTCAGGCCGGGGAAGTCACTCAGACTCCCACCGCTCGCACACCTGAGTAGGTCGTGCAGGGACTTCAGACACAGGGGGCACCTCCAACCCAGCCGGTTATAGCTATTCAGGACTATGTAGCTCCTGCTATGCTAGAAGACGAGCAGTGCAGGTTGGAGAGGTTTGGTAGACTTCAGCCTCTGACTTTCAGTGGTGTAGAGGGCGAGAATTCCCAGGGTTTCTTGGACAAGTGTCAGAGAATTCTTCATACAACGGGTATTCTGGAGACCAGCAGGGTCTCTTTCACTATGTTTCAGTTTTCCGGAGCTGCCTTTACTTGGTGGGAGGCTTATAAGAGGCGTAGACCTGTTGGTGCAGCACCCTTACCTGCCAATAGTTCTTCGTTCTCTTTTTGGAGAAGTATGTGCCACAGTCTCGCAGAGAGGAGCTGCACAGGTAGTTTGAGTGGTTGCGTCAGGGAGAGATGATTGTGACGCAGTATGAGATGAGGTTCTTGGAGTTAGCTCGTCATGCTGTTTGGTTGGTTCCTACAGAGAGAGAGGATTAGGAAGTTCGTTGATGGCCTCACGTATCAGCTTCAGATTCTTATGACCAGGGAGAGGGTGTCTAGTGCTACTTTTGAGGAGGTTGTTGACATTGCTCATGCGATTGAGTCAGTTCATCGCTAGGACCGAGATGAGAGGGATGCCAAGAGGCCTCGGGGATCTGGTAGCTATGGTGGTGCTCCTTTGAGAGGTCAGTTTCAGTACGGCAGAGGCCGTACATTCAGGCATGCTCAGCCAGCTCACCCAGGTTATCGTAGGGCGTCATCAGGTCATGGTTCTCACAGTTCTCATCACGTCCAGTCATCACTTAGTGCCCTTATAGCACAAAGTTCGTCCCGTGCCCTGTCAGTTTAGGGCTCTTCTATGCCAGGTGCATCTGCTAGTCATTTCGGTGCTAGGGGTTCCCTTCAGTCCCCATCTTCGGCACCAGAGAGTTGCTATGAGTGTGGAGAGTTGGGTCATATGTGGAGGCAGTTTCCTCGTCGTCTTAGGGGTTCATCTCAATAGAGGGGTCAGCCATCGGCTTCAGTACCAGTTACTTCACCACCACCCACCCAGCCAGCTAGGGGTGGAGGTTAGTCAACTAGGGGTCGCCCTAGAGGGGGAGGTCGATCAAGTGGTGGCCAGGCTCGTTTCTATGCACTCCTAGCTAGACCCGATGATATTACTTCAGACGCTGTGATCACAGGTATTGTCTCAGTCTACTACAGAGATGCCTCTGTATTATTTGATCCCGGTTCCACTTATTCTTATATGTTATCATACTTTGCTCATTATTTGGATACACCCCATGAGTCACTTGTTTCATCTGTTTGTGTATCTACCCCGGTGGGCGATACTATTATTGTAGACCGTGTGTACCGGTCATTGTGGTGACTATTGGGGGTCTAGAGACCTGAGTATATCTTTTGTTGTTATATATGGTAGACTTCGATGTTATATTGGGCATGTATTGGCTATCTCCGTGTCGCACTATTTTGGACTGTCATGCTAAGACAGTGATATTAGCTATGCCGGGTGTGCCACGGATTGAGTTGTGAGGTTTGACTGATTATGTTCCTAGTAGGGTAATTTCATTCTTGAAGGCCCAACGTATGGTTGGGAAGGGTTATCTTTCATATTTAGCTTTTGTGAGGGATGTCGGTGCAGAGACTCCTAGTATTGATTCTGTTCCTGTTGTGAGGGATTTTCCCGATATGTTTCCTACAGACCTGCCGGGCATGCCACCGGACAGCGATATTGATTTTGGTATTGATCTGGTGCCAGGCACTCAACCCATTTCTAGTCCACCGTATCGTATGGCACCAACAGAGTTGAAGGAATTGAAGGAGCAGCTTCAGGAACTCCTTAATAAAAGGTTTATTCGGCCTAGTGTGTTGCCTTGTGGTGCGCCTGTTCTATTTGTGAAGAAGAAGGATGGCTCGATGAGGATGTGCATTGATTATAGGTAGTTGAACAAAGTAACAATCAAGAACAAGTATCCTTTGCCTCGTATCGATGATTTGTTTGACTAGCTTCACGGAGCGAGAATGTTCTCCAAGATTGATCTCTATTCAGGTTATCACCAGTTGAAGATCAGGGGCTCGAATATTCTTAAGACAACTTTCAGGACCCGATATAGTCATTATGAGTTCTTGGTGATGTCTTTTGGGCTGACCAATGCCCTAGCAGTGTTCATGCATTTGATGAATAATGTGTTTTGGCCTTATCTCGACTCATTTGTCATAGTTTTCATTGATGATATTCTGGAGACTCGCGTAGTCAAGAGGAGCACGCGTAGCATTTGAGAGTTGTGTTGCAGAGATTGAGGGAGGAGAAACTTTATGCAAAGTTCTCCAAGTGTGAGTTTTGGCTCAGTTCAGTGGCTTTCTTGGGGCACGTGGTGTCTAGTGAGGGTATTCAGATTGATCCAAAGAAGATAGAGGCGGTTCAGAATTGGCCCAGACCGTCCTCAGCCATAGAGATTTGCAGCTTCCTTGGTTTGGCAGGTTATTACTGCCGGTTTGTTTAGGGATTCTCATATATCGCATCGCCCTTGACCAAGTTGACTCAAGAAGGTGCTCCATTCAGGTGGTCGGATGAGTGTAAGGAGAGCTTTTAGAAGCTCAAGACTGCCTTGACCACAACTCCAGTGTTAGTTTTGCCATCAGCTTCAGGTTTCATATACTGTATATTGTGATGCTTCGAGAGTTGGTATTGGGTGTGTATTGATGCAGGAGGGTAGAGTTATTGCTTATGATTCTCGTCAGTTGAAGCCCTATGAGAAGAACTACCTTGTTCATGATTTAGAGCTGGCTGCCATTGTTCACGCGTTGTAGATTTGGAGGCATTATTTGTATGGTGTGTCTTGTGAGGTGTTTACCGATCATCGTAGCCTCCAGTGTCATGCCCCAAAATCCGAGGAGCGTGACCGACGCTCAACCGAGTAAACCCGACTGAGCAAGCCTGTTAGATTTCATTCTACCCAAACTAATTCATGAATAAATAAGAGATGGACTCCATTAATCATACTTAGTAAGTATTTCATTAACGACTTCCATTTCATTTCCATTAACATCTTAAATCATAATTATAAAAATATTACAAGTTTTATAAGTCTTTGCCAACATAAATATTTCTACTTTAATTCCAATACCCGACACTACCCACAACATGTCTACGGAGCCTCTAAACACAACTAAAGAGTAATGTAATATGGAAATACCGGTAACAAGGCTCCGGCTATACCTCAAATACAAAGTACATGAAGAATAGATGAAACAGGACCCCGAAATGAAGTGGGGCTCACAAAGTCAGCTGAAAGGATGATGTGGCACTAGCTGCGACCAACACTGCCTGCTATAGAAACACCTACATCCATTTAAAGACGTAGCGCCCCCGACAAAAGGGACGTTAGTGCCATCAAATAACACTAGTATGTATAACTAAACACCATCTAGTTAGAAAAAACTATCATACAAAAACAAAGAAATCATAAACACCTTCTCATTAGAAAGAACTATCAAATAAGAATAAAGAAATCATAAAGGTCAATCAAAAGCTTAACAATCACCACATCATCAAATAAAAAATCATACAACTTCCATATCATTTTTCCATAGCTTTTTAGTTTGGGGCATTCCATACTATTCATCATATCTTTCCAATACCACCGCTATCTTGAGCGGAATCTCGACCCGATCGGCTAGGTCGCCTCATTTGAGACATATGCTTCAATCACAACCTCATTTTCCTTCTTTTCCGGAATTCATTCACAATACCACCGCTATCTTGACCGGAGTCCTATCTCGGCCCGATCGGCTAAGCCGCCTTACCAAGGCGTTGTTCCCTTCTCATTAATCAATTCATTTCACATATATCATTTCATAGGCACTTGGGGCCACAACTTATCACATCATACTTGGCAGTAGGCCACATTTCCTAACTCAATCTCTTCTTTCCCACATTTCACATCATTTCCACATATTTCACATCAATATCAATTTCAACAACAAGACATTCAATTCAAGATGTCAAGTACACATGAGAGGAACCATGAACCATGGGCATATACACTATTTCAGAAATCATACACCTCAAGTTTATTAACAATGGAACTTTAAACACAATGGATTCTTCCAAAACGGAGGGGATACACTAAACCACAATAAAAACACACATCAAAGGCATAAGCAAGTAATTTCATCAAGTGCTCTTGAATTACTCTTTTCCAATCATGACAATATACAATTTCAGAATCGAAGCATGTAACAACTTAGATCACATTGGATGTACTCATAAGGCAAGACATTATCTCGAACAACCACTTATGGTATAAATTGTGTATAAAGCCTTTAGGGCATTTTATTATTGAAGTCATTTATGGAAATCAAAGTCGAGGCTCATTTCATAATCTGTTTCATATTTTCTCATGCCATAGGCATCACCAGGTACAATAATAATTCAAGTTCTCGGCACATTGTCCACGCTCTATTTCCCAAATCCATTTGATTACTTCAAACATCTCTATACATAGAGGGTTTCACATAGTTTGGCATAATATATGCAGCTCTGATCTCAATTTAAGGTATTAGCATTTCAATACATGGTTCATATTCCTTGCACCCTTTTTAAGTTATCAAGAATAGCGCATTGATCATATTGGAATGCATCTTTCACAAATATAGGGTCACAACACCAATTCATGTAAAGTAAATAAAGTATCAAATCAAGCAAGAATCCAAAGTTCAGTCTTACCACATTTACACAAGCATCAATGGAGCTCAATTTCTAAAAGACGGGGTTTTAGCCATACATACTTTGTTTAAGCTTTCCTTAAGTTACTACAACATTCTGAAGATTCTAGAAATTCCAATCTACTTTGAGACATAATAAAATTGAACACAAATTAGGAAGGTATTCATGGTTTTAGCTCATTTGAGTATTTTATCAAATACTAGTTGAGCATCTTGATTTCAAATCTCTTTTACAAGGTTTCCTTCATTCCCCAACCCAATCTTTACTTATTTATGTTCAACAATCTTTCCACAAACCTAATTTGTACATGCATGTATACATAATAGTATTACATCCAAGAATCATACCTCAATACCCCATCTTATACCCAAACTCGAAATTAAAGTCTAATGTATAGAAGCTTACCTCTTAGATGAAGAACTTGTGATTGAGTTCTTTGATTCTTGAAAATTGATGCAAGATTGGATGATTGAATGTTGGGTTCCTCATTCTCTCTCTAAAATGCTCTCAACTCTCTCTAAAATCAGTAGAAAAATGACCCCAAATGAAGCCCCAAAGACTATATATTAAAATGGGATCGGGTTATAAAAATAGGAAGATTTACCCTCTGCATACGTGTCTGCGGTCGCTTAATGGACCGCAGAATGGGTATGCTGGACGCAAACGCATTGCAAAACTCGGTGCCCAAAACTGGGCTACACTGGTCCAGTTTGCGACCAGATTTGCGATCGCATATCGAGTATGCGGACCGCATAAGGGTTTTTGCGATCGCATATCTGACACAGGATCACATTTTTCCAGCCTTTGGTAATTTGATCATAACTTTTTGTAGGAATGTCCAAATGACAAACGGTTTGAAGCATTGGAAACTAGACTCGAAGACTTTCATACTACAGGTTGTTCATCACATAAAACCTTATACATATTTTGATATGATCGTTCAAAGTAGGGACTTGTGCGAACTCATTTGAAATCTTAGCCTATTATGAATTTTTTCCAATTTGACTTAGGCTTAGGCCTTTCCTTGGGCCCCAAATTACTTAACACAAGACTTGTACACTTATTTACCAAGTCCAATTGATGTCCACCATATTAATAGCACATAAAATATTATAATAAGCCTACGTGGCACCACGAAATCCTTGGTTACTTAGCGAAATTTTTCGGGCCCTTACGTTCTCCCCCCCTTAGGATCATTCGTCCTCGAATGAGGGGTAGAGTCCGCCCTAAATGCTTAGCTCAATATATCTCCTTTCTAACCTACCTCAAGTCCCTAAATTTTGACTAACTCCCAAATTTTTCAGAAATTTCGGCAGAGTCTCCTTTGTAACTAGGCCTATCCACCTGTTAGAGAACCAACAAAACCATCCTAACAACACTTCCACAACGAGACAAAGCACCATAATGTCTATATCGACAATACCGGTTTCACCATTACAAGAACTACATTATCACGATGATACCTGGACATGGACTGCACATTTTAAATCATAACACCTATAAGGTACCTTTCAAATCAAAACTAATTGTTACACAATCAAGCGAACCTTTCCACGACACTTTTAGCCTTCAAGGTGGCCTCCTCGACTTACAGGCTTTACCACAACCCATTCGCGAAAACAATCCCAACCTTCAAACTTATCTAAAAAGGATGACAACTAGATACCTCGCATAAGCTAACAATCCAGTAACTTCACGTTCAATAGTTTCCACTGGGATGTTACACAAAAGGTCTCTAACTACCTTCTTAGACATAGACATATGAAAACACATAATACATGTAGAACAACGATGGTAAACATCATACTCATAGCACGACCTAATGTGAACTACACTTATGCAACCTTCATTATCAACTCACATAACATCTTTAGGGGAAAGTATTGAGAATAACCCCTTCACCTTCCTAAACTCTAAATCTCTACATGAACGCCCATGCTAAACCTTTGATGACCTTCCACAATTACTCTAAGATGTGCTATCATAAACTGACGATAAAATTACCTATCGAATATATAGGATCACACGGGGATACTTCCTCTTTGACACGTTTGAACCTTCACTTCAATACCAAATAGATCTAATACAGTAAGGAGCAACGAAGTTCAAAATTGGGCTGGAATTATTCAGGAATCCATCTAGGCACTGAGCAGAGTATTTCAGGAGGTTACATGCTAAGAGACACGAGGATTTCTATTAATTATGCTGATATGGTTAATCATTTTGATGACATCAACTATTAGAAAATTAAGGCATAGGGGTAACTCGTACATTGGCAATAGGAGCCATTACAGAGGAATATTCAAGTACATGACCCAGTCGCCTCCTGGAGTGTAGGGAAAATCCAGTTATCAAGAATGAGAATATTCTGGCACCTTGAATGCGATATGGTTTCAAAACACATGAAGTTGAATTACACTCTTAACATTCACTGACACAAGGAATCTATGCCACAAGCCCATGAGGATGAAAAGAAGTTGAACACTTATGAAATTATTATACTTCAAACAGCTTAACCCTTCCTGATAATTGATCCTTTATGAGAGAAGTAAAGATACAATAACTTGTCTTCCAAATCAATATGCTCATGATATGTGCAAAAATCTGAAGGCATCTAATCTCAACCTTTCACGAGCTAAACCACATAGCTAGGATATCTTAATATTGGGACGAAATCATGTATTGGTTAGAGGGGTTCTAGTAGTTAACACGATGCTCCGGGGAGAAGACAAATAACACTCCTATCCAGCCAAGATTCTGAAATACCAAGGGTAGCAAAACTCCCCGCACATGACAACGACATAGTCAATGATTCTAGAAGTCGAGGGTGTAAAGACAACCAAACTCAATGAGACAGTGCAAAATAATCATGGAAAGTTTGCAGATGTTCATGATGAATTCTCCATGAGTTTTAACTTGAGAAAGGAAGTGTCATAGTGACACATAAAAGGGCATGTTCTCTCATGGTTATTGTACAAGTGTTGGAAAACTAGCACAATGAATTCACTAACTATGGAATACAATTAACACGCTGTGGAGGTATAAAAAGAAAATAATCATTTGTTATGCGCTACATGCTTCTGCTATATTAACTCTCAGTCTATAATACAAGACCACATCATGGGCGACCACAATACTAGAAACCAAGTGAGCTACTTACTATGGGATGTCCCAAGTGGACACGAAAGTTATACCACGATGGCGATACCTGATCTTCCTATGACAGAGATGTGAGGATCTCAATTTTCAGAGAGGCTTTATGCGCACGGTGACCATTTCGATTGACATGCACTCCTATGATAGGTGCTAAGATATGCTCTTATGTTACTAGACAGTGAGAAAGTTTCATGATGATACTCGCAAGAGAGTAGAGTGACTGTTCAAACCATAGAAGCCATATACACCAGTGAGAAAAAGAGTGACTCGAGAAGGATCGCAACACTGGGATGCTTTTCATGGAGCTCGACACCACATAGGTAAACTTTATGACGGTGCATGCATATGCACAAGCGAGTAGATGTTGTTCATTTAAATAAAACGTTTCTGTAAGAAATTCATCGAGAATAGTCCCCTGTTGAGAATTTAGGAAAAGCACGTGGGAAGTATCAATAGTGTTATAACTCAATTCAGGAACATAATTATAGAGCTCAATTCCATAGGAGGTTGTAAGTAAGAAAACTGTGATCGGGAGATTTTGTGAATAATATGTCTCATTCAAAGAGCAGGTGCATGCAATGTTTTGTGATTTAGATTCTTGTTAAGATCATATCTATGCAGGCTCCCTATACATGTGTACGTATATAATAAGGAAAAGTATATAGCGTTCATACATTGGTAACATACTGATATACTATATGATCTGGTGGTGCAGTGACATTAATAGGAACAAGGGTACTCGCCTTAGCAACAAGTTCTACCAATCCCTCCATGGCTCAACACATTCCCCTAACAAGTCCTTGGGCAATCCACTCAGACTCAATGGTGGGATAAATCCCTCCTTACATGCTTCAAATTCGTAGATTATGGTATCAAAATTACCAATCTTGAGAATAAGACTTAGAGAGGAAATCAGCTCCCTATCTTGAGCTATATCGCATGATCTGGAGTATCAAAGAAGGATGAAATTCCTGAATATCCAAATAGCCTCCAACTTATAGATGTGGTCGACTACACACCGATAAGAAGGACTCTACTAGACACGGCTCTGAGACATCCTAGGACACTTTAAAACCTTAGGCTCTGATACCAAGTTTGTCACGCTCCAAAATCCGAGGAGCGTGATGGTGCTCAACCGAGTAAACCCGACTGAGCAAGCCTGTTAGGTTTCATTCTACCCAAACTAATTCATGAATAAATAGGAGATGGACTCCATTAATCATACTTAGTAAGTATTTTATTAACGACTTCCATTTCATTTTCATTAGTAGCTTAAATCATAATTATAAAAATATTAAAAGTTTTATAAGTCTTTGCCAACATCAATATTTCTGCTTTAATACCAATACCCAACACTACCCACAACCTGTCTACGGAGCCTTTAAAAACAGCTGAAGAGTAATGTAATATGGAAATGCCGGTAACAAGGCTCCGTCTATACCTTAAATACAAAGTACATGAAGAATAGATGAAACAGGACCCCAAAACGAAGTGGGGCTCACCAAGTCAGCTGAAAGGATGATGCGGCACTAGCTGCGACCAACACTGCCTTCTATAGAAACACCTACATCCATTTAAAAACGTAGCGCCCCCGACAAAAGGGACGTTAGTGCCATCGAATAGCACTAGTATGTATAACTAAACACCATCTAGTTAGAAAGAACTATCATACAAGAACAAAGAAATCATAAACACCTTCTCATTAGAAAGAACTATCAAACAAGAATAACGAAATCATAAAGGTCAATCAAAAGCTTTAACAATCACCACATCATCAAATAAAAGAATCATACAACTTCCATATCATTTTCCATAGCTTTTTAGTTTGGGGCATTCTATACTATTCATCATATCTTTCCAATACCACCGCTATCTTGAGCGGAGTCCGATCTCTACCCGATCGGCTAGATCGCCTCATTTGAGACATATGCTTCAATCACAATCTCATTTTCCATCTTTTCTGGAATTCATTCACAATACCACCGCTATCTTGTGCAGGTCCAAGAAGGATGTAAGGCCCCGTGAATTTCCTACTCAGAACCCCGATCCCGTGGTGCCAAGTTAGGATCATGCATTAGAGATGCGTAAAATTCTTTGCACCTCCCTCGCCGCGGTTCAGACCTTTTTGGAATGATCTATGCTATAAAAGTCAAGAAATAATGTTTTCTAGAAAATGCGATTCTGCGGTCGAGAATGCGGTCGCATATCAGGTATGCGGACCACATAATCGCCGCAAAGTGAGTCAATGTGTTGGTCTTTTAGGTCAAGTATGCGATCACATAACCAATATGCGAACCACATAGTCGTTGCACATTTCCCTTGGGATTTTGTGAGGGGCAGTTCTTTGGTGCATTATGCGACCACAGAACGGGTATGCGGACCGCATTTTTGCCGCATACCCAGGCAGTGTGTTCAGATTTTAGGAGCACTTTTGCAGTCCATTCTGTGTGCCGCATTTCCACTTTGTGCTCACAAATGTGATCGCAGACCTGACTCGGGGCTCCAATTTTCTAAATTTTAAACCCGACCCCTTATCGATATATTCGGTATTATAGCTCATTTTGAGCATATTTCCTAATGTTTTCAGATAGAGAGAGAGAGAGGGTTTTAGAGAGGGAAGTGCTTCCCATCAAATTACTCCATGAAACCTTGCCAAATCTTTGAAGATAATCAAGTGAGGGCACCTAAATCTTCATCCCAAGAGGTAAAACTTCATTACCTCAGCTCTTATTCCTATGCTTAGCAATAAGGGATCACTAGTGAAGTAATTCATGGGTATAAGAATGAATTTCTTGCATGCATTCACACCATAGAATATTGGGAGGTAGTGAACTAAAAAGGAAAGCAATTGGGGTATAAAATGATAGAAACTTCTCTCAAAAGGGCCTAAGATCACAATGCACCTTTAGTGTTTGATAGTATGCTCAAAACAAGCTAGAATCCCAATCTCGTCTCTAATTCTCAATTTAATTTGTAATTCTTACACAGTAGATCGAAGTGCTAAAAGTTCCAGAATTTTGTGAGGAATAAGGAAAGTATTATTGAGGTATGTATGTCTAAAATCCCGTCTTTTAAAAATTGAGCTTCATCGGTGTTTGTGTGGGCATGTCAAAATTAAAGTTGAATTGTTGCATTGCTTATTGTTTTACATGAGTTGGTGTTGTAACCCTATGTGTGTGAAAAATGTGTCCCAACATAATCAACGTGCTATCTTGACAGCTTGAAAGGGGCAAAGGTATGAATTATGTATTGGAAATGTTTATACCTTAAATTGAGATTGCAGCTGAATATATTGTGCTATCTACGTGAAATCTTATCGATGTTTACAATTTAAATTGCTCTTGTGTGTACCTACTATCCTAACTGGCAGAGCTAATATTGAAAATTAGGAACGATGTAAAATGCGGTCTAGTGCCAAGAATGATTTGATAAGTCGTGGCCCCAAGTGCTTATGAAATGATATATGAGAAATGAATTGATTTATGAAAAGGGAACAGTGCCTTAATGAGGTGACCTAGCCAATCTGGTCGAGATCGGACTATGCTTAAGATAACGGTGGTATTAGAAAGGTATTGTGAATGAATTCCGGGAAAGATGGAAAATGAGATTGTGATTGAATCATATGTCTCAAATGAGGCAACCTAGCCGATCTGGTCGAGATCGGACTCCGCTCAATATAACGGTGGTATTGTGAACAAATAATGAATAGTATGAAATGCCCCAAACTAAAAGCTATGGGAAAATGATGTGAAAGTTGTATGATTCTTTTATTTGATAATGTGGTGATCATTTAAAGTTTTGAGTTATACTTTTGATTTATTATTCTTGTATGAAAGTTCTTTCTAATTTGATGGTGTTTAGTTATACATACTAGTGCTATTTGATGGCACTAACGTCCCTTTTGCCGGGGGCGCTACATTTTTTTAAATGAATGTAGGTGGCTCCATAGCGAATAGTGCCAGTCGTGTGTAGCGAAGCATCCCTCTTCTCAAGATCTTTTGTATCTTAGAGGCTCCGTAGACATATGTGTGGGCTATGTACGGGAGTTAGATGCGTCTACGAACTATGATGTAATTCAAATTCTCGTTTTGCTAAAGTGTAATTGTATGAAGTTTTGGGAACCTAATTACGGATTAATGTTGTGATTTAAATGAACTAACTTTGTAGAATACAGTATCTTTCCTCGTCTAAGCAAATGAATGAAAGCAACGTTTCCTTATTCGTATCGAGTTGGGTAGGAAGCTTTTGATAAGGCTTGCTCAGTTGGGTTTACTCGATTGAGTGCCGGTCGCGCCTCCCGAGGTTGGGGCATGACAAATTTGGTATCAGAGCCTAAGGTTTTAAAGTGTCTTAGGATGTCTCGGAGCCGTGTCTGGTAGAGTCCTTCTTATCGGTGTGAAGTCGACCACATCTATAAGTTGGAGGCTACATGGACATTTAGGAATGTTACCCTTCTTCAACACTCCAGATCATGCGATAAAGCTTGACAATAAGATTGTCTTCTAACTCGTGCATTGAGATTCAAGATAAGTTCAAACGCTCTTTCGTCTATTTCAATTAATATTGTCGTATGGCATGACCAATGAGTAAAGGCCTGAATATTAAGGAGATGACATATGTATCATGTTGAACAAATGGTACAAATATATGAGGTACGTACATAGTACCAGAAGCATACTTTATTCGAGAAAGTGTTAAAAAATGATTGTGACCTCCAAAGAAACATTAAATTGATAAGTGATATGTAAGCTTGAATAGCACCTGTGGGTAGTGTGAGAAGTATGTAAATGATCCTAAGGTGTGAAAGAAAATTGGTTATATAAGCACGTGATATATGGGAGACATGACCAGGAGATTAATGATGAGAGTGCAAGTCTCTCCTAGGAGACAAGAAGTTATGAAATGAGAGTCAATTAAACTCATAATGAGAAGACCCATGTACTACGAACTTTATAAAAATCCATAAGTGTACAAAGTGATATTACACTCCTAAAGGATATTGATATGAGGAATTGGAATCCCAAGCCCGTGTGGCTGAATAAGAGCAGAAAACTTATGAGGTTAATACCATGGTGACTTAAATTTCCCTAATAGTCGAACATATATATGAGGGATAGAGATATGAGACATATGTCCCTAAATTTGCTAAATTCAAGACTTGTGTCAAAATCTGGGACATTCGCCCTAAGTGAGGGAGGAAGGGCCATAGTAAGGCCACTTAAATACAATGAAACAAGAGTAAGACCATGTAGATATGATGTTTGAATATTTTGTTGAAGACATGCATAGTCTAGAAAAGCGATAATGGATGACGTGATTATCTGAAAGGATATGCTAATGATAGACCGCTAGTACCTCCAAGAAGGTGGAAGGTTAAGGAAGGTAAATTCCTCATACATGGCAATGTGAATGATTGGGTCAACAATCCTAGAAACTAAAAGTATATTTGTAAAGGGATTTTATACTTGTTAGAGGGTCAGGAACAATGGAAACCTAAGGAAGTACTATAGGTCAAATGTGGAGGGTTGCGAGTTTTTAGAATGGGTTAATCATAGATCTGTGATTTAACCAAAGTACCAAGGCATTAAGAAAGGTGAAACGAGTGGGAGAAATAAATGTGATACTATAATAATTCAAGAGGGTATTTGGGCTTGATGGAGAGCCTCTAAAGAATCTTACAAGCAAAGAAGTGTTAAGTGATATGACGATGAACACACTTTCCCACGGATATCCTAACAAGAGTTAAGAGGTGAGCGGGATAAAACAAAATTTTTTTTAAGGAAAAAGACCACGTAACATGTGGAAGAGTTCATGGCTATTCACTAGCTAGGAATAATGAGGCGAGAAGAAATAGGAAGAAAATCTATAAATTGAGATGTCCATGGTTATCGCAAAATAGTTCGTATCAGAATGGTGGACTCGCCTGGAGCACAAGTGTTAATAGAAGGTATAAAGGACTAACCGTAATGTTACCGACTTGGGTGACACTGAATATCAACTAAAATATTTAGAGGGAGTTCATGTCTACATATTACAATGGAAAGTGAGACTACTGGTGGTGAAATAGTGGCGTAATAAACTCAACAAACCAGACACAATGATACCACGAGTCCATGTGGTGCAGACCAGTGCGTGGCACAATAAGGCTATCTACTATGCATTATAGCAAAATGGAATGGGAATAAATGTCCCAATCACAAAGAAAATATAGTACTAATGTATTGGCTGGACCGAAAGGGAGAACAAAAAGGGCAAAACAACACAATCTACTCAAAGGACAAAGGGAAGTGTTTGAAATATAGTGAGAGAGGATGAACACTTGTTACGAATCAAACATGTTTAACATGATAGATCTTAAGCCACAATACCAACAAACACTATTGGTAGTTACAATATTGGGAATAAGGTGAGTTACTTATTGAGGATGGAGTAATTCTTACACTTAGAAGGAAAACAAGAAGTTTTTGTTGAAGAATTTAGGAAGATTTTAAGTTATTGTTCGGGCCAATGCTCTTTCTGAGTTGAATATGTATTAAGGTTGTTGATACGTCTTTTGGGAAGTGTTTAACAGTATGGAATGATCATGAGAATGTTCACAAAGGAAGTGGAGTGGTTTCTTAAATCCTATAAAGCACACAAGGAGGAAAGAGGTTGACTAGAAAAGGTATGAGCACGATGTTACATTACATTTGATGTAATATTGTGCATGTTGATGATATTAAGGTGTGTGCGTAGGCTAGAAGATGTTATTCCTTTGAAATAGAAGGTTCTATAAGAAAACTCATCCAGTATTGTCTTTTGCTGAGAATTTGGAAGAGCAAGTTGCAAGTACTCACATAAGATTGTGACCATATCAAGAAAATTATTGAAGAACTCAAATCCTAGGAGGTCATACGTAAGAGAAATGTGACATAGATGGTCCACTACTGATGCAACATGGCCAGGTGATCGCTTATGCTTCAAGGCAACTCAAGAATCATGAAAGGAACTATTCGACACATGACTTAGAACTTGCGGCGGTAGTTTTTTATAAAGATCTGGCGACATTATGTGTATGGGGTCCACGTTGATGTATTTATGAACCATAGGAGCCTTCAATATATTTTTTAAACAAAATGAGTTGAATCTGAGACAGAGAGGATGTCTCTGGTTACTCAAGAACTATGATATTGAGATTCCCTATCACCCAGGAAAGGCCAATGTTGTGGCGGATGCTCTTAGCCGGAAATCTATGGGTAGTTTAGCTCACTTGGAGATATGTCAAAGGTAGTTGGCCATGGAGGTTCACCGGTGGCTAGTTTGAAAGTCTGTCTTGCAAAGTCTAGTGAAGGTAGGGAAATTGTGTAGAATAGGGATGAATCATCGCTTGTGGCAGAGGTGAAAGAGAAGCAATTCGTGGATCCGTTGTTAGCACAACTGAAAGAGGGGATTCTCAAACACAAAACCAAAACATTTTCCTTTGGCATGAATGATGGTACCTCTACGGTACCAAGACCGCCTATGTGTTCCTGATATTGACGGTATTCGGGAAAGGATCATGGCAGAAGCTCACACTTCCAGGTATTTCATGCACCCAAGTTCCACGAAAGTGTATCATGATCTCAAAGAAATTTATTGGTGGAATAACATGAAGAAAGATGTGGCGGACTTTGTGGCAAAATGTCTGAATTGTCAGCAAGTAAAGGCCGAACACCAAAGGCCTGGTGGATTGGCTCAAAGCATAGAAATTCCAATGTGGCAATGGGAGATGATCAACATGGATTTTGTGGTAGGGTTACCACGCACTCCGCGCAAGTTCGACTCAATTTGGGTGATTATTGATCGACTCACAAAGTCAGCGCACTTCCTGCCAATCAAATCTACCGACACTGCGGAACGGTATGCTCAGTTGTATATCAAAGAAATAGTCAGGTTACATGGCACTCCAGTCTCAATCATTTCAAATCGAGGGGCTTAGTTCACAGCCAACCTTTGGAAGAAGTTCAAGGTTTGGGTACGCAGGTAAATTTTAGCACAACTTTTCATCCACAAACCGATGGTCAAGCAAAACGGACTATTCAGACGCTTGAAGACATGTTGTGCGCTTGTACTCTAGATTTCAAGGGTAGTTGGGATGACCATTTGCCACTCATAGAGTTTGCTTACAACAACAGCTTCCATGCTAGTATCCAAATGGCACCATTCGAGGCACTGTATGGAAGGAGATGTAGGTCTCCCATTGGGTGGTTCGAGGTTAGAGAAGCGGAATTGATAGGGCCGGACCTCGTGCATCAGGCCATAGAGAAAGTCAAGATTATGAAGGAGAGATTGAAAACTACTCAGAGTCGCCAAAAATCCTATTCGGATGTTCGTCGCAGAGATTTGGAGTTCAAAGAAGATGATTGGGTATTTCTGAAGGTTTCCCCTATGAAGGGCATCATGCGGTTTGGAAAGAAGGGAAAATTAAGTCCGAGGTATGTAGGACCATACAGAATCATTCAAAGGATTGGTTAGGTGGCATACAAGCTCGAGCTGCCACCCGAAATGTCATTAGTACACCCGGTCTTTCATGTGTCCATGTTGAGGAAGGTAGTGGGAGATCCGTCCACTATTGTGCCAGTTGAAACTATTGAAGTAAATGAAGAACTTTCATATGAAGAAGTTTCAATTGCCATTCTTGATAGGCAAGTTCGGAAATTGAGAAATAAGGAAATTGTATCCGTGAAAGTATTATGGCGGAACCATCAAGTTGAGGAAGCCACTTGGGAAGCCGAGGATGAAATGAAAAGGAAGTATCCACATTTGTTTGAGTAATCATGTAATAGCTTTTATGCATTTAGCTCCTATGAACTCTTATCTTTAGACTTGATCTATGTAAAACTCTCCCCTTCTATGTAAAAGGAAGTATCCACATTTGTGTGAGTAGCCACTGAGGTTCACCAGTTGGCTAATGTGGGAGTTCGCCTTGCGGACTCTAATGAAGGAGGGGTAATTGTGCAGAATAGGGCTGAATCATTGCTTGTGGCAGAGGTGAAAGAGAAGCAATTCGTGGATCCGTTGTTAGCACAACTGAATGAGGGGATTCTCAAACAAAAAACCACAGCTTTTTCCTTTGGCATAAATGATGGTACCCTACGGTACCAAGACCGCTTATGTGTTCCTGATATCGACGGTCTTCGGGAAAGGATCATGGCAGAAGCTCACACTTCCAGGTATTCCGTGCACCCAGGTTCCACGAAAATGTATCATGATCTCAAGGAAATTTATTGGTGGAATAACATGAAGAAAGATGTGGGGGACTTTGTGGCAAAATGTCCAAATTGTCAGCAAGTAAAGGCCGAACACCAAAGGCCTATTGGATTGGCTCAAAGCATAGAAATTCCAATTTGGAAATGGGAGATGATCAACATGGATTTTGTGGTATGGTTACCACGCACTTCGTGCAAGTTCGACTCAATTTGGGTGATTGTTGATCGACTGACAAAGTCAGCACACTTCCTGCCAGTCAAATCTACTGATATAGAGGAACTGTATGCTCAGTTGTATATCAAATAAATAGTCAGGTTACATGGCACTCCAATCTCAATCATTACAGATCAAGTGGCTCAGTTCACAGCCAACTTTTGGAAGAAGTTTCAGCAAGGTTTGGGTATGTAGGTAAATCTTAGCATAACTTTTCATCCACAAACCGATGGTCAAGCAGAGCGGACTATTCAGATGCTTGAAGACATGTTGCACGCTTGTACTCTTGATTTCAAGGGTAGTTGGGATGACCATTTGCCACTCATAGAATTTGCTTACAACAACAACTTCCACGCTAGTATCCAGATGGCACCATTTGAAGCACTGTATGTTAGGAGATGTAGGTCTCCCATTGGGTGGTTTGAGGTTGGAGAAGCGGAATTGATAGGGCCAGACCTCGTGCATCAGGCCATAGAGAAAGTCAAGATTATTAAGGAGAGATTGAAAACTACTCAGAGTCGCCAAAAATCCTATTCGGATGTATGTCATAGAGATTTAGAGTTCAAAGAAGATGATTGGGTATTTCTGAAGGTTTCCCTTATGAAGGGCATCATGCGATTTGGAAAGAAGGGAAAATTGAGTCCGAGGTATGTCGGACCGTACAAAATCATTTAGAGGATTGGTCAGGTGGCATACAAGCTCGAGCTGCGACCCGAGATGTCAATGGTACACCCGGTCTTTCATGTGTCCATGTTGAAAAAGGTAGTGGGAGATCTGTCCTCTATTGTGCCAGTTGAGACTATTGAGGTTAATAAAGAACTGTCATATGAAGAAGTTCCAGTTGCCATTCTTGATAGACAAGTTCGAAAATTGAGGAATAAGGAAATTGCATCCGTAAAAGTGTTATGGCAAAACCAGCAAGTTGAGAAAGCCACTTGGGAAGCCGAGGATGAGATAAAAAAGAAGTACCCACATTTGTTCGAATAGTCATGTAGTAGCTTTTATGCACTTAGCTCCTATGAACTCTTATCTTCTGATTTGATCTATGTAAAACTGTCCCCTTTTTGGTAAAATGTTGCCTATACGACCATGGTTGATAATTGTACAAGTTATGTTACGTTTATGAAATATGGTTATGCTGTTAGGATATGTCATGGGGCTCTCTGACAGGTGGATAAGGCCTAGACACAAAGGAAACTCTGGCGAAATTTTCGGAAATATAGGGAGTTAGCTAAATTTGGGGGGACTGGCAACATGTTTCAGGTTATAAAGAACAGATGATTGCACTAAGACTGTTAATAAGTGAACCTTGATCCTCATTCGAGGACAAATGATCTTAAGTGGGGGAGGATGTAAGGCCCTGTGAATTTCCTACTCAAAACCCCAAATCCCATGGTGCCAAGTTAGGATCATGCGTTAGAGATGCGTAAAATTCTTCGCATCTCCCTCGCCGCGGTTCAGACCTTTTTGGACTGATCTATGCTATAAAAAGTCAAGAAATAATGTTTTCCAGAAAATGCGATTCTACGGTCGAGAATGCGGTCGCATATCAGGTATGCAGACCACATAATCTCCGCAAAGTGAGTCAGTGTGTTGGTCAAATTTGAGGTCAAATATGCGATCGCATAACCAATATGCAGACAACATAGTCGTCGCACATTTCCCTTGGGATTTTGCGAGGGGTAGTTCTGTGGTGCATTATGCGACCGCAGAACGGGTATGCGGACCGCAGAACGGGTATGCGGACCACATTTCTACACATGCCCAGGCAGTGTGTTCAGATTTTGGGAGCACTTTTGCGGTCCATTCTGTGGGCCGCATTTTCAATTTGCGATCGCAGACCTGACTCGGGGCTCCAATTTTCTAAATTTTAAACCCGACCCCTTATCGATATATTCCGTATTATAGCTCATTTTGAGAATATTTCTTAATGCTTTTAGAGAGAGAGAGAGGGTCTTAGAGAGGGAAGTGCTTCCCATCAAATTACTCCATGAAACTATGCCAAATCTTTGAAGATAATCAAGTAAGGGCACCTAAATCTTCATCCCAAGAGATCAAAGTGCTAAAAGTTCCAGAATTTTGTAAGGAATAAGGAAAACTTTATTGAGGTATGTATGGCTAATACCCCGTCTTTTAGAAATTGAGCTTCATCGGTATTTGTGTGGGCATGGAAAGATCAAAGTTGAATTGTTGCATTATTTATTGTTTTACATGAGTTGGTGTTGTAACCCTATGTGTGTGAAAAATGTGTCACAATATAATCAACTTGCTATCTTGACAGCTTGAAAGGGGCAAAGGTATGAATTATGTATTGGAAATGTTTAGACCTTAAATTGAGATGGTAGCTGAATATATTGTGCTATCTACGTGAAATCTTATCTATGTTTACAATTTAAATTGCTCTTGTGTGTACCTACTGTCCTAACTGGAAAAGCTAATATTGAAAATTGGGAACGATGTAAAATGCAGCCTAGTGCCAAGAATGATTTGATAAGTCATGGCCCCAAGTGTCTATGAAATGATATATGAGAAATGAATTGATTTATGAGAAGGGAACAATGCCTTGATAAGGCGACCTAGCCGATCGGGTCGAGATCGAACTCCGCTCAAGATAACGATGGTATTGGAAAGTTATTGTGAATGAATTCCGGGAAAGAAGGAAAATGAGATTGTGATTGCAGCATATGTCTCAAATGAAGCGACCTAGCCGATCGGGTCGAGATCGGACTCCGCTTAAGATAGCGGTGGTATTGTGAACAAATAATGAATAGTGTGAAATGCCCCAAACTAAAAGCTATGGGAAAATGATGTGAAAGTTGTATGATTCTTTTTTTTGATAATGTGGTGATCGTTTAAAATTTTGAGTTATACTTGTGATTTCTTATTCTTGTATGAAAGTTCTTTCTAATTTGATGATTTTTAGTTATACATACTAGTGCTATTCGATGGCACTAACGTTCCTTTTGCCGGGGGCGCTAAATTTTCGTAAATGAATGTAGGTGGCTCCATAGCGGATAGTGCCGATCGTGTGTAGCGGAGCATCCTCTTCTCACACTCTTGGTGAGCCCCTTCCTCCTTCTAGGGGTTTTGTGACATGCCTTTTGTTATAGATGTCTCTTTTGAGGTATAGCCGGGGCCTTGTTGCCGTCCTTGTTATCGCTGTCTTGGGTATCCTTAGAGGCTCCGTAAACATATATGTGGGTTATGTACGGGCATTGGATGGGTCTACAAACTATGAAGTAATTCAAATTCTCGTTTTGCTAAAGGGTAATTGTATGTAATCTTGGGAACTTAATTACGGATTAATGTTGTGATTTAAAATGAACTAACTTTGTAAAATGCACTATCTTTCCTTGTCTAAACAAATGAATGAAAACATGGTTTCCTTATTCGTATCGAGTTGGGTAGGAAGTGTTTGATAAGGCTTGCTCAGCTGGGTTTACTCGATTGAGCGCCGGTCGCGCCTCCCAAGGTTGGGGCATGACAAACTTGGTATTAGAGCCAACTTTAATCAACCATGGCCATATATGCAACAATTTACCAAAAAGGGGACAGTTTTACATAGATCAAGTCTAAAGATAAGAGTTCATAGGAGCTAAATGCATAAAAGTTGTTACATGACTACTCAAACAAATGTGGATACTTCCTTTTCATTTCATCCCCGGCTTCCCAATTGGCTTCCTCAACTTGCTGGTTCCGCCACAATACTTTCACGGATGCAATTTCCTTATTTCTCAATTTCCGAACCTGCCTATCAAGAATGGCAACTAGAACTTCTTCATATGTCAGTTCTTCATTTACCTCAATAGTTTCAACTGGCACAATAGTGGACGGATCTCCCACTACTTTCCTCAACATGGACACATGAAAGACCGGGTGTACTAATGACATTTCGGGTGGCAGCTCGAGCTTGTATGCCACTTGACCAATTCTCTGAATGATTATATATGGTCTTACATACCTCGGACTCAATTTTCCCTTCTTTCCAAATCGCATGATACCCTTCATAGGGGAAACCTTCAAAAATACCCAATCATCTTCTTTGAACTCCAAATCTCTGCGACGAACATCCGAGTAAGACTTTTGGCGACTCTGAGCAGTTTTCAACCTCTCCTTAATAATCTTGACTTTCTCCATGGCTTGATACACGAGGTCCAGCCCTATCAATTCCGCTTCTCCAACCTCGAACCACCCAATGGGAGACCTATATCTCCTGCCATACAGTGCCTCGAATGGTACCATTTGGATACTTGTATGGGAGCTGTTGTTGTAAGCAAACTCTATGAGTGGCAAATGGTCATCCGAACTACCCTTGAAATCGAGAGTACAAGCACTCAACATGTCTTAAAGCGTCTGAATAGTCCGCTCTGCTTGGCCATCGATTTGTGGATGAAAAGTTGTGCTAAGATTTACCTGCGTACCCAAACCTTGCTGAAACTTCTTCCAAAAGTTGGTTGTGAACTGAGCCCCTCGATCTGAAATGAATGAGACTGGAGTGCCATGTAACCTGACTATTTCTTTGATATACAACTGAGCATACCGTTCCGCTGTGTCGGTAGATTTAATTGGTAAGAAATGTAGCGCCCCAAAATCCGAGGAGTGCGACCAGCGCTCAATCGAGTAAACCTGAATGAGCAAGCCTGTTAGGTTTCATTCTACCCAAACTAATTCATGAATAAATAGTAGATGGACTCCATTAATCATACTTAGTAAGTATTTCATTAACGACTTCCATTTCATTTCCATTAGCAGCTTAAATCATAATTATCAAAATATTATAAGTTTTACAAGTCTTTGCCAACATCAATATTTCTACTTTAATTCCAATACCCGACACTATCCACAACCTGTCTATGGAGCCTTTAAACACAACTGAAGAGTAATGTAATATGGAAATGCCGGTAACAAGGCTCCGGCTATACCTCAAATACAAACTACATGAAGAATAGATGAAATAGGACCCCGAAACGAAGTGGGGCTCACCAAGTCAGCTGAAAGGATGATGCGGCACTAGCTACGACCAACACTGCCTGCTATAGAAATACCTACATCCATTTAAAGATGTAGCGCCCCCGGTAAAAGGGACATTAGTGCCATCTAATAGCACTAGTACATATAGCTAAATGCCATCTAGTTAGAAAGAACTATCATACAAGAACAAATAAATCATAAACACCTTCTCATTAGAAAGAGTTTGAGGGGTCATTTGTAGTCGGATATTGGTACTTTTGATATGGATGAACTCGTGGGAGGATAAGGAGTTTATTGATGTAATTTTTATCGGATTCCAAGACGTGGTCCCGGGGGTCAGGTTTGGTTAATTTCGGGATTCATGTTGTAATTTGATTACTTTCGAGTGGGCTTTGTTCACTTAGCATATTTTAATGGTTATGTACTGATTTTGGTTAGATTTGGAGCATTCGGAGGCCGATTTGAGAGGAAAAGGCATTGCGGGCTAGAGTTTGGACCGGATAGAGGTGAGTTATGATTGTAAATGTTCTCCTGAGGGTATGAAACTCCGAATTTTACATTGTTGTGCTATTTCGAGGTGATGCACATGCTAGATGACGAGTGTGGGATCGTGCACTGTTAGGGATTGTGACTTAGTCTATCCCAAATGACTGTTTTACTGCGTATTTGATTGAAAACTGTTTGTTATTATCATGTTTCGGGATGAATGCCATATTTGGGCCTCGTGCCAATTGTTTTGGCTCCTTAGAGGATTTTTACTACTATTCCTCACTGTTTTGACTTTATTCTTGTACTCAGTCATGCTATATTCTACTGTTTTCATAACTCAGCCATGTTTACTCTGTTTTGACATCTTAAATGATATTTTAAGCTGAGCATCATATTTTACTGTGCCCGAGTAGTTTTTAGAGATTTCTGACTGAGTAGGGCCGAAGGCATGTGTTGTGAGGTTAATATGGGATCGGGCTGCGCGCCGCAGCGATATTGTGCTGATTCATGATTATGAGGCCGAGGGCCTGAGTTGTACACCACAAAGTGGCTTGATATGAGGCCGAGAGCCTGTTTGATTATGCCACGAGATGGCTTGTTATTGTGCTTGGGCAGTAAGGGGCCCCTCCCGGAGTCTGTACAACCCTAGTGAGCACTGGTACCCAGTGTGAGATGTGTTATAGTCCGAAGGGCTGATGTTGTTCCACGCTATTGCCCGAGGGGCTGATACGAGGGATTGTGAGATAGCCCGAGGGACTGATTCTATTGGTACTTTGCCCGAGGAGCTGGTTTTATGTGTTTATCTTTTCTCACTGCTTTTCATTCACTCGTTTAACTATTAAAAGATGTTTCAAAGAAGCTTATACTGAACTAAGGTGTTTTTTTAAAAGTTTTCACTTTTTTATTGCATTGTATTGGATTCACACTGCCTCTTTATAGCATTTTGCTGTATTTTACGTGTTTTCTTATCGCTCAGCTGCCTTTACTTTTATTACTCACTAAGTTGGCATACTCAAATTACTCCCTGCACCCTGTGTGCAGATTCAGGAGCTTCGGGTCCCGCTAGCAAGGTCTGATTGCTTCCAGCAGGCTGTTTGGAGTTCACTAGGTAGCTGCTCGGCGTTCGCAACCCAGTGCTTCTCCCTTTTATCTTACTTTTCATTGTATTAGTTCTGTATTAGACTGCATAGACTCTTTCATACTCTTAGACAGATGTTGAGATGCTCATGACTGGTGACACCCTGATGTCGGGCTGTGTTTTATTTCCGCACTTGTTTTATTTCATTGTATTTTAGGGTTTATCACTTATTAATGACTTAAATTGAATTATTATAACTATTTAAATAGATTGGAGGTTTGTTTCGGCTGGCCTTGTTTCACGATAGGCGCCATCACGACCGGGTCCGAATTTAGGTTCGTGACACTAACAAGCCTCTTTAACATCGAATTTACAACAATGATCACAATCGAGGCACCACGCCTCATAATAACATTTCAAAAAATGTGCCTAATTAAAACTTTACTAGGAAAAAACTCCGTGGGGAAAAAACCCTAGTGAAAAAAAGAGAGTATACATATATGATAGTACACATTGCTTGTTGCCTCGTTAAAAACCTTACTAGGAAAACCAGTGAGATAAAACCTTAGCTAAGGAGAAAAGAGAACAACGCGTATTTGCCTTCCCCTGATAAAATCATCATTTTATTTCTCGAACGATGCATTTTAATCTTGTATTTCAACTTCTCAAACGTTGAGGTTGGCAATGCCTTAGTAAACATATCAGCCAAATTATCACATGAAATAATTTATTGAATACTAATTTCATCACTCTGTTGAAGATCATACAAAGATCATACATCAGAGAAAGAACGTTAGTTAAATGTGCTTTATATGCCTCATTCGATATATCCTTCTTTCAATTGAGTTTATAAGCTACTAGTATCTTGGTATGACTTGGATATGTATCAATAATTAAATGCCTTATAGAATATCAGAATATGGCAGTTCCATGCAAATAGATTATCTGAAGAATGAACTTCATGTAATGCCCTGCATTTCTATATCCAATAAAACCTTGACAATATTTGTTAGGATAAACAAATCTATATTAATGGTTTCCTTTTGCAATATACTACTAATTGCATTATCTCGACATATGAGTAAAACTATATCTCACTTGTATATAATTATACTCATGTTCTAGCAAGATACATAAATGCACTAATTGCACACAAAATAAATTATATATGGCATGATTGCCTTTATCCATATAAGGTGTTGTTGAAGCTATATTTAATAAATTTAGTGGGAATCATTATATGCTTCAGAACAATTTAAATCCTCCAAGGATTTTTATACATATATCAAATTTTTATGTATTACCAGACTAAAACCTGAAAGTGATTGCATCCACCACATAAGAACATATCTCAATATAATCATTGCTCGGATATTTACGGAACATTTTCCATTGACTTTATACTTTTAGGTGTTGGGACTATCCCTCCAAAATTTTACTTTTTTCAAGTGAATCCACTCTTGATTTTTTTTCTCTCTCTATGTGTATGTGTGTGTGTATACATATCACCTTTTATATGTTCCAAAAATACAGAGATCCAATCCCAACTTTAGCTGGTTTACTGATCAATTTATCATGAGAGCAAGCAACACAAGAGAAATCTAGAAGAATTTTCTATTTCTTCAATATATGCCAATGTGAATTCTTAATTATTTTGCGCATGTTATCTGAACCGGGATGGCCAAACCGAAAAAGCCAACTGATATTTGTTTCAGTAAACCTCCACTTTACAGTGGCATGTGATTTCATTATCATGCTTACATTTGTGTAGTACAAATATTTCATATTTATCCGGTATGATTGTAGTAATACGAAGATATTCAATCTTTCCATCATTTATAGTCTCAATATACCAATCACTTTTGGCTAATATCTTTGAAACTCAAAAAATTTCTTTTGAGACTTTCTACAATATCAATGTCATGAATAGTTTCATTCATCTGGTTGTAACAAATTAGCTCTTCCAGAGCTCTTAATTAATTTTGTACTATAAAATCTTTCGTCATACCATTTATATGGTTAATTTCTCTTCCATGGAAAAAATTATAGTATTATTGTCATGGTCAAAATCATTATAGGCAAGAAACTATTCTTTCTTTACTTTTGCCTTTAATAATTTTTTATAAGGCTTGACAAAATATTTTTGACGTTGTAACGATCCGGCCAGTCGATTTAATAATTAACGCCCGATCCCCTATTAACTGTTTTTCCCGGGTTTGTTCTACTATTTTGATTTGCTGGGATGATTTATTGTGAGTTTCAGAGTGTTTTGAAACACTTAGTCCCTCAATGAGAGCTTAAGCCTTAGAATTTGGACCGTAGTCGGAGCAGTGTGAAAATGGCCTTGGAATGAAATTATGTCGATTCCGTTAGTTCCTTTGAGTGATTTCGGGTTTAGGGACATGTTCAGATTGTATTTTGGAGGTCCGTAGAATATCTAGGCTTGAAATGCCAAAAGTTAAATTTTTAAAGTTTCCGGATCTTTAGTGAATTTTTAATATCGGAGTCAGAATCCGATTCCAAAAGTTGGAATAGGTCCGTAGTGTTGAATATAATTTTTGTGCAACATTTGGGGTCAATTAGAGGAGGTTTGGTTGGTTTCGGCATCGATTGTCGAATTTGGAAGTTTCAAATTCATTAAGTTTGGATTGGTGGGTGATTTGTATTTTTAGCGTTGGTTGATGTTATTTGAGGGCTCAACTAAGTTCATATGGTGTTTAGGACTTGTTGGTATGTTTGGTTGAGGTCCTGGGGGCCTCGGGTTGATTTCGGGTGGTTAACGGACCTTCAGACTTAAGAGGAAGATTGCCGAAATTGCAGCAGGTCTCCAGTTCTGGATTCCTTCTTCGCGTTCGTGAGTGGGGTATCGCATTCGCGAAGAGAAGCTGAGGCAGGTGGAAGCTTAACGCTTCGCATTTGCAATGTTGGTCCCGCATTCGCGAAGCTGAGAGGTCATACGCCTACGCGTCTGCGAAGAGGGTCCAACGTTCGCGTAGGAGGCAGAGAGTTGCTATCGCGTTCGCTATAGGGTCAGCACGTTTGCGATGTAGGAATTCTAGGCCAAGCCAAGTTATGCTTCGCGAACGTGATGGGACTTCCGCGTTCGCGAAGAAAGAATCACCTGGGCAGATTATAAAGTTTCAAAATCGAGGGTTTAGCCATTTTTATCAAAACTAGAGTTTGAGAGCTCGGATTTGAACGAGATTTTGGAGGATTTTCAAAGATATCAATTGGGTAATGATTCTACACTTGATTTTGGTTATATCCCACTAATCTATCATTAATTGTATCATTTAATTTTGGATTTGGGGTAAAAATTGGAAAAAATGGAATAGAGTTCTTCAACTAAGATTTCTAGTTTTGATTGAGAATTTAACATTGGATTTGGATAATTTTGGTACGAGTGAACTCGTGAGTGAATGGAGGTTCATAATCTGTAACTTTTACCTGATTCCGAGATGTGGGCCCGAGGGACTTTTTGGGCGATTTTCTTAATTTTGCGTATTAGCTTCAAATTAATTAGTTAAATTAGTTACTTGAAGTTACATTTACATTATGCAATTAGTTTGCACATATTTGGGCCATTTGGAGTCGGGTACTCGTGGCAAGAATGTGATTTCGAGTTGATTGAGCTGGTTCGAGGTAAGTGGCGTGCCTAACCTTGTGTAGGGGAACTCCCCTTAGGATTTGGTATTGTTGTTATGTGAGTACCGTGTACGTGAGGTGGCGAGTGCGTACACGTGTTAATTGTTGAAAATTCTGTTTTCATTAAGTTAATACCTATATTTTCTTGTAATTGAGAAATATTTGTACTTGAAGCCTCTTGCTTAGTTTAGGAAAAACATGCTTATGTGATTTAATGGTCTCACCTACTTTAATCGCCTACTTGTACTCCGTGCAGCATGTTAGAGTAGAATTTCCTGCTTAATTCTAGAATAGAATTGTAAATTCTTATGAGATTGTTGTGTGATTAGTTTGGGACTATGTGACGATATCCCGAGAGATCCCCCTGCATATTTACTTTGGGATTATGGATCGGTATTCCGGTAGATCCCCCTGCACATTTATATTTGGGACTACGGGACAACACCTGGTAGATCCCCTGTACTGGATATTTACTTTGGGACTACGGATTGGCATTTCGGGAGTTTTCCCTGCATAATTATGAGTCGGACTACGGGACGATATCCCGGGAGATCCTCTGGACATTTACGTTTTAGACTACAGGACGATATTCTGGGAGATCCCCTGTTGCTATTTCTGTGTACTGAGGTAGATTCTTTCTGTGATTTTATTCGTTATAGACTGTTAGCATTTTCTTTTAATTATGTTTTCATATTCCATACTGCTTTACCTTGTTTTTCTTCTATAATCAGTAGGTCCCTGACCTTCCTTATCACTACTCGACCGAGGTTAGGCTTGGCACTTACTGAGTACCACTGTGGTGTACTCATACCACTGTGGCACATATTTTTCTTGTGCAGATCCAGGTTCTTAGGCTCAGCCATACTTCCAGTGAGGCGAGGCGATCTTTAGAGACTTCGAGGTATATCTGATGCGTCCGCAGACCGAGGAGTCCCTCTCTATTCTCTCTTTTAGCTATAGTCCTTTTGTACTTTCTTTTGTTTAGACATTCTGAAGTTAGAACACTCTTAGTTATTCAACAACTTGTGATTTCATGAGCTTCCGGGTTTTGGGAGTTGATTCAGTTTGAGAGTGTATATTTGTATATGCCGAGCGACATCATAAATGTTTTATTTATGTTTTTTCCGCAGTTTTTGGCTAGTTTTATTTTTCGTTTCTTTTTTTGCAAATTGTTAGGCTTACCTAGTCGTAGAAACTAGGTGCCGTCACGGTAGTTCACGGAGGACGAATTTGGGTCGTGACAGACGTACCATAATTATACGGCCAATGACATATTAATGTGACCACATAATAATATTTATTCTCTTTATTTTGCTCAAACCTCCCTTTAGAGTTAGAGTTGTGGTATTTCTCTAGCAATGCATGAGCACATTCTTATTCATAATTTTTATCACATATTGTCCCATTCACTTTCAGGAATGGGTCTGTATTTCACCTTTTGAAAGATTATTTTGAAAACCCTTATTATTCTCCCTTTTATAATTATCATAATGATGACTATTATTATTTTTGGCATTTGTAACACCCATGTTCATTTGTCAAACCACTTATCTTTATTTAGACTTATTATATACTGCTACCATATTTACTTTACAGAATGGAGCGTATCAAGTAGGATATGCTTCATGATTTTTCATCAAAAACATATCATTTTGCCTTAGTCATCATTATATCATTAATATGATCCATTCGAACTCAAACCAATGTCTTACCATATAAAGACGTGTTAGGCCACAACGGGACCCAAACCCAATATTTTCATCACCATAATATACAAGGACTCAAACCTAGTATCTTATTCTCGTGGTGCGTTGAGACTTGAATCACCGTCTCACCCTTAACCATTGGCATAATAGGCCAAAGTACAATAGGACTCATCCACGAGCCAAAGTTAGTACTGAAATACTGTATCTGTGCATTAGTATCCAATCACTTTTATAATTCTTGAAGGCAACATTCAATATCTATAAGAAAATTCCATCGAAGAGAGTTTTCAGTTTATGGTTGTGACGTAAAACCTATACAATAGAATGCATACCATATGTACAACCTCTTGTTATCGCAAGCCGCGACCACTCAAATTAATTGTGGCAGTAAAATAATTTTTTGTGGTAATTGATTATAAGTCATGACTAACTTTCAATATTATAGACACAAAGCATAAACAGAGTATGCACTATATCTATTAATATTAACTCTAAGAAAGAAAACTTAGATTAAATTAAGGACCAATACGAATTATCAACAATATTCCAATGGCATGAATCATATACTTTTTTAATTAGTATCTAACCAGAAATAAAGTGGCATAGGAAAAATATTATATGAAGTATGCAAATAATGACGTGATACGCTGTCTAATTACCGAAGTGTAATATATACGTTAATTTTAGTACTTCAAAATTTGTATTAAATCTGTTTACCCGTAAAATGGTGCTGTTGAATTTATAGTGTAGTTTATAGACAAGCGAATCGATTTGATCCCAAAATGATAAATAAATTAAATAAAATGCAAGACTTAGCATTGAAATCGAGATAAAATAGTAGACAACTTGGTTTCGGGAGCAAGGCTTCTGAAGGCAGCAATAAGAATAACATTGGATAAAAAATAAAGTATTAGAATTTTCCTCCGTTACAATGGTTGTTGAAGCCACTATTTATAGCTATACCTAGGGAACAAGGTTCTAGGATCAAGCCCTTCTAAAATGACAATAATGAGGGTCATTGATGAATATATAACAACATGCTATGAATGCCAAAATTCTCTGCAACGACCGTGTTGTTTAATTGAGGAGTATTCTTCATTAAATGTCATATGGTGAAACATTCATTTTCTTCCATTGACTGTGTTCCCTTCGGGATCTTCCTGGTGCCAACTGAGGCTGTTATCCTCAGACCTGGTTTCTACTCGCTTCATCTTCTATCTGTCTCTGGTTCCACGTGTCATGCTATCATATGATCATTTAATATAAGCTATTTTTACCCTATACATAAAGTCCTCCTACTTTCTGGCGGTGCATCTTTGTGTCACCGGGAAGTTGATGAAGATTTCTTTCTTGGCGGGAAATTTTTTGAACCCTTTTGAAAAGTTTTTGATGCTTGATAAGATGCACGTCTGCTCGCATTTAACACTCCGTACACGTGTTACTCCACGATTTAGCAATATTTTTGTCGGTTCTCGAGGTAATCATGGCCATGATTTTAGCCGCCTATTCCTTTACTTATACGCCTCATTTTTCTTCTTTTACACTTAACCATTCTAACTTCTTTGCATTCAATTCTTTCCCGCTTTCATCTTTCTTTAATCATCATAAAAAAACTCTCATTACCTTCTGCTGATTATGGTTTCTTTCACTAATTCTTCAACGAATTTCGGTCTTCTCTTTGGTGGGGGCCCGAAGTGGAGCAAAGAAAAAGAGCTCGATGTTGATGCTGACCCTCCTACAGTGAGCACCATCATCCCCAAATATCTCAACACAGCCAAGGACTTCGAAGAGAAGTTCCTTTCTTCAAACTCTCGCACCTGGGCTATTGGCAGATACCCTTCTTCTATTCGCCCTTCCAGTATTCCTGCTGTGAAGGAGGAGTGTGATTGTCATTCCTTAAACATCATGGCTCCCGATATGGTGGAGCAAGTGACCTTCACTAAGAAGGGTTTCACGTATGTTTATACGTATCCCTTTACCTTGAGACCATTTTCATTATGTGGGGGACTTGACCCCATAATTTTGGAACTGTGCCACCGGAATTAGGTTTGTTTGGAATAGATGGGCCCTTCGATGTGGCGAACAACGACCTATCTGAGGTGGCTATGCTAGGAAACGAAAGAGCCCCTCACCTTAGCTCATATGATGAACCTCTACTCCCCCAAAAACTTTCATGGGGGAGTAATAAATTTCAGCAAACGTGGCCACCATGCATTGCTTACTAGCATGGATGACGATAATGACCGTGGATGGATGGAGCGGTTTATCGTTATTTCCACTAGGGATATCATCCCGGCCACAACCCCATCATTTCCTGAGTCCTGGACTCATTTACGTAAGTTCAAAGTCTATCTCTTTCTTCTGAAAAAAGGTCGTTTCATGTCATTACTGACCCTTATCCTTTCATTATTTCAGTAACTCGGTGGACACCACCAAGGGTTGAAGGCCAGGATAGGTGGGTTTAGAAGATTTTGGACATCACCACACCTGAAACTCGCTGGTGGAAAGAGTTGGCCCCCAAGTACGGGTGGAGGACCAAGTATCACGGTAAACTGATTTTGCCTTCATTTTATCTTTGTACATGTGAAAATTGGCTAACCTCACCTTTTTGTTGGATTCAGGTCTCCCGCAGGGTTTTGTTTCCATCCCTGAGGAGGATATATTGGTTGTTCTCGCAGAGGTTGTGAGGTTGTTGAATGAGGCTCTCACCCGAATAGGTGCCATCGTATCTGCTTCCGGTGCAAACACTTCCTCTTAGAGTCCCCGGCCAAAGAACAAACAACCAAAAAAGCGGTGTTCCTCCTCGGCCGAGGGTAAGAATAAGAAAGTGAAGAAAGCCACACTCGAGCCAACCGCAACCGCTGTGGTTATTGACGATGATGGGGAAGCCAGCTATGAAGGGGCTTTCTTACAAAGGATACAACGACCTTCATCAGCTCAATATAATGCCTAGTCTGAAGAGATTATAACCCCAAGAGGATGATGCTCGAGCTCTTTTAGGAGAATTTGACTTAGTGGAGAATGCAAATTCTCCCTTTCCGGACCCAGTTGCTGCTCCTGGTACTTTGAGGCTGAGTACCGGGCCTTTTCCGCCTTCAGTTGGTGAGCGACCAACAAACAACATTGCCTATGCCGCATGTGCTTCTCAACCTACAACACTATAAACTTCATCTCCTTCCACACTGGCCATACCTTTATCACCAACAACTGCTACATCACCCCACCGACCACAGACGCCTGAGCGGAGGATGTCCCTCCTCCCCAATCCCTAGCCTATGGGAATTTAGGGTACAACTACTCGCCCCCTTCTGCAGATCCCTAGAGGAGGAGAAACGTCTCTCTCTTAGTGACAACTGAGTACCATCTGCTGTCCAGGATAGTGGAACTCGCCAATTATCTGAAGCCACTAGCTTCAGAGAAAGATAAGAAGAAAATACGCTCTCTTTCGGGGGAGTGTATGATAAATAACTCCATGCACAATGCTGCAATGATATTGTACCTGTCCTTTTTTGCTGCTTACTTCTTCTTGGCTTGTTATGACAGGGTTTCTAACTTCGATATTTGCTTTACATGACAACTTTCTCGCTTCTGAGGGCCTTTAGAAATTCATACTTGGCAAAGAAGGACTCAATTCCGAGCAGGATCAGTTTTTGGCCGAGAGGGACCAAATTGCTGCTCGCCTTTCGGTGCTAAAAGCAAAAGCTGCTGAGGCAAGTAAGTTATAGGCTCAGTTGCAACAAAATGAGCAGCAAGTGGTGGCCCTCAGCCAAGAAGACTCTAAGCTAAATGTACAGTTTCAAGAAGCTAAGGCTAAATGGGCGGAGGTTCAAGATGATGTGCTCACTACTGCCGAGCGTGAATCTGCCTCCATTGAGAGAGTGAACAACTTGGAGGCAGCCTTGAACTCCTAAGCTGAAGAGGCTGCTACTGCTGCTGCTGAGGAGAAGCATGCCCAGATAGAGGATAAGTATAAGAGGATCATGGAACATAATAAGGTTCATATAACCACTATCCGTGATCTTGATCTTAGCCTTAGAGTCACGAAATCCAAGAGGAATGGCCTTTTGATCGAGGTTGATAGGCTTAAATCAGAACTTTAGCGCTGAGCGGATTCCCTCATCATCGAAAAATACATTCTATGTATAATATGTAAAGAAAAACCTTGAAAGAGGCTAAAACGGGCCTCATTGATATTGATGATGAGATCGCCAAGGTCCGAGAGTTGGAGTTAAGTGCTCGAGGATGCAACTCGGATCAGACTGATGCAAATGACTCTTCTAGTTCCGGTTTGAAGTTCTCAGGAACCGAGGAGGAACTTGTAGAGAATAACGATGAATGCCAAGATCCTGAGCCGGCGGTAGATCCGCCTACTTCTCCAGGGGGCGCTGATGCTTCTCTTCCCTCGAGTTCTGGTGGCGATGTAGTTTAGTTTTTTGCTTTATTTTCCTTTATTTTTTCCCTTTGTATATTTGTACCTATTCTATGATCGGCTCCAACCCTATACCACTATATAATGGCAAGAGTGGTCGATGCAGCTTTTACCCGAAAGGTCCGGATCGAATCTATAGATAGTTAATATTGGTTTTGAATTAGGTTTCTATCTAATCTGGCTATGTGCGATGTTCTTAATTGCACTTTCAATCATGCTTTTTTTGGTTACTATTCTACTTTTAACACTAATGAAGAATGAAAATAAGCTAAGTATGATATTTTTGTAAGGTTTTCTCAATTGGTAAAAAGACACTAGGGAAGTGACTTACACCTAGGTGAGTATCAAACAAGGTCTAAAACTTAGGGCAAACTTGTTGTAACTGGGATCATGATATAACCATTGCACATAGTTACTCTCTCTATACCTCTCGGTAGTTTGAGTGACTTTGCCCTAATTGGCTTTCTCAAGCTCAATTGAGTGTTTACACAATGCAAGCAAAATTGGCTCAAGTCGGGTATTACTATCTCTAGGTTTAACCCTTTAATTGGGGCTATCAATCTCTTGAATGCACCCCAATTCCTTGTTAACCTGAATTTCCTAGACGTAAGCTCTCTTTCTCAAGAAGAGCCTAAGTCAAAAAGGCACAAATCAGTGTTTGCGACCACCAATTTAACAATTAAAGCATAAATCAAATTAAATATCATTAACCCATAAATATTTAAGCCCTAAAATTGAAGACCCGTTAAATACCCACACCAGGGTTTGGTCACAACCCTAGCTAATGAGTTTAGCTACTCATAATCAAAGAAGAAATCAGATGGATATGAAATATAAGCCATAAAAAGTAATTATAAGAGTAAAATCTAAGATTAATTGCTAAAGATGTTCTAAAATTACTCAAAAAGGTAAAAAGCGGTTGTTCATGTGCTCCACAAAACAACAGATGCCCAAAAAATCTGAAAAAGAACTATTTATAGACAGCTAAATATTTCGGACAAAATTTCCCCTTCAGAGATTCTCCTGACAATGGAAAATAAGTCGCCTCAGCGCTATGACTATCGCGTCCGTGCAAAAGCAAGCACGAACCGCGGTTCTTCTCTTTTTAGCTGTTTCTTAACTTGAGTCCACTGGGAGCAGAAAAGCACCAGCCTCAACGCTCCTTCAACCGTGGCCACAAAATATGATCGCGGACCGCGCCTTTCAATTTGAGCTCCCAACTAATGTTCTCTGATTCTTCATTCCGCTGAGGGAAACAATTGGACTGCGGCCGCGTTAGATGATACTGCTACCGCACAATTTCACTACGGGCAGCGATGATTGTTAAGCTTCAGAAACACTCACTGAATCCTCAAACCGTTGAGAGCGGCATTAGGACTGCCTCAGCGGTAAACCCCTCGCATCCGCTGCTATTTCTCGCTGTCAACGCCCGTTTGATTTCAACTTTGAACTTGTGCAGGTTTCACTCCTTTTTGAGCTAGTTATGACTTCCTTGTCTCTTTTTTTTTTGACCAAACACTGCAAACAAGCACACTAAGTTATCTTTCGGGAATACTTGTACGTACTTTTAATCTAAATCCTAAGCAAAAAGGAGCATAAAATAGGCTAGAATCCCTAGTTATCAACTCCCCCAAACTTAAGCTCTTGCTTGTCCTCAAGCAAACAAAGTAATTCCCACTTCCTCAAGATAAAAAAAGAAAATTTCAACTGTCCTAAGTAACCTCATCGATAATCAATTGGGACTAACAATTACTCTCAACTCAAATGCATTATTAACATTACACAACCATTTTAGCACCATGGCTTTAGTGCGACACAAAAGTATCAAGAGTTGACTCAACTCATCAAGGAAACTCTTTCTACTACATTGGTCGTTGTGGAATCCAAACTCATACTCTTCAGCTCTCCATAAGCAAACCTTACTTTTAGATTGTAGCACTCGGAACGAGGATTGTGGAAAATGCACTCATCTCTCTCAAAGAAAAGTCACAAGTCCGACACTAAGTACCATAAGCTTGCCCCTTATGTGAGTCACCACTAATGTAAGCTTACTCAACTCATGATAATATAGGGCTTTTGCGGGAATGTGATGAAGGCTTTTGGTTCAAGGAATGATATATTGGTCTATGAAGGTTTCATCTTTCCTTAAGCACTTCATTTACTTCATTTTGACTCACATTTTCTTGACTCTTTGAGTCATTTACTTCTTCCCTAGGGGACTAGAGAGACACACTGTCACTCTTTCTTGTTCATGTCAATCCTTTTTCTCCTTTCTAGTCTTTCCAAGTCTTTCATCTTTGCTTTTATTGAACCCTTCATTTCTGCTACATTGTTCATTATTCTTTTGATTTTTTTGCTTTTTTCTTCCTGTTCTTTTTCCTTCCCTTTTCTTCCTTTTTGTACCTTTTATCACTTTTGCCTACCTAATCTCATCTCCCAAACTTATACTTTTGCCAATTTGTGCTAAGGAAAGATCGGGTGTGAAGAGAGGATCATTTTAGAACGGATAAAGGCTTGTATCATGGTTTTTAAAAGAATAAGGGTTATGGCTCAACCGGGTTGACTAAGGATATCATCATTGGTGGTCTATGGATGTTTTTAAGTCTCAATTAGGATCAAGGAGAGCTTATAATCACTTCTCAAGCCGAGTTACACTTATGATTTCGCCTAGACAAACATTTAGGGCAAGTTATAGACTTATTAGCATGGGACTTGGACTTGCAAATCAATACCACACCACACAAGCTATAGGATTGCTAAAGAGACAAAGTCGAGGTCCACAACCTTAGCTAAGGTTTGAGCAACACAAATGGTTCCGAGAACCCACTCGATGATTAGTCAACACAACAGTCTCAAGGTCACAACTATTACCACCCTATACACACCAATTTATTTTTAACCATAAGGTCAAAGGTAAATGTGTTATGCCCAAGTGAAGCTTTGCCTGAGGCACTATTGTTCACTAGCTACTATTTACAACAACAACCCAGTACAATCCCACAAGTGGGGTCTAGGGAGGATAGTATGTACGCAGACCTTACCCCTACCCCGAGGGGCAGAGAGGCTACTAGCTACTATTTATACAAAAACGAAAAGAACACAGACTCAAACCCTTAAGAAGTTTGTCATGCTATCCATTATCGGGAAGAGTCACCCGCTTCACACAGACTTCATCTTTGGAAAGAATCGTGGCATTAAGAAAACCAAAGGCTTATTGATTATGAAAACTTGTAAAAATAAAAAGCTACAAACTGAAAAAGAAGATACTAAATGAAATAAGAACCTATGCTATTAAGGAAAATTACAAAAGAAGTTATGAAGTAAAATACGGAAAGTAAACTGAATATGTACAATAGGGGATTTAGACGAATATACATAACGGAGAATGAATATATACGTGATAAAGTAACTTTACATACAAACCGAGATTGAAAAATAACAAAAAGTGAAATAAATGGCAAAGTTATATACATACCAAAAGTGAAAAATAAAAATAAAAGAAAAATAAGTGTCATATTTACATCCCAGTATCACAAATCAAAATAGGACCCCCCCCAAATAAGAACTAGCATTGTCCTCAATGCTAATAGCAAAAATAAGATCAAGGAAGGGGTTAAAGAGTAAAGAAAACTCCCTATGGGTCCTCTGTCTACATGAGGTCCTGTGGATGGGTCCCTAGATCACCTCCCTCGGGGTCCTGTGACTGGCCTGAAGCACCTCCCTCGGGGTTTTCCAGTTGAATCTCCAAGTCATCAGCCGGAGGAATCAGTCATCTCCTCCTTGGCTCTCCCTTAGCTTCTTGCTCCGGTACCTGCTCTATTTGAGCTACTGGCAGTAGATCCTCCAATAATAGCTCCAATGGTATGTCACCAGCTGACTTTATCTTCTCCACCTCTCCTCTCAACAGCTTCATGGACTTCTTTGAGGCTCGAGTCTTTTTTAGCTTCTTTGTCTTCTTGCTCAGCTCCTTAATTGATTTCCCTTGAATTGCAAGAACATCCATGATGAGCTTCTAGTTGTTCAGGAGCTTCTTCTGGTTGTCCAAAAGTTCCTTGAGAGATTCCTCCACTGAAGCTAGCACCTGGGGCTGCGCGGGAACTGACTGGGCTGCCAATGAGCTGGATAGCACATACAGCTTTAATGTTGCTACCTGCATCCAGTTGTTTATGCTGGAGAGAGTCTGGTTCAACCTATGTGCAGTCAAAGGGTATGCTGATGAGGAGGGCACTGAGGAAGGTCTGGAAGTAGAAGGTTCGGCAGAAGGCTGTGGTATGGCAGTGGGAGGCTCAGGATCAGTGACCACTACTATTGGCTCTTCAGACTGGCCATTAGAAGTAGTAGCTTTGCCCTTGGATTTTAGGTTTTCTGGACCCTGAAGGTTGTACCATGAGAAGGGTTTCTTGGTTTTCACCTTGGTATCAAAATTCCTTTTTTCAACCTCCTGATCTTCCAAGTACATGTTGAGGAAGTTCGGAATGGGGTAGGATCTCTCACCCTTGTTGACCACTCTGGTGATCACCCTAGTCATGATATTCCCGACATTGATCGGGAACCTCGCCATGATAGCTACCACTATAATCACCCGTGAAACCAGCATTTCACTGTCGTGAGTAGTGGGGTCTAATTTGCTGCAAACAAAAGTCTCCCAATCCTTTTCCTCGAAGTTCAGGGTGTTCCTATAGGGACCCCCACTACCAACCAAGCTGAAGTAGTATCCGGGAGATCAAGTAGTGATGCCAACCACGGGTGGGGATGTTGATACCCAATTTTTTCGTAGGTAATTTTATACCCAAAATATTTCCAAAATAGCATATAAGTGCATATGTAAGCACACCCAACAGTTTTGGTATTTTTAATGATCTTTAAACCTACCTACTGCCTATTTTTACACCACAAAAATGCAATAATTATTCCCAAAATTATCATTTTGGTGAATAACTCATTTCGTTCTCACGTTTACGCCAAAATATAATTAAGGTAATTTTTGCATATTTTACAAATATATTTGGCATTTTAAAGCTAAATTGTATGTAATTGCAATTATAGCCTATTTTATGATTTACAACATTTTATAATTATAAAATTACTTCCAGCGTTTTTAATTTAATATTTGTATATTATTTATTAATTTAGTACCTTCAATTGGTTTCAGAAAAAAACCTTTTACTATTTTTTATAAAATAAAATGGGAAAAATGGCTATTTAAAATTTAGTCCCAATTACATTTCAATTACAGCCCAATTTGCATCCCAATTCAACCCAATCCCAACCCCCAAATCAATTTCAACCCAATTACCTAATCCAATTGCCCAAACCCGCCCGTTTCTTTTTTTAAAAAAAATCTGAGTCGTTGATCATTTTTGATCAACGGCCCAGATCTCTTCTTTCCTTTTTAATTCCAAACGGCCCCTAAACCCTACCCCATTCTTTTAGAAGTGCCGCCTCTAACTCCTCTCTTCTCTCAAATGCTCTTGAGCTCTCTCGAAACCCTAATCGCTCTCTGCCACCTCCAACCCCAAATCCACCGGAATCCATGGCTGTTCTGATAATGGACGACCTATACTCACCCCTACTGCTCTCACGTGCTTGATACCTGAAGTTTCAAGGCCAGATTTCAAGGGACTTTGCCCAGACCTTCGTCGATTCGAGGTTTTCAGCCATTTCCGGCCTTGCTCCGGCGTGTCTTAGCCTTCTGAGCTTGATTCCGACCTTATCGACTCCAGATCTGATCTTGTTTCTTCCAAGCCTTTCTCATTTCTAGGGTTCTCAGAAACCCTAGCCTATTCGAGATTCTTTTACGTTTATTTGTTTAGATATGTGCTTGATATGTGCCATATTTGATGTTTTATGCGTTTTCCCCAAATATCCTTTTCCAAATCTTTTGATTTCAAACTAGGGTTTCTGAGTCTGTTTGTAATGTTTTGTTCGATTCATCTGCTTATCATCTCTAAGTTTGACTGGTGTTGAAAACATAATTTTTGGAGATTTGTTTGAGTTTCTGAGTCTATCTATTTGATTTACTTTGTTTACACCAGATTAGTATTGAAAACCCTAATTTTTTGGGGTTTTATTTGAGATTCTAAGACTGTTTATTTGTTTCACTTGCTTATCGCCTCTAAACTCTACTGATTTTGAAAACCCTAGTTCTTTGGGGTCTGTTCGAGTTCTTGAGTTTGTTTGTGCAACTCGCCTGTTTGAAATCGCTCCGTCTGATTCCTTTACTTCAGCATCTCGTTTTCTTTATGTGATTCCTTTGTTCTGAGTTCTTGCTATTTGTCAAACTCGACTATGTTTTCAGAAAGGTTTTCACCTAACTTTTGCATGCTTCTGATCTTTTCTCTATTACTAAGCCAATGAAATTTGACCTACGTGACTATCACGCTATTACTGTATGCTGTTTCTTCTTGCCATAGCTTGGCCTCACATGTCTATTACTTGTGCACTTTATTTATATACTGAGTCCCTTCTGTGATTGATTTTCAAACTCGTGATTGATTTTCAAAACTTTTCCTTATGAAATTCTAATTTTTTACTCGCCCGTTAAGGGTTAATTGATTCTCTCTCTTAGTTTAACCTTACCGATCCTTTCCAAAAATAAGTACATTCATGTATTTATACTTAATCCCTTACTATATGGTTTTACTGCTCCTTTTATGGTAACAATCATTTTGCTTACAAATTGATCTTCTTTCCTTATATTAATCCTGTTAGTGTCCGTTTGAGCAGTAATCCCTTGATTAAAGGCGAATACCGGTGTTAATTGATTTTGACTGTGTTTATTTCCATGTTTGTGTTGAAACCTTATTTGTTACCTTATTATCTACTCATTTTCAAAACTATAAATACCTGTACCTCTTCTCTTTAAAAAAAACAAGTTCGAACACACAACATAAGTCACCACTTCTTCTCTCAAATACACTTAGGTTCTCTAAAAAAGCATTCGAGTTTTCTCTAAACTCATAAGCTCTCTACTCTGATTGTGTTTTGGCTGCAAGTATTCTGCTTTTCTTTGTGCTTACTTTTCTGCAACTGGTATGTCTCTTCTTGTTTAAATTCTTCCCCCTCTCTTATGTGTTTATGCTTCAGTCTTTTCTTTGTTTATTTTACTACTTTCTGTAAGCTTGTTATTCCTGCTCCTATATGAATCCCCATCCCTGAACCCTTTGTCTGCTGAGTTATGATTCAGAAAACATGACAACCCTTGACATTGTTGTTCATGTATATGGACTGGACTCCCTGAGTCCTAAACTCTTTCAATTCCCATTCCTTTTCCCCCTTATATGTATTCTGAGCTTGAGACCTTGGTCTGGCAGTGTCCTAATCACTACCCAGACCATAGTATGACCTTCAATAGGTCTGTGCTCTTATTTGTTGGCTGAACAGGCTTGGTCAGGGGTGTGCCAGCCTACCTCATGGCTAGGCATGACCACCAGCCTGCCATGGCATTCCCCAATCCCCTCTTTTGCACTTATACTCATTCTTAGAACCTAAGTTCCGCCCCTCTCTTGTGAGCCTTGCTTTGGAATCCATGAGCACCCTCTGAACTTGGACATCTGAGGGGGCTGACTCTTCCACACTGCACTATAACTCTTTCTAATTAACATCTTGGGTGTAAGCACTGCCTGGAGTTCCTGAAACTCCTTGAATCTATGAAACACCCTAGATAAGAGAAGGCTTTGGAAATCTGGATCTCGGAAGTGGTTCTATCTCATATTGTTAGATACTAAGTCTGAATTAGGCTGCTCGGATGTAGCTGTAATTTCTGAGGTATTTTTTATTTCTGTCTTATTTTTTTTACTGGTCTGTAATAATTTGTATAAACTCATGGGATTTTATTGAAAAGGGGAGGGGGGTTACTTTTCATGCACAAAAGGGTAGAAATCATGTCTATAGGTTTAATTTCTACACTGCGCAATTTCACACGTAGAGACCATGCCTATAAGATTTAACTTCTAAACTTTCTGCAACTGTGCATATAGATACCGTGCTCATAGGGGTTTACATTTCTTCACATAATGATACCATTAGGCAAACTGTAGACTTAATTATAAAGTTGCATATAGATACCATGTTTGTAAGACTCATGTTAAAAAGTGTTAAAATCAGTTAACGTAAAGAAAGCATGCCTATAGGAACTTTGAGTCGGAACTGTCTCATTTGTTCAAAACAGCACCAACCGTTTAAATTAATATATACTTTAGTAAAGCTGGCAGTCTTCTGTGATTTTCTGAACCTCGTAAGTTAACAAACATTTTCTAAACCAAACTGGCATTTTTTGAAACTCACTTTTTTCTGATAAGGTTCGTGAAACTCTTTATTTTCAACTAGTCTGTATGTCTTCTGAAGCTCCTTTCTTTTCTTTTAAATCTTTTTCAAAACAGTACATTCTTTTCTGAAACTCATTTCACTCTGATAAAAAACTGGTAACTCTTCATAACCAGTTCGCTTTTCGTAATCGTTAGTTCTATCCAACACATCGCTGAAAGTAGACTAGTCCTTAACAACTACATTCGAGCGAGCCTAATGCGGATTTCCTGTCTAAAAGTATGAGTTGAACCAATCCGCTTATCGCTTTAATTTTAAAGACCAAACCAGTACATGCAAGACATGCTAAACTCTATGGCTTGTCTGACTTAAGGAGGTTTACTTGAGCCTTACTTGCTTATCTGCTTCACCTTTTACTTGCATTATGTGTTTTGATTTACGCCTAGTGTTTTGTCGTTTGAAATCTCTCAAAAGACCCCAAATTCCTTTTCCTTTAGGATTAGTAGTCTTAAATGCCTCCGGGACTGATAGGATTGGGACGAGTACTCGCATGCAATAAGTAACGAAACTTTACGCGCTTTAATACCTTAACGGGGTGGGATGGGTAGAATATGGATATGATGACCGGTGCGCTAATATCACGTGCAACCCCTCTTCTGAGGAGTGATTGCTGGATATTACATTGAAGTGATCCATATTAATCATAAACCTAGGACCCCCTTCCCTTTATTTGCTTTCATCTCTTCTTGTAAAACTATTCAAATCCTTTTTCATAAATTTCTGCCCTCTCTACTTGCCTTCAAAAGTTTTCAACCTAATTGCAATGTTATATGCGAGTCCTTATTTGAACCTTGATTGTTTACTTGTAAAGTCACAATTGTAACATGGCCGGGACCACACTAGTGGATCTTGAGGGATGCCTAACACCTTCCCCTCGAGATAATTTCTAGCCCCTACCCGAACTCTGGTTTTCCAACTCAAACCTTTCTTAAAAGTGTCCTAATGCACTATAATCATTAGGTGGCGACTCTTCAACTTCTAAGACCCAATTCTCGAAAGGGAATAGAGTTGTCCTCCCAATGTCGTATACCCGATTTCCACCCGTAGAAAAAGGGGGTGTCGACAGCATGGCGACTCTGCTGGGGACTCTTTAGGCTTTTACCATTGCATGTTGCTTGTGACTTTACTATCTCATTAATTGCTTTATTCACTGTCTTTTATTTTTTCACTACGAAACTGACTTGGCTCTTCATGTCTTTTCTTTACTTTAACTACTTTCCTTTACTGCTTTATTTCAATACTGTTGTGATTACTGCAATTACTGTAATCATTTATCTTATGAACGTGGAAATACATGTCAATTTGTTTCATTCTTGTAAACTGCATCTTCAACATCATATTCCACTCGTGCCAAACAAATACCATAGCAACGCTTATAATGAGTGGTTGCGCTATTCCAATATTATCACCCTTTAAATTCGGCAAAGGCGTATTTGCGGTAAAACCAGTCGATCAGCGGTGCAGTCGACGGTTCCATGACTTTCCCTCTTGAGTTGTCCGCTCAAGGGTACCCGTCTAATACCCCAATAGAAACCTTACTCTGTTCAATTGTACATGCATCATGGTCAAACCTAGACGAGTCAGTTATGTTGTCCGCATAATGACTCATTAAGATAGCCTTGTCCGAAGTCCATCGGGTTTCCCTGAAACCCAAATGGACACCTACATGTTCTGTGCATTTATTTGGAGAACTAAATGCTTGTTATGCTAATTATTGGTATTAAATAGTCGAGTCCGGTGGGGGTGAGGTCTTAACCATTTTGTTTTGCAGAAAATGAATGACAAAGTTCTTGACTTCGGAGAAACCTCCCATCGAGCAACCAAATCAACGAATGGAAAGAGAGAGTCACCAAGGCTAGTGAGAAGCTAGAATACTTGGAGTACAACTTGCTGGAATTGGAAGAGAAAGTGAGGAAAAGAGTCATCGACTGTCAAAATGCTGAGGAAGGAAAATGAGAATGTCTGGCGATAGCATTTTTACTGGAAAATCTGCGCGAGCTGGAGGACTTGATCAACGAGAACATTCAACCTGAAGAAGGTCCTTCTGGGACCAAGTAGTTAGGAGTCTTTCTTTTCGCTTTTAATGTAATAAGGCCAATGGCCATTAGTGACATTTTTACTTTCCGCTATTTTAGTGTCATTTTGGGATTCGTCTTATTTTAGTCAATAAAATGAGGCATTTAGCATTATAAGTTCTCCAAATGAACTTGTCTCTAGGCCTACCTCGGTCACAACGAGACACCCAAATTAGGACACGATTTATATTCTTGCACAATGTGTTTAAATACTGCAACATGTTTCCTCATAATTCGCGCTAACTTGTTTACTTTTTCGTTTTTCTTTTATTTTTATTCCCCTCCCCAAAGGTTAGTTCGTGCTTTCTGGAACCATTATCATACAGTACGTGATCCAAGGGCCCTCCACCACCTCCTCCTTCTCCTCCTCCTATCCGGAACAAGAACAAAAGTAGAATGGAAGATTCAAGCGCCAGAATGGAAAGAACTGAGACTGATGTGTTATTTTCGAGAAGGAAGGGGAGGAAGACCCTTCTATACAAGCTGTGAACCGAGGAGAACGCCTCATCAATTGGTCAATCAGAACCACTAGGGCCCAAAAAGCTTCGGGGTAGCAAGGCTAAACAAAAGCACCATGCATCACATTTTTACTTTTTACTAGCTGATTTTATTTCCGCATTATCTTTAATTTTGAGAAGAGCTCTGATATTCAATACAATTGTGAATTCAATCGAAGCATTTCAGTTTATTATATATCTCTCTCTTATTATTTTTTCTATCATTCACTTTATTTTACAAAGCATTACTATTACTTGCCTTGGTGATGAACAAACGATTGTGACTTGCAACGAGACAACGCAACAAACATATATGGATTCAGAAGAGGATGATATACCAGAAGAGGTCGTCAGAGAGGTTGAGAATTTTGAGAATAGGCCTAAGTCTAACTTGGACGAAACTGAGGTCGTTAATCTGGGAGATACAGAGAATGTCAAAAAATGTGCATCAGTGTTCACCTGTCACCATCAGAAAAGAAAAAGTACACAAAATTCCTAAAGGAATATGAAGACATATTCGCCTGGTCGTATGATGATATGACTGGTCTCAGTACATCCATTGTATCTCACAAACTGCCAACAGATCCAACATGTCCGCCGGTAAAGCAGAAGCTCAGGAAATTCAAACCCAACATGAGTTTGAAAATCAAAGAAGAGGTTACCAAGCAAGTCAAAGCCAAGGTTCTCAGGGTAGTAGAGTATCCGACATTGTTAGCCAATATCGTGCCAGTGCCAAAAAAGGATGGGAAAGTTAGAGTTTGTGTTGACTACCGGGATCTTAATCGGGCCAGTCCCAAAGACGACTTCCCCTTGCCTAACATACACATTCTTATCGACAACCGCGCCAAGCATGAGTTGCAGTCTTTTGTTGATTGTTTCGCTGGGTATCATCAGATATGGATGGATGAGGAAGATGTAGAGAAAACGACTTTCATCACGCCATGGGGAATGTACTGTTACAAAATGATGCCATTCGATTTAAAGAATGCTGGTGCCACCTACATGAGAGCCATGACTACCATCTTTCATGACATGATACACAAGGAGATCGAGGTATATGTGAATGACATCATCATCAAATTCAAGAAAGCCAGGGATCACATGGAAGACTTAAGAAAGTTCTTCAACGGACTAAGGAGGTACAATCTGAAACTGAATCCTGCCAAGTGTGCATTCGGGGTTCCTGCTGGAAAATTATTGGGTTTCATTGTGAGTCGTCGAGGAATAAAATTGGATCCATCAAAGGTCAAATCTATCCAAGAATTGCCGCCGCCAAAGAACAAGAAGGACGTGATGAGTTTCCTGGGGAGACTCAACTATATCAGCCGGTTCATAGCTCAGTCCACTGTCATTTGTGAACCTATCTTCAAAATGTTGAAAAAGGATGCTGCTGCCAAGTGGACTGATGATTGTCAAAAAGCCTTCGATAGAATCAAGGAATACCTGTCAATGCCACCAGTCTTGGTTCCGCCTGAGCCAGGGAGACCCCTATTGCTTTACCTTACAGTATTGGATGGAGCGTTCAGTTGTGTTTTGGGACAACATGATGAAACAGGGAGAAAGGAGCAGGCCATCTACTATCTCAGCAAGAAGTTCACACGTACGAGGCCCGATATTCTCTTTTAGAACACACTTGTTGTGCTCTGACTTGGGTCGCGCAGAAGTTGAAGCATTACTTTTGTGCTTACACTACTTATCTCATATCCAGAATGGACCCTCTGAAGTATATCTTCCAGAAACCCACGCCCACTGGCAAGCTCGCCAAGTGGAAAATCCTGCTAAGTGAATTCGACATTGTATACGTGACCCAGAAAGTAGGGCAAGCCTTAGCGGATCATCTCGCCGAGAATCCCGTGGATGGAGAATACGAGCCCCTAAAAACGTATTTTCCCGATGAAGAGGTATCTTTCATAGGAGAAGATATTGCAGAATCCTATGATGGTTGGAGGTTGTTTTTCGACGGAGCTGCGAATTTCAAATAAGTTGGCATAGGAGTAGTCCTAGTATCAGAAACCGGCCAGCACTACCCGGTATCCACCAAGCTCAGGTTCCCTTGCACCAATAATATGGCCGAATATGAAGCCTGCCTCTTGGGGCTCAAAATGGCCATTGACATGAACGTTCAGGAGTTGCTAGTGATCGGGGATTCAGACTTGCTCATACATCAGGTTCGAGAAGAGTGGGAAACCAAAAACTCTAATATACCTCCCTACTTGCATCACATACGGGAGTTGAGGAAAAGGTTCACAAAGACAAAATTTCAGCACGTCCCCAGAGTCCAGAACGAGTTTGGTGATGCATTAGCTACTTTATCGTCCATGATCCAGCATCCAGATACAAATTTCATTGATCCCATCCCAGTAAAAATTCATGATCAGCCAGCTTATTGCGCCCACGTTGAGGAAGAAGCGGATGGAAAACCATGGTTCCATGACATCAAGGAGTACCTGACAACAGGGGAATATCCAGAACTTGCCAATGCTACTCAGAAGCGCATACTTCGCAGGTTATCCAGCAACTTCTTTCACAGTGGAGGAATCCTGTACAGGAGGACTCCCGATTTGGGTTTATTAAGGTGTGTCGAAGCAAAAGAAGCATCCAGGCTATTGGACGAAGTGCATGCAGGGACCTACGGGCCGCACATGAATGGTTTTGTCTTAGCAAAGAAGATACTCCGAGCAGGGTATTTTGGATGACTATGGAAACAGACTGTATCCGATATGTTCGTATATGCCATCGCTATCAGATACATGCAGATATGATAAAGGTGCCTCCAAACCAGCTTACTGCAACAAGCTCACCATGGCCATTCATCGCTTGGGGAATGGATGTTATCGGACCTATCGAGACTGCCGCATCAAATGGGCACAGGTTCATCTTAGTGGTAATCAATTATTTTACCAAATGGGTCGAAGCAACATCATACAAGGCGGTCACTAAGAAGGTTGTGGCGGATTTTGTTCGCGACCGCATTGTTTGTCGGTTCGGAATTTCAGAATCAATCATCATCGATAATGGTTCCAATCTCAACAATGACTTGATGAAAGAAATGTGTGAAACTTTCAAGATCAAACACAAGAACTCTACAGCCTACAGGCCTCAGATGAATGGAACTGTGGAGGCAGCCAACAAGAATATCAAGAAGATACTAAGTAAGATGGTCGAAAGGCACAAACAATGGCATGAGAAGTTATCATTCGCCTTATTGGGATACCGCACCACATTTCGCACATCGACTGGAGCAACTCCCTACATGCTGGTTTATGGTACAAAGGCGGTCATCCCCGCCGAGGAAGAAATTTCCTCCTTAAGGATCATACAAGAAGTAGAGTTGGATGATGCAGAATGGGTAAAAGGTCGCTACGAGCAGTTAACCCTTATAAATGGGAAAAGGATGAATGTAGTTTGCCACGGTCAGTTGTATCAGAACAGAATGTCCAGAGCCTTCAACAAAAGAGTTAAGCCAAGGAAGTTTACACTGGGGCAGCTGGTGGTGAAGAAAATATTCCCACATCAAGATGAAGCCAAAGGGAAGTTCTCTCCCAATTGGCAGGGTCCGTACATGGTTCACCGGGTTCTAACTGGAGGAGCCCTTATTCTTGCAGAAATGGACGAAGAAGTCTGGCCAAAACCGATCAATTCAGATGCAGTAAAACGATATTATGTGTAACCACTTATGATTCCCTTTATGATGTAATTTGAACTACGCCTGACCTGATTCCTGTTTAAGCGGGGATACGTAGGCAGCCTTATGGGTTCGGTCACAATTTAATAAAAATTCCATTTCCCCCCGTTATTGGAACTGGGGTAGAATTTTGAGGAGGACCCTCAAAATTCCGAAGTTGATTTTAGTCCATGCATTGCCAGAAGCGCCAACCCAGTAAACTGGGGCAGAATTTTGAGGAGGACCCTCAAAATTCCGAAGATGATTTTTTTAGTCATTTAGCACAGCCGTCAGATATGTCCGGTCAGCAAACTGGGGCAGAATTGTTAGGAGGACCCTCAAAATTCCGGAGCGAAAGAGGTTGCAATTTCTGGAACCACGTCACAGTCGTTGGTTCATCTAAAGAGAACTATTCTCAATTATATACTTACGTTATATTTACTAAATCATGCATAACTATTATCCGAATTGCTGTTGTTTAGCGACGCTACCCCAATGACACACAACGTCAAGATCCCGGGGAAGACGAACTAACCTTTTCCCCTTACAAAACTCACGATTTTTCTTTGGATGCAGGCATTTGACTTGCAGTATCGTTAAATATATTTATGTACGCATACTTTCCCAAGAATGCAACTTCTCAGAACCATCACGTGCCCGCAATTTCTATCTGTACACAATCTCCCCAGCAGTCATATTGTCATAATCGGCTATCAGCTAAGAGATCTTACTACTAATCGTCCTTTTACATTCTTGCACTGCATAAGGCTACTTTTCTGCCTTCCGAGGTTAAGCTCTACCTCCATCTGCATATCTTTGCATAGCATAAGGCTATTTTTCTGCCTTCCGAGGTTAAGCTCTACCTCCATCTGCATATCTTTGCATTGCATAAGGCTACCTTTCTGCCTTCCGAGACTAAGCATTGTCTCCATCTTGCATTTCTCATCATTTGTATAAGGCTACCTTTCTGCCTTCCGAGACTAAGCATTGTCTCCATCTGCATTTTCTGCATTGCATAAGGCTACCTTTCTGCCTTCCGAGATTAAGCATTGTCTCCATCCTGCATTTCTCTGCATTGCATAAGGATACCTTTATGCCTTCTGAGACTAAGCATTGTCTCCATCTTGCATTTCCTTGCATTGCATAAGGCTACCTTATCTGCCTTTTGAGACTAAGCCCTGTCTCCATCTGCATTTTGCATAAGGCTACTTTTCTGCCTTCCGAGGTTAAGCTCTACTTCCATCATCATCTGCATAAGGCTACTTTTCTGCCTTTCGAGACTAAGCTCTGTCTCCATCTGCATTTTGCATAAGGCTACCTTTCTGCCTTCCGAGGTTAAGCTCTACCTCCATCTGCATTTCCTGCATGCATAAGGCTACTTTCTGTCTTCCGAGACTAAGCTCTGTCTCCATCCTGCATGGTTGAAATATCGCCACTTTATTTTCTTGCATCGGCTGAAAGATCGCCACCTTATCTCTCTCGCATTGCTGAAATATCGCCAAATCCTACATTTCATGGGCTGAAAGATCGCCACCTTCTGCATTTCATGGGCTAAAAGATTGCCACCTTTTGCATTTCATGGGCTTAAAGATCGCCACCTTTTGAATTTCATGGGCTGAAAGATTGCCAACCTATTCAAAGGCATCATAGTTCGGAGGCACCATCTACATGGCCCGAGAACATCATTTCATGGCCTGCGAATTTTTATTTACGCTCTTTATAGCCCGGGATGTCATGGTCCAAGGACATCATCCTAACCGTCCAAAGACAACATTCACGGTCCAATGGGAACTTGCATCACGTTTAAATTTATGTACAATCTATGCTGTATTGCCCACTTGCAGGTACACCGGCTGGCAACGGCCGCCTCAGCAGGAGCAATCCCGCTCCGGTTCCCGCAGCCTATCGATTTTTCCGAAACTTCTCTCAATCTAAACATCGCGTACAGACGTTTCAAATCTCCATCGGCATATTCGCGTACGAACTACATATGACCTAATTCCTGCAAGACCAGGTATATGTAGGCAGCTCAGAAACCAGAGTTCGGTCAAAAATCCTTTCAAAACGCCACTTCCGGTCAAAATTGGCCATCTTGTCTTTACCCGACAACTCTTTCATCCTCCTCGGGTAAAGAGGGGCAGCTGTTGATACCCAATTTTTTCCTAGATAATTTTATACCCAAAATATTTCCAAAATAGCATATAAGTGCATATGTAAGCACACCCAACAGTTTTGGTATTTTTAATGATCTTTAAACCTACCTACTGCCTATTTTTACACCACAAAAATGCAATAATTATTCCCAAAATTATCATTTTGGTGAATAACTCATTTCGTTCTCACGTTTACGCCAAAATATAATTAAGGTAATTTTTGCATATTTTACAAATATATTTGGCATTTTTAAAGCTAAAATGTATGTAATTGCAATTATAGCCTATTTTATGATTTACAACATTTTATAATTATAAAATTACTTCCAGCGTTTTTAATTTAATATTTGTATATTATTTATTAATTTAATACCTTCAATTGGTTTCAGAAAAAAACCTTTTACTATTTTTTATAAAATAAAATGGGAAAAATGGATATTTAAAATTAAGCCCCAATTACATTTCAAGTACAACCCAATTTGCATCCCAATTCAACCCAATCCCAACCCCCAAATCAATTTTAACCCAATTACTTGATCCAATTGCCCAAACCCGCCTGTTTCTTTTTTTAAAAAAATCTGAGCCGTTGATCATTTTTGATCAACGACCCAGATCTCTTCTTTCCTTTTTAATTCCAAACGACCCCTAAACCCTACCCCATTCTTTCAGAAGTGCCGCCTCTAACTCCTCTCTTCTCTCAAACGCTCTCGAGCTCTCTCGAAACCCTAATCGCTCTCTGCCACCTCCAACCCCAAATCCACCGGAATCCATGGCTGTTCTGACCATGGACGACCTATACTCACCCCCTACTACTCTCATGTGTTTGATACCTGAAGTTTCAAGGCCAGACTTCAAGGGTCTTTGCCCAGACCTTCGTCGATTCGAGGTTTTCAGCCATCTCCGGCCTTGCTCCGGCGTGTCTTAGCCTCCTAAGCCTGATTCCGACCTTATTGACTCCAGATCTGATCTTGTTTCTTCCAAGCCTTTCTCATTTCTAGGGTTCTTAGTAACCCTAGCCTATTCGAGGGTCTTTTTCGTTTATTTGTTTAGATCTGTGCTTGATCTGTGCCATATTTGATGTTTTATGCATTTTCCCCAAATTTCCTTTTCCAAATCTTTTGATTTCAAACTAGGGTTTTGAGTCTGTTTGTAATGTTTTGTTCGATTCATCTGCTTATCATCTCTAAGTTCGACTGGTTTTGAAAACCTAATTTTTGGAGATTTGTTTGAGTTTCTGAGTCTATCTGTTTGATTTACTTTGTTTACACTAGATTAGTATTGAAAACCCTAATTTTTTGGGGTTTTATTTGAGATTCTGAGACTGTTTATTTGTTTCACTTGCTTATCGCCTCTAAACTCTACTGATTTCGAAAACCCTAGTTCTTTGGGGTCTGCTCGAGTTCTTGAGTTTGTTTGTGCAACTCGCCTGTTTGAAATTGCTCCGTCTGATTCCTTTACTTCAGCATCTGGTTTTCTTTATGTGATTCCTTTGTTCTGAGTTCTTGCTATTTGTCAAACTCGACTATGTTTTCAGAAAGGTTTTCACCTAACTTTTGCATGCTTCTGATCTTTTCTCTATTACTAAGCCAATGAAATTTGACCTACATGACTATCACGCTATTACTGTATGCTGTTTCTTCTAGCCATAGCTTGGACTCACATGTCTATTACTTGTGCACTTCATTTATATACTGAGTCCCTTCTGTGATTGATTTTCAAACTCGTGATTGATTTTCAAAACTTTTCCTTATGAAATTCTAATTTTTTACTCGCCCGTTAAGGGTTAATTGATTCTCTCTCTTTGTTTGGCCTTACCGATCCTTTCCAAAAATAAGTACATTCCTGTATTTAGACTTAATCCCTTACTATATGGTTTTACTGCTCCTTTTATGGTAACATTTTGCTTACAAATTGATCTTCTTTCCTTATATTAATCCTGTTAGTGTCCGTTTGAGCAATAATCCCTTCATTAAAGGGGAATACCGGTGTTAATTGATTTTGACTGTGTTTATTTCCATGTTTGTGTTGAAACCTTATTTGTTACCTTATTCTCTACTCATTTTCAAAACTATAAATACATGTACCTCTTCTCTTTCAAAAAACAAGTTCGAACACACAACATAAGTCACCACTTCTTCTCTCAAATACACTTAGGTTTTCTAAAAAAGCATTTGAGTTTCTCTAAACTCATAAGCTCTCTACTCTGATTGTGTTTTGGCTGCAAGTATTCTGCTTTTCTTTGTGCTTACTTTTCTGCAACTGGTATGTCTCTTCTTGTTTAAATTCTTCCCCCTCTCTTATGTGTTTATGTTCAGTCTTTTCTTTGTTTATTTTACTGCTTTCTGCAAGCTTGTTATTCCTGCTCCTATATGAATCCCCATCCCTGAACCCTTTGTCTGCTGAGTTATGATTCAGAAAACATGACAACCCTTGACATTGTTGTTCATGTATATGGACTGGACTCCCTGAGTCCTAAACTCTTTCAATTCCCATTCCTTTTCCCCCTTATATGTATTCTGAGCTTGAGACCTTGGTCTGGCAGTGTCCTAATCACTACCCAGACCATAGTCTGACCTTCAATAGGTCTGTGCTCTTATTTGTTGGCTGAACAAGCTTGGTCAGGGGTGTGCCAGCCTACCTCATGGCTAGGCATGACCACCAGCCTGCCATGGCATTCCCCAACCTCCTCTCTTGCACTTATACTCATTCTTAGAACCTAAGTTCTGCCCTCTCTTGCGAGCCTTGCTTTGGGATCCATGAGCACCCTCTGAACTTGGACATCTGAGGGCTGACTCTTCCACACTGCACTATAACTCTTTCTAATTAACATCTTAGGTGTAAGCACTGCATGGAGTTCCTGAAACTCCTTGGATCTATGAAACACCCTAGATAAGAGAAGGCTTTGGAAATCTGGATCTCAGAAGTGATTCTATCTCATATTGTTAGATACTAAGTCTGAATTAGGCTGCTCGGATGTAGCTGTAAATTCTGATGTATTTTTTATTTCTGTCTTATTTTTTTACTGGTCTGTAATAATTTGTATAAACTCATGGTATTTTAGTGAAAAGGGGATGGGGGTTACTTTTCATGCACAAAAGGGTAGAAATCATGTCTATAGGTTTAATTTCTACACTGCGCAATTTCACACGTAGAGACCATGCCTATATGATTTAAATTCTAAACTTTCTGCAACTATGCATATAGATACCGTGCTCATAGGGGTTTACATTTATGCACATAATGATACCATTAGACAAACTGTAGACTTAATTATAAAGTTGCATATAGATACCATGTTTGTAAGACTCCTGTTAAAAAGTGTTAAAATCAGTTAACGTATAGAAAGCATGCCTATAGGAACTTCGAGTCGGAACTGTCTCATTTGTTCAAAACAGCACCAACCGTTTAAATTAATATATACTTTGGTAAAGCTGGCAGTCTTCTGTGATTTTCTAAACCTCGTAAGTTAACAAACATTTTCTAAACCAAACTGGCATTTTCTGAAACTCAGTTTTTTCTGATAAGGTTCGTGAAACTCTTTTTTTTTTCAACTAGTCTGTATGTCTTCTGAAGCTCCTTTCTTTTCTTTTAAATCTTTTTCAAAACAGTACATTCTTTTCTGAAACTCGTTTCACTCGGATAAAAAATTGGTAACTCTTCATAACCAGTTCGCTTTTCGTAATCGTTAGTTCTATCCAACACATCGCTGAAAGTAGACTAGTCCTTAACAACTGCATTCGAGCGAGCCTAATGTGGATTTCCTGTCTAAAAGTATGAGTTGAACCAATCCGCTTATCACTTTAATTTTAAAGACCAAACCAGTACATGCAAGACATGCTAAACTCTATGGCTTGTCTGACTTAAGGAGGTTTACTTGAGCCTTACTTGCTTATCTGCTTCACCTTTTACTTGCATTATGTGTTTTGATTTACGCCTAGTGTTTTGTCCTTTGAAAGCTCTCAAAAGGCCCCAAATCCCTTTCCTTTTAGGATTAGTATTCCTAAATGCCTCTGGGACTGATAGGATTGGGACGGGTACTAGCATGCAATAAGTAATGAAACTTTCCGCGATTTAATACCTTAACGGGGTGGGATGGGTAGAATATGGATATGATGGCCGGTGCGCTAATATCACGTGCGACCCCTCTTCTGAGGAGTGATTGCTTGATATTGCATTGAAGTTATCCATATTAATCATAAACCTAGGACCCCCTTCCCTTTATTTGCTTTCATCTCTTCTTGTAAAACTATTCAAATCCTTTTTCATAAATTTCTGCCCTCTCTACTTGCCTTCAAAAGTTTTCAACCTAATTGCAATGTTATATGCGAGTCCTTATTTGAACCTTGATTGTTTACTTGTAAAGTCACAATTGTAACATGGCCGGGACCACACTAGTGGATCTTGAGGGATGCCTAACACCTTCCCCTCGAGATAATTTCTAGCCCCTACCCGAACTCTAGTTTTCCAACTCAAACCTTTCTTAAAAGTGTCCTAATGCACTATAATCATTAGGTGGCAACTCTTCAACTTCTAAGACCCAATTCTCGAAAGGGAATAGACTTGTCCTCCCAATGTCATATACCCGATTTCGACCCGTAGAAAAAGGGGGCGTCGACTGGGGCACCTTATCCATTGCCACCTTCTCTAAGTACAATGACTCATCTTCATCATTGAAACCAATGTAGTCATTTAGAGTCTTTCCATCAAACTTGATCTTCAGGTTCCGCACTTTAGTCACAAATATGCCCTTTTTGATATGGGCGATATTGGCATAAAATTCCTTGACTAGGTGCTCATTAGCATCCGACACCCTTCTTGTGATGTATTTTGACCCCACTTTTTCATCAAAGTGCTGCATCACATTGGGGTTGTGCATCTATGAACTAACACTCATGTATGAGTGACCTTTGAGGCCACCACCCCTTGAATTTGTTATATGCCTACTCACTGACAAACCTCTACTGTCATACCTCCGAGTTTCTTGTCCTCTCCAAGCCTCTAGCCTGGGACCCCCCCTCTCCCGTCATCAAGTGTCTCAGCATCTATATCTATGAGGTCCTATCCAGGTGAAGAAACTGTAGGAGATGCTGATGTTGAGGACTCACTACTCTCCACCGAGCCATCAGATGACTCAGAAGAAGCAAGAGTAGTAGGAAAGGCTGAGGTGTAGGCACGTCTGTCAATAGCAATCTCCCCGGGAAGTCTAGTACATGTGTGGGCATAGAGTCACTCTCTGAGGCCTCCTGGGGAAGGGGGGGGACACACTCACTCTCCTCGGTGTGGGATGCAACTCTGATACTTTTCCTCATTTTCCCAATTGATTGCCGGACTGCTAGGGGTAACTTGATTTGTCCTCGTCCCCTACCCCGGGAGGACTCTGCTTTCCCCTTTTGTTTCTCATCGCCACCTCTAGATTTAACCATTGTCTGCAAACATAATCAGTGGAAGATCGTTAGTACTGGTGCTAAAAGAAGCAGTGAAGAACAACATAGAACAAATGGCAGTTTTGTAAAAACTTGCAGACCCACTGACATTGGATAAAGATGCACGGCCGTAGAATAAGAACCGTTGACCGCAGAAAACTGGGCATGGCCGCGAAGGTATGGGGATCAGACTACCCATCCTATGATTCTATGGTCCCGCTGAGCGAGGAAAATTGGGTGCGAGCGCGGAAGTTGCACCGCTGTCCGCAGAAAAACAACTATGGCCACGGAGGTTGGGCCGTCGTTAGCAGAATTTTCCACCACTGACCGCGGTTTTTTAAAGATTCCAACTGAGCTTTTGCACAGATGCTGACCGCGGGAATACATCAGCGACCGTGGAATTAAAAAAATGACTAAGTTAACCTAGGGTTTCAATTATTTCATGCATTTAGCGAATATCATCTACATTGTTAACCCCACTAGATATTTAGCAATCAATCCTAATTATTTAAGCCTAATTTAATTACACTAATGAGCCCTAAGTTAGAATTAAAAGAAAAAGAGGAAGAAGAAGCAAAAACTAACAAATAAAAGAAAAACAAGAACAAATTGAATAACAATTATGAATTAAAATTACAAGTTGAGTAATGAATAATAGAGTAGACTTCTAATTCGTTTGTGTGTGCGGATTAGGGCTTGGATGAACAGTAAAATTTTAGCTTGAGAGTGAAGAGATAGAAAAGGGTAAAAGATGTCATGACCTCCTATTTATAGAGAACACCCTGGGACCCACATAATTCACTTGGCGCGGCCGCGGAATATCACTACAGTCCGCGCTTTTGACAAATAGAAGGGCTGGTTGATTGAAACTGCCTCTTAGAGCGGAAAATGGCATGTGGCCACGAAAAGATTCCATGGACCGCAAAATTATGCCGCGTACGCTACCAAATTATGCCTTCGTGAACTAGCTACCGCTGATCGCAGAAAATGGAGCGCTGTCAGTGGTCCAAATTCAGATTGTGCCAAAAAAATTTCAGCTTAGTCCTGCACTGCATCAAACATTCCTACATACATCTCACAATCAGTTAGTCAAAAACAAATCCTACACTAAGAAGAACAATCAAAAAGAAGAATAACATATGGGTCGCCTCCCAAGAAGCGCCTGATTTAACGTCACAACATGACGTAGGTTACCATCAATCATTTGAGATGGATCATTGCTACCATGTGGCTGTCATCAAACTTCCCAAGATAGTGCTTCACTCTGTGCCCATTAACTCTAAAAATTTCACCATTTTTGTTTTTCAAATCAATAGCACCAAACGGAGTTACAAGCACCACCTTAAAAGGTCCACTCTATTTTGACTTGAGCTTTGCCAGGAATAGTCGTAACTGGGAGTTGAATAAGAGAGACAAGTCACCTTCCTTGAATTCCTTACTATGGACATACTTGTCATGTAAGTACTTCATCTATAATAAAAGGTCCACTCTATCTTGTCGAATGCCTTATTGATGAAATGAGAACCCCCATCACTGATGATTGCTCTAGGAGTGCCAAACCGAGTAAAAATATTCTTCTTGAGAAAATCTACCAAACTCTGGGCTTCATTGTTAGGCAAAGCCATGGCCTCAACCCATTTGGAAACATAATCAACGACCACCAGAATATGTGTTGCCATATGACCTCACAAAAGGTCCCATGAAGTCAATGCCCCACACATCAAATATGTCAACCTCAAGAATAGTGGTGAAAGACATTTCATCCTTCTTTGACATTCCACCTGTCTCTGATACTCATCACATCTCTTCACAAGCTCACCGACATCCTTGTACAATGTTGGCCAATAAAAACCACAGCTAAGCACCTTTGAAGCTGTCCTTGCCCCACCATGATGACCACCATAAGGAGGGGAATGACAAGCATTTAGAATACTCACTTGCTCCTCTTCCGGAACACATCTCCGGTTCACACCATCATTACAAATTTTAAACAAATAAGGCTCATCCCAGTAGTAGTCCAAGCTATTCCGTTTAAGCTTCTTCCTTTGGTTAGAAGAGGGATCACACGAAACAATATCAGTCATAAGAAAGTTGGCAACATCTGTGAACCAGGGCATGCTATTAATAGATACAGAGAGGAGTTTCTCATCAAGGAATGAATCATTAATTTCGAGGCCATCACGGGGCCTCCCCTCCTTCTCCAAGCAGGACAAGTGGTCCGTCACTTGGTTTTCACACCCTTTTTGATCAGCAATCTCAAGGTAAAACTCTTGAAGCAATAGAACCCATCTCATCAACCGAGCCTTAGAATCCTTTTTTGTCATCAAGTAGCGGAGTGCTGCATGGTCAGTATGAACTATCACCTTGGCACCCATGAGATAAGGCCTAAACTTCTCCATTGCAAATACAATTGCTAGCAACTCGTTTTCCGTCACTGTGTAATTTACTTGAGCATCATTCATTGTCTTGCTTGCATAATACACTGGGTGAAACATCTTGTTTACTCTTTGACCCAAGACCGCTCCTACCACAACATCACTTGCATCACACATGCGCTCAAAAGTAAGCTCCAATTGGGTGTTGTAATGATGGGAGTGGTTGTCAATTTGTACTTGATAAGTTCAAAAGCTTTCATGCATTCCTCATTAAACACAAACTTGGCATCCTTTTCCAATAATTTGCACAAAGGATTCACTACCTTAGAAAGTCTTTGATGAATCTTCGGTAGAATCCCGCATGCCCAAGAAAACAACTAACCCCCTTGACTGAAGTAGGAGGAGGAAGCTTTGAAATCACTTCAATTTTTTCCTTGTCCACCTCTATTCCGTTCTTTGAGATCTTATGGCCGAGGACAATGCCCTCCTCGACCATAAAATGACATTTTTCCAAGTTAAGCACAAGATTTGTCTCTTCATATCGGGCTAGCACTTTGTCAAGATACTTCAAACACTCATCAAAGGAGTTACCCACAACACTGAAATCATCCATGAACACTTCCAAGAAGTCCTCTACCATGTCGGTAAATATAGGCATCTACACCGCTGAAAGGTAGCCGGTGCATTACACAAATCAAATGGCATCCTAGAAAATGCAAAGGTTCCATACAGACACGTGAAAGTGGTTTTCTCCTAATCTTCCGGAGCAATCAAAATCTGGTTGTAACCTGAGTACCCATCCAAAAAGCAGTAGAAGGCACACCTAGCAAGTCTATCTAGCATTTGGTCAAGAACGGGCAATGGAAGGCACACCCTCTATCCAGTGACAGTCCTGGTGGGAATCAACTCATTTTGCTCATTGGTGACCACAGTCATACCACCCTTCTTCGGCACACATTGCATCGGCGAAGTCCAAGAACTATCCGAGATAGGGTACACAACCCGTGCATATAACCACTTGATCACCTCCTTTTTGACAACCTCTTACATAGCCTCGTTCAACCTTCTTTGATGTTCCACGGAGGGCTTGGAATCATCTTCAAGTATAATCTTGTGCATGCAAAAGGCGGGGATTATTCCTCGAATATTAGCCAGAGTCCATCCAATTGCCTTCTTCCTTCTTTGGAGCACCTCCAGTATGGCATCTACCTTCACGTTAGTAAGACAAGAAGAAAAAATAATAGGTAAAGTTGAACTAGGGCTCAAGAATTCATACCTGAGGTGTGAGGGCAAAGGCTTCAACTCTAAAATGGAAGGTTCCTCAATTGAGGGCTTTGTTGGCGGAATCTTTCTGTTCTCAAGATCCAATGAGAGCTTACAGGGATCATAAGAGTAAGAGCCCATTCCGTGCAAAGCATTGACACACTCCACCCTACCTTCATCCTTATTCACATCAAGGTTCAACAATACCGCTTATAAATGATCCTCCACGTTGATCATGGCACTAGTATCATCAACTATCACCTCCATGACAAGATATACAAAAGAACAAACTTTAGTACTATTTAGCTGCCTCATTGATTTGCATACACGAAAGATAACTTTTTCATCACCCACCCAGAAGGCGAGCTCCCCTGCTTCCACATCAACCAATGCCTTCACAATTGCTAGGAAAGGTCTTCCCAATATTATAGGCACCTCATAGTCGACTTCGTAGTCAAGAATCACAAAATCAGCAGGCAAGATAAACTTGTCCACCCGGATAATAACATCATCAATAATACCAAGCAGCCTCTTCATTGTTCTATCCGCCATTTACAATCTCATTGAAGTAGCTCTCGGTTGACCAATACCCAAAGTTTTGAACACAGAGTAAGGCATCAAATTTATGCTTGCTCCCAAATCACACAATGCCTTTGCAAAATCTGCACTCCCAATGGTACATGGAATGGTGAAAGCATCGGGATCTTCAAGCTTTGGAGCCATCGAGTACACAATTGCACTTACTTGATGAGTCATTTTGATGGTCTCACAATCCATAGATCTCTTTTTAGTCACCAAGTATTTCATAAACTTGGCATAACCCGGCATTTGCTCAAGAGCTTCCACCAAAGGAACATTGATCGACAATCTTTTCATCATCTCAATAAACATCTTAAATTGGTTTTCATTCTTTTGCTTTGCAAGTCTTTGAGGGTAAGGTGGAGTAGGCCTTGGCAATGGAGCCTTAACCTTGGGCACTACCGTTTACGGTATGTCTATTACATGTTCCCTAGACGGGTTCATGTCATCCTGAGTCTCCACCACATTATCATGAATATCAATTTTCACTTCCGCATTCAAATTCTCTTCACTCACTTACTCATCAACTATAGGAACATCATCATCATGCACTTCAACCTCATCACTCACAACTTCCTTTTGCTTGGAGGTATTCACTTCATCACCTCTACCGCTTCTTGTGATCACCGCCATTGCATGCCCGATATTGTTCCCACCCTTCGAGTTTACTATCGTATCACTAGTTAGAGCCCCCCTAGGGCAAGTGTTCAAAGATTGCAAAATCTGGCCAAGTTGAACCTCCATGTTTCGGATTGAAGTATTATGGGATGCCAACTGGGCATCGGAGTCGGCATTCTTTTTCATCATTTGTTCAAACATCATCTCGATCCTTCCCATCTCATTGTTTGACGAGCTAGGACCTTGAGACTGAAATGGAGGCGGGTTGTTTGGTTGTTGATACATCAGAGGTCTTTGAAAGCCTTTCCCCCGATTTCCTTGATTTCTATTATTCCAACCCCCTTGGTTGTTGATTCCTCCCCAATTGTTGTTATTGCCACTCCAGTTGCCCTGGTTGTTCTGATTGCCCCAATTCTGATTGTTGTTCCCCTAATTGCTATTTCCCTATTGGTTTTGATTTCCCAGTTTCCTTGGGATCTCCACTGTTGTTGTTGGTTAGGAGCATTGCCCTTTTGTCCTAGGTATTTGTTCACGTATTGGACTTCTTCACTCTACTCATCATACCCATCATCTTGGTTGAAACCACCATTACCCTGCTCATATTGATCCAGACTACCTTGATCTTGTTGACTTCTTTGTAGCCTCTTGTTGACCAACATATTGACACCTTCCATAGCGTTTACTTGACTCAGCGCTTGAACTTGCTGCAATTGAGCTTTTGCCAACTGGTTCATTGTTGTAGTTAACTCTGCTATTGCTTGGCCATGGTCGTGGAGGTCTTTGTGCAGGTGAATGACATTGGGATCACCCTGTGGCACATTAGCTCAACTTTGTCAAGCTGAGAGCGTATCTACCATCTCATCCAATATCTCACACGCCTCAACATAAGGTGTGTTCATAAAGTTTCCCCCTGCTAGCTGGTTCACTACACACTGATTGATTGTGTTAACGCCACGGTAGAATATTTGTTGGATCATTGCTTCGGTCATGTCATTGTTCGGACATTCTTTCACCATTGTCCGATATCTTTCCCATATCTCATGAAGTGGTTCATTAGGTTCCTGTTTGAAGGCCAAGATCTCATCTCGCAATGTTGCCATATGCCCCGACAAGAAAACCTTGGCTATGAACTTTTCCGCTAACTCATCCCACGTAGTGATGGAATGGTTGGGAAGTCTTTCGAGCCAGTCCAAAGATTTCCCTCTAAGTGAAAAAGGTACAATCTCAATCTCAATGCATCCTCCGACACATTTGTCTGTTTGCTTCCCAACAGGTATCCACAAAGCATTTAAGATGTTTTTATGCATTCTGATGGGGAGAGCCTATGAAGTACCCTCGCTACTCCAATAAAGTCAACATCATATTTGTAATCTGGAAATTGCCCGTCCAGATCCGGGGTAGGACAATCGCACTTGTGCATCCTTCATTTGGAAGCACCCGAGGAGCGACTCTTGGAGGAGCTGGGGGAGGGTCTGGAATGCTTTCATTGGCCTGGCAACCACTTCTTTGTCCTTGAGACACCTCATCTTCACCATTATCATCTACCTCCTCCCAAGGGAGAACATTTCTAAGAGGATCATTGTTTGCCATTTTGTTCCTGAATCAATTGACTCACACAAGTTATTAAAACAGAAGGAAAGAAAAACAAGATACAAAACTAGTCAGATAGAGAGCCAAAACCGATTAGCTCCCCGGCAACGACGCCAAAAAGTGATCGCCTCCAACCCTCTACCACTATAGAATGGCAAGAGTGGTCGATGCAACTTTTATCTGAAGGGTCGAGATCGAATCCACAGAGAGCTAATATTGGTTTGGAATTGGGTTTCTATATAATCTAGCTATGTGTGATGTTCTTAATTGCACTTCCAATCATGCTTTGTTTGGTTACTATTCTACTTTTAACACTAATGAAGAACGAAAAAAAAGGCAAGTATGATATTTTTGTAAGGTTTTATCAATAGGTAAAAAGACACTAGGGAAGTGACTTACACCTAGGTGAGTATCTAACAAGGTCTAAAACTTAGGGCAAACTTGTTGTAATTAGGATCATGATATAACCATTGCACATAGTTACTCACTCTATACCTCTCGGTAGTTTGAGTGACTTTTCCCTAATTGGATTTCTCAAGCTCAATTGGGTGTTTATACAATGCAAGCAAAATTGGCTCAAGTCCGGTATTACTATCTGTAGGTTTAACCCTTTAATTGGGGCTATCAATCTCGTGAATGCACCCCAATTCCTTGTTAGCCTGAATTTCCTAGTCTTAGTCTCTCTTTCTCAAGTAGAGCCTAAGTAAAAAAGGCACAAACTAGTGTTTGCAACCACCAATTTAACAATTAAAGCATAAATCAAGATAAATATCATTAACCCATAAACATTTATGCCCTAAAATTGAAGACCCATTAAATACCCACACTAGGGTTTGGTCACAACCCTAGCTAATGGATTTAGCTACTCATAATCAAAGATGGAGATGAAATATAAGCCATAAAAAGTAATTATAATAGTAAAATCTAAGATTAATTGCTAAAGATGTTCTAAAATTACTCAAAAAGGTAAAAAGAGGTTGTTCACGTGCTCCACAAAACAACAGATGCCCTAAAAATCTGAAAAACAAATTAACTATTTGTGTAGCTTGGCAAGCCGCCCCTTATGTGTAGTTGAAGCCAGCCCCCTTGTAGGGAAACTTTCGTATCTATGATTTAGTTTGCTTTCTTGGAGTCTCTTGCTCTGTTATTTATTCTGTGGTATCAGAGCCAGTACATCCTTTCATAAGGAGGAACAATTTACTAAATATGTCTGAGTCATTTCCATCATCCTCTTTCCTTGCAAAAATGAATATGTCCCCTACTCTATATAAAACCTTGTCCAAAAAATATGATTAACTCTATGAATCGCTTGGTCTCTTTTGAACTTTATCCTTGGTCTCGCCTTTTCTTGGTTTGTTTCTTGGCTGCAAAAGCATCTTTTCTTTCCCAAACTATTTTTGCAATATCGAATTCATGTTCATCTTTTAAGTGTTGGGTGAAAGAGTTAGGATTCTGTGAGGTAGTAGGAAAGGTAGAAAAAGTGTTGTCCAATGTAGGTGGGGAATATGCTTGTATTGACATGGGATAGAAGGTGGATTTTGAAGGGAAGAGTGGGGTTTTTTTGTGACTCAAAGCGATCATTTCTCAAAAGTTGGTTTTGTTCCTTAATTGAAATCGTCTCCTTTTGTTGTTGTTGGAAGAACTGGAAAAGTGAAGTTCCTAGCAGACAAATCTCATATTGTAAATTGCCAATCTTAGTTCCAAGGCTTTGATTAGTCCTAGATGCTGAGACGATATTTGCTCCACCTTTTTCTCAATTGTTTCCACTTTGCTCATTAACTTGTTTTGTGCATGGGCCACATTTTTAATGGTGCTGCCAATATTGTTGAGCACTTTGTTTTGGCAGATGAAATTTTCTGATTGCCAGTTTATTGTTGCTTCGATGTCACACATTGGGGGTTTTCTCCAGAAAGTAGTACTATGTTTTCTTGGGGATTTTTGGAGCATGGCTGATACCCTCCATTTCAAAAGGTTAAAGTAGAGGAAAATCTTGGGAATGGCTGGAACTGGAAGGGCTCAACATGAATATTTGTGGGTGTGTGAGAGTTTTAGGTTCAGGTGGATTTTTGGATTATGGGTTACGGGTTGATGGCGATTTGGGTTTTAGGGTGGTTTCACTATCTTCCCAGCTTGGAGTGAATTTTTCTGGTAATTTTGGCCATTCATGGGGTTTGTAACTGACAAGAAATTTATATTTACCTGGGCGGCTCAATGATCCAATTGAAGTGTCTTTATTTTCATATCTGACTCAAAATTGCTTTTCAATGATTTTCTCTTTTTTCTTGGATTTTGGTTTGGTCTTGTTAAGGCCAAATCTTTCCCAATGATGCAGATGGAGTTCATCATATTCTCCAATTGGGTCTTCTAAATAGTCTTGGTAGTTGCAACCAAGATCCCAAGGGCAATCGTAAAGGAGCATTTGAACCACCACACGCTTTTTCCTTCTTTGTCAAAATGTTTACACCAGTCATGTTCTTCCATGATGCTTTGTATATTCCAGATGAATTCTCCGTTAGGTTCAACATATGTATCTGTTGTATTTTTGGGTTGAATCATCTGACAAAAGAAGATGGTTTTATTGGGTTTTATGAGATGGGAATGGTCAAAGCTTATGCAAACAGTTTTGTCATTTCTTTTTGTAAAAGTTGGTTCACCTGATTGTAGAGATTCTCTGGTTCCCTTAGCTTTTCGTAATTTGTGATCCAGGAATTAGGAAGAATTTCTACAAGCTCATCTCTGGAAATTTGTCTAGGTATTTGGGTTTCACATGGTGTTTCCTTTGGTAGCATCAATATTCAAGAGTAAAACATTTTTTCCTCCAGGAAGGTAGAGATCTATGGCATGATTTTGGACCCGCCACGCTATTTGGTGATGAACAGTGTCTTGGATAGAATCTTTGGCTTGTGGGGCACCTTGGATTTGGACTTGGATTTTTAGTGCTTCGGTTAAGTATGAGTCATAAAGGGACATGTTGAAATTTGAAAAAATAATTATGAAGATAGTTCCTGTATTCAAGGTAACTTCTGCAGTACCCAAATTTGCATTTTGGTACTCCAAGTCTCTTGTATCTAGAAGAGAAAGTCGAGCTACAATAAGTTGACCTTTTCTTCCGTGATATGTTAAAGCAATTCGGATAGCACCAAAATGGATATGGGTAAAACCATGATCTCTCCATTGTCTGGAAAAATCATCTGGAATTTGAAAGGTGATAAATTATTCCTCTCGAGTGGCAAGAATAGGATGCTGGTCAGGTTTTGAGGCAGAAACATATTCTTTGACTCCTTAGGGTCTGTGTTGGACTAAGAAACGAATTTGGATCCATGGTGCAAATGATTTTTTGACAAAAGCTGATTAAGGGTTTATGATGGGTAGTTTAGTGGAAGATACTTTTTGTTCATCAGGTAGGATATCGGCTTCATAGAGGTAATCATATTTTTTGGACAAGGTTTTATATAGAGTAGGGGACATATTCATTGTTGCAAGGGAAAAGGATGATGGAAATGACTCAGACATATTTAGTAAACTATTCCTCCCTCTGAAAGGATGGGTTGGCTCTGATACCACAGTATAAGGAACAGAGCAAGAGACTCAAAGAAAGCAAATTAAATCATAGATACGAAAGTTTCCCTACAAAGGGGCTGGCTTCAACAACCCATAAGGGACGGCTTGCCAAGCTACACAAACAGTTAATTTTCTTATAGTTGCAAAAGTTTTCCTACAAAGAGGCTGGCTTCAACAACCCATAAGGTACGGTTTGCCAAGCTACACAACTTAGAAAACTTTTGTACTATAACAAACTTTAGCTGTTTATAACTCAGAAAACTTTCGTACTATAATAAGCTAACTTTCTTAGAATATTCTTACTCTATTTTCATACATGGACCGATCTTTCCATCCATTCGAAAGAAAGAACAAGAGGGAAATTTAGAAAGCACTCATATGTAATATATCACAAAAGAATTACAAAGGTTACAAGATGATCTCACAATTACTACAAGGCCTTCTTTATATAGGACTAGGAGGTTATTACGAGACAAACTTACATTACAAAATAAGTGACTAGGAGGTTATTATGAGACAAACTTACATTGCAAAATAAGCCTATCTTACATAGCAAACTTATCTACAAGTGGGTCCCTATTGGTATGTGAAGGACTTTAGGCAAAACAACTAAAAAGCTCCTGAAAACATGTGAAAGGGGTGAAATATACATGGTATAGAATGTGAACGTATGAGGGAGCATGTGATACCATGTGAAAGTAGGGTGTTGCATGTGATGAAGCATCTGAAAACAAGTAAAATTGGGGCCTAGATAGTATGGAAAGATGTAGCGTTTTGTCTTGGCATAGGTAGATGATTTTTGAGGGTTTGTTTGGTAGGTAATGTAGGATTATAGTGGGATTACCAGGAATTTAGATAATTATCCTTCATTGATTCTAGGGTTGTCCTCTTGTCATCTTTTCAAAGACCTTGTATAGTAACGCCTGGAACTTGACGGTCCTTCTTCACTGTGCTCTTTCTCTTTTGGATTGAGAGATGTAATCCGCAACCTTAATATGGAAATGTCATGAGTAATCTTTTCTCGGATGACTTCATATGAGGTTTGATATTCTTTTGATCCTTCCCGGACTCTTTCCCAGTGAAAATGATTGCTGGTATAATTCTAGTTTGCCCAATCTTTTGGCCTTATCTCCTCGAGATGCACTTGTTTTGCTGGAAAAGGATTCGTTGTGCCTCACTATATTCTTCTTCCATGGATAAAATGGAAACGGGAAATTTCCACCAGAATGATGCCTCTGCTTGCGCCTGAACTTTTCCATTAATAATCTTCATTGGCCTATGGAACATGAATAACTTTGCTGTGTAGAATCGTTGAAACATTTTATCCAATATCTTCTAGGTTTGAACCATAGCAAAAATACTTTAAGAGCCGGATCAATATTATCAAAATCCTTGAAGACGTTGCATTTGAATTCCATGAAAATATAATACTATTGGCATAGGTACCGTAAAAACCATAATAGTTCTTGTGGAAAATCCTTGGCTTGAGCTATAAATATATTGTAGAACGGATATTCTGGATTGACCCCATATGGCTTGAGAATGGATCCTCCATGTTGCTGGAAAACTTGGAGCTCATAATAAGTTCTTCTTTCCATAATAATTGATGGATCAAAGGGATCCATGAGGTTGAACAACTCCGGTGGATGATCTGTTAGCTTCAATAAACTTGTTCATGGTATATTTGAATACATGAAGATGTGGCTGATTAGCTTTTTCTTTGACTTCAGTATTTCTTGGAAAATCTCTTTGAGATTTCTTCCGGTCGAGACTGAAAACCTGTGAGAATATTATCTTTCCTTTCAGGTGCCTGACTTGAAACTTTATGGAGAGAACCATTGGGCCCATCTGAGAATTTGAGGACTAGGAATAATTTTTGCATTTATCTGGATCATCTTTGGGAAGGCCTTCATATCCATTTCTATCAGAAATTCTGTGTGAATCAGGAAAAAATTGAATTTCTTGATTCCATTCTTTATTGCAAGGATTTCCTTGCAGATGGAGTGGTAATACTGCTCGACCTCTTTGAATTTTCCGTTGGCATATCCGCATATTTTTCTCTAGCCATATTTTTCTTCAAATAGAACGACACTCCAATATTCATTACTGGCATCAGTCTGCAGTATCTTCTTACCGTCTAAAGGGATATAGAGAGACTTGACATTTTTAGAAATCACCTTTATCTCCCTGACTGCTTCATCTTGCTTCTTTCCCCATGATGGAGCATTTTTCTTGAGCATCTCGGTGAGTGGAGAAATGTATGTAGAGATATTTGGGATGAAATCTCTCACATAATTTACTATACCCAAGAACTGTTGGATCTGTTTTGTTGTGAGGTTGGTATATGGAAATTTGAGTAGTTCTTGACATATATGTGGTCCTGGACTATATGCGCCTTGAACAAAATGCATTCCAAGAAAATCCATCTCCTTTTGGGCAAGAACCATCTTTTTTGCTGAAATCATGATCCCATAGTATGTTATCAATACTTCAAACTGACGAAGCAAGTTGACATGTTCCTCTAATGTATCACTAAATAACAGGATGTCATTAATGTAAACTAAAGAGGTATGGAGAGTGGGTTGGAATATTTTTATTATGGCTTTTTGGAACAAAGAAGGTGCAGTTTTTATTCGAAGGGCATGACTTTCCATTAGAAGTGATGATCGGGGATGCAAAATCTCATTTTGTGTCGTTCTTCAAGGTGGATTCCCAATTTTCAAAATCCAGATTTTAAATCAAACTTGGAAAAATATTTGGCCTTGGCTAAGTGTGAGAAAAAAGTGATTTTATTTGGGATAGGGAACTTATCATCTTGGAGGAAATGGTTAAGTGGCTGGTAGTTAATGACTAACCTGAGTTTTCCTCTTATATGCTCAGCTCTTTTGTTGACATAAAATGCTTCGCATGCCCATTGTGAATTCGATGGCTCTATTAGATCAAATTCCAAAAGTTCTTGACATTCTTTCTTTGCAATCTGAAGATGATCTGGATTCATGCCTGAATGATTGGCTTTTGTTGGATTGATGTTTTCATTCTTCTTGAAAGGGAGCTTGATAAAAAACTCTTCATTTTTCCATAACAGGCATTTCCCTTTATTCGTCAAATCCTTGTGGGATTCAGCACATGAATGTTCAATAAAATTTTGCTCAATCTCTTTGATTTGTTCGTCGTTGGTGAATTGGAATAGCCTTGGAATCTCAAAATAAGGTTTGACCTGCTTTTTAAAAGCTATCCCGTTAGCCTTGATCTAGAGATGATCTCTAAGTTGTTTGTAAATGTCGAACCCAACAATAAGATCTTTTCCTAGTACATCAGACCCTATCAACTTGGTTCTGTACTTCAATCTTGGAAATAACTCAATTGTGACTGGATGCTTGATAATGACAGTGGTTGACAGGATTCCATTTGATGCAGTGTTAAAATCCTTAAAGTGTGGCACCCATTGATCTTCAGGGAGAACAACAGGATTTATGAGTGAGGAAGTGGCTCTAGTGTCGATGAAAGCAATAACTCGAGTTGTTTTATCCCATTTGGATGAATAGACTTTGAGTTCTACTTGAGGAACGACTATGGGAGCATTTGATTTCTTCTCGGGCTTTGATCACTGGTTCTAAAATTTGGTAGTGATCATTGCCTTGATCTTCATAGATATCAAGAGAGAATAAAGTTTCTTCACTAGGTTCATCATCCACAGATATTATTGATTCAAGGTCCTCCTCTTTTCTGAGATGTATGCTGGTGTAATCTTCAATCTCTTCAAGGAGTTTGATAGATCTTCTTGATTGGGGACAGTTTTTTCGCGAAATGTCCAATCTTGTGGCAAATAAAGCATCTATTTTTTCTTGTGAAAATTTCCTGGCCTTCTATGTCTGAAATATTTTGTGTGTCTATTGGACCTTGATTTTCCATCTGGAATTCTTGGCCATCTAAACCTCCTGAATCCTTTCTGTCGCCTAGATGTGTTGTAGGAATATCCTGCTCCGGTGATCAGGTCGGATCTGCTATATGCTTTATCAAGCGCTGGATTGTGCCGGATAATTTGTTTTAAGGCTGAGCGCTTTGTACAAATGTCCTCCAATGCTACGAAAATAGCTTTCCTGATGTCGCTGACTTGTGGGACTGTACTTTGAAAATAGCTTTGCCGATTTCAAAGTATATCTGTGCCATTTTTTGAAAATGCATGTCAATTTCATTTATGTCGAATAACACACACTTCATCTCGAAGAGTTGTCTTCACATTTTCTCCTATCTTTGGTATGTATATCCACAGAAAACTTCATGTAGGATCCTGATGTTGAAGGCAAAATCCTGGGATGTAAGGAAAGTATTTTTGTCTTTAATCCCAAGTGAATTCCACCAAGCTCTGAGGATTCTTGAGAACCGGGAAGTTAGTTCTGACATGATGATATACTTTTCTCGTCCCACCAAATTTTTGGTCACCATCCAAGTATAGAAGTCTTGGATCCTTTGAGGTCATTATGAAACCTTGACGTCATCTAAGGTGAAAGTGTGGAAGCTAGTTCCAACTGGTTTTGATGCCATGATTTCATGTCTTCTTTCTGGTAATGGTTCATCCGTCATGCTTTCTTGATCCTTCTCTACTTAAGATATTTTTGGGTCTCCTGGTTGGCTCACAAATATTAGGGGATCGTCTTCTTCTGAAGAGTTTGATATAGAATCATTGCTTGATTGAGAGCTATCTTCCATAGTTTCATCATCTGATGGATTTAGAGATTCTGACCATGTTGTATCTCCTTTTGAGATGTTTCTTGGCTAGGAGACATAAAGGTCTGGAGTTTTTTGATAAGAAATCATCAGACTTTCGGAGTGGACTCTTTTGAACTTTCTCCTTGGTCTCACCTTTTGTTGGTTTGTTTCTTGGATGCAAGAGCATCTTTCCTTTCCCAAACCAATTTTGCAATATCGAATTTAGGTTCTTCTTTTAAGTGTTGGGTGAAAGAGATAGGATTCTCTGAGGTAGTAGGAAAGGTAAAAAAGGTGTTGTCCAATGTTGGTGGGGAATATGCTTGTGTTGACATGGGATAAAAGGTAGATTTTGAAGGGAAGAGTGGGGGGTTTTTTGTGACTCAAAGCGATCATTTCTCAAAAGTTGGATTTGTTCCTTGATTGAAATCGTCTCCTTTTGTTATTGTTGGAAGAACTGGAAAAGTAAAGTTCCTGGCGGACAAATCTCATATTGTAAATTTGTCAATCTTAGTTCTAAGGCTTTGATTAGTCCTGCATGCTGAGACGATGTCTGCTTCACCTTTTTCTCAATTGTTTCCACCTTGCTCATTAACTTGTTTTGTGCATGGGCCACATTTTTTATGGTGTTGCCAATATTGTTGAGCACTTTGTTTTGGCAGATGGAATTTTCTAATTGCCAGTTTATTGTTGATTCGATGTCACTCATTAGGGGGTTTTCTCCAAAAGGTAGTACAATGTTTTTCTTGGGGATTTTTGGAGCATGGGTGATACCATCCTTTTCAAAAGGTTGAAGTGCAGGAAAATCTTGGGAATGGCTGGAACTTGAAGGGCTCAACATGAATATTTGTGGGTGTGTGGGAGTTTTAGGTTCAGGTGGCTTTTTGGATTCTGGGTTACGGGCTAATGGTGATTTGCATTTTGGGGTGTTTTCACTATCTTCCCAGCTTGGAGTGAATTGTTTTGGTAATATTGGCCATTTATGGGGTTTGTAACTCACAAGAAATTCATATTTACCTGGGCGGCTCAATGAGCCAATTAAAGGGTCTTTATTTTTTTATCTGGCTCGAAATTGCTTTTCTATGAATTTCTCTTTTTCCTGGATTTTGGTTTGGTCTTGTTAAGGCCAAATCTTTCCCAATGACGTAGATAGTGTTCACCATATTCTCCAATTAGGTCTTCTAAATAGTCTTGGTAGTTGCAACCAAGATCCCAAGGGCAATGTCTCGTAAAGGGGCATTTGAACCACCATACTCTTTTTCCTTCTTTGTCAAAATGTTGACACAAGTCATGTTCTTCCATGATGCTTTGTATATTCCAGAAGAATTCTCCGTCAGATTCAAGGTATGTATCTATTGTATCTTTGTGTTGAATCATCTAGCAAGAGAAAATGGTTTTATTGGGGTTTTTGAGATGATAATGCTCAAAAATTATGCAAACAGTTTTGTCATTTTTTTTTGGTAAAAGTTGGTTAACTAGATTGTAGAGATTCCTTTGGTTCCCTTCGCTTTTCGTAATCTGTGATCTAGGAATCAGGAAGAATTTTGACAAGCTTATCTCTGGAAATTTGTCTAGGTATTTGGGTGCACATGCTGTTTCCTTTGGTAGCATCAATATTCAAGAGTAAAACATTTTCTCCTCCGGGAAGGCAGAGATCTATGGCATGATTTTGGACATGCCACGCTATTTGGTGATGAAGAGTGGCTTGGATATAATCTTTGACTTGTGGGGCACCTTGGATTTGGACTTGGATTTTTAGTGCTTCAGTTAAGTATGGGTCTTAAAGGGACATGTCGAAATTTGGGAAGATAGTTATGAGGACAGTTCCTGCATTCAAGGTAACTTCTGCGGTACCCAAATTTGCATGTTGGTACTCCAAGTATCTTGTAACTAGAAGAGAAAGTCGAGCTACAACAGGTTGGTATTTTCTTCCGTGATATGTTAAAGAGATTCGGATAACACCAAAATGGATATGGGTAAAACCATGATCTCTCCAATGTCTGGGAAAATCATCTGGGATTTCAAGGGTGATAAACTGTTCCTCTCGAATGGCAAAAATAGGATGTTGGTCAGGTTTTGAGGCAACAACATATTCTTTGACTCCTTTGGGTCTGTGTTGGACTAAGGAATGAATTTGGGTCCATGGTGCAAATGACTTTTTGGCAAAAGCTAAGTAAGGGTTTATGAGGGGTAGTTCAGTGGAAGATATTTTTTGTTCATCGGGTAGGATATCGACTTCATAGAGGTAATCATATTTGTTGGACAAGGTTTTATATAGAGTAGGGAACATATTTAGTTTTGCAAGGGAAGAGGATGATGGAAATGACTCAGACAAATTTAGTAAATTGTTCCTCCCTCCGAAAGGATGGGCTGGCTCTGATACCACAGTATAAGGAATAGAGCAAGAGACTCCAAGAAAGCAAACTAAATCATAGATACAAAACTAAATTTTTCGGATAAAATTGCCCCTACGGAGATTCACATGACAGCGGAAAATAAGTCGCCTCAACACTATGACTACCTCGGCCTCACAAAGGCAAGCGCGGACCGCAGTTCTTCTCTTTTTAGCTGGTTTTGAGCTTGAGTTCGTTGGGAGCGGAAAAACACCAGCTCAGCGCTCCTTCAACCGCGGACGCAAAATATGATCGCGGACCGCACCTTTCAATTTGAGCTCCCAACTAATGTTCTTTGATTCTTCATTCCGCTGAGGGCAAGAACTGGACCACGACCGCGTTAGATAATACCACTACCGTACAATTTCACCGCGAGAAGCGGTGACTATTAAGCTTCAAAAATACTCTCTGAATCCTCAAACCGCTGAGAGTGGCATCAGGACTTTCTCAGCAGTAAACCCCTCGCGTCTGCTGCTATTTCTCGCTGTCAGTGCCCCTTTGATTTCTACTTTAAACTTGTGTAGGTTTCACTCCTTTTTGAGCTGGTTATGACTTTCTTGTCTCCTTTTTTTTACCAAACACTGCCAACAAGCACACTAAGTTATCGTTCGGGAATACTTGTACATATGTTTAATCCAAAACCTAAGCAAAAAGGAGCATAAAATAGGCTAGAATCCCTAGTTATCATGCTACTTGGCACGTTTGATAAATAAATGTGTTTTTTGTTTGAGCATTGCGCAACGTTTATATTTTTGCGTCGAAATATGCAGGGTTTTGGGTGCACCTTTCCACGATAGCTTTTGGGTTCTGGGCATAAATGCTTTCGAAACTAACCTTTTACTGTGAGGGTTTCATAAGAGATATCCTCTTATGTTTATGGTGCTCTTGAAAAGGCCGTCTCCTGTTCATTCCGGTACTAGAATTTGAAGTACTTTGTTAACTTTCAAATGATAAAATCAATTAATCATCTGGATAGAAACAAGATAAAAATAAAAGGACTTTATTTTATTCTTTATATTTTTAAAAGTACATAAGCATTCATTTTGCTGAAAGAAAGTAATTGCCATTACATGTGGCTAATTTGTACAACTTGTTTCTACGGGGCTAACTATGTAGTCGCTGATCTCGATGAGGCGTACTTGTTCCCGTATTTTGCAGTCCTAGTTTCTATCGCAATCAGGATGCCGTATTATCATACTATTCCCCCTAGTGTTCGAATACAGAGAATGCAAATTGGAACACTGAAAGTCTTGCTCTTTTGAGGATTCCACTAGCGAATGGTTAGATAATCTTTGGTTTGATAGCAAGCTTCGTTTCCTATTAGGAACTTTGCTATCGAGAAAAGATTATCTAACCACCCCTAGAAGCTTCTAGGAAAGAGCACTTGTGAATGGTTGAATAGCCTTTGGTCTGACGGAAAGTTTTGCTTCCCGTTAGGAATTTGCCATCGAGCCAAAAACTATCTAACCATCCCAGAGTGGCATGTTGTTTCAATGCCTTGTCATTTAAAGGTCTTATCTACGCTGATGATGTTTCCTTCGTAATATGCTTTCTGTTGCTATCTCATTAAAAACATTACTAGAAAAACCCATTTGGGAAAAAAACTAGTAATACCTTCTGAGGTGATGCCCATCAGTAGTAATACCTTCTGAGGTAAGTCACATTCCAATTGCTCAGCAATTTGACCCTATTTTGGTTTTCTAGTTCTTATGATCTCTTTCTAGTGACAGCTAAAACTCTGTAGGGGCCTTCCTATGTTGGGTCCAACTTTCCTGCGTTGAGCTCTCGGGGTGTTTTGAGTCCATTTCCTCAAATCCAAGTCTCCCACTTTGAAATAACGGAGATTGGCCCTTCGGTTATAGTACCTTTCCATTCTTTGTTTCTTGGCCACTATCCTTATGTGCGCCAAGTCCCTGGGTTCTTCTAGCAGATCCAATTTGACCATCATTGCTTCGTTGTTTGTTTCTTTGTCTGTCTGGAAGTACCACACTGTTGGTTCTCCTACTTCCACTGGGATCAAAGCTTCTGCATCGTATATGAGAGAGAAAGGTGTCTCTCCCTTGCTTGACTTGGCCATCATCCGATATGCCCACAACACTCCCGGTAATTCTTCGAGCCACTTGTCTTTGGCTGCTTCTAACCTCTTTTTGAGGTTTTGAATAATCACCTTATTTGTTGATTCTGCCTGTCCATTTGCGCTCGTACGGTACAACGAAGATGTGATTCTTTTAATTTTCAAGTCTTCGAGGAATTTTGTGACCTTTGAGCCTATGAACTGTGGCCCGTTGTCGCAGGCAATCTCCTTCGATATTTTGAATTGACAAATTATGTTTTTATGTTTTTCCATAAGAAATCGACCACTTCGCGCTCGCCGATTTTCTTGTAAGGACGTGCTTCAACCTACTTAGTGAAGTAATCAGTTAAAGTTAAAAGAAATCTTACCTTCTCGAGAGCCGGTGGTAGCAGCCTGACTATATCCATCCCTCATTTCATGAATGGTCATGGGGATAGTATCGAATGCAGCAGTTCTGCTGGTTAGTGCACTAATGGTGCATGGCATTGGCACTTGTCGCATTTCTGAATAAATTCCTTAGCATCTTGTTCCATCCGGGGCCATTAGTATCCTGCCCTAACTAATTTTAGCACCAACAAATCTGTACCTAAATGATTCCCTCAAATTCCTTCGTGAACCTCTCTCATGACGTAATTAGACTCGGAAGCTCCTAAGCTTCGGGCCAACGGGCCTTGAAACGACCTTCTGCATAACTGTCCTCCCCAGAAGCTTTAACGAGCTACTTTGGTGCGGAGTGCTCGGGATTCCTTCGGGTCTTCGGGTATCTTTCCACGCTCAAGGTATTCTATGATCTCATTCCTCTAGTCCCAGACTAGGTTGGTTGTATTTACTTCATAATAACCGTCCACATCCAGTACTGAATGCATGAGCTAAACGACAGTACCCGAATCTGAATCCTTTATTTTTGTGCATGATCCCAAATTGGCCAATGCATTTGGTTTTGCATTTTCTTCTCTTGGGATATGGGTGATCGACAATTCCCTGAACCGAGCAAAGATTGAACCTTAACAACATATTGTTGCATGCGCTCCTCTTTGGTGTCGAAGAATCCATATATTTGATTTAACACTCATTAAGAATCATATTTGATTTCAATGACCTCGGAGTCTAGTACTCGGGCTAGTTCAAGTCCCTAGAATCAAAGCCTCAAACTCGGCTTCATTGTTAGTTAAGGGAACAGTTTTTATGGCCTGCCTCAGGACTTCTCCCGAGGGCATGATTAAGACCACACCGAGCCCGAACCTTTTAACATTGGAAGCTCTGCTCGTGAACAAGGTCCAAACTCCTGATGTCGTTTCCGACACCATCACTTCTTCTTTTGTGACTAAAGACAGTAGCCCAGGACTAAAATCGGCCATGAAGTCGGCCAAAAATTATGATGTGATTGCAGTCCTAGCCTTATATTCAGTATAAAATTCACTAATTTCAACTGCCCATTTAGCCAGTCGACCTGACAACTCAAGTTTGTGAAGGAAATATTGCAGGGGAAAATTTGTCACCATGACTATCGGGTGGCACTGAAAATAAGGCCTAAGCTTTTGAGCAGCGACTACGAGAGCTAAGGCTAGTTTTTTGAGGTGCGGATAATGAGTTTCTGCTCCCGATATTTTTTTTTACATAATAGATAGGAGATTGCGTGCCTTTATCCTCCCGAACTAGAATGACACTTACCGCTACCTCCGAGACTGCTAGGTATATTAGCAATTGTTCGCCTTCCTCCGGTTTTGATAGTAATGGAGGGCTTGATAAATACAGTTTCAGGTCTTTTAGAGCATGTTGGCATTCTGGAGTCCACTTCTTCTTCTTTAGAAGTGAGATGAAGTGATGCCATTTTTCCAAAAATCGAGAAATGAACCTGCCTAGAGCGGCTAGTATTCTAGTTAGTCTTTGGACTTCTTTCACATTGGTCAGCTGGTCTAGAATGTCCTCGATGGCTTTAATCTTGATGGGATTGATTTCGATCCACCTTTGTGACACCAGGAAATCCAAAAATTTACCGGAGCTGAATCCAAACACACATTTTTCGGGGTTATGTTTCATGTTGTGTTTTCTTAGGATATCGAAGGTTTCTTGGAGGTGTTTCAAATGGTCACCTGCATTCAAAGACTTAACCAACATATTGTTGATACCCAATTTTTCCCTCATATATTTTAGTGCACATACACTTTCAAAATATTGTACATTCATTTTCAAGCATGCACAAGTATTTTTATAATTTTTTTACAACTTTTCAAGGCCGTGAATCCATTTATTTCTGCATTTTTAATTACATGAATGTTCAAAATTATCCCTCATATTATTCTATGATGATTTAATCATCTAAATTCATAATTTATGGTCATATGAGTCTTCAAATATTTTAATTATATATTTTTATAATTACATTTGCATTTTTAAGATTATAATCGCATATTTTGCAAAAATAGCCACTACATATGCATAACTACATTATCTATATAGAAAATATTTTTTTTATATTATTATAATATTGAATAATTATTTTAAATAACTTTTATGCTTGAAAATCATTTTTTATCATTTAATTATCTATTTTTAATTTTTTTATTTAGTATAATGGGTATTTAACAAATAGCCTTTTTAATTCCTTTAATTTTTTGGACCTAACCCACTATATTAGCCCAAACCCTCAAACAATACTAGCCCAATTCACCCCCAATCCCAACTTGACTAATCGACCTAGTAACCCCGTCCAATCGTGGCCGTTGATCCTTTAGATCAACGGTCCACATTAACCCTTACCATTTTTAATCCTAACCAAACCCTAACCCATTTCATTCTCTCCCTTCCGCCGTCACTGATTCCCTCCAACTCTCTATTCTCTCTCGATCCCCTCCCCAAACCTTAATCACCGTAACTGGCAAAAAGCTCCCGTTTATGGAGTTTCTGTGTATTCTTTGACCATTACCGACCTTCTATACCTCCTGGCTATTTGATTACATGGATCCTTAAAATAATCTCAAGGAGATTCAACCTGGTTCTTTGTCCGAAGTTTGTTTACTGGCCTGACTAGGGCCATTCTCATTTGTGAGTACTAATTTCCTCCTATTTTTTTAATTTGAATCGATGGTTTTTGACCGCGTTTCTTTCATCTCTATTGTTTTGAAACCATAGTTCTACAAATGTTTGAATCTGTTCAGATTTTTGTAGATCTGAAACGATTCGAGCATTATTTGGTGTTTTCCCTCAAAAATCTTTTGTTTTGGTTAACTGCTTCGATTTTATTTACTTTCTTCTAAAACTAGGGTTTGTCCTGAGTTTCTTCAAAAGGTTTTTAACTTTCAAATGTCGAATCTAACTATCTCTTTACATGTTTGATTAATTTTCGTGTATATGCTTAAAGCCTAGATGTTCTTGTTTGTGACACTGATTTCTTCAATTTTTTTCGTTATTGTGTTTATTTCTGTGAACCAGTTATATTGACTGATTCTATTTTAAGTTTTGAATAATTCTTTCCTATTTAAATCAGTATTCATTGAGACTTTTACTGATTGATTTCTATTAAGGTTTCAAATAATTTTCCTGTTAAAATTAATATTTTCTGGGATTTTTATTTGTTTCCTTATTTATGACCTTGATTAATTATACTTGCCTTAATTAATTATCAGTACGGTTTGGGAGATTTGACCGACTCCATATATGGTATGATATTGATCACTTGCCTTATTTGAGCCCTAGTTCTATGCCGCTAATTGACTCTTCCCAATTTAATGGGTCTCTTCCGGATTTTCCATAGGAATTGATCCCCTAATTGGCTGATTGATTTTATTTGATTGTTTTACAGACTGTGATTTCTTCTTTACCTTATTTGTTTTACCACACTAAGTGCTATATATACCCTCTCATTCTGATTCTTCAAACATGAACAACAGTTTACAAACATACTCACACACAAACTTTGCTCTCATCTCTCTCTACTACTTCTGTTCATTGCTTGTCTAGTTGGCTGAAAGCCAAGACTAGATTGTTGAATCCTGCCTACTTTACCTTCTGCTTCCTTAACTGGTATTCTCTCACTATTTCCATTCAATTGAACCTATGTGTTTCTCTTACAATTAGTATGCCTTCTTCTTAACCTATATGTTTTCATGCTTAGCATGTCTACTACTATTTTGATTCAACTATCTGTCCTGTTATCAGCATGTTCACTTTCCTGTTAGTAAACCAGTAGGATCTCTATATCAGCCTGCCTATCTTTAATTAAACCTATGTGCTTCATGTTTATTGTTCCTATATCAGTATGTGTACTGCCATTCAATTAGACTATATGCTTCCTGCTATTCAATATGTTTCCTTATAACTAACATGCCTTCTTTCTGCTTAATCAAACTGATGTGTCTGCTACAATAGTATGTCTACCTATATGTTTACTGCAATAACATGCCTACTTCTATTTGATTGAACCTATGTGTCTTGTTTTCAACCTGTTTACTCATGTTTTAGCCAGAACTATGTGCTTTTGCTTTCAGCAAATATGTATACTTGATTATGTCTATACTGGACCTATGTCTACTTCTCCACTAGCATGCTCTTAAAATGTTCACCTCTCACAATATGGCTCCCCATCCCTACAACCCCTTTGAATGTGACTGTTTGAGTGATCCTAGCATACCATGCCTTGGATTAGTGTCTACTCAGCTAGTAACAGCTAGTAAACTAATTTGAAACTTTGAGTTACCCTATTACTGTATACCACTTGACTGTTGGGACCTTTGTTTGAGTTACAATGGTTGAATGCCCCTGTTTACTCCTTACTTCCTGAGAATCCAAAATTATTTTCTTAAAAACTATCTCTTGTTTTAAACTCCTATCTTAGAACACCTAGGGTCTAGCCCCTCTAGTGTGAGCATTACTTAGGAGTCCATGATACTCCTCTAAACTTTGACACACTGGAATTGGCTTTCTAAAGTTGCTCACAAAGGGTTACTTTGAAAATTTTCTGGTGTGAGCATTGGCCGGGGTCCCTGAGGCCCTTGAGAACTGTGACACACCAGGTTACCATTGGGTGCACTATGAGATTATGGCATTTTGAGACTGGTTGAAGGCCTGGTTTGCCAGGTTTATCCTTTGGGCCTATATTCAGGCTCCCTATAGCATAGCTTGGTTTATTCTATAATTCATTTGTTCTATGGTCTATAATAAAAATCTTTGTAAACAGATATTGGGAAAATTAGTAAAAAGAAGGGATTCTTATGTGATCTTTTTGGGGAAACCGGGTAGAGATCATGCCTCTAGGTCTATATTATGTTTACGTTCATTAGAAATCATGCTTTAGGTTTATTCTATGCTTACTTGCATTAGAAATCATGCTTTAGGTTTACACTATGTTTACCTGTATTAGAAACCATGCTTTTAGGATCACTTGGCATACTAGACAACATGTTATAGGCTCACTACCTCATTTGTTACAAATTCTGTTTCTGCATAATCATGATCATCTAGGAATCCTGTTATTAAGTTACTGCTATAATTCTGCCTAATAAAAACGTCCATTCTTTCTGTGCATTAGAGATCCTGCCTTAGGGATGTATTTGTGTTCGCTTTAAACCATGTCTACATCGCCTAAATCAATAACTATCTCGTCTATAAAAAATATTTAAAAATAATACCAACACTTGGATGTCATAGAGATGAGTGTGTATAAACCAGTTCTGTAATGTAATATTCAGCACCTAGACCGACATTCCTATAGGACTTAATAAATTCAAATTGTTTTAAACTGATTCCCATAATTCTGGTAGCATTTAGACAACATGTTTATAGGGTATTATAGATCCATGCCTAGGCAAGCCTATAGGTAATCAAGAACTAATAAAAACTGTGAAACTATGCTTTGCTTATTTGTGGCTACCCAGATTCAACAGGTTCTAAAAAATCAGTAGGCAAACTGATTAGGTCTCTATCGCTTTGCCTTAATACAATACTGCATATTCTCTGCTTGTCATGCTCACCTAGATATCCTGTTCTAGGACCTTTCTGAAATATCTGAAATCTATTGTTTGAGACATGCTAATTGTCTATTTATTTGTGGAGGTAAACGTGAGCCCCTTAATTGTTCTTTACTTGACAGTCCTAATTGTTTTGATTGTCGCCTAAATTTTTCTCCTTTAAGTACCTTAAGAAAGTCTAGAACTGCCTAAATTAGAGGTCCTAAATACCTCCAGGGCCACAAGGAAGGGACAGGTAATGCACGCATAGAGTTCGTTCAATTAAAAACCCTTATATAACTACTAAGGGGAGGGTAATTGGGTAGTAAAAGGATATGATAACCTGTGCGCTAATGCCACATGTAACCCCTCTAATTAAGGAAGGTTTATCGGGTATTGTACAGATGTGATCCTATATGCTAACAAACCTAGGACTTCCCTCATCTTATTTGCATATGTGTGCTTAGACTGCTTATCTGTTAAATCCCCTTTATCTTATATGTATTCTTAGACTGCCTATCTGCATAAATCATGCTCAACATCATATTCCACTCGTCCGTAATCAATCCTATAACAACGCTTGATGAGTGTTTGCGATCTTCCTATATATCACCCTTTAAATTCAGAAAGGTGTATTTGCGGTAAAACTAGTCGATCAACATTGCATTCGACGGTTCCGTGCCTTTCCCTTTCAAGTTGTCCACTTGAGGGTCCTAGTCTAGACCTCTATAGCAAGCTTACTTTGATTAATTGTACATGCATCATGGTCAAACCTAGCTGGCTTAAATGTTGTCCACATAATAACCCTTTAAGACAAGCCTCACCCAAAAGTCCATCGGGTTTTTCATAATCCCAATGGACGCAACCACGATTGTGTGCACTAATTTTGGAGAAATAAGTGCCAATATGCTAATCACCATTGTATAAATAGACGAGCTTGGAGGGGGAAAGGGCCTAACCTTATTTTGTTTTGCAGAAAATGAGGCATGAAGTCCCCAGGTTCGGCATGGTCAGTAGCATACCTTCACTTTTGCTAGAATAGTGGAGGGATCTTCCTTCAAGTGGCCAAAATCATATGAAAAGGGTCTTAGGAAATTTGCCTTCTTTGTTGGATCTTCAGCAAAACAAAATGTTGATCGAGGCTGCCACCATGTTCTGGGACAAAGAAAGGGCTATGTTCTGCTTTGGAGACATAGAAATGACCCATCTCTTAGAAGAAATAGGAGGATTCGCTGGGCTACCTTGGGATAGCCATGCTCTATTGGCACCTGAAAATCGCTCTACTAGGGGATTTCTGAAGATGATGGGGTTAAAGAAGAATGATGACTTGGAGTGCTTGAAGAATTCCTACATACCTTTTGACTTCCTCTATGAACGATACAGTCACAGCAGCTCTTACCGTATTTTTGATGATGAATTCTCCATCACCTCCTTGGGTTGGATTCATTGTAGGGTCTTTGCATTCATTGTGTGTTTCTTGGGCATGCTAGTGTTCGGAATCCAAGGGGACAAAATCTACACCAGGCTAGTCATAGTGGCCAAAACTTTGATGGACGGGATCGAGGGGCAGACATATACCATTGTCCCTATGTTCATTGCAGATATGTACCAGACCTTGGAATGTTGTCAGAAGGGGTTCAGATTCTTCGAGGGTTGCAATTTGCTGTTGCAAGTTTGGCTGCTAGAACATCTCCAAAAGAGTCAATACCGTCAGGAATTTCCACGAAGGTCGTGGAATGATCACATAGCATTTCATCATCCCAAGAGAATGAACTATATTCTAGACATGTTTGCCCAACCTAAGGATGCTATAGGATGGGTGCAGGGGGATATACCTTTATGCTCCCCTCAGGGTTATGAGATAGGCTGGCAGGAGACAGGTCATACCGCGAGTCACTTCATAGCCGATTTTTAGGGTGACTCCATCCCATATAAGAATGAAGCACAACACATGTGGCACTTGAAGATTATCGTAGAAAAGGATACCATCGAGCCGGATCGATATCATACGGGTCATACATACTTCTATCCCTCATGGTTGGATGTAGCATAGCAGGAATCTTCGAGCCAAGGGTTGGTCCAGGAAACAGGGTCATAGACGAAGTTGCCGAAGCATATGTGAAGTATAACAAGCTGTGCAAAAGAATTCGTGAGTCTGAAGCTGAGCATATGAAGCAGCATAAGGCCGACATGGAAATGATCAATGAGTGGAAAGAGAGGGCTGTTAAATCCAGCGAAAGGTTGGGATATCTGGAGTACAGTCGGATGGAATTGGATGGGAAAATGAGAAAGAGAGTCACCGATTTCTAGAACGCTGAGGGAAATGAAGGAGGACATTTGGCAAAGGCATTCTTACTGCTGAACCTACGCGAACTGGGGGAAAGGATCGACAAGAGCATCCAATTTGGAGAGGGTCCTTCTGGGACTAAGTAGATTAGGTTTACTTGCTTTTTTAAAAATGTAATAAGGCCAAGAGCCATTAGTGACAATATCTTATTTAGTGTTGTTTTGGGTCGTCTATTTTTACATTAATGAAATGAGGCAATTATTTGCATTAAATTTCTCCAAATCTATTTGTCGCTAGGCCTACCTCGGGCATAACGAGGCTCCCTAATTAGGACGCGCATTTATATTCTCGCAACATGTGTCTAAATACCGCAAACTTTTTAGAATCTTTACTGACTTGTTTACCTTTTGTTTTTCTTTATTCTTTATTATTCCCATCCCTTAAGGTTGGTTCGCACATAGTGGCATCATCAGCATATCACACCAGATCTAGAGGCCCTCTACCACCTCCTCCTCCTCCTCCTCCTTCAAGTAATACGAGAAGCAAAGGGAAAGCTAAGATGGATGACTTAAGTGGTATTCGAAAAGAAAATGCGGAGAATGAGGAAACTTCAGACGGTCAGAGTACTCCGGCACCAAATGACTTGGTTTTGCGGTTGGAACAAAAGATACTGGAGTTACAGAGAGAACTTGAGCAGGTCCGCAACTTAGCAAACCTATCCCTCACCCTGAACGTCCCCAACATCAACCAATAAAGTACCAAAAACCCAGCACCTCCCCAAAATACGGCAAACCAACATCCACAAAATCCTCCCGTACCCCATCAATATGCAACTCCACCTCAAAATCCCAATCTTTCGCCAATACCAACTCCACCGCAACACTATCATCAACCAATCCAGTACCTACGAGCCAGTACCTATCACACTCCTTAGAACACACCACAACCCATTCGCGACCCTCAAAACTCAACCAATGACCACCACTACACCCAAGTCCCTGGCACTCACCAGAACAACCCTATATATGTGGAAACCATACCTCACTCTACTCAACCAATCTCCTATACACCAGAATCTGCTGAGAAGGACCTGCTCATCAAGAACATGGCCGAGGAACTCAAGAAATTGACAAGTCGAGTTCAGGGTATCGAAGGAGGCAAAGGGGTAGAAGGTCTGAATTATAAGGATCTGTGCATACAACCGGACGTGAAACTGCCAGAGGGTTACAAACATCCCAAGTTTGAAATGTTTGACAGAACAGGTGATCCCAAGGTTCATTTGAGAACTTACTGTGACAAGATCGTGTGGGCCGGAAAAGATGAAAAGATCCGAATGATGCTCTTAATGAGGAGTGTTACCGAAGATGCCCTGTCCTAGTAATAAACCAGAACCCTAAAAGTGGACCAACTTGGTGAGCATGGCGTTAGAATTTATGGACCGGTTCAGGTTCAATACGGAGAATGCACCAGATATCTTCTACATCCAGAATTTAAAGAAGAAGCCAACTGAGACCTTCCGTGAGTATGCTACTTGGTGGAGGTCAGAAGCAGCCAAGGTTAGACCAGCACTAGAAGAAGAACAAATAAGTTCTTTGTTAGGGCACATGACCCATAATATTTTGAAAGGTTAATGGTCATTGAGAATCACAAGTTCTCCGATATCATCAAACTCAGAAAAAGGATTGAGGAAGGTATCAAAAGCGGGATGGTGACAAATTTCAAGGCACTATATGTCACACCTCCTTTTGGCGCGCCCGGCCCCGAAGGGTAAGATGCGCGGGTGGAGTTTTTCCAATTTAAGTGACAATATTCGAAATGGGATTATTTATTTGATTCAGAGTCGCCACTTGGGAAAGGTTTGGCTTTTGGTGTCCCAAGTCACCGGTTTATCTTGAATCCCAAATCGAGGAAATTTTCGACTTTTCCAAATGAAGTCTGCGAACCAGAAATTCTAAGTAAGGAATTCTGTTGACCCGAGGGAAGGTGTTAGGCACCCTCGAATCCCGTGGTTCTAGCACGGTCGCTTAAATTGTTATAATGGCTAAATATCTGATTTAAATACATGTTATGACTTACGTGCTTTTATTAAGTTTAAACCGCTTTTATCATTATCACTTATTTTTATAGAATTGCAACGTCGTGAAAATGCATCTCGAACCACGTCACAATCAATGCGCCCGTGATCGTCAACACATTTGGACTTCGTTGAGATTTGGATTTGGGTCACATCAATGTGCACCCGAATTTAAGAATATGATTTAATTAAGCCGCGCCTAAAGAGTCTAACGCGTTATTATTTTTTGAGAAGGCCATGAGATTCACTAAACGGCCTAGCCCGAATTCTAAATATTATGATTAGTTGTTGAGGGCCCCGCAATTTGCATTTTTTATTTGGCGAGGCTCGTCTCATTATTTTTAAAAAAGGATAAAACCTATAATGACTACATTTCTTATTATTTTTGTTTCCAGAAATAGAAGAAGGAAAGATGTATGCTAATTGAAGTATATGTTTTGACCTAAACCGGATTACTATCAATTTCTAATTACTTATAAAATGACAAGACGCCATACCTTACGAAATATTTTGGTTGAACAAAGAAGCTATATGGAGGTGGATGGAATGCAATACTTAATCCGAACATTTTCTCGAATCGAACTTAACTAGACTTATTTAAGCTAGGTTAAGGAAATTGAATGCTAGGCATTGTTACTAATGGGGATTCGAACATGTTCCTATATATTGCCTAACGGTCCTGATAAATGGAAAGAAAAATAACACAGAACATTATTGTGTAGGTGGAAATATTCTATCCTATGCATGTCATTAGTTGACGGGAATCCAGTCGAAAATTCTATGCCAATTATCCACACCTTCTATATATTGTACCATTACATCTTGTACTAGCAAACAACTATAAACTAAGATGCAAAAAAGCTAAACTTGATTAAGTATTGTCTAACTAATCTTTCACTACTGAATCACACACTAATCAATTTATACAAACGGAGTCAATATACCATGAGCATTACAAAACAGACATTTAAATTTTCTTCAAACTCCTTTCATTTCATGCTTTCGAACTGTTACAGTTAGCACCAAGATGGGACTCGAAATGTGTACCTGGAAATACTGAAAATGCAAAGGAGAAGAAGAAGATGGGGAAATCAGCAGTAGCAAGAAACAGGACTAGCAGTAGCAGCAGGACAGAATAGCAGCAGCAACAGGAAACAGAATAGCAGCAGCCACAACTCACAAAACAATTGGAGTGGGATCAACACCCCAACTAGACCAAGTTCTCGAGTATAACAAACAACAACCAAGCAGACTCAGTTGGGAGAAATCAGTGTTGCACAAGCAGGTCCAGATGTAGTGAAATCAAAACAACAGGAAAGAATGCAACTTCTAGTTTTGTCTGTCTGAGTTATCGAACAAAATTCTTTTCCAGTTTCTGTTTCCAGAACTTCACTCTCCTAAAAGTGTCTCCTCTCAAATTACTCTGTTCTTATCAAATGTCTGTCTCTATGTGTGTGTTTGTGTATCTCTCAGTGTGTCTCCTTCAAAAATTCCTCACCGTGTGCCTTCCTCTATGTGTCTCCTGTCTGTGTATCTCTATCAGCTTTCTCTTTTCTCTTATATCCTCACAGTGTGTGTATTTTTTATCCTCCCCTCTCTTAGGTCTATCTCTATCCTCCTATGTATTTCAGCTCCCCCCTTTTTATAAGCCTCAATCTTACTCCTTTTACAGCCTGATAGACCCAAAAGAACACCCCTCCCATGTGCCCTCTTCTTTTCAGTTCCACTTAGTTATTTAAGTATTACCCCCATCAACATTCCCTGGCAGATTTACCTTTTAAAAGGTTTAATACTTCTTAAACTAAAGCAAAGTATGGGCAGTAGAATATATCTGACAGCATATGCTGTCAAACCATTTTTAAATCAAAAGCCCTTTATGCAGGAACCAGGCTGTGCACAATGCACATGCTGTGCACAAGTGCACATGCCATCAATTCAGATTGCAGCTAACAATCTAACCTTTTATTTTCAGATTCAAACACAGCAACTATAAGTGACCCTACTTAATTCTTACTTTGATTCAAACAAAGTTGCAGCAAACAACAGGTTCAATCGTTAACATTTGAACTACTGAAATTAATTGACGACATTTGTCGACTCGACTATATTAGTTATAACACATACAGTCGTAACCAAAAATCAGACATTTAACAGTATCGACACATGATTCGAATTATACTGACTGAGCAGAGTGGTACTCGAGGAACCAATTGATCAGTCAACATTTGAAGCTCAATTATTGCATAACAAATACATGTATACACATTATCAGAACAAGTAGAAGAAGACAGTCAATCAAACAACAAAGGTTCAGGCAAAATGGACAGGGCATAGTCGATAAAATTCAAAGACACAAAATCAAAACAAACATGAACAAACTTTTAGCCAATCACATGGACTAAACAGAAATAAGAAAAGAAAAAGCAAGACTCACCTCATATCTTTGAAAAATCAAAAGATTCCAACTCGGATTCGGACAGACCTTTCTTAAGGCTGAACGGGCTTTAATCGAAGTGTTTCTCAGATGAGAAACACTTCGATTAAGGTCCATTAGACCTTAATCCTTTGGTTTGAACGGATATGGACCAGTGACGAGGACCTTTGAAGTTCCAAAAAATTAGATCCGGGATTCGGGCTTCCCTGGTCAGATTCGGACCAAACCAAGTATGGTTTGGTCACGAGGGGGGTCGGGGGACTGTCTGGTGTGAAGCTGGGGTTAAACAGTGTAGATCGAGTTTTGACTCGAATCTTCAAATGAAGATTCGAGAAGGTGGGATGGTATTCGAACTACGTGGTTAATAGGTCCGTGTTCCGGATAGCAAGGGGGTTCTATGGTGTTAGGGGCGAGGTCACCGGCGTCCGTGCCGCCGGTTTTCATAGTGAAGAGTACAGGGGCGGCTCTAGGGTTTGGGGGTTCTGGTGAAGACGACGAGGCTGGGGTTCGGATAGGGGGGGCAGGGTAAGATTATAAGCTTATATAGTTAGTGGGTAGGCGGATCCTGGCCGTTGGATGAGATGTGATGAAGGGCCAGGATCCTTCAGCTCGAAAGAAACGGTGTCGTTTCATCTTTTAGAGGGTTTGGGTCGATCCGGGTGGAAACGGGTCGGGGCCATTAGTGGGTTATGGGGAGGTGATCTTGGCCGTTGATCAATCTGAGATCAACGGCCCAGATCACACTGGATTAAAACGGTGTCGTTTAGACACCCTGGGCATCCACTGGTCTGGACCGGGCAGGCCTGGGTTTGGGCTGAATTTGTTGGGCCAATTTGTTTAAAATTGGCCCAAGTCCGAAGAAAAAGGTTTTTTTTTATTATTATCATTTTATTTCTTTTTTCTTATTTATTTTAAAAATAAAACTAAGCAAAAAATCAAATTAAAATTAAATACACACTCAATACAATTATTTGCACACACACTAAAATATTTCAAGACAGGTAAAATCAACCAAAACAAGATCACGGACGAAGATGCCTATTTATGATTTTCTATTTAACGACCGGATTACGGTTCGAATTATGCATGACACACACATTTTTTGTAAATAAATAAAAAAAATAAAATGGGCAAAAGTTACAAATTAATCAACAAAGTGCCGTACAGAAATCCGAAAATTGTACAGTAGGACCAAATTTTTTTTTATTCTTTTGGAGCGATTGTCGCGCAAAACAAAAATCACGTGCTCACAGTTGCCCCTCTTTGTTCGGAAACACGAAGAGTTTTCGTGCAAAGATAAAGTGAGCGTGTATGAGTCCGTATGAAGCATGTTTTTTTTGAAAGATCTGACCGAATCTTGCTTCAAAGATTTCCTACATATCCTGGGCTAAACAGGAATCAGGTCAATGTAGTTCATGAAGCTTTGGTAGTTGGGACTACCATGGGATTGCAATACTTGCTGTTACTGCTGCTGCTGTAGTCACTGCTGCGTCACTTACCGCCTTATTACAACCAAAGGAAAATTGGAAACTGAACTAACTACTTATATGCATGTCAACTGCAAGTTACAAGATTCCTATCTATGATTCTTTTGTGACTTGATCTTGGGTCTTAGCTGATTGTGCTTGGAGACTTTGATCCGAATCTTGATGCTTGCGAGTTGCGGTGACCTGTTCAATCTTTGGGATACCGAGTGAAACACGACTGGCAGAGTTCGGGGCCTTAATCAAATGTTTGAGTCAATCTGCCTTCCATTTACTCCGATATCTCAAGACATCTTCTCTTTTTCTTTTTCTTCTTTGATTCAGAGCTGGGACTCATCTCGTGGGTCATTTCGATCCGTGTGGCTCGAGGTTAGACCTGCGGGAGAAAACAAACGAACGAAATTTTCTGCCCCAGTTTCACTAGGAAAAATTTCGTTAATTATTTGCCAGAAGTTCACATAATTGATGAAGGAAGATAAAAATGCTTAGTTCAGGACCGGAGCCCTAATACTGACTAGCTGAGGAAAGGTTCAGTTTAGGGTTTTAAAACCCTAATGCCAAACGAAGGAGAAATGCAGTTTAGGGTTTAAAACCCTAATGCTGACTAAAGGAAAAATTCAGTTTAGGGTTTAAAAACCCTAATGCTGACTAAAGGAAAGAGTTCAGTTTAGGGTTTAAAACCCTAATGCTGATTCCATGGAAAAGCTCAGTTTAGGGTTTAAAACCCTAATGCCGGCTGAATAGAAAAAAGTTCAGTTCAGGGTTTAAAACCCTAATGCTGACTAAAAGGAAAATTCAGTTTAGGGTTTAAAACCCTAATGCTGATTGCATGAAAAAGCTCAGTTTAGGATTTAAAACCCTAATGCTGGCTGAATAGAAAAAAGTTCAGTTTAGGGTTTAAAACCCTAATGTTAACTGAATAGGGAAAAGTTCAGTTCAGGGTTTAAAACCCTAATGCTGACTAAAGGAAAATTCAATTTAGGGTTTAAAACCCTAATGCTGACTAAAGGAAAATTCAGTTTAGGGTTTAAAACCCTAATGTTGATTGCATGGAAAAGCTTAGTTTAGGGTTTAAAACCCTAATGCTGGCTGAATGGAAAAATTCAGTTTAGGGTTTAAAACCCTAATGCTGACTGCATGGAAAAGCTCAGTTTAGGGTTTAAAACCCTAATGCTGGCTGAATGGAAAAATTCAGTTTAGGGTTTAAAACCCTAATGCTGATTAAAGGAAAATTCAGTTTAGGGTTTAAAACCCTAATGATGGCTGAATGGAAAAATTCAGTTTAGGGTTTAAAACCCTAATGCTGACTAAAGGAAAATTCAGTTTAGGGTTTAAAACCCTAATGCTGACTAAAGGAAAATTCACTTTAGGGTTTAAAACCCTAATGCTGATTGCATGGAAAAGCTCAGTTTAGGGTTTAAAACCCTAATGCTGGATGAATGGAAAAATTCAGTTTAGGGTTTAAAACCCTAATGCTGACTGCATGGAAAAGCTCAGTTTAGGGTTTAAAACCCTAATGCTGGCTGAATGGAAAAATTCAGTTTAGGGTTTAAAACCCTAATGCTGACTAAAGGAAAATTCAGTTTAGGGTTTAAAACCCTAATGCTGATTGCATGGAGAAGCTCAGTTTAGGGTTTAAAACCCTAATGCTGGCTGAATGGAAAAAGTTCAGATTAGGGTTTAAAACCCCAATGCTGACTAAAGGGAAAAGTTCAGTTTAGGGTTTAAAACCCTAATGCTGACTAAAAAAGTTCAGTTTAGGGTTTAAAACCCTAATGCTGACTAAAGGAAAAATTCAGTTTAAGGTTTAAAACCCTAATGCTGACTGGCTGGGGACAAAGTTAGAGAATACTAAACGATCTCCTCCTTTTTTTTTTTGAATTTTCTTGTTTTAGTAGAAGATAAAAGGGAGTTTCGTGGAAACTTACCTTTCGAGTGAATTCCTTATTGCCAAAATGTTTCTTGTACCCATGTACCTTCCTCTTTGGGCGACACCTGCTTCTTGCACGGTTGTCTTGGATTATACCTGTTTCAACTTTTCAGACAAAGAACAATTGTTAGTTCGGAAATGACGGTCGGTTCGGTGACCTTGATCGTTCCCAATTGCTTTGTTGCGTCTATATTTCTGTTGTGAAGTCCCGCCATTGATTTGATTCGAATGGCGAAAACCTTTAGACTGCTCAGGCTTGTATTTCCAGATTCTGTGATGACTTGCTTCGTAAGGCTCTCCTTTTTTTTTCTTTTTTCTTTTTTTTTGTCCCGTTTTGCTTGGAGGTTGTCAACGGGGATTTTATTGGAGGTATTCTGTGGGAATTTGTACAAAAAGGAAGCTCTGTGGGGGAATATTTACAAAGTGGATTCTTTGTGTGGATTTTGTACAATGGGGCATGCTGGGGATTTATTTCAAAGCGGGCTTTCTAGGATTTGTTGGGGTAAGCTTGTTGGGGAATTTTTACAAAGGGACTCGCTGGGATGTGCTGGGGAGATTCCATTTTTTTTATATTGGGGAGACTCTGTGGGAGATTGTACAAAAGGAGAGACTCTGTGGGGATTTGTACAAGGGGAGACTCTGTGGGGATTTGTCCGAAGGCAGACTTGCTGGGGAAGATTTCTCTCTTTCCTCTTTAAACACCATCAAACGTCATGATCCATCAGGCTTGGGCAATCGTACCAACGAAATGAGGCGCTTTCCTTCATGAGACGGGATTCCGTGCAAACAAACCTGCCACCTGCCCTTTCCGGTGTATCCTGAACTTGGGGTTAAAACACAAAAGGGATTTGAGGAGAAAACAAATTTCAGGAAGGGAGTGCCCTTTTCGGGACGAGAAAGACTTATCTGAGGAAGATAACGCTGGCTTTAGATGACATGACATGCTCTTTGGACTGGACACCTGATCTTCCATGAACTTGCGTTTCCCTGAACCAGAACGGATCTGTGATTCCAAACCGGCGGAACTCTGCCGAGACTTCCTTGGGGTAGAGTCATTCTTTTTCGGCCAACAGCGCCCTTTGCGGGTTTTCGCTGGCTGACCTCTCTCATTTCTCTTCCTGTCATCGCTTGATAGCACTCTTTGTGAGTTTTTTACTAAACAAGCTCTCTCATTTTGGTTTCTCTACTCCCGTCGCCTCGTGGTGCCCAAAGGTTTTCACCGCCGAGACTCTCTCATTTTATTTCTCTCAACTCAGAGTGTCCGGTTTCCATTTGTGATGTTTATTGGTTTCTCACTATCTTTGGTAGTTGATTTGAAGGCTTGTACTTGGTGAAGCGAGGTAGCTGATACTAACTTCTAAACTGCTCGACGTGCCCCAGTTTCAATTTCAGGGTGAATGGGTTTTTATTGTTGGTGTGACTGAACCTCAAGGAGAGGCTGCCTACGTATCCTTTCGGAATCAAGTCAAACGTAGTTCAGGCCTCAATCAATGTTTTGTTTTGTTTTCTTCTTTTTTTTTTTTTGTAGAGAGGATTGGGTAGTGTTTGGGAGTAGTGGGGGATAAAACCTTCGCTATTTTCAAATGTGTCAGGACTACTTGGAGTATGATCTAGACGTAGTATCTCTTGACTGCATCTACATTTACTGCTGTGTCGGGGTCATTTCCTTCGATATCACCTAAATACAATGCTCCTCTCGGTAATATCTTCCTTACGATGTATGGGTCTTTCCAATTTGGGGCAAACTTTCCTTTTGCTTCTTCATGATGCGGCAGAATACGCCTTAGTACCAGCTGACCTACTTCGAAATTCCGGGGTCGGACTTTCTTGTTATAAGCACGGGCCATCCTTCGTTGGTATAACTGTCCGTGAGAAACTGCGGCCATTCGCTTTTCATCAATCAACGTCAATTGCTCCAGTCGAGCCTTAACCCACTCGCTGTCTTTGATTTCTGCTTCGACAATGATTCGAAGAGAAGGAATTTCTACCTCTGCCGGTATTACAGCCTCGGTCCCATAAACCAAAAGATAAGGAGTCGCTCCCACCGATGTGCGTACCGTAGTGCGGTACCCCAATAATGCAAAAGGTAACTGCTCATGCCACTGTCGGGAACTTTGGATCGTTTTCCTCAAAATCTTCTTGATGTTTTTATTTGCAGCTTCCACAGCACCATTGGCTTTCGGCCGATAAGGAGTGGAATTCCTATGCGTTATCTTGAATTGCTCGCATACATCTCCCATCAAGTGACTGTTCAAGTTTGCTGCGTTATCTGTAATGATAGTCGCAGGAATACCGAAGCGACAGATAAGATTTGAGTGTACAAAATCCACCACAGCTTTCTTAGTGACCGACTTGAGAGTGACAGCTTCTACCCATTTTGTGAAGTAATCGATGGCAACCAGTATAAACCTGTGTCCATTCGAAGCCTTCGGTTCGATTGGTCCAATGACGTCCATGCCCCATGCGACAAATGGCCAAGGTGCGGACATGGGATGCAACTCCGTGGGAGGTGCATGAATCAAATCACCGTGCACCTGACACTGATGACACTTCCGGACAAAGCTAAAGCAATCTTTTTCCATGGTCATCCAGTAATAACCTGCTCGAAGGATTTTCTTCGCTAAGACATACCCGTTCATGTGAGGTCCGCACACACCTGCGTGTACTTCGTGCATGATCTTTCTCGATTCCTCGATATCGACACATCTTAGGAGATTGAGGTCCGGGGTCCTTTTATATAACAATTCACCGCTTAGAAAGAAACCACTTGCATGTCGCCTAATGGTCCTCTTCTGATCTCCAGTAGCGTGCTCGGGGTATTCTTGTGTCTTCAGGAATTTCTTGATGTCATGGTACCAAGGCTGTGTATTTGATCCCGCCTCGATTACACTGCAGTAACCGTGTCTTTCCTTGATTTGGATTTCCAAAGGATCGACGCGGGCGTTGCCCGGGTAGGGTAGCATTGAAGCCAAAGTAGCAAGTGCATCTGCCAGTTCATTGTGGCACCTCAGAATATACCTGAACTCTATTGATGTAAAGCGCTTGCTGAGGTCCTCCACATGCTGTCGGTAAGGGATAAGTTTGACATCCCGAGTTTCCCATTCACCTTGGACTTGTCGGATGATCAGGTTAGAATCTCCCATAATCAGTAAGTCTTCGACATCCTGATCGATTGCCATATGCATGCCCATGATGCAAGCTTCATACTCAGCTGTATTATTTGTGCAAAAGAAACGAAGTCTAGCTGTGGCGGGATAATGCTGACCAGAAGGCGAGATCAAAATTGCCCCAATCCCTACACCCTTGGCGTTCACGGCTCCGTCAAAGAACATCTTCCAAACATGAGCTTCCTCCGAGATCACTTCTACGGTGTTTACTTCTTCATCTGGAAAGTAAGTATCCAATGGCTGGTATTCCTCATCGACCGGATTTTCGGCCAAATGATCTGCTAACGCCTGGGCTTTCATTGCCGTGCGAGTGACATAGACTATGTCGAATTCCGTAAGCAAGATTTGCCATTTAGCCAGTCTCCCAGTAGGCATTGGTTTCTGAAATATATACTTCAAAGGATCCAACCTGCTTATGAGGAACGTAGTGTGGGCTTGGAGATAATGTCTCAGCTTTTGAGCAACCCATGTGAGAGCGCAACATGTCCTTTCCAACAGTGTGTATTTGGCCTCGTAGCCGGTGAATTTCTTGCTCAAGTAGTAGATTGCTTGCTCCTTCTTTCCGGTTACGTCGTGTTGCCTGAGGACACAGCCGAAAGAGTTCTCCAAGACTGTTAGATACAAGAAAAGTGGCCTTCCCGGTTCTGGAGGGACCAAGACTGGGGGATTCGACAAGTATTCTTTGACTTTATCAAAGGCTTCTTGACACTCAGTTGTCCATTTAATCGCCGCATCTTTCCTTAGCATCTTGAATATGGGTTCGCATGTGCTTGTTAGCTGGGCAATAAACCGACTGATGTAATTCAACCTACCCAACAAACTCATCACGTCTTTCTTTGTTCTCGGGGGGAGGTAGATCTCTGATGGATTTTATCTTAGTTGGGTCTAACTCGATTCCTCTCCTGCTTACGATGAAGCCCAAAAGTTTTCCCGACGGAACTCTGAAAGCGCATTTGGCTGGGTTTAGCTTCAAGTCATACTTCCTTAATCTCTCGAAGAATTTCCTCAAGTCTTGGATGTGATTATCCTGCGTCCTGGACTTGACTATCACATTATCCACGTACACCTCTATTTCCTGATGCATCATGTCATGGAAAATGGCAGTCATGGCCCTCATGTAAGTAGCCCCCGCATTCTTCAAACCAAATGGCATGACCCGGTAGCAGTAGGTGCCCCAAGGCATGGTGAAGGCAGTTTTCTCGGCATCCTCTTCATCCATCAGTACCTGATGATACCCAGCGTAACAATCTACAAAAGACTGTATCTCGTGTTTGGCACAATTATCAACGAGGATGTGGATGTTGGGCAGCGGGAAATTATCTTTAGGACTTGCTCTGTTCAGATCTCGGTAATCTACACATACCCGAGTTTTCCCGTCCTTTTTTGGTACTGGAACCACATTCGCCAACCATGTTGTATATTGGACTACCCGGATCACTCCTGTTTTCAGTTGCTTGGTGATCTTCTCTTTAATCTTGTCACTGACCTCAGTTTTGAACTTTCGTTGCTTTTGTTGAACTGGAGGACAATTAGGATGAATCGGCAATTTATGAACCACCAGATCAACACCTAGTCCCGGCATGTCATCATATGACCAAGCAAACACGTCTTTAAATTCAAGAAGAAGTTGAATTATCGCCTCTCGCGTTTTCTTGTCCGTGTGAATGCTTATCTTGGTCTCCCGGATTTCTTCCGGGGTTCCTAAATTTACCGGTTCAGTGTCATTCAGATTTGGCTTAGGTTTATTCTCGAAATATTCCAACTCTCGGTTTATCTCCCTAAAAGCCTCTTCCGCATCATATTCTGGTTCTGGGTTCATTAATTCGCAGTTAAATAACTCATTGTGATCTGGGCGTGAAGTCCGCAAGCATGTCATATTTAAAGCCGCATTATTATGACTGAAAAGAAAGGTAAAAGGAAAAATAACAAAAATCAGAACAAAAGAAAGAATGGGAAAGCAATGATGATTTTTTTTATTTTTCTTTGGAAAGTTGGAAGACAACAATGTTTACAACTTAGGAATTCAAAACAACAATTGAAAAGAAGAAAACGTTCAAGTTATGCCCTGGAGATAACTTGTGACACAGGAAAGGTGGCAGGACAGGTCTACCCGGACTTCCGTCTAGTCGGGAATGGCGTAGCCTCCCAGTTTCGAAGTTTGGCATTCGGCCCCATGTATAGCATCTCTGCAGTGCTTGTGCCTTCACCTGGTTGAACCATGTGGACCTCGTAGAGCATCTCTCTCATCACCCCACATATCTCCTCGATTTCCTCAGTTGTGAAGACCTCATCATCTTCTTCTTCAAAGTACCTTGGCCTGATGAAAGTTGCATATAAATCCGGCAGTGGTTGAGGTAATTTCCAACCCTCATTTTTCCTTTTCTTTGCCAACTCTTCGTCTGCTGGAGTAGGTTTGAAACCTAGTCCAAAAGGTTTCTTGATGACTGGCAAAGTAATGGGTTCTGTTATTCTCTGAAGGGTTCGTCCAAGTCCCTTCCCTGGCCTAAATCCATGCCGGATCATCTCTTTGGCCACCATGACCGAGGCGTTAGACAAGAAAGGCTGGGGGCAAGGTATTCCCTCTTCGTGTTGCTCTGCCAGTACAATCTCGAAAGCTTGATAGACCGTATGTTCGCTCCCTTCTCTCGGTTCAAGATACGGGATGGACGGGTCCCGATAAATGGCATGTTCGTCTTCCCCATGGACCACGATCTCTCGGTCTTCGTACTCGAACTTCACCATCTGGTGAAGAGTGGAAGGCACGGCTCCTGCCGCATGGATCCAAGGTCAGCCAAGGAGAAAATTGTAGGATGTGTCCATGTCGATCACCTGGAAGGTTACTTGAAATTCGACTGGTCCTATGACCAACGACAGGTCTATTTCTCCCATGGTATCTCTCTTGATGCCGTCGAAAGCTCTTACGCAGACATTGTTGGGTCGGATTCTTTCGGCCCCAATTTCCATTCTTTGCAGCGTGGAGAGCGGGCAAATGTCAACGCCTGAGCCTCCATCCAACATTACCCTCTTGACATAATAGTCTTCGCATTTAACTGTTAGATGCAAAGCCTTATTGTGTGCCGCTCCTTCCGGGGGTAAATCATTCTTGCTGAAAGAGATTTGGTTGACGGCGAAGAATCTTTCTGTCATCCGCTCTAGTTGCTCCACCGAGGTTTCAGCTGGTACATATGCTTCATTCAGGGTTTTCAGCAGGATCTTTTGATGCTCGGTTGACCTCATCAATAATGACAGCATGGATACTTGCTCAGGGTGCTTGCGCAGCTGATCTATCACTTCGTAATCCGGCATCTTCATTTGTTGGAAGAACACTTCCGCTTCTTCAACACTCACGGGCTTCTTTGGAGGGAAGCGCCTTTGTGTGGCGTTGTTCAGTTCTTGGGTATTTGAGTACCCTCCAATGAAAGTATTTTCTGGAAGTTCTCCCATGACCTCTTTACCTTTGTACATTACCAAAGTCTTTTGATAATTCCACGGTACTGTGGACGGGTTGGTCATTGGCTTTTGTGGCACGCGTCCGATAACCACTGGCTCATTCAGCCGAGGTGGTTGAATCGTCCCCCGGACCACATAGGCCCCTTTTGGCACGTACATAGGTTTTGTCTTTTTGATCCCGAAGTTCTGCGCCTTCTCAGCTCGACCTCGTGGTATGTAAAGAACTTCATTTTTTACAGGTACCACTTTCTTCTCTACCTTCTTTTTCAGGCTTGTTCTTTATAGCCTTGACCTCTTCCCCCTTTTCTGGTTTCTGGTCCATTTCGGGCCTCTTCCCCGTGTCGACAATGGCAATTATAGCTTTCAAAGCAGGATCGAACTCTTTGTCTTCACAAATCATTCCGATCAGCGGCCCATTATTGTGAGCAGGTAATGGATTGTTAGTTACGTTCGGGATTTCCTCGTCCCTTAGCACTATTTTCCCTTGCTCTATCAAATTTTCGACCACTCTTTTCAACGACCAGCAGTCATTTGTATCATGTCCTTCGGCCCCTAAATGATAGGCGCATCTGACTCCGGCTTTGTAAGAAGGTGATGTTGGGTTTTGCCTCGTTTGAGGGATTGGTTGTAAGAAACCCAACTGGACTAGCTTCGGGAACAAAGTAGAGTATTGTTCACCAATGGGCGTGAAAGTTCGCCTTCGAGGTGACTCCTGAGGGCGAAAGTTATTCTGCGGGGGTTGTGGGTTATAGTGGTTGCGGTAAGGAGGCTGATTTCTGGGAGGTAGAGCTGGGCCACGGTTGGTTTGTTGTGGTGGATGGGCATAAGGCTGGGCATTCATGACCATATAAGGTTGATGAGCATATGTCGAATTTGAGTGGGGGTAGTAGTGTTGTGGGGCTCTTTCCGGAAAATGGGGCCTGGGATGACGATACTCCCTCGCTTCCGAGGCTGCCATAGTCGTTTCTTCCTTCTTCTTTCCCCTTGTCGCTCCTCCGGACCCGCTTTGGACGGCCTGGGAGGTCGCCCTTATGGCTGCTTGACTCAGAATCCTACCTGTTTTCAGACCATTTTCCACCATCTCTCCAATCTTGATCGCTTCCGCGAATGGCTTACCCATGGCTGACATCATGTTTTGGAAATAGTCAGACTCTTGAGCCTGGAGAAAGGTAGTGACCATTTCCACTTCATCCATGGGAGGCTTCACTCTCGACGCCTGTTCACGCCACTTAATAGCATATTCTCTGAAGCTTTCCGAAGGTTTCTTCTTCAAATTCGACAGAGAGTTTCGGTCTGGCGCAATGTCGATGTTATACTGGAATTGTTTTACAAAATCTCTGGCGAGATCATCCCATATATGCCATCGGGACATTTCCTGATCCATATACCATTCCGAAGCTATCCCTACTAGACTTTCCCCAAAATATGCCATTAGCAGTTCTTCTTTTCCGCCGGCTCCCCGCAATTGGTTGCAGTATTTCTTAAGATGTGCAATGGGGTCACCGTGCCCATCGTATTTCTCGAACTTGGGGGTCTTGAAACCCGTTGGCAGGTGCACGTGAGGGAACATGCACAGGTCGGCGTAAGAGACGCTCTTTTGTCCGCTCAATCCTTGCATATTCTTCAAACTTTGTTCAAGGCTTCTCATTCTCTTGGCAATCTCATTTTGTTCTGCAATTCTGGGGTTCTGATCCTGTCCCGGTGCAAGCTCGCACTGAGGCGGTAGAGGATTAGTACTGGTAGCGAACCTAGTTGGTTCCATTGAGAACGATGGTGCTTGGAATGTAAAAGAGGATGAGTCAAAGCTTGGTTTGTACGTGGTAGGCTGTGTTGTAATCGGGCAAGGCGATGCAGTAAAGATGTTCATGCTTGCATCAGTGGATGACATTCGGGGATGAGGCTCAGAAGGCGATCCAGCAGAGAAGGCTGAGGTGTCTGGGTACCCAAATGGGGTAGCAGGATAATTTATGGGGACATTAGACGTTCCACTTGACCTGGAGAATAATTCCGGGAATCCGGGGACGACACTTGGCGGCTCTTTCCCATTATTCCAGTCGTCCAGCATTTCCAACATGCGGAGCCGTAGGATTCTATTTTCCTCCGCAGTTGCGGATTCAGGTGTGAGGACGGCTGAGATCGAGCTCTCCTCGGAAACAGGGATTGTTTGCAATGGAATTTCTGAAGACATTTCCACACTTCCTTTTGACCTGGTGAAGTAAGTGTGAGTACTGCTTCTGGTCCTAACAACAGGTAGTTGAACACTTCTCCTTGACCTCGTGAAGTATGAGTGCGAGGCCAGACTTTCACCAAACCAACCGTCTTTTCAAAAACCCTGGAAATACTCAACGACAAACGCACGGTTAATTTGTAGCAAATAACAGATAGTTAATCTCACGTTGGGCATGATGCACCTATACAGTTAAGTGGATTACTATATGTTTGCTACGAGAGAATGCGTCATTCCGGCATTTTATTAGTTTTTTTTTCTTTTCTTTTTCTTTTTCTCTTTTGTTTTTCTTTTATGTTTTTTTTTATTTTGCAGTAAAAGAAATGCGACCGGATCCGATGAAGATTGCCTACGTATCACGATGCCTACGTGAATCGGATCATTACGTAGTTCGAAAAAACACAAATGAGCGTAAAAGAAACAACCTCTTTATTGTTGAAATGTTTTGTTACAAACTACATTTTGCAAAAGAAAAAGCAAACTTTGAAAGTAAACCTAGACTCAAAAATAAACTAAAAATCACCCTGATGGGAAAAACAGGCGGAAGATGCTAAGATACAGGCTTGACTTATGAAGTGCATTATGGTTTTGAAAATTGGTGTCCGCGGGGCATCGTTCGGCCTCGCCGCGGTCCTAGGTGTGAGATCCCTCTCAAGTTGCTCCAACTCATGCATAGTCTGTTTGACATAACCCATCACTGCCGAGAGGACGGTAACGTTGGACATGTTCTCGCATCATAGACATCGCCTGGTGATGGCATGGGCGATGGCCTTGATCCTATCTCTGGCTTGCTTCTTCTCTATGAGTAGGCATTTTATCTGATCGCTACATATCTTGAATACTTGAGCATCCTGTATATGCTGGTGCTTCAGTCGTCGTACTTCCAACTTCATCTGGGCTATTGAGTCGTACCAGTATCTGCTCTCAATTTGGAAACCCTTGGCCTGATTAGCTGCTTTGATCTCAAGTGTAGCCATCTCTCTCTTCATTTTAGCAATAGTTTTCTCGTAGTCGCCTTCCAATTGATTCAGGTATCGACGATGCTAATCTGCTCTTGTATCCCACTGTGCCCTGAGCTCTGCTATGACGTTTTCAGATTTCTCCAAACTATCTTGCCATTCCCTGATTTCACCTTTTAGCCTTTTTATCAACTGCTCGTCTAATCAATGCCTTGGCTGTCTATCCGCATCCACCCTTATCTGTTTGATCTAGGCTTTGAGCATTTCATTTTCTTGAATTAACCCGTTCCGCTTTCCCAGATCGGTAGCAATTTGCACGTTGTGCTCGTATTTCATACTTTCCACTTGCTGCTTCAACCTGCTGATTTCGGCGCAATAGCCTCTTTCCTTTGCTAACCAATCCCACTGTCTTTACGATGATTCGGTGAAATTCCGGATGTGGGGTCTCTTAGCCGGCCTTTCATGCTCAAATTCACTTCTATACCATGCAAGGTAACCTGGCGCCGTCTCTCCTTTGGCTCGATCCCGCACGCAAGTATCTGATTTCAAATATTGACACTCACTCCAGATTTGGCGAATCTTTGCTTCTGGGAATTGTCCGTTAGGACTTATCTCAACTGCTTGAGTGCTAAGATCTTCCTCATGAGGTACTGTCTGGCATCTTCCGAACTGTCTCAAAACTCGGCAGGGTGCGTAAGGTTGAATGCTCTTAAGCCCCATCAGTAAGAAATGAGTTTTAGCTGCAGACATATATAGGATCTCATCAACAGGCAACCATCCCAACGTCCATTGTATTTGGCTGGCAGTAAGAGCTTGAAAGAACGAGGTCCATGCCAGGACTCCTTTGGGCAAACTGATCTCTTTGGTTCTCGTGTAAGATTCTTCTATGCAGGTCTTTTCCGGGGAACCATGGCTCAAAATCTCGGAATGATGGCAGAGGTGCTCGGTCATCCATATCTGTAGGAGCAAGTTACAACCTTCGAAGAAATTTCCCCCAGCTTTACAAGCTGTAAGAGCTCGAAAGATGTCAGATACCACCATAGGCGCGAGAGTACTGTCACTTTGCGTGAGTAAAGTGCTGACGACCCCGGATATCTTCAAATCAATGTTTCCGTCTTTCCTTGGAAATACCAGAAGGCCCAGGAACATCATCATGAACGCTACCCGTCTGTGCTTGTCCCACTTCTGACGAACTCCTTTGCTGCACAGTTTGTTGATTGGATTATTGAATCCCCCCTCATGACCGTACCTATCATATATGAAGCATGGAGTACAAAATCCGGCTGCCAGATCCGGGTTGTGGACTGTTCTAGGTATCTTCAATGAATCTAGGAACCGATGTACCGTGACGACTCTTGGGGCGACCAAGTATTTTTCCCTCAAGGGAAGTTCAGTATTCCCGATGTATCCGGCCATTTCTTCCAAAGTCGGGGTGAGTTCAAAATCAGAGAAATGGAAAACATTGTGCGCCGGGTCCCAATAGGTAACCAAAGCTCTTATGATATCTCCCCGAGGCTGGATTTCCAATAAACCCACAAGACCTTTCAGATATTTCTTAACCTCATTTTGTCCTTCAACACCTAGATCATTCCACCATAGCCGTAACTTGACAGGGATTTTGGTCATTATTGAAAAATGTTCATTTTGCATCGTGCTCATCCTGCACATTTATTAAGGTGATTTTAACAAAACGAACTGACTCAAAATATTTTACAGAGGGGATCAAGTTTTGAACACGGCCTTTAAACACTTCGGGGACGAAGATTTTAAGGCTGTGTGGGTCTACTGGATAAAAATGCTAAACAAGACCCAAAGGTGGCTATTTATGCAAAGTCAACCTTCCGGCGTCCCTTTCGGGAACATTCGGCTATTTATGACAAAACAGCGTCACCCGATTTATTTACGACTCTTTTTTTTTAAAGTTTGAAACGCATTTTTTTATTTATTTATTGATTTTGGCTATTTTAGCAAAAATGGGGTTGAACCCGACGAGGGTTGCCTACGTATCTCACATCCGGTGAGAATCAAACCGGCGTAGTTCGGGCATATCATGTATCAAATAAACCTAGAAATCAAGAATAAGTATTTTTTATTATTTTTGAAAAGAGCTAAAGACTAAAGAAAATATTTATTATTATTTTTTAGGCAATATTTGGACTATTAGTCTGAATTTATAAAAAGGGGTACTACAAAAGAAACAACACATTTTTTTTTGAATTATGAATTTTCCGTTTTTTTTTTACTTTTAAATAAATACCTTCTTTTTTTTTTGATTTTTTTTATTTTGGAAATGATAAAAAAGAAAATTTTTGTATTTTTTTTAATAATTCAAACTAAGAAAACAAATTTTGTTTTTATTCTTTTTTTTTAGAAAAATTCTGGCGAGGTTTTGACACTACTTGGACATTGGTTTTATTTTTCCAAAATAAGTAATTATCTCCCTACGCTGCTATTTTCTTTTTTAGGAACCGGTCAGCATGCGGACCTGAAGCAAATAAATGCGCAAAACAGATAGGAATGCAGCAGGGTGGTCTTTTCATTTCAGGTTGCCTGTCCTAGACGGACCCAACCCCTGTGTTGAGTCCCCTAAGTCAAATGCAACATGATGCAGATAAGCGTTCCTACTAGGGATCCGGCATGAAGTCAAGTTATTCTAGGTTCGTAACCTGGGTATTTGTTCTAGACTGTGTACCCGAGCGGACAACTCGAGTCGAGGAGGGGGCTACGTACCGGGGACCCGCGAGATCGTCCGGCTTTGTAACTTGTCCGACCTCTTTCTTATTTCAGGTATTGACACTAACAGAATAGGGAGTCTCGACCAGCGAGCTTCTCCCCGGAGGTAAGAAGAGAAGGGTTTCGGCACAGTTTATATACAGTTCAGATAATATCAAAGCGGTAAAAGACAACATTTAGCACGTTATGCAAAAACATGTAATAAAGATCAGATAATAAAGCCAAATATAACAATTATTCTAAGCTCGAATTCTTGAACCCTGAACCAGTGGTTCTGGGTCATAATCCCCAGCGGAGTCGCCAGAGCTGTCACACCTCCTTTTTGCGCGCCCGCCCCGAAGGGTTAAATGCGCGAGGGAGTTTTTCCAATTTAAGTGACAATATTCGAAATGGGATTATTTATTTAATTCAGAGTCGCCACTTGGGAAAGGTTTGGCTTTTGGTGTCCCAAGTCACCGGTTTATCTTGAATCCCAAATCGAGGAAATTTTCGACTTTTCCAAATGAAGTCTGCGAACCAGAAATTCTAAGTAAGGAATTCTGTTGACCCGAGGGAAGGTGTTAGGCACCCTCGAATCCCGTGGTTCTAGCACGGTCGCTTAAATTGTTATAATGGCTAAATATCTGATTTAAATACATGTTATGACTTACGTGCTTTTATTAAGTTTAAACCGCTTTTATCATTATCACTTATTTTTATAGAATTGCAACGTCGTGAAAATGCATCTCGAACCACGTCACAATCAATGCGCCCGTGATCGTCAACACATTTGGACTTCGTTGAGATTTGGATTTGGGTCACATCAATGTGCACCCGAATTTAAGAATATGATTTAATTAAGCCGCGCCTAAAGAGTCTAACGCGTTATTATTTTTTGAGAAGGCCATGAGATTCACTAAACGGCCTAGCCCGAATTCTAAATATTATGATTAGTTGTTGAGGGCCCCGCAATTTGCATTTTTTATTTGGCGAGGCTCGTCTCATTATTTTTAAAAAAGGATAAAACCTATAATGACTACATTTCTTATTATTTTTGTTTCCAGAAATAGAAGAAGGAAAGATGTATGCTAATTGAAGTATATGTTTTGACCTAAACCGGATTACTATCAATTTCTAATTACTTATAAAATGCCAAGACGCCATACCTTACGAAATATTTTGGTTGAACAAAGAAGCTATATGGAGGTGGATGGAATGCAATACTTAATCCGAACATTTTCTCGAATCGAACTTAACTAGACTTATTTAAGCTAGGTTAAGGAAATTGAATGCTAGGCATTGTTACTAATGGGGATTCGAACATGTTCCTATATATTGCCTAACGGTCCTGATAAATGGAAAGAAAAATAACACAGAACATTATTGTGTAGGTGGAAATATTCTATCCTATGCATGTCATTAGTTGACGGGAATCCAGTCGAAAATTCTATGCCAATTATCCACACCTTCTATATATTGTACCATTACATCTTGTACTAGCAAACAACTATAAACTAAGATGCAAAAAAGCTAAACTTAATTAAGTATTGTCTAACTAATCTTTCACTACTGAATCACACACTAATCAATTTATACAAACGGAGTCAATATACCATGAGCATTACAAAACAGACATTTAAATTTTCTTCAAACTCCTTTCATTTCATGCTTTCGAACTGTTACAGTTAGCACCAAGATGGGACTCGAAATGTGTACCTGGAAATACTGAAAATGCAAAGGAGAAGAAGAAGATGGGGAAATCAGCAGCAGCAAGAAACAGGACTAGCAGTAGCAGCAGGATAGAATAGCAGCAGCAACAGGAAACAGAATAGCAGCAGCCACAACTCACAAAACAATTGGAGTGGGATCAACACCCCAACTAGACCAAGTTCTCGAGTATAACAAACAACAACCAAGCAGACTCAGTTGGGAGAAATCAGTGTTGCACAAGCAGGTCCAGATGTAGTGAAATCAAAACAACAGGAAATAATGCAACTTCTAGTTTTGTCTGTCTTAGTTATCGAACAAAATTCTTTTCCAGTTTCTGTTTCCAGAACTTCACTCTCCTAAAAGTGTCTCCTCTCAAATTACTCTGTTCTTATCAAATGTCTGTCTCTATGTGTGTGTGTGTGTATCTATCACTGTGTCTCCTTCAAAAATTCCTCACCGTGTGCCTTCCTCTATGTGTCTCCTGTCTGTGTATCTCTATCAGCTTTCTCTTTTCTCTTATATCCTCACAGTGTGTGTATTTTTTCTCCTCCCCTCTCTTAGGTCTGTCTCTATCCTCCTATGTATTTCAGCTCCCCCCTTTTTATAAGCCTCAATCTTACTCCTTTTACAGCCTGATAGACCCAAAAGAACACCCCTCCCATGTGCCCTCTTCTTTTCAGTTCCACTTAGTTATTTAAGTATTAACCCCCATCAACATTCCCTGGCAGATTTACCTTTTAAAAGGTTTAATACTTCTTAAACTAAAGCAAAGTATGAGCAGTAGAATATATCTGACAGCATATGCTGTCAAACCATTTTTAAATCAAAAGTCCTTTATGCAGGAACCAGGCTGTGCACAATGCACATGCTGTGCACAAGTGCACATGCCATCAATTCAGATTGCAGCTAACAATCTAACCTTTTATTTTCAGATTCAAACACAGCAACTATAAGTGACCCTACTTAATTCTTACTTTGATTCAAACAAAGTTGCAGCAAACAACAGGTTCAATCGTTAACATTTGAACTACTGAAATTAATTGACGACATTTGTCGACTCGACTATATTAGTTATAACACATACAGTCGTAACCAAAAATCAGACATTTAACAGTATCGACACATGATTCGAATTATACTGACTGAGCAGAGTGGTACTCGAGGAACCAATTGATCAGTCAACATTTGAAGCTCAATTATTGCACAACAAATACATGTATACACATTATCAGAACAAGTAGAAGAAGACACTCAATCAAACAACAAAGGTTCAGGCAAAATGGACAGGGCACAGTTGATAAAATTCAAAGACACAAAATCAAAACAAACATGAACAAACTTTTAGCCAATCACATGGACTAAACAGAAATAAGAAAAGAAAAAGCAAGACTCACCTCATATCTTTGAAAAATCAAAAGATTCCAACTCGGATTCGGACAGACCTTTCTTAAGGCTGAACGGGCTTTAATCGAAGTGTTTCTCAGATGAGAAACACTTCGATTAAGGTCCATTAGACCTTAATCCTTTGGTTTGAACGGATATGGACCAGTGACGAGGACCTTTAAAGTTCCAAAAAATTAGATCCGGGATTCGGGCTTCCCTGGTCAGATTCGGACCAAACCAAGCATGGTTTGGTCACGAGGGGGGTCTGGGGAGTGTCTGGTGTGAAGCTGGGGTTAAACGGTGTAGATCGAGTTTTGACTCGAATCTTCAAATGAAGATTCGAGAAGGTGGGATGGTATTCGAACTACGTGGTTAATAGGTCTGTGTTTCGGATGGCAAGGGGGTTCTATGGTGTTAGGGGCGAGGTCACCGGCGTCCGTGCCGCCGGTTTTCATGGTGAAGAGTACAGGGGCGGCTCTAGGGTTTGGGGGTTCTGGTGAAGACGACGAGGCTGGGGTTCGGATAGGGGGGCAGGGTAAGATTATGAGCTTATATAGTTAGTGGGTAGGCGGATCCTGGCCGTTGGATGAGATGTGATGAAGGGCCAGGATCCTTCAGCTCGAAAGAAACGGTGTCGTTTCATCTTTTAGAGGGTTTGGGTCGATCCGGGTGGAAACGGGTCGGGGCCATTAGTGGGTTATGGGGAGGTGATCTTGGCCGTTGATCAATCTGAGATCAACGGCCCAGATCACACTGGATTAAAACGGTGTCGTTTAGATACCCTGGGCATCCACTGGTCTGGACCGGGCAGGCCTGGGTTTTGGGCTAAATTTGTTGGGCCAATTTTTTTAAAATTGGCCCAAGTCCGAAGAAAAAGGTTTTTTTTTATTATCATTTTATTTCTTTTTTCTTCTTTATTTGAAAAATAAAACTAAGCAAAAAATCAAATTAAAATTAAATACACACTCAATATAATTATTTGCACACATACTAAAATATTTCAAGACAGGTAAAATCAACCAAAACAAGATCACGGACGAAGATGCCTATTTATGATTTTCTATTTAACGACCGGATTACGGTTCGAATTATGCATGACACACACATTTTTTGTAAATAAATAGAAAAAATAAAATGGGCAAAAGTTACAAATAAATCAACAAAGTGCCGTACAGAAATCCGAAAATTGTACAGCAGGACCAAATTTTTTTTTTTTATTCTTTTGGAGCGATTGTTGCGCAAAACAAAAATCACGTGCTCACACTATAGGCCACAAACAAAGCATTACAATCAGGAGGCATATCAACGAAAAGGGAAGTAGGGGTAGTAATGGTGGCCCAAGGCCCAAAATCTCCACCCATATACCAAACACCTCCACCTACATACCAACTCTCATCTCCCAGATATTCTCAACCTAACATTGCCTATCATACTTATAACACCCAGCCAGCCTACTATCATTCACCTCCAACTCATCCAAATTACGAGAAACCCCGACCTAACTTTGATCACAAACCACTCAGACAATACACCGCTATTGCTGAACCCATCGACCAGTTGTATGAAAGGTTGAAGGTCGTTGGTTATGTCACTCCTATTCCTGTTGTGGCAATAGAGAACTCATCCCAATGGGTCAATCCAAACAAAACATGTGCATATCATTCCGGTATGAAAGGGTACACCATTGATGAGTGCCGAACATTGAAAGATAAAATTCAGACATTGATTGATAGCAAGATCATACAGGCCAAAGAAGCTACACCTAACGTCCGCAACAATCCTCTCCCAGATCATAGGGGCGGTAGGATACATTTGATAGAGATAGATGAGGAATGGGATCTTGAGGGGCCAATCAGTCTTATTCGGGAAGAAGATGACTTTAAACCTGCAGTCACACTCACTCCTATTGTGGTGCAGACATAGTCACCAGTCGAGGTTGAAGTAGCCACATTGGTTCCATTTGAGGTAGAGGTAGCTCCACCTACAGCCACAACTGCTCCATTTGAGGTAGAAGTGGCCACACCTTTCATAGTGAAAGTATCAATCACACCTCCTTTCAAATCCAAAGCCATACTTAGGATTACATTGCCGAAGCTAGGCGAAAGGGAAAGACAAAGATGGAAGAATCTGATGCTACACAAAGAATAACCAGAACGAGAAGGGTCTATACACCTGAACACTTGGGAGGATCAAGCAAGGAGGCTTTCTACTAAGCAACCTGTCATTGAAATGAGACCGAATGATTTTTGGAGGAAAGTACAGGCGAGGGAATACTCCGCTGTCGATCATTTGAACAAAATCCTTGCCCAGATATCCATCTTATCATTATTGCAAAATTCAGAGGCGCACAAGAATTCTTTGATGAAGGTGTAGAATGAAGCTTATGTGCCTAACAACATCACCTGCGGAGAAATGGCCAACATGGTAGGGCATGTGTTGGAAAGTCATAAGATTACCTTCCACGAGGATGAATTACCGCCCGAAGGTTTAAGTCACAACCGGCCATTGCACATCACGGTGCAGTTTGAAGATAAATTCGTTGCTAGGGTCCTGATAGATGGAGGTTCAAGCCTCAACATTTGCCCATTGTCTACTCTGAAAAGATTGGGCAATGGTTTTCGTGAGATACGGGCAGGAAGTATGAACGTGAAAGCCTTTGATCGGTCTCAAAAGGCCACAATTGGGGAGACTAATCTTTGTTTGCAAATGGGGCCAACTTGGTTCGGTGTTGAATTCTAAGTGCTTGACATATCAGCTACAATCAATCTTTTATTGGGTCAACCTTGGATATATGCCGCTGGGGCTGTGGCTTCCACGCTACACCAAGCTGTGAAGTTCGAATGGAACTATCAGGAAGTGATCATTCACGGAGATGGAACTAATCCTATTTACACCAGTCAAACCATCCAGGTTATCAGGAATAGAAGAAGACTAGGAGGGGAAAATTATCACCACATCGAACATATCAATGCAGTTAAGAAAGACAAATAGTGGAGTAACAAAATAGAAAGCATATTGGCATGGTCTGGGTATGAACCCGACGAATGGCTTGGGAAGAATCTCCAGGGCATTACTAAACCAATACAGCTGAAACGCCAGGGTACAACCTTCGGGCTCGGATACCAGTATACATGGCAAGAGTATGATGATTGGTCGCCTCCATGGCGTGGTCCTTATTACCCTCTCGAGCAACCAGTGCCACATCTGGGTCAGACTTTTCAATAGGTTGATACGATATAGGGAACGACAGAGGAAGAAGCTTTAGCTGGGCTGAGGAATTTGTTCCTAGAGGACGAGGACATGGATTGCAGTGCAATAATTGAGGAAGAGGGGGAAGAAGGCCTTACCATTCAGACTGTGGAAAAGGGAGTTGTTCTCAGGAACTGGACTGCCACACCATCCCGGGCCCGCCGAGTCCCTGGGTAGCTTGGCATTTAGCCTAATTTATTTCTATAGCCATGCTAGGCATTTCAGATGTTTTCAGTAATTTTGTTTTAAAAACACATTTTGTTTCAAAATAATTTCTTGCTTCATCGAGCCGTACTTGTTTTGGATATTTTCAAATTTAATCAATGCATTGCTATTTATTATTCATTATTATCTTTCATATTTTCTTTCTACAACGTTATTATTACTTTTCCTGATGAACTGATGACTGTGACATGTAATGAGACAACACAACATAAGGATAGTGACTCGGAGGAAGAAGATGAAATACCTGAGGAAATTGTCAGAGAGGTTGAGAACTTTGAGAATAAACCTAAGTCCAACCTGGACGAAACCGAAGCAGTAAATTTGGGAGACGCCGAGACCGTCAAGGAAACTCGTGTAAGCATTCACTCATCACCACCAGAGAAAGAGGAGTATGTTCATTTCTTGAAGGAATATAAGGATATCTTTGCATGGTCATATGATGAGATGGCCAGTCTAAGCATATCCATAGTGGCTCACAAGTTGCCTACCAATCCAATGTGTCTGCCAGTGAAGTAGAAACTCAGAAAATTCAAACCAGACATGAGCCTAAAAATCAAGGAGGAGGTCACTAAGCAGATCAAGGCCAAAGTCCACAGGGTAGTTGAGTACCCAACCTGGTTAGCCAACATTGTACCAGTTTCGAAGAAAGATGGGAAAGTTAGAGTATGTGTGGACTATTGAGATTTAAATAGGGCAAGTCCCAAGGACAACTTTCCACTACCAAACATACATATCCTAATCGACAATTGCGCCAAGCATGAACTCCAATCCTTTGTAGATTGCTTCGTGGGTTATAACTAGATCTGGATGGATGAAGAAGAGAACAACTTTCACCATGGGGAGTATACTGCTATAAGATGATTCCATTCGGTCTAAAGAATGTTGGGGCTACTTACATGAGAGCCATGATAACCATCTTTCATGATATGATACACAAGGAAATAGAGGTGTATGTTGACGACGTCATCATCAAGTCCAAGAGGGCCGCAGATCACATAGCGGATTTGAGAAAGTTCTTTGACAGGCTAAGGAGGTACAATCTAAAATTGAACCCTACAAAATGTGCATTCAGGGTTCCCGCAGTAAAGTTGTTGGGATTCATTGTCAGCCGCCAGGGAATCGAGTTGGACCCATCCAAAGTTAAGGCAATTCAAGAGTTACCGCCACCAAAGAGCAAGAAGGACGTGATGAGCTTCCTGAGATGTCTCAACTATATCAGTCACTTCATAGCACAATCCACAGTCATATGTGAACCTATTTTCAATATATTGAGAAAAGATGCTGAAACGAGTTGGACCAAAGATTGCTAGAAGGCTTTTGACAAAATCAAAGAATACATGTCCACACCACCAATCCTAGTCCCACCGTAACCTGGGAGACCTTTGCTACTCTATCTATCTGTATTAGATGGAGCTTTCGGATGTGTTTTGGGACAACATGACGAGTCCCGTCGTAACCTGAGAGACCTTTGTTACTCTATCTATCTGTATTAGATGGATCTTTTGGATGTGTTTTGGGACAACATGACGAGACAGGGAGAAAGGAGCAAGCCACATACTACTTGAGTAAGAAGTTCACACCCTATGTAGCACGATACTCTCTTCTAGAGCACACTTGTTGTGCTTTGACCTGGACAACTCAGAAATTGAGGCATTACTTCTATGCCTATACCATATACCTCATATCTAGGATGGACCCTCTAAAGTACATCTTTCAGAAGCCCATGCCGACTGGAAAATTAGCCAAGTGGCAAATACTGTTAAGTGAGTTCGACATCGTCTATGTAACTCAGAAGGTTGTCAAAGGACAAGCATTGGTAGACCATCTTGCTGAAAATCCTATGGGAGGGGAATACTAACCTTTGAAAACTTATTTTCCCAACGAAGACATATCATTCGTAGGAGAGAACATTACTGAAGCTTACGATGGTTGGAGGATGTTCTTCGATGGAGCTGCAAACTTTAAAAGAGTGGGCATTGGAGCGGTTTTGGTATAAAAACGGGTCAACACTACCCTGTATCTGTGAAGCTTAGGTTTCCATGCAGCAACAACATGGAGGAATATGAGGATTGCATCATGGGACTCAATCTAGCCATCGATATGAATATATAGGAGTTACTGGTGATTGGAGATTCAGATCTTTTGGTACATCAGGTTCAAGGACAGTGGGCTACGAAGAACACCAAGATACTACCATACTTGTATCATGTGCAGGAATTGATAAAAAGATTCACAAAGATAGAATTCAAACATGTACTCAGAATTCAAAATGAGTTTGCAGACGCACTGACCACTTTATCATCAATGATACAACATCCAGACAAGAATTTCATTGATCCCATCCCGGTGAGGATCCACAATCAACCGGCTTACTGTGCTCATGTTGAAGAAGAAATAGATGGGAAACCCTGGCTATCCATAAGATGCGAAGGCTATCCAATCACTTCTTCCAAAGCGGAGGGACCCTGTATAGAAGAACCTCTGATCTTGGGTTGTTAAGGTGTGTTGACGCAAAGGAAGCTTGCAGATTGCTCGAAGAAATACATGCCGGAACTTGTGGACCACATATGATGGTTTGTTCTAGCCAAGAAAATACTCAGAGCCGGATATTTTTGGATGACCATTGAGACAGATTGCATCTGGTACGTATAGAAATGCCACCAATGTCAGGTATATGTAGACATGATAATGGTACCACCTAATGAGCTCAACGCAACAAGTGCACCTTGTCTTTTTTCTGCCTGGGGAATGGATGTCACTGGTCCGATCGAGCTCGCTAATTCAAATGGGCACAGGTTCATTTTAGTGGCCATTTACTACTTCACAAAATGGGTAGAGGCTGCGTCCTACAAAGCTGTAGCCAAGAAAGTCGTCGCAAACTTTGTCAAGGATCGTATTATTTGCCGATTCGGAGTTCCCGAGTCTATTATCACTAATAATGCCGCCAATCTCAACAGTGACCTGATGAAAGTCACGTGTGAAACCTTCAAAATCATGCACGAAAACTCTACAGCATACATACCCCAAATAAATGGAGTTGTGCAAGCTGCTAACAAGATTATCAAGAAGATACTAAGGAAGATGGTAGAAAACCAAAAATAATGGCATGAGAAGTTACCCTTTTCCCTATTGGGGTACCCCACTACAGTCTGCACATCAACTGGGGCAACTCCCTATTTATTCGTTTATGGTACCGAAGCTGTCATTTCAGCTGAGGTAGAAATCCCTTCTTTAATAATCATACAGGAAGCCGAACTCAGTGATGCAAAATGGATAAGAAGTTGTTATGAGCAAATTTCCCTTATAAATGGGAAAAGAATGAATGCAGTATGCCACGGTTAGCTTTATCAGAACAGAATGTCCAGAGATTTCAACAAAAGGGTCAAACCAAGGGAGTTTGCACCAGGACAATTGGTATTGAAGAAGATCTTCCCGCATCAAGATGAAGCCAAAGGAAAATTCTCTCCCAAATGGCAAGGTCGCTACATGGTTCACGGGGTACTAATAGGAGGAGCACTCATACTTGCAGAAATGGACGGAAAAGTTTGGCCGAAACCAATCAATTTAGACGCAATCAAGAGATACTATGTTTAGATTGTTTACCTTCCTTCATCTGATGTAATTGAACTATGCTTGACCTAATTCTCGTTTAAGAGGGGATACGTTGGTAGCCCTGTGGGTTCGGTCATACAATAATAAAATTTTCATTTTCCCCCAGAACAAGAAACTGGGGTAGAATTTTGATGAGGACCCTCAAAATTCTGGAGCAAGTCTAGCCAACACCATCATACGCCAAACAGTCAGAAATTGGTTAAGAAACTAAGGTAGATTTTTGAGAAGGATTCTCAAAATTCCGGAGAAGTTTTAGCAAGTTTCGTCACTCGCAAACGGTTGAAGGGTCATTTACCAAATTGGGGCAAAATTTTGAGGAGGACCCTCAAAATTCTAAAATAAGAAAAGCTGCATTGTCTCTGAAATGTGTTACAGTCACAAGTTCATCTAAAATTACTTGATATTTCACTATGTTTTCTGAAAAATAACTCCAGTTTTATCAATAAATGCATATTTTCGAAAACTCTATTTTCGTGACAGCCAGGTGTTACCTAGGGCAGGATGATAGTTCTTTTGATGATAAATTCTGAGCCTTCCTCTTTCCTCGAAAATGAAGGCAACAACAACATGCTAGAAGTTCAAACTGAGGTAATGAGGCATGAATGGCAAAGGCAAATAACAAGGCAAGTATTTCTACATCTAAAGGATAATTGGGATCCACATGGGCTTGCAAATCAAAACAACATTGGAGATGGAAGCAACAACAAGTAATTCCAATAAAGATCTGGATAGAAGCAACCAAAAATGAAGATGCAAACAAGCAGGGATACAAAAGGATCATATGGGTACATGTACAACTGTTCTGGACAATGGGTAGCAAGGATCAAAAGAAAAATATTGTCAAATGCAAGATTAGTTGGACAATGAATGTTAAATGCAATGGTTGGAAGAAAACTAATGGGACTAAAGCTATAAGCGTGCACACGTACTATGTAGCAGGACTGAGCCTAAAAAGTATAATTCAAAAGATTATACATCATCACAGTAGGTGCTCTTTTAGTATGCAAATTGTACTATCAATGTGGAGTATTTTTCTAAACATTGGTAATAAGATTTATGTAGCACTCATATTTTACTTATTACATCGTTTAAGACCTTCTGAATTTTGTAATTGTTGTAATTTTCTCTTTTGATTTATATATAAAAAACTAGCCTTAGGAACTTGCTTAGAGGATTTCAAAAAAAAAGGTGTTACCTAGGGCAACTCAAACAAGGCCTCCAGAACAGAGCGGAGCAAAGCCAGCAGATGAAGGCACGAGCCAACCTCCCCTTACAAAACTTATAATTTTTATTTGGACGCAGGCATGGTGAACATAGCAGAAGTATTCGCAAACATACACATACCAAAGTCCTAACGATCAGGCCAACAGACGCAAATATATCTCCAGCTAAGAACTATTCTATTCTTATTTGTTCTCTGCATGAGGCTAAGCCTTGCCTTCATATTTGCATAAGGCTAAGCATTGCCTTCTCCTTGCATGAGACTAAGCCCTGTCTCAAATCTTGCATGAGGCTAAGCCTTGCCCCTATATTTGGATAAGGCTAACCATTGCTGTCTCTTTGCATGAGACTAAGCCCTGTCTCAAATCTTGCATGAGGCTAAGCCCTGCCTTCACATTTGCATAAGGCTAAGCATTGCCTTCTCTTTGCATGAGACTAAGCCCTGTCTCAAATCTTGCATGAGGTTAAGCCCTGCCTCTACATTTGCATAAGGCTAAGCATTTCCTTCTCTTTACATGAGACTAAGATCTGTCTACAATCTTGCATAAGGCTAAGCATTGCCTTACCTTTGCATGAGACTAAGCCCTATCTCAAATCTTGCATGAGTCTAAGCCCTGCCTCCATATTTGCATAAGGCTAAGCATTTCCTACTTTTTACATGAGACTAAGATCTGTCTACAATCTTGCAAGAAGCTAAGCCCTGCCTCCATATTTGCATAAGGCTAAGCATTGCCTTCTCTTTTCATGAGACTAAGCCCTGTCGCAAATCATGCATGAGTCTAAGCCCTGCCTCCATATTTGCATAAGGCTAAGCCTTGCCTTCTCTTTGCATGAGACTATGCCCTATATCAAATCTTGCATGAGGCTAAGCATTGTCTTATATTTACATGAGACTAAGACCTATCTCAAATCTTGCATGAGGCTAAGCCCTGCCTCCACATTTGCATAAGGCTAAGCATTGACTTCTCCTTGCATGAGACTAAGCCCTGTCTCAATTCTTGAATGAGGCTAAGCCTTGCCTCCATATTTGGATAAGGCTAAGCATTGTCATCTCTTTGCATAAGACTAAGCCCTGTCTCAAATCTTGCATGAGGCTAAGCCCTGCCTCCACATTTGCATAGGGCTAAGCATTGCCTTCTCTTTGCATGAGACTACGCCCTGTCTCAAATCTTGCATGAGGCTAAGCCATGCCTCCACATTTGCATAAGGCTAAGCATTTTCTTCTCTTTACATGAGACTAAGATCTGTCTCCAATCTTGCATGATGCTAAGCCCTGCCTCTATATTTGCATAAGGCTAAGCATTGCCTTCTCTTTGCATGAGCCTAAGCCCTGTCTCCAATCTTGCATGAGGCTAAGCCTTGCCTCCATATTAGCATAAGGCTAAGCCTTGCCTTCTCTTTGCATGAGACTAAGCCTTATCTCAAATCTTGCATCAGGCTAAGTCATGCCTCCATATTTGCATAAGGCTAAGCATTGCCTTCTCTTTAAATGAGACTAAGCCCTGTCTCAAATCTTGCATGAGGCTAAACCCTGCCTCCACAGTTGCATAAGGCTAAGCATTGCCTTCTTTTTGCATGAGACTAAGCCCAGTCTCAAATCTTGCATGAGGCTAAGCCCTACCTCCATATTTGTATAAGGCTAAGCATTGCCTTATCTTTGGGACTAAGCATTGTCCCTCCCCGTATAAATGTTGCTCTATTCTTGGCACTATCTTCTTCCCTCGGGCTAAACTTTTCCCAAAACGACTAAGCTTTGTCTTGCTATCACTTTTTATCATATCTATGCACTTCATGGGCCGACATATAGCCAATCTATCTAAAGGCATCATAGTCCGAAGGCATCATCCTCAAAGCCTGAAGACACCATGTCATGGCCTGAGGATCTCTCAATACTTGCACATCATTATTCAAAGGCGTCATGGTTCAGAGGCACCATCCTCATGGCCCAAGAACATCATTTCATGGCCTGAGAATCTTCTATCTTGCAATTCATGGCCTAGGACATCATAGTCTTAGGACGTCATCCGCACCGTCCAAAGACAATCTTTCATGGTCCAAAGGGAATTTGCATCATCTATATACTCGCATGCATTGTGTTTTAAGTTTTGTATGAAATCCAGGAAGTAACCGTTCTTCAAATAGTAGTAGCCTTCGCTTCGGTTTCCGCTCATACCATTTTCACTTTGCCATTATAACTGATTCCCATTAATAACCCACCTTACTCTATGATATCCAGCTATCTTCCCTATAATACATCCGTTACACTCCAGACTCACCCTTCACAAAAGAACGTTTGCTGAAACTGGCCACCATTCCTATAACGACTCCATCAGCTTCATTCACCGGTGGATGCAGAACTACTGTTACGCGGCGCCTTCCTGAGATTCCTTGGAAGGGCGACGTAAGGCTAAGCAACTGATGTCAGTGCAGTTGTTGTCCGCCAACTGAGGTCCCCTCCGTACGCTAGACTAGATTGTCAGTGCCGTACGGGAAAACCAATGTCAAGAGAAATTGAGAGAACAGGAATGAGAATTGAGAATGAAAGAAAGCTTGATTGCATTAATGAAAGCTATTACAGAAAGGAAATGCGGTGTCGAGGGGGAGAGACACCAGTACAGAGAATTGTTTGCTTGCTAGAAAGTTTTGATTGTTTGGTCCCCCTTAATAATGCTTAAAAAAATAATCCAAAGCTACAAGACTAGACTTGATTAAGCTAGAGAAACATAATGAAATTACATGGAATAAAACTACTCTATATTTACAATGAAAAAGACTTAGTTTGCTATAAGGCAGAAAACAGGGCCGTTGTCGGCAGCATAGTCTTTGGCATCAGGATCTGCGCGCGCGGCATTGTCTGCGCGCGCGGCGCTGTTGGCATCTGCCTGCGGTTGGGCGCTGGCGAGGGATATCGGTGGGGCGACAGAGGCACATGCGCGCTTGTCACTTGGCGCGACCAAGACCACGGGGCCGTCCGTGGCGCTAGGCATTGGAAGGCTTGCTAGGACGCCACGGGGCGCGCCCAAGGGGTCATGGGGCACGGCTGGAAAGCCGCCCATGACATTCTCCCCCACCTGAGTTGGCGACGTCCTCGGCGCCTTACTTGCAAGATAATCTTCAATTAGGCTCTTGTAGGCTTTGAGGTTTGTTCCCCTCTCCCAAGTGTTCTCCTCTGTATCACAGCCCTGCCATTTCACCAAGAACTCCTGGTGATCTTTCCTTGAGGCATGAATCACTCTATCATCAAGGATAGCTTCAACACGCCTTTTCCCGGTTGAATTGGGCCCTCGAATACTGGGTATTGTGAGCTGGCTCCTTGAAGGATCCTCTGTATCTTCCCGAAAAGGTTTCAGGAGGCTGACATGAAAAACAGGATGAATTTTCCACCAAGCTGGGGTATCCACCCGGTATGCAACTTTCCCAATACGCCTTTCAATGGACAAGGGTCCAATATATTTTTGCAATAAGCGAGGGTCATGGACCCCTGCAAATAAGTAACGTTTTGGAATTTTGACCATCACTTTGTCTCCTACTTGGTATTCAACAAAGCGACGATTCTGATCAGCATGCCTCTTCATCCGCTTTTGAGCCTTGACAAGATAGCTCCGCACTATCTCCAAATTTTGCTTCCACTCTTTAGAGAAGCTAGCAGCTCGAGGAGATTTAGACATATTTGGTGCATTGACGGTGTGTGGGAGTAGCGGTTGCTGTCCGGTAACAATTTCAAAAGCGCTTTTGTTTGTACTAGAGCTCTTTTGTGAATTGAAACACAGTTGAGCAGCATCCAGAAGCTTCACCCAATTCTTCTGCGATCCGGTTACAAAATGACGCAAATATTCCTCCAACATACCATTGAACCGCTCCGTCTGGCCATCAGATTGCGGATGAAAACTTGAGCTGTGATTCAGCTTCGACCCAAGACACTTAAAGAGTTGGGTCCAAAAGTTGCTAGTGAAGCGTGAGTCACGATCACTAACAATATCTTTGGGTAGGCCCCAATATTTGACGACATGAGAGAAGAAGAGTCGAGCTGTATCTTCTGCTGATATATATTGTGGGGCAGCAATAAAGGTAGCATATTTGGAAAACCGATCTACCACAACCAAGATAGTTGTTAGATCTCCGACCTTGGGCAATCCGGTGATGAAATCCAGGGAAACACTTTCCCAAGGTCTCTTTGGGACAGCTAGTGGTTCCAAGAGTCCCGCCTGTGTTAAGCGGTCTGACTTGTCCTTCTGGCATACTAGACAAGTCTTCACATACTGAGCAACGTCATCGGCCATTTGAGGCCAATAATATGCACGGCGAAGTAACGCCATGGTGCGTTCTTCACCGGGATGGCCGGCCCACAGAGTATCATGACATTCCGCTAGAAGAGTCCTTCGTAGATCTCCTCCTTTAGGAACATAAAGTCGGTTCCCTTTCACTTTCAGAAAACCATCTTCCATGTAGAACTGGCGAGTCTTGCCTTGTCCTACCAAATCAACCAAATACTGTGAAGCAGGATCTCTGATGAGTAGATCTTGTATCTGGTCCTTGATGGAGGTGGCTACCTCGCTCCCCCTTAGGGTGGCGAGTAAGCACACTGATGCTAGATCAGCTCTCCGACTGAGCGCATCAGCAACATGATTGGTCTTCCCACTTCGGTATTCCAGGTTGAAGTGGAATTCAGCTAGGAGTTCCTGCCACCTGGCCTGTCGACCATTCAACTTCGGCTGGGTCATGAAATGGCTAACAGCTGTGTTGTCTGTCTTGACCACGAACGGGGTTCCCAGCAGATAGTGCCTCCAGAGGCGCAAGCAGTGGACGACAGCCAATAATTCTTTCTCATGGGCGGCATAGCGCCGCTCTGCATCTTTTAGCTTCCGGCTCTCGTACGCCACAGGATGCCCTTCTTGTAGCAAGACGCCACCGAGGGCATAGTCAGATGCATCTGTTTGTACTTCGAATGGCTTGGCCAGATCAGGAAGGGCCAAGACGGGGCTACTAGACATAGCCGCTTTCAATGCGTTAAAGGCCTCCGCTCGCTTGGGTCCCCATTCCCAAGGCGTGATCTTCTTGAGGAGTTCTGTCAATGGTACTGCAATGAGGGAGTAGTTTTTCACGAATCGCCGATAGAAATTGCATAGACCAAGGAACGCCCTCAAGGCGTGGATATCCTTAGGTGGCGGCCAATCTGTGATTGCCTGAATCTTCTGCTGGTCCATCTTGATCCGCCCTTCCCCAATGACATGTCCGAGGAAGTCAATTTGCTTTTGAGCAAAGGAGCACTTAGATAGCTTCGCATATAGTTCATGCTCCCGCAATCGAGCTAGGACCTTCCGCAAGTGCATCAGGTGTTCCTCCAATGTTTGGCTATATACCACAATGTCATCCAAGTAGACCACCACGAATTCATCAATGTACTCCCGGAAGACTTGGTTCATCAAAGTGCAAAATGTAGCTGGGGCGTTAGTCAAGCCGAATGGCATAACTAGGAAATCGTACGACCCATATCTTGTCACACAGGTCGTCTTGTGCTCATCACCCTCTGCAATCCGAACTTGCCAATAACCTGTCTTCAGGTCTATTTTGGTGAACACTGTCGCACCACCCAGTCTATCGAACAAGTCTGCCATTAACGGAATAGGGTACTTGTTCTTCACAGTAATTTTGTTTAGAGCCCGATAGTCCACACAGAGTCGTAGACTACCATCATGTTTCTTTTGGAATAGCACAGGGGACCCGTATGGGGATTTGGAGGGCACGATAATCCCTGTGTCTAGCATTTCCGTCAATTGTCTCCGAAGTTCGGTGAGTTCGGGTTGTGACATTCTGTAAGGCGCCCGGGCAGGTGGCTTCGCGCCCGGCACCAGCTCAATTTCATGATCCACAGTGCGCCTAGGCGGTAGTCGCTTTGGCATGTCTTGTGGCATGACATCTTCAAACTCTAGTAGTAGCTCCTTCACGGGTTCAGGAATGGGACCCGAGGAGCATTCTACATCTTCGATGCAGAGGGTTGCCAGGAACGTAGGTTCGTTTCTTTTGACCCCCTTCTTCAACTGCAAGGCCGAGATGTTTTCAACGGCCATCTTCATGGGCATGCACGGGATAACGCAGGGCTTGGCCCCGTTTGCTCCCATCATCAGTAACATGTCAGCATACGGTACAGGCATGGTGTTGGTTTGCCTCAGGAATTCCAATCCAACTATCAACTCGAAGTCATCTATGATCACCACGCGCAAGTTGAATTTTCCTTCGTAAGGGCCAAGCTTCATCGGTACTTCTTTGGCTATTCCACCCACTGGCTGGGGAGGTGAGTTGATAGCCTTGACACGGCCTCTACCTTTCCCTACGACTAGACCAAGGCGCTCCACCTGAGTCGAGGCTAAGTAGTTGTGGGTAGCACCCGTGTCTACCATGGCCCGAATGGGCTTGCCATTCACCTTCATCTCAACGAACATTAAGGTCCTCTCGTGCTTAAGAGGAGTCTCATCATCCGCCTTCTTTTTCCCTTTCTTGGTGACGGGACATGGGTCCTTCTTCTTACGGATACCAGCACTAGTCTCTGCTAATGCCTCAGAAATGGAGCCAACAATTGCATTGAAGGCACCTACGGGTTCAGTCTGATCCGCATCGTCTGAATCGTCATCCTGTCCCATCATCAAAAGTCTGATGGGCATTCATCTGTGCATGTGGGCACTCATTGTTCCAATGTGGTCCGCCACAATGACGGCACCCTGAAGGAGGCTTCCTCCCCCGATCATTGTTGTTAGATGCAGCACTGTTGCTGCCTGTGGAGGGAGCCTTAGGTTTGGTTGAGTTCCGATCTCCCCCACTTCTGCTAGGGCCACCATTGCTAGACTGGCCCCCTTTGAATCCCGCTCGGGTAGGCGGTTGAGGCCTATCCTTCCGAGCTTCCATTTGATAGTCCCCAAGGCATTCAGCTGCTTGGATCGCCTTGGGCAGGGTATCTACCCGTTGCCTTTGTAGCTCCATACGGGCATAAGGTTTCAGCCCTTCTAGGAAAGTGAAGAGCTTGTCTTTGTCCCCCATGTCGCGTATGCTTAGCATGAGCGCGGAGAATTCCCGCACGTAGTCCCGCACAGATTTGGTCTGACGGAGCTCCCGTAGCTTTCTCCTTGAATTGTATTCAACATTTTCGGGGAAGAATTGTAGGCGGATGGCTGCCTTCAGTTCTGCCCATGTTTCGAGAGCATCTTCACCGGCCTTGATGGCTTCGTATTTCACCCGCCACCAGAGTTTAGCATCACCCTGAAGATACATGGCAGCAGTTGCTACCTTCTTGGCTTCTTCTAGGCCCCCAACAGCATCAAAATATTGTTCGACATCAAAAATGAAGTTCTCCACTTCCTTGGCATTCCTAGCTCCACTGTATGGCTTTGGCTCAGGAATTTTCAATTTTTGTGTCGCGGAGGTGGGGTTTGCAGCGCCCCCGACCTGGTTTCCACCGCCTCGCAGTAGGCCCTGTAAGGCAGCATTGACAACATTGAGCTTGTCTGTCAAGTCGTCAATAGTTTGTTGCATGGCAGTCACCCTATCTGCCTCTTGTGCCCTGTAAGCTAAATCCTCGGCACGCTCCTGTTGGAGTCCCTCGAATTTGCCAAAAATTTCGGCTGCCTCTGTGGCTGCCGTTTGCCGATCTCCCTCGGAGTCACGACTGATGTTTTCTATGTCAACTTCGGCCTGGAGCACCCTGCGGTCCAGGTCATCCAACCTTTGCCCTAGGCTGGTTCTTAGTTCAGGCACCGTATCCATGATGGGCAGTAATCCGTCAACCGTCTGTTCAAGGGCCGCAATGCGGTCCCCATGATTCACCATGGTCAGAAATGGTGGTAATGGCAATGCGTTCCCTCGTCCGATGTCGAGCCTAGGCTCTGATACCAACTGTTACGCGGCGCCTTCCTGAGATTCCTTGGAAGGGCGACGTAAGGCTAAGCAACTGATGTCAGTGCAGTTGCTGTCCGCCAACTGAGGTCCCCTCCGTACGCTAGACTAGATTGTCAGTGCCGTACGGGAAAACCAATGTCAAGAGAAATTGAGAGAACAGGAATGAGAATTGAGAATGAAAGAAAGCTTGATTGCATTAATGAAAGCTATTACAGAAAGGAAATGCGGTGTCGAGGGGGAGAGACACCAGTACAGAGAATTGTTTGCTTGCTAGAAAGTTTTGATTGTTTGGTCCCCCTTAATAATGCTTAAAAAAATAATCCAAAGCTACAAGACTAGACTTGATTAAGCTAGAGAAACATAATGAAATTACATGGAATAAAACTACTCTATATTTACAATGAAAAAGACTTAGTTTGCTATAAGGCAGAAAACAGGGCCGTTGTCGGCAGCATAGTCTTTGGCATCAGGATCTGCGCGCGCGGCATTGTCTGCGCGCGCGGCGCTGTTGGCATCTGCCTGCGGTTGGGCGCTGGCGAGGGATATCGGTGGGGCGACAGAGGCACATGCGCGCTTGTCACTTGGCGCGACCAAGACCACGGGGCCGTCCGTGGCGCTAGGCATTGGAAGGCTTGCTAGGACGCCACGGGGCGCGCCCAAGGGGTCATGGGGCACGGCTGGAAAGCCGCCCATGACACTACACATGACCTGATTCTTGTAAAACCAGGGCTATGTAGGCAACTCAAATACTAGGGTTCGGCCTATATTTTTTTAAAACACCCACTTGGTCAAAATCGGTCATTATTTCTTTAACCAAAAACACTTTCATCCTTTCCGGGTAAATAGAGGCAGCTGTTGATACCCAATTTTTCCCTCATATATTTTAAAATATGCACACACACTTTCAAAATATTGTACATGCATTTTCAATCATGCACAAGTATTTTTACAATTATTTTATAAATTTTCAAGGCCCTAAATCCATTTATTTCTACAATTTTTAATTACATGAATGTACAAAATTATCCCTCATATTATTTTATGATGATTTAATCATCTAAATTCATCATTTATGGTCATATGAGTGTTCAAATATTTTAATTGTATTTATTTATAATTACATTTATATTCTTAAGACTAGAATTGTATATTTTGCAAAAATAGCTCCTACATACGCATAACTACATTATCTATACGGAAAATAAATTTTTATATTTTTATAATATTGAATAATTATTTTAAATCACTTTCATGCTTGAAAATTATTTTTTATTATTTAATTAGCTATTTTTAAAATTGTTATTTAGTAAAATGGATATTTAACAAATAGCCTTTTTAATTCCTGTAATATTTCGGACCTAACCCACTATATTAACCCAAACCCTAAACAAATACCATCCCAATTCACCCCCAAGCCCAACCTGCCTACCCGACCTAATAACCTCATCCAATCGTGGTTGTTGATCCTTTAGATCAACGGTCCACATTAGCCCTTACCATTTTTAATGATAACTGTCACACCTCCTTTTTTTACTTACACCCCCGGAAGGGGTATAAGGGGAGCTTTTTTCAATTTAAAGTGACAATCGAAACGGAATTATTTATTTATTAAATTCAGAGTCGCCACTTGGGATAATTTTATGGTGTCCCAAGTCACCGGTTCAAATCCCGAATCAAGGAAAAGATTGACTCTGTATTACAGTCCGCGAACCAGAAATCCGGGAGAAGGTGTTAGGCATTCCCGAGTTCCGTGGTTCTAGCACGGTCGCTCAACTGTTATATTCAGCTTAATTATCTTATTTTAAACAATTATGAACCTATGTGTAAATTTTAACTTTTAACCGCTTTTTAATTATTTTTAGGAAGATTCAACATTATCTAAAACATGCCACATGAAATTCACCCGCGGTCCATGACACATTCTATTTAACGTTGTTGAGATTTGGATTTGGGTCACATGAAATGCACACCCGAATTTAGTATTACGTATCACAACTACGTCACGGGAACCGTATCCGTAGCTATGATAATTTTAATATAACGCGCCTAAAGCAACTAGCGCATCTAAATTATTTTCTTAATCTTTGAGATTGTTGTGAGGTCAGGGGTGAACAATATAATTTACTCCAAAACCTTGTATACTTGCCCAAATTTAAAACTAGTAACATTTTATTTTTCTACTACTCACGAGAATTTTTTTTTTCACAAAAAGGTTAAATATCCAACAAACATGGGAAGCAAATGCAATATACTATTGCAACATTTACAATTACTATACCATTAATATAAAATACAGAGGCATCTTCCACGGCAAAATCTAATGAATCATAAAGTCCTTCTACCAAATAACGGAAAATTTGAAGGAAAAGATATAATTATTTGCAAGATTTCAAAACATGCAAGAGAGGACAATTCAGGCATTAGACACTGACTGACAAAACCAATAAAGCAGAAGGCTAAAAAATAGAAGGCACAGGACCAAGCTAATCAAAGAAGAGAAACAGACCATTTATATAGGAAATTCGACGAGCAACTCGACCAAGCTAAACCAGCAACAAGGAATTCCACAACAACCTCTACAGCTTGTGAAAATCCAACAAGAAGAGAAATTGAGTTTTTGAAATCAGTGTTCTTTAAATCTTTGAAGATCCCAAGTTTTCTTCATGTTTTCGGATTTTTCCAGATCTAACTCTGTATTTTTAGCTATTACTATGGTGTTTTCCTTCTGGGGTAGAGATGAAGGTGCTTTAGGGGAAGTTCTGGCCGTGGGTCTCTTGATCTCTAATATGTGTCTTTGAATTGGGGGTCAGCAGTCGTTTGGAGACGATAGAGGAAGCAGTCTTTTCTATGGCTGCTGGTGAATTTCCAAAAAGCCAGAGAGAGGCGTTAGGTTGTAGCCCTTTTCTTTTTGGGAATTGGGGTCTGGTCGTTGCTTCTGAGATGGAGTCATAGCTGAAGCTTTCTTTTTGAGTGTTGAGCTAGATCTAAGAATTGAAAACTTTTTTTGGGTAGGGTTTCTATAATTGGGTATTTTATATGAAGGTGGGAGAGATAATGACCACTGAATTAAAAGAAAATAGGTGGCTAGGTTTAAATCTTGCACTTAAGTGGGCTAATGGGTTGGGAAGAATGGGTTAAGGGTAATTGGGTTGGACCATGTCTTTTTGTGTTTCAATTTTGGGCTAAGAAGACTCCAAAAATTATTAATTAAAACCATAGCTAAATCCCCTTAATATAAGATAACTATACTACATGATGCAAAAATAAATTCTAATTAATTAAACTAAACTATATTAAAACATGAAACTATTATATATATATATATTGTATTATTTCAAGATTATATAAAGATAAAATTAAGGTACTATTTTTTGTATATTTGTTTTACTTTATGGAAGGTATATAAAATAAAATATTTTTTGTAATTTTTATTTTCTTGTAGTAAAATATAGTAAAAGAGTAAAATGAGTTGAAATAGCTATATTGGGCCTAAATTAAATATTTACGTGCTAAAATATGAAAAATCTTAGGGAGGGTCAAAAATCGCATGTCTACAGCTGCCCCTCTTTGACTGGAAACGCGAAGAGTTTTCAGACAAAGAGTGACTAGACAGGTTTTTGACCCGACCCTTATTTGGAGAGACTAAAACTAAGAGAGAGGGGAATGTGACCGAGCCCTGGTATCTGAGCTGCCTACATATCCTTGGCTATAAAGGAATCAGGCCATGTGTAGTTTAGAGGTGAGTGAGATGATGGAGTATACCGAGGTGGAGAGCCGATCGAGGTGCCATTCTGTCGAGGTTTCGGTCAGCGGTCCTGTTATTACATCAAAATCAAAAATGAAAAAGACTAACTAAACCTGTCAACTATGAGTTACAAAATTCCTATCTATAAGTCTTCTGAAGCTTGAACTTGAGTCTTGAATGGTTCTTCATGCAGACTTTAGATTTGAACCTTATGCTTGCTAGTTGCAGGTACTAGTTCATTCTTCTTTAGACACACCATGCTTGTGACCTCTTGTCTCAGCTTTTGCATTTTGGATTCACTTCTTTTTTCTTTTTCTTTTTGTTTCTTTCTTTTTTTTCTTTTCTCTCTTGGATTGAAATTACTTCTGTTGATCATCTCGGAATGTTGACTCTCACTCTTGCCGCGAGCTTCTGCTGCTTCTAACTTGAATTGAATTCTGAAATGACTTCCCTCGTTATCCAGGTGGGCTCCTGATTGTTGAACTTGAAACGTATTCCCTTGTTCTCCAGGTGGGCGCCTGATTTCCACAAAATAGACAAAAACAAAGAAAACTTCTGCCCCAGTTTGGCATGTTACCAAATATCAGTAAGAACTTGAAACTGAAATTTGAACTATACTCCCTTGTTTTCCAGGTGGGCGCCTGATTGCTGATCTTGAAATGTATTCCCTTGTTCTTTAGGTGGGCGCCTGATTGCTGAACTTGAAATGTATTCCCTTGTTCTTCAGGTGGGCGCCTGATTGCTGAATTTTGAAATGTATTCCCTTATTCTCCAGGTGGGCGCCTGATTGCCACAAAATAAACAAAACAAAGAAAACTTCTACCCGAGTTTGACATATTACCAAATATCACTAAGAACTTGAAAGCTAAAACTTGAATTGTACTCCCTTGTTATCCAGGTGGGTGCCTGATTGCTGAAATTTGAAAATGTATTCCCTTGTTCTCCAGGTGGGCGCCTGATTGCTGAAACATAAAAATGTATTCCCTTGTTCTCCAGGTAGGCATCTGATTTCCACAAAATAGACAAAAACAAAGAAAACTTCTGTCCCAGTTTGGTGTTTGCGCATATGTAAGTGTTAACCTGAATCATATTACCAAATATCAATAAGAACTTGAAAGCTAAAACTTGAATTGTACTCCCTTATTCTCCAGGTGGGTGCCTGATTACTGGATTTGAAATGTATTACCTTGTTCTCCAGGTGGGCGCCTGATTACCAAAACTTGAAATATACTCTCTTATTCTCCAAGTGGGCGCCTGATTACCAAAACTCGAAATGTATTCCATTGTTATCTAGGTGGGCGCCTGATTACCGAAACTTGAAAATGTATTCCCTTGTTATCCAGGTGGGCGCGTGATTGCTGAACTTGAAATGTATTCCCTTGTTTTCCATGAGGGCGCCTGATTGCAACAAAAATAGACAAAAACAAAGAAAATTTTTTGCCCCAGTTTTGTGGGTGGGCACATATGTGATTGTAAACTAAATCATATTACCAAATATTACTAAGAATTTGAAAGCTAGGTCTCATTATCTAGGAGGGTCCTGACAGCTCCTAGTTAAACGACAGTTTTAAATCTAAGTTATATCTCCTAAACGTATTACTTTCGCTACATCTTGTTATCTAAGAAGGTCTTAAACTGCACCCCATTATCCAGGAGGGTCCTGACAATCGAAAATCAAGTATTATCTTAAGCGTGACAACTTTTACGGCTGAATTATACTACCCTACAACAGAACTTATGCTAACTCTTGTTATCTAATGGAAATCTTAAAGCTAAGTCCCATTATCCAGGAGAGTATTGAAAATCAAAAATCAAGTATTATCTTAAAAGTGACAATTTTACGGCTAAATTATATTACCCTATACCAGAACTTACGCTAAATGTTGTTATCTAATCTAAATCTTAAAGCTAAGTCCCATTATCCATGAGGTTCCTGAAAATCAACAATCAAGTATTATCTTAAAAGTGATAATTTTACGGCTAAATTATATTACCCTACCCCAGAACTTACGCTAAATGTTGTTATCTAATCGAAAACTTAAAGCTAAGTCCCATTATTTAGGAGGGTCCTGACAATCAAAAATCAAGTATTATCTTAAAAGTGACAATTTTACGGCTAAATTATATTATCCTACACCAGAACTTATGCTAAATGTTGTTATCTAATCGAAATCTTAAAGCTAAGTCCCATTATCCAGGAGGGTCCTGACAACTCTTAATTGAATCCTTTCTTAAACATACAAACTTTGAAACAAACTTATATTCCTTGGGGTACATTTATGCTAGATTTTGCTACTCGCGATTGTTTTAAATTTTAAACTAAGTCCCATTTTCTAGGAGGGTCCTGAGAATTTCAAATAATATCCCATTATCCAGGCAGGTCCTGAAAATCAAACATCAAACCTGTTTGGTGCTTGCCTTCCCCCTGCGGAGGATTTCTCCGGAACAACCGAAATTTTTTGCCCCTGTTTCAAATCAAAGAAAAATCTTGTCAGTTTAAAATATGGTGGTTGGTTTGTGGCCTTGACTTTGAGGGCGGTTGCTCCTTCACTTCTCATGATAACTGATTTCCACTCGAAGACCTTGCTTGTTCCTTGACTAATCACTTTCTTTGTCATCCTTATCACAGAAAATACCTCTTCTCCGTTCATACCCAATACCCTTTATCTGTTGCATTACTCATGAATTGACATTTACCAACCTTTGTGTCTCACATGAATCCCAAATCACGTCAATTACCGTCCACTCAATGTGTATGTTGTTCTTTCTTGACTTAAACCACTAGCCTTGGCCTTGAGGTCAATTGCTCCTTCACTTGCCATGATAACTTTGATTTCTGCTTGGAAGACCTTACTTGTCCCTGGTTAACCACTTTCTTTGTCGATCTTATCAAAGAAAATACCTTTGATCCGTTCACCCTACACCCTCCATCTGTTGCATTGTTCATGAATTGATATATACCAAACCTTTGTATTTCACATGAATCCCAAAGCATGTTGATTGTTACCAACTCAGTGCGCACATCGTTCTTTCCTAACTTATACCACTTTGATATGCTGGCCAGATCCCGTTTTGTGAAATTGGAAAGTTGGTGGCATATTTTGAAGTCATTTCTCACTTATTTTGACCGAACAGACTCAAGCAGAGGAAGTGAACAAGACAAAAGGAATAGAGTAAAGGACAAAGGAAAGAGATGATCCCTAACAAGAAAACTACAAAGTAGAAACCTATCAGATGTGGATACCAACTCTGATGACCATGACATGCACATGTGGCCTATTTTGTTGAGCAAGTCTGATGTTCAACTCCTGTTATACCCCCTAAACCATGAAACTGGGCTTCAATGCTCCAATTATCTAATCTGATTCACAATCCTTATTCGACTTGTAGTGTCCGAAGGGTTTTCACCATCAAGCCTCTCTCATTTTGTTCTTTCTCTCAACTTACCGTTGCCTTATAGTGCCCGTGAGGGTTTTCACCAATAAGATTCTCATTTTTGACTTCTCTCAACTCTTGTCGCCTTACGGTGCCCGTGGTGGTTTTCACCAATAAGACTCTCTCATTTTCATTATTTTCTGCTTAGAATAGAGTGTTGCCCTTGATATGAATCACCTCCACTTGCTTGACTTGGCATTTCTCGAAGACTGATCAGAAGGTCTTTCTTTGGACCGTAACGTGGGCTTTTGGATAGGGTTAAAAAAAGAAAGAATATCAAAGGCTCAAAACAACTCAAAGGGGTTCAAAATTACAACTTTCGAAATCAGATTTCCTACAACAACCACAACTTCTGCCCTAGTTTCTTTGCTTGGAGACTTTTGGAATTTTATTTTGATGGGACCGAACCGTGAGGCTTCCTATGTATCCTTAAAAGGAATCAGGTCGAACGTAGTTCATGTCAGAGGAATTACTTTGTTTGTTGTGATTTTTCTTTTCTTTTTCTTTCTCATCTTTTCTTCTTTTGTTTTTTCTTTTTGTTGTTTTTTTTCTCTCTTTTTCTTTTTTTCTTTTTCTTTTCATTTTTTTCTTTCTCTTTTCATTCTTTTCTTTCTTTTTTCATTCTTTTCTTTCTCTTTTTTTTTCCTTTACTTATATTTTGCACTTGCGTTTCTGAACTTTACCACTGATTCTAAAAGATGGGTATAAAAAAGAAATAAATAAGGCTCAAAAGGGTAAAAGGATAAAGTGTTTAGATAGCAGAACAAAATGCCTTCGCCATTCCAATCTTCAAAACATGCCAAGTACAAAAAAACACAATTAAACAAACCAAAGGAATCATACACAATATCTTTTGACTTCATCAGAATTGGTAGTCATATCTACACATTTGCCTTCTATATCTGTTAAATACAAAGCACCATTGGACAACACTCTCATTACGATGAACAGCCCCTGCCAATTTTGGGAAAACTTGCCTTTAGCTTTAACCTGATGCGGCAGGATGCGTTTCAATAGTATTTCTTTTTGTTCTACATGCCCCAGTTTCACACAATTCGGGCTTGAAGTGATCTCAAAATTCTTTTACTTATTTCCCTCAAATGTCCTTACATCTTCAACATTGTTTCATTGCTTCGTGATTAATACTGACTTTTAAAACAAGGCTGAGAATTATGCGTGTGTGTCATGTCACTAGAGTCAACAGGAAAAGAATTAGAAAAAGAAAAGAAAACTAAACGAAAATGACTAGAAACCACAGAAAACATAAAATGGCATTAGACAAATGGTGGAAGGGTTTAGACAACAAAACAAACAAACTAAACTGGGGTTACAAACCTAGACAATACTAAACGGGTATTATGACTAAACAAACTAAGCAAAATAAAAGGATAAAAGGGTTTGAGTCACAAGACAATATCCGGATTACAACCATGAAATAACCCGGCCAGCGAAAATGACAACAAAATAAACCACCAAAACTCCTCCATGGCTAACCAAGAAAAGAACGTCTTTCCAATCATCAAACTCAACATCTTAGCCACTGACTTCTGCATCAACAATACTAGGACCTTCACAAGTCTCCATCACATTGTTCTTAACAGATTGCCTTTGGGTTCCCTTTGCCTGCTCGTTCTTAGGATCAATCTCTGATAACACTGAAAGCTTCGTAGCACATGGACCTCCTAGGATCCCAGAAGAATTCTCACCTTCCTTTTCAAAATAAATCATCCCCACCATATGCGCCTCATTATGCACAGGTGGCGGACTTTGGCTAGTGTCTGTTACGTCTGGATTTTGCACGACAATGTCGCCTGCATCAATAAGCTTCTGAATTGCGTTCTTCAGATTCCAACACTTCTCTATGTCATGCCCCGGGGCATCTGAGCAATATGCGCACCTTTGGGAAAAATCAAACTTCTTTGGAAGAGGGTTTGACATTTTTATCTAGATCGGCTTCAACATGTCCAATTCCCTTAGCCTCTGGAACAGACTGGCATATGACTCTCCCAATGGAGTGAAGGTTTTCTTCTTCTGCAACCTCTCATTCTTAAATGCTTGATTGGGCCGGAAACCTGATCTAGGGGGGATTCGGTAGACTCGTGGGGGTAGATAGGCATTTTGTGGAGCTGGGTACTTGGAGAGTGATGTATGACTTGGGGAGTTCTATAGAGAGAAGTGGCATTGGAGAGGATCATCTGGTGCATAAGGATATCCATGGGGATGATGTCGAGGCTGGAAGTGTTGATCGGGAAAGCCCATTGGATCATCTTTTCTGTTTCTCTTTCTTCCACCCAAGCTTACTAGGATGTTCTGAATGTTTTTCGAACAACTCATGATTTTCCTGACTTGATTCCCTCTTCTACTAGCTCCCCCATTTTTAACACATCATTGAAAGGCGTCCCCAGGGCCGGGATCAAATTACTGAAGTAGGTGGATCCCTGGGCTTGTAGGAAAAGCTCAAACAATTCTTCTTCACTAATCGGGGTATTGACTCGAGCATCCTGCTCCCTCCATCTGAGCCCAAACTCTCTAAAGCTTTCCTACGGTTTCTTGCCCATCCTAGATAGGGAGGAGCGGTCTGGGGTAACACCTGATCTGTATTGAAAGCACCGAACAAAATCTTGAGCCATGTCACCCAATGTAGGCCACTTACCAACATCTTGACGAGCATGCCAGTCCAAAGCTGGCCCAGTCAGGCTCTCACTGAAATACGCCATCATCAAGTCATATTTCTCTCCAACACCTCTCATTTCATTGCAATAAACCTTCAGATGGGCTACCGGATCCCCACACCCATTATACAAGTTAAATTTTGGCACTTTAAATCCCGCGGACAGGCGAACGTCAGGGGACACAGACAGTTCTTTGTAAGCCATGCTTCCCTGGTCTCCCATTTCTTGCTTGTTCTTTAACGACTGTTCTATGCCTTTCAGCCTCCTGGGTGCCCTATCTTTCCCTTTTCTTCCTGTGAACCTTTCATTTTCAAAATGAGGCTCATCCCTTGGGCCCTATTGTATGGGTAAGGAAACCTTGTGGGCAACCTCTGAGGGGTAATATTGGGCATCATGAGCTTGGATATAAGCGGGTGGATCTGGAGAGTATGGAGGATCATCTGGCATTGTGTCCGGAGTTTGTGTAAGGGCAGCATCTAGGAATCTAGGTGGTGGCGGGGGTGGTGCCTTCCCAGTCATCCAAGCCTGATACATGTCAACCATGTGTTGTTTTAACATCTTTACCTCTTCAACCAACCCATTGTCCTGTTCAACCAACTGCTTTTGAGTGCCGATATCAACCAACTCAGTTCCGTTGTTGTCTGCCATTGCCTTTTGACTTTATGTTGCAGAGAAGAGTTACCACTTTAAAACTACAAACCGACCACCCTTTTTCTATTTATATAACAAAATAAAGCCATCACATTAGCGTTAGAGCATTTAACATAAGATAATCTCATTTTATGTGCAATGCACCTAGGCACAGTTATTGGTTCTAAAATGACTTCGAGGGTACGAAGGTCAGTTGGCATCATCCCAATTTGTTCATTTCAATCCTCTCTTTTCTTTGCTTTTCTAGCACTTGCTTGATCATTTTCCTTCCTCTTTTTCTAATTTCACTCTTTTCTTTCCTCTCATTTCTCACGTCCCGCAATTTCATCTTTTTTTTCTCTCTCTTTTTTCCCTTTTTTCCTTTTTTTCTTTTCTTTTAACAGTAAAAAAAATGATTCGATCAAACCCTATGTAGGTTTCCTACGTATCATGACGCCACATGAATCAGATCTTTGCAAAGTTCTGGACAATCGGGAATAAAGGAAACAAACTAACATTCTCCTCTTCTTCTTTTTTTTTTACCTTAAGGACTATTCTTATAAGAAAAGAGGAATAAAAGAAGCAAATCCCTTTTTTGAATTTTCTAGACTTAATGTTCTATAACCTATTGCAAACTCAAGCTTAACGAACATATATTTTTTTTTTCTTTCTTGAAACAAACACTCTATGGGAAATTATTAAGGAAAAACCTATAAGAGAAAAAAAATACTTTTTGATTCTTTTTTTTTAGGAAGAAGATCGAAATAATAAATCATAGAAAAATATTTTGAATTTCCATTTGATATCCTTATGCAGGATTTTGAAACAAGCAAAAAGGATGAAACAACATGTTTTAAGAGAAAAAAAATACTTTTTGATTCTTTTTTTCTTCTACGTACAATATCCTAAAGTTCTTAGGAAAATAAAAGAATATTTTTTTCCATTTTCATTAAGAACCTCAAAAGAAAATCTTTTTGGATTTTTGAGATTAATGCCTTAAGGAAAACTTTTAAAAGGTACTAAAAGAATTTTTTTTTTTGAATTTTGGTCCTAATATAGTAAAGAAAATATAAAAATAATTTTTATTTAAGTCCTAGATATTAATTGCCTAAAGGAAAAACCACCTCCAAAATATATTTTTTTTGCATTCCTACAATTAGTATTCTAAAGAAGATTCCTAAAGGAAATATGAAACGCAATTTTTTTTTGGATTATTGATTCATTACACACCCTTTCAAATGCAAAATTGAAAGTACAATAATAATACTAAAACTCGACATTACTATACAAAACTAAAAGATAAAAGACAACATAAAATAAAATAACAGACTCAAAACAAAAAAAGAAAAGAAAATCTTCTTTTAATCCACTCCTGAATGAGCGATCCTGACTAGATATCCTGGGGCTCTGTCCTGCTCAAACTCCGATAAGTAAATCCACCCCTATATGAGAAAAGTAAAACCAAATAGGTTAAAGACCTAGAGCGCTATGCGAGACAATAACCCTTCCTATTGAAAACATGCAAGACATGATTGAAGTTATTTTTGCAAAATGGCTTATTTGGCCAAAAGGTGGCTAGAAGTGCAAAATTTGGCTATGATCCCGTTAAGCCAAGAACCTAAGATTTACTAGGAAGACCGGACATTATGTGGGTTGCCTACGTATCACGCCCCGAACACGAGAATCAGGTATGCGTAGTTCGGGCCGATTGGATACGGGCGAGAATAAAAAAAAACTAATTTAGAGAAAACATATTTTTTTTTGTTTTTTCTTTAAAAATGATGAAACATGCAAAATATTTTAGGATTTTCTTTTTCTCTTTTTTTTTTTATTTTCTGATTTTCGGAAAATGATGAAAAAGTGCAAAATCTTTTTTTCTGAATTTTCAAGCTCTTTTTTTAATAACATAATTGGGCCAACTCGCTTTATCTCCACACTTCACTCTCTCTTTTTTTTTTCTTTTTTTTTTCATTTGACCTCAACTATCATTGGTCCGCCAAATGATACTTTTACCCTTGAATAAATGCAACATGTAGCACATAGGATGCATTAAGATGGTCTATTATTTTGGGTGCACCTGTGCTAGACTGACCCAACTCCTGTGTTGAGTCCCCAAAGTCGAAATACACACGATGCAAGCAAGAGCTCCTACTAGGGATCCGGCATGAGGCTATGTTATACTAGGTTTGAATACCTGGGTTTATTGTTCTAGACCTGGCTTACCCGAGCGGACAGCTCGAGCCGAGGGGGGCAGCGTACCGGGAATACAAAAGCTTCACCGGCTTTGCAACTTGTCCGAACCTCGTTCTAAATTTGGGATATGACTCTAACAGAAAAGAAGTCACACAAAGTGCACACTTCTTCATGATTTAGAAGACTCAGAGAGAGGAGTGATTTCACAACAGTTTATATACAACTTACGGAATATCAAAGCGGTAAAAGCAATCAATTAGCACATTAGGCCCAAATCATGTAACAAAATCAGATAATGGATAAAGCCAACTATAACAATTCATCTAAGCTCGAATTCTTGAACCCTGAACCAGAGATTCTGGGTTCATCCCCAGCAGAGTAGTCGGAGCTGTCACACCTCCTTTTTTTACTTACACCCCTGGAAGGGGTATAAGGGGAGTTTTTTCCAACTTAAATTGACAATCGAAACAGGATTATTTATTTATTAAATTCAGAGTCGCCACTTGGGATAATTTTATTGTGTCCCAAGTCACCGATTCAAATCCCGAATCGACAAAAAGATTGACTCTATATTACAGTCCGCGAACCAGAAATCCAGGTAAGGAATTCTGTTAACCCGAGAGAAGGTGTTAGGCATTCCCGAGTTCCGTGGTTTTAGCACGGTCGCTCAACTGTTATATTCAGCTTAATTATCTGATTTTAAACAATTATGAACCTATGTGTAAATTTTAACTTTTAACCGCTTTTAAATTATTTTTAGGAAGATTCAACGTTATCTAAAATACGTCTTTGGACCACGCCACATGAGATGCACCTGCGGTCCATGAAACATTCTATTTAACGTTGTTGAAATTTGGATTTGGGTCACATGAAATGCACACCTGAATTTAGGATTACGTATTACAACTACGTCACGGGAACCGTATCCATAGCTATGATAATTTTATTATAACACGCCTAAATCAACTAGCGCATCTAAATTATTTTCTTAATCTTTGAGATTGTTGTGAGGCCAGGGGTGAACAATATAATTTACTCCAAAACCTTGTATACTTGCCCAAATTTAAAACTAGTAACATTTTATTTTTCTACTGCTCACGAGAATTATTTTTTTTCACAAAAAGGTTAAATATCCAACAAACATGGGAAGCAAATGCAATATACCGTTGCAACATTTACAATTACTATACCATTAATATAAAAGACAGAGGCATCTTCCACGACAAAATCTAATGAATCATAAAGTCCTTCTACCAAATAACGGAAAATTTGAAGGAAAAGATATAATTATTTGCAAAATTTCAAAACATGCAAGAGAGGACAATTCAGGCATTAGACACTGACTGACAAAACCAATAAAGCAGAAGGCTAAAAAATAGAAGGCACAGGACCAAGCTAATCAAAGAAGAGAAACAGACCTTTTATATATGAAAACTTCTACATTACAAAGACAGAAATTTGACGAGCAACTCGACCAAGCTAAACCAGAAACAAGGAATTCCTCAACAACCTCTACAACTTGTGAAAATCCAGCAAGAAGAGAAATTGAGTTTTTGAAATCAGTGTTCTTTAAATCTTTGAAGATCCCAAGTTTTCTTCATGTTTTTGGTTTTTTCCAGATCTAACTCTGTATTTTTAGCTATTACTATGGTGTTTTCCTTCTGGGGTAGAGATGAAGGTTCTTTAGGAGAAGTTCTGGTCGTGGGTCTCTTGATCTCTAATATATGTCTTTGAATTGGGGGTCAGCAGTCGTTTGGAGACGATAGAGGAAGCAGTCTTTTCTATGGCTGCTGGTGAATTTCCAAAAAAACAGAGAGAGGCGTTGGGTGGGCTCACCCTTTTCTTTCTAGGAATTGGGGTCTAATCATTGCTTCTGAGATGGAGTCACAGTTGAAGCTTTCTTTTTGAGTGTTTAGCTAGATCTAAGAATTGAAAACTTTTTTTGGGTAGGGTTTCTATAATTGGTATTTTATATGAAGGTGGGAGAGATGATGACCATTGGATTAGAAGAAAATAGATGGCTGGGATTAAATCTTGCACTTAAGTGGGCTAATGGGTTGGGAATAATGGGCTAAGGGTAATTGGGTTGGACCATGTCTTTTTGTGTTTCAATTTTGGGCTAAGAAGACTCCAAAAATTATTAATTAAAACCACAGCTAAATCCCCTTAATATAAGATAACTATACTACATGATGCAAAAATAAATTCTAATTAATTAAACTAAATTATATTAAAACATGAAACTATTATATAATTTTTGTATTTTTCAAGATTATATATTTTTTCAAGATTATATAAAGATAAAATTAAGGTACTATTTTTTGTATAATTTTTTTTACTTTATGGAAGGTACATAAAATAAAAATATTTTTTGTAATTTTCATTTTCTTGTAGTAAAATAAAGTAAAAGAGTAAAAATGAGTTGAAATAGCTATATTGGGCCTAAATTAAATATTTACGTGCTAAAATATAAAAAATCTTGGAGAGGGTAAAAAATCGCATGTCTACACTAACCAAACTCTAACCCCTTTCATTCTCTCCCTTCTGATGTCACGGATTCCCTCCAACTCTCTATTTTCTCTCGACCCCCCCCCCAAACCCTAATCGCCGTCACCGGCAAAAAGCTCCCGTTTATAGAGTTTCTGTGTATTCTTCGACCATTACTGGCCTTCTATACCTCCTGGTTGTTTGATTATATTTATCCTTAAAAGAATCTCAAGGAGATTCAACCTGGTTCTTTGTCCGAAGTTTGTTTACTAGCCTGTCTAGGGCCATTCTCGTTTGTGAGTAGTGATTTCCTCCTATTTTTTAGTTTAAATCTATGGTTTTTGATCGCGTTTCTTTCATCTCTGTTGTTTTGAAACCCTAGTTTTACTAATTCTTGAATCTGTTCAGATTGTTGTAGATCTGAAATGATTCGAGCATTATTTGGTGTCTTCCCTCGAAAATCTTTTGTTTTGGTTAACTGCTTCGATTTCATTTACTTTCTTTTAAAACTAGGGTTCGTCCTAAGTTACTTCAAAAGGTTTTTAACTTTCAAATGTTGAATCTTACTATCTCCTTACATGTTTGATTAATTTTCGTGTATGTGCTTAAACCATAGATGTTCTTGTTTGTGACACTGAATTCTTCAATTTTTTCAGTTATTGTGTTTTTTTCGTTAAACCGGTTTTATTGACTGATTCTATTTTAAGTTTTGAATAATTCTTTCCTGTTAAAATCAGTATTCGTTGGGAATTTTACTAATTGATTTCTATTAGGGATTCGAATAAATTTCCTGTTAAAATTAATATTTTCTGGGATTTTTATTTGTTTCCTTATTTGTGACCTTGATTAATTATACTTGCCTTAATTAATTATCAATATGGTTTGGGGGATTTGGCTGACTCCCTATATGGTATGATATTGATTACTTGCCTTATTTGAGCCCTAGTTTTGTACCGTTAATTGACTCTCCCCAATTTAAGGGGTCTCTTCTGGATTTTCCAAAGGAATTGATCCCATAATTGGCTGATTGACTTTATTTGATTGTTTTATAGACTGTGATTTCTTCTTTACCTTATTTGTTTTACCACACTAAGTGTTATATATACCCTCTCATTCTGATTCTTCAAACACAAACAACAGTTCACAAACACACTGACACACAAACTTTGCTCTCATCTCTCTCTGCTACTTGTGTTCATTGCTTGTCTAGTCGGCTGAAAGCCAACACTAAACCGTTGAATCCTGCCTACTTTACCTTCTGCTTCTGCTTCCTTAACTGGTATGCTCTCACTATTGCCATTCAATTAAACCTATGTGTTTATCTTACAATCAGTATGCCTTCTTCTGAACCTGTATGTTTTCTTGCTCAGCATGTCTACTACTATTTTAGTTCAACTATGTGCCCTGTTATCAGCATGTTCACTTTCTTGTTATTAAACCAGTAGGATCTCTATATAAGCCTGCCTATCTTTAATTAAACCTATGTGCTTCATGTTTATTGTTCCTAATCAGCATGTGTACTGCCATTCAATTAGACTATATGATTCCTGCTATTCAATACGTTTCCATATAACTAACGTGCCTTCTTTCTGCTTAATCAAACTGATGTGTCTGCTACAATAGTATGTCTACCTATATGTTTACTGCAATAGCATGCCTACTTCTATTTGATTGAACCTATGTGTCTTGTTTTCAACCTCTTTACTCCTGTTTTAGCCAGACATATATGCTTCTGCTTTCAGCAAATCTGTATACTTGCTTATGTCTAAACTGGACATATGTCTGCTTCTCCACTAGCATGCTTTTAAAATTTTCACCTCTTACAATATGGCTCCCCATCCCTACTACCCCTTTGAATGTGACTGTCTGAGTGATCCCAGCATACCATGACTTTGATTAGTGTCTACCCACCTAGTAACAGCTAGTAAACTAATTTGAAACTCTGAGTTACCCTGTTTCTATATACCACTTGACTTCTGGGACCTTTGTTTGAGTTACAATGATCGAATGCCCCTGTTTGTTCCTTACTTCCTGAGAATCCAAAACTATTTTCTTAAAAACTATCTCCTATTTTAAACTCCTATTCTTAGAACACCTAGGGTCTTGCCTCTCTAGTGTGAGCATTCTTAGGAGTCCACGAGACTCCTCTGAACTTTGACACACTGGAGTAGGCTTTCCAAACTTGCTCACAAAGGGTTACTTTGAAAATTTTCTTGTGTGAGCATTGCCTGGGGTCCTTGAGGCCCTTGGGAACTTTAATACACCAGGATACCATTGGGTGCACTATGCGATTATGGCATTTTGAGACTGGTTGAAGGTCTGGTTTGCCAGGTTTATCCTTTGGGCCTATATTCAGGCTCCCTATAGCATAGCTTGGTTTATTCCGTAATTCATTTGTTCTATGGTCTGTAATAATAATCTTTGTAAACAAATATTGGGGAAATTAGTAAAAGGGAGAGATTCTTATAGGATTTTTGTTAAAGTTTTAAAAAATGAAAATTTGGTCTTTGAGTGTCGATTTGGACTCAGATTTGAATATATATATATATATATATATATATGGGGACTCGTGGGGCTATGGATTGTCGAAATCTACCTTTGGGCCCGGCTTTTGATCGGGCGAGCCCGGGGTACATATATATATATATATATATATATATATACTCGTGGGGCTATGGATAGTCGAAATCTACCCTTGGGCCTGGCTTTTGATCGGGCGAGCCCGGGGTTGACTTTTGTTGACTTTTTGAAAATTGTCTAAAGATCATAGCCTTACTTATTAGAATTGGTTTCACTTTTATTATTTGATGATATTAAGTCAATTTTGGTTAGCTTTTAGCCAAGCAGAGGTGATCTCTAAAGGGAAAGCTATTGTTGAGTGTTAATTTGGCCTAGTTGAGGTAAGTATCTTGCCTAACTTTATGTGGTAAAATTAACACTTAAGATTTGGGTTGATTTTATTGTTTGAATTATGTAGAAGATGTGTACGCGAGGTGACGAGGGTGCGCACGGGCTTACATATGGAATTTGACTGGTTAGACTCCTAAGCTTCTTTCATGCATTAATTGAAATTATCATATATTGTTATATCCTCCATGATATGTTTACCCTTACATGCTTTATTTGAAGTTATTAGCATATGTTCTATCTTTTATTTGTCAAGTTGTAACGACCCGACTGGTCGTTTCGTGTGTTATAGCTCTATTCCCCTATTTATTGTTCCTTCTATACTCATTTCTAGTTATGTGATTTGCTGGGGTGGTTGGTTTGGTTACAAAGATATTTCAGAGTGAATTGGGACACTTAGTCCCAGGTTGGAAGCTTAAGTTGAAAGAGTTGCCTGGAGTTTGACTTTTGCGTAGACGACTCCGGAATGGTGTTTTGATGGTTCCGATAGCTTCGTATGGTGATTTTGGACTTGGGAGTATGCCTAAATATTGATTTGGAGGTCTGTAGGTCGTTTTGGCTTGAATTGGCAAAAATTAGAAAGTTGAAGGTTTGAAAGGTTGAGAAGTTTGATCGAGAGCTGAAATTGTTGATATCAGATTAAGATTTCTTTTTTGAGCATTGGAATAAGTCCGGTGTGTCATTTATGACTTGTACGCAAAATTTGAGGTCAATCGGAATTGGTTTGATAGGTTTCGGTATTAGTTTTAGAAGTTGGAAATTTATTAGTTTCGTTAGGCTTGAATTGGGGAGGGATTCATGATTTTGATGTTGTTTGATGTTATTTGAGGCTTGAACTAAGTTCATATCGTGTTTTAGGACGTGTATGTATATTTGGATGGGGTCCCGGGGGCCTCGGGTGTGATTTTGATTAAAATAGAAATGAGGTTTGGACTTAAGGATATGCTGAAGATTTCTGTTGTTGGTGCATTCGCACCTGCGAGTTTGGCTGGCTGGGGTAAGGAGTCGCAGGTGCGAGGTTGTTCTATAGAAGCGGATGCACTCTCGCGAGTGATTGTTCGCAGAAGTAGAGTTGGTTGGAGTCGGGCGGAGTGCAGGTGCGATGCTATTTCCGCATCTGCGAGCCCGCAAATGCAATTATGTGAGAGCAGATGCTAGAATGGAGAGAGTCTTGGCAGTTCGCAGATGCGGATTAAATGGTCGCAGAAGCGGTCCCGCAGGTGCGAAGATGGGACTGCAGGTAAGCATGGTCGGGATTTCAAGTGAATTTTGCAGATGGGGAAATTGGACAACAAAAGCAGTGTCGCAGGTGCGACTCTGAGGGCCACAGAAGCGAGAATTGCTGGGCAATGTTTAAATCGAAGGGTTTAGTTGCTTTTATTATTTTTGGGGATTTTGAAGTTCAGACTAGGGCGATTCTTGGAGAGATTTCCACCTAGATTGAAGAGGTAAGTGACTTTTAATTACTTTTGTCCATAAATATTGAATACTCATTGATTATTACACCAATTTTTCATGAATCTAAGTTAGAATTTGGGGATTTTCGGACTATGTATTCGAGAGTGAGATTTGAGTATTTGATGGTCGATTTGTTGTTGGAATTGGATTATTTTGGTATGGTTGGACTCGTTATCAAATGGGTGTTCAGAATTTGTAAATTTTATCGGGTTTCGAGGTGTGGGCCCGGGGCTGACTTTTTGTGTTGACTTTTCAATTTAGATTAAAGACATTAGCTTTATATTTTGGAATTGTTTCCTATAGCTATTATTGATGAAATTAAGTTGCTTTGGCTAGATTTGAGTCGCTTGGAGGCTTATTCACATAGCAAGGGTTTGTTGGATTATTGAGTTGTGCGCTTTAAGGTAAGTTACATTTCTAACCTGGAATTGAGGGCATTTATCATTGGAAAATATGTTATTTGTGATGTGTTGGGGTGACAAACATGCTAGGTGACGGGGCGTGTGGGCGTGCACTGTGGTAATCATGATCCAGTTGATTCTTTTGTACTGTGTTATTATCAAGTCTTGTTCTATTCGTAAAATCCTTACTTGTTAGAGTAATTGAACTGGGATTCATGTTAGAAATCTTGTTTAGGCTATGTGCTTATTCTGTTGAGACCTAGTGAGCTTATTTCTGCTATTTTGAGTTATTTGTTGTAACTGCAATTATTTACTCAGTCATGATCCTTCATTTGCATATCATATCTCAGTCTCTGTTATTATTTACTGTTACATCACATGTTATTATTGTTTGGGCTGAGTAATATGAGATTGTGACTCTTGGGAATTGAGATATTGATGACTGAGGTGGGCCTAAGCCGAGTTGTGAGTGTTATTATGGATCGGGCTGCACGCCGCAACAGGCCTTATTGGCTTATTTATTATTGTGGATCAGGCTTCATGTCGCAACATGCCTTATAGGTTTTATATTAGCATTTGGGCAGGATTCGCCCATCCGGAGTCTGACATCTCAGCAGTGAGTGCAAGCACAATGATATATATACACGTGCTTTGGGAAGGGACATTGATGCCAATCACCCGTATTGTGTGTGCATTTAGCATACAGATTGAGTACTCTGAGAGTGTGAGTACCTGTGAATATCACTGTGAAATCATATATGTGACATGTAGGCATAGAGATGTATCATTCCTCATGCTAGATATACCTCACATATTCTTATCAATCTTGGTCCTTGAATTGTGAACTTGAAAGCATGTCTAAATTATGTACCATGAACTAGCCGATTTTGGGAATTTCTATGAGTTATTTATTATCATTGTCACTATCATACCTATGTGTTCATTATATTGTTTCTGATTGTATCCTTCTGAGCTCGTCAATGTTTTCAGCCCAAGGTTAGTTCTATTACTTATTGAGTACATGTGGTCATTTGTACTCATACTACACTTTGCATTTCATATGCAAATCCAGGTACATCTGGGCGTGGCGATTGGTAGATTTGTGCCAGTACCTACTCGGAGACTTTGAGGTAGTTGCTATGTCATTCGCAAACCTTGACTCTCTTTCCTTTTATTTTTCTTCATTATTGTTCTATTACTCAGACAATTGTACTAGAGTTTTGGTTTATGTTGATACTAAGTAGTGCTCATGTGCTCGTTGACACCAGATTTTGGGGTAGCTGTAGTAGCATTTCAGTTATTTTTATCAGATAGTTATGAGATATTTTGTTGTTTAATTTATTAAAATATGTTTTATTCAACTGGTTAACTGTTACATAATTGTTGATTTGCCTAGCAAGCATGTTGTGTTCTATCACGACAAGTTAGGATTTTGGGTCGTTACACAAGTTTACTCTTATATGCTTAGTTGAAGTTGTTACCTCTTTTATTATCATGTTACCTTTTTTGTTGTTGAGTTATTCTTATTTGAAGTTGCGATTACATTATATCCCTTCGTTGTTGAGTTATTAACATGCATTTAGACGTAGCTTCTATTTCATGCCATCGCTTTCATTGTTAGCTTATGTTATAAACTAGAATTCAAAGTTGCCTTTTTAATAGAAATATCTTCATTATTGAGTTTATTCTTAAGCAATTAATTGAAGGTGAAGTTATTAAGAGCCAATAACCCGTTTAGTTGAAGTTGTTTTTTAACGGAGTATCTTTCATTATTGAGTTATTTTTCCTGTTTCATTTTGTTTCTATTGAGATTCTTGTACACATCATGGTTGAGCTGTTGGCTATGTGTTGTGGTGATATCAATATTGTTGTTTTGGGAAAGGTTGTGGCCTATGGGCAATTGTGGTACGAGTTGATATATCGTGTTGATGTGATGTTTGTACATATGGAGTTATTATGCGGATTGATTATTGTTATGTAGAGTATAAGGGTGGCATCTCACTGTTGTTGATTGTGCGGAGTGATACGTGTGGCTATTGATATATTGTCAGGGTAGAGCGATACAAGTGGGTATTTTAATATTGTCAATACGAATGGATAAGGGTGGCTATGTCAGGGATGATATGTGATGGCTTGGGGGCATTGTTTTGATGTTATTCATGTGATGGTATGATTTTCATTGTGTGTGTTATGCACCTTACGTGACTTGTTGTGTTGTTTCTAATGAGCTACTCGATGTCTTTGATATTACTTGTTGACTTAAATTGTAATAGTACACTCGTACGTGCATAAACCGTAGCATGCCAATTATACCAGTTCAGGAGTATGAAACTTGACATTTATTGATTATTCGCATGTGTTCTAGTATATCTGCTTTGATTGTGATTTGAGCTTGTGACTATGCCAGGCAGATTGTGATGTTTAGCCTGTGACTATGTCGGACGGATTGTGATAGGGAGCCAGTGATCATGCCGGACGGATTGAGGTATTGACATGTGAGTTGTTCATATGGTTGGGATTGGTAATATGAGCACAAGGTTCCATGTGTACATGATTTATGATTTGGGACTAGTGGCTTGTGGTTTTTAAGGAGTGTTATCGCGGGGTGTTTTAGTTGTAAACCTTGTGTTAGAACGACTTGATTATTTGGTTGTCATTTGTTTACCTTGTTTGGTTTCGCTGGTACTTTAGCGGTGTTTTGATTACTTTGCTATTTTTATCACATGTTTACTCCTTTTTGCCATTTACTAATTCTTTCTTCCATTATTAGCTTTGTACTTATATATTGCACAGGTTATTATGACTAGTAGGTGTCTTGACATGTACCTCGTCACTACTCTACCGAGGTTAGTCTTGATACTTACTGGGTACCAACCGTGGGATATTCATACTACACTTCTATATATTTTTGTGCAAATCTAGATATTGAAGATAACAGAATCAGGTAAAAGTTAGCTTTTTTGATCGTGAGGATTCAAGGTAGAGCTGCTTGATGGCCACTGTCCCTTGGAGTCAATTTTCCTTTGAATTGTATTGTTAATTCGCTATCCAAACAATATTGTATTCTGTTTTGAGATATTTCTATGTATTCAGTATTGTATTTAGTTACTACCTAGTCTTGGGAGGATTATTGTGATTATTATCGTGTAGGCATGCATTAACTTTATTTTGGTATTTATATTAAACTCTAATTTCAAATTTCATGCTTAACTGGTGTAACTGTCGTAAGTAGCTAGCTTACCTAATCTTAGAGCCTAGGTGCCATCACGATACCCAAGTTGGTATAAGAGCTCTAGGTTCATAGGTTCTAAAAGTCACGAGCAAGTTTAGTGTTACAGAACTATTAGGAAAAATTCCACTTCTTTTATTCCTATCGTGCAGAATTGTTGATTTTAGAGTTTGAGCCTTTGTATTTCTATTCGCTCATAGATGTGAGAACACGCACTACTGGGTCAACTGAGCAGACACCCGTGCCACCTATTAGAGACGTAAGAGGCCAAGGCCGAGGTAGAGGCCGATGATGGACACGTGCCGCAGCTAGACCACCTGCAAGAGTAGTAGCTGAGGAGCCACCAATAGCTCCGGTTGGGAGTTAGGCACCTAAGATGCTTGTTGCTACCCCTGGACTTCAGGAGACTTTAGCGCAGTTCCTGAGCATGTTTACTACATTAGCCTAGGCGAGGTTGATCACTGTTGCACCATTTTCTTCAAAAACTGGGGTAGGAGCTCAGACTCCCATCACCCGTACTATAGAGCAACAGACTCATGTTGGTCATACTCCAAGTGTTGTGACAATACAACCCGTTGTCGTGGTTCATCCTGAGGTCAGGCCAGAGGCATCAGAGAAGGAGCAGAAGAGGCTTAAGAGGTTCAAGAATATGATCCTCGTACTTTTAGTCGCACAATTACCAAGGATGCGCAAAGTTTTCTGGATAAGTGCCACTGCATTCTCTACACCATGGTATTGTGGAGGTAAGTGGAGTTACTTTTACTATATTTTAGCTGTCAGGAGTAGCGTATAGGTGGTGGAAGGCTTACGAGGAGGTTAGGCCAGCTAATTCAGCACCATTCACTTGGACTCAGTTTTCAGAGATGTTTTTTAGGGAGGTTGTTCCCAGACCCTCAGGGATGCGTGACGCATATAATTAGAGAAGATGTATAAGGGCACTATGATGGTGTCCGAGTATGCCATCAAGTTTAGTGAGTTATCCCGTCATGCACCTATTTTGTCTTTTACCGTTAGAGAGCAAGTCCGCAAGTTTATTGAGGGGCTCAGTTATGGTATTAGATTCAGCATGGCTCAGGAATTAGAGACTGATACTACATTTTAGCAGGCTATGGAGATTTCTAAGAGGTTATAGCGTGTTCGGGGTCAGTATAGGGAGGATAGGGAGGCCAAGAGGCCTCGAGGTCCTAGAGGATTTAGTGGGTTCTACTCTTTGGCTCTGACCCATCCCGGCGGAGGCTCCGTCAGCCGATCAGTCCAGTTCGCACTTCAGACTACTCGTGGTGCACCAGCTAGTCAGGGACCTCAAGGTACTTATATGGGGAAGTTATCTTTTTGTGTACCTCATGCATGATGTTCTTACAACGGTTATTCCAACTATCTGATACAGACTCAGAACCAAAAGCCACGCCCACAGAGGGGTTGTTACGAGTGTGGCAATATTAGGCACATCATGAGACATTATCCCAGACTCCAGAGAGGTAGACATCATCAGATCATTCAGGCTACGGGCTCCATACAAGTTACTACTCTACCTGCACAGCCAGCTAGAGGTGAGGGACAGACGGGTAGAGGGTATCCTAGAAGGGGAGGCCTAGCCCGACCCGTTGATATGATTTCCCTTGTAGGGCTAAGTCTACTGCACTAGATGGTATCGCTACAAGTTTGGTTTTGGTTTGTCATAGAGGAGCATTAGTCATATTTTGATCTGGTCCTGTTTATCGGAGTGAGTCCTCCCATCTTGCTTCATATATGGATGTGTTTCATGATTCTTATAACCTGTTTATTTGTTTACACCTGTTGAGAAATTCAATAGTGGTAGCTCGTGTCTATAATTTTAGATTGTTCACTATTGAGAGTTATGAGACTAGGATGAAATTTTTGTTACTTAATACTGTATGTTTTGATGTGATTTCTGGATGGTTTGGCTACGACTTGTGTTTTAGGTTCCCTACCGGTATGGGAAGTCCATTACATGTTGTGATTTTGTTCTGCAAAATTGAGTTAGTGGGTTAGTGTGATGTTTATTCTACTTGCGATTTAGAGTTGATAATGAGATCCTCATGATATCCTTGTGATCAGTTCGTATGTTTTGTTTCTACCTTGTGGGATGGATTCGTAGTATGATATCGATGGGGATCGAGTTGTACCTGTTGGACTTGTTTGGTAGTTCTCTCGTATTTTTCTCTTTCCATATCTAGTCATATTCGAGTTGTGCTTATTGGGTTGGCTTGCGATGTATATGCCTAGGTGGCGTTTGATCTGGCTTCTTTGTTGGGTGAGTAGTGATGAGTTTTATATGTTTCTTGCATTATTATCTGTGTTGAAAGGTTTGAGACAAGGTTCTAATCGATATGAGGCTATTTGCCTGTACCGGGTTTGGCTATGGGCAGCTATTATAGTTAGAGCTATTTCTATGGCCATATAGGTGGTGTGTTATGTCGTGCGGATGTATGCATGAATGTTACAACTAGTTGAGGATTTTACAATGTATTTTGTGATAATAGGGCCCTTGGTGGATGTGGAAATTTGATTCTAAGGTTCATCGGCATAAGTGAAAGGAATAATCTTCGGTTTAGATAATGTTGTAGAGCTTATGTGGATTGGGGTAATATAGGATCACGTGCGTATATGTGTATAGAGAGTTTATATGATGATTTTATGGCTTTGGAAAGGTTATCGGCACATTCGAGGACAAATATTTATTTAAGAGGGGGAAGATGTAATGACTCGAGCTGTCATTTTGAGCTTTAGCTTTCAATTTAGTGGTTTGAGGTCTTGGGTGACTTCATATCGTGTATTATGACTCGTGTGTATGGGGATTCTATCTTCGGATGTTTTGAGATTAATTTGGATGAGTGATTCTCATTTTAGAAGTTTAAGTTGGAAATATTGACCGAGGTTTGACTTTTGTGAAAATGACCCCAGAATGGTATTTTGATGGATCCGATAGGTTTGTATCGTAATTTTGGACTTGGGTGTATGCCCAAAATTGAATTCGAAGGTCCGTAGGTTGATATGTGTTGTTTTGCTGAAAGTTGGCAATTTGAGTTTTAGAAGATTTCCCATGTTTGACCGTAGGTTGACTTTTTTGCTACCGGGTTTGAAATTTGGTTTTGGGACATGGAATAGGTCCGTTTTGCTATTTGAAAATTATGTGCAAAATTTGGTGTCATTTAGAGTTTGTTTGATAGGATTCAGACTCTTGGTTGCGATTTTAGAGGTTCTTGAATTTTCATTTGAAAATCATGCATTTTGTTTTCTGATTCATAGTTCTACATGTTATTTTTGTGTTTTGATTATGCGAGCGAGTTCGTATAATATGTTTAGACTTGTGTGGATGCTTAGTTTGGAGCCTAGAGGGCTCGGGTGAGTTTCAGACGTGTATCGAAATGATTTTTAACTGAAACAGGTGCTGGTGTGCTGGTGCTGCAGTTATTGCAATTGCGAGCACCAGTTTCGCAATTGCGAACATGATAGGGGGGACTCAGATATAGAAATTGCGATATCTAGTTTGCATTTGCGGAGATTAGGGTAAAGTTGGGTAGTTAGCAATTGCGATCATTTGGTCGCATTTGCGAGGTCTGTGTCGCAATTGCGACATCTTCTGTGCTTGTCAATAACGGCATTTTTTAGGCTTCCTTTGCATTTGCGAGGGTTTGCAATTGCAAACCCAGTGGCGCAACTGCGATATCTGCAACTGAACAAAAGGTTGGAAAATCGGGATTTCATCTCATTTTAGAACCTATACTCGGTAGGATGTGATTTGGAGAGGAGATTTTCATCTACAAACGTTAGGTAAGTGATTCTAATCATTTTCTAACTATATTTCATAATTATATCTTAGATTTAATATCAAATTTATGAGAATCAAAGAGGAAATTTGGGGATTTTTGTCAAAATTTTAAAAAATAAAAATTTGGATTTTGAGAATCGATTTGGACTCCGATTTGAAAACAAAACACATATATGGACTTGTGGGGTTATGGGTAGTCAGAATCTACCCTTGGACCCCGGTTTGACTTATTGGGAATTGTATAAAGATCATAGCTTTACTTATTGGAATTGGTTTCTCTTGCATTATTTGATGTTATCAAGTCGGATTTAGTTAGATTTGAGCCAAGAGAAAGTGAATTATAACGGAAAAGAAATTGTTGAGCGTTGATTTGGCATAGTTGAAGTAAGTATCTTGGCTAATTTTTTTTGTGGGGGGGGGGTGAGGCTACCCTTTAGGATTTGGGTTGATTGTATTATTTGAATTATGTGAAAGACGTGTACGTGAGGTGACGAGGTTGTATATGGGCTTATATGTGAAATTTGACCGGTTAGACTCCTAGGCTTTTTTCATGTATTAATTGAAGTTTTCATATTATGTTATATCCCCTATGTTAAGTTTATCCTTACATGCTTTATTTGATGTTATTAGAACATGTTATATCTTTTATTTGTCAAGTTTACTCTTATATGCTTAGTTGAAGTTGTTACCTCTTTTATTGTCACGTTACCTCTTTTATTGTTGAGTTATTCTTATTTGAAGTTGCTATTACATGATATCCCTTCGTGGTCGAGTTACTCTCATGCATTTAGACGTAGCTGCTATTTCATACCATCTCTTTCATCGTTAGCTTATGTTATACACAAGAATTTGAAGTTGCCATTTCATAGAAATATATTTATTATTGAGTATTTTCTTAAGCAATTAATTGAAGTTGAAGTTATTGAGAGCCATTAACCTATTAGTTGAAGTTGTTGTTTAATGGAGTATATTTCATTGTTGAGTTATTTCTCCCATTTTATTTTGTTGCTATTGAGATTCTTGCACACATCGTGGTTGAGTCGTGGTGATATCAGTATTGTTGTTTCGGGAAAGGTTGTGGCCTATGGGCACTTGTGGTACAAGTTGATATATCGTGTTGATGTGATGTTTGTACATGTGGAGTTGTTGTGTGGATCGATTGTTGTTATGCGGAGTATAAGGATGACATCTCAGTGTTGTTGATTGTGCGGAGTGATACGATAGATATTTATATATTATTGGGGTGGAGCGATACCGGTAGCTATTTTGATATTGTCAATACAAAGAGATAAGGGTGGATATGCTAGGGATGATATGTGACGGCTTGGGGGAATTTTGTTGATGATATTCGTGTGATGGTGTGATTTTCCTTTTATGTGTTATGCACCTTACGTGACTTGTTGTGTTGTTTCCATTGAGCTACTCGATGTCTTTGATGTTACTTGTTGACTTGGATTGTAATAGTACACTCGCACAGGCATACACTGTAGCATGCCAATTATAACAGTTCATGAGTATGAAACTTGACATTTATTGATCATTCACATGTGTTCTTGTATATATGCTTTGATTGTGATATTGAGCCTGTGACTATGCTGGGCGAATTGTGATGTTGAGCCTATGACCACGCGGGATGGATTGTGATAGTGAGCATGTTACCATGCCGTGTGGATTGAGGTATTGGCCCGTGAGTTTCCCCTGCAATTGTGATTGGTAATGTGGGCACAAGGTGCCATAAGTACATGATTTATGATTTGGGACTCGTGGCTTGTGGTTTTTGAGGAGTGGTATCTCAGGGTGGTTTTGTTGTAAACCTTGTATTAGAACGACTTGATTATTTGGCCGTCATTTGTTTACCTTGTTTGGTTTCGCTAGTACTTTAGAGGTGTTTTGATTACTTTATTGTTTTTATCACATGTTTATTCCTTGCTGCCATTTACTGATTCTTGCTTCTATTATTAGCTTCGTACTTATATACTGTACATGTTATTATGTCTAGTAGGTGTCGTGACTTGTATCTCGTTACTACTCCACCGAGATTAGTCTTGATACTTACTGGGTACCGACCGTGATGTACTCATACCATACTTCTGCACATTTATGTGCAGATCCAGGTATTGAAGATAATGGACTCAAGCAGAATTAGCTTCTTTGATCGCGAGGATTCAAGGTAGAGCTGCTTGATCTCCATAGTCCCTCGGAGTCTCTTTTTATTTTAATTGTATTTTTAATTCGCTATCCGAACAGTATTGCATTTTATTTTGAGATATTTCTATGTAATTAGTTAGAGTTCGTGACTTGTACTACCTAATCATGGGAGGATTGTTGTGATTCTTTCCACGGAGTCTTGCATCAACTTTGTTTTGGTATTTATATTAAACTATGCTTTAAAATTTCATTCTTAATTAATTTAATTATTGTAAGTAACCGGTTTACCTAGTCTTAGTGACTAGGTGTCATCACGACACCTAAGGCGGGATTTTAGGTCATGACAGAAGTATTTACCTATGATAAACGACCTTTCCCTTTTATTAGGCTGCACTCAAGGGAAATTTGAGAAAACCCTATTGATTCCCTGTGTATCGCACAACAATAGGCTGTACACATGTAATTTTTGACCCTCCCCAAGATTTTACACATTGTAGCGTAAAATATTTAGTTTAGGTTTAATATCGCTATTCTAAATAGTGTTGACTCTTTTACTTTATTTTATCACAAAAAATGAAAATTACAAAAATTATTTTCTTTTATTTAGCTAATTAATATTTTATCTAGTTACTTTTAATTTATCTACCTTACATAAAATTCAAAAATACGAAAAATAGTTCATCATTGTTTTCAGGAATATTATTTTAATTTTACAATGATTTTTCCATTTTTCTATCTTTTAGTATGATATTTAAAAAATACCAAAAATAGGTTTTTTTTAACGGTTAGTTTTATTTTAATAGTTATTTTACTTAAGTAGGATAAATCAGTAAATGGTGTAGTATTTTGGTCTTGTTTTAGAAGAAAGAGTATGAAATTTGAGGCTAATTTTGTTGGGAGAAATTAAAAAATAGCCAGATTTACAAGTGGTTATTCAAAAATAGCCATAGTTTCAAAGGTAATCAAAATTTAGCCACTTTTCATGTAAAGATAAATCTGAACGAAAATACTATTCAAAATTCGAAAAAATACTCTAGCATAATATACTGGAGTTCTAGTATAATATACTGGGGCACCGGTGCTCTAGTCTCCAATATATTATATCGGAGCCAGCAAAGTATACTGGTCCAACATAATATGCTGAAAGTTCATACACAGGTGCACCGAACTCCAGTATATTATACTGGACCAATCTCTGTTGCAGCAAAATAGTGGCTATTTTTCATTAACTTGGTAAACGCTAGCTATTTTTAAATGATTATGACTGGCTAGACCGTACTATTTTAACCATTTTGTTTGGTCTTAATTAAAAAAGGCTCAATTTCAGATAGTCCAAAACATTAAGCCCATACTCATTCCCCTTTGACCTAACCTAATTCCTACCTTCTATAAAACATTACCTAATTGCTAAATCCAAAGAGGAGACCTAGACTAAACAAAAAAGGGTAGATTCCAAAAAAAAAAAAGGAAAAAGAGGAATTTCCTCTCTTGAACACTAGAGAGAACGGCAGACCCATTTACCCAATTTTCTTAATAAAGAAAATTTTCAACCAGCAGCCACCCCACTCCTAGGAGAGGTCATCGTCTTTGAGATTAAAAAAAGAGCTAGATTTTTTTTTTGGTTTTGATTTTAGATTCCTTCTTCTGTTTTCATTTTAGATTTCATATGAAATATCAAAAAAAAAATTGTTCTTTAAGAATTCTGTTTCTACTTCAAAAACAATGATGGAGTTTCATTTGAGCCGAAGCTAAGTTGGCTACCGTTCGAGGTGTAGCTCGCGGTTCCGAGCTCGTTATTTTTCTCGTTTAGACATTAGAAGCGGGCTTGCTCGATTTCGCTCGGTTTAGTTGCTGTAATCGCTGAATTTCATTAATTGAAAGACTACTTCAGGTTCATCCTTACTATTCCTTCTATATTAATTTTTATTGCAATTTCAAGCAGAAGAGTCATTTTAGGAAGGGATTGTTGGTATTCTGTTTTAATCGCTTATATGCAGAGTTATGGGTAAATGCTAGTATGGGTTCGCTAATCTCATTTTGATTGTTAGTTCCTAGCCTCTTTCAATAGTTTGATTTTCTTTTTCTTATATTTTGGGATTGAATTAATTTTTGACTTGTTGGGATCTCGTCCTGTCGTAGTATCATTACGATGAATTTGTGCTTAGTAGTGATTTTGAGTAGGTCAACTGTTACGGTCATATCCCTTCTTTGGTTTCTCATGTTACAACGTTCATAAGGAAAGCTCACGGTAACGACTTTTTACCGTGTTAAACTTTGAAATTTTGTATTGTGAGTGTTATATGTTCCTAGTTTGTTCTGTTGGCATTGTTCTTCCTTGCTAATTTAGTCACTAATAATATTATATTTCTTTGTTGGATTTGTTCGGTGCACATGAAAGTAGGATCGAGTCACACTATTGGTTTAAAGGATGAAATAATTTAGTCTTGCTTAGAGTGAACTTTACTTGATGAGAGGAGCTAATAGAAGAATGGAGCGGTGATAGGAAAATCTTAGAATGGCTCTTCTATGGCTTTAATTTACTATTTCTTACTTTATTATTGTTTCTTTTAGTTTTCATTAGCTTCTATCTTCCTTAAATATTTGTCTGCCTTGTTTTCCTTGCCTTCCTAATATGTTCGTTGGTTACAAAGTCATTCGGATGATGGAAATGGCGATAACAATGGTGGGGCATTGGGGAAAAAGGGATCTCCGTGGCAAAGAATGAAATGGACTGATAATGTTGTTCGGCTTCTTATACTTTAACTATTGAATTACTAGTAGTTTAGTCCAATCCTTTGAAAATTAAGATTAGTTGTGGTGTGCCATCCACAAATGAATTCCATAATCTATGGCCCTCACATTAATACCAAAACTAGTGTGGAAAATACTTTGAACATTCGTAACTAGTATAGAAAATACCTTGCACATTCGTAGTTTTCTTTAGGCACGTTACTATAAAATTATCACAGCTATGGGTACGGTTCCCGTGACGTAGTTGTGATACATAATTTCCAAATTCGGGCGTGCATTTCATGTAACATGACCACAACTTCGAACAATAATAAAATAAAATATGTTGTAAGTCACGGGTGCATTTCATGTGATGCAGTTCGCAATGTGTACCAAAACAACAAGTGTACGACAATCGTAACTTGTTCAAGAAATAATTCCATAAATTCTAAAAAACAACTAAATAAATAAAAGCGGTTATAAAGTTAAAATGCACAATAGGTTTAAAACATGTAATTAATCAGATAATTAGGCTAATTATTAATAGTTAAGCGACCGTGTTCGAACCACGAAACCCGGGAATGCCTAACACCTTCTCCCGGGTTAACAGAATTCCTTACCTAGTTTTCTAGTTTTGCAGACTTTTAAATAAAGTCGATTTTCCTCGATTTGGGATTTTAAAAATAAATCGGTGACTTGGGATACCATAAATTATTCCAAGTTGCGATTTTGAAAATAAATAAAATAATCCCATTTTGAATTATGTCACTTTAATTGGAAAAACTCCCTTATGTACCCTCTGGGGTATAAAAAGGAGGTGTGACACAATAGGCCAGGAAAAATTTGATAAATAGATACTTTTTGGATCGGGTTTAGAGTTTAGTCACATTTTAAATTGTATTGGCAAACTAGTTACTCATTAACGCAAAAATTCAAGTCTGGATAAAAAATACCCATACCTAAAATATGGAAAAACTCCAGCTGTCGGTACTAGATCAATTTATACAAGTAAAAATCTAGCAAAATATACTCAATGTAACGACCCGACCGGTCGTTTTGAGAATTACAGTCCCGTTTAGAGACTTAAGGTCCCGAACAGCTTCGTAATGGGTATTATGACTTGCGTGTGTGGTCGAGATTGGGTTTTAAATGATTCGGGATTAAATTGAAAGAACAATTCTTATTTTTGAAGCTTAAATGAAAAGAGTTGACCGTAGTTTGACCTTTGAGCAAACGACTCCGGAATAGAATTTTTATGGCTTCAATAGCTTCGTATTGTGGTTTCGTACTTAGGCGTATGTCCGCATTTGGATTTGGAAGTTCGTAGGGAAATTCGGTATATTTTGGCAAAAAATTGGAAAGTTGAAATTTTGGAAGGTTGAGAGGTTTGATCTAGAGTTGACTTTGGTTATATTGGGTTGGAATGCTATTCTGAGAGTTGGATTAGCTCCGCTATGTCATTTGAGATTTGCATGCTAAATTTGATGTCATTCCAGGTTGATATGATATGTTTCGACACGAGTTTTAGAAGTTGGAAGATTTGAAAGTTCATAAGTTCGATTCATGCTGGGATTCTTAGTTTCGATATTGTTTGATGTGATTTGAGAACTCATGCAGGTCCGTGGTATGTTATGGAACGTGCTGATATGTTTCGACGGGGTCCCGGGGGCCTCGGGCGTGTTTCGGATAGTCTACGGGCCATTTTCTCATGTTTTGGATGGTTGTTATGATATCTTGTATCCCTTTCTACGTGATCGCGAAGTTCAAGCCACGTTCGCGTAGGCTGTGCTGGGAAAGACCATTTCCTTCTTCGCATTCGCATTGTGTGTTCCGCGATCGTGTAAGTGTGAGTATTGTTTCTTCGTGTTCGCATGGACAGTTCCATATTTGCGTAGCATAGCTCAGCAGCTCGTATATTTTTCTCTTTCGTGATCAGACTTTCTTGTTCAGGATCGCATAGTACCTTTTCATGGGGCAGTGTTCTTTTCTTCTTCGCGATCGCATGGAGCCATTCACAATCGCGTAGTGCATTTTTGGGGCAATCATTGTTTCTTCTTCACGATCACATGTATATTTCCCCGATCGCTACGTGCAAATACCTGGTCAGCATAATATATTTTCCAAATCGAAGGTTTGGCTATTTTTATCATATCTTGAGTTGTAGATCTCGGTTTTAAGTGATTTTTTGTGGTTTTTTTTTTCAAGAAAATCATTAGGGTAATTGTTCTTCACCCAGAATTTATTATATTCCCTGATTCCATCTTTATTTTTTTTCTTATAATTTGTGTTTTGAGTTGAGAAAAAATGGGAATTTTTAAAGAAATCTTTCAAAATAAAAAATGATGATTTGAAGGACGAATTGATATCGTAATTTGGTAATTCTTGTATGGTTGGACTCGTTATCGAATTGGTATTTTGATTTTATAATTTTGGTCGGGTTCCGAGGTGCGGGCCCTGGGGTTTGACTTTTAGTTCTTGTTAAATATTGAAGCGTTATTATCCGAAATTAATTCCTATGAGTTTTATTTATGATTTGAAGTTATTTTGGCTAGATTTGAGCCGTCAATGTCACGACCCAATTTTTCCTCCGTTAGGTATCATGATGGCACCTAGTCTTAGAGGCTAGGTAAGCCTAACGCTTTCTGAATAACAACAATAATAAAAAAAATCTAACAGTCTCGATATAGAAATCTTTACAAAATTTACAATTACCCAAAATCGGTAGTACAAGTCATAAGCTCTAATGAGTTGCTAGACAACCTCTAAAATACAATTGTCTCAAAATAAGAGTGAACAATGTAAATACAAAATACGAAGGTGACTCTGAAGCCTGTGAATGCAACATCAGGTTTACCTTGAGTCTCCACAGCCATGGTCCGCACAACTACTAATGAACAAAATACCTGGATCTGTACAAAAAATGTATAGAAGTGTAGTATGAGCACACCGCAGGAGTGCCCAGTAAGTATCAAGTCTAACCTCGGTAGAGTAGTGACGAGGAACAGTCAAGATACCTGCTGGTCTAATAAACTGAACAAGTATAAGCATAGGGTCAACTGTGCATAATTTCTACATAAAGACTACGCGATATGGCTAACAATATAGTAATTGCAATAAAGAAAGAAACATCAAGTAGCAACAGAATACCATAACAAGGACACAGAAGAGTGAACAAAAACACAACCCAAATCCGAAATTACAAATACAGTAAAGACAACTAATAACTCAGCAACTACGACAGTTTTTACATCAGGTCTTAGCCAACAAACTCCAATCAATTAGTCAAATCCTTCAAGTACAAATCTTTCACCTATAAGTTTTCAAATAGAAATATTTAGGGTATAATCATTCCCAATAAAAATATTTCGAAATATGCTTCCTTCAAATAAATATCTTTCAAACATAGTTCTTTCAAAATAAATACTTTTCGAATATAATCTTTTCAAATAAATATCCTTCGAATATAAGTCACCGTGTGACACCTCATCTCATAATCATACAATACGGTTCTAAATATCTGAACCCTAACACTTGGCATCCTATGCCCTCATCACACCTCATAACCGCACTGACGATTCACGTTCTAAATAGAGCCATTCTTACATGGAAGGCAAGTAACAAGGGTATGCGTCTATACACAGCAATATCAAGAAACCTCTTATCCGATAAGGGTACTTAGCCACGTGTATGCTTGTGCAAGTGTCCTAACATAGTTCATACCAGCTGGTAAGCATAAGGAAAAGAACAGACAACACATAGAATGTTTACATAGGGATAGAATCAGTGAAAGACAACAACACAGAACATAGTGATAATAACAGGGGATCTCTCAGGATACCGTCCCGTAGTCCCAAATGTAAATGTGCAGGGGGATCTATTGGAATATCGTTCCGTAGTCCCAAAGTAAATATGCAGAACAGGGGGATCTACCGAGATACCATCCCGTAGTCCCAAACGTAAATGTGCAGGGGGATCTACCGAAATACCGTTCCGTAGTCCCAAAGTAAATATGCAGAACAGGGGGATCTACCGGGATACCGTCCCGTAGTCCCAAACGTTATTGTGAAGGGGGATCTACCGGAATACCGTTCCGTAGTCCCAAGGTAAATATGCAGTGCAACCAACAGAGATAACAGTTACAGCATGGCAGAAACCTCGTACATTACCAAAACAAGTACAATAGTAAAAATGACGATAATACAAAGTACGACGAGTAAATCAACTCAAGAACTTTAAATCACAAAAAAACGGTGGAACCAGTTCACAAGGAATAACCACAGTAAAGAATGCTAGGTATAAAGTGAACAATTCAACAAGGGAAAACTAATATGTAGAAACGATCCCACAATATACAAGTGAACAATACGGAAGCCAACACGAGTCAAATAGTTCCAAATAAAGGCAAGTCAACTAAGATATAGGTTATTTAAAATCCTTTTATGATTGAGCAATTGCTAATGATATTCAACAATTTAAGTAATGGTAAGCAGAAGAAGATAATCATAACTCCAATTAAGACTAAACAATTATAGGATAAGATAATAATAATTTCAATTAAAGATAAGTTGTTATGAAAAGATACCATGACGATAAAAGAGGCAAAATCTTCAGTTAAATCAAATAAGAGTCAAATAGGCAATAAGAGTGAATCATAAGATAATTCCAAGTAAAGCATGTAGAAGTGAAACTAGCAAATATGAACTCAAATGTATCACGAACAACTTCATACATAGTGAACATAAGGACCTAAGAACCTTAAAGACCAACTTTCCACAAATAAGTCCGAGTACGCACTCGTCACCTCGCATATATGAACTACAATCAACATAGAAGACTCAAATCCTAAGGGGAAATACCCCACATAAGGTTAGGCAAGATACTTACCTCAAAGAAGACAGACCGATACTCTAAAATGTACTTCTCGGGTGAAAAGACCTCCCGACGGCTCAACTCTAACCAAAATAACTTCAAAGCACAAATAAAGCTCATAAGAAACTATTCTGAATCATAAAGTCTCAATCTTTAAAAAAATACAAAAAATCGGTCCAAAATTTGACCCTCGGGCCCGCACCTCGAAACCCAACAAATTTTACAAAAACTGAATACCCATTCCGATACGAGTTCAACCATACAAAAATTATCAAATTCTGATACTATTTCATCCCTCAAATCATGATTTTTCATTTTAGAAATTTTATTCAAAAACCAACATTTTCCTCAACCCAAAACACAAATCAAATGATAAAAACAAAGGTAAAATCATGGAATATATTAAATTCTAGGTGAAGAACACTTACCCAATCGATTTTCTTGAAAAACCTAAGAAGAAGCTCCCAAAATCGAAGTCTAAAACTCAAAATATGAAGAAAATGGCCAAACCCTCAACTTAAATGTTTCTGCCAGAACTCCCGCATCTGCGGTGTAATGACCCGGCTGGTTGTTTTAAGAATTTACGCCCTGATCCTCTATTAACTGCATTCCTCGTGTTTGTTTCTGTTATTGTGAGTTGCCGGGAAGGCTTATTTGGAGTTTCGGAGAGTTTTGGGACACTTAGTCCCTAAATGAGAGTTTAAGTCTTAGAATTTGGATTGTAGTCGGAGCAGCATGGGGACGGCTTCGGAATGGAATTCCGCCAGTCCCGTTAGCTCTTTGGGTGATTTTGGGCTTAGGGGCGTGTGCAAATTGTGTTTTGGAGGTCCGTCGCTTATTTAGGTTTGAAATGCCAAAAGTTGAATTTTTAAAGTTTCTGGTTCGATAGTGAGATTTTGATCTAAGGGTCGGAATGGAATTCCGAAAGTTGGAGTAGCTCCGTAGTTTTGAATGTGATGTGTGTGCAAAATTTCAGCTCATTCGGATGAGGTTTGATAGACTTTTTGATCGAAAAAATAATTTGAGAGTTTTTGCAGTTCTTAGGCTTGAATCCATGGTTAGTTCGATGTTCGATGTTGTTTTAGGTGTTTTGAGGATTGGTATAAGTGTGGATAGTGATATATGACTTGTTCGTGCTTTTGGTTAAGGTACCGGGGGCCTCGGGATGATTTCGGATAGTTAACGGGGAGTTTAGGAGATTGTTGGAGCAGCTTCAGCTACAGACCCTACTGTCATAACCGCACCTGCAGTTAGGGAGCCGCAGGTGCGATGCCGCTGAAGCGAGATCCAACCGCAGATGCGGCCAAGGGCGAAGGAGGTAGAAGTCGCAGATGCGGAGGTTGTGTCGCACCTGCGAGCCCGCAAATGCGGAACCTAGGACGTAGGTGCGGATAAGGAGGATTAATGAAAAACTGCAGAAGCGGTTGATTATGCGTATGAGTGGTCCCGCAGGTGCAGGCATTGAACCACATATGCAGTATTGCTAGTCAGAACATATAAATAGATGTCTTCGCGAATTTGAGTTATTTTTTAGCACTTTTCAAACAAGAAAAAGCTTTGGGGAGCATTTTCAAGGGGGATATTTAGAGGGATTCATTGAGGTAAGGTCCCTGGTATCTAAGCTCGTTATTATGGTGATTTTTATCATTATAAGCATGCAATTTGAAGGAAAATCAATGGTAAATTGGGGGTTAGGGCTTGGTTAATTAGAGAGCTTTGAGTGGCGATTTGAGGGACCATTTGAGGTCCGATTTTGGTACTTTTGGTTTAACTAAATTTGTGGAAGTATGAGGATTCTGAAAATGTAAATTTTACCCGATTCCGAGACGTGGGCCCGGGGGTATTTTGGTCATTTTTCCTAATTTCGCGTATTAGCTTAGAATTAACTAGTGCAATCAGTTACTTGAAATTATATTTACATTATGCAATTGATTTGAATAGATTTGGGCCATTTGGAGTCGAGTACTCGTGGAAAGAGTGTGGTTTCGGGTTGACTTTGACTTGGTTCGAGGTAAGTGGCTTATCTAACCTTGTGGGGGGGAACTCCCCTTAGGATTTGGTATTGCTGATATTTTAAATGCGTTGTTCGTGAGGTGACGAGTGCGTACTTGTGCTAATTGTTGAAAATTCTATTGTCATTAATTAACTATAATTGTGTTTCTTTTCCTGTCTATACTGCTTGCAATTTAATCTTACTGTTAGCTTAGGGAAGCTTGTCTAATCGACTTAATTGCCTTATTTGCTCAAACTGCCTTATTTGGATTCTGTGCAGCATGCTAGGTTAGAAATACCAATTTTACCTTGGTAGGAAATTTGAATTGCATTGAGTGTTCTTCGTGTTGCTCCTGTGTGTTAACTTTGGGACTACGGGATGCTATCCCGGGAGATCCCCCTGCACTTTTATATTAGAACTACAAGACATCACCCGGTAGATTCCCCCAGTACTAGATATTTACATTTGGGACTACTGATCGGTATTCCGAGAGATCCCCGTGCATTATGAGTTGGACTATGGGACGACACCCAAGAGATACACTGGATATTTATATTTGGGACTACAGGACGGTATCCTAGGAGATCCCCGATTTGTTATCTCTATGTTGAGCTGTATTCCTTTATGTGATTCTTTTGTCTCTGTTGTAGTTGTTGTTCTTTCAATACTGTGTTACTTCTTACTTTTGCACTTAATTATACTGTTATACCTTGTTTTTCATTTAAACTCAGTAGGGACCTGACCTTCCCCGTCACTACTCGACCGAGGTTAGGCTTGACACTTATTGAGTACTGCTGTGGTAACTCATGCCCTTTTTCGCATATTTTTCATGTGCAGATCTAGGTACTTCGACTCAGCCCTACTACCCTTGAGACGAGGCGATTCTCTAGAGACTTCGAGGTATATTTGCCGCGTGTGCAGACCGAGGAGTCCCTTTCCATTCTCCCTTATATTATTAGCCCTTCTGTATCTACTTTTGTTTAGACATTTCAGAGTTAGACACTTGTAGTTATCCAATAGCTTGTGATTTCATGAGATTCCGGGTTTTGGGAAATATTGTTTTAGTTCGAGAGTTTGTATTGTATATGCCGAGTGGCATCTTAAACACCTCATTATGTTTTTTTCTACAGTTTATGGCTAGTTTTATTCTGTTATTTTCTATTTTTCGCAATTTGTTAGGCTTACCTAGTCGTAGAAACTAGGTGTCGTCACGATAGTTCACGGAGGGAGAACTGGGATCATGACAAGTTGGTATCAAAGCTCTAGGTTCATAGGAGTCATGTATCACAAGCCGGTTTATTAGAGTCTCGGGGATCAGTACAGAGACATCTGTACTTATCTACGATAGGCTATGTAACTGTTAGGAAAATTCCACTTCATTTGATTTCCTTGTCGTGTGAGATGTTGATATCATAATCTAAACTTCTGTCTTCTATTCTCTCACAGATGGTGAGGACACGTGCTACCAGAGATGATCAGGCACCTGCACCCCTACTAGAGCCGTCAGAGGTCGGGCAGGGGTAGAGGCAGAGAACACGCACGTGGTGCAGCCAGAGCACCTACGCGAGCTACCACCGAGGTGCCACCAGCAGTTTTAGCCGGAGTCCAGGCACCTGATACGCCTACTGCTACTACTACTCAAGCTCTTCAGGAGACTCTTGTACAGTTCATGAGTATGTACACCACTCTGGCTCAGGCAGGGTTGCTTCCCCTTGTTGCAACTACATCTCAGGCCGGGGGAGGAGAATAGACTCCCACTGCCCGCACTTCTGAGCACCGAGTGCATATTGATCAAGTCCTATAGATTATTTATGTACAGCCTGCAATCTCAGATTAGCCCGAGAACAGGACAACGACTTTTGATGATGAGCAGCTGAGGCTTGAGGGGTTCAAGAAGTACAAGCCTCTTGTATTCAGTGGTCTAGCATCAGATGATGCTCTGGGATTTCTAGATGAATGCCACTGTATTCTCCGTACCATGGGTACATTAGGATCGAGCGGGGTTGCCTTCACTACCTTCCAGTTTCGAGGAGCCGCCTATGAGTGGTGGCGTACTTATCAGTTAGACAGTCCGAATGAGGCAGCTTCCCTGACTTGGACTCAATTTTCAGATATGTTCCTGAGAGAGTATGTTCCTCAAAGCCTCAGAAATGCCTGGCGTGTAGAGTTTGAGCATTTGCGCCAGGGTACTATGAATGTATCGGAGTATGCTGTCCGTTACACTGATTTGGCTAGACATGCCCCAGCCTTGGTTTCTACTGTTCGCGAGAGGGTTTGCCAGTTTATTGAGGGGCATATTCCCAGCATCAGGTCTAGCATGGCTCGTGAGTTGGAGATGGATATTTCTTATCATCAGGTGGTGAGCATTGCTTGGAGGATAGAGGGTATGCATGTTAGGGACAGAGAGGAGAGGGAGGCCAAGTGGTCTCGAGAGTCAGGCCATTATTTCGGTGCCCGTGCTCTAGCTTCAGTTCGTAATGGTAGGGGTTATATGAGTCGCTCCGTTCATTCAGCTCTTCCAGTAGCTAGTGGTATTCCAGCTCCTCCTAGGCCTCAAGAGACTTATTATGACCTCTAGTATCTAGTGTGCCTCCTGCGCGAGGTGCTTTCAGTGGTCAGTCCAACAGACCTGGCCCGAGCCAGTCATAGCTACCACATCCTCCCAAAGCTTTTTTTGAGTGTGGTGACACACGCCATATGGTAAGGGATTGCCCTAGATTTAGGAGGGGTGCACCTCCACAAACTTCTCAGCCACAGCGTGCCCCGCAGAGTTCTTAGGCTATGGTTGCTCTTAGTGGTTTTGAGACCCGAGCAGATTTATTATTTCTCAGCATGGTAGATTTTGATGTTATCTTGGGCATAGACTGGTTGTCGCCCCATTATAATATTCTTAATTGTCATGCCAAAACGTGACGCTGGCTATGCCAGGTGTACCACAAGTAGAGTGGAGGGGCACCTTAGATCATACTTCCAATAGAGTTATTTCATTCCTTAAGGCTCAGCGTATGGTTGAGAAGGGGTATGACGCGTATCTAGCTTATGTGAGAGATGTCAGTATTGATACTCCTATAGTTGATTCAGTCCCAGTAGTACAGGATTATCATGATGTGTTTCCAGCTGACCTTTCGGGCATGCCACCTGATAGAGATATTGATTTTAGCATTGATCTGTTGTCGGGTACTCAGCCCATTTCTATTCCTCCGTATCATATGGCCCCTCTTGAGTTGAAGGAGTTGAAGGATCAGTTGTAGGAATTGCTTGATAAGGGTTTCATTTGGCCTAGTGTATCACCTTGGGGTGCTACTGTCTTGTTTGTGAAGAAAAAAAGATGGTTCTATGCATATGTGAATTGATTATCGCCAGTTGAACAAAGTTACAGTGAAGAACCGTTATCCTTTGCCTTGTATTGATAATTTGTTTGACCAGCTATAGGGTGCACGAGTGTTTTCTAAGATTGACTTGCATTCAGGTTATCATCAGTTGAATATTCGGGAGCCAGATATGCTGAAGACTGCTTTGAGGATTCGGTATGGTCATTACGAGTTCCTTGTTATGTCATTTGGGCTAACCAATGCCCCAATAGCCTTTATGCATTTGATGCACAGTGTGTTCCGGCTATATCTTAACTCGTTCGTCATTGTCTTTATTGATGATATTCTGGTGTATTCTCGGAGTCGGGAAGATCAAGAGCAGCACATGTGGACAGTGCTTCAGACTTTGAGGGAAAAGAAGTTATATGCAAAGTTCTCGAAATGTGAGTTTTGATTGGATTCCGTGGCATTCTTGGGCCACGTTGTTTCGAGTGAGGGTATTCAGGTGGATCCGAAGAAGGTGGAAGCAGTGCAGTGTTGGACCAGACCATCCTCAGCTATAGAGATCTGCAGTTTTCTTGGATTGGCGGGTTATTACCGTCGATTTGTTGAGGGGTTTTCATCCATTGCAGCCCCTATGACTAGGCTGACCTAGAAGGGTTCTCTGTTCCAGTAAACAGAAGAGTGTGAGTCGAGCTTTCAGAAGCTCAAGACAGCTTTGACTACAACCCCAGTTTTGATATTGCCTACAAGTTTGGATTCTTATACTGTCTATTGTGATGCCTCGAGGATTGGCCTTGGAGCGGTATTGATGCATGACAGTAGGGTGATTGCCTACCGTCCAGACAGTTGAAGGTACATGAGAAGAATTACCATGTCCATGATCTCGAGTTAGCTGCTATTGTTCACGCCTTGAAGATCTGGCGTCATCATTTGTACGGTGTGCCTTTTGAGATTTATACTGATCACCAGAGTTTGCAACATCTGTTCAAGCAGAAGGATCTTAATTTGCGTCAGAGGAGGTGGTTAGAGCTACTGAAGGACAATGATATCACTATTTTGTATCACCCGGGCAAGACCAATGTAGTGGCCGATGCTTTGAGTTATCGGGTAGAGAGTCTGCAGAGTTAGGCTTATTTACCAGCAGCGGAGAGGCCCATGGCGATGGATGTTCAGGCCTTAGCCAGCCAGTTTGTGAGATAGGATCTTTCGGAGCCCAGTCAGGTTCTAGCTTGCGTGGTTTCTTGATCTTCCTTATTTGATCGTATCAGAAAGCGTCAGTTTGATGACCCTCATTTGCTTGTCCTCAAGAACAAGGTTCTACACGGTAATGCCAGAGTTGTGACTATTGGTTATGACGGGGTATTGAGGATGCATGGTCGGGTTTGTGTACCCAATGTTGATGGGCTTCGAGAGTTGATTTTAGAGGAGGCCCATAGTTTGTGGTATTCCATTCATCCGGGTGCCCCGAAGATATACCAGGATTTGAGGCAGCACTATTGGTGGAGGCTCAGTGCCTCAATTGTCAGTAGGTGAAGTATGAGCACCAGAGACCGGGTGGGTTGCTTCAGCAGATAGAGATTCCGGAGTAGAAATGGGAGCGGATCACCATGGACTTCATAGTTGGACTCCCACAGACTTTGAGAAAGTTCGATGCCGTTTGGGTGATTGTGGATCGCTGACCAAGTCCACACACTTCATTCTTATGTGTACTACCTATTCTTCAGAGCGGTTGGCAGAGATTTATATCTAGGAGATTGTTCATCTGCATGGTATTCCAGTTTCCATCATTTCAGATAGAGGCAATCAGTTCACATCACGGTTCTGGAGGGCCGTACAACATGAGTTGGGTACTCGGGTGGAGTTGAGTACATCATTTCACCTCAGACGGACGGACAATCCGAGCGCACTGTTCAGATTTTTGAGGATATGCTCCATGCGTGTGTGATTGAGTTTGGAGGGTCTTGGGATCAGTTCTTGCCATTGGCGGAGTTTGCCTACAATAACAGCTATCAGTCCAGCATCCAGATGGCACCTAACGAGGCTTTATATGGTAGCCGGTGTAGATCCCCGGTGGGTTAGTTTGAGCCAGGTGAGGCTAGAATATTGGGCACAGACTTGGTTCAAGATGCTTTGGAGAAGGTTAAAGTGATTCAGGATAGACTCCGTACAGCCCAGTCCAAACAGAAGAGTTACGCGGACCAGAAGGTTCGTGATGTTTCCTATATGGTTGGAGAGCGTGTTCTACTTCAAGTTTCGACTATGAAGGACGTTATGAGATTTAGGAAGAAAGGGAAATTGAGTCTGAGGTTTATTGGCCCTTTTGAGATACTGCGGCTTGTTGGAGAGGATGCTTATGAGCTTGCCTTACCTCCCAGCTTGGCAGGAGTTCACCAGATATTTCATGTTTCGATGCTCCGGAGGTATCACGGTGATCCGTTGCACGTGTTGGATTTCAGTTTAGTCCAGTTGGACAAGGATCTATCTTATGTTGAGGAGCCGGTGGCAATATTGGACAGGCAGGTTCGGAAGCTGAGGTCAAAGAACATTGCATCAGTGAAGGTTCAGTGGAGGGGTCAACCGGTCGAGGAGGAGACTTGGGAGACCGAGTAAGATATGTGCAGTCGTTATCCTCATCTTTTCACTACTTCAGGTATGTCTATATGCTTGTCCAAGGACGAACGAATGTTTAAGTGTAGGAAGATGTAACGACCCGGCCGGTCGTTTTAAGAATTTACGCCCTGATCCCCTGTTAACTGCATTCCCCATGTTTGTTTCTGTTATTGTGAGTTGCTAGGAAGGTTTATTTGGAGTTTCAGAGAGTTTTGGGACACTTAGTCCCTAAATGAGAGTTTAAGTCTTAGAATTTGGACCGTAGTTGGAGCAGTATGAAGACTGCCTCAGAATGGAATTTTGTCGATTCTGTTAGCTCCGTTGGGTGATTTTGGGCTTAGGGACGTGTTAGGATTGTGTTTTGGAGGTCCGTAGCTTATTTATGCCTGAAATGCCGAAAGTTGAATTTTTGAAGTTTCTGGTTCGATAGTGAGATTTTGATCTAAGGGTCGGAATGGAATTTCGAAAGTTGGAGTAGCTCCGTAATGTTGAATGTAACGTGTGTGCAAAATTTCAGGTCATTCGGACGAGGTTTGATAGACTTTTTGATCGAAAACGTAATTTGAGAGTTTTTGGAGTTCTTAGGCTCGAATCCATGGTTAATTCGATGTTCGATGTTGTTTTAGGTGTTGTGAGGATTGGTATAAGTTTGGATAGTTGTATATGACTTGTTCGTGCTTTTAGTTGAGGCCCGAGAGACTCAGGATGATTTTGGAATGTTAACGGGGAGTTTGGGAGATTGTTGGAGCAACTTCAGCTGCTGACCCTACTGTCATATCCGCACCTGTGGTGCGACCAAGGGAGAAAGAGGTAGGAGCCGCAGATGCAGAGGTTGTGTCGCACCTGCGAGCCCGCAGATGCGGAACCTAGGGCGCAGGTGCGGATAAGGAGGATTAATGAAAAACTGCAGAAGCAGTTGATTATGCGCAGGAGCGGTCCCGCAGGTGCGGGCATTGAACCGCAGATGCGGTATTGCTGGGCAAAACATATAAATAGATGCCTTTGCGAATTTGAGTTATTTTTCATCACTTTTCAAACGGGAAGAAGCTTTGAGGAGAATTTTTCAAGGGGGATTTTCAGAGGGATTCATTGAGGTAAGGTCCCTAGTTCCTAAGTTCGTTATTATGGTAATTTTTATCATTGTAAGCATGAAATTTGAAGGAAAATCAATGGTAAATTGGGGGGTTAGGGCTTGGTTAATTAGAGAGCTTTGAGTGGTGATTTGAGGGACCATTTGAGGTCCGATTTTGGTACTTTTGGAATGAGTAAACTCGTGAAAGTATGAGGATTCTGAAAATATAAATTTTACCCGATTCCGAGACGTGGGCCCGGGGAGGCATTTTGGTCATTTTTCCTAATTTCGCACATTAGCTTAAAATTAATTAGTGGAATCAGTTACTTGAAGTTATATTTATATTATGTAATTGATTTGAATAGATTTGGGCCATCTAGAGTCGAGTACTCATGGCAAGAGCGTGGTTTCGAGTTGATTTTGAGCCGGTTCGAGGTAAGTGGCTTGCCTAACCTTGTGTGGGGGAACTCCCCTTAAGATTTGGTATTGTTGATATTTGAAATGCCTTGTACATGAGGTGACGAGTGCGTACTTGTGCTAATTGTAGGAAATTCGGTTTTTATTAATTAACTATAATTGTGCTTCTTTTCCTGTCTATACTACTTGCAATTTAAGCTGAATGTTAGCTTAGGGAAGCATGTCTAATTGACTTAGTTGCCTTATTTGCTCAAATTGCCTTATTTGGTTTCTGTGCAACATGCTAGGTTAGAAATACCTGTTTTACCTTAGTAGGAAATTTGAATTGAATTGAGTGTTCTTCGTGTTGCTACTGTGTGTTTACTTTGGGACTACGGGACGGTATCCCGGGAAATCCCCCTTCATGTTTACTTTGTGACTACGGAGTTATATTCCTGGATATCCCCCTGAACTTTTATATTTGAACTACGGGACTACACCCGGTAGATTCTCCCAGTACTGGATATTTACATTCGGGACTGCGGATCATTATTCTTGAAGATCCCCGCGTATTATGAGTTGGACTATGGGACGACACCCGGGAGATCCACTGGATATTTATATTCGGGACTACAGGACGGTATCCTAGGAGATCCACAATTGTTATCTTTGTGTTAAGTTGTATTCCTTTCTGTGATTATTTTGTTTGTGTTCTAGTTGTTGATGTTCCTTCTATCCTGTGTTACTTCTTACTGTTGCACTTAATTATACTATCTTATTCTATACTGTTATACCTTGTTTTTCATTTAAACTCAGTAGGGCCCTGACCTTCTTCGTCACTACTCGACCGAGTTGGCACCTACTGAGTACCGTTGTGGTGTACTCACTGCGCATGTTTTTTTATGTGCAGATGGTACTTAAACTCAGCCCTACTACCCTTGAGGCGAGGCGATTCTCCAGAGACTTCGAGGTATATCTGCTGCATCCGCAGACCGAGGAGTCCCTTTCCATTATCCCTTATAGTATCAGCCCTTCTGTATCTACTTTTGTTTAGACATTCCGGAGTTAGACACTTGTAGTTATCCAATAGCTTGTGATTTCATGAGATTCCGGGTTTTGGGAAATGTTGTTTTAGTTTGAGAGTTTGTATTGTATATGCAGTGGCATCTTAAATGCCTCATTATGTTTTTTCTGCACTTTATGGCTAGTTTTATTCTGTTATTTTCTGTTTTCCATAATTTGTTAGGCTTACCTAGTCGTAAAGACTAGGTGCCGTCACGATAGTTCACGGAGGGCGAACTGGAGTCGTGGCATGCGGACAAGGAACTGCATCAGCAGAACCGCATTTGCGAGAAAAAGTCTACATCTACAAACTTAGCTAATTGGCCTGGGACCGCATCTACGGATATACATCCACACCAGCGGGACCGCAGAAGCAAAAAAGAAAGCTGCATAAGTGAAATAAATCGCAGGTGCCATCGCTAACCGCAAAAGCGGCCTTCGCACCTGCACGTCATCCTTCGTAGAAGAAAGCAATCACCCAGGCCTTCATGACTACAGAAGCAGCCATGCTCATGCAGAAGCGGAGCCGCACCTACACTTCAAGGTCGCAGGTGCAAAAACACCAGAATCACACATGTTCAAAACCATGCAAAACATCTGAAACTCGTCCGAAACTCACTAGAGGCCCCAGAAACCCCGTCTAAACATACAAACAAGTTGCTATAACTTAATACGGACTCGGTCGGCGTCTCAAATCACATCAAACAGCGCCAGAAATGCAAATCACGCCATGAATCGAACTTATGAACTTTCAAATTTTCCAACTTCTAAAACTCGCGCCGAAACCTATCAAATCAACCCTGAACCATGACAAATCTTGCAGAAAAGTCCCAAATGACATAACGGAGTTGCTCCAACTTACACAATCGCTTTCCGACCCCAATATCATAAAAGTCAACTCTTGGTCAAACTTCTCCATTTTCCAAACTTTAACTTTTCCAACTGTCGCCGAAATGCTCCAATTTACCCTACGGATCTTCAAATCTAAATCCAGGCGCACGCTTAACTCCAAAATCACCATACAAAGCTGTTAAGATCATCCAAAACTAATTCCGAAGTCGTTTGAACAAAAGTCAAATTCCAGTCAAATTCTCACCGATTAAGCTTCCAAAACTAGATTCCTTCTTCCAATTGAACTTTGAATCATCCGGTAATTGAATTCAATTCTGCATGAAAGTCGATACACATAATATGAAGCTGTTCAAGACCTTACGCCACCGATCGGACCTTAAATTCTCAAAATGATCGGCAGGGTCGTTACAGTCCGGAGGTTATTTCTCTCGAGAAGGTCATTTTAGAGTGAAGGTCTAGCTTCTTTGAGTTATATATCTTGCCTAACTTTGTTTGGGGGAACTACCCCTTAGGATTTGGGTCTTTGGTGCTAATTGTGTCATTTGAAGGTCGTGTATGCAAGGTGACGAGTACGTGCTCGGGCTTATTTGCAGAAATTTGACCATTTAGGGCTCTTAGGTTCTTATGTTCATTAGATATGATATTGTTTGTCATGTTAAATCCCCCATGTACTAAATTCACCCGTACGTGTCTTATGGAATTAATTGCTTCACGTTCTACCCTTATTGTCGATTAAACTCTTATGTACCTTAACTGAAGTTGTTGTCTCTTTTATCGTCATCCTATTCTTTCCGTAATTGCTTAGACTTAATGGATGTTTGTTATCCCTTTTATTGTTGACATATTCTTATTTAGGGTCATTGATTTATGCTATCTCTCTTATTGTTGAATTGCACTTTCGTGGAATCATTGTTACATATTACCTCTCCCTTGTTGAACAATTCTTGTTGAGACTATTATTTCCCTGTTGTGCCTTTCCTTGTGAGTTCGTTCATCTGTTTCTTTGTATTTTGAAGTTCTTGTGTTGATTTACTTGTCGTATTCGCGTGTCATTATTGTTGTTACTATTGTATTCATTGTTGTTGAGCCAAGGGCTATATGTGCGTTGATATTGAAACTGTTTTGAGGAAATATTGTGGCATATAGACACATATTGTGAAAGTCATTTATTTGAGTTGTTATGTTTTGTCATACATGTTTTGTTGAAAGAATTGTTATGTTGTTTGCACGAGGTTTCTGTCGTGCGGTTGTTATTGCGTTTGCATGATGTTTATGTCGTGCGATTGTTATTGTGTTGCACGAGGTTTTTGTTGTGCTGTTGTTATTATTGATACGCATGTGTTAGGTGTTGAAACGCATGTGGTGGGATAAAGTGGGCTTAAAATGCGTGGCTAGTAGGGGAACTACTATAAGCCATGCGGTGTGATAAGGTGGGCTAAAACGCGGGATGCTATTTCGGAAAAATGATTTTCAAAAACTAAATATAAAGGCTCTCGCGGTGATATAAGGAAATTTGTGATTCATTTTACGATTTGAGACTACGAGGTAGTACGTCAGGAGGGATCTTGTTGTCATTTCCCCTTTTCTATGCACTTGTCTTTGATTGTTGTTTTCCTTACCATACTATTAATTATTCCTCCATATTGCGCTATTTGCTCAGTTCAATGTAGCAAGTTTTGTTGTGTTGGTCGCTGCTTCAAACTTCATTGCTACTTTTTACACTGAACATTTCGTGGTGATCAGTTCTTATGTGCCATTCATTGTCTCTACTCTTATTTATCGACTAGAATAATGGTAGAGCACTTGCATAGGTATATACGTAGTTAAATCACCCATATCAGGTTTAAAAGTTGAATCCTAACGTTATTAACCATTATACGAACTCTTGTCTTCTTCCCTTCTGTGTGAGTATTGTTCTATTGGCACATGATCCATCCGTGTGGTTATGAGTTGTAATGTGGCCAAAAGATGCCAAGTGATTAAGGTTCACGAATTGGGACCCGTGAGCTGTAATTATGAGGTTCGGTACCTCATGGCAATGCTTGAACGGATCAGGTGTGAAATTGGTTGTTCTTATGGAGTTATTGCTGGTTTTCCTTTTATTTGGTTTCCCCGAACTTAGATTGTGATTAGTTACGTTACAATATTATTACCTGACTGCTTCCTATTGAATATTGTTTTTACTAGTGTATCATTCCAAGTATTGTTTTGTATTCCTTATCCTAATTTACTTTATATGAATATCGTTTCCTTATTAGTTCATCGACACACTTGTTAAGGTTGTTTAGTCCGGTAGGTGTCTTGATTGTCCCTCTTCACTACTCCACCGAGGTTAGTCTTGAAACTTACTGGGTACCACTGTGGTATACACATACTAAGCTTCTGCATATTTTTGTGCAGATCCAGGTGACACAGTTGTTGTTGATTATTAGTTGGCTGGTCGAGCTGTGGAGACTCAAGGTAAACCTGCCATTGCGTTCGCAAGCCTCAGAGTCACCTTTTGATATTTTCATTGTAATATTTAATTCCATTCTGAACAGTTCCATTTAGGGATTTTCTAGATAACTCAGTAGAGCTTATGACTTATACTACAGGTTTTGGGAATTGTAAATTGTGTATAGAGATTTTTATTTCATATTTATCATTTGATGGTTGAATTCTTCTATTAATTTAGTAAGTGTTTGCTTATCTAGTCTTTGAGACTTGGTGTCATCACGACGTCCTACGGAGGGAATTTGGGGTTGTGACACTTGAGGGTATCAGAGCTCTAGGTTCATAGGTGCTACGAGTCATAAGCACATTTAGTAGAGTCTTGTCGATCGGTACAGAGACATCTGTACTTATTTTCGAGAGGCTACTGAACTATTAGGACAATTTCACTTCTTTTATTCTTATCGTGCGTGTTTGTTGATCTTGGAGTTTGAACTTTTGTCATTACATTCTCTCATAAATGATGAGGACATGAGCTATAGTTACCGATAACGCTGCCCCTGTGCCGGTGTTGCTAGGTACCAGGGGAGAGGTAGAGGTTGAGGAGGAGCACATGCTACAGCTAAAGCACCTATTAGAGCAGCAGTTGAGGATCCTCTAGTAGCTCCGGTTGGGGGATAGGTACCGGAGGTGCTTGTTGTTACCCTAGGACTTTAGGAGACTTTAGCACTGTATCTGAGCATGTTCGGTACATTGGCTCAGGCGGGGTTGATTCCAGTTGCATCAACTACTTCATAGATCGAGGGAGGAGCTCAGACTCCCGCCGCCCGTACTTCAGAGAAGCGAGCCCTCATTGATCAAGTTTCAGGTATCATGCGGACACATCCTATTGTTCTAGTTCAGCCCGTGGTTAGGGCAACAACATCTGAGGAAGAACAACTTAGACTTCCGAGGTTCAAGAAGTATTACCCTCCTACTTTCAATAGTTTGTCTTCAGAGGATGCGCATGGGTTCCTAGGGGAGTGCTACCATATTCTCCATGCTATGGGTATTGTGGAGACAAGTTGGGTTGCTTTTACTACGGTCTAGCTTAAGGGAGAAGCATATTAGTGGTGGCGAGCATATGAGTTGGGTAGTCTGGCCGATACAGCTTCCCTTTCATGGGTTCAGTTTTCAGGGATGTTCTTGAGAGAGTTTGTTCCCTAGACCCTTCAGGATGCATGGCGTGTAGAGTTTGAGTAGCTGTGCCAGGGAACTTTGTACGTGTTAGAGTATGTCGTTATATTTAGCGATTTGTCCGGACATGCACCTAATTTGGTTTCTACAGTCAAAGAGTGAGTCTGCAGGCTCATCGGGGTCTTCAATTATGATATCCAATTAAGCATAGCTCGGGAGTTGGAGTCGGATGTTTCATTTCAGTAGGTAATAGAGATCGCTCGCCAACTAGAGGGCATGCGAGGTCACGAGAGAGAGGACAGGGAGGCTAAGAGGCCTTGTGGACTGGGAAGATCTATTGGTCCCCATTATGGAGGCAGGGTATGACATGGTAGAGGTTTTGTAAATTAGCCAGTTCATTTTGTACTTCAGGCTACTCACGGTGTTTCAGGTACCCATGGGTCTCAGGGTAGCCGTACCGGACAACCTCCACATCCATGTCAGCGGAGAGGTTGCTTTGAGTTTTGAGATAGAGTCACATGGTAAAAGACTGTCCCAAACTCCAGACAGATGTGTCACAGCAGGGTATTCAGACTATGAATTCTGATCTAGTTACTGATATCCCTGCACCGCCAGCTTGGGTTGCAGGTTAGGGGAGTAGAGGGCACCTAAGAAGGGGAGGCCCGACCCGATGATATGTTTTCTACAGTAGGGCTGAGGGCGCTGCACCGGATGATGTTTTACAGGTATGGTTTCGATTTGTTATAAAAGAGCTTCATTCGCACTTTGTTTCGGTTCTTCTTATCGGGGTGGGTCCTTCTATTTTACTTCACATATGGGTGAGTTTTGTGATCTTGTACTCCGCTTATGTATTTACCCCTATAGGGAGATTCTATAGTGGTAGCTCATGTCTATTATTTTGTTTTATTCATTATTGAGAGTTATGAGACTAGAAGTGACTTTCTATTACTGATTTTGGTAGTTCTGATTTGAATTCCGGGATATAGGTTATTATTTGTGATTTAGATGTTCTACCGGTGTGGGAGTTCAGTATGTGTTGTGATGTTTCTTGGAAAAATTGAATTAGTGGAAGGTTTCGGTTGGCATGATGTGTATTCTACTTGTGATTCAGAGTTGGGGGTGAGACCCATGCGGTCTCATGTGATTTGATGTGTTTGAACTGGGCTGTATGCCGTAGTGGAAGTTATATCAGGATGAGATACTTATCATTAGTTCATGTGTTTTGGTTCTCCCTTGTGAAATTGGTTCGTAGTATGGTACTGATAGGGAGTGGTGCCTGACAGGCTTGTTTGATAGTTCTTTCATGTGTTTCCTTGTATATTCAATCATATTCGTGTTGTGCTTATTGGGTTTTAGCTTCCGAGGTGTATGACTAGCTGGCGTTAGTTATGACTTGTTGATTCATGTGAAGCGTTATGAGGTCTTCATGTTTCTTGTATCATTGTCGGTGTCGTGGAGGTTTGGAACAGGGTTCTAGAGGATATGGGGTTAATTGCCAGTGTTGGATTTGATTATGGGCAGCTATTGTGATCAGAGATGTGTTGCGGGCATATGTGTGATTTGTTACATCGTGTGGTTGTACCTTGTGGGTGTAAGCATAAGTTGTTGCATCTAGTTGAGGCTAATACCGGGTGTGATTTAGGAATTGGGTCTTTTGGAGATGATCGGATGGTGAGAAATTCGGTTTTAAGGCTTATTGGTATTGGCGGAAGGGATAAATTTCATTTGAGATGATATTGTCGGGCTTATGTGGATTGGGGTTCCATGGGATCACCCGTGGGTGTATGTTTGGTGAATACATTTAGTGATTTGATGACTTCGGAATGTAATGATGGGGAAAATGTAATGACCTAACCGGTCGTTTTGAGAATTAGCGTCATATTCAGCGACTTAAGGTCCTGAGCAGCTTCGTAATGTGTATTATGACTTGCGCGTGTGGTCAAGATTGGTTTTCAGATGATTCAGGATTAAATTAAAAGAAGACTTTTTATTTTTGAAGCTTAAATGAAAAGAGTTGACCGGAGTTTGAACTTTGAGCAAACGACTCACGAATGGAATTTTTATGGTTTCAATATCTTTGTATATTGGTTTTGTAGTTAGTCGTTGTTGATACCCAATTTTTCTCTATGCATTTTATATATGTAAAATACTTTCAAAATAGCATATATATGCATATATAAGTATGCTCAAGTGTTTTAGTATTTTTTCCTAATTTTTAAAAGATTTTTTAAATCAATTCATTGCCCATTTTAGCAGTACAAAAACTAATAAATATTCCCAAAATCATCATTTTGGTGAATAATTTATTTTATTCTCACATTTATATCAAAATATAGATAAGATAATTTTTGCACATTTTTTATAAATTTATTTAGCATTTTAAAACTAAATTGCATATAATTGCAATTTTAGCCTATTTCAAGACTAATAGAATTTTATAATTATGAAATTGGTTCTAATATTTTAAAATTAATATTTATATATTATTAACTGATCCAGTACTTTTAATTTGCTTTCAAAATCATTTTTACTAATTTTATAAAATAGAAAGGAAAAGCGGCTATTTAAACACTAGCCCTATTTCATTTCAATTATAGCCCAAATCAACCCCCCAATTAACCCAATTTCAAATCCCCAATTGACCAGCCCAATTGCAATTTAACCATCCCCTGACCCAACTAATCTAACCCGCCCGGCCTTCCCTTTTGATCCAGGCCGTTGATCATTTTGATCAACGACCACTATTTCCCATTTCCTTTTTAATTCACAAACACCCCCAACCCTACTTCATTTCTCACCAACCGCCGCCTCTAAACTCTCAAACTCTCTCAAACACTCTAGAACCTTCCCTAACCCTAGCCCCCGTTCACCGTCTTCCACCTTAAACTCACCGGAATCCATGGCTTCTCAGGCCATGGGAGTCTTAAACTCACCTCCCTTTGCTCTTGTACACTTGGTACTTGAATATTCGGGGTCTGACCTCGAAGGTTCTCACTCAGATCTTTGCCGGCTCGAGATTTCACGGCCATCTCCGTCTTTGCTCCGGCGTATCCTGGTCTTATGAGCCTGTTTCTGACTTCTCTAACTCAGATCAGAGACCTTTTCAAAGCCTTTCTCATTCTAGGGTTCTTCTGAAACCCTAACCCTTCGATGTTTTCTCCGATTTTTCTTAGATCTGTTATATATCTGTGCTCTACTTGAGTTTTCAAACCATTTCCCCAATTTCTTCTTTCAAAAATTACTTTTTTTAAGGTCTTTCTTTTCCGATCTAGGGTTTTCTAAAATGTTTAAGTGATTTCTGACTTTCCTTTTCCTTTACGTGTACTTGCTCCTACTGTGTTCTTGTATTCTTCATTTTACCATGCTCTTGTATGACTATCTTACTGTGTTCTTCTATATGTGCTTTTCTGCTATAATTTTCTGATGTTTTTGTGTTCTTCTACTGTATTTTCCTACTAAGTTCTTAAGTTCTTTGTTTCCTTTACTGGACCTTTGTTTGAGTTCCCTTTACACATGTTTCCTCTACTGTTTTCTTAAGTGTTATACTACCACTTTTCTCTTCTGAACTTGTTTAAGTCCCAGGTTTCTTAAACATATGTTTCAAATCAGTTTCTTCACTTTGTTTGCTTCGAACTTGCTATTGTATCTGTTTGTTTTCTCATGAGTCTCTGAAAGAGATCTCTGAGCCTGTTTCAATTACTTGCCTCCTCGTCTCTGTATCTGATTCAAAGTAGGAACCCTAGAATTTGGGGGTTTTGACGAGGGTGATCTTGTGTTTGGACTAGGGTTCTATTTTGGAACCCTTGACTCTTTTAGACTCATTCTGAGTCTATGAACTAAGTTTGAATTTCTTTGTTTACGACTTTGAACTTTTAGACTCTTCTATGCTGGACTCTTATGATTAGCATGACAGTTCTTTCTTGTTTAAGCATGTCTGTATGCTTTTATATATGTGTTGAACCTTTCTTGAAAAGGTTTTCTAACTTATGATTGATTCAGAATCTTTTTTTTAGGATTGATTGATTGTTACTGTTTTTCCTTAAGTAAAACCTTTCCTCACTTTTTCTAACTTAGTTCATTTGTACAAAGCCTCCAATTTTGATTTCTTGGCTGTTAACTGATTTCCTTTCTTTACTTGCGCAAACCGTGTGCTATCAGACTTTTTCCTTAAATAAATCTTTGTGTATTTGCCCTTCTTGTACTACTTTGGAAAAGGTTTTGATCAATCTCTTTCCTTAATTATTTTTACATTTGAAATTATAATCCCTTAATTAAAGGGAAATTTTTGTAATTGATTTTCAAATCATTCTCCTACCTTATTCTGCTTGCTTTCTACACTATAAAAAGGGCACGACCCTTCTGCACTTTAACACGCTCTCAATTTAACACTTATATACTACTCAAGCATCATAGTTCTCTAATCATAGCATTCTGACTATTTGCTTGCACTTTGGCTTCACAAAACTACTGCTTTTTTTTTTCTTGTTTACCTGAAACTGGTATGTTCTAGTTTGATTTTCAGCCTCATCCCAATGTGTTTATTTTACAGTTTCTACACCCCTGTCTACTTCACTGCCTATGTTAATGTTAATTAGCATATGTTTCTACTGTGAATCCCTGCACCCCTGTCCCCTTCTATGTGTTTGAGTTGAAGTTCAGAATATGACAACATCCAAGTTACTGCTCATGTCTGGACTTGATCCCTTAGGGGATCCTAACTACCAAACAATGTGGCTAACAGGCTGGTTGGGGTGTGCCGGCACTCCAATTGCTAGGTATGACCACTAGCTTGTCTTGGCTTTCCCCAAAATCCCCTCTTTGCACTTACACTCTCTCTTAGATTCTAAGTTTTGCCCCCCTCCTATGAGCCTTGCTTTGGGACCTTGACTTCCCTCTGAACTTGGACATTTGAGGGTTGGCCCTTCCACACTGCAGTATGACTCATATTCTGCAATATACTTGGGTGTGAGCACTGCCCGGAGTCCATGTGAGACTCTTAGGGAGCTTTGACACATCCCAAGTAGGAGAAAGGCTTTGGATATTTGATCTTTGGAGTTGGTTCATTTCACATTTCAGACCTAGAGTCTAAATTAGGCTTCCCTTAGTTGTACTTTAATTTCTGATGTAATTTGCTTTTTTTATTCATTCTGGGCTGTAATAATTTGTAATAACTTATGGGGTTTTAGTGAAAAGGGGAGGGTAAATCATGCATGCAAAAGGGGTAGATATCATGTTCATAGGTATTTATTATACTTCTGCAATCATGTCCTGCTTTCAATTCTACGTTTTCATATAGAAATCCTATTAATAGGTTCTGCATTTTCATATAGAAATCCTGTTTATAGGTTCTACATTTTCATAAAGAAATCATGTTTACAGGTCCTGCATTTTCATATAGAAACCATGTCTATAAATTTCTGCATTTTTGTATTATCTAGAAAACATGCCTATAGGTTCTACATTTAATAACGCTGCATATCATATAGATAACCTGTCTATAGGACTTCTTGAATTCTGCATATGCATCTATCACTAGGCAAACGGGTTCACAGGTTCTAATAACAAACAACATTTTAGATACCATGCCTATAGGACTTCTGCATTTTTATTTCAACTATAAACGTTTTTTAAATCAATAACGCTTAGAAAGCATGCCTGTAGGAGTAATCAACCAAATATTAATCGTCTATCTCGCTTAGAAGTTTAAAAAACAGAAGTAATGTTGCTTAATATTTGCAGAACTTATGTTCCTGCAATTAATAAGTCATTTTCTCTAAAATTAGTATATTTTTGTTATGCATAGATATCATGCCTATAGGTTTCACCTAGGCAAGCTTTAGGGTAAAGGTTATGACTGCACCAGTCTTTGATAATTACCACCAGCGGGCAGGCCTAATTCGGACTTCTTATCTGAAAATATGTGATAAATCAACCTACTTTAACGTTTTTTAAGTTTAATTCAGACCATAACCAGTACATGCAAGACATGCTAAACAATCTGTCTTTAAGTTAAGGAGGCCTATTTGAGCCTTTAAATGTTATATGTGTTTTCCCATATCTGCTCTATGTGTTTTGTTTGTCGCCCTAGATTTTGTCCTTTAAACCATAAAAGCCCAATCTCCCTTCCCTTTAGGACTAGTAGTCCCAAATGCCTCCAGGACTGATAGGATTAGGACGGGTAAGAGCATGCAATAGGTAACGAAACTATTCCGCGTTTTAATACCTTAACGAGGTGGGAAAGGATAGATATAGATATGATGACCAGTGCGCTAATACCACGTGTAACCCTTATTTTGAGGAGTGATTACCGGGTATTGCATTGATGTAATCCATATTATTTGTAAACCTAGGACTACCTTCCCTTTACTTGTGTATTTTATTACTTTTCAGAATTTTCAAACTATTTCCTCAAAATTTCAGCTTTCTTTGTTTCTTCAAACTTTAATTTATTTGCAGCCATAATGTGACAACCCCTCATATTTGAAACTTTTATTTGCTTACTTGTTACTTGTACTTAAAGTCACAATTGTAGCATGGCCGGGAACCACATTAGTGGATCCTGATAGGTGCCTAACACCTTCCCCTCGAGATAATTTCTAGCCCTTACCCAATCTCTGATTTTCTAGATCAATTCCTTCCTAGTGTCCTAATGCACTTTAATCATTAGGTGGTGACTCTTCAATTCAAACCCAATTCCCAAAAAGGGAACAAGTTGTCCTCCCAAATGTCATAAACCTGATTTCGCGAGAAAAAGGGGGCGCGACAGCATGGCGACTATGCTGGGGAAATACTTTTAGGCTTTTACCATTTCAAGCTATTACTGTGAATTTACATTTCTTCTGCGCTTTACTTGTTTAATACCTTTAAGCATTTAATTCCCTCTTCTACTGCAAAAACTAAGTTGTCTCTTGTTTCTTTCCCTTGTTTCTTTCAATGCTTTCCTTTACTGTACTTCTTTATTACTGTTTTAAATTATTGTAATTATAACTTTATGAACGTGCAAATATGTGACAACTTGTTTTAATTATTGCATAAGCATGCTTTCAACATCATATTCCACTCGTGCCAAACAAATACCATAGCAACGCTTATAATGAGTGGTTGCGCTCTTCCGATATTATCATCTTTTAAATCTGGCAAAGGCGTATTTGCGGTAAAACCAGTCGATCAACGGTGTAGTCGACGGTTTCGTGCCTTTCCCTCTTGAGTTGTCCGCTCACGGGTACCAGTCTAATACCCCATAAAAACCTTACTCTGTTTAATTGTGCATGCATCATGGTCAAACCTAGCCGAGTCAGTTATGTTGTCCGCATAATGACTCTTTAAGATAGCCTTATCCAAAATCCACTGGGTTTCCCAAAAATCCAAACGGACAATATCACGTTTTGTGCATTCATTTGGAGAACTAAACGCTTTTATGGCAATTATTGGTATTTAATAGTCGAGTCTGGTGGGGGTAAGGGCCTAACCCTTTTGTATTGCAGAAACACGAGGCATGAAGTCCCCAGATTCGGCATGGTCACAAACATCCACCCAAGGTTGCTAAGCTGGTGGGGGGATCTTCATTCCAGTGATAAGACTCTTGTCCGAAAATACCTAGGAAATCTACCTTCCCTCCTAGAGGTCCAACCCAACAACAAAATCATAGAAGTTGCTACTCTGTTCTGGGATTGTGATAGATCTGTGTTTCGCTTCGGAGAGATTGAGATGACACCCCTGCTAGAGGAAATAGGAGGAATGGATGGTATACCATGGGAGACCCCGGGTTTGTTAATGCCGGAAAATCGCAAGGGTAGAGGTTTTCTCAAAATGATGGGCCTAAAGAAGAATCCAGACTTGACATGTTTGAAGGAGTCCTACATTCCCTTTGATTATTTGTACAAGAGGTACGGTCATAGCAAATCCTACCATACTTATCCGGATGAGTTCGCCCTTACATCGTTGGGGCATATTCACCGAAGTGTCTTTGTCTTCATGTTCTGTTTCTTAGGGATGATAGTGTTTCCAATGAAGAAAGCAAGGATCCACACCAGGCTAGCCATGGTCACCAAAACTTGATGGAGGGAATTGGTGGACAACCATTTAGCATAGTGCCCATGATCATCGTAGAGATATACCGAGCCTTGGAAAAGTGTCAACAAGGAGCCCCACACTTCGAGGGCTACAACATGCTACTCCAACTCTGGCTCATGGAGTATATCCAAAGGGGTGAATATCGGCAAGAGATTCAACGTAGAGACTAGGACGATCATATAGCCTTCCATCAACCAAGGCGAATGAACTACATGCCCAACATGTTTTCTCAGCCAAAAGATGCTAAGGGATGGGTGGAGCTGTTTGAAAATCTGACTGAGGATCAAATACAATGGATGTTTGAGTGGTTCCCTACTGAAGAGTTCATCGCCCGATCCAGGGACGCACCATTTCTGATACTGATCGGTTTGAGAGGAACCTACCCTTATGTCCCTCTACGGGTTATGAGATAAGCTAGTAGGAAACAGGTTATACCAAGGGTCGACAAGATGAGTCACTTCCAGGACGAATTCCAAGCTGATGACAATCCTTATAAGTGCCAAGCTCAGCATATGTGGCATTGCAAGATCATCATGGGGAAAGATACTATCGATCCAGACAGATACCATGCTGGCTGCACCCCATACTATTCAGGATGGCTGGAGGACAATCACAATGGTCTAGGCTAACTTGAGTTTGTTCGAGGTCATAGAATCATCGATGAAAGGGTTGAAGCACAGGTCAAATACAACCAACTGCGCAAGAGGATTCGAGAGTGTGAAAGCGAGCACTGTGAGATTCAAGAAGCCCACCAAAAACTGATTGAAGAGTGGAAAGACATGGCTGTCAGTGCCAACAAGTGATTAGGATACCTGGAACGAGGTTTAGGGGAGCTGGAAAGGAAGTTTCTCAAGAGGATCGAGGACTGCCAGAATGCTGAAGGAAATGAGGGTGAACACCTAGCCAGAGCCTACCTGCTGCTGGGACTTCACGAGCTGGTGAAGCTGTTCGATGGAGCCAAAGATGCCAAGTTTGGGGAAGGTTCGTCTGGGACCAAATAGATAGGAATTTACCTTTTCATTTTATGAATGTAATAAGGACAATGGCCATTAGTGATATTTTTATCTTCTGTTATTTAGTGTCGTTTTGGGATTCGTCTTATTTTTATCAATAAAATGAGTGTCACACCTCCTTTCTACCTACACTCCGTAAAGGGCATGAGGGAGTTTTTCCAATTTAAGTGACAATCAAAGCGGGATTATTTATTTTATTAAATTCAGAGTTGCCACTTGGGATAATTTTATGGCGTCCCAAGTTACCGGTTCAAATCCCGAATCGAGGAAAGAATGACTCTATATTACAGTCCGCGAACCAGAAATCTGGGTAAGGAATTCTGTTAACCCGGGAGAAGGTGTTAGGCATTCCCGAGTTCCGTGGTTTTAGCACGGTCGCTTTAATCATACTTGGCTTGTTAAATTGTTCAATTACTGATTTTAAAACCTATGTGCAAATATTTACCTTTCACCGTTTTTTTTATTAATAAATTATCTTGAAACGGGTCACGTGTACGTGTACCCATTTGTTAGACGCGTTAAAAATCATGTCACGCGAACGTGTCTACAATCACAATGATATATTCAAAATGCGCCTAATGGTTCGCCTACCCGGGTGTGACTTGAAATTTGGTAAAAACAGTGTTCATTTTATATGATGAAGATATTCAGTAAAACAATGCGGATTGTTGAGATGCTGGACATAACAAAATTTTCCATACAATGAATGCAGCTGAAAATTGTTGGAGAAAAATATATATTTAACTTAAACACCCTAAGTCATCACTCTAAGATCCGATAGGCTGTAACTAATTTAGTAAACAACAATCAGGAATCGCAACAGAATTTAGATCACCTATTCATATGCACAAGAAAACTACAAAAAACTGATGACATATTTACTCAATAAAGGATAAAGTCAACAAAAAAGGAAAAAAAACTTCAAGCTTAATCACAAAATAAGACGTTAATGCTCCTCCGTGTTAGATTATTAGTGCGCACGTCATTCAAGAACTGATGAAGGAATCTACCAAACAATCCAAGCAATGAAGAATGAATAACTAGAAACCGCTTATAATAGGTAGTAGTTGTAAGCTAAATATTTAGTTGCTCTACTGGATAAGCAGTATTCAACAGCCAAAAACAAAATAAAATTGCACAAAAGAATCATATACATAAGAGGTAATTATTCTCTCTTCAGTTAAACTAACTTGTAAAATATGCAAACAATTTCAAAGCACACGAATTACATAAGAGCTGACTGGAGTTTTACCTGACCTTGCACACTTTAGGAACTATTCAAATAGATAGCTTACATACGGATATTTATCAAATGAAATTAAGCAATAAACAAACTAAGCACATACAATAGCAAATTAGGGAACTTGATTAAAGCAAGGACTGAAATAATGTCAAATTAGGAGGAGAAAGAGAAATGACCTCAATTAAAGTAAGAACTTCTCCAATTTTAAATTAACCTCCAGCAAGATGTACCGCATAATCTGATCTAGCCGTTAATGCAACAATGAAATTCAATTGAAATATGACTAGAAAAAGAATAAACCACGACCGTAACTCGGATCCGCAACCTCGAACTCGGAGACGGACAGAACTTTGGGGCGATTTTGGAACGTTTTTAGCTGGGTTTCAATACTGATTTTTGGTGCTGGTTTGGGTTTGGTTTAGACGGAGAGAATGGGGCTCATTTCCTCAACTAGAACACAGCAACCATATAGAGTTGAACTATCAGCAACCTTAAGATGAGAAAAGGAGCAGCAAAAGTAAACAAAAATTTCCTATTCATAAAGCCAAAGCTGGCATATCTATGCACAGAGTAGACATGAAAGCTGGAAGCCACTTCTTACTGTTGTTTAATTCAAAGAAAGAGCTATTACATGTTGGTGATAAATCTAAAGTCTACAACTGAAGCAAACGACTGCTTCCCTTTTTTGTGTAAGATTTTGGGTCTAAAGGAGAAGAAAGGAAACGACTGATCTGTTGAAGAAGGCAGCTTGAAGGTTTTTTTTTGGTTCTCTTCCCAATCAGAAGGAACGACGGATCTAAGTTTTGTATAGGTTTTTAGGGGTAGGTATACATTTAGGGATTAAGTACTATTATATAGGGGTAGGGATTAAGTTAGGGGTATGAGCCTAGGAATTATGGGCTTAAGAATAATAAGCTAGGTCCGACAATTAAGCCTAAAATGGATTTTTTGAGCCCAAATTTTATTCTTTCTCTGTAACGAGACTAAAAATACGATCTTATTTATTAATTAATCCTACGTAAGCAAAATAACTATTAAAATAAGAATAACCGTTAAAATAAACTATATTTTTTTTTTTGTATTTTTCAATATTAAAAATGACTACAAAACATTAATGGAACAATTTTTGCAATTTTCATTTTTCTTGTAATAAAAATGAAGTAAAGGAGTAAAAATTATTTGAAATACCTATATTAGGCCTAAATTAAATATGTACGTGCTAAAATATGAAAAATCTTGGGGAAGGTCAAAAATCACATGTCTATAATGAGGCATTTAGCATTATAAGTTCTCCAAATCAACTTGTCATTAGGCCTACCTCAGGCCCACTGAGGCTCCCAAATTAGGACACGACTTACATTCTTGCACTAAGTGTTTAAATATCGCAACGTTTCTTTTCATAATCCTCACTAACTTGTTACCTTTTTGTTTTATTTTTTTATTCCCCTCCCCAAGGTTAGTTCGTGCACTCTGGCATCATCATTATATTCCACAAGATCCAAGGGCCATCCACCCACTCCTCCTCCTAGCCCCGTCAAAAACAGGAACAAAGGAAAGATGAAAGATTTGAACAATCCCAGAAAGGAAAACTCAACTGAACGGGTAGAGGTCACTCATGGTACTATGGTTCCTAAGGAAAGTGCATTCCAGCTTGAACAAAAGCTGCTGAAATTCCAAGAAGAACTTGATAAGATCCGGAATTTGGCGAGCTTATCATTTTCCCTCACCACCCCAGAAGTCAATTTTGCTAACGCTCAGAACCCTACACCTCCACAAAACATCTCAAAACCATAAAATCATCCCGCTCCTCACCACCATTGCAACACCTGTCATACTTCCAACAATACTCCACTGCTCATCCCAGAACCAGTGAACTCCATAAATGACCATTTCCACACTCATAACACCCCCATCTGCATGGAAACCATGCCGCACTCCACCCAACCCACTTCAAGCACACCCGAGTCTGACGATAAAGACTCACTCATCAGGAGTCTGGCTGAAGAGCTTAAGAAGTTGACTAGCCGAATTTAGGGCATCGAAGGAAGCAAAGGAATTGAGGGGCTAAACTATGAAGATCTCTGCATACAACCTGATGTTGAACTGCCCGAGGGGTACAAACCTCTGAAGTTCGAGATGTTTGATGGTACAGGAGATCCGAGAGTTCATTTGAGAACATACTGCGACAAGCTGGTCGGAGTAGGAAAGGACGAAAGGATCTGCATGAAACTCTCCATGAGAAGTCTGAAGGGAGATGCTCTGTCTTGGTACATTAGCCAAGATCCGAAGAAGTGGTCGAACTGGGTAAGCGTGACGTCCGATTTCATGGACAGGTTTAGGTTCAACACAGAAAATGCTCCAGATGTGTTCTACATCCAGAAGAAATCCACGGAAACATTCCGCAAGTATGCTACTTGCTGGATGTCAGAAGCTGCCAAAGTCAGGCCTGCTCTAGAGGAAGAACAAATGAACAGGTTTTCGTCCGAGCTCAAGACCCCCAGTACTATGAAAGGTTGATGCTGATTGAAAGCCAGAAATTTTCCGACATCATCAAGCTAGGTGAGAGGATCGAGGAAGGCATCATAAGTGGTATGGTCACAAACGATGAGGCTTTGCAGGCTACCAACAAGGATCTGCAATCTGGTGGCACGACCAAGAAAAGGGACGTGAGCGCCGTGATGGTTGCACAGAGAACCAAGTCCTCTATCAAATACCAAACCTACCCGATGCCTCCACTCCCATATCAACCTACCCCAAATTACCAAGCACCCTCGCCCTCTTACCAAACTCCACCACCTACTTACCAATCACTTCCACCTCCCACATATCAACCCACCTCACCAAGATATTCCCAACCCGCACATGTATACCAAGCCTACAATACTCAACCATCCCACTATCAATCACCTCCCGCACGCTAAAAATTTCTTAGACCTCGACCTAATTTTGACCGTAGACCTCCCAAACAGTCTACCACCATTGCTGAACCAATTGACAAGCTGTACGAAAGGTTCAAAGCTGCTGTTTATGTCACCCCTATCCCTGCTATAACCCCTGAAAACCCTTCTCAGTGGGTCAATCCAAATAAATCCTGTGCATACCATTCCGGAAGGAAGGGACATACCATTGATGAATGCCGCTCTCTGAAAGATAAGATCCATAGTCTGATTGATAACAAGATTATTGTGGCAAAGGATCCCGATCCGAATGTCTGCAATAACCCTCTACCAGACCACACGGGTGGAGGCATTCACATTATTGAAATAGAGAATGACTGGGACCCCAAGGGGTCAATAGGTTTGATCACAGAAGGCGACGATCCAAAGAAACCAACAGTCACCCTTAATCCGATTGTAGTCCAGATTCAGCCTTCTAGGGACGCTGAGGTGAACATGTCCATGCCACTTGAGTTTGAAACACCATCCTCTGCAAAGTCGCCAGCATTGATTGAGGTCGAGTATAGGGTCCCCGGCAAATGTACCTGAACCATTTGAAGTTGCGGTCTTGCCTTCCAAAATACAGGCTCTGTTCGGAGTAAAGGTGCCTATTCCAATAGCAATGTCGGCTATAACGCCATTCCATACAAATGCCATACCTTGGGACTACACAGTCGAGGCAAGAAGGAAAGGGAAAGCCAAATCCGGAGAAGCAGTCGCGACACAGGGTATGATAAGAACCGGCAGAGTATACACCCCGGAACATTTAGCTGAATAAAGAAAGCAGGCCTCTGGTCAGTCGACCATCACTGAAACCGGGCCTGATGATCTCTGGATGAAGATTCAAGTAAATTGGTACTCAGTCATTGATCAGTTGAACCAAAACACCGTCACAGATCTCTATCCTAGCTTTGCTGCAAAGCTCCGATGCACATAGGAACGCCTTGTTGAAGGTGCTGAGTGAGGCATATGTACCGAGCAACATCATTGGAGGAGAAATCGCAAACATGGTAGGGTAGGTATTGGAGAGCCACAAGATCACTTTTCATGAAGATGAGTTGCCACCAGAAGGGTTGAGTCACAACAAGGCGCTGCACATCACTGTGCAATACAAGGATTATTTCATCACCAAAATCCTAATTGACGGTGGGTCCAGCCTCAATATTTGTCCGTTGGTAACACTCAGAACATTGGGAAAGAGTCTGCATGAGATCAAGGACAGGCCATCAACGTCAAAGTTTTCGACGATTCCCAAAGGTCCACTATTGGGGAAATTAGCTTGTGTTTGCAGATGGGGCCTACTTGGTTTGATGTTGAATTTCAAGTAATAGACGTGCCGGCATCTTACAACTTGATTTTGGGACATCCTTGGATTCATGCCGCTGGGGCTGTAGCATCAACCCTACATCAGGAAGTGAAGTTTGAGTGGAATCACCAAGAGGTGATCATTCACGGTGACGGTAGCAATCCCATATACAGTCGCCAAACCATCCCAGCGATCGAAGGTAGAAGAAAGATAGGTAGAGAGACCTATCACCACATCGAACGAGTCAACGCCATTGACAAAGACAAATGGTGGGACAACAAAATTGAAAGCATATTGAACTGGAGCGGATATGAGCCTGGCAAGGGACTTGTCAAGAACCTCCAAGGAATCGCCATCTATCAAGCTGAAGAAGCATGGCACCACTTTCGGTCTGGGATACGAGTACACTTGGGAAGAGTTCAACAACTGGTCGCCACCATGGCGAGGCCCTTACTACCCACTGGAGCAGCCGATACTCCATTTAGAACAGACTTTCCAGCCAGCCGATGTAATATATGGGTTGGAAGAAGAGGAAGCACTGGCAGCAATGAGGAATTTATTCGTGGAAGATGATGACATGGATTGTTGTGTCATTTTCAAGGAGGAAGGGGAGGAAGGCCCTTCTATACAAGCCGTAAGCCGAGGAGCATGCCTCAACAATTGGACCATCAGAACCACCAGATCCTTGAAAGCCTCGGGGTAGCAAGGCTGAACAAAGCATTATGCACTATCTTTCATTTTTACTAGTTGATTTTCCTTTTGCATTTTTGAATTTTTCGCAATAAGACCTTCAATATTCAAAACAGTCATGGAATTTAGCAAAACATTTTCTCTATAAATCTTACTCTTATTATTTTTTCTCTCATTACTTCACTCATACAGCATTATTATTACTTATGTTGATGAACCAATGACTGTGACATGCAACGAGACAACGCAACAAACAGACATAGATCCAGAGGAAGATAACATACCAGAAGAGATTGTTAAAGAGGTTGAAATTTTTTAGAACAGACCTAAGTCCAACCTGGATGAGACTGAGATTGTTAACCTGGGAGATGCAGAGAACATCAAAGTAACGAGAATCAGTGTCCATTTATCGCCATCAGAAAAGAAGGAATACACAGAATTTCTAAGGGAATATGAAGACATATTCGCTTGGTCGTATGATGACATGACTGGTCTGAGTACATCTACTATGGCTCACAAACTGCCAACTGATCCGACATGTCCACCGGTAAAGCAGAAGCTCAGAAAGTTCAAGCCTGACATGAGTTTGAAAATCAATAAAGAATGTTGGCCCAAGTTCAGTTGAAGTTTTGAAGAATGACAAATGAACTCAGACATGGACTAGGTTCATTATGTGAGGTATAGTATTTATCAACCTAGACATGTGAGATACACGTGAAGGAGATAAGTCTCAGTAATCAAGCAGCAATATCTCCTGAACTGATCGAATAGGTTACATATTGGATGAGGAGAGAAAGTCTCCTTATGGGAAGAGGACACAACCACACCATCCGGATAAATGATAGGGTTGGAGTTTGTATTGAACGAGGACTCAACTTCGATGGAAGATCAGCAATTGGGTCTCAATCAAACTCTGATTACTAACTCATTAAATAACAGTGATTGTTCTCTTTTACAGGTGTTGCATATATGTAGAAGTTAAACGTGAATAGGGAGCAAAATAGCAATGCTTTTTGCAAGAAGTTCGTGTATGATTCAAGTGTGCAAACCTAAAGCTACTTGAACGAGATAGAAGAACCAGTTCTGTTGTGTTTATTCTTATTCTAGTTCAATTGTAGTAGGTGGTTTAAAGTTATACCTTTTTAGCTTTCATAGAAGCATTTGTAATAGGTACTTTGGGTGTTCAAGTTATAGGCTAACTTGAAGGTGTCGCAATAGTTGAGGTTGTGTGCTACACAAGGATTAGAGTTAATCCTTAGGTTTACAAAGAGTTTTGTAAATGCTGTTTTGGCTCATAGATTTTAGTGGATGTTTGGGAAATCCTACTGAGTAGTAGGTCGTGGTTTTTTCACCTTTTGAGCCAGGTGTTTTCCACGTAAAAATCTCTATGTTCTTTATTTTCTGCATTTTTAATTCTGCAACAGTAGCAGTTAGAACACCTAGAAGTTTCAGGTTCTTCTAGATCAAAAAATTGGGTACCACACAAATCACCCCCCTCTTGTGTGGTATAGACGTTTAAAACATCAATTGGTATCAAAGCAGGTTATCCTTGAAGAGGCTAACACCTTAGGAAAAGATCAACACGAGTGCACCACCTGGGAACTGGGAAGGGCAATCCACTACCAGGCCTCCACTGTTCAATGGACAATACTACTCTTGGTGGAAGATCAGGATGAAGGATCACATCATAGGAGGAGATTATGAACTCTGGGACATAGTCACTGATGGTCCTTTGGCAACTACAATGAAAAATAAGGAAGGAGTGGTTGTGCCAAAGACAAGGGCTGACTGCACTGCTGAAGACCTAAAAAAGTGGGAGAAAAATGCTATGGCCAAGAAATGTCTTGTGTGTGGACTAGGTCCAGATGAGTACAGTAGGATCCAAAGCTGTACTACTGCCAAGGAGATATGGGACACTTTGCAAGTGGCTCAGAAGGAACACCTCAAGTGAAAAGATCCAGAGGAACACTGTTGTATTCTCAATATGAGAACTTTACTTTGAAGGAAGGAGAAACTATCCAAGAGATGTATACTAGGTTCACTACTCTGACAAATAAACTTAAATCCCTTGGAAGGATTATTCTTGAAGAAGATAAGGTTGAGAAAATCCTTACAACGGTTCTGCCAGTCTTATGGGAAAGCAAAATCACGGCCATTCAGGAATCCAAGAATATTGCTACTCTCAAACTAGATGAACTGATTGGAAATCTTACTGCTTATGAACTGAGAAGGCAAACCATGAAGATGGATACACCCAAGAAGGAGAGAAGCCTAGCTCTCAGAATTGCTGAAGGTTCAGATCTGGAAGATGATGAGATGGCTATGATCACTAAAGAATTCAAAAAGTACCTGATGAGAGGAAATGGTTCTTCAAGAGGTACAACCTTCAACAAGTCAAGAGCTCCTAAGAAACAGACCAATGAGGGTTGCTACAAGTGTGGTAAGACTGATCACATGATCAAGAACCGCTCTCAATGGGAAATTGAGTGGAAGAAATAAAGGGCTGAACAAAGGAACAGGAAGAAGGAACAGGTTCAACCAAAAAGGAACAAAAAGGTTCAACCAAGGCTATGGTTGCTGCTTGGGGAGAAACTTCAGATGAAGATTCAGAAGATGAAGTTGAAGAAGAGCAAGCACTGATGGCCATCGGAGAATCAGATGATGAACAAGAGGTAAGTATCCTTCATCTCAAAAATAAGATTAAATTTTTGTCTAAAGAAAAGTTGGCTGAGCTACTACTAGACTTCATTGATGAGTCTGAGATAATTAACAATGAGAAAGAAGTTCTGTCTAGGGAATGTGTGATTCTAAAAGCAAAATGCAAAAGTCTAGAGTCTAGGGCTAATGAGAGTGATAACACAAATGCTGAGTTGAAGAACTAGGTTCTTGAGCTTGATAACAGTGTCCTAGAACTTAGATCTGAAAACTTAAAACTGAAACTAGGAACAGGAAAGAAGAAAGCTGATCACACATATCTCACTCTAGAAGAAAACTTGGGAAAAATGAAAGATGAATTGTATAAGAAAGATTAACTCATCAAAGTCCTGAAGGAAGATCTAGGAAAGGTGAAACATGACTAGACAGAACTTGCAAGTGGAACAAGGCTTCTAATGCACTCTCTTGGCTGCAAGAGCATCACAGTAGCAACAAAAGAGGACTTGGCCATGGGACTCAAGCTCCAAAATGGGACTCTAGAAGCAAGTACCTCACTCTTCCTGAAAATAAAATCTGCACATACTGTGGCAAGACTGGCCATTACAAAAATGAATGTAATGCAAAAGAAAAGGCCAGTCAAAAGAACAAAGTCTTTGTTCAAGAGAAAAACAAGCTGCCTGGGTGGGCAAGAAGGAATCTGATTTATCCTTTTGCCTATAGAAAGGGACCCAAACTAGTTTGGGTTTCTAAGACTAACCCCTGATTTCTTTTTGCAGGTCCAAGTGAAAAGGATGAGCCAAATATGGTGTATGGATAGTGGCTGCTCAAAACATATGACTGGGAACAAGGACCAGTTCCTTTCACTTGAGGACTTAAAAGAAGGTAATGTCTCCTTTGGAAATAGAAAGAAAGGTGAGATCATTGGGGTTGGAAAGGTAGGCAAAACAGATTCTTACTCCATAGAGAATGTCTACCTGATAGATGGCTTAAAATATAGCCTAATAAGTGTGTCACAATTGTGTGACAGAGATAATCTTGTAACTTTTACCTCTACAAAATGCTTTGTGATTAACCTTACCACTGACAAGATTGTTTTGCAGGAAAAAAGAGTTAACAATATTTACATTGTAGATTTGTCACTCTCTCAGAAAATGAACTCACTTGCTTAAGTGTGTTGGTTAATGATCCCCTCCTGTGGAACAAAAGACTTAATCATGCAAGTCTAAATCAGCTAAAAAAATTAGTCTCTAAAGACTTGGGGATAGGGTTACCTAATATCAAGTTCAAGGAAGACAAAGTTTGTGAGGCATGTGCAAGGGGGAAACAGGTAAGATCATCCTTCAAAAGCAAGAAAATGGTAAGTACAACCAAGTCATTGGAACTGGTCCATTTGTATTTATGTGGTCCAATGAGAACCATGAGCAGAGGTGGAAAGAAATATGTAATGGTGCTTGTCGATGATTATTCTAGATTTACCTGGGTTCTATTTCTAACCTCCAAAGATGAAGCATTCGACATGTTTATTGCATTTGTTAGAAAAACTCAGAAACAATTAGGAAATCAACTTGCATCCATTAAGTCTGATCATGGAACTGAATTTGAAAATTCCAAGTTTGCTGAATTCTGTGAACAAAATGGTATTGATCATAATTTTCTGTCCCTAGGATCCCTCAACAAAATGGAGTAGTTGAAAGGAAGAATAGAACTCTGGAGGACATGGATAGAACCATGCTGCTTTCTAGTAAATTGCCCCACAGCTTCTGGGCAGAGGCCGTAAACACTGCATGTTACATAATCAATAGATGCATGACCAGACCTCTGATAGAGAAGACTCCCTATGAGTTACTTAAAGGTAGAAAACCAAACATATCCCATCTTAGGTCATTTGGTTGCAAGTGCTATGTGCACAATAATGGAAAAGACTCCCTAGGTAAGTTTGATCCTAGAAGTGACGAGGGAGTATTCTTGGGATATTCTTCACATAGCAAAACATATAAAGTGTTTAATAAAAGAACTCTATGTGTAGAAGAAAGCGTACATGCAGTATTTGATGAAACTAACATTCTTTCTGAGAGACAGGAACATGAAAATGAAGCCATTGGATTAGTAAAGGAATTGACTGAATCCCCAGCACAAGTCAAAGTGGAATCAAAAGAAGGAACAGGTGATGGAACAGGTCCTTCAAATCAGGGCAACCTAACAGGGGGAACTAATCAAGGAGAAATTGAATCAAACCCCCAAGAGGAACTTGTTCATGAACCTGTTCCTCAGCAACAGAACATGGGAGAGACGTCTAGCAGAAACCAGTTGGTTGTGAAACCTCACAAGTATCAAAGTTCTCATCTCATTGAGAACATTATTACTGATCCAACATATGGAGTCAAAACTAGATCACACCTAAAGAATCTATGTGATTTTGATGCGTTCCTATCTCTTATTGAACCTAAAAATGTTGTTGAGGCTTTGCATGATGCAGATTGGGTGAATGCAATGAAAGATGAACTCAACCAATTTGAAAGAAGTCAAGTTTGGCATCTAGTTCCGAGACCCAAGGACAGATTAGTCATTGGTACAAAATGGGTCTTCAGAAACAAACTTGATGAAGATGGAACAGTTACAAGAAACAAAGCAAGACTGGTGGTACAAGGATACAACCAAGAGGATGGCATAGACTATGATGAGACATTTGCTCCAGTTGCAAGACTAGAGGCAATGAGACTCCTTATAGCATTTGCAGCACACATGGAATTCACTCTTCATCAGATGGATGTCAAAAGTGCCTTTCTGAATGGCTACCTAAAGGAAGAAGTTTTTGTGAAACAACCTCCAGGGTTTGAGAGCAAGGAATGTCCTGAGCATGTGTACAAGTTAGACAAGACTCTCTATGGGCTCAAGCAAGCCCCAAGAGCTTGGTATGAACGACTATCCAAATTCCTACTGGAGCATGGTTACAAAAGAGGTAAAATTAACAGTACCTTATTTTTAAGGGAAAAAGGTAAAGATCTCCTTGTTGTGCAAATATATGTGGATGCCATCATATTTGGGGCTACCACTGATAGGCTGAATAAGAACTTTGCAAAACTAATGGGCAGTGAGTTTGAAATGAGCATGATAGGTGAGCTTAACTTCTTTTTAGGCTTACAGATCAAACAAAGTCCAAATAGAACCATGATCCATCAGCAGAAGTATACAAAAGAGCTAATTAAAAAGTTTAAAATGGAGGAATCTAAAGAAGTAGACACACCCATTGCAACTACCACCAAATTAGATATTGATGAACTTGGTTCATCAGTCGATCAAAAGTTGTATAGGGGTATGATTGGTTCACTCTTGTATCTTACTGCAAGCAGACCTGACATCGTTTTCACTGTAGGGCTTTGTGCTCGTTTTCAAGCAAATCCAAAAGAGTCTCACTTGACTGCGGTAAAGAGGATACTGAGATATCTGAAAGGCATCATTGATCTGTGTCTCTAATATCCTAAAGGTAGTAATTTTAATCTAGTTAGATATGCTAATGCTGATTATGCAGGTTTCTTAGTGGACAGGAAAAGCACCTCAGGTATGGCACACTTCCTTGGTTAATGTCTTGTGTCATGGGCTACCAAAAAGAAAAATTTTGTGGCCCTATCTACTGCTGAAGCTGAGTATATTGCTGCTGCTTCCTGTTGTGCTCAATTCCTATGGATCAAACAATAGCTGGTAGATTTTTGAATTGAAGTGGGATGTATTCCAATATTCTGTGATAACACTAGTGCTATAAGTATGACAAAGAACCATGTTCATCATAAGAGGACTAAGCACATAGATTTTAGACACCACTTCTTAAGAGATAACTATAAGAAATGATTGATTTCAATAGAATTCTGTGCTACTGATAAACAAATAGCTTAAATCTTCACTAAAGCACTGAGTAGAGAAAACTTTGAGAGGAACAGGTTGGAGTTAGGGATGATTAAGATCACCTAATAGGTCTAGTTTAGAATGCACAATGAAAAAAAAATTGTTTTTTGGTTAGGAGTTCTAACTTTATGTAAATATCTTGATCGATTCTTACTCAATTTCATACATTAATTAGTATACTCCCGTGACATGTGTATGGCTCACTGATCTCTTACAAAGTTTCTTCTATTTTGGCTCTTGAGGCATGTTCAAGAGAGTTCTATATAAAGAACCTGGTTCATCAGTATGTGTTCATATGAAAAGCTCAGGTATGTTTTTTATACTCTGCACAATTAGAAAGATCATTTTTCCAATCATGAGCAGAAGTCCTACATTCATCAAATTCCCAGAAATTCTATCCGTTGAGCATTGAACCAATTTCGTTCCCCTAGAACTCTAAAAACCGGGATTTTTGCCTAAAATCTGGCGATGCCTAATAATCACTAAGAGACCGGAATTACATCTTGATTAAACTTCTAATTGACCTCTGAAAAAGTTGTCATTACTGCATTTAAGTCTAATCATCTTTAAATACATGCCACACCTCTTCTTCATTAGTCCATAATCGTCAAAACTCTTCTCAAGTTCTGATCGCCCTTCTTCTCTCCAAAATTCCCAAATTTTTCTCAAGAAACAATCCACCATGACTAACCCCCAAGATAATCCTGGAACTCCCCTACCAGTATCCCCTTCGAATACATCCTCATCTACACCCCCTAGTGAAATCTCAAAACCTAGGTTTCGTAGGCAGAAAATGTTGGCCAGAAAAACTGTAGCTTCTGGAGCTCTAAGAAAAGTTCTAAATGAGAAATTAAAGGCTAGCCAGAGGAAGAAAAGTCCTACTCAAGCTCTAAGTCTGAAGCCTTTATTTCTATAAGCGAAGGAGAAGAACCTGGGTCTTCTGACACTGCCAAAATTCAAGAAACCCCTGATGAGGTGAGTTCTTGTGTGGTACTCTCTACTGTGGTTGAAAATGTAAATAGGTTTTTCTTGGTTGCTCCTATCAAAGATGTAAAGGGGGCTGAATCTAGTAGAAGTGGAGGTAAAAAGAAAGAAAGAGAGAGAGAGGGAGCAAGTGGTGATGAGAGGGGAAATGGGAAAGAAAAAGTTCTAGGTATCTGTGGAGGTGTTGAAGAAGGTGGAAACAAGTCAGAGGGAAGTGGTTCTGGGGAGGCGGCTGAAGGGCTTGTGCATATAAGCAAGCAACAAGATGAACCTGGTTCATCTGTTGAGGAAACACTAGCTGATCTTTTGAAGAGGGTTGAGGCCAGTTATGATCCAAAGAAGCGTAAAGCTTCCACACAAAAGGCTCTAACTGCTTCCAAGCCAACAAAGAAAAGCAAAATGTCATCCATAAAACTTACTGTACCTGCATTACCTAAGGGAAGAGCCACTAGAAGCAGGGTCAGACAAAGTGAAGCTGAGTTACAGAAAGCTCTGGAAGAAAGCAAGAAGAAAAAGAAGGAGAAGGGAAAAGCAAAGGTTGTGGACAGTTCTGAGGTTGCAGAAGAAGAAGAAGAGGAGATGGAACTGGTCCATCAAGAAAGGGGAACAACTGTGGAGGTTCCTACACCCAAATCAAAAAGGGCCAAGGCTTCTTCCAAGAAGTCTTCCTCTAAACCTGTATCTGTTGAACCCTCTTTAGCCAAAAGAACCAGATCTGCAGTGAAAGGTAAGCAGGTAAAAAATTACTAAGGAAGAGGAAGAATGGAGTGGAGAATAATAAGAAGAAGAGGAATCTGAAAAGGAACAAGATAGGTATGCCATCTTTGGCAGAAGAAATTTTTTGAAAGGAAGACTGTTGAGAGACCTGTATGAGCCAGGAATGAGAAGACTGGTGGATTCCCTAGCTGCACAAGGTTGGAAGGACATGGTCCTTGAAATGCATGGGATGCTTCAGAATATGCTCAACCTTCTCCAAACCCAGCCCTCTAGTTCCTCCAAGCCTTAAGATGTCCAATTGTTGTCTTCTGAACCAATCTAGTACCCCCGGTGACCCAGATTAGGGACTTTTTCATTTTTTTGCTCATGCTTTGGAAGTTTTTCTTTCATTTTATGGTTTATTGGTGGAAACATATCTTATCAATGACAGCTGCTGTTTCTCTTGTTCTATGAAGATTTTTCTCTTAATAGTTTGAATATGTTTGTTGATTATTGATGATTTCATCCATGTTTTCACTTGTAGTTGCTCAAGTGGCCATGAGTAATTACTAAAATCTGGGATTCGCAATGCATGCAACTTTTCGATGATGCCAAAAGGGGGAAGAGATATTGTGCTTTACTCTTAATTCTGAATAATGTGATATTTATAACCTAATTAAATCTGGTCCTTGATGATAAGTTAAAGTCCTAAGTTAAGGTGTTGATGGTCAAGCTGAGTTCCTACAGGTTCTTTCATTAGTAAAAGAACAGAGTTTGTCATCATTAAAAGGGGGGAATTTGTTGGCCCAAGTTCAGGTGAAGTTTTGAATAATGACAAATGAACTCAGTCATGGACTAGGTTAATCATGTGAGACATAGTATTTATCAACATAGATATGTGAGATACACGTGAAGGAGATAAGTCTCAATAATCAAGCAACAATATCTCCTGAACTGACCGAAAAGGTTGCATATTGGATGAGGAGAGAAAGTCTCCTTATGGGAAGAGGACACAATCACACAATCCGGATAAATGATAGGGTTGGAGTTTGTATTGAACAAGGACTCAACTTCGATGGAAGATCAGCAATGAGTCTCAATCAAACTTTGATTACTAACTCATTAAATAATATTGATTGTTCTCTTTTACAGGTGTTGCACATATGTAAAAGTTAAATGTGAATAGGGAGCAAAATAGCAATGCTTTTTGCAAGCAGTTTGTGTGTGATTCAAGTGTGCAAACCTGAAGCTACTTGAACGAGATAGAAGAACCAGTTCTGTTGTGTTTATTCTTATTCTAGTTCAATTGTAGTAGGTGGTTTAAAGTTGTACCTTTTCAGCTTTCATAGAAGCATTTGTAATAGGTACTTTGAGTGTTCAAGTTATAGGCTAACTTGAAGGTGTCGCAACAGTTGAGGCTGTGTGCTACATAGGGATTAGAGTTAATCCTTAGGTTTACAAAGAGTTTTGTAAATGTTGTTTTGGCTCAGTGATTTTAGTGGATGTTTGGGAAAATCCTACTGAGTAGTAGGTCGTAGTTTTTTCACCTTTAGAGCCAGGTGATTTCCACGTAAAAAATCTTTGTGTTCTTTATTTTTTGCACTTTTAATTCTGCAACAGTAGCAGTTAGAACATCTAGAAGAACCAGGTTCTTCTAGATCGAAAAATTGGGTACCACACAAATCACCCCCCTCTTGTGTAGTATTGACGTTTAGGACATCAAAGAAGTCACTAAGCAAGTCAAAGCTAAGGTTCTCAAGGTAGTAGAATATCCGACATGGTTATCCAACATCGTGCCAGTGCCGAAGAAGGATGGGAAGGTCAGATTCTGTGTTGACTACCAGGATCTCAACCAGGCCAGTCCAAAAGATGACTTCCCCTTTCCAAACATACACATCCTAATTGACAATTGCACCAAGCACAAGTTGCAGTCATTCGTGGATTGTTTTGCTGGGTATCATCAGATCTGGATGGATGAATAAGACGCTGAGAAAATGACTTTCATTACGCCGTGCGGAATGTACTGTTACCAGATAATGTCGTTCGGGTTAAAGAATATTGGGGCCACCTACATGAGGGCCATGGCTACCATTTTCCATGATATGATACATAACGAGATCGAAGTGTATGTAGATGATGTCATCATCAAATCCAAGAAAGCCACTGATCACATGGAAGATTTGAGGAGGTTCTTCAATAGACTGAGAAGGTACAACTTGAAGTTAAATCCCGCGAAATGTGCATTTGGGGTTCCTACCGGAAAACTACTTGGGTTCATTGTGAGTCACCGAGGAATAGAATTGGATCCATCAAAGGTCAAAGCTATTCAAGAATTGCCACTGCCAAAGAATAAGAAAGAAGTAGTGAGTTTCTTGGGGAGACTCAACTACATCAGCCGGTTGATAGCTCAATCTACTGTCATCTGTGAGCTAATCTTTAAGATGTTGAAGAAGGACGCCGCTACCAAATGGACTGATGACTGCCGGAGGGCCTTCGACAGAATCAAGAAGTACTTATCAATACCACCAGTTTTGGTCCCGCCTGAGCCGGGTAGACCCCTATTACTCTACCTTGTAGTGCTAGATAGAGTGTTTGGTTGTGTTCTTGGGCAACATGATGAAACGGGGAGGAAGGAGCAGGCCATCTACTATTATCAAGAAGTTCACCTCTTACGAGGCCCGGTATTCTCTGTTAGAACGCACTTGTTGTGCTCTGACTTGGGTAGCTCAAAAGTTGAGGCACTATTTTTGTGCCTATACCACGTATCTCATATCAAGGATGGATCCGTTGAAGTACATATTTCAGAAGCTTATGCCCACTGGCAAGCTAGCCAAGTGGCAAATCCTGCTGAGTGTAATCGACATTGTCTACGTAACTCAGAAAGCAATCAAGGGACAGGCTTTGGTAGATCATCTTGCCGAGAATCCCGTGGATGGAGAATACGAATCCTTAAAGATGTATTTTCCTGATGAAGAGATATCATTCATAGGAGAAGACATTGCAGAATCCTATGACGGTTGGAGAATATTTTTCGATGGAGCAGCAAATTTCAAAGGAGTTGGCATAGGAGCAGTCCTAGTGTTAGAAACTGGCCAGCATTATCCGGTGTCTGCCAAACTCAGATTCCCTTGCACCAACAACATGGTTGAGTACGAGGCCTGCATCTTGGGACTCAAGATGGCCATCGACATGAACATTCAAGAGTTTCTAGTGATTGGGGATTCAGACTTGCTTATACATCAGGTCCGAGAAGAATGGCGACCAAGAACTCCAAGATACTCTCTTATCTGCATCACGTACAGGAGTTGAGAAAGAGGTTCACAAAGACAGAGTTCCTGTGTGCTCCCAGAGTCCAAAATGAGTATGCCGATGAATTGGCTACCCTATCATCCATGATACAACATCCAGATAAAAATTTCATTGACCCTATTCTAGTAAAGATCTACGATCAGCCAGCTTACTGTGCTCACGTTGAGGAAGAAGTGGATGGAAAACCTTGGTTTCATGATATCAAGGAATACTTGGCGAAAGGAGAATACCCAGAGCTTGCAAACCCTATTCAAAAGCGTACAATTTGAAGAATATCCAACAATTTTTTCTACAGCGGAAGAATCCTGTATAGGAGGACTCCGGATCTGGGATCACTAAGGTGTGTCGACGCAAAGGGAGCATCTAAATTACAAGAAGAAATCCATGCTGGAACCTACGGACCACATATGAATGGCTTTGTCTTAGCCAAGAAGATACTCCGAGCTAGTTATTTTTGGATGACTATGGAAACGGACTGCATCCAGTATGTCTGGAAGTGCCACCGCTGTCAGATACATACAGATATAATAAAGGTGCCTCCAAACGAGCTTAATGCAACAAGCTCACCATAGCCGTTCGCCGCTTGGGGAATGGATGTTATCGGACAAATCGAACATTCCGCATCAAATGGGCACAGGTTCATCCTAGTGGCAATTGATTATTTTACCAAATGGGTTGAAGCAACATCATACAAGGCAGTGACTAAGAAAGTTGTAGTAGACTTCGTCTGCGACCGTATCGTTTGTCGGTTCGGAATTCCAGAATCAATTACTACTGATAATGGTTCCAATCTCAACAGTGACTTGATGAAAGCCATATGTGAAACCTTCAGGATCAAACACAAGAATTCTACAGCCTAAGACCTCAGATGAACGGAGCTGTAGAGGCCACCAATAAGAATATCAAGAAGATACAAAGGAAAATGATAGAGAAGCATAAGCAGTGGCACGAGAAGTTATCACTTGCTTTATTGGGGTATCGCACCATAGTCCGCACATCAACCGGGGCAACCCCCTATATGCTGGTTTACGGTACAGAGGCTGTTATTCCCGCTGAGGTAGAAATTCCTTCCCTAAGGATCATACAGGAAGCTGAACTCGACAATGCAGAATGGGTGAAAAGTCGTTATGAATAGCTAGCTCTTATAGATGGAAAGATAACGAATGTAGTTTTCCACGGTCAACTTTATCAGAACAGAATTTCCAGAGCCGTCAACAAAAGAGTCAAGCCAAGACAATTCGCACCGGGGCAGCTGGTGCTAAAGAAGATTTTCCCGCATCAGGATGAGGCCAAATGGAAGTTCTCTCCCAACTGGTATGGTCCATACATGGTCCACCGGGTTCTAACTTGAGGAGCCCTCATACTTGCAGAAATGGACGGAAAAGTTTGGCCAAAGCCGATCAATTCAGATGTAGTGAAGTGATACTATATGTAACCTTTATGCTTTACTTTATGATGTAATTTGAACTACGCCTGACCTGTATTCCGTTTAAGAGGGGATACGTAGGCAGCCCTATGGGTTCGGTCACAATTCAATAAAATTTTCATTGCCCCCGCAATTGGAAACTGGGGCAGAATTTTGAGGAGGACCCTCAAAATTCCAAAGTGATTTAAGCCATTCGCCGCAAGCAGCTGTCAGAAGCAGTATCCCAGTAAATTGGGGTAGAATTTTGAGGAGGACCCTCAAAATTCCGGAGCAAGAGAGGTTGCAATGTCTTGAACCACGTCGCAGTCGTAGGTTCATCTAAGGAAAACTATTCTCGATTATGTATTTATGTTATATTTTTACTAAATCATGCATGTCTGTTACCAAAGTTGCTTCGTTTAGCAATGCTACCCCAATGATACACACAGTATCACCAGAACAAAGCCGAGCAGGTCAAGCAGAGCCAGCAGGAATACGAACTAACCTCCCCCCTTTACAAAAGTCATGATTTTCTTTGGATGCAGGCACTTGAGTTGAAAAATCATCAAATATACTATACACTCACAAGACTCACATTACTCGGAAATACTACTCTCAAAACCGTTGCACTTTCTCACAGCTACTATCTGCACGCAGTGTCCCCAGCAGACACAATATCCCCACAGTTGCAATATCGCAATCCGCTATCAGCTAAGAAAATTCTATTATTATTTTCATTTTTTACTTCCTGCATAAGGCTAACATTCTACCTTCCGAGGTTAAGCTCTACCTCCATTTGCATTTTCTGTGTTGCATAAGGCTACCATTCTTCCTTCCGAGGTTAAGCTCTACCTCTATCTGCATTCTCTGCATTGCATAAGGCTACTATTCTGCCTTCCGAGGTTAAGCTCTACCTCCGTCTGCATTCTCTACATTGCATAAGGCTACCATTCTGCCTTCCGAGGTTAAGCTCTACCTCCATCTGCATTCTCTGGGTTGCATAAGGCTACCATTCTGCCTTCCGAAACTAAGCTCTGTCTCCATCTGCATTCTCTGCATTGCATAAGGCTACTATTCTACCTTTCAAGGTTAAGCTCTACCTCCATCTGCATTCTCTTCATTGCATAAGGCTACCATTCTGCTTTCCGAGACTAAGCTCTGTCTCCATCTGAATTTCCTGCATTGCATAAGACTACCATTCTGCCTCCCGAGGTTAAGCTTTACCTCCATCTCGCATGGCTGAAAGATCGCCACCTTCATTTACTCCTTGCATGGCTGAAAGATCATTGCCTTCATTTACTTCTTGCATGGCTGAAAGATCGCCACCTTCATTTACTTCTTGCATGGCTGAAAGATCGCCACCCTCATTTACTTCTTGCATGGCTGAAAGATCGCCACCTTCATTTACTTCTTGCATGGCTGAAAGATCGCCATCTCATTTACATTTGCATGGCTGAAAGATCGCCACCCTACTGCATCTCATGGGCTAAAAGATCGCCAAATTATCCGAGGGCATCATCGTTCAGAGGCACCATTTGCATAGCCCGAGAACACCATGCCATGGCCCGAGGATCCCTTTTAATCTTTTGCATATCATTATTCAAAGGCATCATGGTTCGGAGGCATCATCCTCATAGCCCGAGAGCATCATTTCATGGCCTGTGAATCCTTTATTATACGTTTCATGGCCCAGGACATCATGGTCCAAGGATGCCATCCTAACTGTCCAAAGACAACATTTATGGTCCAACGGGAACTTCCATCATGTTTAAATTTACGCACAATATACACTTGTATTGCTTATTTGCAGGTAAACCGGTGAGAAACGGTCGTCTCAGCAGGAACAACCCTGCTCCAGTTCCCACATCTTTACTAGACTTCAACCATCCATCCCAACCCGAACATCTCGTCCGTTCTTAAAAATCTCCATCGGAATATTCCGCTGACGAATCCTGAACTACATATGGCCTGATTCCTGTAAGACCAGGGATATGTAGGTAGCTTAGGAACCAGATCACGGTCAACCTCTGCAAACCATTTCGTTCGGTCAAATTGGTCATCATATCTTTATCCGACAACTCTTTCATCCTTCCCGGGTAAAGAGGGGCAGCTATTGATACCTAATTTTTCCCTATGCATTTTATATATGCAAAATACTTTAAAAATAACATATGTATATATATATATATATATATATATATATATATATATATATATATATATATATATATATATATATATATATATGCATATATAAGTATGACCAAGTGTTTTAGTATTTTTTCCTAATTTTTAAAAGATTTTTTACATCAATTTATTGCCCATTTTAGCAGTACAAAAACTAATAATTATTTCCAAAATCATCATTTTGGTGAATAATTTATTTTATTCTCACATTTATACCAAAATATAGCTAAGATAATTTTTGCACATTTGTTATAAATTTATTTAGTATTTTAAAACTAAATTGCATATAATTGCAATTTTAGCCTATTTTAAGACTAATAGCATTTTATAATTATGAAATTGGTTCCAATATTTTTAAATTAATATTTATAGCCCAAATCAACCCCCCAATTAACCCAATTTCAAATCCCCAATTGACCAGCCCCATTTCAATTTAACCCGCCCCTGACCCAACTAATCTAACCCGCCCGACCTTCCCTTTTGATCCTGGCTGTTGATCATTTTCATCAACGGCCAGGATTTCCCCTTTCCTTTTTAATTCACAAACACCCCCCAATCCTAATTCATTTCTCACCAACCGCTGCCTCTGAACTCTCAAACTCTCTCAAACACTCTCGAACCTTCCCTAACCCCCTCTCACCGTCTTCCACCTTAAACTCACCGGAATCCATGGCTTCTCAGGCCATGGGAGTCTTAAACTCACCTCCCTTTTCCCTTGTACAATTGGTACTTGAAGATTCAGGGTCTGACCTCGAAGGTTCTCACTTAGATCTTTGTCGGCTCCAGGTTTCACGACCATCTCCGGCTTTGCTCCAGCATATCCTGGTCTTATGAGCCTGTTTCTGACTTCTCCGACTCAGATCGGAGACCTTTTCAAAGCCTTTCTCATTCTAGGGTTCTTATAAAACCCTAACTCTTCGAGGTTTTCTCCGATTTTTCTTAGATCTGTTATATATTTATGCTCTACTTGAGTTTTCAAACCATTTCCCCAATTTCTTCTTTCAAAAATTATTTTTTAAGGTCTTTCTTTTCCGATCTAGGGTTTTCTAAAAAGTTTAAGTGATTTCTGACTTTCCTTTTCCTTTACGTCTACTTGCTCCTACTGTGTTCTAGTATTCTTCCTTTTACCATGCTCTTGTATGACTATCTTACTATGTTCTTCTATATGTGCTTTTCTGCTATAATTTTCTGATGTTTTTGTGTTCTTCTACTGTATTTTCCTACTAATTTCTTAAGTTCTTTGTTGCCATTACCGGACCTTTGTTTGAGTTCCCTTTACACATGTTTCCTCTACTGTTTTCTTAAGTGTTATACTACCTCTTTTCTCTTCTAAACTTGTTTAAGTCCCAGGTTTTTCTTAAACATATGCTTCAAATCAGTTTCTTCACATTATTTGCTTCGTACTTGCTATTGTGTCCGTTTGTTTTCTCATGAGTCTCTAAAAGATATCTCTGAGCCTGTTTCAATTACTTGCCTCCTTGTCTATGTATCTGATTCGAAGTAGAAACCCTAGAATTTGGGGGTAGTGATCTTCTGTTTTGACTAGGGTTCTATTTTGGAACCCTTGACTCTTTTAGAGTCATTCTGAGTCAATGAACTAAGTTTGAATTTCTTTGTTTACGACTTTGAACTTTTAGACTCTTCTATGCTGGACTCTTCTGATTAGCATGACAATTCTTTCTTGTTTAAGCATGTCTGTATGCTTTTATATGTGTGTTGAACCTTTCTTCAAAAGGCTTTCCAACTTATGATTGATTCAAAATCTTTTTTTTAGGATTGATTGATTGTTACTGATTTTCCTTAAGTAAAACCTTTCCTCACTTTTCCTGACTTGATTCATTCGTACAAAGCCTCTAATTTTGATTTCTTGGCGGTTAACTGATTTTCTTTCCTTACTTGCGCAAACTGTGTGCTATCAGACTTTTTCCTTAAATAAATCTCTGTGTATTTACCCTTCTTGTACTGCTTTGGAAAAGGTTTTGATCAATCTCTTTCCTTAATTATTTTTACGTTTGAAATTAGAATCCTCTAATCAAAGGGAAATTTTTGTAATTGATTTTCAAATCATTCTCTTACCTTATTCTGCTTGCTTTCTACACTATTAAAAGGACACGACCCTTCTGCACTTTAACACACTCTCAATTTAACACTTTTATACTACTCAAGTATCATAGTTCTCTAATCATAGCATTCTGACTATTTGCTTGCACTTTGGCTTCACAAGACTACTGCTTTCTTTTCTCGTTTCCCTGAAACTGGTATGTTCTAGTTTGATTTTCAGCCTCATCCCAATGTGTTTATTTTATAGCTTCTACACCCCTGTCTGCTTTACTACCTATGTTTAATGTTAATTAGCATATGTTTCTACTGTGAATCCCTGCACCCCTATCCCCTTCTATTTGTTTGAGTTGAAGTTCAGAATATGGCAACATCCAAGTTGCTGCTCATGTCTAGACTTGATCCCTTAGGGGATCCTAACTCCCAAACAATGTGGCTAACAGGCTGGTTGGGGTGTGCTGGCACTCCAATTGCTAGGTATGACCACTAGCTTGTCTTGGCTTTTCCCAAAATCCCCTCTCTACACTTACACTCTCTCTTAGATTCTAAGTTCTGCCCCTCTCCTATGAGCCTTGCTTTGGGACCTTGAGCTCCCTCTGAACTTGGACATTTGAGGGCTGGCCCTTCCACACTGCACTATGACTCATATTCTGCAATATTCTTGGGTGTGAACACTGCCCCGGAGTCCATTTGAGACTCTTAGGGAGCTCTGACACATCCAAGTAAGAGAAAGGCTTTGGATATTTGATCTTTGGAGTTGGTTCATTTCATATTTCAGACCTGGAGTCTGAATTAGGCTCCCCTTGGTTGTACTTTAATTTCTGATGTTATTTGCTTTTCTTATTCATTCTGGGCTGTTATAATTTGGAATAACTTATGGGGTTTTAGTAAAAAGGGGAGGGTAAATCATGTATGCAAAAGGGGTAGATATCATGTTCATAGGTATTTGTTATACTTCTGCAATCATGTCCCGCTTTCAATTCTGCATTTTTATATAGAAATCTTGTTTATAGGTTCTGCATTTTCATATAGAAATCCTATTTATAGGTTCTGCATTTTCATATAGAAATCTTGTTTATAGGTTCTGCATTTTCATTTAGAAATCATGTTTACAGGTCCTGCATTTTCATATAGAAACCATGTCTATAAATTTCTGCATTTCTGTATTATCTAGAAAATATGTCTATAGGTTCTACATTTCATAACACTACATATCATATAGATAACCTGTCTATAGGACTTCTTGAATTCTGCATATGCATCTATCACTAGGCAAACGTGTTCACAGGTTTTATTAACAAACAACATTTTAAATACCATGCCTATAGGACTCCTGCATTTTTATTTCGACTATAAATATTTTTTAAATCAATAACGCTTAGAAAGCATGCCTATAGGAGTAATCAACCGAATCTGAATCATCTATCTTGCTTATAAGTCTAAAAAAATAGTAGTAACGTTGCTTAATATTTGCAGAATTTATGTTCCTGCAATTAATAAGTCATTTTCTCTAAAATCAGTATATTTCTATTATGCATAGATATCATGCCTATAGGTTTCACCTAGGCAAGCTTTAGGGTAAAGGTTATAACTGCACCAGTCTTTGATAATTACCACAAGCGGGCAAGCCTAATTCAGACTTCTTATCTGAAAATATGTGATAAATCAGCCTTCTTTAATGTTTTTTAAGTTTAATTCAGACCATAACTAGTACATGCAAGACATGCTAAACAATCTGTCTTTAAGTTGAGGAGGCCTGTTTGAGCCTTTAAATGTTATGTGTTTTCCCATATCTGCTCTATGTGCTTTGTTTGTCGCCCTAGATTTTGTCCTTTAAACCATAAAAGCCCAATCTCCCTTCCCTTTAGGACTAGTAGTCCCAAATTACTCCAGGACTGATAGGATTGAGACGGGTAAGAGCATGCAATAGGTAACGAAACTATTCCGCGTTTTAATACCTTAATGGGGTGGGAAAGGGTAGATATGGATATGATGACCGGTGCGCTAATAACACGTGTAACCCCTCTTCTGAGGAGTGATTATCGTGTATTGCATCGATGTGATCCATATTATTTGTAAACCTAGGACTCCCTTCCCTTTATTTGTGTATTTTATTACTTTTCATAATTTTCAAACTATTTCCTCAAAATTTCAGCTTTCTTTGTTTCTTCAAACTTTAATTTATTTGCAGCCATAATGTGACAACCCCTCATATTTGATACCTTTATTTGCTTAATTGTTACTTGTACTTAAAATCACAATTGTAGCATGGCCGGGAACCACACTAGTAGATCCTGAGGGGTGCCTAACACCTTTCCCTCGGGATAATTTCTAGCTCTTACCCAATCTCTGGTTTTCTAGATCAATTCCTTCGTAGTGTCCTAATGCACTTTAATCATTAGGTGGCGACTCTTCAATTCAAAGCCAATTCCCAATAAGGGAATGAGTTGTCCTCCCAAATATCATAAACCCGATTTCGCGAGAAAAAGGGGGTGCGATAGTCGTATGTCCGGATTTGGATTTGGAATTCTGTAGGGCAATTCAGCATATTTTGGCAAAAAATTGGAAAGTAGAAGGTTTGGACGGTTGCACCACCGAGAGTTGACTTTGGTCATATCGGGTCAGAATGCAATTCCGAGAGTTGTATTAGCTTTGTTATCTCATTTGGGGCTTGCATGCAAAATTTGACGTCATTCTGGGTTGATTTGAGATGTTTTGGCACGAGTTTTGGAAGCTGAAAGATTTGAAAGTTCATAAGTTTGATTTAGGTTGTGATTCATAATTTTGACATTGTTTGATGTGATTTGAGACCTCGAGCGGGTCCATGGTATGTTATGGAAATTGTTGGTATGTTTTGACGGGGTCTTGGGGGCCTTGGGCATGTTTCAGATGGGCTACATGCCATTTCCTCATGTTTTGGATGGTTGTTCTGATATCTAGTGTCCCCTTCTACACTATCGCGAAGTTCAAGTTGCGTTCGCATAGGCTATGATGGGAAAGACCATTTTCTCTCTTTGCATTCACAGTGTGTGGTCCGTGATCGCATAAGTGTTAGTTTTGTTTCTTCGTGTTCGTATGGGCATTTTCGTGTTCACGTAGCGCATCTCAGCAACTGGTAAATTTTTCTTTTTTGCGATTGCACTTTTCTTTTTCGCGATCGCATACTTCCTTTTCGTGGGGAAGGGTTCTTTTATTCATCACGATCGCGTGGAGCCATACGTGATCGCATAGTGCATCTTTGGGGCAGTCATTGTTTCTTCTTCGCGAACACATGTATATTTCTGCAATTGCGACGTGCAAATACTTGGGCAGCAAAATATATTTTCCAAATCGAGGGTTTGGCCATTTTTATCATATCTTGAGTTGTAGACCTCGGTTTTGAGCGATGTTTCGTGGGATTTTCAAACAAATCATTGGAGTAAGTGTTCTTCACCCATAATTTATTATATTCCATGATTCCATCTTTATTTTTATCTTATAATTAGTGTTTTGAGTTGAGGAAAAATGGGGACTTCTGAAGAAATCTTTCAAAAAGAAAATGATGCTTTGAAGGACGAATTGATATCGTAATTTGGTAATTATTATATGGTTGGACTCGTTATCGAATGGATATTTCGATTTTATAATTTTGGTCGGGTTCCGAGACGCGGACCTGGAGGGTTGACTTTTAGTTCTTATTAAAGATTGAAGCTTTATTATCCGAAATTGTTTCCTATGAGTTTTATTTATGATTTGAAGTTAGTTTGGCTAGATTTGAGCCATCCGGAGGTTGTTTCTCTTGAGAAGGTCATTTTAGAGTGATGGTCTAGCTATTTTGAGGTATGTATCTTGCCTAACTTTGTGTGGGGGAACTATCCCTTGGGATTTGGGTCTTTGGTGCTAATTGTGTCATGTGAAGGCCGTGTACAAAAGTTGGTGAGTACGTGCTTGAGCTTATTTGCGGAAATTAGGGCTCTTAGGTTCTTATGTTCATCATGTATGAAGTTGTTTGTCATGTTAAATCCCCCATTTACTAAATTCACCCATATGTGTCTTAATTGGAAATAATTTCTTCATGTTCTACCCTTATTGCCGATTAAACTCTTATGTGCCTTAACTGAAGTTGTTGCCTCTTTTATCGTCATGCTATTCTTTCCGTAATTGCTTAGCCTTAATGGAAGTTTGTTATCCCTTTCATTGTTGATGTATTCTTATTTAGGGTCATCGATTCATGCTATCTCTCCTGTTATCAAATTGCACTTTTGTGGAATCATTGTTACACATTGCCTCTCCTTTGTTGAATTATTCTTGTTGAGACTATTATTTCCGTATTGTGCCTTTCGTTGTGAGTTTGTTCTTTCGTTTCTTTATGTTATGAAGTTCTTGTGTTGATTTACGTGTCATATTCGCGTGTTATTGTTGTTGTTATTGATGTATTCAGTTCTGTTGAGCCGAGGGCTATACGTGGTTGTGATGTTGAAAGTGTTTTGAGAAAATGTAGAGGCATATGGGCATATATTGTGAAAGTTATTTATTTGAGTTGTTATGTTTTGTCATATGAATTTTTATATTGTTTGCATGAGGTTTCTGCAGTGCGGTTATTATGGCATTTGCACGAGGCTTTTGCCATGCGGTTGTTATTGTGTTGCACGAGGTTCCTGCCATACTGTTGTTATTAGTGATGTGCATGTGGTGGTATAAGGTATGGGTGTTGAAACGCATGCGGTGAGATAAGGTGGGCTTGAAACGCATGGCTAGTAGGGTAACTACTAGAAGCCATGCGGTGTAATAAGGTTGGCTAAAATGCAGGATGCTATTTCGGGAAAATATTTTTCAAAAACTAAATATAAAGGCTCCCACGGTGATATAAGAAAAGTGTTGATTCATTTTATGATTTAAGACTACGAGGCGGTACCTCGGGAGGGATCTTGTTGTCATTTCCCCTTTTCTGTGCACTTGTGTTTGATTATTGTTTTCCTTACAATACTATTAATTGTTCCTCCGTGTTGCACTATTCGCTTAGTTCTATGTAGCTAATCTTGTTGTGCTGGTCGATGCTTCAAACTTCATTGCCGTTTTATTACAATGTGCATTTTGCGTTGATCATTTCTTATGTGCCATTCATTATCTCTACTCTAATTTGTTGACTGGAATTATGGTAGAACACTTGCACAAACATACACATTGTTAAATCACCAATATCAATTTTAAAAGGTGAATCCTGACGTCATTAACCATTATACGTGCACTTGTCTTCTTGCCTTCTGTGTGAGTATTGTTCTATTACCACGTGAGTCGTCCGTGCAGTTATGAGTTGTAATGTGGGAACAAGATGCCAAGTGATTAGGGGCATGAATTGGGATCAATGAGCTGTGATTATGAGGTTCGATATCACGTGGGAATGATGAACGGATCTGGTGTGAAAGCGGTTGTTCTTATGGAGCTGTTGCTGGTTTCCTTTTATTTGGTTTCCCCGAACTTAGATTGTGATCAGTTACTCTGCAACATTATTACCTAACTACTTCCCGTTGAATATTGTTGTTACTAGTGCATCATTGCAAGTATTGTTTTGTATTCCTTATCCTGCTTTACTTTATATTAATATCGTTTCTATATTAGTTCATCTACACACTTGTTCAGGTTTTTTAGTTCGGTACGTGTCTTGACTGTCTCTCGTCACTACTTGTGATGACCCGACCCGTCGTCTCGTGAGTTACCACCCCGTTTTCTCCATTTTCTATTTCTTTATGCTTAATTATCAGTGTTGGGTGTGAACGAGTAGATTCGGAAAGGTTTTGAAAGGAATTGAGACACTTAGTCTCTTTTAAGAAGGCTTAAGTTGAAAACGTCAACCGGACGTTGACTTATGAGTTAGAGGGATCGGATGGGAGTTCCGATGGTTCAGTTAGCTTCGGAAGGTGATTTGTGACTTAGGAGTGTGATCAGAAGTGGTTTTGGAGGTCCGGTGTAGAATTAGGCTTGAATTGGCGAAGTTAGTATTTTGGCAATTTCCGGTTGATAGGTGAGATTTTGATCCGGGGGTCGGAATGGAATTCCGAGAGTTGCTGTAGCTTTGTTATGTTATTTGGGATTTGTGTGCAAAATTTGAAGTCATTCTGGATTCATTTTATACGTTTCGGCATGCGCTTTGTAAAAGGAAATGTTTAAAACTCATAAGTCCGAATTGAGGTGTGAATTGTAGTTTCGACGTTGCTTGGCATGATTTGAAACTCCGAGTAAGTCCACATGATATTTTAGGACTTGTTGATATATTTGATTGAGGTCCTGAGGGTCTCAGGTGGAGTTTTGATGGTTATTGGAGTTTAACTTGGGCATTTCAAGAATGTTTTGATGTCGTTCTTCAAGAGTAAGTGGTATCACATTATGCAAATAAGCTCCAAATTCAGTTTTTCTTGAAGCATTAGATCCGTATCAAAATTTAGGAGCCATAACAAAAAGAATCATCCAATTCAAACATCGCATGAGAGAGTTATGCCCATTTTCGTGTCAGGGAAAAATAATTTCCCATCGCCAGCGCCCAGGGTAGCGCGGGGCGCCATCCATGGCGCCGGGATATATTTTGGCTATTGGAACCAGCGCCACAGGCAGCGCCCGGATCGGAAAAATGTTATAAAACGGGGGTTTTGGCCATTTTTGACAAAATTAGAGTTGGGGGAGCTCGGGTGAGGCGATTTTTCGAGAGATTTTCAAGAAAAACATCAGGGTAAGTGTTCTTAACTCAATTTTTGGTTAGATTACTCGAATACATCGTTGGTTTTAACATTTAATTTGTGATTTTAGTTGGTAAAATTTTGAAAATCCTCTTGGTTTAATTTGAAGATTTGAGGGTCGAGTTGATGTCGGATTTTGGTAAAATTGGTATGGTTAAATTTGTTGGGAGATAAAGAACCAGTTGATGTAAAAATTTCTGAGTTTTGAGAAGTGGCACCGGGGCTCGGGTTTTGCTAATTTCGAGTTTTTTGGTGATTTTCGATTGTTTTTGCTTGGGCCTTATTCCCTTAGCATATTGTGACGTATTCGTTCTGATTCTAAATAGATTCGACGCGCGTGGAGGCCAATTTGAGGGGCAAAGGCATCGCGGGCTAGAGTCTTAGCCAGTTCGAGGTGAGTAATGAATGTAAATGATGTCCTGAGGGTTTGAAAACCCGGATTTGTACATCGTAGTGCTATATCGAGGTAAGACACGTGCTTGATGATGATCGCGGGGTCGTTTACTATTGGGGAATGTGACTTGGTCCGTCCCGAGTGATGTTTTATCATGTAATTGATCGAAGCTTATTTGTTATCATCATGGTTTGGACTGATTGTCATATTTGGGCTTCATGCTAACTATTTGATCCCTTCAGGGAGTTTTTATCACTATATCCTCACTGTTTTGAATTACTACTTGAACTCAGTTGTATCGTTTTTCACTATTTTACAACTCAGCCACTTTTACTCGATTTTGAAACTAAAATGATATTTCGGGCTGAGAACAACTGTTTTACAAATGCCCAAGGGGCTTATGATGATTTCTGGACTGAGCATGGATCGGGCTGCGTGCCACAACAGTGTTATATTGATATTGAGGCCGAGAGCCTGGTTGATTACATTGATATTGAGGCCGAAGGCCTAGTTGAGTACATTGATATTGAGGCCGAGAGCCTGGTTGATTATACTGAGATTGATATGAGGCCGAGGGCCTAGATTTGATGCCACGAGATGACTTGATATTGCGCTTGGACTGTAAGAGCCCCTCCGGAGTCTGTACACACCCCCAGTGAGCGCCGTCGACGATAAATAAATGGATGGCTCGGGCTGCACGCCGCAGTGGGTACTAGAGTGTACCATCATATGCATTGCATTGCACTCATGCATTTGTTTTTATCTGTTATACCTGTCTCAGTATTTGGTACTCTGACTTAATTGACTTGTTTGCTTCACTATTTGTTGTTCTAAACTGCCAGTTATAGTTTACTTTGTATTTTTCCATGATTTCTTATTCTCAACCTTTATTTATGTTTATTACTCACTGGGTCGGAGTACTCACATTACTCCCTGCATCTTGCGTGCAGATCCAGGTACACCACAGGCTGAGTGAGGATTTCTTTAGCTGAACAGTAGTATCCGAGAGTATTGAGGTAGCTGCATGGCATTCACAGCCTTGATCTCTCCCCTCTATCTATATCTTTTATTCCGTATTTTTCCTAGACAGACTTGTAATAGGTGGATATTCCGTATTAGAGGCTCATATTTGTGACACCGGATTCTATTGGGCTATGTTGTGGTATTCTAATTGAACTTCCGCAGATTTTATTATTATTTATAAACTTGAAAGAAATGACTTAGTAAATTCTCTGTGATATTTATCTATAATATGAATAAGAATTTGGGATAATGTTGTTGAATGGTCGGGCTTGCCTAGCAGTGTGTTGGGCGCCATCATGACTGGGGTTGGGGTCGTGACAAGTTGTTATCAGAGCCTAAGTTAATTGGTCTCGTGGATCGGTACAGAGATCGAGAGGTTGCAGAACCTTTAGGAAAACTTCATATTCTTGAAATTCTTGTCATGCGACTTTGTTGATCCGAACACAAAAAAAAAATTCTATCATTCTATTCTCTCGCAGATGGCGAGGACTCGTGCTACTGGACGAGGTGGACGACCACCAGTGCCATCTACTGATGCCACCAGAGGCCGTGGACACGGTCGTGGGTGTGGCAGAGGTAGAGTAGCACGGGCAGCACCTGTTAATCCACCAGCTGCCCCAGTTCCAGATCAGGCTCCAGCAGCTGTACCAGTTCGAGCACCAGCTATGCCTATCGTGATTCTGGGTCTTTAGGAGACCTTGGCTTAGATTTTGACAGTTTGCACTGGCCTAGCTCAGGCGGTCTTAGCCACTACAGCCGCAGCTACTTCACAGGCCAGGGAAGGCACACAGACTCCTGTTAATCGCACAGTTAAGCAGGTTGTACATGGATTGCAGACACCGAAAGCTATTCCAGCTCAGCCGGTTGCACCAGTTCAGAACTTTGTGGTCCCAGCTATGCCAGACGATGAGCAGCGTTGTCTCGAGAGATTTGGTAGGCTCCAGCCTCCGACATTCAGCGGTGCAGAGGGTGAGGATGCCCAGGGTTTCTTGACAAGTGTCAGCGTATGCTTCGCACCGCAGGGATTTTGGAGTCGAGTGGTGTATCTTTTACTACATTTCAGTTCCAGGGAGCTGCATTTACCTGGTGGGAAGATTTTGCGAGGCGTAGACCTGTTGGTGCAGCGCCCCTTACTTGGCAGCAGTTCTCCACTCTATTTCTGGAGAAGTATGTACCTCAGTCCCGCAGAGAGGAGCTGCGTAGGCAGTTTGAGTGGTTGACTCAAGGAGATATGTCCGTGACTCGGTACGAGATGAGATTTTCACAGTTGGCTCGTCATGCTACTTGGATGATTCCGACAGATCGTGAGAGGATCCGGAGATTCGTGGATGGTCTTAACTACTCTCTCCGCATTTTGATGACTAGAGAGAGAGTATTGGGTGCTTCGTTCGAGGAGGTAGTTGACATCGCTCGTGATATTGAGATAGTTCGCTGCAGAGAGAGAGAGGAGAGGGAGGCCAAGAGGCCCAGAGGTTCAGGCAGTTTTGGTGGTGCTCCGTCTAGGGGCCAGTTCCAGTGTGGTAGAGGTCGTTCCTTCAGACCTCCTCAGCCGGCCCGTCCAGAGTATAGTAGGACATCTTCAGACCGTGGTCATCAGGGATTTCAGCAGGGCCAGTCTTCACTTAACGCTCTCCCAGCTCAGAGCTCATCCTATGCCCCTTCAGTTCAGGGTTCATCTGTGCCAAGTGCATCGGCTGGTCATTCAGGTGCGAGGGGTTCCCTCCAGTTCCCTTCTCCAGTACCTGGTAGTTGCTACGAGTGCAGAGAGTTTGGTCATATAAAGAGGTAGTGTCCTCGACTTCGTGGTGGTCAGTTTCAACAGAGGGGCCAACCTTCGTCTTCTGCTCCAGTTTCTTCAGCACCTGCCCAGCCAGCTAGGGGTGGAGGCCAGGAAGCCAGAGGTCGCCCCAGAGGGGGAGGACGATTAGGCGGTGGCCAGGCTCATTTCTATGCTATTCCAGGCAGGACAGATGCCATTGCATGAGATGTTGTTATCATATGTATTATTTCAATCTGCCACATAGATTCCTCTGTCTTATTTGATCCCTGATCCACCTATTCTTATGTGTCCTCATATTTTGCTCATCATTTGGGTACGACCCGAGGGTGTCTTGCTTTACCCCTGCACGTATCTACCCCGGTGGGCAATACCATTATTGTAGACCATGTGTATCGGTCTTGTATTGTGACTATTGGGGGCCTGGAGACCCGATTTGATTTATTGTTGTTGAGCATGGTAGATTTTGATGTTATTTTGGGCATGGATTGGCTATCTTCGTGTCATGCTATTTTAAGTTGTCATGCTAAGACAGTTACTTTGGCTATTCCAGGTGTTCCGAGGATCGAGTGGCATGGTATGACTGATTATGTTCCTAGCAGAGTAATTTCCCTCTTGAAAGCCCAGTGTATGGTTGGGAAGGGTTGTCTATCGTATCTAGCTTTGTGCGAGATGTTGGAGCTGAGACTCCTAGTATTGATTATGTCCCAGTTGTGAGGGATTTTCCTGATGTATTTCCTGGAGACCTGCCGGGCATTCCGCCGGATAGGGATATCGATTTTGGCATTGACTTGGTGCCGGGCACCCAGCCCATTTCTATTCCGCCATATCGTATGGCACCAGCAGAGTTGAAAGAATTGAAGGAGCAGCTTCAGGAGCTCCTAGACAAGAGGTTCATTCGGCCTAGTGTGTCACCGTGGCGTGCGCCAGTTCTGTTTGTGAAGAAGAAAGATGGCACAATGAGAATGTGCATTGACTACAGGCAATTAAATAAGGTAACAATGAAGAACAAGTATCCTTTACCTCGCATTGTTGACTTATTTGATCAGCTTCAGGAGCGAGGGTGTTTTCGAAAATTGATCTCCGTTCGGAATATCACCAATTAAAAATTAGGGACTCGGATATTCTTAAGACAGCTTTCAGGACTAGATATGGTCACTATGAGTTTCTAGTCATGTCTTTCGGGCTGACCAATGCCCCAGCAATGTTCATGCATTTGATGAACAGTGTATTTCGGCCTTATCTGGATTCTTTTGTTATTGTATTTATTGATGACATTCTGGTGTACTCGCATATCCAGGAGGAGCACGCCAAGCATTTGCGTGTGGTGTTGCAGAGATTGAGGGAGGAGAAGCTTTATGCAAAATTCTCCAAGTGTGAATTTTGGCTAAGTTCTGTTGCATTCTTGGGACACATAGTGTCCAACGAGGGTATTCAGGTTGATCCAAAGAAGATAGCAGCAGTGCAAAGTTGGTCTAGACCGTCCTCAGCCGTAGAGATCCGTAGTTTTCTCGGATTAGAAGGCTATTATCGCCGGTTTGTTCAGGGGTTTTCATCCATTGCGTCGCCCTTGACCAAGTTGACTTAGAAAGGTGCTCCATTTGTATGGTCAGACAAGTGTGAGGAGAGCTTTCAGAATCTCAAGACAGTTTTGACCACAGCTCCAGTATTGGTTTTACCATCAGCTACAGGTTCATATACTGTATATTGTGATGCTTCGAGAGTTGAGATTGGTTGTGTGTTGATGCAGGAGGGTAGAGTTATTGCTTATGCTTCTCATCAGTTAAATCCCCATGAGAAGAACTACCCTGTTCATGACTTAGAGTTGGCTGCTATAGTTCATGCCTTGAAGATTTGGAGGCACTATTTATATGGCGTATCTTGCGAGGTATTCACTAATCATCGCAGTCTTCAGCATTTGTTTAAGCAGAAAGACCTTAATTTGATGCAGCGGAGGTGGCTTGAGTTGCTAAAAGATTATGACATCACTATTTTGTATCATGCGGGAAAGGCCAATGTAGTAGCAGATGCCTTGAGCCGAAAGGCAGTTAGTATGGGGAGTTTGGCGTACATTCTAGTTGGGGAGAGGCCCTTTGCAGTTGATATTCAAACCTTGGCTAATCGGTTTGTGAGACTGGACATTTTTGAGCCCAGTCGGGTGTTGGCCTATGTGGTTTCTCGGTCTTCCTTATATGATCGCATTAGAGAATGCCAATATGATGATCCGCATTTGCTTGTCCTTAAGGACAGAGTTCAGCATGATGATGCCAGGAATGTGACTATAGATGATGATGGCATATTGAGGATGTAGGGCCGTATCTGTGTACCCAATGTAGATGGGCTTAGAGAGTTAATTCTGGAGGAGGCCCACAACTCGCGGTATTCTATTCATCCAGGTGACGCAAAGATGTATCAGGACTTGAGACAGTACTATTGGTGGAGAAGAATGAAGAAAGATATTGTAGGTTATTAGCTCAGTGTCTCAACTGTCAGTAGGTGATATATGAGCATCAGAAACCGGGTGGTTTGCTTCAGCGGATGATTATCCCAGAATGGAAGTGGGAGAGAGTTACCATGGATTTTGTGAGTGGTCTTCCTCGGACTTTGAAGAAATTTGATTCTATTTGGGTGATTGTGGATCGGCTGACCAAGTCCGCGCACTTCATTCCGGTGTGTACTACTTATTCTTCGGAGCGGTTGGCAGGGATATTTATCCGAGAGACTGTGCGATTGCACGGTGTTCCAGTTTCCATTATCTCAGATAGAGGTACTCAGTTTACTTCTCAGTTTTGGGGGACTTTTTAGCGAGAGTTGGGTACCCAGGTGGAGTTGAGCACAGCATTTCATCCTCAGACGGACGAACAGTCTGAGCGTACTATTCAGATATTGGAGGATATGTTGCGTGCCTGTGTGATTGATTTCGGAGGTTCTTGGGATGAGTTTCTGCCGCTTGTAGAGTTTGCCTACAAAAACAGCTATCAGTCCAGCATTCAGATGGCACCGTATGAGGCTTTTTATGGGAGGCGGTGTAGATCTCCAGTTGGTTGGTTCGAGCCCGGCGAGGCTAGGCTATTGGGGACAGATTTGGTTCATGATGACTTAGAGAAGGTGAAGGTGATTCAGGAAAGGCTTCGTACAGCGCAGTCGCGTCAGAAGAGTTATGCGGACCGGAAAGTTTGAGATGTGTCCTACATGGTTGGTGAGAAGGTCTTGCTGAAGGTTTCGCCCATGAAGGGTGTTATGAGATTTGGAAAGAAAGGAAAGTTGAGTCCATGATTCATTGGACCTTTTGAGGTACTTAGGAGGATTGGGGAGGTAGCCTACATGCTTGCTTTGCCACCCAGCTTGTCGAGTGTGCATCCGGTATTTCATGTTTCTATGCTCCGGAAGTATGTTGGGGACCCGTACCATGTTTTGGATTTCAGCACGGTTCAGTTGGATGGTGATTTGACCTTTGATGTGGAGCCAGTGGCTATTTTGGGTCATCAAGTTCGAAAATTGAGGTCAAAGGATATATCTTATGTAAAAGTGAAATGGAGAGGTCATCCCGTGGAGGAAGCTACCTAGGAGACCGAGCAGGAGATGCAGAGCAGATATCCTCACCTGTTTGAGGCTCTAGGTATGTTTCTTGACCCGCTCGAGGACGAGCGTTTGTTTAAGTGGGGGAGGATGTGACGACCCGACCCGTCGTCTCGTGATTTACCACCCCGTTTTCCCCATTTCCTATTTCTTTATGCTTAATTATCAGTGTTGGGTGTGAACGAGTTGATTCGGAAAGGTTTTGAAAGGAATTGAGACACTTAGTCTCTTTTAAGAAGGCTTAAGTTGAAAAAGTCAACCGTACGTTGACTTATGAGTTAGAGGGCTCGGATGTGAGTTCCGATGGTTCAGTTAGCTTCGGGAGGTGATTTGTGACTTAGGAGTGCGATCAGAAGTGGTTTTGGAGGTCCGGTGTAGAATTAGGCTTGAATTGGCGAAGTTAGTATTTTGGCGATTTCCGGTTGATAGGTTTGATTTTGATCCGGGGGTCGGAATGGAATTCCGAGAGTTGTTGTAGCTTCGTTATGTTATTTGGTATTTGTGTGCAAAATTTTAAGTCATTCCGGATTCATTTTATACGTTTCGACATGCGCTTTGTAAAAGAAAAAGTTTAAAACTCATAAGTCCGAATTGAGGTGTGAATTGTAGTTTTGACGTTGCTTGGCATGATTTGAAACTTTGAGTAAGTCCACATGGTATTTTAGGACTTGTTGATATATTTGACTGAGGTCCCGAGGGCCTCGGGTGGAGTTTGGATGGTTATTGGAGTTTAACTTGGGCATTTCAAGAATGTTTTGATGTCGTTCTTCAAGAGTAAGTGGTATCTCATTATGCAAATGAGCTCCAAATTCAGTTTTTATTGAAGCATTAGATCCGTATCGAAATTTCGGAGCCATAGCAAAAAGAATCATCCAATTCGGACATCGCATGAGAGAGTTATGCCCATTTTTGTGTCGGGGAAAAATAATTTCCCATCGCCAGCGCCCAGGGTAGCGCGGGGCGCCATCCATGGCGCCGGGATTTATTTTGGCTACTGGAACCAGCGCCACAGGAAGCGCTTGGCGCCACCTGTGGCGCCCAAATCGGAAAAATGTTATAAAACGGGATTTTTGGCCATTTTTGACAAAAATAGAGTTGGGGGAGCTCGGGTGAGGTGATTTTTCTAGAGATTTTCAAGAAACACATCAGGGTAAGTGTTCTTAACTCAATTTTTGGTTAGATTACTCGAATCCATCATTGGTTTTAACATTTAATTTGTGATTTTAGTTGGTAAAATCTTGAAAATCCTCTTGGTTTAATTTGAAGATTTGAGGGTCGAGTTGATATCGGATTTTGGTAAAATTGGTATGGTTGAACTCGTTGGGAAATAAGGAACCAGTTGATGTAAAAAAATTTGAGTTTCGAGGAGCGGGCCCGGGGCTCGGGTTTTGCTAATTTTGAGATTTTTTGTGCTTTTCGATTGTTTTTGCTTGGGCCTTGTTCCCTTAGCATATTGTAACGTATTCGTTCTGATTTTAAATAGATTCGACGCGCGTGGAGGCCAATTTGAGGGGAAAAGGCATCGCGGACTAGAGTCTTAGCTAGTTCGAGGTGAGTAATGAATGTAAATGATGTCCTGGGGGTTTGAAACCCTGGATTTGCACATCGTAGTGCTATATCGAGGTGAGACACGCGCTTGATGATGAGCGCGGGGTCGTTTACTATTGGGGAATGTGACTTGGTCCATCCCGAGTGATGTTTTACCACGTAATTGACCGAAGCTTATTTGTTATCATCATGGTTTGGACTGATTGTCATATTTGGGCTTTGTGCCAACTATTTGAACCCTTCGGGGAGTTTTTATCACTATTTTCTCACTGTTTTGAATTATTACTTGAACTCAGTTGTATCGTTTTTCACTATTTTACAACTCAGCCACTTTTACTCAGTTTTGAAACTAAAATGATACTTCTAAATGATATTTCGGGCTGAGAACTACTGTTTTACAAATGCCCAAGGGGCTTATGATGATTTGTGGACTGAGCATGGATCGGACTGCGCGCCGCAGTAGTGTTATATTGATATTGAGGCCGAGAGCCTGGTTGATTACATTGATATTGAGGCCGAGGGCCTGGTTGAGTACATTTATATTGAGGCCGAGAGCCTGGTTGATTATACTGAGATTGATATGATGCCGAGGGCCTAGATTTGATGCCACGAGATGACTTGATATTGCGCTTTGGCTGTAGGAGCCCCTCCGGAGTCTGTACACACCCTCAGTGAGCACCGTCGACGATAAATAAATGGATGGCTCGGGCTGCACGCCGTAGTGGTACTAGAGTGTACCATCATATGAATTGCATTGCACTCATGCATTTGTTTTTATCTGTTATACCTGTCTCAGTATTTGGTACTCTGACTTAATTGACTTGTTGCTTCACTATTTGTTGTTCTAAACTGCCAGTTATAGTTTACTTTGTATTTTTCCATGATTTCTTATTCTCAGCCTTTATTTATGTTTATTACTCACTGGGTCGGAGTACTCACATTACTCCCTGCACCTTGCGTGCAGATCCAGGTACACCACAGGCTGAGTGAGGATTTGTTTAGCTGAACAGTAGTATCCGGGAATATTGAGGTAGCTGCATGGCATTCGCAGCCTTGATCTCTCCCCTCTATCTCTATCTTTTATTCCGTATTTTTCCTAGACAGACTTGTAATAGGTGGATATTCCGTATTAGAGGCTCATATTCGTGACACCGGATTCTATTGGGCTATGTTGTGGTATTCTAATTGAACTTCCACAGATTTTATTATTATTTATAAACTTGAAAGAAATGACTTAGTAAATTCTCTGTGATATTTATCTAAAATCTGAATAAGAATTTGGGATAATGTTGTTGAATGGTCGGGCTTGCCTAGCAGTGTGTTGGCGCCATCATGACCGGGGTTGGGTTGTGACACTACTCCACCGAGGTTAGTCTTGATACTTACTGGGTACCGCTGTGGTATACTCATACTACTACTCCAGAAAGGTTAGTCTTGATACTTATTGGGCACCGCTGTGGTGTACGTATACTACGCTTCTGCATATTTTTTTGCAGATCTAGGTGCCACGATTGTTGTTGACTTTTAGCTGGATGGTCGAGCTGTGGAGACTCAAGGTAAACCTGTCGTCACGTTCGCAGGCCTCGAAGTCACCTTCTGATATTTTCATTGTACTTTTTATTCCATTATGAACAGTTGCATTTAGGTATTTTCTAGCAAACTCAGTGGAGTTTTTGACTTGTACTACCAGTTTTGGGAATTATAAATTGTGTATAGAGATTTCTATTTCATATTTATCATTTGATGGTTGAATTCTTCTATTAATTAAGTGTTTGGCTTATCTAGTGTTAGAGACTAGGTGCCGTCACGACATCCTACGAAGGAAAATTAGGGTCGTGACACTTGAGTTGAAAAGATTCTCTATAGGTAAAATTCCAATGCACGGTACTAGATTGGAAGCTTTTAAATGTAAAATTCTAGAACACTATACTGGAATTCAAACCTTTATAGGTTGAAACCCCAGTAATGATCAATGGTATTGAAACCTTTATAGGTTCAAACCCTAGCAACAATTATTGAGGTTCAAACCCTAGCAACAATTATTGGAACTTGAATCATTTTCATATTGTTTCACCCATGATACCTTGTTTTAAACTCCATCATATAATCATGGAGTTAGAACGTCTACAAGTTGAACTCCATGATATTATCCTTGAGTTCAAAAGAGGTAACATGGGTGAAAGAATCATTTTATTTGAAACTAAGCATCATTCCTGGATTTTACACTAGTAAATGCTTAAAAATCAGGAATTGTTCTTCAGACTTCAAACTCCAGCGCCCATTGCTAGAGTTGTGTCCTGTATTTTAGTTGAGGGTAAAAACGTCAATATATTCGAACCAATGGCTACTTTACTAATACATTCAAAAAGCTGACTAAACACTAACTGTAATGACCCGACCAGTTGTTTTGCTTTCAAGATTTCCTTTCCCCTAATTAAGACTCATGTACTTTTATTGTTTTATGACTTGCGGGGATGGTTAGTTCGGATTTGGAAGGATTTGGGTTGAAATCAGAACACTTAGTTCCTTAATATTGGTTTAAAATGGTTATGTTTGACTTGAGTCAACATTTTGAGTAAATAACCTCGGAACTGTGATTTGATGGTCCCAATAGGTTCGTATGATGATTATGGACTTGGGTGTATGTTCAGAGCATCGGATGACCCAGAAGCATTTCGGCGCTTAATATTGATAGTTGGCGCAATGAAGGTTTTCACGTTCTTTAAATTTGGTTTGAAGTAGGATTTGGTGTTATCGAGGTCCGTTTGGGATTCCTAGCTTGAAAATAGTTTTGTATGGTAATTTTTGACTTGCACGCAAAATTTGGTATCATTCCGAGTAGTCGAAGTATGATTCGATGCTTTCAGAGCAAGTTACAAACTTGAAGTTCATAATTTTATTCGATTTGGTTTTGGGGTGTGATTCTTAGTTTTGATGTTGTTTTATGAATTTCTATAGTTTGGGTAGGTCTGTATCATATTTATGTACCTGTTGGTGCATTTGGATGGGGTCCCGGGTAGCTCAGGTGAGTTTCAGACTGCCCGGAGCTAAGTCCAAAATGATGTCACTGCTGGTTCTGGTTTCCTTCTTCGCATCCGTGAGGAAGGGGCTACATTCGCGAAGAAGGTAAAATGGGGGGACTTGAAAATGTGCTATGCGTTTGCGATAGCCAACCCGTGTTCGCGAAGTTTTAGGTCTTGTGGCCTTCGTGTTCGCGTGAAGTGGGCCGCGTTAGCGTATAGGAGGAGGCTGAAGCTGGGTGTCCACTGTTATTCTTCGCGTTCACGTAGAAGCCCACATGTTCGCGTAAGGTAGGCCATGCAAGCCTCTGCGTTTGTGAGGCTCCTGTCGTTCGCGATGGGTAATTTTCTGGGGTCTGGGCTATTTGCCTTCGCGATCGCGAGGCCTCTTCCGCGATCGTGAAGAAGGGATTCCTTGGCAGTGTCTTGTTTTAAAAATGGGTCTTAGGCTATTTTCTCTCATTTTTCATTTCATTGGACAATTTTGAAGCTTCTTGGAGAAGGGTTTTCACTTAGTTATTGAAGGTAAGTAATTCCTACCCAATGTGAGTTTAATACATTGATTATGGGTAGATTTTACCATGTAAAATTGTGGGGTTAGATGTAAAACCTAGGTTTTGATGAAAATGGGATTTAACTACGAAAATGATTATGGAATTGCATGAAAATTATATATTTGAGTTCGTGAGGTTATGGGTAGTCTTCGAAAATTTCCGAAATCCAGGCATGTGGGATGGGGGTGAATTTTAGGAACCTTCCAATTTGGGTTGGGCAATTACTCTAATAGTTAAATTATGAACTTGTGAGTGTATATTGATTAATTTATATAATATTTGGCTAGTTTCGGGTTGTTTGACACCAAGTTGAGGATTTAGAGCGGAATTGTGGACCGGAAGTGAGCTTGAGAATGAGTCAAGTCTCTTGCTAGACCTTGTAAGAGGGAACTCATCCTCTTAGGTGTATCTTGTTGTGTATTACTTGTGTGGGGAGCTACGTACGTTCTAGGTGATGAGAGTCCGTGCGTAGCTATATTTCATGAGATGTCCGGGTAGTCTTAGATCTACATCATGCTTTAAATTGCACTGTTGTGTTTATTATGCATATTAATTGTCTTGAATAGGGCTGAGATTAGGGATTTTAATGTTGCAAATTTTCAATTTAGATTTTTTATTTTTGGGAAGAATTGAGGAATACGTAATAACTTTTAGAAATCCATGTCATCTCACGTCGCAAGTACTTCCGCGAGCGAGGTAAACATCTTTACTCTAATGGGAGTGGGCCGTCCACCTCAGTAGTGCAATAGATACATCTATGGTTCGTGTCGTTCGACCCTCGGCAGTGCACATGGTATTTGGATTGGTTTGTACAACCTCGACATATATCGTGCGTGATGATACTCGGAGCCCGACTATACTTGAAATTATTTTTATGACTTGACAGGTTATAATTTATTTAATGGCCTGAAATTTTTTGAAGTTAGCATGTGTCAATTGGAGACTTTTAAATTGATCATCTGTTAAATAACCATTTAATTATTCCTGGTTATTGTGTTATTATTATTGTTCATGTATTCCATGCTTATCTAGAATTCCTGTATTTTTATTATTGGCCCATAGTAAGTGTCGATGTCGACCCCTCTTCACTACTTCTTCAAGGTTAGACTGGATACTTACTGGGTGCATGTTGTTTATGTACTCATACTACACTTCTGCACTAAACGTGTAGGATATGAGGCAGGGGTATCTAGCAGTCAGTAAGGCGCGCGCCCCCGATACCCTGAGGCATAATGGTGAGCTGCTCTTTGAGGCTGTTCTGCTGCACCCGCAGTTCTCTTTTGTATTTATTTTTTGTCTACCCTATTTCAGACAGTATCATAGTGTATTGTATATTTTACTAGTTGCTCATAGAATTGTGACACCAGGTCTTGAAAGAAAGATAGTAGACACTCTATGGATTTTGGATATTTATTTCACTGCATTTGCACTTTCATTAGTTTACGCTTTACCCTATTAAATATTTCCACTGCTGATTCACTTAATAACTAAAAATCAACTACTTTGAAATTAATAAAAGGAATAAATACATGGCTAGTTCTCCATTGGCTTCCCCAGTGGCAACGTTAGGTGCTATATTGGCCTATAAGAGAAATTGGATCGTGACAATATGGTATTAGAGCACTAGGTTCACGTAGTTCTCACAAGTTACGAACAGGCCTAATAGAGTTTTGCTGATCGGTGCAGAGGCGTCCGTACTTATATTTGAGAGGCTATAAGGTGTTAGGAAACTTCTCTTTCTTCATCTCCTATCGTGAAGTTGATGTTGTTCTAAGTATCATTCTCTTATTCTCTCACAGATGGTGAAACGAGCGCGACATATGTACCTGACCGTGGAGGAGCTGCTCCCCTGTTACTAAAGGCCGATGCAGAGGCTGAGGGAGGGCTCCAGCTTGTGGTAAAGGACGAGGACGTCCTAGAGTTGCTCCAACTATGCCACCAGTGGATCCAATGGAGGATCCTATTATTGAGGAGCAGGGCGAGGTTCCTGCAGTATAGCCGACCCCGATAGACTTCATGTCCACACTGGGATTCCAGGAGGTCATGGGCCATATGCTACAGTTCATCGATTCTATAATATATACTGGTTTATTTCCAGTAGACCCAGCCATATCTCAGGCGGGAGGGGGAGCACAACCCCCTACCGCTTAGGATACAGGGCATGAAACTACCATATATCAGACCCCGGATGCACTACCCATGGTCAGAGTTTAGCCAGTTGCAGCAACTATACCTGAGCCCAGACCAGGCCGCCGAGCTTTTGGAGGTGAGCGACATAAGGACCCCCAGGACTTTATTGATCATTGCAGGGATAGACTACACAACATAAGGATGTTGGAGTCCCACGGGGTGGACTTTATCACCTTTTAGCTGGAGGGAAGGGCTCGTAGATGGTGGTAGTCCTATCTTCTCGGCAAGCCATCAGATTCTCCTCCCTTTACTTGGGACTAGTTTATACGTCTCATTCTGGATAGATATATTCCACCCTTTTAGAGGGAAGAGTTGCGGTTTCAGTTCGAGCAGCTCCAGCAGGGTCAGATGTCGGTGACAGGCTATGAGGCGAGATTCTCTGAGTTGTCTCGCCATGTACTTATGATACTCCCCACCGATATAGACAGAGTGCAGAGGTTTGTGGTAGGTTTGCGCTCTGGTATCCATGCCACTATTGCTCGAAAGGTTGATATGAGGACCTCTTTACGAGCTGGTTGTGGAGATAGCTCGGAGGATCAATGGTGTTCGTCAGTGGAACCGAGAGCAGATGCCGCGGGACACGCGGTTTTGATATTCTAGAGGGTTCAGTGGTGCTCCGTCTGGAGGAAGAGGTCAATTTGTAAGGGGCCAATCTAGCAGGCCCATATATCCAGCACTACCGCCTCCTCGGGGTGCTCCAGTACGGCCCTATTTCAGCGCCATTCCGGAGAGTTCCTACCATCCACCAGCTATTCAGGGTTCCTCCAGTGGGTATTCAGTCTATCAGGGTTAGAAGTTAGGCCAGCAGCCCACTGCTCCGAGGGGTTGGTATGAGTGTGGGGATCTTGGCCACATAAAGAGGTTTTGACCTAGGCTTCGGGTCAAGGTAGTGCAGCAAGTTCATAAGCCTATGATTTTAGTACCAGCTGCCCCACCAGCCTTCCGGCTACCTAGAGTTGGAGGGCAGGTAGGTAGGGGCCGTCCTAGAGGTAGATGCTAGTCTAGTAGAGGCCAGTCAGTTGGCGCTCCATCTAAGTTCTATGCTTTTCCAGCCAGACCATATGCAGTAGCCTCAAATGCCGTTATCACATGTATTATTTCTATATGCGGTAGGGATACTTTGGTACTATTTGGTCAAAGGTCTACATATTCATATTTTTCATCTCTGTTTGCACATTTTCTGGGTATTCCTCGTGAGTCCTTAGGTACTCCTGTATATGTGTCCACACCAATGGGCAATTCTGTTATTGTGGATTGGATCTACCAGTCCTATATCATGACTTTCTATGGTTTTAAGACTAGAGTTGATCATCTGTTGCTCGATATGACCGACTTTGAGATCATCCTAGGCATGGACTGGTTGTCTCCATATCATGCCACCTTGATTGCCATGCCAGGACTGTTACCTTGGAGATGCTAGAGCTGCCTATATTGGAGAGGAAGGGTTCATTTGTCAGTGCATCTAGTCGGGTTATCTCTTTCTTGAAGGCTCAACACATGGTCGAGAAGGGTTATTTGGCTTATCTTGCTTATGTTCGGGATACAGTTGTAGGACTCCGGTGATTGATTCAGTGCCCGTGGTCAGGGAGTTCTCTGATGTGTTTCCTTCTGATATTCCTGGCATGCCACTAGATTAAAATATCGATTTTTGTATTGATTTGGCTCCAAGTGCCCAGCCTATCTCCATTCCACCATATCTCATGGGTCCGAAAGAGTTGAAGGAGTTAAAAGAACCGCTTGAGGAGTGACTAGAAAATTAGTTCGTCAGACCGAGTGTGTCGCCTTGAGGTGCACGGATGTTGTTTGTGAAGAAGAAAGATGGGACTATGCGGATGTGAATTGATTACCACCAGTTGAACAAAGTTAACATTAAGAACACGTACCTGTTGCCGCGTATTGATGATTTGTTGACTAGTTGTAGGGTGCCAGGGTGTTCTCTAAGATTGATTTAAGATCGAGGTATCATCAATTGAAGATTCATGATTCGTATGTTCCGAAGACGTCTTTTCGGACTAGATATGGCCACTATGAGTTTCTAGTGATGTCCTTCGACTTGACCAACGCCCCAACGACGTTTATGAAGTTTATGAACCGGGTGTTCAGGCCCTATATTGACTCATTTTTCATTGTCTTCATTGATGACATATTGATCTACTCGCATAACATGGAGGAGCATGAGCAATATTTGAGAGTGGTGCTTCAGAATTTGCGGGAACAGAAACTATATGCTAAGTTCTCCAAGTGTGAGTTCTAGTTAGATTCTGTGGCATTCTTGCGACATATTTTATCAGGCGATGGTATTAAGGTAGATCTTAAGAAGATCGAGGTATATCAGAGTTGGCCTCATCCTACCACAGTGATAAGTGAGGATTTTGATTACTTATTAGCCCTTTTTTTTGCTTTCGTTTTAGTCTAAAAGTGTTTATTTATATTCCCAAAAGCTGATGAAATATGTTTAATTATAGGAGTATTGAAAAATGAGCCACAAAGATGAAATCCAACTCGAAAAGGAGTGATCTGGCTCAAGGACCAAAATCAAGCATAAAAGCTCAAGTGTGAACCGCAAATTTCCATCTGCGGTCGAATAATTTAAAGGAATATTTATCAGAGTCTTAGTGTAAAGTGCGGACCGCACATGAAATGCGCGGCCGCATAAGCTAACCAACAATAGAAGTTCAGAGAGTCATCATTTTAGGCTTAAAGAAGATGCGGACCGCACAATTATTATGGGGCCACAAAAGTTAGCCATGTGGCCGCACTCAGAATTGTGCGGTCCGTAGAAGGGCCCTACGCGGCCGCACCAAGAATTGTGTGGATCGCAGAATGTGAGAGTTGCGACCGCATTTCAGAATCGTGCATCCGTAGATCCAACTCCTGTCAAGATTGAAGAAAAGTGAGGACCGCACATGGAATTGTGTGGTCGCAGAACCTCCGAAAGGGCATTTTTGTCGAAAAATTCCAGCTTTGTATAAATAGACTAGTTTCATGAAATTAGGTGAAGTTTAGGATATTGAAAGTTCTGTAGCCATTTTTCCTTGCTCTTTAGGTATCTTTAGCTTACTTTGGTGATTTAACATTGGATTTTTATCTTTTAATCTTTCAATATGAGTTTTATCATCTTTTCGCCTTTATTTTCTTCTATTCCCATTATGAGTAGCTAAATTTATAACTAGGGTTGTGACCCAACTCTAGTGTGTAAACCTAGTGGGTGTTTAATTTATGGTTAGTTTATGGTTGGGTGTGTATTATTTAGCATTGTTCTTGCTTTTAATTGTAGAATTAATGGTTACAAAAATTAGTTCATGCCTATTTGACCTGGTCTCTACTTGAGAAAGACAGACTAAGTCTAGGAAAACTTGGCTAACAAGAATTTGGGATAAAATCAGGAGATTGATAGTCCTAATTAAAGGCTTGAACCTAGAGATAGTAAAACCCGACTTGAGCATTTTATCAACTGTTTGATTCCATACCTATTTGGACTTGAGAAATCCAAATTGGGCAAAATCACTCTCTTACCGAGAGGTATTGTGTGGGTACTTGAGTGTTGATAGCTATAATACACCCTGACCAGCAAAACAAGCATTAAAGTTTACAACCTGTTAGGCAAATACCTAGGTGAAGGTCATAGCCCTAGGCCTTTTACATTATTTGAAAAACATCCAAAAATAATATTCTCTAGTTTGATATCTTTAGAATTGTAATCCTTAGCGTAATTTTAGAAGTAAAAACAAAACCATATTTGTGGAAGTGCAATCTAGATACTTCACGTGCTCTGTCAAAATATATACTACTAATTCCATCTCAGCTCCTTGTGGATTCGATCTCGGCTCCTTGTTGGGTATTATTATTGCAATTGACCATTTCATAACCATGAATAAAGATGTGACTTGGACGAGATCATTTTTTTGCGCCGTTGCCGGGTATCGAAAAATGGATTTAGCTATATATTTGGTTTTGTGTGTGAATTGTCTTCTTTTTCTTTTGTGTTACTAATCTTTTTTGTTAAACAATTGTAGGTGAAACAATGGCTCTCAACAACAATGATCCTCTTGGAAAATGCCTATGGGTGATGTGGACGTGGAAAATGACCAAGTTAAAGAGGTTCCTCTTGCACATCAAGCAAATAGACAAGGTCAACCGCCTCAAGACAACGTTCCCGTTCCACCACCACCTACACCAAGAGCGGCTCCACACCAGGTGTTGCCGAATGAAAGGTATGAAGTACCATAGTCCTGCCCCGCAATAGCGCAAGCAACTTTCAAATCACAAATGTTATGCTCACATTGCTAGAGCAATGAGGATTCTTCATCGGGGCTCCAAATAAAAATGCATACAAACACTTGAAGGGGTTTGTGGACACTTGTTGGGGGAGTAAACAGACAAATGTCTACGAGGATGCTTTAAGGTTGAGGCTATTTCCTTTCTCTATACAGGGGAAAGCCTTGGATTGGTTAGAAATATTTCCAAACCATTCTATCTATACATGAGATGAATTGGCGGAGAAATTTATTTCCAGGTTCTTTTCTCCCAAGCATGTGACTACTCCTAGAGACGAGATTCTAGCATTCAAATAAGAACCCAATGAGCCTTTGCATGAGGTATGGGAGAGGTACAAAACTATGGTGAAAGAGTTCCCAAACAATGACATGATGGAGGCTATGATTCAACAAATTTTCTATAAGGGGATCAATACTATCGATCAATGCGTGGTCAACCAACTTGTTGGTAGAAGTTTCATGACAACACCATATACTGAAGCTTGTGAGATCTTAGATGAAATGGCAGATACTTCATCGGCATGGCAAAGTAGAGCAAATGTTCCTCAAGGTGATCCAAATGTAATTCACCACCATAAATAATTGCATGATCATAGGCAAGCAATTGTAGAGTTGACCATCACAATGAATCAATTAGCCAAATCTAAACTTCAACAAGTGCAAGGTCCTAAGAAAGTAAATGCAATGGAGGGAGTTAGTACGATGGTAAATAAGAGAAGGCAAAAAGGTCCACAAGTCCAAAACCGTGTGGACAATTATGTGAAAGAAGATAATGGGTTTGATCAAGAAGAATCTTACAAAGAACAAGAGAAGGAAGTAAAATATGTGAACAACTTCTAAGGGCAAAGAAACAACTCTCAAGGGCCGAATCAACAACAATGGCGATCACAAGGAAATCTAGAGAATTGGACTTCTAGCAACCAAAGTAATTGGAATAGTGGTAACAACCAAGGGAATTAGAATAATCAAAACAATCAAGGAAATGAGAATGGTCAAAATAACCAAGGCAATTCGAGTGGAAATATTCAATGATATTGGGGACGCAACAACCAATAAGGGTGGAATAATAACCAAGGGAATCAGGGGTCGGTTTTTCAAAGGCCTGATGTATTAAAAATTGAGCAACCCGCCTCCTTATCTTTACCATGGTCCGTGCTCTTCCAATAATGAGATGGGATGGATTGAGAACATGTTCAAACAAATGATGGAGAAGAATGTCGACTCTGATGCTCAACTAGCCTCTCATAACATTTCAATTCGCAATTTGGAAGTTCATTGGGACAAATCTTGCAAGCCTTCAACACTCGTCCTAAGGGGGCACAACCAAGTGATACAGTGGTGAACCCAAAGGGTGGGAACAACATGGGACATGCCATGTCCGTTACTACAAGGAGTGAAAAAGGTGGGGATGCAACAACCACAAGTCAAAAGAAACTTGTGGATGATGAGCAAGTGATACAAGAAGATGAGATAACAAAAAATGAGGTGCAAGAAAATGATGAAGTGAGGATTGATATTAATGACAATGTGGAGGAGATTCATGAGGAAGTGAACCCGTCTAGGGAGAACATTGTTGACATATCGTAACCGGTAGTGCAAAAGGCTAAGGCACCAATGCCTAGGCATCCTCCTCCATACCCTCAAAGGCTTGCTAAGCAAAATGGCGAAAACAAATTCAAAAAGTTCATTGACATGATAAAGAGTCTAACTATTAATGTGCCATTGGTTGAGGCTTTGGAGCAAATGCCCGGTTATGCAAAGTTAATGAAGGATTTGGTGGCAAATAAGCGGTGATGAATTGTGAAACTATAAAGATGACTCATCAAGTGAATGCAATTGTGCACTCAATGTCTCCTAAATTGAAAGATCCAGGCGCTTTCACTATCCCTTGTACCATTGGAAGTGCTGACTTTTCTAAAGCTCTTTGTGATCTCGGGGAAAGTATCAATTTGATGCCCTATTTGGTTTTCAAAACTTTGAGGATTGGGCAACCAAGACCCACATCTATGAGATTACAAATGGCCGATCGTACCATGAAGTGGCCGTTGGGTATAATTGATAATGTGTTGGTTCATGTTGATAAATTCATTTTTCCGGTGGATTTTAATATTCTTGATTGTGAGATTGATTATGAGGTGCCGATTATTCTTTGGGGACCTTTCCATTCTACGGGGAAGGCTCTAGTTGATGTTGAATCCGGAGAACTTACTTTCTGGGTTGGTGATGAGAAAGTGGTTTTCGATGTGTGTAAGTCTATGAGGTAACCCAATAGCAATGAGATGTGCTCTTTCGTGGACTTGGTGACCGTAGTGATTATTGATGAAACAAGCGCCATGATGAATGTTGATGATACTTTGGAGGCCATCTTGCTCAATTGTGATGATTAAGAAATGGAGGGTCATGTGGAATGGGTGAACGCTTTACAAGGAAAGGGATCGTACACATATGAGCCCCGCAAATTGTCCTTGGATCTTGAGAATAGAACAACTCCTCCAACAAAGCCTTCAATTGAGGAGCCTCCCATATTGGAGTTGAAGCCATTACCTCCACATCTTCGGTATGAATTTATTGACCCTTCTTCTACTTTACCAGTTATTCTTTCCTCTTGTTTGACTAACATTTAGGTAGATTCCACATTGGCGGTGCTACAAAAGATGAAGAAGGCTATTTAGATAGACATTGGTGGATATTCGAGGGATAAGCCTCGTATTTTGCATGCACAAGATCAACTTTGAGAAAGGTGCCAAACCATATATTGAACATCAAAGGAGACTCAATGAAGCCATGCAAGGGGTTGTCAAATAGGAGGTCATCAAGTAGTTGGATGCCGGGGTTGTGTACCTTATTTCCGATAGTTCGTGGACTTCTCCGGTTCAATGTGTCCCAAAGAAAGGGGGCATGGTGGTGGTCACCAATGATAAGAATGAGTTGATTCCTACAAGAATGGTGATTGGGTGGAGAGTATGTATAGACTATCGCAAGCTCCACAAAGTCACAAGGAAGGATCATTTCCCACTTTCCTTCCTAGATCAAATGCTTGATAGATTGATCGGCCGTGCTTTCTAATGTTTCCTTGATGGCTATTCCAGCTACAATCAAATTCTTATCGCTCTGGAAGATCAAGAGAAAACTACTTTCACATGTCCTTATGGTACTTTCGCATTCTTGCGGATGCCATTTGGGTTGTGCAATGAACCAACGACTTTTCAAAGGTGCATGATGGCTATCTTCATGGACATGGTGGAAGATTTCCTTGATGTCTTCATGGATGACTTTTCGGTGATCGGGGATTCTTTTGATGATTTTCTAGCAAACTTAGATAAAGTATTGGCAAGATGTGAAGAAACAAACTTGGTGCTCAATTGGGAGAAGTGTCATTTCATGGTTGAGGAAGGCATTGTCCTTGGCCACAAGATCTCAAAGAATGGCATTCAAGTCGATAAGGCAAAGATTGAGGTGATTTCAAAACTTCCACCTCCAACTTCAGTCAAAGGCGTGCGGAGTTTCTTAGGCCATGCGGGATTTTACTAGCGTTTCGTCAAGGATTTCTCTAAAGCGGTAAAACCATTGTGCAATCTTTTGGAGAAAGATGCCAAGTTTCATTTCAATGATGATTCCATGAGAGCCTTTGAGTTGCTAAAGCTCAAGTTTACTACTACTCCCATCATCACCACTCCAAATTGGAGTGTTCCTTTTGAACTCATGTGCGATACAAGTGATGTAGCGTTAGGAGCTATTTTGGAGCAATGCATTAACAAGATCTTTAATCCGGTATATTATGCAAGCAAGACCATGAATATTACCCAAGTAAACTACACCTTTACGGAAAAAGAACTCCTTGCCATTGTGTTTTCTATTGAGAAGTTTCGCGTGTACTTGATGGGTGCAAAAGTAATGCTCCATATGGATCATGCGGCAGTTTGCTATCTTATGAGCAAGAAAGATTCCAAAGCCTGTTTGATGATATGGGTACTTTTGATGCAAGAGTTTGAAATAGACATCCAAGATCTAAAAGGAAGTAAAAACAAAGTGGTGGACCACTTGTCTCGTTTGGAGGAGGAGGGAGTCTGCGTGATAACCTTGAAATCAATGAATCTTTCCCCGATGAGAAAATCTTTTCTATTTCTATGAAAGAGGTGCCATGGTTCACAGATATAGCAAATTATCTTGTGAGTGGTATCATTCTGGTTGAGTTCTCTTCAAACCAAAGGAAGAAGCTCAAATGGGATTGTCAAGACTACTATTAGGATGAACCGTACCTTTTCTAGATTTGTACGGATGGAGTAATTAGAGGATGTGTACCGGAGGAGGAACAAAGTGAAATTCTTGGGGCTTCTCATTTTTTGCCGTATGGTGGTCACCATGGTGGAGCAAGAATGGCGGCCAAAGTGTTAAGTTGTGGTTTATATTGGCCCACTCTCTACAAGGATGCAAGTTATCTTGTCAAGCATTGTGATGAATGTCAAAGGACAGGTGGAATCTCAAAGAAAAATGAAATTCCCCTCACCACCATATTGGAGATTGATATTTTCGATGTGTGTGGTATTGACTTCATAGGTCCTTTTGTGAGTTCTTGTGGAAACACCTACACTTTGGTTGCAGTTGATTATGTATCCAAATGGGTTAAGGTCGTTGCTTTTCCCAACAATGAAGCGAGAAATGTGGTGGCGTTTTTGAAGAAGAACATCTTTACAAGATTTGGTACTCCAAGGGCTATCATAAGTGATGGGGAATCGCATTTTTGCAACAAAGATTTTGATACCTTACTCACCAAGTATGGTGTTACTCATAATGTCATGACCCCCTATCATCCTCAAGCAAGTGGTCAAGTAGAAGTCTCCAACCGGGAGATAAAGAGTATTTTGTCCAAAATAGTGAATGCTAACTGGACGGATTGGTCAAGGAAACTCGATGATGCTCTATGGGATTATAGGATGGCTTACAAAACACCGATTGAAATGTATCCATATCGGTTGGTGCTCGGGAAAGCTTGTCATCTTCCGGTAGAACTTGAGCACAAAACCATGTGGGTTTTAAAGAAGTTTAATCTTGAGTGGGATGTTGCCGCCAACTTAAGGGTGGCACAATTGAATGAGTTATATGAGTTCCGAGACCGTGCATATACAAGTTCGTCCTTATACAAGGAGAAGATGAAGTACCTCCATGACAAGTACAATCGGAACATGTAGTTTAAAGAAGGTGATCTTGTGTTATTGTTCAATTCTCGGTTACGGATGTTTCTGGGAAAGTTGAAGTCTAAATGGAGTGGCCCGTTTGAGGTTATGGGTGTGACACCCTTTGGTGCATTGGACTTGAAAAATAAAAATGATAGGTTTTGAGAGTCAATGGTCACCGGGTGAAGAACTATCTGGGAAAGCTGATGATGGCCACGTTGTGGCGGTTCTTCTTTTCAAGTGATTGTAATCTTCATCGTGCCGGGACATAAATCAGACACTTCTTGGGAGGCAACCCATGTTTATTTTTCTTTTTCTTTAGATAGGCTTATTTTGTGCTAACTGGTTTTGAAGTGTGTTGCTGGAATGAGTGTGCTTTGTAGGAATTGTGCTTAGAAAAATTGGCTAAGTGTGGAAAAAGTGTGTACCGCACAATTTTGAGTGCCACAACAGAAAGGGATCTGCGGCTGCACAATTTTTGTACGGACCGCATAACTGACGATAAAAAATTACACACTCTCTGAAGTTGGCCTGTCAGAGAAATGGCAAAAGTTCTGCCGCACAAGGAAATGTGCGGTCCCCACCAAAATCTGCGGCCGCAATAAAAAATGTGCGGACCGCAGATCAACAACGAGTAAATTTGTAACAGCTAAAGAAGTTCGGACCGCACATGAAATTGTGTGGCCACACTCATCTCTTAAACCCTTGACTAACCGGTTCTCACTACTGTTGAAACTTTAGGAACTCTTAAAAAATTAACACAAAGGCAAACACAGTGCACTTAACCAATTTACGCACCTAACACACATTTCATCATCTTTGATTCTTCCTTAGCATCACTACGTTACTGGATTGTTTGTTTAGGGCATTTGGTGTGAAGTGATTGTACGGACCGTACTTGAAATTGTACGGTCCGCTGAAATTGAAATACGGCCGCAGAAAAGTGTGTGCAGCTGCAGATCAAGCAATTCTCTATCTTTAGAGAGTAGTAACTTTTGTGTTTTCAATGTGCGGTCGCACTTAAAATTGTGCGGACCATATTTTCATTGTGTGGTCGCACTAAAAATTGTGCGGACCGTAGAATCACTACTGCAGCCGCACTTCTAAATTGTATGGTCCACACAAACCCATCTGCGGCCGCACTCAAAAATGTGCGGACCACACTTCCCCATCCTGCATACTATCTTGTTCTGCAACTGTATGATATTCTGAATTGAAACATAACTGATTCCTGTTCCTATGTTGCAGATAATGGTTATATCTCATGGACATGGTGATACATCCAAAGGGAGGGTTGAACCCTCCTGAGGCTGACACAGGGGTACCATACCACTCTCCCTACAAAGAGTTATAGCAAAAAAGACAACAGCCGGGAGAGCGCCGAAGCCTACTGAGTCCAGTTCATATGTCTCGTCTAGGGAAGCATCAGAGGAAAACTCTATGCAAAAGCAGCCTGATGCACAGTCACAGCCAAGGTAGATTCAAGGGAGGTTTCACCTCTGAGATGAACCTTCCACCTCAGCAAGCACTTCTAAGGTTCAGAGCCCTCATCTACTCATGCCCTTGATGCACCAGTTACAGTTGATGATGATGATGATATTCCAGATGACGATCGAGGGGGTGATACCAGAGTTGCCGGCTTTGAGAGGTCGAAAAAGAAGGAGGTTTGGGAAGACAGATTTGTGAGCTTGACTGCATTCAATAGGTTCCGAGAGTGGTGGCCTCAAAGATCGCTCACATTTGAGCGTTAGTTTATATTGAAAGACTTAGATAGGTACAATCCAAATGTGGCAAGATAGTTCTAGGAGAGAAAAGGGTGGACATGGTTCATTCAAAGTATGGTGAATGCCAAGGAGCACTTGGTCAGGGAATTCTACCCCAATGTGGCGCATATCAAGAAGGGTACCAAGGTGACTAAAGTGAGGAACTTAAAAGTTAGATTTGATCAGACCTCCCTGAACACATATTTGGGGCTTAAGGATGTGGAGCCGGTGCAATATTTGGAGAAGTTTGCACTAGGTGATGTAACTCGCCCATGGCTAACGGAGATTTTGGCAGCTCCATGACCACCGCCACCATGGATCACAACAGGGGTTCCTATTCAGGAATACCCTCAACTAAAGGGTGGAGGACTTTCGTGTGCAACAGAATAGATCCAAGCTAGAACAAAAACAATCTCCTAATTCCTAAGGCAGTTCTAGTGGCTTCCATCGTGGCCAAGTACCCAATCAATGTGGGTGCAATCATCTCAGTCAACATGTCTCTGGTCAGTAGGCAGGGTGACAGCTCTTACCCATATCCCAACACTATCACGGAGTATCTTACGGATGCAGGGGTGGAGTCAAAGAGCTTTGATACAAAGGTTCGGATGAAGAAGCCCTTCACATGGTACTCTTTGAAGGACCCGAGGAACCCAAAGAACAAGATTAAGTCGACTACTACCGTAGGCCAGTCTGATGAGCCATCGATGGTAGTTTCAGATTTAGTAGCCATGCCTTCCACATCATCGGGCCTTCTACCGATACAGCTGTCATGCCTCCACCTCTATCTTCTGGGCCATCAGCATTAGTTCCTTCCTCTTCTATTTATCCACTTTCTATGATGCAAGTCTCCTAGACACTAGCGAGTCTCAACAACTGGATGCAGATAGCTACTACAAAGATGTCTGACCTATCCAGTGCTGTTGTAGCCCAGATATCTACCCTGGCACCCCAGATTCCTTCGACAGTGGAGGACACTTTGAAGAAGATATTGGAGAACCAGAGGACCATCATGGACACTTTGGTGGCACATTGGAGAGCAATTAAGGTTCTTAGGAAGCAGGTGAAGTAGATGAGAAAAGCCCAAGCATCAAAGAAGTCAGCTGATAGGTTGAGACGAGAGGTGACTAGGGTAGCAACACTAGGGGACCTTCCATTTGATTTGCTGATGAAGATAGCTCCAGCAGCACCATCAGCACTAGAGGCACAAACTGGCAAGTCTGAGGAGCCAGACCTTGTTGCCTACACTGCTGAGGCGGTGCGACAAATGTTCGCCAACCCAGCTACTCCCCGAGCAGATGATGATGAGATCCAGTTGGAGTAGCCTGAGGGAGCTGATGCTGCTATGGACACAGAGGCCACATAGGGGGTCCTCTCTACTCTTTCCCTTCCTTGATTTTATTTTGTTAAGAATTGGGGGCAATGCTTATTCTTATTCAGGAGGGTTGGAGTTTATTTGATTTGACATTTGACATTGGCCTGTAATAACTGATAACATTCTCTTTTTATTTTCATTATGTACATATTCTTCTCTCTCTCTCTCTATATATATATATGGATGTATATATTTTTTCCTCTCTCTCATTTTGTATATTCATTTATGCTTTTAGTAGTTTACTTTATAGCTTCTTTATTTTGTTTTCTTAAGTAATCAATGTTTGATCTAATAGCTTCTTATTTACTTTAATAGCTTCTTTGTAAATTACTAGTTTTGTTTCATGTTTAGGTGATCAATAAGCCTTTGATTTTCTTAATGCTACGGTTCTTTCCAAAGATAGTTTTTGTGTGAACTAGGTGACTCTTCCCAATGATGGAGAACTAGGTGACTCTTCCCAATGATGGATGTCGTGACAACCTTCTTAAAGGATTGAGTCCATTTTTTATGTTTAGGTGAGAATAGAAGTAATAATGAATAAGAGGACCTAATTGAGTCGAACTAGAAGAGTTAAGCATGATTCACTTGGTACCAACACACTTAACTATATGCTTATGATTAAAAACAAGCTGTTGGAAAGAAATAGCTCTAGTTAGTGACCTTTTAACCTTTTGACTCTTATGATTAAAAATAAGTTCTTGGAAAGAAATTTTCTAAAACATAAGTTTGGGGGATATACGAGGAGTTTGAAAGTGGTATCAAGGCACAAAAAGAGGAAAGAAATGGAGAAAAGGAAAGGCAAAGAAAAAGAAATAAAGAACAAAAGAAAAATGCAAAAAAAAAGTGAATAAGTTGAAGAGTTGAAGGGATTCAAAGAAAAGCAATAATGCAAAGCATGGAGAAAATATAGAAGGAGAAAATGAATATCATGACTAAGAAAGAGTGATGTTAAGTCTCTCTAGTTCCCCTAAGGAAAAATAAAATGCTTCAAAGAATCGACAAAACATGAGCCAAAAATAGAAAATGGAGTGTTTAAGGAAAGATGAACTCGTTCTATTGCAACATATCCTAAGCCTTCATTACATTCCGAAAAGGTCCTATGTGATTTCAAGTTGAGTGAACTTAAATTAGTGGTGATTTACATGAGGGGTAAGCATATGGTACTTAGAGCAGTAGTTGTGACATTCTTTTGAGAGAGATGAGCGAACTTTTCACAAATCCTTGAACTGAGTGCTACATTCTTGAGTGAGGTATGCTAACGAAGAGTGGAGGAGGAGGAGTTTGGGATCGACAATGACCTACATGGAAGAGTGAGCTTTCTTGATGAATAAAGTCAACTCTTGATGCTAAGTGTTACATTAGAACTATTTGTACTTTAAAATTTAAATCATTGTCTTGTTGATAATTCATAAGTGTTGTGGGTAATTGTTGGTCCCAATTGATGTGTGATTGATGCAACTTAGATTAGCCAGAACAGTTCTTAACTTGTGGAGGTGGGAATTACCTTATTTGATTGATTACAAACAAAAAACTTAAGTTTGCGGGAGTTGATAAGTGAGGATTTTGACTACATATTAGCGCCTTTTTTGCTTTCGTTTTAGTCCAAAAGTGTTTAATTGTATTCCCAAAAACTGATGAAATATGTTTAATTGCATGAGTATTGGAAAATGAGCCACAGATATGAAATCCAACTCAATAAGGAGTGATCTAAACTCAAGGACAAAAATTAAGCATAAAAGCTCAAGTGCGGACCGCAGATTTCTATCTACGGCCGCAAAATGCGAAGGAAAATCTATCAGAGTCTTAGTGTAAAGTGTGGACCGCACATGAAATGTGTGGCCGCTGAAGCTAACCAAGAATAGAAGTTCAGAGAGTCATCATTTCAGGCTTAAAGAAGATGCAGACCGCACAATTTTTGTATGGCCGCAGAAGTCAGACATGCAGCCGCACTCAGAATTGTGCAGTCCGCAGAAGGGCCCTACGCTGTCGCACTAAGAGTTGTGAAGATAGTAGAATGTGAGAGTTGAGGCCACATTTTATAATTGTGCAGTCGCAGATCCAACTCCTGTCAAGACTGAAGAAAAGTGCGGACCACACATGGAATTGTGCGGCCGCACAAGCTCCGAAAGGGAATTTTTGTTCGAAAATTCCCGCTTTATATAAATAGAATAGTTTCACGAAATTAGGTGAAGTTTTGAATATTGAAAGTTTTATAGCCATTTTTCCTTGCTTATTTAGGCAACTTTAGCTTACTTTGGTGATTTAACATTGGATTTTTATCTTTTAATCTTTCAATATGACCTTTATCATCTTTTCTTCTCTATTTTTTCTATACCCATTATGAGTAGCTAGATTTATAATTAGGGTTGTGACCCAACTCTAGTGTATAAACCTAATGGGTGTTTAATTTATGGTTTGTTTATGGCTGGGTGTGTATTATTTAGTATTATTCTTGCTTTTAATTGTAGAATTAATGGTTGCATATATTAGTTCATGCCTATTTGACTTGGTTTCTACTTGAGAAAGAGAGACTTTGTCTAGGAAAACTTGTCTAAGAAGAATTTGGGATAAAATTAGGAGATTGATAGTCCCAATTAAAGGGTTGAACCTAGAGATAGTAAAACCCGACTTGAGCATTTTATCAACTGTTTAGTTCAATACCCATTTGGACTTAAGAAAGCCAAATAGGGAAATATCACTCTCTTACCAAGAGGTATTGAGTGGGTACTTGAGTGTTGATAGCTATAATACACCCCGACCAACAAAACAAGCTTTAAAGTTTACAACCCGTTAGACAAACACCTAGGTAAAGGTCATAGCCCTAGGCCTTTTACACTAATTGAAAAACATCCAAAAACAATATTTTCTAGTTTTATATCTTTAGAATATTAATCCTTAGCGTAATTTTATAAGTACAAACAAAACCATATTTGTGGAAGTCCAATCTAGATACTTCACGTGCTTTGTCAAAATATATACTACTAATTCCCATCTCAGCTCCCTATGGATTCGATCCCGACTCCTTGTTGGGTATTATTATTGCAATCGACCGTTTTATAACCTCGAAGAAAGGTGTGACTTGGATGAGATCACACAGTGACTGAGATTAGGAGCTTCTTGGGGTTAAAAGGTTATTATCACTGGTTTGTGGAAGACTTCTCATTTATTGGAACACCTTTGACTAGATTGACCCAGAAGGGTGCTCTATTTTGATGGTCCGATGATTGCGATGTGAGCTTTCAGAAGCTCATAACTGCATTGACTTTAGCACCAGTGTTAGTGTTGCCTTCCAGTTTAGGGATGTATACTGTGTATTGCGATGTTTCACACGTTGGCATGGGTTGTGTATTGATGCGGTAGGGGGATTATTGTATATGCTTCACATCAGCTGAATCCCGATGAGAAGAATAACCCCGTGCATGATTTTGAGTTAGCTGCAATAGTTCATGCTCTCATTGATCCGGAGGCATTATCTTTATGGAGTGTCCTGTGAGGTTTACACTAATCATAGCAACTTCAGCATTTGTTCAATCAGAGTAATCTTAATTTGAGGCAGTGTAGGTGGCTTAAGTTACTAAAAGATTATGGTATTACCGTCCTTTATCATCCGGGCAAGGCGAATGTAGTTTCAGATGCCTTGAGTAGAAAGGCCGAAAGTATGGGTAGTTTGGCATTCATTTTAGCAAATGAGAGGCTATTAGCTTTGGACATTCAGTACTGGCAAATAGACTTGTGAGGTTGGATATCTTAGAGCCCAGCCGAGTTTTTGCATGTGTCGTTGCTTAGTCTTCATTTTTGAAAAGATCAAGATTCGTCAATTTAACGATCCGCATTTGTTGGTTCTCAGCGATGGTGCTAAAGGGTGGTGCCAATGAGGTTGTTATCGGTGAGGATGGTGTTCTACTGCTCCAGGGTCGCCTATGTGTTCCTAATGTTGATAGTTTGAGGGAGAAGATTCTAGAGGAGGTAACACAATTCTCAGTATTCTGTTCATCCATGTGCTACGAAGACGTATCGCGACCTGAGGCAGCATTATTGGTGGTGGCGGATGAAGAAGGACATAGTTGAGTATGTAGCAAGGTGTCTAAATTGCCACCAGGTTAAGTATGAGCACTAGAGGCCAGGTGGTCTACTTCAGCAGATGGTTATACGTGAGTGGAAGTGGGAGCACATCACTATGGACTTCATAGTTAGGTTTCCACAGAACTTGAGGAAGTTTGATGTAGTTTGAGTCATTGTCGATAGTTTTGACCAAGTTGGCACACTTCATTCCGACTGTGACTACGTATTCTTAAGAGAGATTGGTCCAGATTTACATTCAGGAGATTTTTCGGTTGCATGGCATGCCTATTTCCAGCATATCAGATAGAGGCCCTCAATTTACTTCACATTTCTAGAGGGCAGTACAGAGTGAGTTGGGGACTTGAGTAGATCTCAACACAACCTTTCATCCGCAGACCGACGGGCAGTCAGAGCGGAAGGTTCAGATCTTGGAGGATATACTCAGAGCATGTGTGATTGACTTCAGAGGGCAGTGGGATTGATTTTTGCCTTTGGCCTAGTTTTTTACAACAACAGTTATCAGTCCATCATCGAGATGGCTCCATTTGAGGCTTTATATGGTTAGCGATGTCGTTCACCCATCGGATGGTTTGAGCCCGGCAAGACTAAGTTATATGGTACTGATTTTGTGAAGGATGCCTTGGAAAAGGTAAAGTTGATTCGGGAGCAACTTCACATAGTATAGTCCAGCCAAAAGAATTATGCGGATCAGAAGGCGCGTAATTTATTAGTCATGGTGGGCGAGAAGGCTCTCTTGAAAGTCTTGTCGATAAAGGGAATCATGAGGTTCGGGAAGAAGGGCAAGTTGAGCCCATGGTTTATAGGTCCATTTGAGGTATTGAGGTGAGTTGTGGAGGTTGCTTACGAGCTTGCTTTTCCTTCTAGTTTATCGGGAGTTCATCCGGTTTTCCATGTGTCTATGCTCCGAAAGTATCATACTGATAGGTCGCTTGTATTAAACTATAACACGGTTCTACTAGATGAGAGCCTAGGTTATTAGGAGAAGCCAGTTGCCATTGTTGACAGGCAGGTTTGCCAACTGAGGTCCAAGAAGATTTCTACGGTAAAGGTTCAGTGGAGGGGTCAATTAGTCGAGGCGGTTACTTAGGAGATTGAGTAGGACATGCATAGAAGATATCCACACTTATTCGGCACTCTAGGTACGATTCTAGACCCGTTCAAGGATGAACATTTGTTTAAGAGGTGGATAATGTAATGACCTGCCCGGTCGTTTGGTTTTTTCGATCCCCGTTCCCCTAATTAAGACTCCCCGTATGTACTTTTACTATTTTATGACTAAAAGGGATGGTTAATTCGGGTTTGGAAGGGTTCGGTTTGAAATCGGAACACTTAGTTCCTTAATATTGGCTTAAAATGGTTAAGTTTGACTTGAGTCAACGTTTTGAGTAAACGACCTTGGAATTGAGATTTGACGGTCTCAATAGGTTTGTATGATGATTATGGACTGGGATTTATGTTCGGATCGGGTTTCAGATGACCTGAGAGCGTCTCAGCGCTTAATATTGATATTGGCACAATGAAGGTTTTCAAGTTCTTTAAATTTGGTTTGAAGTAGGATTTGGTTTTATCGAGGTCTGTTTAGGATTCCGAGCTTGGAAATAGTTCTGTATGGTGATTTGTGACTTGTATGCAAAATTTAATATCATTTTGAGTAGTGTAAGTATGATTCGGCACGTTCGGAGCAAGTTGAAAACTTGAAGTTCATAATTTGATTCAATTTTGTTTTGGGGTGCGATTATCCGTTTTGATGTTGTTTTACGCATTTCAAGAGTTTGAGAAGGTCTGTATCATGTTTATGGACTTGTTGGTGCATTTTGACAGGGTCCCGAATAACTCGGGTGTGTTTTGGACCGCCCAAAGCTCAGTCCAAAATGCTATTACTGCTGGACGTTCTTGTTTCCTTCTTCGCATTCGCGAGGAAGGGTCCGCATTCGCGAAGAAGGGAAAATGGGGGGATTGGAAATTGTTCTACATGTTCGCAATAGCCAGCCCGTATTCGCGAAGGTCTGGGACCTATGGCTTTCGCGTTGAGTGGCCCGTGTTCGCGTAGAGGAAGATGCTGGAGCTGGGTGGCCGCTGTTATTTTTCGTGTTCGCAAAGAAGCCCGAGCGTTCATGTAGGGTAGGCCAGACAAGCCTTCGCATTCGCGAGGCGCCTGTCGTGTTCGTGATGGGTAATGTTCTATGGCCTGGGCTATTTTCCTTCGCGATCACGAGGCCTCTTCCGCGATCGCGAAGAAGGGATGCCCAGGCATTGTCTTATTTTAAAAGTTGGACTTAGGCCATTTTCTTTTTTTTTCCTTGGCCGATTTTGGAGCTTATTGGAGAGGAATTTTCATCTAGCTATTGAAGATAAGTAATTCCTACCCAATGTGAGTTTAATACATATATTATGGGTATATTTTAACATGTAAAATTGTGAAAATTATGGGTTTAGATGAAAAACCTAGGTTTTGATGAAAATGTAATTTAACCACGAAAATGATGACGAAATTGGCTGAAAATTATATATTTGAGTTCGTAAGGTTATGGGTAATATTTATCTTCAAAAATATCCAAAATCCGGGCACGTGGGCCTAGAGGTAAATTTTAGGAACCTTCCAATTTGGATTGAGTAATTACTCTAATAGTTGAATTATGAACTTGTGAGTGTATATAGATTAATTTATATAATATTTGGCTAGTTTCGAGTAGTTTGCCACCAAGTTGAGGATTTAGAGCGGCTTTGTGGTTCAGAAGTGATCTTGAGAACGAGGTAAGTCCTTGCCTAACCTTGTAAGAGGGAACTCATCCCCTTAGGTGCATCTTGTTGTGTATTACTTGTGCAGGGAGCTACGTACACACTAGGTGATGAGAGTCCATTGTTAGCTATATTCCATTAGATATCCGGGTATTCTTAGATCTACATCATGCTTTAAATTGTATTGTTGGGTTTATTATGTACATTAATTTTCTTGAATAGGGTTGAGATTAGGGATTTTAAAGTTGCAAAATGTCAATTTAGATTTCTTATTTTTTGGAAGAATTGAGGAATACATAATAACTTTGAGAAATCCATGTCCTCTCGCGTCGCAAGCACTTCTACGAGCGAGGTAAATATCTCTACTCTCATGGGAACGGGCCGTTCACCTCAGCAATATAATAGATACATCTATGGTTCGTGCCGTTCCATCCTCGGCAGTGCACACAGTATTTGGATCGGGACGTACAACCTCGACATATATCGTGCGTGATGATACTCGGAACCCGATTATACTTGATATCATTTTTATGACTTGAGAGGTTATAATTTATTTAATGGCCTAAAAATTTTGAAGTTAGCATGTGTCAATTGGAGACTTTTAAATTGATTACCAGTTAAAGAACCATTTAATTATTGTTGGTTATTGTGTTATTATTATTCTTCATGTATTCCATGCTTATCTAGAATTCATGTATTTTTATTATTGGCCCATATTAAGTGTCGCTATCGACCCCTCATCACTACTTCTTCGAGGTTAGACTGGATACTTACTAGGTACATGTTATTTATGTACTCATGCTACACTTCTGCACTAAACGTGTAGGATCTGAGGCATGTGCATCTAGCAGTTAGTCAAGCACGTACCCCCGATACCCTGAGGCATAGTGGTGAGTAGGAGTGGCAAGCACACGGGTTGGATGTGGTTCGGGTAAAAAACGGGTAATGAAAAAATGGATAAATTATCCGACCCGACCCATATTTAATACAGATAAAAATATGATAAATCGGCAGATAATATGGGTAACCATATTGCCCATGAATTCTTGCATATGATAGGTTTTAGGAGAATCATTATCTCTCTAATTTAAGGAACCCCCAATTTGAGGCTTTAACAAATGTAAAAGTTATACCCATTGGTTATCTATTGGTTACCTATTGGTTATCCATTTTCTAAATGGATAATATGGTTTTTATCTATATTTGACCCGTTTTTAAAAAGTTCATTATGCAACCCAATTTTTAGTGGATAATATGGGTGATTAACTATTTTTTAAACCATTTTGCCACCACTAGTGGTGAGCTGTTCTCTGAGACCGTTCTGCAGCACCCACAATCTCTCTCTTGTATTTATTTTTTGTCTACCCTATTTCAAACAGTAGCATAGCGTTCTGTATATTTTACTAGTTGCTCATATAATTGTGACATCAGGTCTTGGAAATATGCTTGTAGACACTCTATGGCTTTTGGATATTTATTTCACTGCATTTTCAATTTCATTAGTTTACGCTTTATCTTATTAAATTTTTTCATTTCTGTATCGACCCGACCGGTCATTTTGAGCGATTGCAATTTGCTCAGTTGTTTGAGGGTATGAGTAGCTCTGTAGGAACCATTATGACTTATGTGAATCATCGGTTTTGGTTTTCAGGTTATTCAGAATTGATTTGAAAGAATGATTCTCAGCTAGTAGCTTTAAATTTGAAAGGTTTTACCAAGTTTTGACTTTTTATAATTTGACCTCAAATTGGATTTCTGATGGTTCTGTTAGCTCCGTTGGGTGATTTTGGACTTAGGAGCACGTCTGGATTGTGATTTGCAAGTCTGTAGTAGAATTTGGCTTGAAATAGTGAAAGTTGGAATTTTGGAAAGTTTGACCGAGAGTGGACTTTATGATATTGGGGTCGGATTTCGATTCTGGAAGTTGGAGCAGGTCCATAATGTCAAATGTGACTTGTGTGCAAAATTTGAGATCAATCGGACATGATTTGATAAGTTTCGGCATCAGTTGTGGAAGTTTGAAGTTCACTGATTTCGAATAGAGGTGTGATTCGTTATTTCGATGTTGTTATGTGTGTTTTCAGGCCTCAAATAGGTCCGTGTTATGATATGAGACTTTTTGGTATATTCGAACAGGTTCCCGAGGGGCTCGAGTGAGTTTCGGATAGGTTTGGGTTGTGTTGCGCTCGTTTTTTATGTTTCGACGTCGTTCTTCAAGCATAAATAGTACTACAATAAGCAAATAAGCTCGGATTTCTGTTTATATTATGGATCCATAGCAAAAAGAATTATCGAATTCGGACATCGTATGAGGATTTTATGGTCATTTTACTAAGAACTGGGTTGCTAGATTTTTCAGATTAATTACGAAATTGCCATTGAATTCGTATTTTAAAATCTGCACTATTTTCAAATATTGAAACCAACATATTTCCTTCAACATAAGGTCAAATGGAATGATTCAAGAGCCTAAATTGATTAAACTTTTACAAGGAATCCATTTGAACGTCAAAATCGAGTTTCGGGGATATTTGGCACGAAAACCGAGGTAGAATATCTGGAAGAAAAATATATAAAATAATGGTTTTATCATTTGGTCATATTTTCAGTTGGGGAGCTCGGATTTGGGTGATTATGAAGGCAATTTTTGCCATATGTATTGGGCTTCGAGCCGTTCGGAAGTCAGAATGCGTGAGGTGGCATTTTTAGAGCATCGCTTGGCTTGCTCGGTATTGGAATTAGCTTTTTTGAGGTAAGTAATGATTGTAAAACTTGTTCTGAGGGTATGAAACCCCGGATTTCACATTGTTGTGCTACTTTGAGGTGATGCACACGCTAGATGATGAGCGTGGGGTCGTGCACCATTGGGGATTGTGACTTAGTCCATCCCATATGACTGTTAAGTCGTGTATTTGATTGAAAACTGTTTGATATCATTGTGTTTTGAAAAGTATTACCATGTTTTGGGCTGAATGCTATATTTGGGCCTCGTGCCAACTGTTTTGGACTCGTAGGGGATTTTTACTACTATTCCTCACTATTTTGACTTCATATTTGTACTCAGTCATGATGTATTCTACTGTTTTTATAACTCAGTCATATTTAGTCCGTTTTTCATATTTTAAATGATATTTTGTGTTGAGTATCATATTTTACTGTCGCCTGAGTGGCTTGAGAGATTTCTGACTTAGTGAGGCCGAGAGCCAGTATTGTGAGGATATTATGGGATCGGGCTGCGTGCCACAGCAGTGTTGTACTGATTCGTGATTTTGAGGCTGAGGGCCTGATTTGTTATGCCACGAGGTGGCTTGTTATGAGGTCGAGGGCCTGATTGATTTATGCCACGAGGTGGCTTGTTATAGCGCTTGGGCTATAGGAGCCCCTTCGAAGTCTGTACACTCATAGTGAGCGTGGGTACCCTGAGTGAGTAATATGATATTTTGCCCGAGAGGCTATTCTTGATTTATATTATGCCCGAGGGGCTGTTTACGAGCGATTGTGAGGTAATACCTGAAGGGCTATATTTGAGTGACTGTGAGGTTTGCCCGAGAGGCTGTTTATGATTCATAATTGCCCATCGCCAAGGGGTTGTTCTTGATTTATGTTGCCCGAGAGGCTGTTTATGATTCATATTTGCCCATCGCCAAGGGGTTGTTCTTGATTTATGTTGCCCGAGGGGCTGTATACGACTGAGTTTTGCCCGAGGGGATGTTTATATTTTCATCATTTTTACTCACTGTTTCATCACTTTGTTGAAAACTGTTGAAAGATGTTTTAAATGGTTTTACTGAAACTGGATTTAAATGAGTTGAGTTGATTCAAAATCCTGATTTTTAAAAGCCTCCTGTATTTTACTGAGATTTTATGATGTGAACTATATATGTTTTATTGCTCATCACTACTGCTCAGTCTCTATTTACTTTTATTACTTACTGAGTTGGCGTACTCACATTACTCTCTACACCTTGTGTGCAGATTCAGGTATTTCTGAACCCAGTAGTGGGTGTTGATTGCTCAGTGGTAGAGTCAACGGAGTTAGCAAGGTAGATGTCCGATGTTCGCAGCCCCGCTCTTCTCCCTCTTGTCTTCCATAGATTATTTTTAGTTTATTTTCAGACTCTTAGTTGTATTCAGATATTAGTAGATGCTCGTGACTTGTGACACCCCGATGTCGGGCTTGTGTATTTATTCCGCACTGTTCATTTAGACTTACATTATGAGATATTTGATTAATCAAAGACTTAAAAATGACTTTTATTGAATAATAGTTAATTCAGGAATTGTGTCGGCTCACCTAGTTTCCCGATAGGCGCCATCACGACCGGATGGGTTTTTGGGTAGTGGCAAGTTGGTATCAGAGCCTAGGTTACATATGTCTCACGAGTCATGAGCAGGTTTAGAAGAGTCTCGTGTATCGGTACAGAGACATTTGTATTTATCCTCGGGAGGCTGCTGAACCTTTTAGAAAAAACTTCACATTCTTGAATTCTTATCGTGTGTCCTTGATTCAGCTTGAAATGTAACTCTTTGAATTCCTTTCACACGTTTGTATGAGCGCATGAGCGCTCGGTATCGATTGTGCGTCGACGTCTTGTGATTCCCTTATTGAGGGGCCAGATGTGATCTATGTGTGTTGATGTTGGGCCAATCTGGAGGACTTGAGGCCGGGCATTCCTTTAACTTAAGCACTAAGGTGTTGATTTTGTGAGCAAGTGCTTTTGGATTTATATGTTCGGTAATGTCCCTATTAGTGGAAGTGATGATTGGATGACTATGTGATGAGTATGATGTGGCTGCGAGATGTGTTCATACGATTCGAATGTGACAAGAAGGGTTTGCCTGAGGGTAGAAAGAACTATTTGGTGCTTGATTTCCGTCTTGATTTGATGTATAGCCCGAGTTGTGGGTGTGTTGAAGGATCTTTTCATGTTGTCTAGTTGGGAAGTGAAGTAGATTTCATGTTGTGATATGAGCTCAGACTCAGGAAGGTTAATTGATTGTGTGATGTTTATGACGGTGGAAGAGTATAAAGAGATGTTAGTTTGAGGCGAAGCAGGTGCGTTATCTCCTGCAGAGTGTTCTGAAGTTTGTGTGTTCCTTATGTTGTTTGTTGTAAGATCTCTTTTACAAGTGAAATAGATGTGTTGAAATTTGAATTTGGGTTGCTTAAGAGAGTGGGCTTGACTGTTATGTGGGTGAATGCAAGATTTGTAGAAGATTTGAAGTATTAGATGGCCTGTGTTGCATGAGCTTATGAAGGATTGAGTTTAATCTCACTATGGTATTATGGCAGTATAGAGTATATGCATTATGAGTTATTTTGTGTTTTAATCTATGGCTTTGAGACAAGTTGGAGAGTCTGCTATTGATTAGTTGATTGCACGATTATGCGCTATATTGGTTCCAGTTTAGGGCGTACTGGTGAATCAGTTATGGCTTACGGAGGTTGAGACAGAGGATGGCTCGAGTAAAGGAAATTTCAATAAAGGTTATGTTATGCTTTATGGGTGTATGATAATCACAGAATGACTTGAGTTGTTATTGGTTAAGGATGTAATGTGTGTGGAGCAGAAATTTGTCTAGTTGCATTAAGGTGGGTTACATCCTTGGGTGTTGGAGTGCTAATGGGACTCAAGTCAATCGGCCCATTTGATCAGTCTAATTGAGATTTGAGATGAGTGGATAACTCTCGGGAATGGTTCTAATGAATTCAAGATTTATATGTGGCAATTGAGAATTTTTTCGGGTTCGTATGTGGCTAGAAGCTGAGAGATACATTGGATGGTGTCGAGGCTCGCAGCATTTCTACATTGTTGTGGATTCTACATTTCAGTATCAGGAAAGCAAGATGAACAATTGAAATTCATAGAAGGTCTCTTCGGAGTGAGTATCTTGCTTGTGGTACTTTTGTGGTGCTTAAGAGAGCATTTAGCGGCTTATGAGCCTTAGGGCAGTGTGGTTTCTGTTAGGGTCTTGTGTGGTGAGTCTGGGTTGAGGATTGTAGTATTGAGAAGAAGTATCAATGCGAATGCAATTCAGAAGGAACTCGGATAGATAGGACAGTTTGGTAGTAGGTTGGATTGGCATGGTAATGGGTATGATTAGTTCTTTGGGTGTTTATGAGGTAATGAGTTTCTACAGGTTTTTCGTGGCAATGCTCTTGAGTTTTGGTGACCAACGTAGCTTGGTTGGGTTAGAAGGATTCAATCCTGACGTTGGGTTTTGAGCAAAGGGGGCTCAGAGAGCTCTTGATGGTTTCTACCACGGTTAGAGATGTATATTTTCTACGAGCGTGAGGAGCATGGGATGTATAGTGATTTTCTTCTAGATGGGATCAATGGAAAGTTCTTGGCTAGTTTAGTACATAGTTGCTTGTGACTTAGAGTGGATTATGAAGTTCTCATATTTATCATGGGATGGCATGATATATGCGGTATGTTGTGTAGGGTTGGGATTTGCATGTGTAAAGTCATAGTTCTGTTCTGAAAGGAAGGTCATAAATTCTTAGGCAGTATGGACAGTTTCTGATGAGTAGGTAAATGATATTACTAACTGGTATGGCTTGATGAAAGTATACATTTCAGAAAGGGCGATGTGCGGGAGTTATGGATACTTCATTGGTATTGCGGCACTCTCTTGTTTGATCGACTGCTAGAGTTCAAATTTTGCTTTGTGGCACAGAAGAACTTTAGAAGTATTCCTCGTGGGGTGATTGTGTAATTGGAGAAGTGTGGGCATTCAGGCGGTGGAGTTGAGATCAAAGATGGTGATTCGTATGTTCTATGGATTTAAAGGCTGGGAGTTCTCGTGAGTAGATTATTTCGTGGTTGTGGACCGTATAAAGTAGCCAAGGTTAGTCGGAGGTTAGTATGTGTTGTGATTCAGTCATTGTAGACTTTCGTAGGGTTATTTATCTATCATGGGGGACCAGAGCTGATTTGGGGTTCATTGGTAGGCCCAATATGTAGGTGTGTTTTGTACCGGGTCGAATTTGTTGACTCCGAACTGCTATTGTTGAAGGATGTGCCATTCGATTGTTGTTGATCTTATTCGTGTTCTAGAGTGATCTATGAGCTACTCTTTTATGTTATGAGGGGTTATGATTTGTTGGTTATATGCACCTATGGTGCGGTTCTATTGGGGTTTTATAGCAAAATTTGAGAGGGAAAAGTGTTTGGTATCGCTTGGTGGATGGCGTATTGGTTATGCTCTTTCGGGTTTCGTGTGGTGTTACTTCATTTGATTCTCCGTGGTTATGGTAATGCACTTTGAGTACTTGATGTCGTTGAGTGTGGTTATTAATTTTGAGCAAGGTAGTTTGAGGTATGTGTCGTGGATTAGTGTTTGGATGGGGCACACATTGCAGCGAAATTATGTTGAGGTATGAACCTTTATGTTAGATTCATGTGATAGTCCTACGGGGTATGATGGATTTTCAGTATTTTGTTGTGGCAGTACTTGTTAAGCTTGTGGGACAGTCCTCTCGTTTGAGTCTCTTTTTTCATGATTTAAGTATATTTAGGATGTTGCTATTGGGTGCACGAGTTGCATAGGATATGGCCTTGGATTTTATTGATGTGTCATGTCATCAAAGTGGTCATGTTGGATGAGATGAGGTCATTGGACCTAGAATGAATATTATCAGAATTGGTTACATCATGGATGGAAAGATAATATCGGAAGTCGACTTAGAAATCAATTATAGTTCCTGTCGGAGAAGAGAGAGCTCCGTGACTTGTTGATCTGACGAATGGTTATAAGTTTCTACGTGTTTCTTTAATCATTGGCAGTATGTGAAAGTGTTAGAACAAGGCTTTGTTTGTTAAGAGGTGTATTACCGTTATTGGGTTGTTCTGAGCAACTGTTGTGATCAGAAGTTATCACTACGAGAGTTTGAGCTATGTATTATATCATTTAATTTCATCTGAGGCTGCAGGTATGGTTTGTTACAGCTTGTTCAGGCTTATTCAGAGTATAGATGTGAGATTCTTATTTTGTAGATGATTTCAGAAGTGGAAATGTGGTTCTAAGGTTTATAGGCTAGGTTAGATTGTGAAATTTCAGTTATATTGTGGTATCGGACATATATGAGACAGGGTAACGTAGGATCATTCCTGGATATATGCATGGTAAGGTTACATAATGAGTTGATGGCTTTTGGAACAACTCTGGGCACGTTCGAGGACGAACGCATATTTAAGTTGGGGAGGATGTAACGACCCGACCGGTCGTTTTGAGCGATTGCAATTCGCTCGGTTGTTTGAGGGCATGAGTAGCTCCATAAGAAGAATTATGACTTATGTGAATCGTCGGTTTTGGTTTTCAGGTTATTCGAAATTGATTTGGAAGAATGATTGTCAGCTGGAAACTTTAAATTTGAAAGGTTTGACCAAGTTTTGACTTTTTAGAATTTGACCTCGGATTAGATTTCTGATGGTTCCGTTAGCTCCGTTGGGTGATTTTGGACTTAGGAGCACGTCCGGATTGTGATTTGGAGGCCCATAGTAGAATTTGATTTGAAATAGTGAAAGTTAGAATTTTGGAAAGTTTGACCGGTAGTGGACTTTTTGATATCTGGGTTGGATTCTGATTCCAGAAGTTGGAGCAGGTCCATAATATCAAATTTGTGACTTTTGTGCAAAATTTGAGGTTAATCGGGCATGATTTGATAGGTTTCGACATCGGTTGTGGAAGTTTGAAGTTTCAAGTTCATTAATTTCGAATTGAGGTGTGATTCATCGTTTCAATGTTGTTATGTGTGTTTTGAGGCCTCAAGTAGGTCCATGTTATGATATGAGACTTGTTGGTATATTCGAACAGGGTCCCGAGGGGCTCGGGTGAGTTTCAAAGATGTTGGGTTGTGTTGCGCTCGTTTTTTTATGTTTCGACGTCGTTTTTCGAGCATAAATAGTACTACAATACGCAAATAAGCTCCGATTTCTGTTTTTATTGAAGTATTAGATCTGTATCGTAATTATGGAGCCATAGAAAAAGAATCATCGAATTTGGACATCGTATGAGGATTTTATGGTCATTTTACTAAGAATTGGGTTGCCAGATTTTTCAGATTAATTACGAAATTGCCATTGAATTCGTATTTAAAAATTTGCACTATTTTCAAGTATTTAAACCAACATATCTCCTTCAATATAAGGTCAAATGGAGTGATTCAAGATCCTAACTTGACTAAAATTTTACAAGAAATCCATTGGAGGCATCAAAAGTGAGTTTTTGGATTATTTGGCACGAAAATCGAGGCATAATATCTGGCAAAAAAATATATAAAACATGGGTTTGTTCATTTGATCATATTTTGAGTTGGGGAGCTCGGATTTGGGCAATTTTGGAGGCGACTTTCACCATATGTATTGGGTTTCGAGCCGTTCAGAGGTCGAAACGTGTGAGGTGGCATTTTTAGAGCATTGCTTGGCTTGCTCGGTATTGGAATTGGCTTGTTTGAGGTAAGTAACGATTGTAAATCTTGTCCTGAGGGTATGAAACCTCAGATTTCACATTGTTGTGCTACTTTGAGGTGACGCACACGCTAGATGATGAGCGTGGGGTCGTGCACCATTGGGGATTGTGACTTAGTCCGCCCCGTATGACTGTTAGTCGCGTATTTGATTGAAAACTGTTTGATATCATTGTGTTTTGGAAATTATTACCATGTTTTGGGCTGAATGCCATATTTGGGCCTCGTGCCAACTATTTTGGACCCTTAGGGGATTTTTAATACTATTCCTCACTATTTTGACTTCATATTTGTACTCAGTCATACTGTATTCTACTATTTTCATAACTCATCCATATTTACTCCATTTTTGATATTTTAAATGATATTTTGGGATGAGTATCATGTTTTATTGTCGCCTGAGTGACTTGAGAGATTTCTGACTGAGTGAGGCCGAGGGCCTGTGTTGTGAGGATATTATGGGATCGGGCTGTGCGCCGCAGCAGTGTTGTACTTATTCATGATTTTAAGGCCGAGGACCTGATTGATTCATGCCATGAGGTGGCTTGTTATAGCGCTTGGGATGTAGGAGCCCCTCCGGAGTCTGTACACCCCAACTGAGCGCGGGTACCCTGAGTGAGTGATATGATCTTTTGCCCGAGGGGCTGTTCTTGATTCATTTTGTGCCCGAGGGGCTTTTTACGTGCGGTTGTAAGGTAATGCCCGAGGGGCTGTATATGAGTGACTGTGAGGTTTGCCCGAGGTGCTGTTTATGATTCATATTTTCCCGAGGGCCTGTTCACGAGTGATGTTCGCCGAGGGACTGTTCTTGATTTATGTTGCCCGAAGGGCTGTATACAAGTGAGTTTTGCCTGAGAGGCTGTTTATATTTTCATAATTTTTACTCATTGTTTCATCACTTCATTGAAAACTGTTGAAAGATGTTTTAAGTGGTTTTACTGAAACTGGATTTAAATGAGCTCAGCTGATTCAAAATCCTGATTTTAAAAGTCTGTTGTATTTTACTGAGATTTCATGATATGAACTGTATATGTTTTATTGCTCGTCACTACTGCTCAGTCTCTATTTACTTTTATTACATACTGAGTTGGCGTACTCACATTACTCTCTTCACCTTGTGTGCAGAATCAGGTACTTCTGAACCCGGTAGCGGGTGTTGATTGCTCAGTGGCAGAGTCATCGGAGTTAGCAAAGTAGCTGCCTGACGTTCGCAGCCCCGCTCTTCTTCCTCTTGTCTTCCTTAGATTGTTTTAGTATATTTTCAGACTCTTCGTTGTATTCAGACCTTAGTAGATGCTCGTGACTTGTGACACCCCGATGTCGGGCTTGTGTATTTATTCTGCACTATTCATTTAGACTTACATTATGAGATTTTTGATTAATTAAAGACTTAAAATGACTTTTATTGAATAATGGTTAATTCGGAAATTGTGTCGGCTGGCCTAGTTTCACGATATGCACCATCACGACGGGTCGGTTTTAGGGTCGTGACAATTTCTCATTCACTTAATAACTAAAAATCAACTACTTTGAAATTTATAAAAGAAATAAATACATTGCTAGTTCATCGTTGGCTTGTCTAGCAGCGACATTAAGCGCTATCACGACCTATAGGAGAAATTGGGTCGTGAAACTAATAGTCAGCCCAAAAAGTGACTAACTCAACTAAGTTTTTCCATCAATTCACCTGAGTATCAAGTTACTAAATCCAAACCAGAAGGTTTTCATACGTACTTGTGTTGGGGTGTTTGTGGTTATGTTTTGACTCGATTTTTTGCAGAAGAAGAAATCAAATTAATTAAATTAATTTTTTTAATATTTAAACAAAACCTAATATATCATAAATTGTTTTGTCGGTTTTGATTTTTTGATTCTATCGATTTGGTTCAATTTAACAATTATTTTCTGTCTGGAAAAATAATATTGATAGTGCAAAGAAATTGATATGCCTGTAGTCTCTCATTTGAATATTTACTCTCTTTCATCCTTCCAGACATTGCCATTCTTTAGATCTTGCTCCTTAGATCTTGGTCCTCTAATTCCCTTTAGGATACCATTTTAATCTTTAGAACTCTCTTGTTCAATAATATCGTAATGTTACTACTTACAAAAGCTCGAAGGGCGGCTCTAGGGTAAGACAAGTGAAGCTCTTGTCCTATGCCTCCAAATATTTAAGGCCCCAAATATATAAAGTAGTACTATATCATTATATAATATATGTAATTTATATTTATATAATTATTGATATTAATATTTTAAATTTTAATAAATTTGGTAGAGCCAGGATTGAATGAGTTAATAGGATAAAAATTTTCTCACCCTAAATTAAATAATATATTTACCTTCTCATCAATTCTATTTTTCTTTCTTTATGTATAGTCTTTTTTCATATTTTTTATTATTTTACTTTCTAATTTTAACTCAAATTCTCTAATTTAGCTATTCCTTTTTATCACATTTGATTGATTCACACATCGGAAAGCAAGTTCTTTTGTGCCTCATCTTTTTTAACTAAGAAATCTTTGAGACAAGTGTCTTAAGATTCAAAACACGATGAATAATAGGTTCAACGCTTTTACCATTTTCACTTAATGATATATTTTGTATAGGGGAGAGTTCAATATCATATGGCGTGCACTTAACTCACACATTATATGTTGTTCCCTTACAACTAGATCAAAGTCATGCGGTCTTTTTTTGGTCTCGATAATATATGGATTTATAAAAGAAATTTCAAAGTCTTTTAATATATTTTATTTTTAATCCACTAGGTCGTTGCCGCCCTGATTAATAATCAACAATTATTTAGATCACTACCCTATGAACATGTTGTTCAACCTGCTTCATTCACATTTGGTAACTAAATAACAGATTCACTGATTGTTGTCTTATGTTAATTGAGACTATAAAATTTGATTGAGAATGAATAGACAGGTGGCTCAAGTAGGAGACTAGTAAAGCTTTGATTTAGGTCCCCCAAATTCGTTCAATGATAGATTTTATGGTTTTATTTCAAGTCAGACAATATTAAAATTTGCCAAAAAAAAGGGACAAAAAGCTTGGACAAAATAAAGAAAGAAGTTTACTCTTTAATACTAAAAATATTTTGGAGCTTTTAACTAAATTAATTTAATCTTCATATTAGGAAATATATTTGTTTACATCAATATCAAAGGTAATACATTGAAAATACATGTCTAACATCTTATTTATTTTAGTTATCTTTTACTAATATAAATAATTATAATACTATGTGAAGTTAAAGGGTTTATCATTTAAGAATGTTATACTATAAATAACAAATATGAAAAAATGGTAACACTAACTTTTTTTCTGCACGTATGTATAGTTAGCACTTATTATAAATTTAAATTTTTGGTATATTAAGTTACCTCTTACGGCACTTATTATACTCTTTTCTATAGGTTGTACAATTCTATCATCTGCCAAGTATATTTCTATAGGGGTATCTATTCCTTCCCTAAAACATGCTTTTATTAGGATCTCCGTTCCTCCTAAGTGTACATATTTTATTGGATTTTTTGCTTTTATATCTTGTATTTCTTTATTTAGTAGTCTTTTATTTAAAATTGGTATTTGTGCTTTACCTTTGATGTATTTACAATCTATTATATGTTCTCAAGTAAGAACTTAACTGGGCTCCGAAACATCCAATCTAACAAACTGGTTGGGCAAGTCCTGAACATCCATGGCTACTGGCCTCTCTGCTGCCGGTAGATATGCTAAACTACCCAAGCTCCCCGCCTTTAGACTCAAGGCATTGCCCACCACACTAGCCTTCCCGATATGATATAGAATAGCGATATGATAGTCTTTAAACAACTCTAACCATCTCCATTGCGGCAAGTAAAATCCTTCTATTTGAACAGATGCTAAAGACTCCGGTGGTTGGTATAGACCTCGTAAGGGACACCGTACAAATAGTGCCACCAAATCTTCAATGCATGAACAATAGCTTCCAATTCCAAGTCGTAGACCAGATAATTCCTCTCATGGGACTTCAACTATCTAGACACGTAGGCAATTATCCAATCGCTTGCATCAACACCGCGCAAAGCCCAACACGTGAAACATCGCAATACATAGTGTAAAACCCTGAACCTGTAGGCAATACTAACACCGAGCTGAATCAAAGTAGTATTAATATTTTGAAAGCTTGCCTCACACTCCTCGGACCATCTTAAAAGAGCACCCTTCTAGGTCAATCTGGTCATAGGTGCAGCAATGGATGAGAAACCATTTACAAAACGGCAATAATACCCGGCCAAACTAAAGAAACTATAAATCTCAGTAGCTGAAGATGGTCTGGGCCAACTCTGAAATGCTTAAATCTTCTTTGGATCTACCTTGATCCCCTCACACGACACAACATGACCCAAAAACGCCACTGAATCAAGCTAGAATTCACACTTTGAGAATTTTGAATGCACCTTCTTCTCTTTCAAGGTCTGGATCACAATCCTCAGGTGTTGTTCATGATCTTCCCGACTGCGGGAGTACTCCAAGATGTCATCAATAAATACAATGATGAATGAATCATGATATGGCTGGAATACACTATTTATGAGGTGCATAAATGTTGTTGGGGCATTTGTCAGCCCAAATGACATCATAAGGAACTTGTAGTGACCATATTGAGTCCTAAAGGTAGTCTTTGGAATATCCAGTTTCCAAATCTTCAGCTAATGATACCTTGACCGCAAATCAATCTTTGAGAACACTCTAGCACCTCGTAGCTAATCAAATAAGTCATCAATGCACGACAATAGATATTTGTTCTTCATTGTAACCTTGTTCAACTACTGATAATCAATACACATGCGCATAAAATCACCCTTCTTCTTCACAAACAAAATCGGAGCACCCCAAGGCAACGGACTAGGCCAAATGAAACCCTTATCAAACAACTCTTGCAATTGCTCTTTTAACTCACTCAACTCTACTAGGGCCATATGATATGGTGGGATAGAAATGGGCTGAGTGCCCGATAACAAGTCAATACTAAAATCGATATCCATATCGGGTGGCATGCCCGGAAAATCTACTGGAAATACATCTAGAAAGTCTCTCACTATTGGAACTGACTCAACGGTAGGAATATTAGCACTGACATCTCTTACGATGGCTAGATGAATATTACACCCCTTCTCAACTATCCACTAAGCCTTCATAAACGACACAATCCTGCTAGGAATATAATCCAAAGTACCCCTCCACTCTTACCGTGGTAAACCTGGCATAACCAATGTCACCATCTTGGCATGACAATCCAAAATAGCATGATAGGATGACAACTAGTCCGTGCTCAAGATAACATCAAAGTCTGTCATACTGAGAAAAATAGATCAACTCTGGTCTCAAACCTACTAATAACAATTAAACACGATCAATACACACGGTCCACAATAATAGAATCTCCCACAGGCATGGACAAATAAATAAGAGAACTCAAAGAATCATGAGATATATCCAAATATGGAGCAAAATAAAATGACACATATGAATAAGTGGATCCCCGAAACAAGAACCATAGTTGTCGTGACTGCATCTAATGCGACTGCCTCTGTCCTACCCGGAAAAGCATAGAATATGTACTGGACTCCCCTCTAGGGAGACCTCTACCCGCTCGTGCCCTACCCCTAGCTGGCTATGTTGGTGGAGAGACAACTGGAGCAGCAACCCTGGTTTGTGAAGTCTGTAGACCTGGCTGAATCCGTGAAGCCTGGGTAGTCTGTGAAGGTGCACCCCTCCTGAGTCTAGGGTAGTACCTCACCATATGACGGGTATTACTACACTCTAATCAATCTCTCGATGGGTGTGTCTGCAAGGAATGGCTCGAGTTTGGTCGGCTAGACTGACCACTGAAGGCACCCCGTGCAAGAGGTGCACTAGAAAGTGGCTGAGCAAATTGTGCAACTTGAGACCTCGTAATAACCATAGCACCACTAGAAGTTGGAAGTGCTAAATGAATGATACGGCTCACATAGCCTCAACCAAGACGGGATGACTGTGGTGCGGGGACCACTATATCCGCCAAAATTTCAAGGCCTCTTAGCCTCTTTGTCCTCTCTCTTATGGCTTCGCATACCCTCCAATCTATGTGCATTATCTACCACCTGCGGATATGGAGTATCAACTTCACACACAATTTTCCTTGTATAACTGCGGTAGCCATACAATTATGATTTTTTCGAAAAAGCTACCCCCGTTTTAAGCCACCATATCACACCGTGGGCTTCAAGTAGTTTCCCTACTAGAAACACGTGTATCAAAACCACCTTATCTCCCTGCATGCGTATCAAAACCAAGCCTTATACCACCGCATGCGCATCAATATCTCAACATTATCACAACTCACACCACAAGTGTCCATATGAAACAATTTGCCAATAGAATCAATAATATCAATATTTTCACAACAAATAGCCCAAGGCTCAACCACAATGTGTACAAGAATCTCAACAATAACAAAAAAAGAGTGAATAGCTCAACAAGGAAGATATCTCAACAATAAAATAATAAGAGTGAATAGCTCAACAATAAATATATCCCAACAATAACACAATAAGAGTAAATAGCTCAGCAAGAAAGATATCTCAATAATCAACAACTTTGCCTCAAAGGGATAATGACTTTCTCTAACTTCAATACCAATAACTCAAAGTAAGATGATTCACGAAATAACAACTTCAACTACAAGTAATTCAACAATTTAAACATGTAACAAAACACAAGGAAGGCAATAAGTTCAACTAGAGCATAAAAGAGCAAATTAGCAAGTAAGAGGTAAAACAATGTGTTAACAATGTCAAATAAAGCATATAAGGGTGGATTAGCACAGAAAGGATGGATTAATAATGAAAGATATAACATGTTAAGACAATTCAAATTAAAGCGTGATAAGGGTCTAAACAACCTAAACCGATCAAATACCAAGTACAGCCTGTGTACTCAATCGTCACATTGCGTACACAGCTTTCAGATAACACAATTAGTAGAACCAAATCAAATCCTAAGGGGTAGTTCTCCCACAAAAAGTTAGGCAAGATACTTACCTCAACTAGGCGAACTCAACACTCGAAAATGGCTTTTCCCCTAATATTTGCCTCCACAGGGCTAAAATCTAACCAAAATCAACTTAATATCATCAAATAATGCAAGAGAAAACAAATACAATAGATAAAGGTATGATCTTTACACTTTTTTCAAAAAGTCAACCAAAGGCTCGTCTGGTCAAAACTCGAGTCCAAGGGTAGATTCCGACTACCCATGACCCCATGAGTTTATATATATGATTAGTTTCAAAAGCCGAGTCCAAATTGACGCTTAAAAACCCAATTCCTCATTTTTTTTCAAAAACTTGACAAAATTTTCTAATTTTTCCTCTTTGATTCACATGATTTTGATGTTTAATCTAAGATATATTAATGAAATATAGTTAAAATTGATTAGAATTACTTACCCAATATTTGTAGATGAAAGTCTCATCTCCAAATCGCCTCCTACCGAGTCTAGGATTCTAAAATTTCAAAAATGAGGTGAAATCTCGACTTCCCAGCCCTTATGACCAGTTGTAGATGTCATATTGTGACACAGAAGTTGCATTTTGCGAACCCTTGCAATTGTGAATCAGGGGTAACATTTGTGAACCCTGATAGCCTCAACAAAAGTCGCAATTCCGAAGCTGGCCACTATCGCAAATGCGACCAAATGATTGTAATTGCAAACCAGCCCTCAGGCCTGCTAACTTCGCAAATACGAAGGGGGCGTCGCATTTACGACATTTGGCCACCCCTTGTCATCTTCGCAATTGCGAGGCTGGTGCTCGCAATTTCAATAACTGATCACCAGCACACCAGCAATTCCATTTTCAGTACAAATCATCTTGAATCATGTCTGAAACTAATCCGAGCCCTCGTGGCTCCAAACCAATCATCCACACAAGTCTAAAAATATCATACGAACTTACTCGGGCAATAAAAATACAAAAATAACATCTAGAACTACGAATCAGACGCCAAAACGCATGAATTTTAAAGTAAATTTCACGAACCTCTAGAATTGCAACTAAACATTTGAATCTTATCAATTCAACTCAAAACGATATTAAATTTTTGCAGACAAGTTGTAAATAGCATAACGGACCTATTTTAAGTCCAAAAACCAAATTATGATCCAGATAGCCAAAAGTTAACCTATGGTCAAACTTCTTAACTTCAAATTATCAAATTTCGGCAAAATAGCACAAATCAACCTACGGACTTCTGAATTCGATTATGAGCATACACCCAAGTCAAAATTGATGATACGAAGCTATCGGGGCCATCAAAACACCATTCTGGAGTCATTAACAAAAGTCAACGATTGTGCAACATAAACCACTTAGGCTTCTAAGCCAAGAATCAAAGGATCTAAATCAACCCGAAATCTTCCCGAAACGAAACTAATCAACCCCGAAAGTCATAAAACCATAAACACACATGTGTAAAGCATCAAAAGGGAAAACAAGGTGCAATTACACAAAATGACGGGTCAGGTCATTATAGAAATCTATAGGTTTGTTGATCTGACTTAGAGAGATTGTATCTCTCCATCTAGAAGGAATACTAGGATGACTCAAAAATGACAGTTGTAGCCCTTTGAGACTAGTTTTCATAAAATTAAATCGGTTGTCATTTGAATTTTTTTACAAAAAGTTATAATCATTTTACTGAAGGGTAGAAGTGCAGTCACTGCTGGATTGCGATCACAAAACTTGGATTACGGCCGTAAAATTAGGAGTGTGGTTGGAAGTGCGGACCATACTAGGAAAAGTGCGGTCAGTACCATGGGAGATCAAATTTTGTATATAAATGAAATTTTTGGATGTTTATTTTATTTTTCACCACTTTAGAGACTTGGGAGCTCGATTTTGAAGTGTTCCAACCTAGACCTTCAACTACAAGCTTGGGGTAAGTGATTCTAACATATATCTATGAGATTTCCAAGAATCCATCACTAGATTTAATATCAAAACATGGGATTTAACAAGAGAAATTTGGAGATTTTGGCAAAACCTTTTTAAAGTGAAAAATGGCAATTTGAACCCCAATTTGGAGTCGAATTTGGATGAAACTTGTATAGTTGGGCTCGTATTCGAATGAGTGTTCGCAATTTGTGGCTATTATTGGGTTCCGGAAGGTAGGCTCAGGTTGACTTTTTGGATTGACTTTGTTTCCTTTTCATGTGGAGTTGGGAATTATTTCTAATTGTTAAACTATGAGTCTCTGAGTAAATTTTGATTGGTTTGGATGTTCTTTGACCAGTTTTGGATTGTTTGGCATGGGTTCGAGGTGTTAGAGAGGCGTTGGAGCTGGTTATCGAATTTTGGAGCAAGGTAATTCTCCTTTCTAACCTTGTATGAGAGAATTTACCATGTAGATGCTATATTTGTTACGTGCTACGTGTTATGTGAGATACGCACGTAGGAGGTGACGAATGTCCGTGCAAATGCTAGATTCTTGATTATGTCCGGGTAGACTTAGACTCACAATATATTTTAATTGTACTATTTGAGTTATTCTTGCCTGTTTAAATGCTTAAATTATTTTTATCCTGAGACTAGACTTGAATAAAGTATCGAACCTTGCTATTTTAGATACTTGACGTGCTATCTGATTATTCCCGAAAATTATACTTCTTTTTATGGATTTCTCTGGTAATGTACGTTTTTATCCGAAAGTTTTCTTGAATTTCATAACTCAAACATATATTAGTAAGTTGGGCCAATGACCCATCAAACTTTTACACTATTATGGGATCGGGCCATTCGCCTCGGCAATATTATGTAATACACTCTTATAGGATCGCGTTGTTCGCCTCTGCAGTTCTATGAAACACTCTTATAGGATCGGGGAGTCATTCGCCTCGGCAGTTCTATGAAACACTCTTAAGAGATCGGGTTGTTTGCCTCGGTAGAGTCGTGCGTTGTATTCGATTAGGAGTTAGCGTACCTATGAGTCTTCCTAACTTGAGGATTGACTTTGTATTTGACTTTGATCATTATGTATACCATTCGAGGTAGTATCCGATATTTGAGGACTTTGTAATTATTCTCCTGTTGAGGATCATGTTATGTATATATATCTGTTTCGTTGCTTTCACTTGCTATGATTCATACCTATATACTTTTATGTATATTGTTATTGGACCACTACTAAGTGTCGATATTGACCCTTTATCACTACTTCTTCGAGGTTAGGCAAGATACTTACTAGGTACACATTAATTTATGTACTGATACTACACTTCTGCAATAATTGTTCAGGTACTGAGGCATGCACATTTGGTGGTCACATAGGCGTGTAGGTGTAGCTACTGAGGAGATTTGTGGTGAGTTGCATTCCATATTACTTTCACGACCCAATTTCCCCTCTGTTGGGTTTCGTGATGGCACCTAGTCTTAGGGACTAGGTAAGCCTAGTATTTACTTAATATTAACTGTAATAAAGAAAGTCTAATAGCTTTGACATAGAAATCTTTATGGAAAATACATTTTTCCAAAATCGGTGGTACAAGTCATAAACTCTACAGAGTCTTGCTACCACTTCTAAACACAACTGTATGGAAATAAGTACAACAGTGTGAATACAAAATATAAAGGTGACTCTGAAGCCTGCGAACACAGCAGCAAGGTTACCTTGAGTCTCCTCAGCAAGAATCCGCACAGCTACTATCGAACAATACTTGGATCTGTACAAAAGTGTGTAGAAGTGTAGTATGAGCACACCACAGTGGTGCCTAGTAAGTATCAAGACTAATCTCGGTGGAGTAGTGACGAGGAACAATAAAGACACCTATTGGTCTAATAAACTAAACAAGTATAAGTATAGAAACAGCAGAACATAATATCTATATAAAGACTACGCGATATGGCTACAACACAGTTATTGCAAAAAAGAAAGAAAACAGCAAGTAACAGCGGACCACCGAAATAAGAACACAGAAAAGTGAGCGGAAATACAACCAACTCCGAAATCACAAATATAGCAAAGACAAGTCATAACTCAGCAACTACGACAATTTTCACCTTAAGTCTTAACCAGCAAACGACAATCAAATAGTTAAACCTTTTAAGTGATAAAAATGTTTTGAAATATACTTCCTTCAAATAAATGTTCTTTTCAAAAATAGTTCTTCCAAAATAAATACTTTTCGAATATAATCTTTTCAAACAAATTTACATCAGATATAAGTCACCATGTGACATTTCAAAATAGTTAATTCAAAATAAGTACCTTCGAATATAATCTTTTCAAATAGATAACCTTCGAATATAATCTTTTCAAATAGATAACCTTCAAATATAAGTCACCCTATGACACCTCGTCTCATATTCATACAATACGGGTCTCAGTATTGGAATCCTGATACTTGGCATTCTGTGCCCTCATCACACCTCATAATCATACTGACAACTCATGTGCCAAATGGAGCCACTCTCACATGGAAGGCCAATAAACAAGGGTGTGCGTTTATACTTGACAATACCAAGAAGCCTCTTATCCGATTAGGGTGCTTAGCCACGTGTATATTTGTGCAAGTGTCGTAACATAATTCACACCAGCTAGTAAGTATAAGGAATAGAACAGACAGCACATATAATGTTTACACAGGAATAGGATCAATGAAAATAACAGCACAGAACACAGTGATTTTAACAGGGGATCTCTCAAGATATCATTCCGTAGTCCTAAACATAAATGTGCAGAGGATCTCCCCGGATATCATCCCGTAGTCAAAATCATAAATATGCAGAGGATCTCTCGGGATATCGTCCCGTAGTCCAAATTGTAAATATGTAGAGGATCTCCCGAAATACTGATTCGTAGTCCCAAAGTAAATATCCACTACAGGGGATCTCCTGGGATATCGTCCCATAGTCCCAATTATAAATGTCTGGGAGGATCTCCCGGAATACCGATCTGTAATCCTAAAGTAAATATGCAGGGGGGATCTCCCAGAATACCGATTCGCAGTCCCAAAGTAAATACACAATAGCAACAATGACAATAGTACAAAGTACGGCAATTAAGTCAACTCAAGAACTGTAAATCACAAAGAAACTGTAGGACCAGCTCACAAGGAATAATCACAGAAAAGAATGCTGGCATAAAGGGAACAGTTCAACAAAAAGGAAATCTAACATGTTGCAACGATCCCATAATATACAAGTTAATAACAAGGAAATCAACACGAGTCAAGTAGTCCCAAATAAAGGCAAGTCAACAAAGATATAGGTTATCTAACTCCTTTGAAGGTTGGACAATTACGAGGATATTCGACAATTCAATTAAGGAAGATGATCTTAGCTTCACTTAAGACTAAACAATTTCAGGAGGGATAATGATAATTCTCAATAAGACAAGCAGCTATGAAAAGATAACATGACAATAGGAGAGGCAAAATTCTTCAGTTAAACCAAATAGGTTGTCAATTAGGCAATAAGGGTGAATCATGAAACAATTAATTCCAGTTAAGCATATAGATGTGAAACTAATAAGCAGGAACATAGTCATACCAAGAATAACTTCATACCTAGTGAATATAAGGACCTAAGAACCCTAAAAGGCCAATTTTCCAAAATAAGTCCAAGTACGCACTTGTCACCTCACGTACACAAACTACAATCAATATAGAAGACTCAAATCCTAAGGGGAAGTCCCCCACACAAGGTTAGGCAAGATACTTACCTCAAAAATGACAGACCGATACTCCAAAATACACTTCTCGGGTGAAAACACCTCCGTACCACTCAAATCCAACCAAATTAACTTCAAAGCACAAACCATTTCGGATAATAAAGTCTCAATTCTTAACAAAATCCAAAAATAGGTCCAAAAGTCGAACCCCGGGCCCCCACCTTAAAACCCGACAAATTTTACAAAAACCGAACATGCATTCCAATATGAGTTCAACCATACAAAAATTATCAAATTTCGATACCATTTGGTCCTACAAATCACGATTTTTCATTTTAGAACTTTTCTTTCAAAACCAACATTTTCCTCAACTCAAAACACAAATTAAGTGATAAAAATGAAGACAAAAAATATAGGAATATGTTAGATTCTAGGTGAAGAACACTTACCTAATCGATTTGCTTGAAAAACCCCAAAAGAATCTCCCAAATCTGAAGTTTAAAACTCAAAATATGAAGGAAATGGCCAAACCCTCGACTTATATGATTTTGCCAGAACATCCGCACTTGCGACCAACTTAACCGCATATGCGCGCAGGTGCGCCTGACCAATTGCACCTGCACTCCACTCCACTTCTGCGCCAGGGATCCACTCCTGCGGTACCGCATGTGCATTCCAATTCTCTGCATATGCGCAGACTGTTTAGACCAACTCCACTCGCACCTGCACTTCCTCCTTCGCACCTGTGACCATCGCACCTACGCCCAAGGTCCGCAGGTGCGATTACACCAGAACTTAGCCTCCCCAAAACCATGGAAAATCATCTGCGACTCGTGCGAAACACACATGGGGCCCTCGATACCCTATCCAAGCATACCAACAAGTCATATAACCTAACACGAACTCGCTCGAGGTCTCAAATCACATCAAACAACGCCGAAATGATGAATCACACCACGAATCGAACTTAGGAACTTTCTGTAAAGTCCTGACCTATCATTTTGAGCTTTTTCACTTCGCTCGCCAGTTCTCGGGCATGACTATCCCTGTTTGGTGTATTATGACTTATGTAAATTGTCGGTTTTGGTTTTCAAGGCAATCAGAATGAATTTGGAAGAACAGTTCTCAGTTTAAAGCTTAAAATTTGAAAGGTTTGACTTGTTATTATATGATCTCAGATTGGAATTTTTATGATTTGGTTAGCTACGTTAGATGATTTGGGACTTAGGAGCGTGATCAGAATATATTTTAGAGGCCCGTGGAAGGTTTAGGCTTGAATTGGCGAAATTGGGATTTTGGCATTTTTCGATTGGTAGGTGAGATTTTGATATAAGGGTTAGAATGGAATTTCGGAAGTTGGAGTAGGTCCATTGTATCATTTGTAATGTGTGTGCAAAATTTCAGGTCATTTAGACGAGGTTTAATAGACTTTTTGATCGAAAGCGGAATTTGGAAGTTTTTGGAAGAGGCTTGAATCCGATGTGCTTTTGGTGTTTTCTTATTGTCTTGTGCGTTCTAAAGGTTGAAACATGTTTGAATGATGTTATGGGATACATTGGAATGTTTGGTTGAGGTCCCGAGGGCCTCGGGTGAGTTTCGAGTGGTTGAACGGATCATTTCATTCTGGAAAAAGTTGCAAAACAACTGTTGTTGGTGTTGCAGGTTTTTGACCTTCGCATTCGCAATGGATGTACCACATTCGCTAAGGGTTAGGATGTGAGGCAGTGGATTTGGCCTTCATGACGCAAAGGTGGTCTCGCATTTGCGAAGGGCTAAGGTCTGTGGTTATCGCGTTCGCGAGGGTTTTGTCGCGTTCGCGTAGAGGAAGTGGAATAGCTGGGACCCCAAAGTATTTGTTCTACGCGTTCGTGTAGTAGAGGTCATGTTCGCAAAGAGGTGAGTCAGTTGTGCATCGCGTTCACGAGAGGGTCCTCGCATTCGCGTAGAAGGAATTTTGGTCAGTGAAGCTTTGTGTTTCGCGAACGCAAGAGAGCTACTGCGTTCGCGATGAAGAAAATATCTGGGCAGACAGATTATATTTGGAAATCGAGGGTTTTAAGTCCACTATCACAAAAACCATTGGAGAGCTCGGAAGAAGGTGAAATTGGAGGAGATTTTCAGTGGAGCAATTGGGGTAAGCATTCTTCACTCACATTTGGTTTAATTCCATGATTTAGTCTTGAATTTCATCATTTAATTTGAGAAATTAGAGTGTAAATTGGGGGAAAATGGAAGAAAAGTTTGAGAATTCTTTTGGGGATTTGAATGGGCATTTGATGTCGAATTTTGATGTATTTTATATGTATGAACTCGTGAGAGTGTAAGGATTCTATTGACCGGATTAAGGTAAGTAATGATTGTAAATGTTTGTCCTGAGAGTATGAAAACCCAGATTTCACATCGTTGTGATACTTTGAGGTGATGCACATATTAGATGACGAGCGTGGGGTCGTGCACCATTGGGGATTATGACTTAGTCTGTCCCGTATAATTGTTAATCCGCGTATTTGATTGAAAACTATTTGATATCATTGTATTTTGGAAAGTATTATCATGTTTTGGGTTGAATATCATATTTGGGCCTCGTGCCAACTATTTTGGACCCTTAAGGGATTTTTACTACTATTTCTCACAATTTTTACTTCATATTTATACTTAGTCATGTTATTTTTTACTGTTTTCATAACTCAGCCATATTTACTCCGTTTTGATGTTTCAAATGATATTTTTGGGCGGAGCATCATGTTTTACTATTGCCCGAGTGGCATGAGAGATTTCTGACTGAGTAAGGCCAAGGGCCTGTGTTGTCAGGGTATTATGGGATCGGGTTGCGCACTGCAGTAGTGTGGTATTGATTTATGATTATGAGGACGAAGGCCTCATTTATTACGCCACAAGGTGGCTTGATATGAGGCTGAGAGCCTATTTGATTATGCCACGAGATGGCTTGTTATTGCGCTTGGGTAGTAAAGGCCCCCTCCCGGAGTCTATACACCCCAGTGAGTGCGAGTACCCTAAGTGAGTGATATATTGATTATGCTACGAGATGGCTTGTTATTGCGCTTGGACCGTAAGGGGCCCCTCCCGGAGTCTGTACACCCCTAGTGAGCGCAGGTACCTAGTGTGAGTGATGTGCTATGGCCCGAAGGGCTATTGTTGATTCATATTGTTGCCCGAGGGGCAGTTCTTGACTCATGTTATGCCCGAGGGGCTGATTACGAGTGATTCTGAGGTAGCCCGAGGGACCGGTTCTATTGATGATTGTCCGAGGGGTGGTATGTGATACATGTTTTGCCCGAGGGGCTGGTTACATTTTCTATCAGTTTTACTCACTATCTTATCACTCGTTTGAAACTATTGAAATTTGTTTTAAAAGGTTTTTACTGAAACTGAGCATGATTTTTTGAAGTAAATGATTTCTTTACTATGTTGGAAATGTCTTGCTTTTATTGTAGCATTTTGACGTGATTTACGTGTTTTCTTACTGCATATCTTTCATTTACCTTTATTAATTACTGAGTTAGCGGACTCACATTACTCCCTGTATCTTGTGTGCAGATTTAGGTATTTCTGAACCCGGTCGCGGGTGTTGATTGCTCAGTGGCATAGTTATCGGAGTTAGCAGGGTAGCTGCCCGACATTCGCAGCACTGCTTTTCTCCCTCTTGTCTTCCTTAAACTGTATTTAGTACATTTTTAGACTCTCTGTTGTATTCAGACCTTAGTAGATGCTCGTGACTTTTGACACCCCGATGTCGGGCTTGTATAGTTATTCCGCATTGTTTATTTAGACTTACATTATGAGATATCTGATTAATTAAAGGATTAAAAATGACTCTTATTGATTAATGGTTAATTCGGGAGTTGTGTCGGCTGGCCTAGTTTCACAATAGACGCCATCACGACCAGGTCAGTTTTAGGGTCGTGACAAGTTGGTATCAGAGACGAGGTTACATAGGTCTCACGAGTCATGAGCAAGTTTAGTAGAGTCTCGCAGATCGGTACGGAGATGTCTGTACTTATCCTCGGGAGGCTGCATAACCTTTAGGAAAAACTTCACATTCTTGAATTCTTATCGTGCGTCCTTGATTCAGCTTGAAATGTAACTCTTTGAATTTCTTTCACGCGTTTGTATGCGTGCATATGTGCTCAGTATCAGATATGCATCGATGGCTTGTGATTCCTTGATCGAGGGGCGAGATGTGATCTCTGTGTGTTGATGTTGGGCCAGTCTAGAGGACTTGAGGCCGGGTTTTGCCTATAGCTTGAGCATTGATACGTTGATTGTGTGAGCACGTGCTTTTGGATTTGTATGTCCGATAGTGTCCTGATTAGTGGGCGTGTTGAAGGATCTTTTCATGTTGCCTAGTTGGAAAGTGAAATAGATTTCACGTTGTGAGATGAGTTCATACTCAGGAAGATTAAGTGACTGCGTAATGTTTATGACGGTGGAAGGGTATAAAGAGATGTTAGTTTGAGGCGAAGTAGGTGGGTTATCTCCTGCGGAGTGTTCTGAAGTTTGTGTGGTCCTTATGTTGTTCTTGGAAGATCTTATTTACCAGTAAAATATATGTGTTGCAATTTAAATTTGGGTCGCTTAAGAGAGTGGGCTTAACTGTTACGAGGGTGAACGCGAGATTTGTAGAAGATTTTAAGTACTAGATGGTCTGTGTTTCACGAGCTTATGAAAGATTGAGTTTAATCTCACTATGGTATTGTCACGCCCCAAAACCGAGGGCGCGACCGGCGCTCGACCGGGTAACCCCAGTCAAGCGGACCTGGGTGCCTTTCCTATCCCACGTGTTACCCTGCGTTTTCATTATCCGTTAACTAAGTGAAATAGCCATTTATTATTTAAACACATTCTTACGAAATTTACATATTATACATGGTTACCTAGCGTGGTTTACAAGTTACACTACCCAAATACAAAATACATAAGTACATAACCCACATTTCCTGTCTACGGAGCCTCTAGGGATACAAAAGAGTGTTACAATACCTGCCGGTAACAAGGCTCCGGCTATACCTTACGCAAATACCAAAATAAGATTTCGGGGAGGAAAAGCGGCATGATCCGCGAAGGGCCCCGAGAGAGAAAGGGGCTCACCAATACAACTGACGGAAAGTGAAGGAGTGCTTCTTTTGGTGGACTAGAGTACCTGCTATAGAACCACCTACAATCATAACACGAATGTAGCGCCCCCGACAAAAGGGACGTCGGTACATTTGAATTGTACTGGTATGTATGAACAAACTTTACCCTAAGTAAAATCAAGAAATACATAGGTAACAAACAGTAATAGAATCAACAATCCAATGCACATGAAAGGAACAAACAAAGCCAAACAAGTTCCACAATCTCTCATTTTCCCCTTTCAACATTATTTCATCACATCAATGGTTTCACAACTTTCACATATTTTCATTTCAATAGTGATTTCGATCACTTTTCCACCCTTATTACCTCGGCCACCCTTATCACCACAACCTACACCTTATAACTTCGTGTTGCGGAGCGCAACCCGATCCCACCGGACAATCAAATTTCACTTGACAACAACAATAATTCACAAAGAATTTTCATAACATCAATACCATTTCCATCATATGCAACAGCTCGTATACAATTTAAGTCACAACGATAATTGCCCGCGACAAGTCACGTATGATATTACCACAGTTGTTTCAATTGCATCAATTACGATTTCTTTCCATCATTTGTTACACAGTTCTTACCACATTCACACACACACACACACACTTGGTTTGTTGCCATTTACTTACACCATTATATCGCGAGACTTAACCAACAATGTTCAAAGCATATTAATCACAAGAATCATCATTTCAAGGAAGCACAAGTTCATATCAACAGTTCATACATTTGGGCCCAAGACACCATAGATGTCACCAAGCAGTAATTCATGTACAAGGTGTTGTCGTAATCGTTCAACTCATTTACGTCATTTCACAATACCATCTTTCATTACTTACCACGCAGGGTTTTAGCCATTATACACATTCCCACATTTGGACACATTAACGTTCTTTCATTCGTTAACACATACTCCCATATCGTCATCCTCAAGCATTTACAAGCTTAGCACATAATAAGGTAGGCACATCAAATCACTTTTCACAATCACATATAACACGGTGGTGTGGAAATCAACTAAGACAATCAATACACATATTTTCATACAAGGTACACATACCGTATGCTCGTCACAACAAGGGGATTCTAGAAGAGTTAAATTAGCCATACATACCTCAAAGAGTTTTTTCTTAAGTTACTACAACGTTCCCAAATTCTAGCAATGCCAATCTACTTTGAGACATAATAAAATTGAACACAAATTAGGAAGATATTCATAATTCTAGCTCATTCGAGCATTTTATCAAACACCATATGTGCGTTAAATCTTTATGGTCCTTTTATAGAGGATTTTATCAACCCACAACCCATACTTTACCATCTTTAGCTCAACAATGTTTCTACAACCTTTGTCAGCACATGCAAGCAAGATAACAACTCCAATACCCACAAACATTCTTTATAATTACCCATCTTTAGCTAGATTTGAAATTAAAGGTTAGGGTATAGAATCTTACCTCAAGGATGAAGGCCTAGTGTGATTTTCCTTGTTAATCCTTTAAGATTTGAGCAAGAGTTGTAGAAGAATTAATGAGGGATACTTTCTCACTCTAGAGCACTCTCTCACTCTAAAAATATCTGATTTTTTGCTCAAGAAATGGTCCATTGAATCTATTTGACGAAATGAGGTCATTTTATAACAAAAATCCCATTTTTAGCACAGTCGCACCACATGGGGTGGCGTGGTAATGAAAATTGTGTTTAGAAACGAAACGGGAGGTGCTCTGATAATTTACAAAGTCGCGCCGCATGGGGCAGCGCGGTAGTGTAAAATTCTGCGCTGCTTTTGGTAATTTGGTCATAACTTTTGGTATAAGTGTCCGAATAATGAACGGTTTGAAGTGTTGGAAACTAGACTCAAAGTCTGTTTATTTGATAGGTTGTGAATCACACAAATCCTTATATAACTAGAGATATGATTGTCCAAAGTGAGGTCTTGTGCGCACTCATTTGCAACTTTCGTCTCTTATGAAATTTTCCAACTTGGCTTAGACTTAGGCCTCCCCTTAGACCCCAATTCACTTCTACTATGACTTATACACTTATTAACATATTCAATTGATATCCATAATCTCCTTAATCCTCATTTGCACGCAAGATAAACTATTTGGCCTACTTTGGCACCACGAAATCTTAAATTACTAAGCAAAATTTTCTGGGGCTCTACATTCTCCCCCGCTTAAGATCATTCGTCCTCGAATGAGGATCAAGTTTCATTCATTAGCCATCCTTATGTAACTTCTGCTTTTTCACATTATGAAATATATCATCAGCCCCGAATTTGCCTAACTCCTTAAATTTCCGAAAATTTCACCAGAGTTTCCTATGTAAGTAGACCTATCCACCTGTCAGAGGGCCCCAGATACATATCCTAATCGCATATACATATTTCATTGACATAACATAACTTGTACAACACCAACCATGGCGGCATAGGCAACATACATAGTCAAAATGGAATAGTTTAACATAGATCAAATCAAAAGATAAGAGTTTATAGGAACCAAATGCATGAAAGCTATTACACAACTATTCAAACAAATGTGGGTACTTCTTTCTCATTTCTTCCTCGATTTCCCAAGTGGCTTCCTCAACCTGCTGGTTCCACCATAACACTTTTACAGAGGCAATTTCCTTAGTTCTCAATTTCCGGACTTGCCTATCAAGAATGGCAACTGGAATTTCTTCATAAGATAGTTCTTCATTAACCTAAATAGCTTCAATTGGCACAATAACGGATGGATTTCCCACTACCTTCTTCAACATAGACACAAGGAAGACCGGATGTACCAACGACATCTCGGGTGGCAGCTCGAGCTTGTATGCCACCTGACAGATCCTCTGAATGATTCTATATGGTTCGACATACCTCGGATTTAACTTCCCTTTCTTCCCGAATCGTATGACTCCCTTCATGGGAGATACTTTCAAGAACACCCAATCATCTACTTGGAATTCCAATTCTCTTCTACGCACATCTGCATAGGATTTCTGACGACTCTGAGCAGTTTTCATCCTCTCCTAAATGACTTTAACTTTTTCCATAGCATGATGCACAAGATTTGGCCCTAACAGTTCTGCTTTACCAACCTCAAACCACCCAATCGAAGATCTACATCTCCTTCCATACAATGCCTCAAATTGGGCCATCTAAATACTAGCGTGAAAGCTGTTATTATAAGCACACTCAACAAGCAGCAAATGGTCATCCCAACTACCTTAGAAAGCTAGAACACAAGCTTGCAACATATCTTCAAGTGCCAGAATAGTCCGCTCTGCCTGACCGTCAGTCTACGGATGGAAGGCCGTACTGAGATTTACTTGAGTACCCAAACCTTGCTGAAATTTCGTCCGAAAGTTTGCTATGAACTGAGCCCCTCATTCTGAGATAATACAAACTAGAGTGCTGTGAAGTCTGACTACTTCCTTGATGTACAACTAAGCATACTGTTCTGCAGTATCGGTGGACTTAACTGGCAAGAAGTGCGCTGATTTCGTGAGGTTGTCCACAATCACCCAAATTGAGTCAAACTTGTGCATAGTGCGAGGTAATCCTACCACAAAATCCATATTGATCACTTCCCATTTCCACGTTAGAATTTCTATGCTTTGTAACAATCCTCCAAGCCTTTGATGTTCAGCCTTCTCTTGCTAACAGTTCGGACATTTTGCCATAAAGTCCGCCACATCTCTTTTCATGTTATTCCACCAATAAACTTCTTTGAGATCATGATACATTTTAGTAGAACCTGGGTGTACGGAATACCTAGAAGTGTGAGCTTTTGCCAAAAATCCTTTCCCGAAGACTATCAATATCTAGAACACATAGGCACTCTTGGCACCGTAGGGTACCATCATCAATGATAAAAGAAAAGATGTGATATTGTGTTTATGAATTCCCTCCTTCAATTGTACCAACAATGGATCATTGTATTGCTTTTCTTTGACCTCCGCTAGAAGCGACGATTCAACCTTATTCTACATAATTACTCTCCCTTCACTAGAGTTCGCAAGACGAACTCCTAGACTAGCCAACTGGTGAACCTCCCTGGCCAACGGCCTTTGATATATCTACAAGTGAGCTAACTACCCATAGATTTCTGTCTAAGAGCATCCTCCACAGCATTGGCCTTTCCTGGGTGATAGAGAATCTCAATATCATAGTCCTTGAGTAGCCCGAGCCATCCTCTATGTCTCAGATTCAACTCATTTTGTTTAAAAATATATTGAAGGCTCTTTTTGTTCATAAATACATCAACGTGTACCCCATACACATAATGTGGCCAAATCTTTATACAAAAACTACCGTCGCAAGTTCTAAACCATGTGCCGAATAGTTCTTTCCATGATTCTTAGGTTGCCTAGAGGTATAACTGATCACCTGGCCATGTTCCATCAATAGTGAACCATCTATATCACATTTCTCTTGCAACGTGCTCTTCCAAATTCTCAACAAAAGACATTACTGGATGAGTTCTCTTATAGAACCTTCTATTTCAAAGGAATAACATCTTCTAGCCTGCGCACACACCTTAATATCATTAACATGCACGACATTGCATCAAGTGTAATGTAACATTGTGCTCAGACCTTTCCTGGTCAACCTCTTTCCTCCTTGTGTGCCTTATAGGATTTAAGAAACCACTCCACTTTCCCTTGTAAACATTCTCATGATCTCTCTTTACTGTTCAACACCACCCAAAATGCATATCAACACCCTTCGTACATATTCAATTCAGAAAGCGACACTAGCCCGAACAATATATTGGTACCATCTTTTCATTCTACATTGAATATTCATTCCCATTCTATTTTGCTCATAGTGCATAATTGATAGCCTTAATTTGCCACACACTTGTCTACCTCCCGTGAACTTGTAATATCATTGTGCCTGGTTTAATGAGTTTATCATATCGCAACTTCACCACCAGTAGTCTTACTTTCCATTATATGTAGACATGAACTATCTCTAGCTCCTTTAGTTACCATTCAGTGTCACCCAAGTCGATAACATTACGGTTAGTCCTTTATACCTTCTATTAACACTTGTGCTCCAGGCGAGTCCACCATTCTGATATGAACTGTTTTGCGATAACCATGGACATCTCAATTTATAGATTTTCTTCTTATTTCTTCTCGTTGTATAAGAACAAAGGTGATGTCCAGAGCTGTAACAACTATAGGGGCATCAAATTACTAAGTCATACCATGAAAGTTTTGGAGAGAGTGGTAGAAATGAGAGTGCGAAGGACGGTGTCTATTTCAGACAACCAGTTCGGGTTCATGCCGGGGCGATCTACCATAGAAGCTATCCACCTTATTAGGAGGATGGTGGAACAGTACAGGGATAGGAAGAAGGATCTCCACATGGTGTTTATTGATCTGGAAAAAGCGTACGATAGGGTTCCTAGGGAGGTCTTATGGAGCTGCTTAGAGGATAAAGGGGTCCCGATTGACTATATTAGGGTGATTAAAGACATGTATGATGGAGCTAAGACTCGGGTTAGGACAGTAGGAGGCGACTCTGAACACTTTCCAGTTATTACGGGGTTGCACCAAGGGTCTGCGCTCAGCCCATTCCTATTTGCCCTGGTGATGGATGCACTGACTCATCATATTCAAGGGGAGGTGCCATGGTGCATGCTATTTGCTGATGACATTATTCTAATTGACGAGACACGAGGCGGCGTCAACGAGAGGCTAGAGATTTGGAGACATGCTCTTGAGTCTAAAGGTTTCAAGTTGAGCAGGACGAAGACGGAATACCTCGAGTGCAAATTTGGAGTTGAGCCGACGGAAGCGGGAGTTGAAGTGAGGCTTGACTCTCAAGTCATTCCCAAGAGGTGTAGTTTCAAGTACCTTGGATCGGTTATTCAGGGGATCGGGGAGATTGACGAGGATGTCACACACCGTATAGGGGTGGGGTGGATGAAGTGGAGGTTAGCGTCGGGAGTCTTGTGTGACAAGAAAGTGCCACCGTTACTAAAAGGTAAGTTTTATAGAGCAGTGGTTAGGCCTGCCATGTTATATGGAACTGAATGTTGGCCGGTAAAGAACTCACACATCCAGAAGATGAAAGTAGCAGAGATGAGGATGTTGAGGTGGATGTGCGGGCATACAAGGATGGATAAGATTAGGAATGAAGATATTCGAGAGAAGGTGGGCGTGGCCCCCATGGAGGACAAAATGCGGGAAGTAAGACTCAGATGGTTCGGGCACATTCAGAGGAGGAGCACTGATGCACCGGTTAGGAGGTGTGAACGACTGGCTATAGTGGGCATGCGGAGAGGTAGAGGACGACCTAAGAAGTATTGGGGAGAGGTGATCAGACATGACATGGCGCGACTTAGGATTACTGAGGACATGGCCCTTGACAAAGAATTATGGAGGTCTAGCATTAAGGTTGTGGGTTAGGGGAGAGTTATGAATATTTCTACAGCACAATAGAGTGAGACTAGCCAGTTAGGAGTTAGACTGAGAATGTCATTGGTCGTCTATTGATGCAGGGCTTTACCTGCTAGTTTTACTATACTAGTCATCTATTTCGTATTTCGTATTCTGTATTTCATATCTCTTATTATGCTGTTATTTTATTATGCATTTTTTATGGTACTAATATATCGGCTCCTATTGCTTTTTTTAAGCCGAGGGTCTCCTGGAAACAGCCTCTCTACCCTTCGGGGTAGGGGTAAGGTCTGCGTACATATTATCCTCCCCAGACCCCACTTGTGGGATTATACTGGGTCATTGTTGTTGTTGTTGTTGTTGTCTTCTTATTTCTTCTCGCCTCATTACTCCTAGCTAGTGAATAGCCACGCACTCTTCCACATGTTACGTGGTCTTTTTCCTTAACTTTTTTTTAACCCTCTCACCTCTTAATTCTTGTTAGGATATTCGTGGGAAAGTGTGTTCATCCACATATCACTTAACACTTATTTGCTTGAAAGGTTTCCATCAAGCCCAAATACTCTCTTGGGTTATTATAGCATCACATTTATTTCTCTCACTCGTTCCACCGTTCTTAACGTCTTGAAACTTTAGTTGAATCGCAATTCCATAATTAACCCATTCTAAAAACTCGCAAAACTTTCACCTTTGATCTATAGTACTTCCTTGGGATTCATTGTTCCAAGCCCTCTAACAAGTATAAAATCCCTTTACAAACATACTCTTAGTTTCTAGGATCGTTGACCCTATCATTCACATTGCCATGTATGAAGAATTTACCTTCCTTAACCTTCTACCTTTTTGGAGGTACTAGTGGTCTATCATTAGCATATCCTTTTAGATAATCACATTATCCATTATCACTTTTCTAGACTACACCTGTCTTCAACAAAAATATTCAAACATCAAAGCTACATGGTCTTACTCTTATTTCATTGTATTTAAGTGGCCTTGCTATGGCCCTTCCTCCCCACTTAGGGTGAATGTCCCGTATTTTGACACAAGTCTTGAATTTAGCAACTTCATGGACATATGTTTCATTTCTCTATCCCTCACATATATGTTCAAGTATTAGGGAGATTTAAGTCATAATGGTATTAACCTCATAAGTCCTTTGCTCTTATTCAGCCACACGGGCTTGAGATTCCAATTCCTCATACCAATATCCTTTAGGAGTGTAACAAAACTTCATACACTTATGGGGTTCTTATAGCATTCGTAGCATAAGGGTCTTCTCATTATGGGTTCAATTGACTCTCATTTCATAACTTCTTGACTCCTAGGAGAGACTTGCACTCTCATCATCAATCTCCTGGTCATGTCTCCCATATATCCCGTGCTTATATAACCAGTTTTCTTTCACACCTTAGGATCATTTACATACTTCTCACACTACCCACATGCGCTATTCAAGCTTATATAGCACTTATCAATTCAATGTTTCTTTGGAGGTTACAATCATTTTTAACACTTTCTCGAATAAAGCATGCTTCTGGTACTATGTACATACCTCATATATTTGTACCATTCGTTCAACATAACACATATGCCATCTCCTTAATATTCAGGCCTTTGCACACTGGCCATTCCGTATGACAACATTACTTGAAATAGATGAAAGAGCGTATAAACTTACCTTGAATCTCAACGCACGAGTTATAAGACAATCTTATAGTACAGCTTTATCGCACGATCTGGAGTGTTGAAGAAGAGCGATATTCCTAAATGTCCATGTAGCCTCCAACTTATAGATGTGGTCGACAACACACCGAAAAGAAGGACTCTACTAGATACGGCTCCGAGACATCCTATGACACTTTAAAACTTTAGGCTCTGATACCAAGTTTGTCACGCCCCAAAACCGAGGGGCGCGACCAGCGCTCGATCGGGTAACCCCAGTCAAGCGGACCTGGGTGCCTTTCCTATCCCATGTGTTACCCCGCGTTTTCATTATCCGTTAACCAAGTTAAATAGCCATTTATGATTTAAACATATTTTTACGAGATTTACATATTATACATGGTTACATAGAGTGGTTTACAAGTTACACTGCCCAAATACAAAATACATAAGTACATAACCCACATTTCCTGTCTACGGAGCCTCCAGGGATACAAAAGAGTGTTACAATACTTGCCGGTAGCACGGCTCCGGCTATACCTTACGCAAATACCAAAATAAGATTTCCGGGAGGAAAAGCGGCATGAGCCACGCAGGGCCCCGAGAGGAAAAAGGGGCTCACCAATACAACTCACGGAAAGTGAAGGAGTGCTTCTGTTGGTGGACTGGAGTACCTGCTATAGAACCACCAACAATCATAACACGAATGTAGCGCCCCCGACAAAAGGGACGTCCGTACATTTGAATTGTACTGGTATGTATGAACAAACTTTACCCCAAGTAAAATCAAGAAATACACAGTTAACAAACAGTAATAGAATCAACAATCCAATGCACATGAAAGGAACAACCAAAGCCAAACAAGTTCCAAAATCTCTCTTTTTCCCCTTTCAACAATATTTCATCATATCAATGGTTTCACAACTTTCACATATTTTCATTTCAATAGTGATTTCGATCACTTTTCCACCCTTATCACCTCGGCCACCTTTATCACCACAACCCACACCTTATAACTTCGTGTTGGGCGCGCAACCCGATCCCACCGGACAATCAAATTTCACACGACAACAACAATAATTCACAAAGAATTTTCATAATATCAATACCATTTCCATCATATGCAACAGCCCTTATACAATTTAAGTCACAACGATAATTTCCCCCAACAAGTCACGTATGATATTACCACAGTTGTTTCAATTGCATTAATTACGATTTCCTTCCATCATTTGTTACACAGTTCTTACCACATGAACACATTCACACACACACATTTGGTTTGTTGCCATTTACTTACACCATTATATCGCGAGACTTAACCAACAACGTTCAAAGCATATTAATCACAAGAATCATCATTTCAAGGAAGCACAAGTTCATATCAATAGTTCATACATTAGGGCCCAAGACACCATAGATGTCACCAAGCAGTAATTCATGTACAAGGTGTTGTTGTAATCGTTCAACTCATTTACGTCATTTCACAATACCATCTTTCATAACTTACCACGCAGAGTTTTAGCCATTATACACATTCCCACATTTTGACACATTAAGGTTCTTTCATTCGTTAACAGATACTCTCATATCATCATCCTCAAGCATTTACAAGCTTAGCACATAATAAGGTAGGCACATCAAATCACTTTTCACACTCACATATAACACGGTGCTGTAGAAATCAACTAAGACAATCAATACACATATTTTCATACAAGGTACACATACCGTATGCTCGTCACAACAAGGGGATTCTACAAGAGTTAAAGTTAGTCATACATACCTCAAAGAGCTTTTCCTTAAGTTACTACAACGTTCCAAAAATTCTAGCAATGCCAATCTACTTCGAGACATAACAAAATTGAACACAAATTAGGAAGATATTCATAATTCTAGCTCATTCGAGCATTTTATCAAACACCATATGTCCGTTAAATCTTTATGGTCCTTTTATAGAGGATTTCATCAACCCACAACCCATACTTTACCATCTTTAGCTCAACAATATTTCTACAACCTTTGACAACACATGCAAGCAAGATAACAACTCCAATACCCACAAATATTCTTTATAATTTCCCTAGATTCGAAATTAAAGGTTAGGGTATAGAATCTTACCTCAAGGATGAAGGCCTAGTGTGGTTTTCCTTGTTAATCCTTTAAGATTTGAGCAAGAGTTGTAGAAGAATTGATGAGGGATACTTTCTCACTCTAGGGCACTCTCTCACTCTAAAAATATCTAATTTTTGCTCAAGAAATTGTCCCTTGAATCTATTTGACGAAATGAGGTTGTTTTATAACAAACATCCCGATTTTTGCACAGCCGCACTGCATGGGGCGGCGTGGAAATAAAAAATGTGTTTAGAAACGAAACTGGAGGTGCTCTGATAATTTACACAGCCGCGCCACATGGGGCGGCGTGGTAATGTAAAATTCTGTGCTACTTTTGGTAATTTGGTCATAACATTTGGTAGGAGTGTCCGAATGATGAACGGTTTGAAGCGTTGGAAACTAGACTCAAAGACCTTTTATTTGATAGGTTGTGCGTCACACAAATGCTTATACAACTGGAGATATGATTGTCCAAAGTGAGGTCTTGTGCGCACTCATTTGCAACTTTCGTCTCTTATGAAATTTTCCAACTTGGCTTAGACTTAGGCCTCTCTTTAGACCCCAATTCACTTCACTATGAATTATACACTTATTAACATATCCAATTCATATCCATAATCTCCTTAATCCTCATTTGCCTGCAAGATAAAGTATTTGGCCTACCTTGGCACCACGAAATCTTAAATTACTAAGTAAAATTTTCTAGGGCTTTACAGGTATTATGGCAGTAATAGAGTATATGCATTATGAGTTATTATGTGTTTTGATCTATGGCTTTGAGCCAAATGGGGGAGTCTGCTATTGATTAGTTGATTGCACGGTTATGTGCTATGTTGGTTCTAGTTTGAGGCGTATTGGTGAATCAGTTATGGCTTACGGAGGTTGAACCAAGGATGGCTCCAGTAAAGGAAATTTCAATAAAGGTTATGTTATTCTTTATGGGTATATAAGAATCACAGAATGACTTGAGTTCTTATGAGTAAAGGGTATACGGTGCATAAAACAGGAAGTTGCTTGGTTGTATTAAGGTGAGATTACGTTCTGTGGTGTCGGAGTGCTAATGGAGCACGAGTCATCTGGTCTGTTTGATCAGTCTAATTACAATTTGATTAGAGAGGATGACTCTCGAGAATGGTTCCAGTGGGTTCAAGATTTTACATGTAATAATTGGAGATTTTCAGGTTGTATGTTTGGCTAGAAACTGAGGTTTGCATTGGAGGGTGTCAAGACTTGTGGCATTTCTATACCAATTATGGGATTCCATATATCGGTATCAGGAAGGTGAAGGTAATGACTTTGGATTCACAGAAAGTCCCTTCAGGGTAGGTATTTTGAATGTGGTACTTTTGGGAATATTTAAGAGAGTATTCAGCGGCTTATGAGCCTTAGACGGTGTGGTTTTATGCTTTGGTCTCGTGTGGTGAGTCTGGGTTGAGAAATTGTGGTGTTATAACAAGAAGGAGTATCAAGTTAAAGGTAAATCAGAAGGAAACTCGGATAGATAGGATAGCTTGGCAGTAGGCCGGATCGGCATGGTAAGGATATGATTAGTTCTTTGGATGCTTATGAGGTAATGAGTTTATACAAGTGTTTCACGGCAATGCTCTTGGGTTTTAGTGGCCTGCGTAGCTTGGTTGAGTTAGAAGGATTCAGTCCTGACAGGTTTGATTTTGTGCAAAGGGGACTCAGAGAGTTCTTGATGATTTCTACCACGGTTTGGAGGTGTATATTTTCTATTGGCATGAGGAGCATGGGATGTATAGTGATTTTCTCCTAGATGGGATCAAATGGGAGAGTTCTTGGCTAGTTGAGTACATAGTTGTTTGTGGCTCGGAATGGATATGAAGTTCTCATGTTTACCCTAAGATGGTAGGATATATGCGGTATGTTGTGTAGGAGTGAGATTTGCATGTGTAAGGTCACGGTTCAAATTTGAAAGGAAGGTCACAAATTCTTAGGCGACTCGGGCAGCTTCAGATAATTAGGCAAATGATATTACTAATTGGTGTGGCTTGATGAGGGTATACGTTTCAGAAAAGGGAAATGTGATTGAGTTGATGATACTTCATTAGTATTGTGGCACTCTCTTGTTGGATCGACTGCTGATATTCGAGTTTTCTTGGTGGAACAGAAGTATTATAGGGATGATTGGGTGTTAAAGGTGTGTTGTGTATTCGTACGGTGGAGCTGGGATCGGATATGGTAATTCACGTGCTCTATGGATTTGGAGACTGGGAGTTCTCATAGACAGGTCAGGTCGTGGTTGTGGACCACGTATATTGGTCTTGTGTGATAACTATTGGGGGTTTGGAGACCCGAGTGGATCTTTGTTGCTTGGTATGTTAGATTTTGGATGTGATATTGGGTATAGACTGGTTGTCTCAGTGTTGTGTTATTCTGGGTGGTTGCGCTAAGACAACATGTTAGCTATGCCGGGGATGCCACGGATTGAGTGCCAAGGTTAGACGGATTATGTTCACAGCAAGGTGATTTCATTTTGAAGACCCAGCAGATGGTTGAGAAGGTTTGTCTTTCTTATTTGGCCTTCGTGATGGATGTTAGTGCAGAGACTTCTTCTATTGATTCAGTTCTGGTGGTGAGGGAATTTTTGGATGTGTTTTCTGCTGCTGGGCATGTCATCGGACAGGGTTGTTGATTCCGGTATTGGTTTGGTGTCGGGCACCGTATCGTATGGCACCGACGTAGTTAAAGAAATTGAAGGAGCAGCTTCAGGAACTCCTTGATAAGGGGTTCATTGGTAGGCCAATATAGATGTGTTTCTATATCGAGTCGGCTTGGTTGACTCGATTTGTATTGCTGAGGGATGAGTTGATTCAATTGTTATTGAGCTTATTAGTGATCTAGGGAGATCTATGAGTTACCTTTTCGTGTTGCAAGGCATTGGGAGTTGTTGGTTATAGGCACATATGGTGCAGTTTTATTGGGGTCTCTTAGTGGAGTTCGAGCAGGAGGATATTGCGTATTGCTCGGCTGATGGAATATCGGTTGTGTCCTTTCAAGTTTGTGTAATGTTATGTCAATTGCTTCGCAGTGGTTATGATGATTTCTTTGGTTCTAGACATCTAATTGCACGTGGTTGTCGATTTGAGCATAGTGACTTGAGGTGTTTCATGTTGGACCAGTGTTTGGATGAGGTCGTCCATTGCAGCGAAGCTATTTAGAGGTATGATCCTGCGGGATAAATTCATGTGTTCTAGTTCTACGATGTGTGACGGGTTCTCAGTATTGTGTGTGGTGGCACTGGTGAGCTTGCGGTACAGTTTTTTCATTTGAGTCATTTTCATGATTCGAGTATGTTCGGATTGTTGCTTATTAGTGCACGGATTGCACGAGTTGTGGCTTTAGTTTGTATTGATGTGTCATGTCACTAGAGTAGTTATGTTGGATTAGATTAGATCGTTGGGATCTATAATGAATACAAACGGATTTGATTTCAGCATGTTGGAAGGATAATATCGAGGTTCGGCTCAGAAATTTACTATGGTCCTTGCCAAAGGAGAAGTGGCTTCATGAATGGTTGATCTAAGGAATGGTTATGACTTACTGCGTGTTTCAGTTATCATTGACAGTATACGAAAGTGTTGGAATGAGGCTTCATTTGATAAGGGGTATTATCGGTATTTGTTTTTTTGGGCAACTGCTGTGATTAGAAGCTATCGTCACGAGTGTTAGAGTATGTGGTATATCATGTAATGGCATTTGAGTCTGTGAGTATGGTTTGCTACAGCTTGTTCGGGCTTATTCAGAGTATACATGTGAGATTCTAATATTGTGGATGAATTTAGAAGTAGAACTGTGGTTCTAAGGTTTATGGGCTAGGTTGGGTCGTGAAATTTCAGTTACATTGTGTTACCAGACCTATATGAGATAGGGTGACGTGGGATCACCCCTGGGTATATGCATGGTAAGGTTTCATAGTGATTTGATGGTTTTCGGAACAACTCAGGGCACGTTCGAGGACGAACGTATGTTTAAGTGGGGGAGGATGTAACGTCCCGACCAGTCGCTTTGAGCTTTTTCACTTCGCTCACCAGTTCTCAGGAATGACTAGCCCCGTGTGGTGTATTATGACTTATGAAAATCGCCAGTTTTGGTTTTCAGGGTAATCGAAATGAATTTGGAAGAACAGTTCTCAGTTTGAAACTTAAAATTTGAAAGGTTTGATAAAGTTTTGACTTGTTAGTATATGATCTCATATTGGAATTTTTATGATTTGGTTAGTTCCGTTAGGTGATTTGGGACTTAGGAGCGTGATCGGAATGCATTTTAGAGCCCCGTGGAAGGTTTAGGCTTGAATTGGTGAAATTGGGATTTTGGCATTTTCCGGTTGGTAGGTTAGATTTTGATATATAGGTCAGAATGGAATTTCGAAAGTTGGAGTAGGTATGTAGTGTCATTTGTGAAGTGTGTGCAAAATTTCAGGTCATTCGGATGATGTTTGATAGACTTTTTGATCGAAAGCGGAATTTGGAAGTTTTTGGAATTCTTAGGCTTGAATCCGATGTGATTTTGGTGTTTTGATGTTGTCTTGAGCGTTCCGAAGGTTGGAACAAGTTTGAATGATGTTATGGGATACGTTGGCATGTTTGGTTGAGCTTCCGAGGGCCTCGGGTGAGTTTTGGGTTATTGAACGGATCATTTCATGTTGGAAAAAGTTGCAGAAAAACTTCTGTTGGTGTTGCAGGTTTTTGACCTTCGCGTTCGCGATGGATGTCCCGCGTTCGCGAAGGATTAGGATGTGAGGCAGTGGAGTTGGCCTTCACGTTCGCGAAGGGCTGAGGTCTGTGGTCATCACGTTCGCGAGGGTTTTGCCGCGTTCAGGTAGAGAAAGTGGAATAGCTGGGACCCCAAGGCATTTGTTCTACACGTTCGCGTAGTAGAGGTCGCGTTTGCGAAGAGGCGAGTCACTTTTGCATCGCGTTCACGAGAAGGTCCTTGCGTTTGCGTAGAAGGAATTTTGGTCAGTGAAGCTTTGTGTTTCGCGAACGCGGGGGAGCTACCGCGTTCGCGATGAAGAAAATACCTGGGCAGACAGATTATATTTGGAAATCGAGGGTTTAAATCCACTATCACAAAAATCATTGGAGAGCTCGGGAGAAGGTGAAATTGGAGGATATTTTCGGTGGAGCAATTGGGGTAAGCATTCTTCACTCATATTTGGTTTAGTTCCATGATTTAGTCTTGAATTTCTTCATTTAATTTGAGAAATTATAGTGAAAATTGTGAAAAATGGAAGAAAGGTTTGAGAATTCTTTTGGGGATTTAAATGGGCATTTGATGTCGGATTTTGATGTATTCGATATGTACGAACTCGTGAAAGTGTAAGGATTCTATTGATGTGATTTCTATCAGATTCCGAGACGTGGGCCCGGGGGCCGGGTTTGATCAATTTCGGGATTTTTGTTATAAATTGGATATTTTCGAGTGCGCCTTGTTCCCTTAGCATATTTTGATCGTATGAATCTGCTTTTGGCTAGATTTGGAGCATTCGGAGGCCGAGTCGAGAGGCAAAGGCATCGCGGGCTAGAGTTTGGACCGGATTAAGGTAAGTAATGAATGTAAATGTTTGTCCTGAGGGTATGAAACCTCAGATTTCACATCGTTGTGCTACTTTGAGGTGACGCACACGCTAGATGATGAGCGTGGGGTCGTGCACCATTGGGAATTGTGACTTCGTTTGTCCTGTATGATTGTTAAGCCGCGCATTTGATTGAAAACTGTTTGATATCATTATGTTTTGGAAAGTATTATCATGTTTTGGGCTGAATGCCATATTTGGACCTCGTGCCAACTATTTTGGACCCTTAGGGGATTTTTACTACTATTCCTTACTGTTTTGACTTTATATTAGTGCTCAATCATGATTTTTTCTACTCTTTTCATAACTCCGCCATATTTACTCTGTTTTGATATTTTAAATGATATTTTTGAATTGAGCATCATATTTTACTGTTGCCCGAGTGGCATGAGAGATTTCTGACTGAGTGAGGCTGAGGGCCTGTGTTGTGAGGGTATTATGGGATCGGGTTGCGCACCGCAGTAGTGTGGTATTATTTTATGATTATGAGGACGAAGGCCTCATTTATTATCCCACAAGGTGGCTTGATATGAGGCCGAGAGCCTATTTGATTATGCCACGAGATGGCTTGTTATTGCGCTTGGGTAGTAAAGGCCCCTCCCGGAGTCTGTACACCCTTAGTGAGCGCGGATACCCTGAGTGAGTAATATATTGATTACTCCACGAGATGGCTTGTTGTTGCGCTTGGGCCGTAAGGGACCCCTCCCGGAGTCTGTACACCCCCAGTGAGCGCAGGTACCTAGTATGAGTGATGTGATATGGCCCGAGGGGCTATTGTTGATTTATATTGTCTCCCGAGGGGCGGTTCTTGACTCATGTTATGCCCGAGGGGCTGATTAGAGTAATTGTGAGGTAGCCCGAGGGACAGATTCTGTTGATGATATGCCCGAGGGGCGGTATGTGATACATGTTTTCCCCAAGGGGCTCGTTACGTTTTCTGTCAGTTTTACTCACCATCTTATCTCTCGTTTAAAACTATTGAAAGTTGTTTTAAAAGGTTTTTACTGAAACTGAGCATGATTTTTTGAAGTAAATGATTTATGTACTGTGTTGGAAATGTCTTGCTTTTATTGTAGCATTTTGACGTGGTTTACGTGTTTTCTTACTGCTCAGCTTTCATTTACCTTTATTACTTATTGAGTTGGCGTACTCACATTACTCCTTGTACCTTGTGTGCAGATTTAGGTATTTCTAAATCCGGTTGCGGGTGTTGATTGCTCAGTGGCATAGTCATCGGAGTTAGTAGGGTAGTTGCCCGACGTTCTCAACACTGTTTTTCTCCCTCTTGTCTTCCTTAAACTGTATTTAGTACATTTTTAGACTCTCTGTTATATTTAGACCTTAGTAGATGCTAGTGACTTGTGACACCCCGATGTCGGGCTTGTATAGTTATTTCGCACTGCTCATTTAGACTTACATTATGAGATATCTGATTAATTAAAGGCTTAAAAATAATTTTTATTGATTAATGGTTAATTCGGGAGTTGTGTCGGCTGGCCTAGTTTCACGATAGGCGTCATCATGACCAGGTCGGTTTTAGGGTCGTGACACTTTCAAATCTTCCAACTTCGAAAACTTGTGCCGAAACCAATCAAATCAACCCGTAATGACGCCAAATTTTGTAGACATATCCAAAATGATATAACGGAGCTGTTCCAACTCTTGGAATCGCATTCCCATCCCGATATCACAAAAGTCAATTATGGGTAAAACCTCTCCATTTTCTAAACTTCAACTTTTCAAACTTTCGCCGAAATACCTCAAATTACTCTACGGACCTCCGAATCCGAATCCAGAACTGCGCCTAAATCCAAAATCACCATGCAAAACTGTTGAGATCATCCAAAACCCATTCTGAGGAAGTTTACGCAAAAGCCAAATTCCGGTCAAATTCTCACCACTTAAGCTTCCAAAATTAGATTTTTTCTTCCAATTTAACTCTGAATCATCCGTTAACTGAATTCAACCATGCACACAAGTCAATACTTATATTATGAAGCTATTCCAGACTTTACGCCGCCGAACGGAGCTTGATTTCTCAAAATGTACCGGCCAAGTCGTTACAATTACTATTCATTTACTATATTCTGTCTATTTTCAATTTCAGATAGATGTTGTAGTAGTGTTGTATATATTCTACTAGATGCTCATGCACTTGTGACACCGAATTTTGGGAATCTAAATTCTTGTCCTCGGTGGTATTTTGTTACGTATGTAGATTTATATTTGACCATATTCGATCATTTAAAATAACATCAGCATTGTATTATAAAATGAACGATTTTAGTTATTTATTTTATTATTTATTTCGAGATGTGCTTCGAATTATATATATCGGGGTATAGATTTAATTGTGGGCTTGCCTAACGATAGTGTTGGATTCCATCACGGTCTAAGGTGTGAAGTGGGTCGTGACAGTAACTTACACTTTATTTAATACCTCAATACTAATTTTTAAATAAATTTATATTCGCTGAGACAGGATTCATGCGCATCGCACATGCCCAAGGCTAGTAGTGGGACAAATTGATAAATGTTTTAAAGGTGATAAGAGAATGGGAATTTAAAAAAAAAAAACAGAAATGCCAGTATTACATTAAACGGTTGAGACTTTTACAAAGTAGCATTGATAACATTAGATAATCTAAAAGATCACAAAGCAAATTAACTAAAAGAACATTTCATTACCATACAAATGCCATATCAGTGTCTAGAAATTTAATTTAGCGATAGAAGTTTTCAAATTTTAAAAGCAATAATATAGACCTCAAAATCAGCTTCCGTACCAGCTTTGTGCAAATGGGTCGAACTTACTTGCAATAAGCAGTAAAAACCCTATTCCAACTAGTAGAGCTCCTCTTGAGCTACATTCACATAACTCTTCACTTCCCCACATTAACCATCTCTTTTTGTTTCTTTCCAGATGCAATTTCCAACCCCCGACCTGGAATCAATTCGTATACCTCCTAAACCACCGAACGGTTTGAATTCCCAAAACATGAAAATAATACATGAACTGGATAAACCAACCAGTAATTCATCACCTCTTCCCACATCCCCTCCTTCATTCAAGGCCAAACTCCTAGAACAAAGGGATCATATCGACATAAACACTGACTTCTCAAACCACTTCCCACCCTTTATTGTTGATCAAGACCAAGAGATGACCATTCCCTCTTCAGAAGAAGGAGGAGGAATTAGCTCGATCATGGTCCATATTTCACCGGAGGATAGACTAAGAATTTATGAATCGTGGAACTTTTCTCTAATCATTAAAATCCAAGGCAAAAGAACCTTTCACCATATCCTCAAACGTAAAGTACAAGATCTTTGGAAACTACACGAAAACTTCCCACTCATAGACTAAGGGAATGATTATTTTGTTGTCAAGTTACAAAATGAGGACATTATGATCTCTATTCTTCAAAATGGACAATACTTTGTATTTGGCTACTTCCTATCAATCCAAAGGTGGCAACCAAATTTTGTAGTAACGGAGGTCACTCAAGCATACTCAGTGGTATGGGTGAGATTACCTCAACCTCCCATAGAATTCTACGTTGGTCAACTGCTACAAAAATAGGCAGTGCCATAGAGAGATTCCTTAAGGTGGATGCATGCACTTCATCTTCCTTGAGAGGAAGATATGCTAGGCTCTGTATAGAGTTACCCTTAGGAGTTCCACTTTTAAAATTTATCTACATTGGCACTCATAAACAGACCATTCTCTACGAGGATGATCATTTTGTATGCAAAAATTGTGGTAGATTAGGACACCTAACAAAAAATTGCTCCGTAATTTTGAATATTAAAGAAGTTGCTAAGGAAATACAACCCCAGAATCCCCAAGTCAGTGAATGTACCCCAACTCCATCCAATGATTGGCATACAGTATCCTTTTCAAGGAACAAAAAGAAGCAGAATCAAAGAAAAGGCAAGGCAGACACCTCCATCAATCAAGATCCTAGTATTGAGGTAAAATTATTCTATGTTGTCACATGTAAGTATTTAATCATCAAAAAATTAAAATACATTGCTAAAAATTCTCTAGTTGGCTCATCAAATTACACTTCAACTACTACTAATGATCCTCTAATCTCTGAAACCAAGGAGCATAAAAATATTTTCACTAGCAAAAACTGCTTCTCTAGCCTTAGTTCAGAAAACCATCAAATGATTTTAGACAACACCACCCAACAAACCAACTTTTCCTCAATAAACCTGGTTTGCATGAACCCATCCCACGCTGCAAAACAAATGCATGCACCTGAAATTTCACTAAAGGACAAAAATGGTACCCCTATATCTAACACAATTATTAACTACAATAATACCTTATTAACCGACACAAGGCATCTTAATACCAGTAATAACAAGCCTACAAACACTACTCAGCCAACCAATGTCTAAATTAGTCTAGATATTCGGCATGTTCAACCACTAACGGCCAAGAACTCCATAGACAACACCCATTTGTCTAACACCTTGGGATATGTGCCCAAACAAATCCATGCAAATCCCCTATTAAACCTAGCACGCTATCTGCTTCAGATTGCATGCAAATTGAAACAATCATTCCATGCCCTCACCCCTCAGACCCTTGAAACCCTATCTATAATCCTCTCCACAATGCCCAGAATCGCTCTCAACCCAATGAGGAGGTACAGGCTAATACAAATCTTAAGAAATCATCATCCAACCACTATGAATAATCTCCCTCCCCCCTTCCCTCCTCATCATCAAAACCTTCCTCTCTTCTATGCTCAACCCCCACTCCCCCAGGATCATCACCCAACATCTTGGTTGGAGCTGGGACTAATGGGGAGGGCAGTTTCACTCCAACTCAACCTAAATGGCCAAGAAAGCATAATTCTAATCCAAAACCCATAGTTTCTTGCTCAACTAGTAGCTGAGGGTCTACACCTAGCAATGAACAACTATATGAACCAAATTCGGGCCAACAACATAATGCAACCCCTAGCCCCAGGCATGAACAACAATCTTCTCCAAAACATGCATGCCCAGTGGAATTTTCCACTCCCATTCAATCAGAACCCTTACCTACCTCAGAATATGGGCCTAGACCTTCCTTTCTTCTCACCCCAAGAACTAACTGCTCTGAACCCAGTCCTGATGGTTTGGGATCCAATGGTTCTCAACCAACAACCACAAATGCCCATGAATGTGGGGAACATGGAGCAGCAACCTCCACAACCACCCATTCCCCAAGAGGAAGAAAATCAGATGGGGAAGAGATGGTAGATCAGGTAGATCTAATAGGAGAATCGATGGTGGAATCATCAAACCTAGACGAAGTCAAGGTCTTTCTCCGAGGATATGCAAGAGAAGAGGCTTATTCTAGCCTGCCCAAATTCACTCTTCAAATGTACAATGGACATTCGTCCATCTCAGGATCCCACAATAGGGAAGAATGCAATGATCCTAGTGCCAAGCCTGAGAAGGAATCTAGTATTCTGGGCAAGAAACCTAGTGAATGGTCACCAGCAACCCCAACTCCTCCCCATGAATCGTGCTAAGACTATCATTATATGGAACATTAGGTAAGGCAGCAACGACGACTTCAAAATGAACTTCCACGAGTTGATCAATACTCATCATCCATGCATGGTCACTCTTCTTGAAACTAGGATGACCTCGCATTGCAGCCTCATGCATGAATTTGGCTTCTCTGACATGATCGAGGTCCCTTCTGAGGGTCAATCAAGAGGGTTGGCTGTGTTATGGGACATAACTATGGTCAACGTGCACAACTTTGTTAGAAGGAACAATAAGATACATCCATAATTGAGGTACCTCCAATTCGTCACTCTTGGCTTTTTCGTCTATATATGCTAGTACTAAAGTTAATAAAAGAAGCTTAATATGGGATAATATATGTGACATTTTTGATAACTACAAAGGCCCTTGGCTTTTGGGGAGGACTTCAATGATGTCTTACATGCTAATGAAAAATGGGGTGGTAATCCAGTCAATAAGAATCGTGCCTCAAAAATTTGGAATAGGATTAATTAGTGTAATCTTATAGACTTAGGCTTCAAAGGGCCAAAATATACTTGGTCAAACAATAGAAAATTTTATTCGAATCGTATTATGGAAAAATTGGACAAAATCTTTACAAATGACTCTTGGATCAACCTCTTCCCCAAAGCTAGTGTTGCTCACCTCCTAAAAACTCACTCTGATCATAACCCCCATCAAACTAGAATTACACCCTAAAAGTAGTTATAATCTCCCTCGGCCTTTTAGGTTAGAAACATTTTGGACGGGCCATCCAGAGTTTGCATCTATAGTAAAAAATAGCTGGGACAATAAAGTTTTTACTGAGGCTGCAAATTCCTTTAAAGTTTTCATTATTAAATGGAATAAAATCACCTTTGGTAACCTATCTAAAATGAAGAATAAGCTGTTAGCCAGGATTAATAGTATCCAAAATTCTAAAGCATATGGTCATAGTGAATTCTTGACCAATCTAGAGGCTAACCTCAAATTTGATTTTAATAATTGTCTCCGGATGGAAGAAGACTATTGAAAACTCAGAGCTAGAATCAATTGGCTTAACGACGATGATTGTAACTCTAAATTTTTCCACATAAGTGCCACAAACAATAGACGGATTAATAAAATCATTTCTTTTAAAGACTCTGAGGGGAATTGGATAGATGACCCTTCAAAAATTATGGACCATACTATCTCTTATTTCCAAGATATCTTTAGGACAAATCATATGTCCTCCAACTGGAATGAAATAAAAAATGATACTGCTAGTCACAGCTTAATTGATCTATCTTCCTTAGATAGCCCTTTAAATATCAACGAAATAAGAACAACCATTTTCTCTTTTAAACCTAATAAATCTCCTGGTCAGGATAGTTTACATTCCTTCTTTTTTCCAAAAAATACTGGCATGTGATCAACAAATTAGTGATCAATCTCTACCATGAAGCTTTTGAATTATGATCTCTGCCAGATGCGATAAATGACACATACTTGGGCCTCATTCCAAAGATTCCAAATGCCAACAATCTAAAAAACTTCTGCCCTATAGGTTTTTGGAATACAATATACAAAGGAATCACAAAAATCATAGCAAATAAATTAAAGTCTTTCCTAGCCAAAATTATCAGTCCCTACCAATCTAGTTTCCTTAAGGATAGAAGAGCTAGTGATAATGCAATTGTTATCCAAGAGCTTATTTTAAGAATGAACAAATATGAAAGCTCTAAATCAAATATAATCCTAAAAATAGACCTTAAAAAGGTTTTTGACTGCCTAGAATGGTCATTTATTTATAGAACTCTTTGCCATTTTAAGTTACCCCCCAAGATCCTAAAGCTCATAATGACTTGTGTGACGACCAGTAGAATCTCCGTTCTAGTAAATGGTAATACTAACTCATACTTCACTCCTAGTAGGGGTATAAGACAGGGTGATCCACTATCCCCATATATCTTTATATTATGTATGAACATGCTCTCTACTCAAATTTCCTATATGGTAGACATCAATTTGTGGTCCCAAATAAAACTTGGCAAAGACAAATACCCAATTTCTCACCTATTCTATGCAGACGACCTAACTCTAATGTGTAACATAGATAGGAGTTCTCCTACAACCATTCACTCATGCCTTACTCACTTCTGCTCCTTATTGGGCCAAAAAGTAAATTATCTAAAATCAAAAATAGTTGTATCTAAATACTGTCCAACAACTACATCTATTTACCTATCTAACCTATTTGGCATCAAAACTAGTAGGTCTTTTGAAAAGTATTTGAGTTTCCCAATAACCAATAACAAGCCTAAATCATCGGACTATCAATTTATTCTGGATAACATGAATAAGAAACTAGCCCTTTGGAAATCGAATTTCCTTAATATAGCAGGTAGAGCAACCCTAACAAAATATGTGCTAAATAGCTTGCCAAACCATGTTATGCAATATAATATGCTACCCTCTAACATTCTCAAACACATTGATAAGATTCAAAGAAACTTCTTATGGGGTACCACAAATTGTAAAAAGAAACTTCATTTAATTAACTGGAAAACTGTTTGCTCACCAAAAGACCAAGGAGGTTTAGGTATTCAGGCAGCAAAAGATAAAAATATGGTTAACTTAGCAATCTAGCCTGGAGATTAATCCAACAAAATCAATCACCTTGGGTATCTACCCTATCTTCCTTGTATGGTCATAACTCAAATACAAAGACTAGCTCCTTTGTTTGGAAATATATTGTCAAAGGTTGGGAAGTATGTCACAAGGGTACAAACTGGATTCCCAATACCAACTCTAACCTAGGTGTTTGGGACTCAAATTGAATTCCTCACTTCTTTAACCTTAGATCATTTCTAATAGGTCCTCTCACAAAAGAATCTATTAATCTCTCAATACGGGATATTTGGGTTAAAAACAATTGGGACTTTGGAAAATTACCCTTCAATCTATTCAAAGTTGTACCCTAGGGACATAACCTATTGGGCCTTGTCCAGTGACGGTAAATTCACTTCGAGGAGTTGTTATAACCTTTTAAATTCTACCAACCTTTCTATGGCAAACTTTGACTAGATCTGGGCACTCGACTGCCTAAACAAAATTAATTTTTTCCTTTGGAAATGTCTTCACAATAAGCTACCAACTCGCGCCTACCTCAATTATATAGGGATCAACATTGACCCTACATGTCCTATGTGCAAATCTGGTGCAGAAAATATTGAGCATATTTTTATTAAATTCCCAGTTGTCTATGAAGTCTGGAATAGAATAGGGTTTAATAGAAGCTCTAATGCTACCCCGAACCACTGGTTAACTTCCTTACGTGACCTTCATCCGCCAAATCTCCCCAAGCTACGTAGCTGGACTGACCTTTTTTCCTTTGTCATGTGGAACATTTGGCTAAATCGTAATTATAATAACGTGAATAACACCTCTCTGAAATTCTCTACTAAAAGATCTGTCAGGCTGCCCACCGAATATAAGTTGCTGACTCAAAAAAATCAAACGCTTAATAAGAAGCATGCCATAAAGATCACATGGCACAAGCCAGTAGCGGGTCAGCTGAAGCTCAATGTAGATGGTGCTTTTAGTATAGACCATAAACTAGCAGGTTTGAGAGGCTGTTTCAGGGACAGTCATGGCCATTGGATTCTGGAATATCAACATTATTGCCTAGCTTCAACTCCACTTCAGGGTGAACTGGAAGCTCCAAAGAAAGGGATACAAATAGCTTTATCTCATGGTTCCAATTCTCTGGTGATAGAAACGGACTCTACGGAGGTAATCAAATCACTTAACAACAACAACAACAACAACAACAACAACAACGAATCTAACTATATGATTGTCAACTACTGCATGTGGCTAATGCACCAGCTGAGGGAGACGAAAATAATCCATAACTACAGAGATGGGAATCAAGTGGCACATGGACTGGCTAAGGAAGCACTGAAAAATTTCTCCGATCAACAACTACTAACTAGGCCCCCTAGTAATATCATAAATAAGCTAGATGCATATACGTTTGGCCAAGTTTATCTAGTTAAGAAATTATCTATTGTTGTTTTGTCTGATCTTGCCGGTCTGGGCAATATGAATATTCTCAGTTCTACTATCACTGAGGATGATGTAATGAATTATGTTATTTAACTCTATATAAGTACTTATCTTTTCTTGTCAAAACAAAAAAGAAAGTAAAAACCCTATTCCAGAATCAAGTCAAAGAACATACCTCAAAATCAGCCTCCATACCTTTGTGCAAAATAATTGTTGGACAGCAAAAAAAAAAAAAATGATTCATTCATAATGCTTTCTCCAGAAAGAGTAGTGTGCTGAACAGTCAAGTACCAGCACCATATATAACATAATTTGGAATGTGTGACGGCCTTAATTAAATAGAGGAAGGGGAAAAGAATCAAATATTAATAATTGAGACTTTAACTCTAAATAGAGGAGTTAATTCACTGGATAGTCACCCAATTTTGAGGAATTCCCTGCAAAAATTACCTTTGTTTCTTTTAGGACAATAAAATCACTCAATTATCACTATTTTCCTTAAAATATGCTAAACACCTCAAGAGTCTCCTTCTCTCCTAGTTGGCATGCTATGTCAAAAAACCCTTTTTTTTTTATAATAAACCTATTTGACTCATGAACACATTTAACCAAGCTCATATTTTAGGGGAATTTTTACCTTTTTATACTACATATGAAACTTATTTACACTTTATAATCAAGTTTTAACTTAATTATACAGGCATATACAATTTATCAATTATATACAAATTAGTATTAATGAGTATCCCTTTATATTAGGAATTGAATAGAGAATCAGTTATCCCCCTCTCTCTCTTCGTCTCTCTCTCTCTCTTTCTCTCTCTTTCTGCCTCTCTCTTTCTCTTCTTATATGTTATTTCCCCAATTTTTCTTCCTTCATTTTTCTCTGCTTTTTGTCCTCTCTTTTTTTATCATGAATTTCAATTGTTTCTATATAGAGTTTTAACTTAGCAATTTTCTTTCAAGTTGCACAATTAGTGCTTGAATTGAAATTGTCAATCAATAAATTTTGAAGGTATTTGATTCTTCACCATTGACAATCGTTAAAAAACTTCAAAGCTTGAAGGTGTTTGAATTTGTATTTGGGTTTTCAAAAATTATTGCTTGTTTGGATTGGATATTGTTGCAAGCAATTGGGAATATTTTTTGGAGTTTATATCTCAATTTTTAGGGTGTTTGGTGAAGATTAAACTTGATTTTGGCTGAATTTCAAATTGAAACTCGAAGAAGAAGAAGAAGAAGAAGAAGAAGAAGAAGAAGAAGAAGAAGAAGAAGAAGAAGAAGAAGAAGAAGAAGAAGAAGAAGAAGAAGAATACATGACGTATAATATACTTATAATTGTATTAAAGTAGTATGTAAATTATATTTAAGTTGTATTATGTTGTAATTATATATTTTTTATTTAAATTTTGTATGAAAGTTAAAAAATAGTTGTGTAATGTATGAATCGTTGTATGAAATTTGAATTTAAGTTATAAATACTATTTTTTTTTTACATAAAGTTATTGATATGTATCAAAATTGTTTTAAGAGAAGAAGTTTTGATTAGAATTTCAGAGAGAAAGAAAAACACACCACTTACAAAATATATACAAATCATATACAAAAGACATATTGTATAAAACTTGTATGAAAATTGTATTTAAGTTGTATGATGTTGTAGTTGTACTTAAGTGGGTAGAAATGATATATGAAAGTTGTAGATAAGCTGTAAATAAGTTGTATAATATATAATTTGTTGTATGAAATTTTATTTTTACTATGTATGTAGTTGTAGATATTCAAATTTGCATTAAATTTGTTCCAAATTTGTTTTTAATCTGTATATTGACGTACCATACATTGTTCTTTTCTTAATTGATTTATTAAGAAAAGAAAATTAGAGAATGAATTCCAAATCTACTCATGTGAACCGATTCATATTTGTTTGAACTGAAAAACTTGAATATCGATGGGAATTGAATGATTTGGGTGGAGAAATTTCGAATTTCACATTTAAAGCGCCATCGTCGCACTTTGGAAAAATTGAGTTTTATGTGAGATTTGAATTTTGCATGAGAAATTAATTGGGTAGCATAGATATTTGTTGGAAATACTAATATAAAGTTGAATCTTAAGTTTGGAGGCAATTAAATTTGATTTGACTCAGGGTGCTACATCAACATGCTCACAAGCCTGTATTAACGAGAAAGTACAACTTTGATACCCTATATAGGAGTACTACCAAAATATACCACCGACCCTGTTGGACAAGTTAAATCTAATAATCTTAGATCATTTAGACTTCAAGTTTTACGAGCTTCGAGGGGCTGCCAAGTGCCAAGGATGGTTACAGGATTGCTTCAGCTAGAAAAAATGGAGATGGCTTTCTTTCAGATGCAGACAACTAAAGGCCTTAGAGATTCAATTCGATCCCCCCTAATTAGTTTGTTTGAGCAGATATGGTTTGCTCTCATAGTAACTACTGCTTCTATAGACAAAGTATAATAGAGATTGGCATGTCGGTCTTTGAAAACTAATATGGGAGTTTTGTCCCAACTCTATTATGATTTTGGCAAAGATAATCAATAAAAAGCCGCTGCCTTTTGATTAAAAAAAAATTACCACTTGAGTTGCAACGAAATTACAATCTTCACCACAATTTATCAAGACTCGGCATGTGTAGGGATGTTAAACAGCTGGAAGGAGTTTTATTAAAAGAGGAGTGAAGAGAAAATAGGAAAAAGATGTAACTAATCCTCTAATTTAAGACACTAATAATGGATTGCATAAAATTTGTAAGTAATACTTGTTTAGGGAAGGTAATATACAAAATTAGGACAATTTTGTAAAAAAATTTCAAATATTGCATATGAAAACATGACTCGGTTAAAACTCGATGAAGGAACGAAATAACATGTAGAATAGGTACAACAACAACAACAACAACAACAACCCAGTGTAATCTCACAAGTGGGGTCTGAGGAGGGTAATATGTACGCAGACCTTACCTCTACCCCGAGGGGCAGAGAGGCTGTTTCCAGGAGACTCTCGGCTCGAAGAGGCAACAAGAGACACTATATTAGTACTATCAATATACTCATAATAAAACAACATAAAATACCATAAAATCCATAACATAACATAAATACCATAAAAAATAAAGTAACAACAATATAAGAGATATAGGAAATACGAGAAAGACGTAAGGTATTAATACACAGAAGATAAAGCCCATCATCAGTAGTTGATCAATAGCATTCTAAGACTAATTCCTAACTGGCTAGTCTCACTCTAGTGCGCTGTAAAAAAGACATCACAATTTCCCCTAACCTACAACCTTAATGCTCGATCTCCACAATTCCCTGTTTAGGGCCATGTCCTCAGTAACCCTAAGTCGCGCCATATCCTGCCTGATCACCTCTCCCCAATACTTCTTAGGTCTCCCTCTACCTCTCCTCGTACCCACCACCGCCAGTCGTTCACACCTTCTCACCGGTGCATCAGTGTTCCTCCTCTGAATGTGCCCGAACCATCTGAGTCTTGCTTCCCGCATCTTGTCCTCCATGGGGGCCACACCCACCTTCTCTCGAATATCTTCATTTCTAATCTTATCCTTCCTTGTATGCCCGCACATCCACCTCAACATCCTCATCTCTGCAACTTTCATCCTCTGGATGTGTGAGATCTTCACCGGCCAACACTCGGTCCCATACAACATAGCAGGCCTAACCACTGCCCTATAAAATTTACCTTTCAGTAACAGTGGCACTTTCTTGTCACACAGGACTCCCGTCGCTAACCTCCATTTCATCCACCCCACCCCTATACGGTGTGTGACATCCTCGTCGATCTCCCCGGACCCCTGAATAAACGACCCCAGGTACTTGAAACTACCCCTCTTAGGGATGACTTGAGAATCAAGCCTCACTTCCACTCCCGCTTCCGTCGGCTCTGCCCCAAATTTGCACTCAAGGTATTCCGTCTTCGTCCTGCTCAACCTGAAACCTTTGGACTCAAGGGTATGTCTCCAAACCTCTAACCTCTCGCTGACACCGCGTCGTGTCTCGTCGATTAGGACTATATCATCAGCAAATAGCATGCACCATGGCACCTCCCCCTGAATATGATGCGTTATAGCATCCATCACCAGGGCAAATAGGAAAAGGCTGAATGCAGACCCTTGGTGCAACCCCGTAATAACCGGAAAATAATCTGAATCGCCTCCTGCTATCCTAACCCGAGTCTTAGCTCCATCATACATGTCCTTAATCGCCCTAATGTAGGCAACCGGGACCCCTTTAGCCTCTAAGCATCTCCATAAGACCTCCCTAGGAACCCTGTCGTACGCTTTCTCTAGATCGATAAACACCATGTGGAGATCCTTCTTCTTATCCCTGTATTGTTCCACCATCCTCCTAATAAGGTGGATAGCTTCTGTGGTAGATCGCCCCGGCATGAACCCGAACTGGTTGTCTGAAATAGACACCGTCCTTCGCACTCTCATTTCTACCACTCTCTCCCAGACTTTCATGGTATGACTTAGTAATTTAATACCCCTATAGTTGTTACAGATCTGGATATCGCCTTTGTTCTTATACAACGGGACCATTGTACTCCACCTCCACTCTTCGGGCATCCTATTAGTCTTGGATATAACATTAAGCAACTTAGTAAGTCATTCCAAGCCTGCTCTACCCACACACCTCCAAAGCTCAACCAGAATTTCATCTGGTCCGGTAGCTCTTCCCCTTCTCATCTTACGCATTGCCTCCATGACCTCATCGACCTCAATGTCCCAACAATCACTTAGTACATGGGGGCTTTCGGCGTTCCTCAATTCATCTAGTACAATATCCTGATCCCCTTCCTCACTTAGAAGTTTATGAAAGTAGGTCTGCCATCTCCTCTTTATCTGGTCATCCCCCAACAAAACTTTGCCGTCCTCATCTTTTATGCACCTCACTTGGTCCAAATCCCGAGCCGTCCTCTCTCTCACCTTAGCGAGTCGGAGTAACTTCTTCTCCCCGCCTTTGTTCCCTAGTTCCTCATACAAACGAGCAAAAGCTGCCGTCTTTGCCTCCGTCACTGCCATCTTTACCTCCTTCCTAGCTACCTTATATCTCGCAATGTTCGCTCTCTTCTCCTCCTCTCCAGTGCTCCCCACTAACCGCAGGTAAGCCACCTTCTTCGCTTCCACTTTACCTTGTACAACTGCATTCCACCACCAGTCTCCTTTGTGGCCACCGGTGCGGCCTGAAGATACCCCTAACACCTCTCTCGCCGCCTTCCTTATATAATCCGCCGTTGTCGACCACATAGTGTTTGCGTCCCCACTACTTCTCCAAGCTCCCATTGCCGACAACCTTCCTTCCAACTCCTGGGCTTTAACCTTAGTCAAGGCGCCCCACCTAATCCTCGGGCGGCCTCGTACTGACCTCTGTTTCCTTCTTATCATAATACTAACGTCCATCACCAAGAGCCTATGTTGCGTTGCAAGGGTCTCACCTGGGATAACTTTGCAATCCTCGCACAACCTTCTGTCGCATCTCCTGAGGAGGAGATAGTCAATTTGAGTCTTCGCCACCGAACTTTGGTAAGTAACCAAATGCTCCTCTCGCTTCGGAAAACTCGAGTTTGCAATCACTAGATCGAATGCCTTGGCAAAATCCAGCAGTGAGATGCCCCCTCCGTTCCGTTCCCCGAAACCAAAGCCGCCATGCACCTCAGTATAACCACCTGCAGACGACCCAATATGGCCATTGAAATCCCCTCCTATGAATAACCTCTCGGAAGGTGGAATACTACGAACAATGTCATCCAACCCTTCCCGAAAACGCCTTTTAATCTCCTCATCACAACCTACTTGCGGTGCGTACGCGCTAACGACGTTTAAAGTACACTCACCCACCACCAATTTAATAGTCATTAGTCTATCATTCACACGCCTGACCTCTACCACCGACTCCCTAAGATGGCTATCTACTAGGATACCCACTCCATTCTTACCCCTCACGACTCCAGAGTACCACAACTTATACCCATCCGCGTTTCTCGCCCTCGATCCGACCCACCTAGTCTCCTGGACACACGCTATATTAATCTTCCTCTTCTGAAGGATCTTCGCCAACTCTATAGACTTACTCGTTAGCGATCCTATGTTCCATGACCCGATTCTCAATCTATAGGCTCCCTTGCCCCCTCTACCTCCCCTGCCTCCCGACCCACCCCCTGACCCCGGGCCCACTCTTTGCCCCACACTCTGCCCCACCTGAGGACATGCCTTTAATCTATCATCCCAGACTGCCGCCACTACACCTACGACAGATATACAAAAGACTCGCTAGTGTACAACGGACAACGAATCAAACTAGAAGGAAACAAGTGACTACCTGTACACCTATTGAATGATTTAACTATTGTGAACTAAAGTAACATCAATTTAGCTAACACCAAAAGGAAAACAGTAGAACGGGAGGTACCAATTCCCGAGAACCAAACCTGTGATGATTTGCAGCCCTCGATATACTTGCAAGCTCTCGCACCGCTTCCCACCGCCCTTTGCTGACGCTCGTCCAGGTTGCTCTCCTTTGCTAGTGCTCGTGCGCCCAACTTCTCTCCAACCACTTTGAGAATTTCCCTGAAAACACAGAAAATACCACGACCCAAAGACCAAAAAGGGCTATCACCGCTACCACTGGTGTAATACCGAAAGTAACTAGCAGCCAAAATTAACTGAAGAAAAATCATACAAAGTACAGAAACAAAAAAGAGCTTCAAATGAAAAACAAAATGGCTAGAAAACCCGAAGGAGAAACCTGAGAGGGCTTTTGTAGGTGGAGAGAGGAGAGTATGAGTTGAATAAGAGCTTAGCAATTCAAACAGAATAAAAAGAATATAAAAACAGAGAAGTAGAAAGCAAAAAACAAACTACTAACCAATAAAAGGTCTCTCCACTCCACAAAGCTAATTAACGTTTCTTTGTATTTGGGTTTTTTTTTTATAAGCTAATGAAATAGAAGCCAAAGGGTAGAAGAAGAAGAAGAAGAAGTATATTGCTCAGAATCCTAAAAGATTGCTCAGTATACAATCTGATCAAGAAAACCTAAAAAGAAATAGTAATTAAAATGAGATTTAAAAGGGTGATGAAAGAAACCTGAAGAAACAATTCAGTTTGTATTGTAAATCAAATGCTATCGATTTCCACAACAGTCCAATTCAATCAATTTTTCTCGAGAAGTTTTGTATTTCCAGATTTTTCCGGTGACCGGAAACTGTGAATTGGGAACCGGCACAGTAAAACGTCCGGAAATTATAATGGAGATTTGAATCGCTGTTTTGCTTTGCAATGTAGAATAGGTAAAGTTTCAAAATTAAAATTTAATATAAAAAAATTGGATTTGAGTTACATTTGGACTTTAGTTTAATATATTGCTAGATATTAATATGACAAGTTGGGATATCTATATCTTAATATGAAATAGACTAGCAATAAATTATTATTCATATAAGACTAATAATGTAATATTTCGTAAACAAAATATAAGAGTAATATATAATATTTTAAAATAAATATTATACTAATGAAGATTCTGTATATTCGGCACGAGAAATAAAAAGATCTCAATGGTACGAAAATGGAAATATCAAAAAATTACACACTACGTATTTAAGGATAAATAACTAAAAATCCAAAGGAAAAATTTATACTAACTTTATTTCTTTTTACGTATATGGGTAAAACCGAGCTCATGGTATACTCTGGTTTCCGATAAGATAAATCGAGCTAGAGACATGATGACGAGGAACCGGAATTGAGGCAAGGATCTCATCGAGTCATAGTCTGGGGCGTGACACCCACCCTCGAGAATATCGGGACCGTGATCTGGTATCAGTCTAAATCCCAAAAGACTTTGGAAGACATTGTCGGGAAACCAAGCACAACCAACAGAAGGCCGTGATATCCGCGACCGGTCGGATATCACGGTGTGGATCTCGGCACGCATCGATAGAAAATCGGTGATTAGTTAAACAGGAGATTTCTTACTTTTTATAGAATTGTACTTAATTCCCCTACTATATAAAGGAGAGTCTGATCATTCATTTAGGACATTGTAACACACGCATACCAAGGCAATATACTATTATTTTCTTTATTCTTATTATTCTTTATCAGTGCTGGTCATTGTGAGTCCGGATCAAGGGTGGATATTTCATTGAGGCTAGAATCATCCTCCTCACATGGTTTGAATTTACTATATCCTTATATATTTAATCTAACGCATTTTACCATTTGTATCGAGTTAATCCATGTATCCTTAAAATCACTTACAAATTCAATTATTATCCATTTTTAGGGTAAACAGTTTGGTGTCTACTGTGGAGCTAAGGATAATAGTAGCAATTTGGTACAAACTTCCATAACGCACCCTATTTTACACTTATTTTTTTAAGTGTCTTTAATTCCAGGTCAAAGGTCAAAATGCTAAACTCCCAATTTGCCCCTCTAAATGTTGATGATGAGTCTAGCCACCACGGCGAAAACAACAATATAGCGCCCAACAACGAGGTTCACCCTATTGACCCCAACGGGGCCCGGGTCACAGACCCAATCGACGTCAGCTCCCTCGTGGCCATCGACGCTAACTTGCCCACCGACCCGGAGGCCAGCATTCGAGGGGAAGTCAAGTCGGTAGCCGGGGATACATACGACAGTAAGGGTGATGGGATCAACTTGTGGGGGCTACAGGCTCAACAGGCAGTGATAGCCTAGCTGCAGAACCAAACTCGCATCCCCAGCAGAGTTGAGCCCGAGCCATCCCGGGAAATCACTCACAAAAATGAACCAGTCATGGATAGGAGTGAAGATGAACTTGGGACTAACCCCGAGATCATAAAGATGCTCGAGGAGCTGACAAAACGGGTAGAATCGGGAGTAAAGAAAATCGAAGCCAATGACAAAAAGGTGGAAACCTATAACTCTAGGGTCGACCAAATCCCAGGAGCACCACTGATATTGAAGGTCTTGAATTCCAAGAAGTTTGTTCAAAACCCATTTTCTTCGAGCGCAACTCCGAAACCAATTCTGAAGAAGTTCTGCATGCCCGATATTCCTAAGTACAACGGAACAAATAACCCAAATAAGCATGTGACCTCTTACACATGCGCCATCAAAGGGAACGACTTGGAGGATGATGAGATCGAGTCCATCCTGCTGAAAAGGTTTAGGGAAACTTTATCAAAAGGAGCTATGATATGGTATCACAACTTACCCCTAACTCTATTGACTCGTTGTCTATGCTTGCAGACTTCTTCGTCAAAGATCACGTCGGGGCCATCAAGGTCGAGACCAAGAAGTCAGACCTTTTCAAAGTAAAATAGAGAGACAACGAGATGCTCAGGGAATTCGTGATATTTAAAATGGAACGAATGGACCTGCCTCCGGTCGCAGACGATTGGTCCGTTCATGCCTTCACCCAAGGACTCAATGCTCGAAATTCGTTGGCTTCATAGCAGTTGAAGACAAATCTAATAGAATACCTGACGGTAACTTGGGCCAACATACACAACTGGTACCAGTTAAAACTTAGGATCGAAAATGATCAACTTGGGGCCCCTTCCGAATTTGTTTACCCCGTCAGAACCAGTGACCGATCCATAAGAGACTTTGATCGTGAACCAAGATCGAATAGAGACCGATATCAACCATACAATGGAGATCGAAGAGGAAATGTGTCCGGGGGAAACCCTATGAGGAGTGAGAGAAGGAGTGACCGAGGTCATAATAATCGGGGGATCATGAGCAAGAACAGTTTGGACAGACCCATCGGGCCTAAAGAAGCACCGAGGTTATCGGAGTACAACTTTAACGTCGATGTTGCAGTATCATATCTACCATCGGACGCATCGAAGAGACCAAGTCGCCTCGACCTCTGCAGTACGATCCTACCCAAAGAGACCACAACCTAATTTGTAAATATCATGGCACTCACGGCTACAGAAATGAAGACTGCCGACAACTGAGAGAGGAAGTAGCCCGATTATTCAACAATGGGCACCTTCGAGAGTTCCTAAGCAATCGAGCCAAAAATCATTTCAAGAATAGAGACTCTAATAAGCAGATCGGGCAGGAGTGACCTCAGCACGCCATTAACATGATCATCGGAGGAGTAGACGTCCCTCAGGGGCCTTTGTTAAAACGTACCAAAATATCCATCACAAGGGAAAAACGGACTCAAGATTACGTGTCAGAGGGAACTATATCCTTCAACGACGAGGGCGCTGAAGGCATTGTGCAACCACACAATGATGCACTATTAAAATCTACTTATAAATAAATCTCGAGTTAAGCGTGTGTTAATTGATCCAGGTAGCTCGGCCAATATCATCAGATCGAGGGTCGTCCAGTTGGGTCTAGAGAACCAAATTGTGCATGCAGTCCAAGTTCTAAATGGATTCAACATGGCATGTGAGACCCAACCGCCGTAACCATCAAGGAAACAAAGTTCTATGTGATCGAAGGAGAGTGCCCTTGACACTACACTAGGTGTTGAATATCCCAACACCATGAGGGGTTAAAACTATTTATAGAGAACAACAGGCCGCAAAGGAGATGTTCGTGGTTGATGAGGTGGTCCCGATATCTGTGCTCTCAACATATAAGAACCCGAGTTCGATCGCCAAGGAAGAAACCAAATAGCAATCACCGGTGTCAGCCCTAGTCGAGCCGAAAAATCAGGGGACAAGTGAGGATGACTATTACGGAGTTCCTAGGTCTTTCATAGCCCTCGACAATTCTGATGCCACCAAATCAACGGTCGAGTAACTGGAGCAAGTCATATTGATCGAGCACTTCCCCGATCATAAGGTATACCTGGGCACAGGGTTAAGTCCCGAGCTCAAGAAAAAACTCATTGAATTCCGTATAGCTAACATGGATTGTTTCACTTGGTCCCCCCATGACATGATAGGGATCCCGCCGGAAATCACTACTTACAAGCTGAGTCTGGATCTGAAGTTCCAGCCAGTAAAATAAGGCCTTAGTCCGAAGTCAGACATGCATTCATCAAAGACGAGGTATCTAAATTCCTTAAAATAGAATCCATTAGGGAAGTTAAATACCCGGATTGGTTAGCAAACGTAGTAGTAGTCCCTAAAACGGGTAATAATCTAAGAATAAGTGTAGACTACAAAGACTTGAACAAGGCATGCCCTAAGGACTCTTTTTCTTTTCCCAGCATTGATTGCATGATCGATGTGATGACCGGACACGAGATCCTCAACTTTCTCGATGCCTATTCCGGGTACAACCAAATTTTGATGGACTCGAGCGACCAGAAAAAACATCCTTCATCACTAAATATGGCACCAACTGTTATAACGTAATGTCGTTCGGACTTAAAAAATGTCAACACCACTTACCAATGCCTAGTAAATCGGATGTTCGAGGAGAAATAGGAAAATTAGTGGAGGTTTACATTGACGATATGTTAGTTAAGTCCCTACGAGCAGAGGACCATTTGAAGCATTTGTAGGAAAACTTTAACATTTTGAAAAAATACAATATGAAGTTGAACCCGGAGAAATGCGTATTCGGAGTCGGTTCCAAAAAATTCTTCAGATTCATGGTGTCCAACCAAGGAATCGAGATCAATCCCGATAAGATCAAGGCCATAGAGGACATTACCGTGGTAGACAATTTCAAGGTTATTCAAAGGTTAACTGGGTGCATAACTACCTTGGGTCGATTCATCTCAAGGTCTCCCGACAAGAGACATCGATTCTTCTCGTTATTGAAGAAGAAGAATAACTTCTCATGGACCCCAGAGTGCCAACAAGCCTTGGAAGAACTCAAGCAGTACCTCTCGAGCCCGCCTTTTCTTCACACCCTGAAGGCAGACAAGCAATTGTATCTGTACTTAGCGGTATCCGAGATAGCGGTAAGTGGAGTCCTGGTCCAGGAAGAGGAAGGTACTCAATTTCCTATCTATTATATTTGTAAAACTCTAGGCGAGGCCGAAACTAGGTATCCTCACTTGGAAAAATTGGTGTTCGCTTTGCTAAGCGCCTCTAGGAAGTTAAAACATATTTTCAATGCCATCTCATATGTGTCGTGACTACTTACCCATTGAGGAAAATAATGCATAACCTCGAGCTCTCGGGATGATTGGCCAAATGGGTCGTGGAGTTCAGCGGGTACGATATCGAATATTGACCCCGTACCATCATCAAATCTCGAATTCTAGCGAACTTCGTGGCCGACTTTATGCCGGCCCTAATACCCAAGGTTGAAAGGGAATTATTGTTAAGATCGGGGAATTCCTCGGGAATCTAGACCCTCTTTACGGATGGTGCCTCAAACGCAAAGGAGTCCGAACTCGGCATCTTGTTGAAGCCACCGACGGGTAACGTAGTTAGGGAATCCATTAGAACTATAAAATTTACTAACAACGAGGCCGAGTATGAGGCCATGATTGCAGGTCTCAAACTAGCTGAAAGCCTGGGGGGCGAGGTCATCAAAGCTAAGTGCGATTCCCTCCTTGTGGTAAATCAAGTCAATGGGACGTTCGATATCAGAGAGGAACGAATGCAAAGATACCTGGATAAACTACAGGTAATGCTACATTGGTTCAAGGAATGAACTTTGCAACATGTACCTCGAGATCAAAACAGTGAAGACGATGCTCTTGCTAACTTGGGATCGTTGGTGGATGATGATGAATTCAACTCAGGAACGATCGTGCAACTCATGAAATCGGTAGTGGAGGAAGGCCACGCCGATATAAACTCGACAAGCTTAAACTGGGACTGGAGAAACAAGTATATAAATTACCTCAAGACCGGGAAGCTGCCCTGAGATCCTAAAGAATCAAGGGCTCTACGCACAAAGACAGCTGGGTTCAGCCTGTCCGAAGACAACACCCTATTCAGGAGAACGTCTGATGGCTCACTCGCCATATGTCTGGGATCGGGTGATACCGAATATGTTTTGAGGGAAATTCACGAAGACACCTGTGGGAGCCGCTTAGGTTTTGATCGTTAGTTCGTAAGGTAATCAGAGCCGGATACTACTGGATTAACATGGAAAAAGACACAAATGAGTTCATACAAAGATGTGACGGATGTCAAAGGCACACATTGATGATTCATCAGCCCGGGGAGCTACTATATTTGGTCTTGTCACCCTGGCCATTCATGAAATGGGGATGGACATCGTTGGTCCCCTGCCGTGGGCACCCGGTAAGGCTCAATTTATTTTAATGACTGACTATTTTTCTAAGTGGGTGGAAGCCCAAGCGTTTGAAAAAGTTAGGGAGAAAGAAGTTATTGATTTCATATGGGACCACATAGTATGCCGATTCGGAATGTCGGTCGGGATCGTGTGCGAGAATGGGAAGTAGTTCATTGGCAGTAAGGTGAGTAAATTTTTCGAAGACCATAAGATCAAAAGAATCCTATTAACACCCTATCACCCCAGTGAGAACGGGCAGGCAGAGTTTACAAACAAAACCATACTCCAAAATCTCAAGAAGAAATTGACTGACACCAAGGGAAAATGGAAGGAAGTTTTGCCCGAAGTCCTATGGGCGTACCGTACAAACTCAAAGTCTAGTACCAGGGCCACCCCATTCTCATTGGTCTATGGTGTTGAAGCGCTACTACCGGTCGAAGTTAAAGAACTGAGTCTCATATTCCGATATGTGACTGAAGAGTGAAACAACGAGATCATGAGCACGAGCCTAGAACTGTTGGATGAGAAGCACGAGGCTTCCCTCATTCGGTTAGCCGTCAAAAAGAAATGGATCGAAAGGTATTACAATCGGAGAGCCAACCTCCGACACTTCAATATCGGGGACTTGGTGTTACGAAATATGACGTTGAACACCCGGAACCCGAATGAAGGGAAATTGGGGCCGAATTGGGAAGGTTGATCGAGGCCAACCCTGCACTACTATTGAGTAGCGAGAGAGGTCAAAGTAGCTTTTACCCGATTAAGGTCGGGATCAATTTTCATATGGAGCTAGAAGTTGGAGTCGGGTGTATATCTAAAGTGGAGTTGTGTATTTGCTCTTAATTGCACTTCTAAACATTTTTGAGTTTTGATTTACTTCTAATTTTATAAAACTACAATGCTCAACTGAACTAATATAAGCTAAGGTTAAACTATTGTGAGTTGTTCAAATGATTAAAAGACACTAGGGTAGTGACTTTCGCCTAGGTGGTCAATTGACGGATACTTTGGTCTAAAGTTAGATTGTCACATTTGGGGAGTATGATATAATCATTGCACGATTCTACTCACTCTACACCTCTCGGTAGTTTGAGTGATTTTGCCCGAATTGACTTTCTCAAGACAAATTGGGTATGCAAATTTGCACAAGCAATCAAGGTTCAAGTCGGGTATTACTATCTCTAGTTTAACACTTTAATTGGGGCTATCAATCTCTTGAGTACGCCCCAATTCCTAGTTGGACCAATTTCAGAGACTTGGGCTCTCTTTCTCAAGAAGAGTCAAAGTCAACTAAACACAAACTAGTGTTTGCAACCACTAATTCAGCAATTAAACATGAAATTAGTCCAAATATCAAACACCCATAGACAATCAAGCATCAAAACACAAGACCCATCAATTACCCATACTAGGGTTGAGCAACAACCCTAGCTTATGGGTCTAGCTACTCATAATTAGAGAAGAAAACAAAGAAATAGATGAAGAAAAACTCATATTAATTAATTGCTAAATTAAACTTGAAGATTCAATGTTGAAATAAAGCTAAAATTACTCAAAACAGCTAAAAATATTAAAGTCACGACCGCAGCCTTCAGTACAAATCATCTAGTTACCTAAAAATGGGAAAAGAAGCTATTTATGCTAAGCTAAAAAATCTAAACAAAAATACCCCTGCGGGGCTAGTGCGGACCGCACAAAATCACATGCGGCCGCACTAAGGCTCTTGACTTGAATAAACAGCTCTCTGAACTTGGGCAATGCGGACCACATGAAATCGAGTGCGGCCGCAGTGGCTTCTAGTGCGGTCCGCATAAAATAGAGCACGGGCCGCATTAGGCTTCAATCTCCAAACTGGCACTTCTCTGAACCTTGACTCTGCGGACCGCACTAAATCGAGTGCGGCCGCAGTGAATCCAATGCGGACCGCAATAAATCCCATGCAGCCACATTGCCTTCTTGCCTGAATAGCAGCCTCTCTAAGCTTCACTTGTGCCGACCACACAGAATGGTGTGCGGCCGCACTGGCCCTGTTTGTCCGAGTTTTGTCTTGTCTTTGTACTTGTGCAAGTTTCACTCCTTTTTGAGCTGATCTTTGACATCTTGTCACCTTGTTGATCAAACCTGCAATCAAGCACAACTTGTGAGCCTTTGGGACTATTTTGTACACATTTCTAATCAAAACTTAAGCATGAAGGAGTATAAAATGTATCAAAATTCCTAGTTATTAACTCCCTCAAACTTAAGCTTTTGATTGTCCTCAAGCAAACAAAATAAGAACCACCCCTTAAGAGAAAATCTAAGAAAATTCAGTTGTCCTAAAGTGACCTCATCTAGCATCAATCGGGGCTAACAATTGCCCTCAATACAAATGAATCATTAACAACATTTACTCTTTTAAACACCATGGATTAAGTGCGACACAAGAGCATCAAGAGTTGACTCAACACATCAAAGAACTCTTTCTGTTACTTTGTTCATTGTGGAACCCAAACTCACAAATCCTCAGCTCTCCCTAAGCAAATCTCACGTTTAGAATAGTAGCACTCAGAATGAGGTTAATGGAAAAACACTCATCTCTCTCAAGGAAAAGTCACAAGTCTGGCTCTAAGTACCATATGCTTGCCCCTTATGTGAGTCACCACTAATGTAAGTTTCATTCAACTCAAGATCATATAGGGCTTTTGTGGAGACATACTAAAGGCTTTTGGTTTAGGGTAGGTAATGTTTGGTCTAAGTAGGTTCCATCTTCCCTTAAGCACTTCTTTTGTTTCATTTTGGCACAAATTCATTTGACTTTTTGAGTCTTTTCACTTCTTTCTAAGGGGTTAGAGAGACACACTGTCACTCTTTCTTATACATTTCAAATATTTTCTCCTTTCTCAACTTTCCACACCTTTCATTCTTTGCTTTTCTTGAATGCCTTTTTATTCAATTCTACATTGACCATTCTTTTTGTCTTTTTGCTTTTCTTTCTTTTTCATTGCCTTTCCTTTTCTTCATTTTGTACCTTTTCACCACTTTGTTTCCATCCTCGTCTCTCCCCCCAAACTTATACTTTTTCCATGTGCTAAGGAAAGATCGGGTGCCAAGAGAACGTATCTTTTAGAACGGGTAAAGGCTTGTATCATGGTTCTTGAAGGAAAAAGGTCTAAGGCTCAAATGGGTTGACTTAGGGATCTTATCATCGGTAGGCTAAGGAAGTGTTCAAGCTATCATTTGGGTCAAGGAGAGCCTATAATTATGTCTCAAGTCAAAATTCACTTAGGATTTCGCCTCAACAAACTTTCAGGGAAAGTTCTAGACCAATGGCTCGGGACTTGGACTTGCAATGCAATTTCTCACCACACAAGCTATGGGATCATTAAAGACATAGAATCGGGGGCCCACAACGACCTTAGATAAGATTTGAGCACACAACGGTCCCGAAAAACCACTTGATGATTATCGGTCAACACAAGAGTCTCAAGGTCATGACTTTCACCATCCTAAACACAACAATTTATTTTTGACCATAAGATCAAAGGCAAATGTGCTAGGCCTAAGTGAAGCTTTACTTGAGGCACCCTTAACCACTAACTACTAAAAGCAAAAAGAAAAAATAAACTCAAACCCTTAAGAAGGTTGTCACGCCATCCATCATTGGAAAGAGCCACCCGTTCACACAAACTCAACATTTAGAAAGAACCATGGCATTAAGAAAACAAAAGGCTTATTGCAAACGTTCAAAACAAGAAGCTATGAACATAAATAAGAAGCTACGGAAAAGAAAAATGCGGAAAGTAAAATGAATATTTACAAGAGGGGATTTAATTGAATATACAATAGAGGGGATGAATATATACAATGTAACATAAACTTTATATACAGACCCGAAGTAAAAAGTACGAAAAATGTAAAGAAGTGCTAAAATTATATACATATCAAAGATGAAAAATAAGGAAAGCATAAAAACTATCAAATATATACAATCATCCAACAAATCGATGTAGGGCCTACCCCCTCAAATGAAAGCTGGCATTGTCCTCAATGCCAACTAAACCAAATAAACACCAAAAATAAAAGGGAAAAGGATATAGAGACTCCTTATGGCCCGTCTTTCTACATGGGATCCTGAGTGGTCCCTGTGTCCTCAATATGCTTGGGAACCTCATATTGATTCCCTATAGCCTGCTGCTCTACTGCTGGGACCTAGGCCTAGACCTGGACAGGCTCTTGGGCTGCATCCTGTGTCTGACTGGAGGAGGTCTTCGGTGGGTCTACCAACTGGATGACTGCATCATCTTCTAAGGGAATCATCTTTTTCCTCTTGGGAGGCCTCTGGGACTGCTCTAGCTGGGGATGAGCTGCTGGCATAGGGTCCTGTAGCAATAAATCCAAAGGCAGATGATCTGCCTTCAACCTGTCAACCTCAACCCTCAACTCCTTCACAGACTCCTTTGAAGCTCGAGTCTTTCTCATCTTCTTGGCCTCCCTAGCAAGCTCCTTGAGAGCTTTTCCATGAAAACCCACAGCCACTATAAGCACTTTCTGAATGTCTAGGATCTTCTTCTGGTTGTCCAAGATATCCTTCAGGGCATCCTCAATAGACTGTGAGACCTACGAAGGCGGAGGTGAGCTGCCACTGTAGATATAAGGACAGACAACTTAGAGGAAGCTATCTGCATTCAGTTGTTAATGCTGAGAAGGGCTTAGCTCAGACGGTGGGCAGTCACTGGGTGGGCCGGGGTGGAGGGTATGTCTGGTGCTACTGAAGTGGATGGACCAGAGGGCATATCCACTAAGGTGGACGAAGTCTCAGTAGGAGCTACTACCGCTAATTGCTCTTCAGACTGTCCAGTTACAGCAGTGGTTGTTCCCTTGTAGTTCTTGCTTTTAAGGTTGTCATCACCCTGTATGTTGTACCATAAGAACAGGGCCTTTGCTTTCACTTTGATATAAAATGGCCGCTTTTCTACCTTTAGGTCCGTGAAGTACATGGTTAAGAAGCTGGGAAAGGGGTAGTTTCTGTCACCTTCACTGCCTACCTGTATAATCACCTGAGACATCACCTTCCCGACGTTAATCGGGTACCCCGCCATGATTGATGCTACCAATACTGCTCGGTGAAGAGGAAGTGAGTTCTGCACACGAATGTTTCCCACCCCTTGGCCTCGAAATTCAAACTTCTCCTCAAAATTTTCACTCCCGCATTCAACCAATCGGGGGTGGTACCTTGGATTGCCAAATACTGTGCCAACCAAGGACGGATCTCCTCACCTAATTCCATCTTTGCCAAATACAGTGACTCATCCTCCTTATCGAAGCCCAAGTAGTCATTTATTGTTTTCCCATCAAACAACACTTTCAAATTGTGCACCTTGGTCACTTTGGTGCCCTTCTTCATGTGGGCAACATTGGAGTAAAATTCCTTGACCAGGTGCTCATTTGCATCCTCAGAGTTGTTTAAAATATACTCCCAGTCCACTCTTTCTCTAAACTGTCTCCTCACATTAGGGTTGTGAGGCATGAGGTCTCTATCAACAAAACTCCTCTCCGGAATCAATTTCCTCACAGGCCACCATTCTCTGAATTTATGGTAGGCTACCTCACTCACAAATCGGTCTTGTCACACCTCCGGTTTTCTAGTTCTAGCAATTTCTCCCACCTGAGGTTCACCCCCTTCTCCTACTACCTCTTCTTCTCCTACTGCCACATCTTCTCCTACTGCACCCTCTCCGGAAAATGAAGCTGTGGGAGAGGTGGAGTATTCATCCCCACTACCTTCAGTTGAGCCTTCAGACAACCCAGAAGATACATTTACTAACGCTTGGGCAGTGGGGGAAGGTGGAAGAGTGTCTTTTAGTATGTCTCTCTTCGGCCAGTCAGGGATGTACTCTGGTATTGAGTCTGAAGATATACTCCATGAGGGCTCATATTCACTCCCAGACTGGTCAATGGCCCTATCAGCAGCTTTAATGAGCTTCCTCATGTTTTTAATGTTTTACCGGGCTCGGGGAGTCAATCTTAGAATCTTCTGTTTCCCTCCTCGAGAGGATTCTCCTCTACCAGCTTGTTTAGAATCCTTGCCTCTTTGTTTCACCATTATCTGCAAACATCAGTCATTAAGCTTGTTAGTATCCAGAAAGACAGTGAGGTTCATAGTTGTAGGAAATAAAATGTTACAGACAGTATCAAATATTGCAGAGTGCGAACCGCACAAAATATAGTACGGCCACACAGAGGCCAATGCGAACCGCACAAAATGCGAATGCGGTCCACACAGAGGTGGGGTTCAGACTACCCACTCTTTAAACAATTTCCCTGTGGACCGCACAAAATGGTAATGCGGTCTGCATTGAGGCACCACGGACCGCACAAAATGTAACGTGGATGTGGTCCTCGAAGATCAAGTTTTAGTACTTTCAGCAATGCGGTCCGCACAAAATGTCATTGCGGACAACACAAGGGCACCGCGGATCGCACAATATCCACTGCGGTCCGCATTGAGTGCCCAGTTGCAGCACTAACTTAGGGTTCATGAATTTTTGACTTTAAGTCCAATTTTACACCTAAGAAAGGTCTCTATGTGTTTTCCCAGTGATTTTAACTACCTAATTATAACTTTAACAAGAAATTAACTACCCTAAACTATCAAATTAAAAGAAATACGGGAGGAAAAGAGAGAAGCTAAGAAAATAAAAATTAAAAGACAATAATCAAATCAAACAATCAAAAAGAAGTAAAAATTACCAAATGTAAGAGTTACGGATGATTAATCGAGGATATGCAAATGAATTTGTGCAAGACTAGTGATGAACAGTGATTTTTTAGGGTTCTGGGAGTTAAAAGATCGAAAAGTGTAAAAGGAGGGCCTCAGGCCCTATTTATAGAAAAGGACCTGGGGCCCAGCTTACCAACCCAATGCGGACCGCACAAAATGCAATGTGGTCCGCACAACATAGTGTAATGCAAAGTTTGAGAAGGCAACCACTGCCATCCGCACAATATGTAATGCGGCCGCAGTGGTTCACCACGGACCGCACAAAATGTAATGTGACCGCGGTGGAAAACTTCAGAGAGCTGGTATTTTCATCCTTCATCAATGCGGTCCGCACTGATTTTGTGCCCCCCGCATTGAGTTCTTTGCGGCCGCACATAATGTAGTGTGGTCCGCATTGAAAACTTCAGAGACTTCATAATTTGTCCACTATGTCCTGCACTGCATCAACACAAACCTGTAACATCTCACAACCAGTCAGTCCAAAAATAAATCATATCCTACAATGAAAAACAAATAAAAACAAGAAGAAAAACACATGGGTTTCCTCTCAAGAAGCTCCTGATTTAACGTCGCGGCGCGAAGCAGGTTACCATCAAATCATTTGAGATGAAGAAGTGCCACCACGTGGCTGTCATCAATTTTTCCCAAGTAGTGTTTGACCCTATGCCCATTCACTCTGAAAACTTCGCCATTTTTGTTCTTTAAATCAAGTGCACCAAATGGTGTCACACACACCATTTCAAAAGGTCCACTCCATTTTGACTTAAGCTTTCCCGAAAACAGACGTAACCGAGAATTGAACAAGAGAACCAAATTGCCCACTTTGAACTCCTTGCTACGAGTATATTTATCATGAAGGTACTTCATCTTGTCCTTGTACAAGGAAGAACTAGAGTAGGCATGGAATCAGAATTCATCATGTTCATTAAGCTGCTCCACACAAAGATTGGTTGCAACATCCCATTCAAGATTTAGCTTCCTCAAAGCCCACATGGCCTTGTGCTCTAACTCAACCGGTAGATGGCAAGCTTTCCCAAACACCAACCGATACGGAGACATACCAATCGGAGTCTTGTAAGCAGTCCTATAAGCTCATGGAGCGTCACCCAACTTCTTTGACCAATCAGTCCTATTTGCATTGACCGTCTTTGACAATATGCTTTTGATTTCCCTGTTGGAGACTTCAACTTGACCACTTGCTTGAGGATGATAGGGAGTAGAAACTTTGTGATTGACACCATACTTTGCAAGCAAAGTGTCAAAATCTCTATTGCAAAAATGAGACCCTCATCACTTATGATTGCACGAGGAGTACCAAATCTTGTAAAAATACTCTTCTTGAGAAATGCAACAACAATCCGGGCCTGATTGTTGGGCAAAGCCACGGCTTCAACCCACTTTAAAACATAGTACACCGCCACAAGAATGTATGTGTTCCCATATGAGCTAACAAACGGGCCCAAAAAATCAATGCCCCATACATCAAAAATATCAACCTCGAGGATGGTATTGAGAGGCATCTCATCTTTCTTCAAAATTCTGCCCGCTCTTTGACATTCGTCACACCTCTTCACAAGTTCACTTGCATCTTTGTACAAAGTTGGCTAATAAAACCTACAACTAAGAACTTTGGAAGTCGTCCTCGCCCCGCCATGATGGCCACCATAGGGAGAGGAATGACAAGCCTCCAAGATACTCAATAGCTCTTTCTCCGGGACACACCTTCGGATCACACCATCCGTTCAAATCTTGAACAAGTACGACTTATCCCAATAGAAATCCAAACTATCCCGCTTGAGCTTCTTCCTTTGTTTAGAAGAGAGCTCATACGGGATTATACCAGTCACAAGGAAATTAGCAACATCTGCAAACTATGGCATACCATTCATCGACACCGAAAGGAGTTATTTGTCGGAAAATAAATCATTGATCTCTAGGCCATCACGAGGCCTCCCCTCCTCCTCCAAGCGGGACAAGTGGTCCGCCATTTGGTTCTCACTACCCTTTCGGCCCACAATCTCCAAATCTAACTCTTGAAGTAACAAGACCTATCGCATCAGTCTAGCTTTGGAATCCTTCTTCATCATCAAGTATCGGAGTGCGACATGGTCAGTATGAATAATAACCTTAGTACCCATGATATACGGCCGAAATTTTTCCATTGCGAACATAATAGCCAAAAGTTCTTTCTCGGTCACCGTATAGTTTAGTTGAGCATCATTCATTATCTTGCTCGCATAATACACCGGATGAAACATTTTGTTCACTCTTTGACCCAAAACTGCCCCAACCACAACATCACTTGCATCACACATGAGCTCAAAGGGTAAGCTCCAATTAGGTGCGGTAATGATAGGAGTGGCGGTCAACTTATGCTTGAGAAGCTCAAAGGCTTGCATACATTTTTCATCAAACACGAACTTGGAATCTTTTTCTAACAACTTGCACAGGGGATTCACCGCCTTCGAAAATTCATTATAAATCTCCGGTAGAACCCCGCATGCCCAAGAAAATTTCAAACTCCCTTAACAGATGTAGGGGAGGGAGCCTTGAAATCACATCAATTTTTGCTTTGTCTACCTCAATACCATGCTTTGAAATTTTATGCCCAAGAACTATTCCCTCTTCCACCATAAAGTGACATTTCTCCCAATTGAGAACAAGATTGGTTTCTTCATAACGTGCCAAAACTCTATCAAGATTCTTCAAGCATTCATCAAATAAGTCTCCCAAAACACTAAAATCATCCATGAACACCTCCAAAATGTCTTCCACCATATCGGTAAAAATGACCATCATACACCGTTGAAATGTAGCTTGTGCATTACACAACCCAAAAGGCATCCTAGAAAAGGCAAAGGTGCCATATAGACAAGTGAATGTGGTATTCTCCTGATCTTCTGGAGCAATCAAGATTTGGTTGTACCTAGAATACCCATCCAAAAAATAGTAGAAGGCACGTCCACCAAGTTGGTCTAACATCTGATCAAGGAAAGTGATCCTTGTGGGTCACTTTATTCAACTTGCGATAGTCCATGCATACCCTCCAACCGGTGACGGTTCTGGTAGGAATCAACTCATTTTGTGAATTTGCAACCACGTTCATGCCACCCTTCTTCGGTACACACTGCACCAGTAAAGTCCAAGAGCTATCAGATATGGGGTACACAACCCTGGCATCCAACTACTTGATCACCTCCTTTTTCACAACCTCTTGCATTGCCTCGTTCAACCTCCTTTAATGCTCCAAGGAGGGTTTTGCATCATCTTCCAGAATAATTTTGAGCATACAGAATGCGGGGCTTATCCCTCGAATATCAGCTAAAGTCCATCCAATTTCTTTTTTCCGCTTTTGAAGCACCGCCAATATGGCATCAACCTGCATGTTAGTAAGACAAGAGGAAAGAATAACTGGCAAAGTAGAATTTGAACCTAAGAACTCATACCTGAGGTCTGGAGGCAGCGGTTTCAACTCCAACACTGGAGGCTCCTCAATTGAAGGTTTTGTTGGTGGAGTTTTCCTATTTTCGAGATCCAAAGATAGTTTCCTAGGCTCATAAGAATAAGAGCTCATCCCATGTAAAGCATTCACGCACTCCACTCGGCCCTCATCATCGTTAACATCAAGATTCAACAATACGGACTCTAATGGGTCCTCCACATTGGTCATTGCACTGGTGTCATCAACTATCACTGTTGTGACAAGGTCCACAAAAGAGCACACCTCGGTACTATTGGGCTGCTTCATTGATTTGCACACATGAGAGACCACATTTTCACTACCCACTCTGAAAGTGAGTTCCCCTGCTTCCACATCAACTAAGGCCTTCCCCATAGCAAGGAAAGGTCTCCCTAATATGATAGGAACTTCATAATCCACCTCGTAGTCCAAGATCACAAAGTCAGCTGGCAAGATAAATTTGTCCACCCAGACAAGCACATCATCAATAATACCCAATGGTCTCTTCATCGTTCTATCTGCCATTTGTAATCTCATAGAAGTCGGCCTCGGTTTCTTACTTCGACGTTTTCAATTTCCCATAGAATCTCCGGAGCTTTCCCAATACCCAAAGTTTTGAAAACTTAGTAGGGCATCAAATTGATACTAGCCCCCAAATCACATAAACCATTAGCAAAATCCGCACTCCTAAGGTGCAAGGAATAGTGAAAGCACCGGGATCTTCAAGTTTCGGGGCCAATGAATGCACTATTGCACTAACTTGGTGAGTTATCTTTATAGTTTCACAATCCATAGACCGCTTCATTGTCACCAAGTCCTTCATGAATTTAGCATAGCCCGGCATTTGTTCAAGAGCCTCCACCAAAGACACATTAATGGATAAGCTCTTCATCATATCAATGAACTTTTTAAACTGATTCTCATTTTTCTGCTTCGCGAGCCTTTGAGGATAAGCTGGAGGTGGCCTTAGCAAAGGAGCCTTGGCTTTAGGCACAACCGGCTCCAGCATGTCTATTATGTGTTCCCTAGACGGGTTCACTTCATTTTGAGTTTCCACCTCAGTATCTAGAATATCAATCTTCATTTCTTTATTCACATTGTCATCAAGCACATTTTCAACCACCAAAGGAACTTTATTTTCTTGCAACTCAACATCATCACTCAAAATTTACTTTTGTTTGGAGGTATTCACATCATCACCTCGTCCACACCTTGTAGTTACTGCCATAACATGGTTTTTCCCACCCTTTGGATTCACTACCGTATCACTTGGTAAAGCACCCTTAGGGCGAGTGTTCAAGGACTATGAGATTTGGCCCAATTGAACCTCCAAATTCCGAATTGAGGTATTGTGGGAAGACAACTGAGCATCGGAATCCGCACTCTTTTTTATCATCTGTTTGAACATTATTTCAATTCTTCCTATATCATTACTAGAAGAACAGGGACCCTAAGATGGAAAAAAGGGTGGATTGTTCGGTAGTTGGTACATTGTGGGCCTTTGAAAGCCTTGCCCCCGATTTCCTTGGTTTCCCTTATTCCATCCACCTTGATTGTTGTTGCCATCCCAATTGTTATTACCATTCCAATTTCCTTGATTGTTTTGATTGTTGTCTGGTTGCCCTAGTTGGAGTTTTGGTTGTTATTCCCCCAATTACCATTGCCTTATTGTTGTTGATTGCCCCAATTACCTTGGGGTCTCCATTATTGTTGGTTGGAAGAACTGCCCCTTTGGCCTTGATAATTATTCACGTACTGCACCTCTTCACTCAGTCCATCAAAACCATCATCTTGAAATCCACCATAATCATTGTCAAATTGCTCCGAATTCTTGGTTCTGTTGACCTCTTTGTCTTCTTTTGTTGGCAAGCATGTTAACACCCTCCATGGCATTCACTTGGTGAGGATTTTGAACTTGTTGCAATTGTGCCTTTGCTAGTTGGTTCATGGTAGTTGTCAACTCAGCTATAGCCTACCCGTGATCATGTAACTCATTGTGCAAATGAGTGATCATGTGGTCACCCTGGGGCAAGTTGGCTCTACTTTGCCATGCTGAAGAAGTGTTAGCCATCTCGTCAAGAATGTCACAAGCCTCATCATAAGACATCTTCATAAAGTTGCCCCCAGCAAGTTGGTTCACTATGCATTGGTTTGTGGTGTTAATACCCGATAGAAAGTTTGTTGGATCACCGCCTCGGTCATATCATTGTTGGGGCATTCCTTCACTATTGTTCTATAATGCTCCCAAATCTCATGTAAAGGTTCCGTGGGCTCTTGCTTGAAGGCCAATATCTCATCTCTCAATGCAGGCATATACCCTGGTGAAATAAATTTTGCAATGAACTTATCTGCTAACTCATACCAAGTAATGATGGAATCGTTGGGAAGTCTCTCGAGTCAATGCTTCACTATTGTTGGGGCATTCCTTCACTATTGTTCTATAATGCTCCCAAATCTCATGTAAAGGTTCCGTGGGCTCTTGCTTGAAGGCCAATATCTCATCTCTCAATGCAGGCATATACCCTGGTGAAATAAATTTTGCAATGAACTTATCTGCTAACTCATCCCAAGTAATGATGGAATCGTTGGGAAGTCTCTCGAGTCAATCCAATGCCTTCCCTCTAAGTGAAAATGGAAAGAGTCCCAACCAGAGAGCCTCGGACACATTAGTTTGCTTGCTCCCCCAACATGTATCCACGAACCCCTTGAGATGTTTGTAAGCATTTTGATTTGCAGCGCCCGTGAAATACCCACGCTGCTCTAGCAAAGTCAGCATCACATTGGTTATTTGAAAATTGCCCACCTAGATTCGGGGTGGGACAATAGCACTTGCATAGCCTTCGTTCGGAAGCACTCTAGGAGCCACTCTTGGAGGTGGTGGGGGAGGGTCTGGAATATTATCATTGTCCTGGCAGCCTCTCCTTTGTCTGTGAGGCACAACAGGGACCTTATCTTCAACATTATCATCTACTTCCTCCACCGACGGAAGATCTCTAAGAGGTACATTGTTTAAGTTCGCTGCCATTTTGTACCTGAAGTTGTGACACAAACAAATTAGTAACAAAGAAGGAAAGAAGAACAATACACAAATCTATCTAGATAGATAGCGAAAATCGTTAGCTCCCCGGCAACGACGCCAAAAAGTGATCGAGGCAAACCCTGCACTACTATTGAGTAGCGAGAGAGGTCGAAGCAGCTTTTACCCGATTAAGGTCGGGATCGATTTCCACAGGGAACTAGAAGTTGGAGTCGGGCGTCTATCTAAAGTGGAGTTGTGTATTTGCTCTTAATTGCACTTCTAAACATTTTTGAGTTTTGATTTACTTCTAATTTTATAAAACTACAATGCTCAACTGAACTAAAATAAGCTAAGGTTAAACTATTGCGAGTTGTTCAAATGACTAAAAGACACTAGGGTAGTGACTTTCGCCTAGGTGGTCAATTGACGGATACTTGGGTCTAAAGCTAGATTGTCACATTTGGGGAGTATGATATAACCATTGCACGATTCTACTCACTCAACACCTCTCGTTAGTTCGAGTAATTTTGCTCGAATTGACTTTCTCAAGAAAAATTGGGTATGCAAATTTGCACAAGTAATCAAGGTTCAAGTCAGGTATTACTATCTCTAGGTTTAACCCTTTAATTGGGGCTATCAATCTCTTGAGTACGCCCCAATTCCTAGTTGGACCAATTTCAGAGACTTAGGCTCTCTTTATCAAGAAGAGCCAAAGTCAACTAAATACAAACTAGTGTTTGCAACCACTAATTCAGCAATTCAACATGAAATTAGTCCAAATATCAAACACCCATAGACAATCAAGCATCAAAACACAAGACCCATCAATTACCCACACTAGGGTTGAGCCACAACCCTAGCTTATGGGTCTAGCTACTCATAATTAGAGAAGAAAACAAAGAAATAGATGAAGAAAACTCATATTAAATAATTGCTAAATTAAACTTGAAGATTCAATGTTGAAATAAAGCTAAAATTACTCAAAACAGCTAAAAATATCGAAGTCACGATCGCAGCCTTCAGTACAAACTATCTGATTACCTAAAAATGGGAAAAGAAACTATTTATACTAAGCTAAAAAATCTGGACAAAAATACCCCTACGGGGCTAGTGCGGACTGCACAAAATCACGTGCGGCCGCACTAAGGCTCTTGACTTGAATAAACGGCTCTCTGAAGTTGGGCAATGCTGACCGCACAAAATCGAGCGCGTCCATGGTGGCTTCTAGTGCGGTCCGCATGAAATAGAGCGCGGACTGCATTGGGCTTCAATCTCCAAATTGGAACTTCTCGGAACCTTGACTCTGCGGACCGCACTAAATCGAGTGTGGCCGCAGTGAATCCAATGCGGACAGCAATAAATCCCATGCGGCCGCATTGCCTTCTTTCCTGAATAGCAACCTCTCTGAACTTCACTTGTGCGGACCGCACAGAATGGTGTGCGGCCGCACTAGCCCTGTTATTCTAAGCTTTGTCTTGTCTTGGTACTTGTGCAAGTTTCACTCATTTTTTAGCTGACCTTTGACATCTTGTCACCTTTTTGATCAAACCTGCAATCAAGCACAACTTGTGAGCCTTTGGGACTATTTTGTACACATTTCTTATCAAATCTTAAGCATGAAGGAGTATAAAATGTATCAAAATCCCTAGTTATCAAAGGTCCATATAGAATTATCAAGATCACCGGCAAAAGATCATACAAACTCGAAGCGGTGAACGATGAGCGGTTACCGAACAACTAGAACGTAACCCACTTAAAACGATACTACTGCTAAGGTATGACCCATACATTACTTTTCTTTACATATATTACAAATTGGATTGACGTTTGTAGGTAAAGGACAAGGAATGATGCAACTCTTAGGCCTGAAAGCACGCGTTGCACTCCTTTTTCCTTAAATCGGTTTTGTCCCAAATGGTTTTTTTGGCAAGCTTTTTAATGAGGCAATAGTGGATCGTGCTAAAATTAGAATTGAAGATCGATTATGCACCGGAGTCGAGGATCACATCGACAGTATCCGAGCCCTCTTTATAATCGGCCTCGAATATTGGGGGCCACCACCCTCGGATAATGATTTTAGCAAGGAAGGAAACTTTGTGCCCTAGCAGCCTAGGCTCGGTGGATAAGATTTATTGTAAGGTCCAAACGGTCAAATGAATTGTGCCCACATAGACCACTTAAGCCATAACACGAAGCTTGTGCACATTTACATTCTTGTATGTTGCGCAGAGAAATGAAAGAAAGTTTTGTGAGCACGTGATTTTTGCCCTATATGAAACACTCCTACAAATTAAAGAAATAAAATTTTCTCAATTATTTGCAATTTTATAGATTTTTGTAGAAATTTGTGTTAATTGTTTGCATTCTTTGTGCACGTTTAATTTCCATTAAAAAATTGTGAAAAATGCCAAAATATCATGCAATGCATTTAGGTTTTATTTTTACATTTTTAGGATTAATTAGTTAATTAATTATTATATTAAAAATAAAAGTTACAAAAATGGCCCATTTTACATGTTTACCTTTTAATTGCTAGATTATTGATTTTCTGTTTGATTTAGGATTTAGGAATTTATAATTTTTAGGAAATTGGTTAGTTTTACAATCTAGATTAATTTAGGATCTTAATTTAGGTTTTTAATTAAAGAAGAAAAGAAAAACAAAAACAAAAAAAGGGAAAAGGAAATAAAAAGAGGGTTAATTGAAAAGGGTTTGTTTTAACTTTATTGGGCCAAAGTCCAAATATTTCTGCCTAAACCTGCCCCAAAATTCGAGCCCAATACCCAAATACCTGGTCCAGCCCTACTATAGCCAAAGTGACCCCGTTTCACCTTGGTCTCATCTCAGTCGTTGGATCCTAGTGATCCAACGGTCCACAACTAAGGACCTTCTAACTATAAAATTGTCCAAATGCCCCCCATACCCGTCGACCCCCTCCCCCAGTTCCCACTTCTGTCTCTCAAGCTCAAAAACCCTAGAGACCATCCACCTTGAAACCCACCCCCCACCGCCTCCGCAGTGGTTCGTTGACCGGAAATCGCCTCACGGCGGCGGACCACCTCCAAACACCACCAAAATCACACCCAAGAATCCCCATCTTCTTCTTTTTCCGAATCCCAAAACGGCTTCCCTGTAATCCCCATCGAGATCCACGAATTTCTGATCTGAATACCAAACCTGAGAACCCTAAAACGCCCAAATGGCTTCAAAACTTCACCAAACAACCACCACCTCCCCCTCACCCCATATCTCAACTCCGTTTCACCATAAAATCACCAAATCCTTTAAATTCCAGATCTGAGAAACCTCCAAAGCCCTCGATTTTGCCCTATTTGCCTCGCTAACATTTTTCAAGAGTTTGACCCAAAACTAACATTGGCCAATTGTTCTTGACAAGAACGACCGATTAATGCTGATTTTGGGTCATTTCCCAAACTCGCCGGAGTATGGTTCATTGGCAGTGACCGGCTAGGTGCTCCAAGTCACATTGGTACATTACAATAGAATAAGTAACTTCTTGTTCAGTACCTTTTCTTAGCCATTTCTTTTCTTTCCTTTGACTGCTTTCTTATTGTGGTTGATCTATTCGTAGTTGCATGATTTAGGGTTTTATTTTTTTTAGACTTTTTGATTAACTTTTGTGTCTTTTATCATCAATGCTAGTCAGTAGTTTAGGATTAATTCATGAATTTTCCATCAGGGTCATTAGATTTTCAATTTTTCGGCTAGGGTTTATTTTAATTGATTTAACTTGTGTTTAATCAAGTTTGTTTTGAAATCAGCATGTTAGTATCTCGTTGTGGTTTGATTCCCTATTAGATGGCAGTATTAATTGGTTCAAAAGGTCGAATCTCAGAAATTGGTTCATTCATTGGTTAATTCTTGTTAATGTCAGTTTCAAATGTTTAAGTGTTGTGTCATTTCTAATTTCATCTCAATGATAAACCTATTTAGGTTTTAGGGGATTTGTGCCATTTGATTTTTATTGTCGTTTGATTCTATTTTACAGTTGTTTGCCTTGGTTTGTAAATGTTTAAAACTCCTAGGGTGTTAATTGAATAGCTACAAACTTAAGGGTTTAAGCTGGAAATGAGATAGGGACTTTCAGATAATTCCTACACTTAAGCTTCTAGAGGAGGGGGCAGCTGTCCCTATTTGGTCGGCACAAAAATGCTGAGCCAATAAGGGATAGCCAGTTGTCCAGGTGGTTAAAAAAGATGCACTTTGCAGGCTGAGAATATTTCCTGCATTGGTTTTGGGCACATGGCCTTAGAGGACTATAAGTAGTGTCTTTCCTTCACTCTCAAAAACAGACATGAAGCATCATTCTCTGCACCAAAAAATACTTAAAACACATCAGAATTTCAGAATAAAATGTTTTTCTTTTTGCATTGCTTGGCTGGTCTTTTTGGTTTTCTTTAGGAATTTTAAAAGGCTTCCGTGGATTTTTTGGGCTTCTAAGCTGAATTTGGCTGGTTGTTGAAGTTGTTTGGCTTGATTCTTCATCTTTGGTTCTGGCTGCTGTGTTGATTTATTGTTGCTGAGTTTTTCCTTCATACTATGTTTGCTATTTTTCTTGTTGTTACTCTTTCAAGGTACTCTTTATAGTTCATTTCTTGTGTTTTGGTTTTCTTTTATGAAATAGAATGATTTGTTTTTATGTGAATGTTGGTGAGTTAGTATAGATCTAATTCAAATTCTTTGTTCGAAAATCAGTATGACTCTTGGTATATGGGTTGATTAATCATTTGTGACTTCTTTTCTTCCCGCATGTTTAAGCTCAAAATTTGCTTTCAAGCTGTAGACTAGAATGTGAAGGGTCCAGCATGTTAAAGTAACCTATAAGGGTCCATGTGAGGGTTGAAACTTGCTCTCATTTTATTGTTTTGTTATTTAACATGGTAGACTAACTAATGTAATCTGTGAGATAGTATTAAAGGGATTTGGACATGTTTTGGTCAAGCTTTCCTTGTGTGATTGAAATAATGAGGGGTTATAACCGTACTAACTTTTGTTCTGTTTGCCTGCTACTATAATGAATCAAATGCAGATTTGCAAGTTAGCTCTATAGCTGCTCTTGCAAATACAAACACGTTTGGAATCACGAAATCCCTTTGGATGGAAGTTTGTTGCCTTAGTAAAATGATGGATCATCTTTATGAAGTTTTCTTTTATTAATGAATAGTTATATTATTTAGTTATTATGATTAGATTGTGTAAACTTGTTATTTCAGTTTATCTATTTGTATAGTTGATTTGGATACATTTAACTATTGATGGTTAATTATAAATTTTTTATTTATGTACTTGTTTTTAAATATATTCAGTAAGTCAGCATGTTTTATTAATGAATTGGGCCAAGGTGTGGGGCCTAAATGAATGGCCTGGTCAAAATCACTTCAGGCGTGGTTTTGGACCTTTGTTTCGAATGTTTGGCCTAATTTCGAGGCTCAAAAGCGTCCCGATGTGGTTTTTCTTTTTGTCTTAGGCACAATTTCAGGCCCAAGAGTCTTCTGCCCCCGCCCTTTTTCCTTTCACGTCGTATTCTTGTCAAAGGACTCGTAGTGTGGATGTTCATTGCACTACTGGGCCTATTATTGGTCCAATCTCATTATGGGCATATCTGGCTTTTCGTTCTGAGTGGGGGGGGGGCTCAACTTTGAGCCCAGCCCCAATGTATTCCCATTAAATCATCAGCTAGTTCGCAGCTGGTTCAATCTCCCTTAAGTGATCAAAAGGTCGTTAATTTATTTCAATGCATACTCGCAATTAGTGCTTTAGACTAAATTTTGAGTTAGATTAATCAAGGGCCTCACAATCCTTTAATTGAACATAGTTTTTTTATATTGAGGTGTGTCGTCCATAATTAAATCATCCATGGCCCTCACCAATATTGCAACCTAGATAATTTATGAATTTCGTAGTTTGCTTTAGGCGCGGTAAATTAAATAATTATCATGGCTACGGGTACGGTTCCCGTGACGTAGTTGTGATTTGTAATTATTAAAATCCGGGTGTACATTTCATGTGACCCGATACTAACCTCTAACAAGGTTAAATAGAACGTGTCGTGAATCACGGGAGCATTTCAAGTAGCGTGGCTTACGATGTGTTTTAAATAACCTTGAAATAATTCCTTAAATAAATAAAAGTGGTGAAAAAGTTAAAAATGCATAATAGGTTTAAAACGTGTAAAAAATTAGATTAGGCCAATAATAATAGTTGAGCGATCATGCTAAACCCACGGAACCCGGAAATTCCTAACACCTTCTCCCGGGTTAACAGAATTCCTTACACGGATTTCTGTGTTTCGCGGACTATAAAACATAGTCAAACTTTCCTCGATTCGGGATTCTAAACCGGTGACTTGGGACACCAAAAATTATCTCAAGTGGCAACTCTGATTTCTAAATAAAATAATCCCGTTTCGATGGTCACTTTGGAAAAAACACCCTTATACCCCGTCCGGGGTTGTAAAAAAGAAGGTGTGACAGCTCTGGCGACTTTGCTTGGGACAAGAACCCAGAACTTCTGGTTCAGGGTTCAGAATTCGAACTTAGAATAACTGTTATAGTTGGCTTTTATTTATTATCTTATTTTTATATGTTTGAGCCTAATGTGCTAATTGCCGATTTTTACCGCTTTGATATTGTTTGGACTATATATAAATTGTAACGAAACCCTCATCTCTCTGAGTCTTCTAAATCAACTGGGAAGGATGCACTTCGTGTAGCTTCTCTTCTGTAAGATTCATATCCCAAATTTAGAACGAGGTTCGGACAAGTTGCAAAGTCGGTGAAGCTTCTGTATTCCCAGTACGCTGCCCCCACTCCCCCGGCTCGAGCTGTCCGCTCCGGTAAGCCAGGTCTAGAAAAAATAAACCCAGGTTTTTAAACCTAGAATAACATAGCCTCATGCCATATCCCTAGTAGGAACGCTTATTTGCATCACGTGCATTTGCATTTGGGGACTCAACACAGGGGTTGGGTCCGTCTAGGACAGGTGTACCCGAAATCAAACGACAATCCTGATGAATTTTACTTGCTACTTGCATATTTATTTGACTCGGATTGCATGTTGACCGGCTTCTAGAATAGGGAAGAAAAATTGAGAAAAACCAAATTGAGGTGACAGAGAGGAAATTACCCGCCTGTGAAAAACTTGGTATCCAAAATATCCCGAAACTCTGCCAAAATTTTTGAAGAAAACAAAAAAGGGAAAAGCTATTTCAAAATATTTATGTTTTTCTGTTGCGTCAAAACTGACCGAACTACGCAAGTTTGATTCTCATCGGATGTGGGATACGTAGGCAACCCTCACTGGGTCCAACTCCATTTTGCAAAAATAACCCAAAAAATGAAGTGTTGTTATTCTGTCATAAATAAAATTAGGTAATGCCGTTCTTAAATAGCCAAAATGCCCCCAAAAGGGCGTCGGAAGGCTGCTTTTGCAAAAATATCCACCTAGGGTCCTTTTTCAAAAATTTTGGTCGATTAACAAACATAGCACTAAAATCTTCTTTCCTGAGGTACTGAAGGGTCGTATTTGCAAAGGTGTTTTGTTTTAAATTGCAATTTTCGAAAACTGATAATTTTCTCTTGAGTCAAAATAAATCATGATCTTTTAATCAATCACTTTAAATAAATGTGCTGGATGAGCACTATTGAAAATGAACCTTTCACAGCCCTCGAGGAAATCCTGTTAGAACTCCATATGTGGTGGAATGATCTAGGGAAAGTCAGCAAAGATACTGTGATAAAATCTTTGGGCGGTTTTATTGGTCTATTGAAGATTAAGTCGAGGTTGGATATAATTGAGGCTTTGATACCTTTTTGGGACCCGGCATAATGTGTTCCATTTTTCTGATTTTGAGCTAACCCCTACGCTTGAGAAAATAGCGGGCTATGCTGGTTTTAGTGGGAATCTCAAAAATCAATACCCAATGGCACCTAGAGTGGTGACTCCTCATAAGTTTCTAGATCTTCTAAGTATCAGCCGGGAAGTTAAAGACGGAAATTTAGTTGAGGGATTCTGCACATTCTACTTCTTGTACCGACTTTACGGGGATCCCCATAGTTTTGAGGCCCCAGATACCGGTCTAACCCATTCAGGGAACAAAGGTAAATGGGAAGCCCGGTGGGGACTGGCTTTTATAGTGGCATTCCTAGGCGTCTTAATTTGCCCAAGAAAGGATGGAAATATAGAGTTAGGGCTTGTGGGAATAACCAACTTCATGACTAAAAAGGCTAATGGCACCATTGTACCAATGATCCTAGTGGATATTTGTCGGGCTCTAACTGTTTGCTGAGAAGGGGGAAAGTCTTTTGAGGGATGCAACATACTTTTACAACTTTGGATGGAAGAACGCCTTTGCCACCGCCCGGGGTACATGAACTGTGGTATGACCGATCTTAAATGCATTGAAGAACATGAAAACTAGGTGGAGGGTCATGATTTTTTGGAAGGTATGGAGGCATGGTTCGCACATTTGAGCTCCCTGACCGCAAGCAAAATTGAGTGGACATTCGGGTGGCTCCCGGTCACTGAAGTCATTTACATGTCGGTCGAAGTGTGCTTTCTTCTATTAATGGGTCTCTGGAGAATTCAGCCCTATGCCCCACACAGGGTTCTACGCCAGCTGGGCAGGTACCAGACAATACCACATGATGAAGATTTGAGTCGACAAGTCATCGAACTAGGGCCAAAAGCTGTATTCCCAGAAGAAAAGGTGCGCCAAATATGGCATCAGTGTAGGTTCCTGGAGCCAAAGACTTAGGTAAGGGATCTGTCCAAAGGCGAGTTGGAGCCTAGTTACACAACTTGGTATAGTAAAAGGTCTCAAGTCCATCAAGAGCCCGAACGGCCCGCCAAAAGGCCCATGTTCAACAATTCACTGATGGGGCACATGAGCAATGAAATTGGTTGGAAAAAGAGACAAGCTATAGAGCCACAATAAGCAAATTGGAGGGGCAAATCAAAGATCTTAAATTTGACAAAAGCGTACAGGACGCTGTTGATGAAGGGGAGAAGAAGAAATTGGCCCAAAAAAACAAAGCCCTTCGAGCCTAGATCCAAAAAATGAAGATAGTTGCTGAGAATCAGGAAAGGAGCCGAAAGGATGAAAGAGTCATAAATGGTCTTAGGAGGAAAATATCTGAGTACGAGGATGATTTGGAAAAATCCGAGGGTAGTCTGGCGAGAGCTCGGGCACAATTAGCGAAGAACGCAGAGGGACGGGCAGAGTTTGTCCAGCAATTGAAAAGGAAATATGAGGGAGAAGCCACCAACTTGAAGAAAAAAACTAACTACCCTCGAGAATGAGATGGCCAAACAAACAAAGAGCTTCAAAGCAGAAAGAGAACATGATTATGCCCTGATGTTGCAGCTAGAAAAAGACCTGCAGCAACTTCAAGAGCAAAATCATACAACTGAACAAGTTTTGGGGTCCAGATCTCAGCAGATCAGACGGTTGCTACAAGAGAAGGGTATTATAAGGGAAAGGGTTAGTAGGATTGCGGACTACATTGTGATGAAGTGCAACGAATGTGAAGATATGACCAGGTCCATGTTCTTCGCTTCCATTATGATTTTTGCCCGACAGATCATGGATGACCTATTTCGCCTCCAAGAAGATATGGTACATAGGTCCGCGACGAGACCGACTGATGTCCCGCGGGCCCTGGAGCAGTAGTTGAGGCACTTATGTATTCTTGATTTTATTTGTTCGAGTTTGTATTGTCAGTTTCTCTTAGAGTTTATTAGTTCATTTTCGAGTCTATATTTTCAGTTTTCTTTTGGAGTCCACTTGTTGAGTCTGTCAGTTTTTATGTTTAAATCTATATGGGAAGTCGTTGTAATCAGGATGTTTTTTATTTATTTATTTTATGAAAATTTGAAAACCCAAAAAAATGTGTATCATTCTATTATTTCGCACTTGTCCCAGGAACTACGTAATGATCTAATTCATGCGGCGTCATGATACGTAGGCAATCCCTATAGGATTCGATCATAACCATAAAATGAAAAGGAAAAAGAGAAAAAAAAAAGAAAGAAAATTGAGTGGAAAGAAATAATGGCAAAACAAGAGGGAAACGAGTGCAAAATAAAAGGGAGGCAACAAAACAAGTGGAAAAGGGCAATAGTGATTAAAGAAGGTTTGGAGTGAAAAGAGAAAAGAGAGAGAAGAGAAAGCACAAAATGCGAAGAGTTAGTGAAAAGCCGAGATGAAACATGCAGCCGTTCAAATGAATGATAGAAGCTTTAACTGTCTAGGTGCATTGTATCCCAAATGTGCGGTTCCCTATCTATTAAATCTTTAACACTGACAAGTTCGCTGTTGTCATTGAGTATAGGAAGGTGGTTAGTTTGTGTAACATTCTGGCAACTCGCCGGTACAACACTAGGTCCAAAGACAAGTTGATCATGACTGGCCAAGAATTGGATGCAAGCATTATTGATCCACCGAGGGAGGTGGAGGAAACTGAATCGGGCCTGAAAGAGGAGTTACATAAGTTAAAACACCAGATGGCCGAAATGTACCAGGTGTGGATGAAAGGGCATCCCCCGCCATCATACCCTGCCAACCCTACTTTCCTCCTACCACTAGATCAATCCCAAGAACCTCCCACTGCTGATTCATCCCCACAACACGCCCCAGGCTTTACTCCTTACCACCACTATCCTGCCACCACTTCCCAAACCATACAAGCTCCACCAACCAAAACAACCCCATACCCTTCTCCACCTGCTACCCCTATTTTCGTAGCACCTCCACCAGCTACACTCCATCAATCTTCCTGTAAGCCATTATTCCAGACCCAAGATAATCAGTACTATCCCCCAGAGCCTACTTTCAAGGCCCCAGATCATTACTCATACACTCCTCATTTCGACCTCCCTGTTGAGACTGAGAAACCACCTAAAAACTCGGAACAAGAGGAGATGTTTAGGAAGCTGAGAAGCCTGGAACAATCACTCAGAAACATGCAAGGGTTGGGAGGTCAAGTGAGCGTAGCCTACAAAGATCTGTGTTTTTTCCCTGACGTACAGTTGCCCAAATTCGACCTGTATGACGGGCATGGAGATCCCATGGCCCACTTAAGGGGATTCTGCAGTAAAATGAGATGAGTCGGCGGGAAAGATGAGCTGTTAATGGCATACTTTAGCCAGAGTCTGAGTGGCGCGGCATTGGAGGGGTACACTCATCAGGATCACAGCAGATGGTATACCTGGGATGATTTGGCCCAAGCATTCGCTCGTCATTTCCAATACAACATCGAGATTGTTCCAGATCGTTTGTCTTTGACTATGATTGAGAAGAAGCCTAGTGAAAGTTTCAGGGAATACGGTTTTTGCTGGAGAGAATAGGCAGCAAGGGTTAACCCTCCAATGGAGGAGAATGAAATAGTGGAATACTTTCTTCAGGCCTTGGAGCCTACTTACTTTGGTCATCTAATCTAGGCCATAGGTAAGTCTTTCAATGAAGTAGTAAAAATGGGAGGGATGGTAGAGGAAGGGCTCAAGTCAAGCAAGATCATGAGCTACTCTGCTATTAAAGCAACTATGCAGGCAATCCAGAATGGCACCGAAGGCGTGCTTGGGAAAAAGAAAAAAGTGGATGTCGCTATGGTCGTTTCAGGATCATGGAACGAACCAGGGGATTCTTCTACCCACTACACCCAACCTCGACCCCAGCTTCAAGCCTATAATTCAACTCCATATAGTCAACCCCAGCACTACTTCCCACCACCAGAGCCTCAATACTCAGTCAGGCCACCCCAATATCATGTCCACCATGCACAGTCATATGCTCAACCCCCTCCTCACCTGCAATGGCGTGCACCAGCCCCACGAAATCATTACCCACCACCACAAACATACCGAAACTCCACTGGTCCAAATTTTCGAGCTAAGCCAGAATTCAGGAATGAAAGGTTACAGCGGAAGAAAACCTTCACCCCACTTGGGAAATCTTATACCAGCTTATTTCAAAGATTGAGGCAGTTGGATGTTCTGAGGCCAATTGAGTCAAAATTATCAAACCCCCCTCCAAAGAACCTAGATTATTCTCTCAAATGTACGTACTATTCTAATACTCCGGGTCACGACACAGAAAAGTGTTGGCACATGAAAAACGCCATCCAAGAGCTTATTGATACGAACCAGTTTGTGGTCCAGAGCCCAGAAGCACCAACATCATTTAGATCCCATTGTCGGCCCATGCTAAAACACATATGATTGAGATAGTGCACAAAGATGGGAAGCCCAAGAAGCCTTCACAATATGTCATAATGATTAGGTCTAGTGAAATTAAGTCGGTCAAGGACCCGATTGTCACAAAAGCAACCTGTTTGATAGTTGAAAGATCGGTGGACAAGTTGAGCATGCCAAATGATAAGCCAGTTGTGGTAGTTGAAAAGAGGTCCCCAAGTGATGTTGCAGCAAAGCAAGAAAATCCAAAGGTGATCGTGTCGGGAGTCGCAAGTAAACCAGTCATAATTGTGGAGGGTGCTCGCACGGACCCTATCATTATCAAACCTATGACCCAGCTGTCAGTAGCTGACACCAAGACTGTCCCATGGAACTATGAGCGAGTGATAGTGACCTATAAGGGGAAGAAAGTGAAAGAGGAAGTTAACGAGGCCTAGGGATTAACTCGTTTAGGGAGATGTTTTGCCCCGAAAGAGTTAAGAAAAGCTAAAACACTCAGAAACACTCCAGTTCTAGTAAAAAAACCAGTCACTAAAGAAGAAGCGGAGGAGTTTTTGAGAAAAATGAAGGTACAAGATTACTCCATCATAGAGTAGTTGAGAAAGACTCCTGCTCAGATTTCCATGTTATCATTGTTGATCCATTCAGATGAGCATCGCCGGGCCCTGATAAAGATTCTGAACGATGCTCATGTCCTAGACAAAATCACTGTGAACCATCTGGAGAATATCGCCAATAAGATATTTGAGTCTAACCGGATCACATTCTCTGATGATGATTTGCCTCTGGAGGGTACAGAACACAATTGAGCCCTCTATCTCATAGTGAAATGCGAAGAATCTGTGGTCACAACGGTGTTAGTGGACAATGGTTCTAGTGCAAACATATGCCCTCTCTCTACTCTGAACAAGTTAAAAGTTGATGATGAGAGGATTCACAAGAACAACATATGTGTCTGAGGTTTTGACAGAGGGGGAAAAGACTCTATTGGCGACGTCATGCTCGAGTTGACAATAGGACCAGTTGAATTCACTATGGAGTTCCAGGTACTGGATGTGGCTGTTTCTTACAATTTGCTGTTGGGTAGGCCTTGGATACATGTTGCCAAGGCAGTTCCGTCTTCTTTACACTAGATGGTGAAGCTCGAATGGGATAACAAGAAATCGTCATGCATGGCGATGAGAATTTATGTGCTTTAAATGATACCTCCGTCCCGTTTATTAAGGTTGAAGAGGATAAAGGGTCGCGGGTCTATCAAGTGTCTGAGACGGTGTTAGTTGAGAAGGTTCTGGAAGGGGAGTACATCCCGGGTCCAAAGTTAGCGTCTGCAATTGTCATGGTAGCAACCGAGATGTTGAAAAATGGTTTTATGTCGGGCAAGGGTCTGGGTGCATCTCTGCAAGGTATCATGCAGCTAGTGTCCTTGCGTGAAAATCTAGGCACATTTGGTCTGGGGTTCAAGCCTACAGGGGATGATGTAAAGAAGGCTCGAAAGCTGAAAAAGAAGGCATGATCGCTCCCTATGTCAGTCCCGCATCTCTCCAGGTCTTTCATCAAGGTAGGGGTTGTGAAGCGTCCAGTGACAACAGTTCCAAGACCTGTGGTTGATTTTGATGAGGAATTGGTTAAAAGGTTCTAGAGTCTGTTTGAAGAAGTAAATATGGTAGAAATCGGGGAAGTTTCCAGCAAGGCGGATGTGCAGATGGTTGGGCCAAAAGTGAAGATTAACAATTGGGATGCCACTTCTCTCCCTACCCGGAAGTAGTTTTGGTAGTTTGCTTTGTTTTTATTTCAGTTTATCTGGATTATTCCAGGGTTGTAATTCAGATTTTTTTTATTTTTCCATCTATTCTGATGTACACACCCTTCTATCCTTTATTTTAATGAAATGCAATTTCCCTTTTCCATTACTCCTGATAGTGTCATTTTCTATTCTTTCTTTGCACAGTTCTTTTTATGTTGGTTTCAATGACATGACATTCATGAGGAATCTTCAGCCAAGTATTAAAAGCCAATCTAACTCTGAAATAATAATCCAAGAAATAGAGTGTGATGATAAAATAGAATATGATAAAGAGGAAGCATTTGAGGAAATTAGTAAAGAGATAAGTCACTTTGAAGAGAAACCCGAGCCTAATTTGAATGAAACTGAAGCAATCAATTTAGAGGATCCAGATAACATCAGGGAAACCAAGATAAGTGTACACTTGGAACCACAAATCAGGGAAGAAATAATCAAAGCGTTGTTCGAATATAAAGACATTTTTGCATGGTCATACGACGACATGCCGGGTCTAAGTACTGACTTGGTGGTTCATAAATTGCCCACTGACCCGGTATTCCCTCCTATCAAGTAGAAGTTAAGAAAGTTCAAAACTGACATGAGTGTGAAAATCAAGGAGGATATCACAAAGCAGTTGAATGCAAAGGTCATTCGGGTCACGCGATACCCCACTTGGTTAGCTAATGTTGTGCCAGTGCCAAAGAAGGACGGCAAGACTAGGGTGTGCGTTGATTGCCGCAATCTCAACAAACCAAGCCTAAAGGATTTCCAAATATCCACATTTTGATTGACAACTGCGCTAAACATGAGAACGGTTCTTTTGTGGATTGCTATGCGGGATACCACCAGATTTTGATGGATGAGGAGGATGCAGAAAAGACAGCATTCATCACACCATGGGGAACTTATTGTTATCGGGTAATGCCATTTGGTTTGAAAAATGCTGGGGCAACTTACATGAGGGAAGTGACTACTGTGTTCCATGACATGATACACAAGGAGATTGAGTTTTATGTGGATGATGTGATCGTAAAGTCAAAGCAACAGGCCGACCATGTTGGAGATTTGAGGAAGTTTTTCTAGAGGCTCTGCGGGTACAATCTTAAGCTCAACCCTGCCAAGTGTGCATTCGGCATTCCATCTGGAAAACTGTTGGGATTCATAGTTAGTCGTCGAGGCATTGAATTGGACCCGTCAAAAATCAAAGTTATCCAAGAATTGCCATATCCAAGAATAAGACTGAGGTGATGAGTCTGCTCGGGCGTTTAAACTACATCAGCAGGTTTATTGCTCAACTCACAACAACTCGTGAGCCCATCTTTAAGTTGCTAAAAAAGAATGTTGCAGTCAAATAGACTGATGAGTGCCAGGAGGCATTTGATAAGATCAAGGGGTACTTGTCAAACCCACCCGTGTTGATCCCACCGAAACCCGGGAGGCCTTTAATCCTTTATTTGACAGTCTTGGACAATTTGTTTAGTTGTGTACTGGGTCATCATGACATCACCGACAGAAAGGAGCAAGCCATCTATTATCTCAGCAAGAAGTTCACCTCTTATGAAATTAAGTATACTCTCTTTGAAAGGACATGTTATGCCCTGACTTGGGTGGCACAAAAGTTAAAGCATTATCTGTCGTCATACACTACTTACCTCATTTCTCGTCTGGACCCTCTAAAATATATTTTTCAGAAGCCTATGCCCACAGGAAGACTTGCAAAGTGGCAGATTTTGCTCACAAAGTTTGACATTATCTATGTGACTCGGACCGCGATGAAAGCCCAAGCATTGGCCGATCATCTGGCCGAGAATCTGGTGGACGAAGAGTATGAACCATTGAGAACGTATTTTCCCGATGAAGAGGTGATGCATATTGACGGGTGGATCAGGTTGAAAAACTAGGTTGGAAATTTTTCTTTGATGGAGCCGCTAACAAGAAAGGTGTCGGAATAGGGGTCGTGCTTATTTCTGAAATAGGGCATCACTACCCTATTACGGCCCAGCTTCATTTCTATTATACCAACAACATGGCTGAGTATGAGGCATGAATTTTGGGATTGAGGTTAGTTGTAGATATGGGAGTTCAAGAAATCTTGGTCTTGGAAGACTCGGATCTTTTGGTGCACCAGATTCAAGGGGAATGGGAGACTCGGGATTTAAAGCTCATACTATATCGACAATGTTTGCATGATCTTTGTCAACGGTTTTGATCGATAGAATTCAGGCATATTCCAAGGATCCATAATGAGGTTGCAGATGCTTTGGCTACCTTGGCGCAATGTTGCACCATCCGGACAAAGCTTATGTCGACCCTTTGCATACTCAAGTTTGTGATCAGCATGCTTACTGTAACATGGTTGAGGAAGAACTTGATGGTGAACCATGGTTCCATGATATCAGGGAGATTAGGATGGGGGTATATCCGTTACAAGCCACAGGTGATCAAAAGAGAACAATTCGGCGTTTGGCTAGTGGATTTTGCTTGAGCGGGGGCATTTTGTACAAAAGAACTCCAGATCTTGGGCTATTGAGGTGCATATATGCTAAACAAGCCATGACTATCATGATGGAAGTGCATTCCGGGGTTTGCAGACCACATATGAGCGGGTATGTTCTGGCAAAGAAAATTCTTCGAGCAGAGAATTATTGGCTCACCATGGAGCGAGATTGCATTAGCATTGTGCGCAAGTGTCATCAATGCCAGGTGTATAGAGACTTGATTCATTCTCCGCCATATGAGTTGCATACAATGTCCGAACCATGGCCCTTTGTTGCTTGGGGCATGGATGTCATTGGACCAATTGATCACGCGGCATCAAACGAGCACAGGTTCATTCTGGTGGCCATCGATTATTTCACTAAGTGGGTTGAAGCTAAGACTTTCAAATCTGTGACCAAAAGGCAGTGGTCGATTTTGTTCATTCAAATATCATTTGTCGGTTCGGGATCCCAAAGGTAATCATCACAGACAATTGTGCTAATATTAACAGTCATTTGATGAAAGAAGTATGCCAACAGTTCAAGATTACGCATAGGAATTCCACTCCATATCGACCCCAAGGCGAAATGGAGTTGTCGAGGCGGCCAATAAGAACATAAAGAAGATACTTCAAAAAATGGTGCAAGGTTCCAGGCAATGGCATGAGAAGTTGCCTTTTGCTTTGCTAGGTTATCGCACTACTGTTCGCACTTCAGTAGGTGCAACTACTTATTTTCTAGTATATGGTACTGAAGTAGTGATACCCGCGAAAGTTGAAATTCCATCCCTTCGGATTGTTGCTGAAGCCTAAATTGAGGATGATGAGTGGGTGAAAACCCGTTTGGAGCAATTAAGTCTGATTGACGAGGAAAGACTAGCAGCAGTGTGTCATGGCCAGTTGTACCAAAAGAGAATGGCAAAAGCATACAACAAAAAGGTGCATCCTCGGAAATTTGAAGTGGGTCAGCAAGTATTGAAACGCATCCTTCCACATCAGGCTGAAGCGAAAGGAAAGTTCGCCCCAAATTGGCAGGGGTCGTTCGTGGTAACAAGAGTATTGTCCAATGGTGCTTTATATTTAACAGATATAGAAGGCAAACGTGTAGATATGGCTATCGATTCTGATGCAGTCAAAAGATATTATGTATGATTTCTTTGGTTTAAATTGTGTTGTTTGTACTTGGCATGTTTTGAAGATTGGAATGACGAAGGCATTTTATTCTGCTATCTAAATACTTTATCCTTTGTTACCCCTCTTGAGCCTTATATATTTTCTTTCGTACCCCTCCTTTAGAATTAGAAGCAAAGTTAGAAGTACAGATACAAAAAATATAAAAAGAGAAGAGAAAAAGAGAAAGAAAAGAATGGAAAAAGAGTAAAGAAAAAAAAGAAAAAAAAAAGAAGAAAAGAAAAGAAAAAGAGAGAAAGAAAAGAAAAAGAGAAAAGTAACAAAAACAAAGCAATTCCTATAACATGAACTACGTTCGATCTGATTCCTTTTAAGATACGTAGGCAGCCTCACGGTTTGGTCCCACCAAAATAAAAATTCAAAAGCCCCCAGCAAAAGAAACTGGGGCAGAAGTTATGGTTCTGCAAAAGATCTGATTCCAAAAGTTGTAGTTGTGGACCCATGCAAGTTGTTTTAATCCTTTATCATTTCTTTTTAACCCCGTCCAAAAGCCCACATTACGGTCCAAAAAAAGACCTTCCGACCAATATTTGAGAGTGCCAAGTCGAGCGAGGTAGAGGTATGATTCGCATCAGGGGCAACACTCTGTGCTGCACAAGGGAAAATGAATATATGAGAGAGTCCTATTGGTAAAAACCCTCAAGGGCACCCTAGGGCAACGGAAAGATGAGAGAAATCAAAATGAGAGAGTCTTATTGGTGAAAACCTTCACGGGCATCGTAAGGCGACACTGAGTTGATAGATGAACAAATGAGAGAGGTTTGTTGGTAAAAACCCCTCAGGGCACCGCAAGCCGAACAAGGTCAGTGACTTGGCGAAGAGATTGGGTTATGGAGATCCTGGGCATAAAGTAAGACAACTGAAAGGTGATTGGTTGAATAGGCTGAGCTTATTAATCCAAAATGCATGTCATGATCATTGGTGCCAGCTGCTTCACTCAGATAAGTCTTTTTTCCTTTTCTCCCTCAAACAATCATCCAGTTTTGGATTTTCTTCTTTATTCCTAACTCTCGAAGTCATTGCATTTCATTTCTTTTGAGTTTACTTCTCTAAGGTTTTTTCAATGTTAGCCTTGTTTAAGTAAGTGAGAAAGGATTTCAAAGCTTACTACCAACTTCTAGACTGCACAAAGCAAAGTGCAACCAAAACATACCAGAAATAGCATGAGGTAAAGTGGAAAATAAGGTGTTAGTGAAAGCTCCATTGGTCGAGTGGTTTGGGAATTTTGTGGAAGATATAGAGGTTCAGGTAGGAAGAATAGAAATGTAAAACAGCGGGTTGAGTGTAGAGCACTCGGGTCATTCAGGGTCCTGTGGTTGAAATTCAGTCAGAAAAGCAAACAATTCTTGGCCAGTTCAAGGCAGCCAGTCAGAACAATGCACGGCAATGAAAAGGCCACCTTCAGCAAGAATGCCGCAAACTAACAACCACATTTTTAAAACTGATAAAAAAATTGATTGAAACAGGGGCAGAAAATTTTGTTTATGGTGGAGAAACCCTCCGTGAGGAAAGCATGTACCGGACAGGTTCGACCGTAAATCTTCAGGACACTCCTAGATAATGGGATTTAGTTCAAAAAATTTTAGGGCCCTCCTAGATAATGGGATTTAATCTTATAAGTTCTCATGACCCTCTTGGATAATGGGACTTAGTTGAAATTCCAAGACCTTCATAGATAACAAGATTTAGCATAAGCTCTACCTTTAGGAAATATAAGTTGATTTTTAAAGCTTTCACTCTTAAGATGAGATTCAATTTGAAACTTTTAGGACCCTCCTAGATAATGGGATTTTAGTTTTAAATTCTTAGAAATTTTGGGTAACATGATTTGATTATCACTCACAGATGTGCCCAGATACCAAACTGGCAGAAAAGTTTCTTTGTTTGTCTGTTTTGTTATAATCAGGCACCCACCTGGAGAACAATGGAATATAATTCAAGTTTTTGGTAATTAGGCGCCCACCTGGAGAACAAGGGAATATAGTTCAAGTTTTGGAAATCAGGTGCCCACCTGGAGAACAAGGGAATACAGTTCAAGTTTCGAAAATCAGGCGCCCACCTGGAGAACAATGGAATACGATTCAAGTTTTGGCAATCAGGCACCCACCTGGAGAATAAAGGAATACAAATTCAAGTTTTGTCAATCAAGCACCCACCTGGAGAACAAGGGTTTCAAGCTTTGGCAATCAGGCGCCCACCTGGAGAACAAGGGAATATAGTTCAAGTTTCGGAAATCGGGCGCCCACCTAGAGAACAAGGGGATAAAGTTCAAGTTTCGGAAATTAGGCGCCCACTTAGAGAACAAGGGAATACAATTCAAGTTTCGGAAACCAGGCGCCCGCCTGGAGAACAAGGGAATACAATTCGAATTTTGGAAATCAGGCGCCCACCTGGAGAACAAGAGAATATAGTTCAGGTTTCGGAAATCAGGCGCCCACCTGGAGAACAAGGGAATACAATTCAAGTTTTGGTAATCAGGCGCTCACCTGGAGAACAAGGGAATACAGTTTCAAGTTTTGAAAATCAGGCACCCACCTGGAGAACAAGGAAATACAGTTCAAGTTTTGGTAATCAAGCGTCCACCTGGAGAACAAGGGAATACAGTTCAAGTTTTGGCAATCAGGCGCCCACTTGGAGAACAAGGGAATACAATTCAAGTTTTGGTAACCAGGTACCCACCTAGAGAACAAGAGAATGCGGTTCAAGTTTTGGTAATCAGGTGCCCACCTAGAGAACAAGGGAATGCAGTTTCAAGCTTTGGCAATCAGGCGCCCACCTGGAGAACAAGGGAATATAGTTCGAGTTTTGGTAATCAGGCGTCCACCTGGAGAACAAGGGAATACGATTCAAGTTTTGGCAATCAGGCTCCCACCTGGAGAATAAGGGAATACATATTCAAGTTTTGGCAATCCAGCGCTCACTTGGAGAACAAGGGAATACAGTTTAAGTTTTGGCAATCAGGCACCCACCTGGAGAGAAAGGGAACCAATTTCAAAATTTAATTCGCGTTAACAACAACAGAAATTCACCTCGAGAGTGCAGGTCGACAGTTCAAGATGCACAACAGAACTGTAGAAGCAGCCAGACCATGTTTGAAGATGGTAGATAGGATTCTTGTAATTCATAGATCATAGTTTAGCCTAATTTCTTTTTATTTTGTCTCGGTGTAATAAGGAGTTCAGCGAGCAATAGCAGCAGCAGCAGCAGTGAAATCACAGCTTCCTAGTAGTCCCAGCTACCAAAACTTCTCGAACTACACTGACCTAATTCCTTTACATCCAAGGATATGCAGGCAACCTCGGAAGCAAGGTTCGGTCAAATCTTTTAAAAATGCTTCCTACGGAGTATTCAAACGGGCAAAAATCGCTCGTATTCGCTCACTTTATCTTTGCCCGAAAACTCTTCGTGTTTTCCAGCAAAGAGGGGCAGCTGTGAACACGTAAATTTTGTACTATGTGAAATACTCCTACAAATTAAAGAAATAAAGTTTTCCCAATTATTTGAAATTTTATAGATTTTTGTAGAAATTTGTGTTAATTGCTTGCATTCTTTGTACACGTTTAATTTCAATTAGAAATCGTGAAAATGCCAAAATACCATGCGTTGCATTTAGGTTTTATTTTTATAATTTTAGGATTAATTAGTTAATTATTTGTTCCATTAAAAATAAAAATTACAAAAATGGCCTATTTTACATGTTTACCTTTTAATTGCTAAATTATTGATTTTCTGTTTGATTTAGGATTTAGGAATTTTATAATTTTTAGGAAATTGGTTAGTTTTACAATCTAGATTAATTTAGGATCTTAATTTAGGTTTTTAATTAAAGAAGAAAAGAAGAAAAGAAAAACAAAAACAAAAAAAAGGAAAAGGAAATAAAAAGAGGGTTAATTGAAAAGGTTTTTTTTTTAATTTTATTGGGCCAAAGCCCAAATCTTTCTGCCTAAACCTGCCCCAAAATCTGAGCCCAATACCCAAATACCCGGTCCAGCCCCACTATATCCAAAACGACCCCGTTTCGCCTTGGCCTCATCTCAGTCGATGGATCCTAGTGATCCAACGGTCCACAACTAAGGACCTTCTAACTATAAAACTGTCCAAATGCCGCCCCCCATACCCATCGAACATCCCCCCCCCAGTTCCCACTTCTGTCTCTCAAGCTCATAAACCCTAGAGACCAACTGCCTTGAAACCCCCCCCCCCCCACCTCCGCCTTTGTCCACCAACCGGAAATCGCCTCACGGCGACGAACCACCTCCAAACACCACCAAAACCACACCCTAGAATCCCCGTCTTCTTCTCTTTCCGAATCCCAAAATGCCTTCCCTGAAATCCCCATCGAGATCCTCGAATTTCATATCTGAATACCAAACCTGAGAACCCTAAAACGCCCAAATGGCTTCAAAATTTCACCAAACAACCACCACCTCCCCCTCACCCCATATCCCCACTCCGTTTCACCATAAAATCACCAAATCCTTTAAATTCTAGATCTGAGAAACCTCCAAAGCCCTCGATTTTGCCCTTTTTGCCTCGCCGATGGTTTTCAAGAGTTTGACCCAAAACTAACATTGGTTAATCGTTCTTGACAAGAACGACCGATTAATGCTGATTTTGGGTCATTTCCCAAACTCGCCGGAGTATGGTTCATTGGCAGTGACCGGCTAGGTGCTCCAAGTCACATTGGTTCATTACAATAGAATAAGTAACTTCTTGTCCAGTACCTTTTCTTAGCCATTTCTTTTCTTTCCTTTGACTGCTTTCTTATTGTGGTTGATCTATTCATAATTGCATGATTTAGGGTTTTATATTTTTTAGACTTGTTGATTAACTTTTGTGTCTTTTATCATCAATGCTAGTCAGTAGTTTAGGATTAATTCATGAATTTTCCATCAGGGTCATTAGATTTTCAATTTTTCGGCTAGGGTTTATTTCAATTGGTTTAACTTGTGTTTAATCAAGTTTGTTTTGAAATCAGCATGTTAGTATCTCATTGTGGTTTGATTCTCTATTAAATGGTAGTATTAATTGGTTCAAAAGGTCGAATCTCAGAAATTGGTTCATTCATTGGTTAATTCTTGTTAATATCAGTTTCAAATGTTTAAGTGTTGTGTCATTTCTGATTTCATCTCAATGATAAACCTATTTAGGTTTTAGGGGTTTGGTTCCATTTGATTTTTATTGTCATTTGGTTCTGTTTGAGAGTTATTTGCCTTGGTTTGTAAATGTTTAAAACTCTTAGGGTATTATTTGAATAGCTAAATACTTAAGGGTTTAAGCTGGAAATGAGATAGGGTCTTTCAGATAATTTCTACACTTAGAAGATTCTAGAGGAGGAGGCAGTTGTCCCTATTTGGTTACCACAATAATGCTGAGCCACAAAGGGACAGCCAGCTATCCAGGTGGTTAAAAAAGATGTCTTTTGCAGGCTGAGAATATTTCCTGGATTGGTTTTGGGCACATGGTCTTAGAGGCCTATAAGTAGTGCCTTTTCTTCACTCTCAAGAACAGACTTGAAGCATTATTCTTTGCACCAAAATATATTTAAAACACATCAGAATTTCAGAATAAAAGGTTTTTTTTCTACATTGCTTGGCTAGTCTTTCTGGTTTTCTTTGGGAATTTTAAAAGGCTTCCATGGATTTTTTGGGCTTCTAAGCTGAAATTTGGCTAGTTGTTGAAGTTGTTTGGCATGATTCTTCATCTTTGGTTCTGGTTGCTGTGTTGATTTATTGTTGCTGAGTTTTTCATTTATACTATGTTTGCTGTTTTTCCCGCTGTTACTCTTTCAAGGTACCGTTTCCAGTTCAATTCTCGTGTATTGGTTTTCTTTTATAAAATAGAATGATTTGTTTTTATGTGAATGTTGGTGAGTTAGTATAGATCTAATTCAAATTCTTTGTTCGAAAATCAGTATGACTCTTGGTATATGGGTTGATTAATCATTTGTGACTTCTTTTCTTCCCGCATGTTTAAGCTCAAAATTTGCTTTCAAGCTGTAGACTAGAATGTGAAGGGTCCAGCATGTTAAAGTAACCTATAAGGGTCCATGTGAGGGTTGAAACTTGCTCTCATTTTATTGTTTTGTTATTTAACATGGTAGACTAACTAATGTAATCTGTGAGATAGTATTAAAGGGATTTGGACATGTTTTGGTCAAGCTTTCCTTGTGTGATTGAAATAATGAGGGGTTATAACCGTACTAACTTTTGTTCTGTTTGCCTGCTACTATAATGAATCAAATGCAGATTTGCAAGTTAGCTCTATAGCTGCTCTTGCAAATACAAACACGTTTGGAATCACGAAATCCCTTTGGATGGAAGTTTGTTGCCTTAGTTAAAGGATAGATCATCTTTATGAAGTTTTCTTTTATTAATGAATAGTTAGATTATTTAGTTGTTATGATTAGATTGTGTAAACTTGTTATTTCAGTTTATCTATTTGTATAGTTGATTTGGATACATTTAGATATTGATGGTTAATTGTAAATTTTTACTTATGTACTTGTTTTTAAATATATTCAGTAAGGCAGCATGTTTTATTAATGAATTGGGCCAAGGTTTGGGGCCTAAATGAATGGCCTGGTCAATATTACTTCATGTGTGGTTTTGGACCTTTGTTTCGAATACTGGGCCCAATTTCGAGGCCCAAAAGCGTCCCGATGTGGTTTTCCTTTTTGTCTTGGGCACAATTCCAGTCCCAAGAGTCTTCTGCCCCCGCCCCTTTTCCTTTCACGTCTTATGCTTGACAAAGGGCTCGTAGTGTGGATGTTCATTGCACTACTGGGCCTATTATTGGTCCAATCTCATTATGGGCGTATTTGGCCTTTCGCTCTGAGTTGGGGGGGGGGTTAAACTTCAAGCCCAGCCCCAATGTATTCCCATTAAATCATCAGCTGGTCCGCAGCTGGTTCAATCTCCCTTAAGTGATCAAAAGGCATTAATTTATTTCAATGCATACTCACAATTAGTGCTTTAGACTAAATTTTGAGTTAGATTAATCAAGGGCCTCACAATCCTTTAATTGAACATAGTTTTTTTATATTGAGATGTGTCGTCCATAATTAACTCATCCATGGCCCTCACCAATATTGCAACCTAGATAATTTATGAATTTCGTAGTTTGTTTTAGGCGCGGTAATTTAAACAATTATCATGGCTACGGGTACGGCTCCCGTGATGTAGTTGTGATTTGTAATTATTAAAACCCGGGTGTATATTTCATGTGACCCGATTCTAACCTCTAACAAGGTTAAATAGAACGTGTCGTAAATCATGAGTGCATTTTATGTAGTGTGGCTTGCGATGTATTTTAAATAACCTTGAAATAATTCCTTAAATAAATAAAAGCTACGAAAAAGTTAAAAATGCACAATAGGTTTAAAACGTGTAAAAAACAGATAATTAGGCCAATAATAATAGTTGAGCGACCGTGCTAAAACCACGAAATCCAGGAATGCCTAACACCTTCTCTCGGGTTAACAGAATTCCTTACCTGGATTTCTGTATTTCGCGGACTGTAAAACAGAGTCAAACTTTCCTCGATTCGGGATTCTAAACCGGTAACTTGGGACACCATAAATTATCCCAAGTGGCAACTCTGATTTCTAAATAAAATAATCTCATTTTGATTGTCACTTAAATTGGAAAAAACTCCCTTATACCCCTTTCGGGGTGGTAAAAAAGAGGTGTGACAAGTTTTACCTTGCAGATACATATTGTGTCTCTTAAAAACTACTACAATTTTCTCCTTAAGGACATCAAGCCCAAGGGGCACCTCTATCTGAATCGAAGAGACCACCCCCACTCGGGGACTATCATCCAAGACAAACTCGGACGTCTTAGGTTGTCGAAGCCCGGGGGCACAAAAACTTATTAGGCAGTGCCCGAACTTTATAGGCTATAGCCACCCCCACTCGGGGACTGTCGTCTTGGGCAAGCCCGAATGGCCTAGGTATCGAAGCCCCGGGTAATAAGTCTATTGGACAATACCTGAACTTAAAAGGCTACAGCCATCCTAAAAATGACTCGGAAACATCCGAACCCGTAACCAAAACATAAGGCCTTCAAAAATCCCAAACTGGTTCAGAGTCTACCCTCGACAAAATTATAATCTAAAAAATTCTAAGTAAGCACTTCGGCGAAAGCTTCTGGTCATACCAAACCCCCCACGTGTCTTAAGTAAAAGTACATCGAGAACGATCCTTGTTCGAATCTCCGAACAAAACCTTATTATTACATGCTAAGGCATTCGAAACCTTTGCAATCATAAAGAAAAAAGCAAAAAAAAAAACAAACTTGAAAATCGTCGAAGGGAAAAAGGAAGAGACTTGTATGTATGTATGTGTATATATATATATATATATATATATATATATACATATATATACACACACACACACACAAAGGCCAAACGACAACAACAACAACAATGACCCAGTATAATCCCACAGGTGGGGTCTATAAAGCACCTAAGCCTGATCTTCGTCGGAGCCCGCCTCATCACTGGGACCATCGGGGTCTTCTTCCCACTGAAACCCTCGAAGCCTTCTTCGTCCTCGGTATATGCCAACTTCTTGGCCTCAGACTCGATCCTTTTATCATTTTCGATATCGGCTGATCGGTCAAAACCCCGTGCATGAACTTCCTCAAGAACCTCCCTTCAGGATTGCCACTTCACGTATCCGAAAATGTCTTTCAGACGGTCCTGGGCTGCCTCAGCATCAGCTTTGACTGGGCCACCATCTCCTTATCATCGCCCCTAGTTATTTCCACTACTGACTTGTATGCTTTAAGCTCCTTGGCAAGGGTATCCTGTTCAGCAACAGCCAAGCCTAGTTGAGACTTGAGGTCTTCGATTTTTTGGGACCGGGCCTCAGCTTTCTCCCTCATCGCTTGAAGTTGGTCCTCCGCTGAGGCCAGCTGCTCTCGGGCAGTCTCTTTTTGTGAAGCCAAATGATCCATCTTGCCTTTCCACTCTTTGGACTCGGCCTTGATTACGTCCATCTCGGCTCAGAGTTGGTCGATCCGGTCAAGCTTCTATTGGACCTGCGGGTTTTGACCGTTAGTCTCCATGTCTAGCTCGTCATCACTAACTTCAAAAATATTTACCTGTTCCACCAGGTTAGCATGTTCTTTTTGAGATGCGTCCAACTCGGCTTGAAGGTTCTTGACTTCTCCTTCATATTGCTTGCTGAAAAGCTTATACATGTCCCTCTTCTCAGCAAGATCTCTAACTTCGGCCTCGAGTTGGCTAAGCTCATCCCAAAACCGGAGAAAGGTTTCATGGTGAAGCACCATGGCCAGCAAAATGAGGAAAGGAAAAGGCATTAGAGTCCTCAAAAATTGAATCCGAAGATAAAAGAGTATGATAACACCTTACCCGATTCAGCGCCTGTTGTGTTTTGTTGAACAAGCATAACACATCCACCTCGTTCATTTTTTCCTGGTCTTCTTCGGTTACCATACACTGGAGGTAACTAGCTATCCGGCAGGGGAGAAAAGAACTTGGGCATCCTCCGAAACGGTGATAACAACTGATCGCTTCTAACTAGGATCCGTGCTCGGGAAGGAGAACCGATTAATCAGCATTAGGCTCAAGTTGGGTCCACCAACCTCCAAGGATGAACTCTTTCTCGGGACCTCTAAGTCACCCAACCCAGTGATGTCTTATAGGGCGCTTGAGTCCACACCGTCAAAAAAGCAGCGGAGAGGATCGTCTGCTTTGTGAACCCCTTCGTTGGCTCGCTCTTTCACCATTCGGGCCTCATTGAATATGGAATCAGTAAATGAATACGACCCGGTAATATCTATCACACAAAGTGCCTCCTTCGGGGCACTACCGGCATCCCGGGAATTCTCGGCCCCGGCCTCTTCATCAACCACCCTAACCTGAGGGAGATCGGCCTCATAGGTCTCTTATTCAATGGGCCCTACTCTTCGGAGGAATATGGATTGCGGACCACAAAAGTCTCTTCCTCCTCGGACTCATCCCTAAGCTGGTAGAGTAAGTTCGAATCTGGTGCTCGAGAGCTGGAGCTCTCCTTTGGCTTATGAGCCAATATTCTCTTTGGTTTTTTCTTCTCTAAGCTCGGGCAACCCAGAGCCTTTCTTTTCTTCTTCTTCTCTCATGTTGTATCCCCTAGCTATTCCGAAGCAGAAGAGTCAATGGAAAGTCCTCGCACCTAAGTGGAGGCTTATGCTCGACGGTCTAAGGCAAACCTGCAAAAAGAAAAAAAAAGGAAATAATAACATGATGCTAGAAGAAGAAGCCCAATACGAATTGATCGGGAAAAGAAATCTCACCATGGGAACGGGCCTCCTAACAGTCTTTTGAGAGTTTGTGTCACGGGCGCTCGGAATAGAGCATCTGTGACACAATACCCTTGACCCACTCCTTGAGTCGACGAGTAGCATTTGGAACTAGAGCAAGGGCTGCACCACAGCAAACACTGATAAGAAAAGGGAAGATAAAACATAAAATTGACGTTTCAAAGGAGTTATACTTATGTGATACGTTCCATTTCTCGGGGAACGACCTCCACTCGGCAGGTATCAGGTCGGCGATCCTTACCCGGACAAAGCGTCCTTGCCAACCCCGATCCTGGTCCTCATCAATGCTTAAAAATGGGGCTTTGCTGGCCCGGCGTACAAGCTTTATAAGTCCCCCCGGAAGATTCAAGGACTATATAAGAAGAGTAAATGATCGATGGTGAACGTGCACACATTGATTTTGTTTACAAAAATATCGGAGGAGGATCAAGATCCTCCACAGTGATAGGTGAATTTGGCCATGACATACGTTATACCACCTGCAGAAATCTAAGATGACCAGTTCCACCAAACCCAATGTAAAGGGATAAGTGTAAATACTCAGATATACCTCAACATGGGTGATAATGACCTCCTCGGAGTCGGGGACCACTATATCCTTGTCAGCCCAATTGCAGTCCTTTCGGACCATGGGGAGGTCCTCTTCGGTGATTCAGCAAATATATCTCGAGGCCTCCTCACACCGATGTTGTATCGTAGAAGGCTTCTCAACCTTGAAGTCTTCGGTGACCGAAACCCCCCCGAGAATGAACACCTTCAAGGGAGGTTCAACAGTCGGTTCATCGGTAGCCATGTCAGCAGCGGACCACTCGAGGTCGACCACATCGGCAATGGTCTCATTAATTTCGACAGTCAGTTGGGAAGTGGAAGCGCCCTTTTGGGGAATAGATTTGGTGGTTTTGGCCATTGTTATCTGAAAAGATAGAAAAAGGTTGAAAGTTAAAATCTCAAATGTGTTGGCTTGGATAGAGAATGAGTAAAAGCTTGCAATTTACTGAGGAATCTATAGTAACAAAGGTAAAATTACTAGAGAATAAAAAAAGGCTAATGAAATCCTGAAGGCATGAGGGTAAAATTTTGGATGTAAAGTAAAAAGTGAACAAATGAGGGAATATTTATAGGGGCTCCGCGACGTTTTGCGTCTAGGGATAGCCAACCGACGGCTGACACGCAGTTGAGGCTATAATGACATGACTGCGAGATGTTTCAGGTTTTTTGTCATTTCTGTCATGACGTATTGAAGAAGGAATCGAGGAGCTCATGTCGTTTCTCGTCAACTTACTCTTCGAGAAATGAGGGGACTATCTGTATACGGGTAAAACCGAGCTCATGGTACACCCCGGCTTCCGATAAGATAAATGGAGCTACAGACATGATGACGAGGAACCAGAATAGAGGCAAGGGTCTCATCGAGTCAGAGTCCGGGGGCGTGACACCCACCCTCGAGAATATCAGGGCCATAATTCGGGATCGGTCTAAATCCCAAAAGACTTCGGAAGACGTTGTCAGGCAACCAACCACGACCAACAGAAGGCCGTGATATTCAGGACTAGCCGGATTTCATGGCGCGGATCTCAGCACGCATTAATAGAGAACCGATGATTAGTTAAACCGGAGATTTCTTACCTTTTATAAATTTGTACTTAGGGTGAAACTCCCCTACTATACAAAGGGGGTCTAATCATTCATTGGGGACATTGTAACACACGCATACCAAGGCAATATACTATTATTTTCTTTGTTCTTATTATTGTTCATCAGGTCATTGTGAGTTCGGATCGGGGATGGATATTTCACATTGAGGCTAGAATCATCCTCCTCATGTGGTTTGAATTTACTATATCCTTATTTATTTAATCTAACACATTTTACCATTTGTATCGAGTTAATTCGTGTATCCTTAAAATCACTTACAAATTCAATTGTTATCATTTTTGGGGGTAAACATTTTAAATATGCGTTTCAATTAGATTTTTTAAAAGTTAAACTATACGAAAGAACCTATGTGTCATCTGCGTAATTCCATAATGTGGAAAGAATATGTTGTTTAATGTGAAAAAGAATAAAAAGACTTAAATTTGAATAGAAAGATAAAAATACTTAAATTTTAATTTAAATTGAAAGAAAACATATTTGAATTGAGATAAAAAAATCTTAGAATTTGAAAAAGTGGCTTAATAGAAAGTATGGCTTGATTACTTTGTCGCTCTTTAACCCCGTCATATTTGATTGGGTATGTACTATTGGTTTGGTTAAATGGGTTTGGTGAGTTAAATATGTCGATTATTTAAAAAAAATGGACTTTATGATATGGCATGCAAACTAGGGGATAAGAAGGCTTTTGATGTGTTTAGTGAGTGATTTTATTGTCTTAAAAGAAACAAAAGTGATTTTTATAAGCAATTCTCAAAATTTGAGTAACCATTCAAGGGATTAACTCGAAATAGAGTATTAAGCTGTTCTTATTCTTCTAGGGAGGATTCAGTTGTTTTTTTAAGTTGTTTCTTTTTGTACTGGTTGTTGCCTTGTTGGTTACGAGAAGTAGTTATTATTTCAGTTATTTTTAGGTAAAATTTCATATAAGAACAATTGAGCTTTCTATTTTTTAATTTTATAGCCCATATTTTAATTAGCAAATTATGCTATATACCCATAAAAGACAAAATATTTACCCGTATCTACCCATGTTCATTTTTATTACATTTTATACCTATGCGGCACATTTATTTTACCCGCTCTATCCATTCTTATCTTTGACATTGCTTAGCATGGAAGTTCAATTCTCAGATTCACATGCACCCCTGTTGTATCTTTAAGTGCACCACATTTTCCTAATATGTCTTATATCTTATCATAATAATACTAATTAAAAATACTATAATATAATATTTATTAAATAAAATATAATATTATAAAAATATATGAACCTGGAGAGCACAAAAAAGATATTATTATTATTATTATTATTATTATTATTATTAAGATTTATTGTTTGATTTGTGGGTCCTATAAAATATTGCTTATAGTATCTTCGAGTAAACTTCCCAGATCTGAATTTTTATGTGTATTTGAATATCCGCCATTGTTGGGCTTGAAACTCAATTTTATTTTTGAAGATTTCTTGTTTGATTCAAAGTGGGTGCTGCTAAATATTGCTTATAGTATCTTCTGGAGTTCATACTGAAATTTGATAGCATTTGGAGCTGATTAGAGGTGATTGAGATCGAAATTTTCAGCTGAAAATCGAAGAACACAGCTACCCAATAGTATACCGCTATGGTATACAATATGTTGTAGGAGTATATAGCTATACTGCAACAGTATACTATTATAGTTTACAATATACTGCAACGGTATATTGTAATAATCGAAGAAGAACACAGTTACCTAATAGTATACCGCTATAGTATGCAATATATTATAGGAGTATATAGTTATACTGCAACAATATACTATTATACTATGCAATATATTGTTATAGTATATTGTAATAATATGCAATATATTATAATAGTATGCTGTAATAGTATACAATATACTATAATAGTATACTTATTACCTGTAAATTCACTTGCCTTTTCCTTTTTAATTTGCTTTAAGTTTTTACCCAGCGTGAGGGGCAAACTAAAAATACAATATATATATATATATATATATATATATATATATATATATATATATATATTGTATGCTATATAATGTAATGGTATACTCTTACAATTAAACCCTTTTAGAATTTTTTGAAATTTTTATTGACAATTGATATTATTTCAGTTTAATAATTGAATTAAAAAAAAATTAACTCTTTGCGTCCAAATGTATACCCTATTAGTATAGCTATATACCATACTAATATCATATGTTAGTTAATATTTTTTTTGGTTGTATTAGCTATATTCCATTGGCATACAATTTAATATTTCTTTAGTAATATTATAAAAAAAAAGAATAATAAAAAATAGTGAAATATGTAAATGAAATTAGATTATGAAGAGAAAAAGAATATAAAAAGAAGAAGTTAAATGAAATTAGAAAAGGAAAAAAGAAAAAAAACGAGAAAAAAGAAAAGGAGAAAAGAAAAAAAAAAGAAGAAAAGAAGCATAGAAATAAAAAAGAATTGGAGAATAAAGAAAAAATTCCCCACAAAAATTGCTGTGGGTAGAAAATATAATTAGTTTATGGGTAGAAAAATAAATGGATAGACCAGGGTAAATAGTTTTAGTTTTGTGGGTAACTATGTCATTCTCCTTATTTTAATTTACAACCAACTAGCCCAAAAATAATAGGTTAAGATTCAACATCCAACTCCAAGAGATTCTAGAAATTACTATTTAATTTTTAAAAAAAGATTGCTCAAGCTCTTAAGTTAATTTTCGAATCAGTAACTGTGACTCAAATATTAGTTCAACAAACCAAATCCATTTGGATGGTGAAAATTAAATTTTTAACAAGTTTAAACATGTGGGTTTAAATTTTGAATTTTATTTTGTGAGAAATTTGGAGTGGGTGTTATTTAGACTTGTTAGAAATAGTATAAGGAGGTTGTATATAAAATTTGAAGTCATTTAATGGAGATTTAGTCTGGTTTTAAACAAGAATTGCAGCTGAAAATCATAGAAGAAGTTCGTCTACAGACGCTTATATAAAGGAGTATAAAAGTGTATAAGATGTGTTTATACACTCATATACACTATTATACAAGATTATACATAATTATACAAAGCTCTTACTTCGTCTTCTTCCTTACATCTTTTCTGAAATTTAACTCAAATCTACTCCAAATCACTTCAAATTTAAATTTTGAACTCCTTTTGATATTTTCAATCAATTGGAACAACACCCAATCCAAAGAACTAACAAACTCAAAAAATCCTATTTTCGAAAGCAAAATTTTGAATGGCCTTTAATGGTAGACTTCTACTCTTCAATTTTCTTACATTACAACTAGGTGACACAGGGTAAGAAGCAGCAATGGCGGACGGCCCTTTGAAGCATATGTGGAAGATGTGATAAGAAGATAGAGTGAAAGCAATGGTTGTAAGAACACATATTTAACTCCATAACCTTTAGAAGCAATGGTTGTAAGAACACAAGTTTTGAATTTGCTAGTGCTTTCAAAATAGGAATTTTTACCTCCTATAGCAAAGGTTAACATCTTATTTATTTTAAATAAATATCATTTAAAAAATTTATATTCTATAGATACCTTTTAAGGTTTATAGCAAAATATTTAATTTTGGTTACCTCCTAGCCCTAAGCCACTAAATACGCTAATCAGTTACACTATTTTCTTTCTCTATCTACTTTGATACATCCCATTCTCTTCCCGCTCTCCTACTTCCACCAGATTTGTGCAAAGCCCATTTCTGAGCAGGTTCACTCGCCTACTAGTCTTTCCCGACGGCAGAATTGATAAACCAACTGACATAGAATTGATTGATAAACCAACTGACAGAGTTGATTTTGATTGATTGAGCCCACTTCAGAGTTGATTCTTTAAACCAACTTATAGAATGGCATCCTTGCCTCTTTTGGACTTGGCATTTCTTGAAGAAAAACTAGATTCTAAAAAAGACGACGACATTCTTGTTTTTTGATCAGATTTAGAAGGACTTTTAGATCCATTATCACCTTTTGAATTTAGACCAACACTTTTTTCCTCCTCATCACACTCGGCAGCACTTCGGATTAGAACTGCTGATGTAGCTGACTTTAAAGTTGATTCACTAGTTTCAGGCCCCGCATCAACAACTTCTTTTTCTTGCTCATTAGATACATCCTCAATGGACTACCGGCTTCCGGTGAACGACGAATTCACCGGAAATTAGGGTTTGTTCTTGAACAAAGACAACAGAGTTTGGGGCTGAGCAACTTGATTTTTTGTTAATATATTTCAATGTATTTCATGTATTCATTATTTTTTTTCATTGTTATTCAATATATCTCATTGTATTCCATGTATTTTATTGTATTCACTGTCTTTTTTTATTGTATTTCAATGTATCTCGTTGTATTTTATGTATTTCATTATATTCACTGTCTCGCTATATGCCATGAATGTATTCATATTTTTTTTAATTAATATAATTTATGTATTCAGATGTATTATATAATTTCTCTGAAGATTGCTATGTTTTAAGATTGCTATGTTTTTGGGGTATTTTTCGGCTGAGAATTTTTTTTATAACTGAAAATACAAAATTTGTGTGTTATAATTAAGTTTGTTGAGTTATATTAGAAGTCTTTTATGTTAATTGATTCACTTTCCGTTTTAAAAACAGTGTAATTCCCTATTTCACGCCGTGAATACAGTCGAATACAATAATCTGTCCAACTGTAATCCCATGTTTCACTCAAAGAATACAGTCGAATACACTCGAATACAACAACTGATTAGCTGGACTTCCCTAATTCATACCTATTTTTGCTACTGTATTCATGAATACAATAGCTTAAATACATCAAACACATCTTATAACCACAAAAAATGTATTTATAATCCGTAATATAGCAAATGGTATCTATAGATGGCTAATTACTACTAAAAGATAGTACTTTGTGAAAATTTCTCTTCAAAATATGTATAATATGGACTAGGTTGAGTAAAAGTGTAAAACTAAAAAAAGTTGGTCATTTTTTGTTATGGTGTAATGTCATGTATATTTTCTTGTAATTCTTTCTTATTTTTTCTATAACAGTGAACTTGTATATTGTTTCTGTTGATTGAATTAGTGGGGATTATTTATGTTGTAGTCGACAGCTAAACTTAAGACTAACTTCCACAATTAGCTAGCTGTCATGCCCTCACAACCCGAAATACTCGACTAATGAAGCATCAACTACTATAACATATTCAAGTATAGAACACATTATTGTTCAATTGTTATTGGATACTGCTTATTCACATACATAATGAGGCCTTTTTACTTTATCCACCACTTTGAGCCAAGTTACTATGCTTTTTAGGTTATAACTAAGTTAAATTTCTATGCTTCGTTGTTAGTTAAGTTGTAGGTAACACCTAGGGGCATACCACACCATAGATACCACTATTCAACGGAGGGTAAAAGATAAAATAGAAAGAAAAAAAACTTGAATGACACAATTGCTACTATTTAGTACAACATAATAGAATATAACAATTTCTTTCTTTCTACTAGTACTATCTATGTCCTGTTGGAGACAAACAAGAGGGCATGTTGTACCTACAAATCGGACAAGATCCTCGTATCCCCAACCACTTGTTAATACAATTGGAATGAAAACGATGGTTACATGGCATCTCTTTAGCTTGGTCACCGACTTGAAATTCCAACAAACAAATAGCACATTCAGTAGTGTCTTGTTCTACAATATCAACAACCGGCAATGCCTCTATCGAATCCTTTGTCGCTGGTAAAAGCCGGCCTATTTGGCGTACGCCTTCGGTCGATACCGGCGGAAGGATGCTGCACAATGGCGTACACCTCACATGCCACGCCATACAGATAATCCCTCCAAATCTTCAACGCGTGAATAATGGCGGCTAATTCCAAGTCATGAACCGGATAGTTCTTCTCATGAATCTTCAATTGCCGCGAAGCATAGGCAATAACCTTGCCATCATGCATCAACACTGCACCAAGTCCAATACGAGATGCATCACAATAGACTGTATAAGGCCCTGAACCTGTGGGCAATACCTATACTGGTGTCGTTGTCAGAGCTGTCTTGAGCTTTTGAAAGCTCGCCTCACATTCATCCGACCATCTGAATTGGGCACCCTTCTGGGTCAACCTGGTCATCGGGGCTGCGATAGATGAAAACCCCTCCACGAACCGACGATAGTAACTTGCCAATCCCAAGAAACTCTGAATCTCTGTAGCTGATGCTGGTCTAGGCCAGTTCTTGACTGCCTCAATCTTCTTCGGATCAACCTGAATACCCTCTGCTGATAAAACATGACCCAGGAATACAACTGAACTCAACCAAAACTCACACTTTGAGAACTTAGCAAATAACCGACTATCCCTCAAGGTCTGAAGAACCACTCTAAGATGTTGCTCGTGCTCCTCCCGGCTGCGAGAATAATCAAAATATCATCAATGAAGACTATCACAAACGAATCCAAGTAAGGCCTGAACACTCGGTTCATCAAATCCATAAAAGTTGTTGGGTAATTCGTCAACCCAAATGACATCACCAAGAACTCATAATGTCGGTACCGAGTGCGAAAAGCTGTTTTAGGGACATCGGATGCCCTAATCCTCAACTGATGGTAGCGAGATCTCAAGTCAATCTTCGAGAATATCTTGGCACCCTGAAGTTGATCAAACAAATCGTCAATCCTCGACAATGGATACTTATTCTTGATTGTAACCCTGTTCAACTGCCGGTAATCAATACACATTCTCATCGAGTCATCCTTCTTCTTAACAAACAACACCGGCACACCCGAAGGCGAAACACTCGGCCTAATAAAACCCTTCTCAAGCAAGTCTTGCAACTGTTCCTTCAACTCTTTCAACTCAGGCGGGGCCATACGATACGGCGGAATAGAAATGGGCTGAGTGCCCTGAGCCAAATCAATACAAAAGTCAATATCCCTGTCGGGTGGCATACCCGGCAGGTCTGAGGGGAATACCTCAGGAAACTCACGAACAACGGGCACAGAATCAATAGAAGGAACCTCAGTACTAGAATCACGAACATATGCCAAATAGGCCAAACACCCCTTCTCGACCATACACCGAGCCTTCACATAAGAGATAACACTACGGGTAGAATGACTAGGAGTCCCTCTCTACTCTAAACGAGGTAAACCCGGTAAAGCTAAGGTCACAGTCTTGGCATAACAGTCCAAGATAACATGGTAAGGTGATAACCAGTCCATCTCTAATATGACATCAAAATCGACCATGTCCAAAAGAAGCAAATCTACACGAGTCTCAAGGCCTTCAATCACAACTATACATAAATGATAGACTCGATCTACCATAATAGAATCACCCACCGGCATAGACACATAAACAGGATCACTCAAAGAATCACTAGGCATGACCAGATACAGTGCAAAATAAGAGGACACATACGAGTACGTAGACCCTGGATCAAATAACACTGAAGCATCTCTATCACAAACCAGAACCGTACCTATAATAACTGCATCGGAAGCCTCAACCTCGGGCTGGCTGGAAGAACATAACATTGGGGTTGGGCCCCACCACCCTGAACTACATCTCTGGGACGGCCTGCTGCTGGCTGGCCTCCACCTCTAGCGGCATGTGCTCCACCTCTAATACCTCTACCTCTACCTCTAGCACCTCTACCCCCACCTCTAGCTGGCTGGGTGGGCTGTGGAACACCTGGTGCCTGAACTATGGCACGGGAACCTTGATGCTGAGAGCTACCCAGTGCTCAAGGGCAAAGCCTAGCAATGTGACCCATATCACCACAAGTGTAACAAGCCCTTGGCTGTTGAGACTGCTGGCCTTGACGACCTGAATGACCACCCCGAAAACTCTAAAATGGCGATGCACTGATAGGAGCAGATAGTGCACTGTAGGACTGCTGATCAGAATATTGCATCTAAGGACCTCTGCCACCTGAAGTACCGTGAGAAACCTGGAGTGCCGACTGAAAAGGCCTAGGAGGATGGCCTCTACCATATGAGTCCCTACCTCTAGATGAGGTACCACTGAATCGGCCTGAATCACGGGGCCTCTTGTCCGACCCATGACCACCTCCCTATAACAGAACCATCTCAACTCTCCGGGCTACATTGGTCGCCTCCTGGAAATAAATCTCACTCCCTGCCTCCCTAGACATCTGAAGACGAATCGACTGAATAAGTTCATCAATGAACCTCCTCACCTTCTCTCTCTCTCTCGGTAGGAAGTATGATGAGAGCATAGCGAGCCAAATCAATGAATCTGGTCTCATACTAGGTAACAGTCATAGAACCCTGCTGGAGGCGCTCAAACTGCCTCTGATAGGCCACTCTCCGAGTGATGGGGAGAAACTTCTCTAGAAATAGCTGAGTAAACTGCTCCCAAGTCAAGGCTGGTGATCCGGCTGGTCTAGCTAAGCAATAATCTCTCTACCAAGTCTTGGCAGATCCAGACAAGCGAAAAGTAGCAAAATCGACCCCATTGGTCTCAACTATCCCCATGTTCCTAAGAACCTCGTAACAACTGTCTAGATAATCCTGGGGATCCTCAGTAGATGCACCGCTGAAAGTAGTAGTGAAGAGCTTGGTGAACCTATCCAACCTCCACAAAGCATCGGTAGACATAGTTGCTCCATCACCGGTCTAAGCTACCACACCCGGCTGAACTGCTCCAACAAGCTGAACCGCTGGAGTCTGAATCTGGGGAGCTACCTGCTCTGGAGTGCGAGTAGTAGGAGTCTGGGCTCCTCCTCTAGCCTGAGAGACGACTGGTGCTACAGGAAGCAAGCCTGCCCGGGTGACACTCTCCATGAGGCCCACTAGACGAACCAGAGCATCCTGAAGAACTAGGGTAGCAATAAACCCCTTTGGGACCTGAGCTGGGCCCACCGGAACTGCTGGGGCCAGAACCTCGTCATCAAAGTCAACCTCAGGCTCCGTCGCCGGTGCTGCTGCTCGGGGCTGAGCTCTGACCCTACCTCGGCCTCGTCCTCTGCCCCTCGTGGGAGCTGCTGCTAAGGGCGCAGACTGCTAGTCAGTGGATGAGGAAGCGCGTGTTCTCGCCATCTACGAAAGAACAGAGTAGAAATTCAATTAGCATTGAGAAACCAAACCGCACGACAAGAGAGAATAAATGTGAAGTTGTTCCTAACTCTGTAGCCTCCGAGGGATAAATACAGACGTCTATATACCGATCCCTCAGATTCTACTAAGCTTGTCTATAAACTGTGAGACCTATGCAACCTAGAGCTATAATACCCACTTGTCACGACTCAGATTTCCCACCCTCAGGAGTCATGATGGCGCCTACTAATGTGAGCTAGGCAAGACAATCCTTAACTACTTATCTCATCATCCAATTATTTCTTTTTAACAATTATAAGGTGATAACACAAAACAGCGAAACTTTAAATAATTAAGCGGAAGATAACAATTAAAATAGCTGAAATCTGTATCTATTACAACTGCCTAAGCTTTAAATTACCCAAAACATGGTGTCACAGTGTCACAGATTGTCTAATATTGCTGCATACAAAGTCTGAAGAAATAACAGTACACTGTTTCTGAATAAAAGGAAAATGAAATAGGAAATAGGGATAGAGGGAGACGCCAGGGCCTGCAGACGCCTGCAGGTCTACCTTGGATCTCCACGTGGACTGAAGGTAGCCTCCACACTATGGTCCAAAAGCTACTCCAGGATCTGCACATAGTGCAGAGTGTAGTATCAGCACAACCGAACCCATGTGCTGGTAAGTGTCTAGCCTAACCTTGGCGAAGTAGTAACGAGGCTAGGACCAGACTACCAAATAACCTGTGCAGTTCAAATATAAACAGCGGAAAAGAAGTACAGAAATAACCAGACAAAATGGGAGGGGGAGCATGTTGTGGGGGAGATAACAGTTCTGAATAGAAAGACATCAAATAAACGAAAGAAACAACATAACTCGGATATCAACAAAGAATCAGAAATCAATAAATGCACGGCATCACCCTTCGTGCTTTTACTCTCTTTCTCACCAAAGCAATCATATAATAAAAATGTGCACGGCATCACCCTTCGTGCTTTTACTCTCTTTCCTCAACATATAATCAATAAAATCGGCACGGAATGGTACATCGTGCGGCACGACAACACCCTTCGTGCTTTACACACTTTTCTCACAATAATACACGGCATCACCCTTCGTGTTTTACACTCTTTCCTCACAAAACAAACAATGCACGGCATCACCCTTCGTGTTTAACTCTCTTCCTCACCCAAACAACAATCACAAACAATAGGGCAAGGGAATAAATGAAATTGCAAAAACGATCCCGGCAAGGAAACAACAATTCAACAAATAAATCCCGGCAAGGGAACATCATCGATAACCTCAACATCCCGACAAGGGAGATAATGAATAAATCAACAATAGCCCAACAAGAGCGACAACATAATGATCTCTTATCTTTCTCACTTTTGTTTCACAATTCACCTCACAACTCGAGCCAATGCTCTAGAGGTTGAATTATCACTTATACTTTCACAATTCGTTATACAACTTGAGCCAATGCTCCTCAATGTTCGTAGGTCACAATTCCTTCCACAAACTTTACACAACAAGTAGAAACCATTACCAAGGCATGAAAGATACAACAAAGTCATAATAATCACAATATAAGACTCACAGATATGCTAGACACCAACATATAGATACTCGCCACCATGCCTATATGTCGTACTCGACAATTACCACATAGCAAATAGGACTCGACTCCTAATCCCTCAAGCTAAGGTTAGACCAAACACTTACCTCGATGCCACGAACACAATTCACGATTCAATTATAGCTTTACCCCTTTATTCCACCACCAATTCGCTTGTATCTAGTCACAAGTTACTTAATTACATCAATAAATGCTAAATGAATCAATTTGAATGCATAAAAATGAGTTTTACAAAGTTTTGCCAAAAAGTCAAAAATCGCCCCCGGGCCCACATGGTCAAAACCCGAGGTTCGACCAAAACCCGATTACCCATTTCCCCACGAACTTAAATATATAATTTGTTCTGAAATCGGACCTCAAATCGAGGTCCAAATCTCCAATTTTTGAAAAACCTAGGTTCTACCCAAAACACCCAATATTCCCCATAAAAATCATTGATTTTGAGTTGAAATCATGTGGAAAGATGTTAATGATTGAAGAAAACGAGTTAGAAATCACTTACCACTATTTTGGAGAAGAAAGGTTGTTTGAAAAATCGCCTCTTATGTTTTTGGGTTTGAAAAATAAAAAATAACTGAAAATTCCGTCTAAATATACTACTCTCAGATGCCATGTGCGGATCGCACAAAATCAATTGCGGCCGCACAGCCACCAGTGAACCTGTGCGGACCGCACAAAATCAACTGCGGCCACCAGTGAACCTGTGCGGACCGCACAAGATCCGCTACGGCCGCACAGCCACTAGTGCAGACAACACTGTCGCACCTCCTTTTTACGCACCCGAGAGGGTGCAAGGGAGTTTTTTTCAATTAAAGGACAATCAAACGGGATTGGTTTATTTATTTCAGAGTTGCCACTTGGGAGATTTAGGGTGTCCCAAGTCACCAATTTTAATCCCGAATCAAGGAAAAGAATGACTCCATATTACAGTCTGCGTACCAGAAATTCGGATAAGGAATTTTGTTAACCCGGGAGAAGGTGTTAGGCATTCCCGAGTTCCGTGGTTCTAGCACGGTCGCTCAACTGTTATATTCGGCTTGATTATCTGATTTTATACATGTTAAACCTATGTGCAAGTTTTAAACTCTTGACCGCTTTTATTATTATTTTTTACGAGAATTGCAACGTCGTGAAAATATATCTCGAACCACGTTACATCAATGCACCCGTGGTTATTGACATATCTTGACTCTGTTGAGATTTGAATTTGGGTCACATAAATGTGCACCCGAATTAAGAAAAATAAGTTATTAAGACGCGCCTAAAGCAACTAACGTATTGTTATTTTGGAGAAAGCCGTGAAATTTGCTAAACGGCATGTCCCGAATTCTAAGTATTTTTAATATATATACATTTAGAGGGCCCCGCACCTTGTGCATTTTCCGTTTGTCGAGGCTCGTCTCATTCATTATTAAAAAAAGAATTTGCAACGTCATGGAAGTGCATCTCGGACCACGCCACAATCAATGTACCCGTGATTAGAGACACATTTCGATTCCGTTGAGATTTGGATTTGGGTCACATAAATGTGCACCCGAGTTTAGGAAGATAAATTATTAAAGGCGCGCCTAAAGCGACTAGCGCATTATTATTTGGGTAGGGCCGTGAAATTTACTAAACGGCCCGTCCCGGAATCTAAGTATTTAATACATATATTTTGCGAGGGCTCCACAATTTGTACATTTTTTATGTGGCGAAGCTCGTCTCGTTTTTATTATTTGAGGGCAAACTTAAGGCAACTACGATTTTCTACCAATGAAATCATCCGAGGTTAAACAAAAAAACAACGATTCTAACATGTAATAATATCCATGGTAAAAATGAAAAAAATAGAATAACCTCGTTCATATGTTCACATTTACTTTAAGCATGCAGTAACTAAACATAGAATAAACATTTTTAACACAACAACAAAAATTTGCATTGTTGACATTCATAAATATCGAATATTCTCATTTTTTGCCTTGAACCATAATATGCAAAACAAATGAAATGAAACAAAGGACGAAGAACACCAACCTTCGAACCTCGACAATCCTAGAACGACAAACAGTGCCTCCTACGGAACTCGAACTGAACCTCACTCGATGAGGAACAATGATGAAACCTCGGACAAACACCTCGACGAGCAAAAGCAAACTCACCGGAAAAACAGAAAGCTCGGACCAAAGTCGACCTCGACGGAAAACAGAAAACTCGGCAAGGTAGAATCGCGGTAACCAACAGCTGCTCAGAAACGCAGCAACGACTGCTTGGCACGCAGCGATAGCTACTCATTGGACTGGAAATGGTGAAACAGCTGGTTTTCGTTCGGGCTGTGCGTGGGGCTGACGAACTGGAGAGGTTTCGTGGGAGGCGGGGAGCTGGTGGTCTAGCTGGTAACGGCAGTAGGTCGACGATCAGTAGAGCTTATTGGCTGGGGAGGGTAGGTTGTTTGACGATGAGGGAGTGAACTTGGGGGATGTGGCGACGAAGGCGAAGCAGCAGTGCTCGTCGGATTTAATGGAGGAAGAAGGCGATGGTCATTCGGACGTGGAGGAGTGGCGTCGCGACTGGTTTTGGGTTACGACTGGTTTTGGTGCTTGACGAGTGGTTGGGGTGTTGATGGTGGTTTTGGGGTGTTGCTCAGGTTGGTCGTGGGTAGGGTTCCGTTTTTTGTTCAGTAGGGTTTTTTCTTTCTTCTTTCTGAAGAAGAAAGATGAACAGTAGTTCCCAGCAAAAATATTATCCAAGTCCTCCCTTTGTGTAGCTTTGCCCGTGCATTTGTAAGCTTCTGCCAAGAAAAATGAGCCCCACGCGTGGTGGGGTTCAAGACTTGTGTCTCCCACGCGTGGTGGGGTTCCCCGTGTACGGTGTTCCGTCCGTGTTCCCCACGCGTGTCCCCTCACGTGTGGTGGACTCGAATTATTATGGGCTAGGTCCGAAATTAGGCCTAAAACCGGGTAGTTTGAACCCGAATATTATTCTTTGCCCGGACCCGAGAAATAGGAACACGACGTTGCTCAACTGATTATGTAAGCAAAATAACTACAAAAATAAGACTGATAATTAACACAAAACTAGATCTTTTTTAATATTTTTTCAAGATTAAAATAACTACAAAATACTAATAAAACTATTTTTTTGTAATTTTCGTTTTTAATATAAAGATAAAATATAAAGTAACATTTTTTGTATTTTTTCAAAATTAAAATGACTATAAAACATTAATAGAACTATATTTTCGGTAATTTTCGAAATTATATAAAGTACAAAAATAAAGTACAATTTTTGTATTTTTTTTCAAGTTTATGAGAAGTACATAAACTAAAATTTATATACATATTTTGTAATTTTCCTCTTTTGCGACGAAATAAAGCAAAATAGTCAAAATAGCTATATTAGACCTAAATTACATATTTATGCTAAAAATGTGAAAATTCTCGGGGAGGGTCAAAAATCAGGTGTCTACAGCTGCCCCTCTTTGACTGGAAACACGAAGAGTTTTCCGACAAAGAACGACTAGACATGTTTTTGACCCGACCATTACTTGGAGGGACTACACTACGGAAAGGAAGGGGATGTGACCGAGCCCTGGTATCTGAGCTGCCTACATATCCTTGGTTATACAGGAATCAGGTCACGTGTAGTTCGGAGATGAGAGAGATGGTTAAGTGTACCAAGGTGCAGAGCCGATCGAGGTGCCGTTCCGTTGAGGTTCCGATCCGTGGTCCGGTCATTACATCAAAAATGAAAACTGAAAAAGACTGACTAAGCCTATCAGCTACTAGTTACAATGATTCCTATCCTTAAGTCTTCTGAAACTTGATCTTGAGTCTTGAATGGTGCTTCATACAGACTTTGGATTTGAACCTTGCTACTTGCTAGTTGTAGGTGCTAGTTCTTGAACAGACCATATTTGTTCTGCCTACATATCCTTGAGCAGACCTTGATACCTTTTTTGTGTCCAGCTTTTGTTGATTATCTCAGACTGTTGACTCGCATTCTTGAGGCGAGCTTCTGCTATTTATAACTTGGTCGAATGCTGGGGATTTTAACCGTAGCCTTCTGCTTCCCGGTGCTGGGGATTTTTATTGTTTCCTGCGGGGGATTCCTGTTGTATTCCTCTGCTTTATTGATTCTAAGTGTGCTCCTTTCTCATATGAGCGGGCTTTTGGCTTCAATACTTCAATTGTATTCCCTTATTCTCCAGGTGGGTGCCTGATTTCTATTTCTTTTCTTTATCCTTGTTCTCCAGGTGGACGCCTGATTTCTTCTTTTCTTTGTCCTTGTTCTCCAGGTGGACGCCTGATTACTTCTTTTCTTTGTCCTTGTTCTCCAGGTGGATGCCTGGTTTCTTTTTTCTTTGTCCTTGTTCTCCAGGTGGACGCCTGATTACTTCTTTTCTTTTTCCTTGTTCTCCAGGTGGACGCCTGATTTCATCCTTTCTTTGTCCTTGTTCTCCAGGTGGACGCCTGATTACTTCCTTTCTTTGTCCTTGTTCTCCAGGTGGATGCCTGATTTCTTCTTTGTCGGCTTGCGCTTTCCTCCGATGCTTTTATTTTGTGAACTTGAGGGATGGTACGGGCCTTTTGCTCCTCAGAGTACCAGTTTTCATTTTGCTTGAACCGCTGGGGACACGGCCTTCTTCATCAAGCCTTTCAATGGTTCCTTCGGCGGTATGGCTCTCTTCATCAGATTTGCCATGCTGGGCATGACTCAATGTTCACAAGCTGCTTCTTTCAAAATGCGTCCTTACGCGTCCTTTTGACTCGTGTGCCTGAGTTTGCCGCCTTCTGCTTCCCGGTGCTGGGGATTTTTATCGTTTCCTGCTGGATATTCCTGTTGTAACCTTCTACCTTCCGGTGGGGTTACTACTCTCAAAACCTGAAATATTTAAACTAAAAAAATATTCCTCTCGTTATACAGGTGGGCGCCTATTTAAACTAAGACATAAAAATTATTCCTCTCGTTATACAGGTGGGCGCCTTTTTAAACTAAGACATGAAAATTATTCCTCTAGTTATACAGGTGGGCGCCTATTTAAACTAAGACATGAAATTTATTCCTCTCGTTATACAGGTGGGCGCCTATTTAAACTAAGACTGAAAATTATTCCTCTCGTTATACAGGTGGGCGCCTATTTAAACTAAGACATGAAATTTATTCCTCTCGTTATACAGGTGGGCGCCTATTTAAACTAAGACATGAAAATTATTCCTCTCGTTATACAGGTGGGCGCCTATTTAAACTAAGACTGAAAATTATTCCTCTCGTTATACAGGTGGGCGCCTATTTAAACTAAGACATGAAAATTATTCCTCTCGTTATACAGGTGGGCGCCTATTTAAACTAAGACATGAAAATTATTCCTTCTCGTTATACAGGTGGGCGCCTATTTAAACTAAGACTGAAAATTATTCCTCTCGTTATACAGGTGGGCGCCTATTTAAACTAAGACATGAAAATTATTCCTCTCGTTATACAGGTGGGCGCCTATTTAAACTAAGACATGAAAATTATTCCTCTCGTTATACAGGTGGGCGCCTATTTAAACTAAGACTGAAAATTATTCCTCTCATTATACAGGTGGGCGCCTATTTAAACTAAGACATGAAATTTATTCCTCTCGTTATACAGGTGGGCGCCTATTTAAACTAAGACTGAAAATTATTCCTCTCGTTATACAGGTGGGCGCCTATTCAAACTAAGACTGAAAATTATTCCTCTCGTTATACAGGTGGGCGGCTATTTAAACTAAGACATGAAATTTATTCCTCTCGTTATACAGGTGGGCGCCTATTTAAACTAAGACATGAAAATTATTCCTCTCGTTATACAGGTGGGCGCCTATTTAAACTAAGACTGAAAATTATTCCTCTCGTTATACAGGTGGGCGCCTATTTAAACTAAGACATGAAAATTATTCCTCTCGTTATACAGGTGGGCGCCTATTTAAACTAAGACATGAAAATTATTCCTCTCGTTATACAGGTGGGCGCCTATTTAAACTAAGACTGAAAATTATTCCTCTCGTTATACAGGTGGGCGCCTATTTAAACTAAGACATGAAAATTATTCCTCTCGTTATACAGGTGGGCGCCTATTTAAACTAAGACATGAAAATTATTCCTCTCGTTATACAGGTGGGCGCCTATTTAAACTAAGACTGATTTGATTTTGTTTTCCCGTCCCTCCGAGAAAATTTTTGACAATGGCAGAAAATTTTCTGCCCCTGTTTTGGTGATCTTTCTGGTATCGCGTTCCTCTTCCTTCATCGATCTTTATTTTCCTGCAGCAGACAGGAAGACTTAATTAGTTTTAATCATGGCGGGGCCACGGTGATATCTCCGTTGGGGGATGATTTTTTCCTTTTCTTTTCCTTGCTTTGTGCACCTAACAACTGGTTGGTGGACGACGTCGCTTGCTGGGGTGGTTTTTCCATTTAACCCCTTTTCTGCTCCTCTTTTTAGGACATGCCACGGGAATCTGCTTTTAATCCCGAAATTACCCCCTTCAGGAGTTTACTTCCCCCGGAATGGTGAGGCATTGAATTGCATTTCCTGGGGATGTCTTGCACTGGATTGATTTCCCTTTCTTGTGGCGTCTGACCACTTTGGACTGGTAGTAAACTTTGAAAAATCTCTTTCAACACGAATTCTTAGAAAGAAAAACGAAAGAAATAGAAAAAGAAGAAAATCTTTCTGAACCAATACTTGGTGGAAAAAGGAAAAGAGAAAAACTTATCTGGATAAAGGACTGGTCCTTGTGATCATGACGTGAACCATAGATTCCCGACCCAGTCTATTTGTATCAGTCAACTTGCCAGATGACCTTACTTGCTGGGGATAAATGGGCGTCCATTTCTCTGTGAACGTGGATCCCTTTTGTTGATCTGTCTCGTCGCCTCATAGTGCCCTTCGAGGGGTTTTCACTAATGAGACTCTCTCTTTTCTCTCGGCTCCCGGCTCCTTATGGTGCCTGTGAAGGTTTTCACCAATAAGACTCTCTCGTTTTATATCCCTCACTTTCGTCGCCTTGTGGTGCCTGTGAAGGTTTTCACCGCCAAGACTCTCTCATTTTATTATATATTTGTCAACGGAGGATTGGAGTGCTGTCGATATGACCCTCTCTTCTGGAGATCAATTCATTTCCCGTTTTATGCTCCTCTTCTTTGCCGGGGATCAGTGTATTACCTTCGGCTTTATTTGCCTGACTTGGCGCCTCTTGGATATTGATCGGGAGGTCTTTTGGACGTCGATGTCGGTTTGGTGCGGGGCTAAACAAAGGCTAAAAAAGGAAATAACTTTGATGGGTGATCATTTACAACTTTTGGAATCAAACCTTTTGTTGGACCTTTTAAAACATAACCTCTGCCCCAGCTTTCTTGCTTGGGGGATTTTATTTCTACTCTATGTTGAACTATGTGCGTTCGCACACTATGCCTATTATGCGTACTTGTGTATACTATGCACACTATGTATACTATGATGTACTCTATGACCGAGCCGTGAGGCGCCTACGTATCCTCTTTGAGGAATCAGGTCAAACGCAGTTCCCACTGTTTTGTGGTTTTTATCTTCTTCTTTTTCTTTTTCTTCTTCTCTTTTTTTTTCTCTCTTTTTTTCATTTTCTCTTAAAATTTTCTCTTCTTCTTCTTTCTCTTTTCATATCTTTTCCGTTAGTGATTCCAAAAGAGGGGTATGAAAGAATAACTTAAAGCTCAAAGGGGAAAACAAGGGTAAAAGTGTTTGGATAGAAGAAAGAATTGCCTCCGTCATTTTATTATCCAATAAGTACCAAGTACAAACAAACGAACCAACAACTACCATAATCAAAAGAAATTACGCATAATATCTCTTGACAGCATCCGAATTGATAGCCATGTCAACACATCTTCCCTCGATATCCGTTAAACACAAAGCTCCATTGGACAATACTCTGGTCACGATATAAGGCCTTTGCCAATTTGGGGCGAACTTGCCTTTTGCCTCGACCTGGTGTGGGAGGATCTTCTTCAATACCTGCTGCCCTACTTCATACTTCCTGGGGCGTACCTTCTTATTATATGTTCTCGCCATTCTCTTCTGATACAGCTGACCATGGCACACTGCTGCCAATCTTTTCTCGTCTATCAAGCTCAACTGTTCCAATCGAGCTTTGACCCATTCGTCATCATCAATCTCGGCTTCAACGACAATCCGAAGGGACGGAATTTCGACCTCCGCCGGTATTACGGCCTCAGTTCCGTACACCAACAAATAAGGAGTTGTACCTATGGAAGTCCGGACTGTAGTGCGGTAACCCAACAAAGCAAAGGGTAATCTCTCGTGCCATTGTCTGGACCCTTCCACCATCTTTCGCAGTATCTTCTTGATGTTCTTATTGGCTGCTTCGACCGCTCCATTCGCCTTGGGACGATATGGGGTGGAATTGCGGTGTGTAATCTTGAATTGTTGGCATACCTCTCTCATCAGGCTGCTGTTAAGATTCGCACCGTTATCCGTAATGATTACTTTTGGGATCCCAAATCTGTAGATGATATGGGAGTGCACAAAATCCACCACTGCCTTTTTAGTTACCGACTTGAAGGTTTTAGCCTCAACCCATTTGGTGAAGTAATCAATGGTTACTAGAATGAACCTATGACCGTTGGATGCTGCTGGCTCGATAGGTCCAATGACATCCATGCCCCATGCCACAAACGGCCAGGGTGCTGACATCGTATGTAACTCTGTTGGCGGAGAATGAATCTGATCTCCATGTATCTGACACTGATGGCATTTCCTCACGAAAGTGATACAGTCATGTTCCATGGTGAGCCAATAATACCCTACCCGAAGGATCTTCCTTGCCAATACATATCCGCTCATATGTGGCCCGCAAACTCCAGCATGTACCTCTGCCATAACCGTCGTGGCTTGACCGGCATCTATACATCTCAACAATCCCAAATCTGGGGTCCTTTTGTATAGCACTCCTGCGCTGAGGAAGAAGCCATTTGACAAACGCCGAAGGGCTCTTTTTTGGTCTCCAGTGGCCTGTTCCGGATATATCCCCATTCTGAGGTATTCTTTGATATCATGAAACCAGGGCTCGCCATCTGCTTCCTCTTCTACGGCGTTGCAATAAGCGTGCTGATCACGGACCTGGATGTGCAGAGGATCAACATACATTTTGTCAGGGTGGTGCAACATTGATGCTAAGGTGGCCAATGCATCCGCAACCTCGTTATGAATTCTCGGGATATGTTTGAATTTCACCGATCGAAATTGCTTGCTCAGATCGTGCAAGCATTGTCGATAAGGTATGAGTTTCAAGTCCCGTGTTTCCCATTCACCTTGAATCTGATGTACCAAGAGGTCCGAGTCTCCCAAGACCAAGACGTCTTGGACATCCATGTCCGCAGCCAATCATAGACCCAAAATGCAAGCTTCATACTCGGCCATATTATTGGTGCAATAGAAGCGTAGTTGAGCCGTAACAGGATAATGGTGTCCCGTTTCAGAAATGAGTACTGCTCCTACTCCAAGCCCTTTCGCGTTTGCAGCTCCATCAAAGAAAAGCTTCCAACCCGGTTCCTCGGGTAACTCCAGCTCATTTGTATGCATTACCTCTTCGTCGGGGAAATACGTTCTTAAAGGCTCGTATTTTTCATCAACAGGATTCTCTGCCAAATGATCGGCCAGCGCCTGGGCTTTCATGGCTGTCCTCGTCACATAGACGATATCGAACTCTATGAGCAGAATTTGCCATTTTGCCAACCTCCCTGTGGGCATAGGTTTCTGAAAGATATACTTCAATGGGTCCAAACGGGATATGAGATAAGTAGTATACGAGGACAGGTAGTGTTTCAACTTCTGAGCTACCCAAGTTAGGGCGCAGCATGTTTTCTCGAGTTGAGTGTACTTGACTTCATATACTGTGAATTTCTTGCTAAGATAGTAGATGGCCTGCTCCTTCCTTCCTGTGTCATCATGTTGCCCCAATACACAACCAAAAGAATTTTCCAGGACCGTCATATAAAGAATTAAGGGCTTCCCTGGCTGAGGCGGGACCAATACGGGTGGATTAGACAGATACCCTTTGATTTGGTCGAAAGCCCCTTGACACTCTACCGTCCAACTTACCGCAGCATCTTTTCTCAGCAATCGAAATATGGGCTCACAAGTCGCCGTGAGTTGAGCAATGAACCTGCTGATGTAATTGAGTCTACCCAGCAAACTCATTACCTCTGTTTTGTTCTTTGGCGGTGGCAGATCTCAGATGGATTCGATTTTGGATGGGTCTAACTCAATCCCCCGTCGACTGACGATGAATCCTAACAACCTTCCTGATGGAACCCCGAATGCGCATTTGGCCGGGTTAAGCTTGATATCATACCTTCGGAGTCTTTGGAAGAATCTCCTTAGGTCTGATACATGGTCTTCCTGACGTCAAGACTTTATGATCACATCATCGACGTACACCTCAATTTCTTTGTGTATCATGTCATGAAACACAGCAGTCATTGCTCGCATGTATGTTGCCCCGGCATTCTTTAGTCCGAACGGCATTACCCGATAGCAGTAAGTTCCCCATGGCGTGATAAATGCTGTCTTTTCCGCATCTTTTTCGTCCATTAGGATCTGATGATAACCCGCATAGCAATCCACAAATGATCCGATCTCGCGCCCAGCGCAATTATCGATCAACATATGGATGTTGGGTAATGGAAAGTTGTCCTTGGGACTGGCTTTGTTGAGGTTGCGGTAGTCGACGCACACCCTAATTTTCCCGTCCTTCTTTGGAACTGGTACCACATTGGCCAACCACTCGGGATATCGAGTGACCCGAATGACCTTCGCCTGCAACTGCTTAATCACCTCTTCTTTGATCTTTACACTCATTTTTGTTTTAAATTTCCTTAGCTTTTGCTTGACCGGAGGGTATGCCGGGTCAGTGGGCAATTTGTGAACCACTAAATTGGTACTTAATCCTGGCATATCATCATATGACCATGCAAAAACATCTTTGAATTCCATGAGGGTTTTGATCAATTCTTCCCTGACATTCGGCTCAATATGGATGTTGATTTTGGTTTCTCGTACATTATCAGCGTCCCCTAGATTCACAGCCTCAGTGTCATTTAGGTTAGGTTTGGGGTTTTCTTCAAATTGGCGCAGTTCTCGGTTTATCTCTTCGAAGGCTTTATCTTCGTCATATTCAGATTCATCGTCGCAAACGACCTCTTGTGTCATTAAGTCGGATTCAGATTGATTTATTAGACTAGGTCGATGATCCGCTGTGCATGCCATGTCATTAGAACCAGTAAAAAGAGAATTGTTCAGAAAAAAAAGAACAAAACAAAATTAAAATGGGCAAAAGAAGAGAACTTTATTAAACTTGCGGGATAAAAGGGTTCACACTTTTACAAAACAAAAGTAAAATTTGGATTACACCCTGGAATAATCCGAACAAAACAAAACAAACAAAACATAAATCAAAGCCTACTACCAAGACTCCCCTCGGACAGGAAGAGGAGTAACTGTCCAATTGTTGGTTTTGGCCTCAGGCCCCACAAACTGTATCTCTGTTTTGCTGGAACCTTCTCCAGCTTCTACCATACTGACATCAGCGAATAGCCTCTCGAAACTCTGATTCAGGTCCCCATCCATACCAATCAATGGTCCTAGAATCTTTGGGACCGGTGGCCCTTTGGCGCTTGCTCTGACAAAAGATCTTGAGAGACGTGGCACGGGTTTGGGAAGATACCAGACTTTCTTCTTCATTTTCCGCGCTTGCTTTACATCTGCTGTGGTTGGTTTGAACCCCAATCCGAAAGTTTCCAGATTTTTAGGCAGGGAGACAGGTTGGACAATCCCCTGAAGCTCGACTCCCAGGCCCTTTCCCGGCACAAATCCATTACCCAGCATTTCCGAGACCATCATGACTGTCGCGGCAGCTACCCTAGGGTGCGGGATGATTTCTCCTTCAGAAATTTTGTTTGCCGACACTGTATCGAAAATTGGTAGACCCAAGGACCTTTGTCATCATCGGTCTCTATGAAAGGTACAATGGCGCCACCCATGGTGCACGCCGTGTCCTCGCCGTGTAGCACGACCTCTTGCCTTTCCCACTCGAACTTCACCATCTGATGTAGGGTGGAGGGCACTGCTTTGGCTGTATGAATCCATGGTCGTCCTAATAGAAGGTTATAAGATACTGTGGCATCTAGCACCTGGAACTCCATGGTGAACAGGACTGGACCGATGGTCAATTCAAGTACAACATCCCCTACAGTGGCTGTTCCATTTCCGTCGAATCCTCGGACGCAGATGCTATTCTTGCGAATTCTTCCGTGATCAACCTTTAACTAGTTCAGAGTGGATAATGGGCAGATATTGGCACTTGAACCGTTATCCACCAATGCCCGAGTAACTACAGAGTTTTCACATTTGACAGTTAGGTAGAGAGCTTTATTATGCTCTGTACCTTCCATCGGCAGGTCATCATCTGAGAATGTTACCCTGTTTACCTCGAAAATCTTGTTGGCAATGGTTTCGAGGTGGTTTACAGAAATCTCGTTGGGCACGTGAGCTTCGTTCAATATCTTCATCAGGGCCCGACGATGCCCCTCAGAATGGATCAGTAATGATAGCAGCGAGATCTGGGCCGGTGTCTTCCTCAGCTGTTCGACCACGAAGTAGTCCTGTACCTTCATCTTTCTCAGGAACTCCTCAGCCTCTTCTTCGGATACAGGTTTCTTGGTTGCAGCTGGGTTGGTTCTTCTCAGCTCCGCCGGAGCAAAACACCGACCTGATCGAGTCAGCCCTTGTGCTTCACAACTAACTTCCTCCACCTGTTTTCCTATGTACATCACTACTGCCTTCTCGTATTTCCAAGGCACAGCCTTGCTATCAATCATTGGCAGCTGGACTACAGGCTTTATAGTGACCAATTCTCTGTATACCCCCTTCAATGCAACTGTAGGTGTGGGCGGAGCCCCTAATATTACCAACTTGTTTGGCTCGGGTTTGCTTGTTATGGCGGGCGGGCTTTTCCCCAATATCACTACTGGCTTGTCGCCTTCTCCCTGCGACTGTACCCCCACTCCTCCACTGGTTGATCCTTCTTTCGGAGCGGCCTGGATCATCATCACTGTTTGCGAGGGCTTTCTCAACTCTCCTCCCTCATACACCAACACGATCATATGCGTCTCATGGTGCGCTGGCAGTGGGTTCTGATTGATGTTAGGAGCCTCCGGTGTCTGGACCTCAATTTTGTTAGTGTCAATGAGGTCTTGTATCGCCTGCTTCAGCCTCCAACATTTTTCAGTTTCATGTCCCAGCATCCCTGAGCAATATTCACAGCTTATCGTCCTGTTCACATTTTGAGGCGGGGGTTTTGCTCTCGGGGTTCGACAGGACTTACCAAACCCAACCGTCTCAATTTGTGGAATACTGCGGTAAAGGACTCTCCCAGCTCAGTAAAGGCTCTATGTTTCTGTAGCCTATCATTTTTAGCTGCTTGACTCCCTCGAAAACCTGTCCCTGGAGGGTTCCTGTATGCTCTGGGCGGAGGGTAGGTATTTTGTGGTGGTGGGTAGGTATTATGTGGAGCTGGGTATGTGTTTTGGGGAGCCGGCACACGCCATTGTGGGCGAACCGGAGGTTGGGCGTATGTCTGGGCTTGATGGACGGTGAAATGCGGTTCTTGGGGGGGATAGTAGTGATGTGGTGGGTTGTATGGGTAGTTTGTCCTGTGAGGTCTGGGTTGGTTGTAGTGTGGCCTGCCAGATCCGGACCAACTGCCTGCCTCGATCGAGGCAACTTCTTCTTTCTTTCTTCTCAGCGCACCTCCCGTGCCGTTCTGAATAGCCTGGGTCGTTGCCTTGAGTGCCGAGTAGTTCAGGATTTTGTCAGACCTCAGACCCTCTTCTATCATGACCCCTATCTTGACCACCTCGTTGAAGGATTTTCCAACCGTTGTCACCAAGTGACCAAAGTAGGTTGGATCCAATGTTTGTAAGAAATAGTCCACCATCTCTCCCTCTCTCATGGGAGGATCGACTCTGGCCGCTTGCTCTCTCCAGCGGAAACCGAACTCGCGAAAACTTTCCCCGGGTTTCTTCCCAGTCCTCAACAACGTGAGACGGTCAGGGACTATCTCGAGATTGTACTGGAAATGACCTGCGAAAGCCTGCGCCAGATCATCCCAAGTGTACCACCTACTGGAATCCTGCCTGGTATACCATTCTAGTGCAGATCCGCTCAGACTTTGGCCGAAATAAGCTATCAGCAGCTCATCTTTGCCGCCTGCCCCTCTCATTTTGCTACAGAATCCCCGCAAATGTGCCATGGGATCGCCGTGCCCTTTATATAAATCAAACTTAGGCATCTTGAACCCAGCCGGGAGTTGGACGTCCGGGAATGGGCATAGATCTTTGTATGCTACGCTGACTTGGTTGCCCAAACCGTGCAGGTTCCTGAAGGACTGCTCCAGGCTTTTGAACTTTCTCAATACCTCATCATGTTCAGGGGCTTTAACCGGCTTTTCAATCTCTGCCGGTACCTCCAAGTGCGGATTGTAGGCCTGGGGCTTGGGGGCATGGAATGTAGGCTCAGGGGGGTAGTACTGCATATCGTGGGCCTGAAACAATGGCTCACTGACCGTTCTTTGCAAGGTGGCTGATGTGGGTCCCACAAAAGTGGGAATATTTGGGGTCGGGAGAGGTTGATGGGGTGGTGGAGCTTGGGAATCATGAGGGCTTCTTTCTTGATGATAACGGGGATTCGGGAGGCTTGTGGAAGGGCCGGAATGAGGGTATTCCGGCATGCGCCCCAGTGGCTCAGGACTCTTTTGTGCTTTGGCTAAAGCTAGCTGCATTGCATTCATCTCTAGTCCCATCCTTTCAATCTTTTCCATCGCTTCTTTTAACAACTGGCTCATCGGCCTTTCTTCCTCGTTACTATTCTCTGAAGTAGTCATGCTTATTGCTACCGGTCCTTTGGATCTGGTTTGGTAAGGGTGTGTTGCCAGAATTCTTTAACAACTAACTGTCTTGATCAGACAACAACAAACTTTGTTAGCGTTAGAGTTTAACGGATTTAATCTCAACACATAGAGGATGCAATGCTCCTAGGCAGTTAACCGTTTCTACATGCTTCGCTTCAAACAACATGCGTCATCCCGGTTTGCTCATTTATCCCCTTTTCTGTTATTTTATTTTATTTGTGTATTTTCTTTTCTTTCTTTATTAAAAGCGGTCGAATCTTATGGGGATTGCCTACGTATCACGTCCCCGCGCGAATCAGACCAGGCGTAGTTCTGCCTTAAAGTAAAGAAACACAAAATTCTTGTGAAATCGTTAAATTCATTCTCAAAATTTTGCTATTACAAATTACTTCAAGCAAGGAATAGCAATAGTACAGACTCCACAGTTCTTAACCCGTTTTGACTAAAAGAAAAGAAAACAACATATGGAAAAGCAACAAAGCCAAATAAACAAGACTCAACCAAAGATTAATTTTCCAACTTAGGGGCCCGCGAGGCATCATTCGGCCTTTCCGCGGCCCTTGGTGTGAGGTCCCTCTGCAGGCTTTTCAACTCATTCATGATTCGGTGGACGCAACCCATGATGGAAACAAGGAGGGTCTTCCGAGGCATTTGCTCGCATGCCAGGCATCTCATGTAGATGTAATGCCCAATCTCGTCGATCCTTCCTCGAATGTTGTCCCTTTCTGTGAACAACTGCCTTATCTGTCGGTTCTTCAATCCTAGTGTTTGCGCATTGTTGGCAAGTTGATCCTGGAACATCTCCATTTGTCTTTCCATTCTGGTCATTGCATCGTAACATCGCCTTCTGTCGGCTTGGGCATCTCGTGTTTGCTTGAAGATCCGCTCTTGAAGAGTGGAATTCGTTTCCCTTAATGTCCCGATGCTCAGTTCATAATCCCTTATGACTTGTTGCAGGCGCTGCCTCCGGGCCATTGTACCCTTTGCCCACTTGGTCCGCAATCTTGCTGTGCTAGCCTTGGCTCTTTCCAAATCTTCCTGGCATTCCGCAACCTGATCCTTTAACCCCGCTATCAATCTTTTATCCGCCCGGCTTCTCAGCTGGTTATCAGCCTCCTTTTTCATCCTCCGGATCTGAGCTTTGAGGATCTCGCCTTCTCTGATTAATCTGTTCTTTTCTCCCTTGTGGGCAGCAGACTGTAATTGGCATTCAAACCTCATATCCTGAACTTGTTGCTTCAGTTTGCCTGTTTCGGCAAGATATTCCCGCTCTTTGGCCAACCAGCCCCACTGCTCTTGTGAAGATTTGGCAAATTCTTGCAGGTGAGGTCTTTTGGTCGGCCTTCCAGATGATGTCTCCCCTTTGTACCAGGCCTGATACCCGGGCGAAACTTCCCCTTTTGCCCGATTCATTACACAAGTATTTGCTTCTAAGTATTGACATTGGCTCCAAATTTGGCGAACCCTTGCTTCAGGAAACTGGCCGTCGGGACTGATCTCAATCACCTGGGTGCTTAGATCCTCGTCTTTCGGCACTATCTGACACCTCCCAAGTTGCCTTAAAACCCGATGCGGCGCGTATGGTTGAATGCTCTTAAGTCCCATTAAGAGAAAATGGGGCCTGGTTGCTGGCATGTATATGACTTCGTCGATCGGTAACCATCCTAGCGCCCACTGTATTTGACTAGCGTCGAGGGTACGGAAATATGAGGTCCATGCTGTGACTCCTTCCGGTAGGTAGGTCTCATTAACTCTGGTATAGAACTCCTCTATGCAGGTCTTTTCAGCGGATCCATGGCTCAGAAACTGGGCTCGGTGACATAGGTGTTCGGTCATCCACATTTGCAACAACAAATTGCAACCCTCGAAAAAGCTTCCTCCGGCTTTGCAAGACGTGAGAGCCCGGAACATATCAGATACTATCATGGGCGCCAACGTACTATCTCTCTGTGTGAGCAACGTACTGACGACCCCTGCTATCTTTATGTCAATATTCCCGTCTTTTCTTGGGAATACTAAGAGTCCTAAGAAAGTTATCATGAAAGCAATCCGTCTATGTTCTTCCCACTTTTGACGATTACTTTTGCTGCACAACTGGTTTTCTGGCTTGTCGAATCCTCCTATGTGACCATATCTTTGATATATGAAACTCATGCTGCAAAAACCTTTTGCCAAGTCAGGGTTATGAATTGTTCTGACTATCTTTAAGGAGTCCAGAAACCGGTGTATTGCTACAGCTCTTGGAGCAATCAGATATTTGTGCCTCAAAGGAGTCTCAGCGCTGCCGATATACCCTGCTATTTCTTCTAAAGTTGGGGTAAGTTCAAAGTCCGAGAAATGGAAGACATTGTGCGCAGGATCCCAGTGGGGGACTACTGCCCTTATGATATCTCCCCGTGGCCTGATATCCAACAAACTCGTGAGGCCTTTCAGATACTTCTTGATTTCGTCATGCCCTTCTTTGCCTAAATCATTCCACCAGAGCCGCAATTGGAGGGGGATTTTATTCATGATTGAAAAGGGTTCATTTGGAGTCGTGCTCATTCTGCACATTTATTAATAAGATTTTAACAAACGAAACTTATTCTGATAAAAACAAAAATATATGCGATTTTTCTCAAAAGGATTTCTGAACACGACCTCTCAGCACTTCATGAACGAAGATTTTTAAGGTTGTGTGAGAAAAAAACGAGGTGGCCGTCTGTACCAAGGCAGCCTTCCGGAGTTCCTTTTGGGAACATTTGGCTATTTTTGACATAAGCGGCATCACCCGGACTTGTTTATGACTCTTTTATCATTTTTCAAAAATAGAAAATTCAACATTGCAAACACGGCCTTTCAATGCCTCGGGGACGAAGATTTTTAAGGCTGTGTGGGTCAACTGGGCCAAGTCTTAAAAATGACCCAAAGGTGGCTGTTTATGCAAAGTCAGCCTTCCGGCGTCCCTTTCGGGAACATTCGGCTATGTCTTGATAAAACAGCAGCACCCGACTTCTTTATGACAATTAAAATTTGACATATTTGTTTTTGCTATTTTTTTTGTAAAAGGGAGAAGTTACATCACTAGACTTATTTACGACAAAATTAAAAATCTTTGACATGTTTTTTTTTATTTTTTTTTTATATTTGTTTTTGGCTTTTTAGCAAAAGGTGGGGTTGGACCCGATGAGGGTTGCCTACGTATCTCACATCCGGTGAGAATCAAACCCGCGTAGTTCGGGTAATCAAGAATAAGTAGATGAACTAACTTCTCCTTCTTTTTTTTTGAATTTGTGAAAGAACTACTTTAAAAGGAGAAAGGAAGTATTTTATTATTTTATTTTTTGGATTTTTGATTTATTTTCTTTTTTAAAATTGTTTTTCTTTTGGATTTTTGATTGATTTTCCCTTTTTTTAAAAGAAAGACTTCTAAGATATTTTTTTTCTCTCATTTCCATTTGTTTTTTTTTCTCATTCTAAAGGAAGAAGAAAATATTTTTCGGAATTTTACCTTTAATAAAAGAAATGCTTCTAAAAATGTTTTTTTTTGAATTTTGAATTTTCTTTTTAATTTTGAAAGAAGAATCAAAATATTTTCGAATTTTTTTTCTTCTTATTATACATTTTTTTAAAAAGAAATAATTAAAAGACTTTCTAAAGAAGTTAATAATGGAAAATATTTTTGGATTTTTTTGAAAATTGGGAGTCTAAAAACTTTTCTAGACTTTTTGGCAAGACAAATATTTTTGCAACAAATAAAGACATATATATATTTTTTGGAAATAAAAACTTTTGGATATATATATATATATATATATATATATATATATATATATATACATGTATATATTTGTGACAAATAATGAAAGACTCTTTTTTATTATTTTTTGAATTTTCATAAAAAAAATCATTTTAAAAATAAGACTCTTTTTGATTTTTATTTTTATAACAAGACAAACTATATATTTCTATATTTTTTCTGAAAAACAAAACAGAACAACGATTCTTTTTTCTATTTTTCCTTTGCTTTTAATAAAACAAACTAATAAGACGTTTTTTCATTTTCTCAAAATTTCGGCAGAGTTTTGACAGTATTTGGGTATTGGGTTTTTTCAAAAATAAACAATCAATTCCTTAACCGATATTTCCCTTTTTTCAATTTCACAACATTCGTAATATTCAAACACCGGTCAGCATGCGGGCACGAGACAAATAAATGCACGGAAAACAAATAGGATGCATCAGGATGGCCTTTTCATATCAGGTCGCTAGTCCTAGACGGACCCAACCCCTGTGTTGAGTCCCCTAAGTCAAATGCAACGTGATGCAAATAAGCGTTCCTACTAGGGATCCGGCATGAAGTCACGTTATTCTATGTTCAAAACCTGGGTCGGTGTTCTAGACAGTGTACCCGAGCGGACAACTCGAGCTGAGGAAGGAGCTCCTTTCCGGGAACCAAAAGGCCAGCCGGCTTAGAAACTTTCCGAGCCTCTTTTATTTAGGGTATGACACTAACAGAATAGGGAGTCTCAACCAGTAAGCACATCCCCGGAGGTAAGAAGAGAAAGGTTTCGGCACAATTTATATACAGTTCAGATAATATCAAAGCGGTAAAAGCAGCATTTAGCACATTAGGCTCAAAACATGTAAAAATCAGATAAAGCCAAATATAACAATTTATCTAAGCTCGAATTTCTAACCCTGAACCAGTGGTTCTGGGTGTTTTGTCCCCAGCAGAGTCGCCAGAGCTGTCGCACCTCCTTTTTACGCACCCGAGAGGGTGCAAGGGAGTTTTTTCCAATTAAAGGACAATCGAAACGGGATTGGTTTATTTATTTCAGAGTCGCCACTTGGGAGATTTAGGGTGTCCCAAGTCACCAATTTTAATCCCGAATCAAGGAAAAGAATGACTCCATATTACAGTCTGCGTACCAGAAATCCGGATAAGGAATTCTGTTAACCCAGGAGAAGGTGTTAGGCATTCCCGAGTTCCGTGGTTCTAGCACGGTCGCTCAACTGTTATATTCGGCTTGATTATCTGATTTTATACATGTTAAACCTATGTGCAAGTTTTAAACTCTTGACCGCTTTTATTATTATTTTTTACGAGAATTGCAACGTCGTGAAAATATATCTCGAACCACGTTACATCAATGCACCCGTGGTTATTGACATATCTTGACTCTGTTGAGATTTGAATTTGGGTCACATAAATGTGCACCCGAATTAAGAAAAATAAGTTATTAAGATGCGCCTAAAGCAACTAACGTATTGTTATTTTGGAGAAAGCCGTGAAATTTGCTAAACGGCATGTCCCGAATTCTAAGTATTTTTAATATATATACATTTAGAGGGCCCCGCACCTTGTGCATTTTCCGTTTGTCGAGGCTCGTCTCATTCATTATTAAAAAAAGAATTTGCAACGTCATGGAAGTGCATCTCGGACCACGCCACAATCAATGTACCCGTGATTAGAGACACATTTCGATTCCGTTGAGATTTGGATTTGGGTCACATAAATGTGCACCCGAGTTTAGGAAGATAAATTATTAAAGGCGCGCCTAAAGCGACTAGCGCATTATTATTTGGGTAGGGCCGTGAAATTTACTAAACGGCCCGTCCCGGAATCTAAGTATTTAATACATATATTTTGCGAGGGCTCCACAATTTGTACATTTTTTATGTGGCGAAGCTCGTCTCGTTTTTATTATTTGAGGGCAAACTTAAGGCAACTACGATTTTCTACCAATGAAATCATCCGAGGTTAAACAAAAAAACAACGATTCTAACAAGTAATAATATCCATGGTAAAAATGAAAAAAATAGAATAACCTCGTTCATATGTTCACATTTACTTTAAGCATGCAGTAACTAAACATAGAATAAACATTTTTAACACAACAACAAAAATTTGCATTGTTGACATTCATAAATATCGAATATTCTCATTTTTTGCCTTGAACCATAATATGCAAAACGAATGAAATGAAACAAAGGACGAAGAACACCAACCTTCGAACCTCGACAATCCTAGAACGACAAACAGTGCCTCCTACGGAACTCGAACCGGACCTCACTCGACGAGGAACAATGATGAAACCTCGGACAAACACCTCGACGAGCAAAAGCAAACTCACCGGAAAAATAGAAAGCTCGGACCAAAGTCGACCTCGACGGAAAATAGAAAACTCGGCAAGGCAGAATCGCGGCAACCAACAGCTGCTCGGAAACGCAGCAACGACTGCTTGGCACGCAGCGATAGCTACTCGTTGGACTGGAAATGGTGAAACGGCTGGTTTTCATTCGGGCTGTGGGTGGGGCTGACGAACTGGAGAGGTTTCGCGGGTGGCAGGGAGCTGGTGGTCTAGCTGGTAACGGCAGTAGGTCGACGATCAGTAGAGCTTGTTGGTTGGGGAGGGTAGGTTGTTTGACGATGAGGGAGTGAAGCTGGGGGATGTGACGACGAAGGCGAAGCAGCAGTGCTCGTCGGATTTAATGGAGGAAGAAGGCGATGGTCGTTCGGACGTGGAGGAGTGGCGTCGCGACTGGTTTTGGGTTACGACTGGTTTTGGTGCTTGACGAGTGGTTGGGGTGTTGATGGTGGTTTTGGGGTGTTGCTCAGGTTGGTCGTGGGTAGGGTTCCGTTTTTTGTTCAGTAGTGTTTTTTTTCTTTCTTCTTTCTGAAGAAGAAAGATGAACAGTAGTTCCCAGCAAAAATATTTTCCAAGTCCTCCCTTTGTGTAGCTTTGCCCGTGCATTTGTAAGCTTCTGCCAAGAAAAATGAGCCCCACGCGTGGTGGGGTTCAAGACTTGTGTCTCCCACGCGTGGTGGGGTTCCCCGTGTACGGTGTTCCGTCCGTGTTCCCCACGTGTGTCCCCTCACGTGTGGTGGACTCTAATTATTATGGGCTAGGTCCGAAATTAGGCCTAAAACCGGGTAGTTTGAACCCGAATATTATTCTTTGCCCGGACCCGAGAAATAGAAACACGACGTTGCTCAACTGATTATGTAAGCAAAATAACTACAAAAATAAGACTAATAATTAACACAAAACTAGATTTTTTTTTAATATTTTTTCAAGATTAAAATAACTACAAAATACTAATAAAACTATTTTTTTGTAATTTTCGTTTTTAATATAAAGATAAAATATAAAGTAACATTTTTTGTATTTTTTCAAAATTAAAATGACTATAAAACATTAATAGAACTATATTTTCGGTAATTTTCGAAATTATATAAAGTACAAAAATAAAGTACAATTTTTGTATTTTTTTTCAAGTTTATGAGAAGTACATAAACTAAAATTTATATACATATTTTGTAATTTTCCTCTTTTGCGACGAAATAAAGCAAAATAGTCAAAATAGCTATATTAGACCTAAATTACATATTTATGCTAAAAATGTGAAAATTCTCGGGGAGGGTCAAAAATCAGGTGTCTACAAACACAAAACCAGTGCGGACCGCACTAGCAGGTTCAGAGAGCTGTAGTTTTCTGAACCTCCAATAGCCATGTTTTAAGCCTAAGACACAACCTACCCGAAACTCATCCCGAGCCTTCGAGACTCCAAACCAAATATGCATACTAACTCAAAAATATCATATGGACCTACTCGTGCGATCACATCACCAAAATAACATGTAAAATCATGAATTAAACCTCAAAGCTCAACATTTTCATCAAGAACTCTCAAAGTTCATAACTCTTCAACCGGAAGTCCAACTCACATCAAATAAACTCCATTTTTCACCAAATTTTCACAGCTATCTTTCAAATAATATAACAAATTTGTACCGGGCTCCAGAACCAAAATACAGGCCCGATAATAATGGTTTCAAATATTAATTCTTTTCTTTATTTCTTAGATAATTCAGTAAAACAATTTCTTTCAAAAATTGATTTCTAAGGCTTGGGACCTCGGAATTCATTTCCGGGCATACGCCAAGTCCCATATTTTACTACGGACCTCTCGGGATCATCGAAACACGGATCCGGGTTTGTTTCTTAAAATGTTGACCAAAGTCAACCATAATTAAATTTTACTCTAGATTTTTTTTATTTCTCATATTTTCACATAGAAGGCTTTCCGAATATAGGTCCGGACCACGCACGTAAATCAAGGTGGGGTAAAAAGGAGGTTTTTAGGCCTCGAAACACTGAATTCACTTGCAACACAAGTGATGACCTTTTGGGTCATCACATTTGCCCTTCTTTATTAAAAGACTACTTTCTCTCCAAGTATACGTTAGTCCTCTACTGTCTCTATCTCTGTCTCCCGTTATTCGCATTTTTTGATTTGTTTTTCTCTGAAATCAAACGGTTTCGTCGTTGTTTTGATTTTTCAACTGCTAGTCGTCGTTGTTCCCACATTATGATTTAATCACAGGTACATTGCATTAACTTTCTGGGTTTTATTTTACGATTTCTAGGTATTATTTCTGGTTTTGGATTTGATCGTCACGTATTTATAATTAAATAGTTTCTTAGGGTTTAGTTTGATAAGTGCATTAGTTGTACTTTTATGATTGTGTTTTTATGTTGTCGATGAAAATTCTATAAATTTTTCAATGATTAGACGTCCAAATTTTTAAATATTTTCAGAGTTAAATAGATGTATTATTAAAGTGATAATACCTTAGATAGGAGCTGAAGTTTTTTTTTTCATGTTTTGGCATTATTTTTGGATTTGAATTTGTATTTTGTTTTTGTAAAAACTACATCATGTTTTTTTGCTGAATGTTTTGTGTTTTGTAACTGGTGAACTTCAGCATTAGGAGCTGAATGTTTTGTGTTTTGTAATTGGTGAACTTCAGCTTTAGGAGCTGAAGTTTTTGTTTTGTAACTATCGAACTTCAGCTCTAGAGCTGATATTTTTGTTTTGTAACTGTCAAACTTCAGCTCTAGAGCTGAAGTTTTTGTTTTGTAACTGTCGAACTTCAGCCTTCTTAGAGATTGAAGTTTCAACTGATCTTTTTGATAATGTCTTGATGTTATTTTTTGTATGTTTTACTTTTTTTGAACAGATGGCACCTAAAGTACCTAAAGATCCTAATGCAGCTAAAGTACGCAAAGCAGCTAAAGCACCTAGACAATCTATAATTGTGACGACCTGGTCAGTCATCTCATGAGTTACCGCTCTGTTTCCCCCATTTTAGCTTCTTTACGCTTCGTTATCTGTGTTTTATGTGATCGAGTTGATTAGTTCGAGTTCGGAGAGGATTTGGTATGAAATGAGACACTTAGTCTCTTTTAAGAAGGCTTAAGTTGGAAAAGTCAACCGGGTGTTGACTTATGTGTTAGAAGGCTTGAAAGTGAGTTCCGATGGTTCGGTTAGCTTCAGGAGGTGATTTGTGACTTAGGAGCGCAATCGGAATGGGTTTTGGAGTTGTAGAGAAGAATTAGGCTTGAATTGGCGAAGTTAGTATTTTGGCGAATTCTAGTTGGTAGGTCAGATTTTGATACGGGGGTCGGAATGGAATTCCAAGAGTTGCATTAACTTTTTTAGGTGATTTTGGATGTGTGTGCAAAATTTTAGATCATTCGGAGGTGTTTTGGTCGGGTTTTTTATCAAATGCGTATTTTGAAAGTTTTTAAGAAATTTAGGCTTGAATTCGATGTCATTTGATGGTTTTGGTGTTGTTTGTGGTGTTTTGATGATTGAAACAAGTTTGAATGATGTTTTAGGATGGGTTGGCACTTTTGGTTGAGGTCCCGGGGGCCTCGGGGTGATTTCGGATGGTCAATCGGACCAATCTTGGTTTTTGAAGTTGCAGATTTCAGCTGAGTATTGCAGAACATTTTTGTTCTCTGCGATCGCATAGAAGGTTTGGGAAAGGCCGTTCGGATTGCTCAATCCGATCGCGGAATAGGGTATGCGATCGCATAGGTTGAGGAGGTTGTTCATTGCGATCGCATGAGGAGTAATGCAATCGCGTAGTGTTAAATGGACCTGAGGTTCTGAGGGGTACTTTGTTCAATGCGATCGCGGAGTAGTGCATGCGATCGCGTAGGTTTGATTGGTGAAGCAGTGCGATCGCAGTTAAGGGGTCGCGTTTGCATAGGACATTTTGGAGGCCTGGGAAAGTTGAGTTATTCGATCGCAGAGGCTTGGATGCGATTGCATAGAGTAAAATCTGGGCTGACATAAGGGTTTTAATAAACATTTCACCCGCGAACCAAGTCTCATTTCCTCCATTGTTGAGTAACCTTGGGAGCTTTTGACGAGTATTAAAGAGATTTTTGACTGGGAATCGATTGGAGGTGAGTCCTATGGCCTAGAAACGTCATTTAATTGTAGATTCAACATCTAAATTCATGGAAATTTGATTTAAAAGGGAAGGATTAGGGCTTGACTTATGAAATAGAAATTTGGGGGTTTGAGGGAGCATTTGAGCTCGGATTTTGGTAAATTTGATATGTATAGACTCGTGGCGAGATAAGGAATCCGGTGATGTCAATTATCTGATTTTTCGAGAAGTGGGCCCGGGGCTCGGGTTTGCCAACTTCGTGATTTTCGATATTTTTCAAGTCTTTTTCGATTGGGTTGTATTCCCTTAGCCTATTGTAACGTATTACTTGTGGTTTTAATCAGATTCGACACTCGAGGAAGTTGATTTGCGAGGCAAGGGAGTAGCGAGCTAGGATTTCGGCCTGCTTGAGGTGAGTAATGGTTGTAAATGATGTCCTGAGGGTTTGAAACCCCGGATTGCACATCGTAGTGCTATATTGAGGCAAGATACGCGCTGGATGATGAGCGTGGGGTCTTTCGCTACTGAGGATTGTGACTCGGTCCATCCCGATTGATGATTTTACCGAATATTTGATTGAAATTCATTTGTTATCATCATGATTTGGGCTGATTGCCATATTTGGGCTTCGTGCCAACTATTAGACCCTTCGGGGATTTTTTTTATCACTGTTTCCTCACTACTTGACTTATTATTTGAACTCAGTCCTGTTGATATCTACTATTTTACAAACTCAACCACTTTTACTCTGATTTGAAACTTAAATGATATTTCTACATCATGTTTTGGGCTGAGAACTACTGTTTTACTAATGCCCAAGGGGCTGGTGATGATTTTTGGACTGAGTGAGGCCGAGGGCCATATGTGAGGATATGCTAAGTGATATGAGGCCGAGGGCCTGAGATACTTTATATGCCACGAGGTGGCTTGAGTGATGTGAGGCCGAGTGCCGAGTGATGATGCCACGAGGTGGCTTGATATAGCGCTTGGGCCGTAAGGGGCCCCTTCGGAGTTTGCACACCCACAGTGAGCGCGGGTAACCATTGTTCTGAGTGATTGATGCTATGCCCGAGGGGCTGATATAAGTGATTGTGAGGTAGCCCGAGGGGCTGATACTATTCTGAGAGTGAGCCCGAGGGGCTGATACTATTCTGAGAGTGAGCCCGAGGGGCTGATACTATGCAGAGCGATTTATACTGTGCCCGAGGGGCGGATTTCTACTTGTTATTTACCTGTTAAATTACTGGTTTTACTTGTTTTAAAAGGAATATCATTTGATTTCTTTACTGATTTACTGTTTTAAGTGATTTTTACTGCTTGATATGGAATTGCTTTGTGCCTTTACGTGTTTTCATACTTTCGGCCATTATTTATAGTTATTACTCACTGAGTCGGAGTACTCACATTACTCCCTGCACCGTATGTGCAGATTCAGGCATAGCAGAGTTCGCACCTGAGCGCTGATTCTGTCCAGGCTAAGCGGTGATTTGGAGTTTCGAGGTTGTTGTTGCCTTCCGCAACCCCTTGCCTCCCTTATCCTCTATCATTTATGTTTTCTTCAGACTGTTGTATCGGATTCCGTACTTTGTAGACCTATAGTAGATTTTATAGTAGCTCATGATTTGTGACACCCCGGTTTGGGCTATGTCGGGATGGTTCCTGCTGTTGTTAACGTTAAAATTCCGCAATTTATGAGTATTATATTATATGTTATTACTGTCTATGATGATTAACTGTTTAAAAGTGATGTTTCGTTTTGGTCTGGCTGGCCTTGTCTTCACGAGAGGCATCATCACGACCGAGTTCGGGGATTGGGTCGTGACAATAATACCCCCAGATCCTTATGTCCCTGCTCCTCCACCTACAAGACCATGTCAAAGATATTTTGAGTTTCGAAATTGGTTTAAGTGTAAGGGTTACTGGAAGGGGAACCACGATTTGAAGAAATTAATTGCAACTTTCTTGACTCCTGCACAACGGGATAAGCTTAATAATGGTACATTTCGATACATTATGGCTATAGAGAATTTCCAATGCAGCATGAAGTTGGTTCATTGTCTGTGTCTTTCTCGAATATTCACCAATGATCGAGACTCCATTAGTTTCAAGATTTTTGGCCATGATGTTTCCATCACCCTTGAAGACTTTCACATTATGTGCGGTTTGCGGATCACAACACATAATATTGAAAAACCAATTAATCGAGAGAGCAATATTCTGAAGCGCTATTTTGGTAAGTCCAAGGGTGTGTCTTCAGAAAAGTATTGAATGATATGTGCTTATTAAGTAGAACAAGTTTTGTATCATGATCCAAATATTTGAAATCATGAGTCCACCTCCCATTGAAAGTTATAACAACGCAAATCGAACTCATCCTGCAGATTCATGTTTAGTGGCAAGTATTAGAAAAGTGAACAGAAGAACTTTTAGGTTGTTTGTGCTAAAGTTTTTACAAATGAACTAAATCAATTAAGCATTTTCTGCTGAAGTTTTTTGAAAAAAGATGTATGATATAATTAATGAATCCTGCACAGAAAACTTCAGCATTTTAAGTGCTGAAGTTTTTAGAAATAAACTAAATAACTTCAGCATATCAGCTGAAGTTTTTATGAAAAAGTTGTATGACAGGGATCCATGAATCCAGGGGAAAAAATTTCAGCTCATTAAGTGCTGAAACTTTAGAAATGAACTAAATAACTTCAGCACATTGGGCTGAAGTTTAGCAAATGAATTCAACAAACTTGAGCATGTTTCAACATTAATTGCATAAGTTACAGGAGTAAACATAAAAAAACATAATTAAAGTAGCAATTATATTGCGTTGGGGGTATGTGTTAGTGTAATAATTAATTTCCTATCACATTCATGCACGTTTTTCATTAGACAACGTTTAAAATTCCTCTTTGCCTTTTCATATACCATGCAGAAGTTTTTTTCGCTTATATAAGGACGCTATACCTTGTGAGTTTATTCACTCAAACACATATATTTTAGCAGACATAAAATACAAAAAGGAGAAAAATGGATGTTGTCATCAGGCAAATAGTGGACGAAATCAAGCAAGACATCATTGAGGCATTTGAGTTGAAGCTTGATGAGGTCATAGAAAAGTACGATAGGGAACTGCAAGAAATCAACAACAAGCTTGATACTCTTGTGATGTTTGCAAGATTTGATAATCTTGCTGATGAAGATGTTTGTCCATCTGGTAGTGACGACGATGATGATGATGACGGCATGGACGATTAATTTTTCTTTTTTTCTATAATCCTTTTAGTTAAAGGATTATAATGTTATTTATGTAATTTATTTTATGTTTTTTAATATTTAATGAAATATTCAGTTTTTGTTTTAAGTTTTTTGTGCGTTTTTTTTAATATTAATTTTATTCAAACTCGAAAAATAATAGAGGAAATGAACTAAATAACTTCAGCAAGAATTAACAAAAACTAATCCGAAAATTAAGCATTTTTTGGTATGAAGTTTTTCCAAAAAAATCATAATAAAAAATACAGTGCTTGATGAAAACTTCAGCTCCCTTTGCTGAGTTTTCAAGCATGAACTAAAAATTCTTTTTAAACTTAGAAAATAACAGAGCTATTAACAAAAACTTATCCAAAAATTACATATTGCACGACAAAATATTAAGCATTTTTAGCAGATGAACTAAAAAAACTTCAGCATACAAAAAATTATATAAAAAATGTTTTACATATTCGTGAAAACATAAGTATTTTTTGGTATGAAGTTTTTCCAAAAAAATGATAATGAAATACATAGTGCAGGAATAAAACTTCAGCTCCATTTGCTGAAGTTTTATAGATTAACCAAAAAAATTCAGCACTTGTGCTGAAGTTTTTGTGCAATATGAAATTTTAATTTATGTTTTATTTTTTACCAAGTGTAGGAGTAAAACTTCAGCTCTTCTTGCTGAACTTTTTAAAGATTAACTGAAAAACGCCAGCACCTATGCTGAAGTTTTTTGTGCAATATGTAATTTTAATTTATCTTTTATTTTTTTTTACCAAGTGTAGGAGGAAAACTTCAGCTCTTCCTGCTGAAGTTTTTAAATATTTAACTAAAAAACTTCAGTACCTATGCTGAAGTTTTTTGTGCAATATGTAATTTTAATTTATGTTTTATGTTTTTTTACCAAGTGTAGGAAGAAAACTTTAGTTCTTCCTGCTGAAGATTTTAAATATTTAACTAAAAACTTCAGCACCTATGCTGAAGTTTTTTGTGCAATATGTAATTTTAATTTATGTTTTATTTTTTTTAGCCAGTGTAGGAGGAAAACTTCAGCTTATACATTGATTAAGTAAATAACTTCAGCTTGTTTAGCAAATAAACAATGATAACACTCATATAATGTTGTGTTATTTGCCAGCTTGTTTTGCTGAATTTTTTAAATATGAACTAAATAACTTCAGGTTGTTTCGCAAATAAACCAAAAATTTCAGCATATTATGCAGTGGAAAACTTCAGCATATTTGTCAGATTAGAATGTTAGAATTCAACGTCAAACAGATTTAGAATGCAAATTCAGCATATCAGTGAAGTTTGTCAAACAACTTCAATCAATCAATTAGAAAACATATAATTCAAAAACTATTTTGAATTCTGAAGATGAATTTGAATATTACAATGTATTTTGTAATTTTGAATTTGGAATTTGAATCTGGTTCAATTTGGTTTGTGAGAGGCGATCTGAGGAGAGACGGAGTGATGGAGGAGATACGGAGGAGATCTGGAATTTGAATCTGGGTATGCTTGATGCAACTTTTATATGTTTTGGAAGGGGTATAATGGTCATATTATTATGAATTTTTTGTTAGTTGGTTATGAAATCAATAGTTTTTAAAAATAGTGTATAAGTTAAAAGGTGGCAAAAATATAGGGTACGACTGCAAATCGCCCGTTTGTTTCTAAGTACTAATTTGTTCAAGTACCAAACAAGTCTTTTTCTTAAATATGGCTATAATTAACATATCAATCAATAAAAAAATAAATTATGGGTCAATTTGATATACAAATTTAACCAAAATCACCGTAAATATTAGGGTGTTTTATAGCTCTACCCATTTATTTTTCTACCCACTAAACTAATTAGCTTTTCAACCCATTGTAGCTTTTGCGGGTAATTGACTATTTTTTTCCCTTTTCTCTTCTTTTTTAAATCATATTATTTTTTATTTCATTATTTTTAAATAATCTGATTCCATACTCAATTTTGGCTCCTTTCTTTTATTTTATTTTTTCTCTTTTTCTTTCCTTTTGTTCATTTTCTTTATTTCTTCTTCCTTTTCTAAATTAATTTAGCTCTTTTTTTTCTTTTACATTTTTAAATACATAATCTAATTACATTCATTTTTTTGCACCTTTTCTTTATTCTTCCTTTTTTACACAATAACGAAAGACAACTGATATAGTAAATATTTATTCACCTTCTTTAATATCACTGATAGTATAATATACTATTTGTCTTTCTTTTTCTATTTTTTTCTTAAATGAAATATTAGAACAACTTATACATTATATCTGTTTTTTCTTCTCTTCTTTTCATTGCATTTTCTTCTCTCTTTTTTTAAATATACGTATATAAAAGGGCATATTATTATTTAATGTTATCTTGTCACAATGGTATATCAAAACTGCATATAAATATAACAAATAGGCAAATTACTATTTTATGTCTTCCGGCACCTACTTCTTATATAATGAATATTATTTGAAACCCCATCAAAAAATTCATTTAAGAAAATATTTGCAAGAAACTAGTTGAAAAAATTTTAAAAATTAAAAAATGGCTTATTTATTACGGTATATTGTTATGTTATATTATATTATATATAATAGTTGTACAATGTTACTATAACCATGGCGTTACCTTTGCATAATAGCACCTAGATGATTCAATAAAGGGTTCAACATACACTATTATGGTATATTGTATACTATTATAGCATAACATTACAGTATATACATAATATTACAGTATATCATTACAGTATATTGTATATTATAATAGTACACTGTTGTGATATAGCTATATACTCCTACAATATATTATATACCGTAACAGTAATTGTTAGGTAATTGTGTTCTTCTTCGATTATTACAATATATCGTTGCAGTAAATTGTATACTATAACAATATATTATTTCAGTATAGCTATATACTCCTACAACATATCGTATACCATAGTGGTATACTATTTGGGTAATTGCGTTCTTCGATTTTTAGCTAAAAAATTCGATCTAAATCACCTCAAATCAGCTTCAAATGCGATCAAATTTTTGTATGAACTTCTAGAAGGCACTATAAACAATATTTAGTAATACCACACTTTGATATTGTTATGACCCGGCCAATCATTTTGAGAATTAAGTTTCGTTCGGCGGCATAAGGTCTTGAGCAGCTTCGTATTATATGTATTGACTTGCATGCATGGTTGAATTCAGTAACAGGATGATTCGGAGTCAAATTGGAAGAAGCATTCAAGTTTTGGAAGCTTAAGCGGTAAGAGTTGACCGGAATTCGACCTTTGTGTAAACGGCTCTGAATAGATTTTGGATGATCTCAACAGCTTCGTATGATAATTTTGGACCTAGGCGTGTATCCAAATTTGGATTTGGAGGTCTGTAGGGTGATTTGAAGCATTTCGGCGAAAGTTGGAAACGTTGAAGTTTGGAAGGTGGAAAGGTTTGACCAAGAGTTGGCTTTGGTGATATCAGGTTCAGAATAAGGTTTCGAAAGTTGAAACAGCTCTGTTATATCGTTAGATCCGAAAAAGTAAATTCTTTGGGCATGAATATTAAAGGGTAAATAGATTAGATTTAATGGGAATACAATGATAATTTTTCCTAAATATTAGATGGACTAACTTGAATTGTGACCACATTGTCACATAGAGCTATCAAAATGGGCTAACATAGTCCAGCCCAGCCCAGGCCTCACGGGCCATGAAATATGATGGGTTAGGACGGGCCGGCCCCATTTTCAAAAGGGCCTCAAAATAGTCTGTCCAACCTAGGGGGATTTGCAGTCGTACACTATTTTTATGTCACCTTTTAACCTATACCATGTTTATAAAAACTATTGATTTCCTAACCAACTAACAAAAAATTCATAATAATATGACAATTATACCCCTTCCAAAACCTATAAGAGTCCGTCTCTCCTCCGTATTCCCAGATTCAAATTCCAGATCTCCTCTGTATCTCCTCCATCAGTCCGTCTCTCCTGAGAACGCATCTCGCATTCAAATTCAAATTCTGAATTCAAATTCAAATACATTGTAAGTATTCAAATTCATCTCCAGAATTCAAAATAGTTTTTGAATTATATGTTTTCTGATTGATTGATTGAAGTTGTTTGACAAACTTCACTGATATGCTGAATTTGCAATTCTAAATCTATTTGACGATGAATTCTAACATTCTAAGCTGAAGTTATTTAGTTAACGAGCTGGCAAATAACACAACGAAGAAGAAATTATATTAAATTTATATGATTGTTTTGTTGCTGAAGCTTTTTTGTCAATAATTAAAAGCTGAAGTTTTCCTCGTACACTGGGTAAAAAACCATAAGACATAAGTTAAAATTTCATATTGCACCAAAAAAACTTCGGCCTAAGTGCTGAATTTTTTTAGTTATTACTTAAAAACTTAAGCAAGAGGGCTGAAGTTTTCCTCCTACACTGGCTAAATTAAAAAATCATATTGCACCAAAAAAAACTTCGGCCTAGGTGCTAAAGTTTTTTAGTTATTACTTAAAAACTTAAGCAGGAGGGCTGAAGTTTTCCTCCTACACTGGTTAAATTTAAAAATCATATTGCACCAAAAAAACTTCGGCCTAGGTGCTGAAATTTTTTAGTTATTACTTAAAAACTTAAGCAGGAGGGCTGAAGTTTTCCAACTACAATGGCCAAATTAAAAAATCATATTGCACCAAAAAAACTTCGGCCTAGGTGCTGAAGTTTTTTAGTTATTACTTAAAAACTTAAGCAGGAGGGCTAAAGTTTTCCTCCTACACTGGCTAAATTAAAAAATCATATTGCACCAAAAAAACTTCGGCCTAGGTGCTGAAGTTTTTTTCCCTTACATTGATGAATCACCATCATAAAAAAACACTTTAGCTAATATGCTGAAGTTATTAAGCTTATCTCTAAAAACTTTAGCACTTATAAGTTGAAGTTTTCTTTGCAGGATTCATTAATTATGTCATACATCTTTTTCCAAAAAAAAAATTCAGCAGAAGATTCCTAAGTGATTTAGTTTATTTGTAAAAATTTTAGCACAAACAACCTAAAAAATTATTCTGTTCACTTTCCTAATACTTGCCACTAAACATGAATTTGCAGGATGAGTTCGATTTGCATTGTTATAACTTTCAATGGGAGTTGGACTCCTGATTTCAAATACTTGGATCATGATACAAAACTTGTTCTACTTAATAAGGACATATCACTCAATACTTTCCTGAAGAAAATTAGTGAAGTTGCAAATATTGATTCAACCAGATATGCATTAAAAGTATGGTTTGATATCAAACTAAATACAAGCAAAGGAATGCTTGTAACTTCAGATGAAGAACTCAGTACGTGTATACATTTGCTTACAACTGATTCAGCCTACAAGAATTGCCATTTCGTCATCGAAAAAATACAACCTTCAGAATCAGCAGCATTCAACCAATCTCTTGCATATGCGATAGATTCAGAACCTTTTGCTGACTATCAACATGAAGTACGAGCGCCAATAATGGAAGTAGACAACGGGCAACAACCTTCTAACATTACAGCTGCTTCAAAATACATAGTGCTGCAACAATTACCCCCTACTCCAATAAATTCATACCAGTTTGTCGATGACCAAGAAGAAGAAGGACAGCTAATAATGCAAATTGACAACCAACACACAATCCAACAAAGCTTTTTTCACCTTCTGCAATGATAAACAACAATGAAGATGAAGTAAACATGGAGCTTATACCGATAACATCACATAGAATTGAAGAAATTGCTGAAAGTTCTTGTGCTTCTCAAAAATCAAGAAAAAGAGTGATGAGAAAGGTGAAAGAATCTCCACCATGTAAAATACTTAGGCACGATGCGTTGCCTGAGGAAGTAAGAGTTGGATCAATCTTTGAGAACAAACAAAACATGACTAAATTTTTCTGCAGCTTAGAGATAAATCAAAAAGTTGAATTCACTGATGTTAGATCATGTTCCAAGAGATACGAGCTGAAATGCATCATGGACAAATGTGGTTGGAATGTACGTGCTACCAGAATAAAAAAAATTCCACACTGTTCAGGGTGATAAAATATCATAACATCCATGAATGCTCGGTTGATGCAAGAAAATCAGATCAGAAGCATGCTACATCAAATTTTATAAGTGAACAAATTATAGAACATGTTCGAGACAAAAAGATAGAGGTTACACCAGCCTTTGTAGAAAATGAAATGAAAAAGAAATTTGGAATTGACATTGGTTATCACAAGACATGGTGTGCTATTCAAAAAGTTGTTGCTTGCATAAGGGTAACACCTGAAGAGAACTACCAGATTCTTCCTTCATACCTACACATAATGGTGACCAAAAAACCCAGGAACATACACAAGCATAAAAAGAGATGCGCAGAATAGGTAAGCAAAACAATACTAACCATCAGCCTGAAGTTTCAAATGTTACTATTTGAAAAACTTCACACCTTAGATTTTTTGTGTTTCAATGTATAGATTTACTTACTTGTTCTTCGCTCCTGCGACATCAGTAGCTGGTTGGTCCTACTGTAGACCCGTTATTGCAGTAAATGCAATGTTTTTGAATTCAAAATATCGTGGTGTTCTTTTGTTGTTGTATCAAAGGATGCAAACAATCAAATCTTTCCTCTATGTTTTGGTGTAGCAGATTCAGAAAATAATGAGGCATACATTTGGTTCTTTGGGAAAATGAGAAAAACAATTCAAGTCTGTCGTGAACTGGTTTTCTTGTCAGATAGAAACCAATCGATCGCAAATGGTATTAGAAAAGTTTTTCCTGAAGTTCACCATGGTATCTGCCTCTATCACTTTGAAAAAAATTTAAAGCAAAGACATGCAAAGGCCACGGTAATAAATCTTTTTCAAAGTGCTGCAAGGTCATACAAACATGAAGATTTTAATCAGTTAATGTCCCAACTCAAAGTATTGACAAGAAAACATACAATTACATAATGGAAGAGCCTCCCGAGAGATGGGCTCGATCGTGGTTCCCACAGCAACGTTATGATATGCTAACAACAAACATGGTAGAATCAATGAATTCCGTTTTACTAAAAGGGAGAGAAATACCTATTTTAAGAATGTTAGATTTCATCCAAGAAAAGCTGGGAGAGTGGTTTTATGAACGGAGAAAAAAGGCAAATGAAACTTTTCACAGAGTATCAATATGGGCAGAAGAAGAGATGACTAAGAAGATGGACTTGGCTTGCAAAATATTTTTGAGTATATTTATTAACTTCAGCTTTTTATATCTGTTGCAGTGATTTACTGCTTACATTCAAAAAATTTCATACTTTTTTCTTTTTGAAGCAAAAATACACTAATATAAATTGTCTTAATTTTTTATTCCTTGTTAGGTGTTCAACCTTGACTCAATGTTGTTTAGAATAAATAGTGAAGGAATTGAATTCATTGTGGACTTAAAAAAGAGAACTTGTGACTGCCTGGAATTCCAACTTGATGAATTACCTTGTCCACATGCAATTGCTGCTATTAATAAGAGATATTTGCAGAAATCTGATTACTGCTCAAATTGGTATTCAAAGGAAACATGGTTGAAAACATATGAAGGACATGTGAATACCGTGAGAGATCAAAAATCATGGGAAATACCACAAAATTTACAATCTGAGATCATAAAACTTCCCGATGTAGAGATTTTACAAGGAAGAAGACAAAAGAAGAGGCATATACCTGCGACTGAATCATCAGTACCATTCAAGTCTACCAAATGCAGTCTATGTAAACAAGTTGGGCATAACAGAACAACTTGCTTGTCTTCTCCAGCACCTTATCCATATTCCAAGAAACACACTGAAAAATACTCCAAGCTTCAATAATCCTTGGTCTGAATTTAGACTTTCTTTATTGTATGACATAATTCAAATGTGATTTTTTTCATAGGAATAAAAAAAATAAGCTCTTGGACAATTTTATATACTGCTAACGTACAAATCACTCATTTTTGTTACGCAGGCTTACAGGTTTTGTTGCATTTTAAAAAAGTACGCAATGACTTCTGCGAGAAAAAACTTCAGGTTACAGTATGTGAAATACATATCCTTAAACAAACAAACAAACACACACACACACACATATAAACACTCACACACACACACATATGCGTACAACACACAAAAAGAAACACATGTACAAACAAAAGTTGTAGCATCTCTAAGCAACTAAGAAGTATAAAGCAAATACCAACAAATAACAAGGATAATGCAATAGAAAGCTAAGAACAAAGAGGGTGACAATTACATTGATATAAAAAGAGGTCAGAACAATACACATTTACAAACAAAACTTCAGCTCTCCGGGCTGAAGTTATACAAAATTAACCTAAAAACTTCAACTCTATGGGCTGAAGTAAACAAAAAGCATAGCATTGAAAACATAAAAAAAAAATTACAAACACTAACAATCATCACCATCATCATCGTCATCATCACAGTACACCTCAATTTCTATAAATATCTCATCATCATCACTATCGGAGATAACTATAGGGTACTCGGGCAAAAGACCACTGAATCCAAGAAGATCAATCTTTAACTTGTTGAATTGATCACGCAACTGACTTTGTTCGACGATTACTCTGTCCATAAGAGAAAGAAGAGTCTTCAGATTGTTTTGCAGCTTGAAATAGTCGTTCCAGCTGGGAAATTGAAAACTATCAAACTGCTGCACAACCTTGTCGAATGAGGTTGATAACTTCCACAACTACGTTCCATGTTAAGCCTATTCTGGAATGATTGATTGGCAAAAAACTGTGGTCTGATTCTCTCTCAATCAGCCTTTATTTGATCCCACAAAAGCATAAGCTTAGACATCGGTTTGTTATTGTACCACTCACACTTCAAACTCTCCCACTTCTGCATAATTTCATCCATATTAGGCTTCCCACTTCCGCTTGCACCAGACATTTTTTCTTTAACAAAAGATGAAAGACTAAGGATGAATACAAATTTAAAGAAATATGATAGAACTCTATGAATGACTATGAAATTTTCAAGTGAAGAGATTGTTAATATAGACAAAGAGTTCACCTAATCAATTTAATATCTATAAATGTAAAAGTAACTTTTCAGCTATTTTTACTGTTTTACGTTCAGAGAAATTGAATGAAACAAGATAAGTAGGTGGTAAAAACAAGTATGTTGTAAATGCAAAAAGAAATGCAACCTCAGCCCTAGTAAAACCCACAATTTTTCTATAGTAAAAAAATAACTTCAGCCTGAAAAATAACTTTTCGGATCATTTACTATATGGTCAAACAAATTTAAATGAAAGATGAAGTAGTTGACAAAAGACAAAAAGTAGATAGTAAATGCAAAAAAGATAAGTATCAACTTAAAAAAATACCAAAACATGCTAAAGTTTTTGTCCTAAAGCTTTTTCGAAAAACTTCGGCCCAATGTGCTGAAGTTGTTAGTATATTTCCAAAAACTTCAACACCTGTTAAGCTGAAGTTTTTCTATTGGATTCAATAGTTTTTATCTTAAGCTTTTTTCGAAAAACTTCGACCCAATGTGCTGAAGTTTTTTAGTATATTTCCAAAAACTTCAGCACTTGATAGCCTAAGTTTTTCTGTTGGATTGAATAGTTTTTGTCCTAAAGCTTTTTCAAAAAACTTCGGCCCAATATGCTGAAGTTTTTTAGTATATTTCCAAAAACTTCAGCACCTGATAAGCACAAGTTTTTGTGTTGGATTTAATAGTTTTTGTCTTAAAGCTTTTTGAAGAAACTTTGGCCGAATGTCCTGAAGTTTTTTACCATATTTCCAAAAACTTCACCACCTGATAAGGTGAAGTTTTTGTGTCGGATTCAATAATTTTCTTATGACTTTTAAACAAAACTTCAGCTCAAAAAGCAGAAGTCATGCTTAAGTTTTTTCAAACAAAAAATGTACTTAAAATTCATGATAAAAGACACAAACATATTTGTATGACAAAAAAGTGAACTAAAAAAATAATTAATGTATATTCACAAAATCCAAATTATGTACAACCAATCCTCTAATCAAAAAATTCACACAGAGTCTCTTCAAAATCTCCATAATCATGTCCTTCTCGTTCTGCTGGAGTTTCATAGCCGCTATCTTTTTTCACTTTCCATGAGCCCAAAGATTGGCAGCCAATTCTCTCCTGAATGCCAATGTTTGACTTTGATCGAAATTGAAGACATCTTCTCTCTTCAACCGGATATCAATAAACTTAAGAGCAAATATACCACAATCAACACTACAAAAAACACATGAAAAAGAAATTAAAGAATAGTTAACACAAGGGCAAAAAATAATAAACATAAGATCCATGGTAAAATATATGTGAAACACGTACTTGGTAGTCTATTTCGGTGTGTTCATCCACTTAATTTGAAATTTTTCCACAGGACTGTACCCATAAAATTTATTATGTTCCCCAAAATTCAAGCATTTGAGACAGTGTGGAATCAACCGGGCATAAATTTTGACATGTTCAAGTGCACGCTCGTATGTTGCATCGCCCATGGAATCATACACATATATAAATTTGTCTTCAAAATCCAGAATTCCAAAAAAGTAGTGCGTAGATATCTGGGCCCCCCTTGGCTTAAGTAGAAATTGAAAGAATACTTTTTTGGCAAATGCCCATGAGATACCACAGGAAAGGTCGAGGCATTTTACGTAGTTGGCTACATTTTCATTCGTTGATTCTTCCTCATACCAACAAAAGTCCGTAAGTGGCTTAATAACCGTTTCTTCTTCTTTTTTTTCAATTTGTTCTTCGGATATCTTCTTTCTCTTTGATTTGCTCTTAAGAACCACTATTCTCTTTTGCTTCCTTTTCTCAATTATCTTCAACTTTTCTTCTGAAGGATGAATACTATCCAGGATAGTCATATACTGATCGAAAAGTAAATCTGTTACTGCACATCTTGATTTTGTATAACGTGGAAGGTGATAGCAATATTTTTTGCGCAAGTAATATACGCCCACATCAATATGCTGCAAATGGACAACGACAAATGATAACATGTGAAATTACCACTATGAAGTTTAGAAAAAACACATTACACAACTATAAACAGCATGACAAAAACTTAAGCATATTCAGTTTTAGCAAATAAGCTAAAAAAACTTCAGCAGTTTACTATGAATAAAGCTATACTTCAAAAAATAAGCTGAACTTTTGGGATATACAGTTGAAAACCAATTCAAAAAATAAACTTAATAACTTACTTCATCCGCAAGATCAGAGTCAAGATCCATAAGCTCGGTAAAGAATGATTTTTGAATATCAAGTCCAACTAATCTGAATGGATTGGAATCATATTCACTGGCATCCATCTCCAACCACTCTTTAAATCTTTACATCAATCCACTATCTTGATTAACATAATGGAAGGGACACCTTCTTCTATTCTTTCCTACTATCCAATCTTGCCTAATTTGCTTTTTCTTATAAACTACATAAGGAGATCTCAACCAAATACTCTCCATACGCATCTTTTTCCCTTTTTTATATTGTTTTCCTTTTGCTTGCTCTTCCTGCTGTTCCGTCACAACTAACTGCTGTTGTTCAGTAGCAGGGGGAAACTACAGCCATCGTGGCAGATGCTTGACCAATTCCCTGCTGTTCACGACGTTCTTCTGTCTCTTCACGAACAACAACAGCAGCAGAATTACCTTCTGAATCAGCCCCTTATGTACTACCAAGTGAAAATGAACATAAATTAAAGTTGGGGATATCACTGATGTCACACATAGGAGAACTAGAAATCTTCCTTCTTTTAGGTTTTGGAAGCAGTTCTGATGCATCAGATGAGATCTGCAAAAGCAAGGAAAATATAAACATAAATAAAACTGATAGAGAACACACATTAGGCAATAAAACAGCCAGTAATCAAATTGCAGAAAATAATTACCTGGTCTAAGTGTTGCGACACAGATGGTGTTTGCATTCCAACAGATCCTGTATCTTCATGCAAAAAATAATAATAAATAATACTGACTAAATTTTATAAAATAATACCAACACACTTTACACCTTCCTGTGAGTCAACAGGTGTGAATATATGTATTTCTCCTTTTTCATATTGCTGCAGAATCTCACCCAATTCTTTTCGAGCTGCCTCCAGTCTTTCTGAAAAATCATTCAAAAAAATAAAAAAGAAAATAAAATATGTAAAATTTCAAAATGTAAAAAATATACTTCGATCAAATATAATAAATTCATGATCTATAGAATACCTTTACGTTTGTCTTCCGTTGTGGTTTCCCCAGGCTGCATGCCTTTCTCAATATCAGCATTTCCAGCATCATTCAATTGTGAACCAACGTCGACGACCATTGCAGTATTCTCTGGAAGGTTTTTCTCAACTCTACCTTCATTCAATTAAGCATCATCAGAGAGTTTTTGAGTTGTGGCAATTGAACCACGACTAGTTTCAACTTCCACTGCATATTCATAAAAGAGGGGGAATAGATCAACTAGTTTTTCTATATATAAAACATAGAAAAAATTTATACCTGTAGTAAAAATTTCACTACAGGATATTATAAAAAATAGTTAAAACTTCAACTTTAAGAAGACTAAAGTTAGCCAGTCACAAACAAAAACTTCGACAGTTACAAAAAAAAAACTTCAGCTCTAGAGCTGAAATTCGACAGTTACAAAAATAAACTTCATCTCTAGAGCTGAAGTTCGACAGTTATAAAAAAACGTCAGCTCTAGAGCTGAAGTTCAACAGTTTAAAAAAAGAACTTCAGCTCTATAGCTAAAATATCACAAGTTACAAACCAAAACATTCACCAAAAAACATGCTGTAGTTTTTACAAAAAAACACAAACACATGAAAACAAAACTTCAGCTCCTATCTAAGGTATAATTGAAATATTATAAATTTCACACTTTGTACCTGTAGTAACAACTTCCTGTGTATCACCACCTAGAAGTTCATTGCAAATCGCTATTACTCCTGCATAACGATCGTCTTTCAGATTTAAAGTACCAACAGGTGCTTGATTTCCAATATCACTTTCCAAAGCACAACTCGGTGCATGTTTTTCAGTGCTAACAACTTGATCATCTGCACCTTTCTCTCCACCTTTACTCTGTCTACAAACATTGGATTGTTCCTCTCCACCTTGTTATTGAACATGTTCAACGCCTTCAACAGCCGCTTCATTATGTGTAGCATTATCATCTGCTACTTTACGCAATGCATCATGAGCAGTATGTTCTTCAGTCTCAACAACTTGATTATGTGCACCTTTCTTGCTTCCAATATTCTCAGTTGATAAATGTGCTTCATCATTTACATCTCTGCTCAATCTATCTGCACTGGAACTGTGCTCTTCAAATTGTTCTTGAACATGTTGATCGCCTTCAAAAGCCGATGGATCTTTGTAACAGTCGTTCCTCCTGTCATATTCTAGATGCTTACTCAAATCAAAATTGCCATCGTCCATTCCATTTGATTTGTTGACAATCATAAACAACTGCTCAAACTTCTCATCGAAATATTCCTAGAAAAAAATTACTAACAATGATTAATCTGAAATAAAATCAGCACAAATAAAAAGACTTCTCTATAAATTAGCTTACCTTCACTTTTACAAAAACTGCATCCACAATAGCAGTTCGCTCCTCCTTTTTAAACTTATCAAAAACTTTATTCACGATCGTGCTTCTTTATTTTTCTGCATGCCTTTGAACCTCCGTCGTTAACCTCTACAATAAATACACAACAAAAATTCAGATATAGAAGAAAACTTCAGCTCAAAAAACATGTTGTACTTTTACAAAAACAAACCCAAAAAACTTCAGATCAAAACTTACAGAGCATATTGTATCAAGTAATTCATCGTCATCAAAGTCAGATGTAGACGAGGTAGAACGACTCTTGGTACGAGATGCTTTGCCAATAAAAGGAGTTCGATTTGGTTCTTTTGGTTGATTCCGACTACGTGGTGATTCACCAATGTCATGAGTTTGATTCGCTTCTTTTGATCGACTCTTTGTAGGTAGTGATTTACCAATGACAGGAGTTCGATTCAATTCTTTTGATCGACTCAGAGTACGTGGTGATTTACCAGTTGAAGGAACTGCATTAACTACATTTGAACGAATCCGGTTGCACAGTAATTTCCCAATTAAAGGCATTGAATTCAATTCCTCTTCTGTAGGAATTATATCCAATACCCTAAAGTCACGATATCTCTGTTTAATACAAAAAAGGTATATTATGAGGAGAAAAAAACTAATACATCAGCATATTAACACAAATACAAAAATAAATAAAAAATAACTTACTTCATGAGTTTTGAACATATAATAAAGTTCGGGATATTTAGGCTCTCCCACGCATACATAACATAACATCCTGGGGACCTGAGGCATATCAAGGTACTCATCCTCTGCTACATACTTCTCCCGAACATCTGGGAAGCGCTCATAGAACCAAACACATAACAGATATGGAAATCCAGTAAGTTTATACTCAGTTGCATGATGTTTGTTCTGCTTGTCCAATGCATGTTTCAGTGAATAAATGAGCTTCTCATAAGCCACATTACCCCAAGGATATTCAGCACAAAGCTTCTTGTCTTCAACGATAGATGCATATTCCTCAATCACACATGACTCGGTATTTTTCCCAAACAGAATAGACTCTACAATAAGAATTCCATAAGCTTAATTGCATCATCATCACTCTCGCATATGTGTGCATGATTCATAGCATTCTTTGGAATTACATTGCAATCCATAAATGTTCGAATATCCTTCAAACTCACACCCTTGGACTTACCAAAATAGCGCTTCAGAATAGTGCCCTCTCGATTCAATGGATTTTCAATATTATGTGTTGTGATCCGCAAACCACACATAATGTGAAAGTTTTCAAGGGTGAAGGAAACATCATGCCCAAAAATCTTGAAACTAATGGAGTCTCGACCATTCGTGAATATTCGAGAAAGACACAGACAATGAACCAACTTCATGTTGCATTTGAAATTCTCCATAGCAATAATGTATCTAAATGCACCATTATTAAGCTTATCCCTTTGTGCAGGAGTCAAGAAATTTGCAATTAAACTCTTCAAATCATGGTTCCCCTTCCAGTAACCCTTAGAGTTAAACCATTCTATAAACTCAAAATATTTTTGTCCTGGTACTGTAGGTGGAGGCTCAGGGACATAAGGACCTGGTGCTATTACAGGTAGTCTAGGTTTTTTAGGTGCTTTGCCTTCTTTAGCTACTTTAGGATCTTTAGGTGCTTTAGGATCTTTAGTGCTTTAGGAGCCATCTGTCCAAAAAAGTAAAAGATACAAATAATAACATCATGATATTATCAAAAAGATCATTTAAAACTTCAACACCTAAGAAGGCTTAAGTTCGACAAGTGTAAAACAAAGAGCTGAAGTTCGACAGGTATAAAACAAAAACTTCAGCTCTAGAGCTGAAGTTCGACAGTTACAAAAAAAAAAACTTCAACTCTAGAGCTGAAGTTCGACAGGTATAAAACAAAAACTTCAGCTCTAGAGCTGAAGTTCACCAGTAACAAACACATAAACTTCATCTCCTAAAGCTGGACTTCACCAGTTACAAACACAAAAAACTTCAGCTCCTAAAGATGGAATTCACTAGTTACAAACACAAAAACTTAATTCTGGTTCTCCATACAAGCACAAAACATTCAGCAAAAAAACAAAAACACAAATTCAAAATCAAAAATAATGCCAAAACATGAAAAAAAACTTCAGCTCCTATCTAAGGTATCATTATCATCTGTTTAACTCTGAAATTTTTTAAAAATTTGAATATCTAATCACAGAAGAATTTATAGAATTTTCATTAACAACATAAACACTCGTCCAAAAAAACCTAAAAATACAAACGTAAAAGTAAAACTAATGAACTTATCAAACTAAACCCTATCATAAATATATGACTATCAAACCCAAAATCAGAAATTAAATCGTAAAATAAAACCCAGAAAGTTAATGCAATGTACCTGTGATTAAATCGTAATGTGGGAACAACGACGACTAGCAGTTGAAAATCCGATACAACGACGAAAACCCTTTGATTTCAGAGAAGAGCAAATCAAAAAAACGCGAATAACGGGAGAGAGAGACAGAGACAGTAGAGGACTAGCGTATACTTGGAGAGAAAGTAGTCTTTTAATAAAGAATGGCAAAATAGTCTTTTCAAATGGCTTTTAACAAAAAAACGGGTACGAATACAAACAGAAAGACAAAGCGGCTACAGGTTAAAAAGGGGCGCCCAAATAGGGCGCCCCGTGCAATTTTTACTCCAACCTAGCCTTAAGCAGGCCGAAGGCCCTTCATTTTTTAGAATCTTTTTTTTTATGAAGTCTTTTCCAATATAATCAATAATTTTGTAAAATTTATTAATATTTCTAATATATGATGATGTGTAAGTAAGTAAAGATTATAAAATTATAAATTTACCGGAATATATGTCAATATTACATAAAACTTCATTCTATTCAATTAAGTCGACTTTATTTACAAACAAAAGAATTTTAGTTGTTAATAAAATTTAAAACAGTCAGCTAAATTCTAAGAATTACCGAGCAGTAATCGAAATAAAGGAAAAGACACTTCACAAAAATAAATCCTAACCCAAACTATGGACATATGCATATCAGAATATACTTACATAATAGTCACATACATGTAGAATATGGTTAACATAAAAAAAAAAAAAAAATGAAGGGTTAATAAAACAACATGAACGGCATTCTTCTACTTTGTTGAAAGTTGTCCCCATGATCTGTAGAATTGCAAGAAGCTCTATATGGGATTTGCTTTCCAGAAACTGACACTCGATTTGCAGGTTTTTCTGTGATAGGTTTGCATGATGTAGAACTACTATCACACTTCTGATCATTGTCCACAGACACATGAAACCTGCTACAGAACTGTCTACCATTATGTCATCTGATCCTTGTACTGCCTCATTTATAGCCATCAGTGTAGCGTTTAATGGATGTCGAGTAGCTGAACTAAACTAACATCAGGTTGAAAGCAAGGGTGTCGAATTAGAGAAGATAAACTATATTTTTTCTACTTGAAGCCAGAATATCATATGAGCAAAGGATTACTTCACGCTACAAATAAAAGAACAACCATCACGACAAGACACCAGAAGAAGATATACCATAAAGAAAGAAGCCAACCCCTCCACTTTGTGCTATTTTACACGGACATTTCTCTATATATTTTTCCTGCTGTGGTTCTTTTTGCTGTATAGAGGAATTAAATAGTGATACAGAATCCGGATGAGACATATTAGAATCCGTAATGTTATAGATAGAACACTGATGTGAATGTTGGATTAAATTTGTAAATACTCATGCACGCTTTGTGCAATATCTTTCATACTGAAAAAACCAGTTCTTAGTTCTTACCATGGAAACAATGGATTACATCAGCAAAGTAAAGCACAATCATAAGATTGTTATAATGCAAGATACCATATTTGTATAATATATAATAAACAGAACAAATAGAAAGCGTGTGCAAATAACGTAACAAAAGTGATGAGTATGAAAAGTAACCTAGCAGAAGTGCGAAATGTTATATGCTTGTGCCCTCTTTTGGTAGATTTCTCTTGATTTATCGTTATTTAAGGTTTGTTTTGCTAGCTTCCGCATGACACCTGATTTTTTCGATCTTAACAAGTGGTATCAGAGCGAGAATCAAGATAGGTTCATCTTGGTGGGTTTAGGTCTAGTTGCAACATATTTGACGATAATTGTAATTTTTGTCTGAGAAATTTGATTGGTGTGCTATGCACGTTGAGAAAAACTTTGTGGTGGAGATTTGGAGATGTGACCTGTTGAAGGCTATGAGAAGAAGGTGGATCAAGTTTGTTTTGTCAGAAAATTTAGGCCAAGGGAGAGAATTGTTAGGTGTTGTTCTAATTTTCTTACCATATTTGGTTTTCCTATCTTTTGAAGGAAAGGGCAACATGTTTACCATAATTGGATTTTCCTTCTTGTAGAAGGAAATTATAAATCTCTCATATTTGGCTAGTCCTTTTTCTGGTAGGAAAAGTTTTGGACTTTTATAAATTGAGGATCCTTCCTTCTCATTCAGTAGCATCCACAATGTAGCCATATGAGGTTTGAGAGTCGTGTTAAGGGAGAGACTTTACGGGATAAGTGTTAGTGTGTCACTTGTGTTTGCCTCTTCGTGAGGTTGTTCTCTCGATATTTTGTACTCTCTTTTATATAGTGGATTGCTCATCTCCGTCATGGATGTACGTCAGTTGACCAAACCACGCTATATGTTTGTGTCTCTTTTGGTAGATTTCTCTTTGTTGTATGATTTATCGTTATTCAAAATTTGTTTTGCTAGCTTCCGCATGACACCTGATGTTTTCGATCCTAACACAAACTTCAGGCTCACAAGTCTAAAATTTTAAAACTTCAGACCTAAGTTGTCTTGCCAAAGCCTAATTAACTTCAGACATGTATGTCTAAGGTTGGCAAATTCTACGTGCTTTGTTGGGGCTATCAAATAATGCAAGTAGTTTCCCATCAATTAACTTTATCAAAAGCAACGTAGCAGGTACATCATGATTCGAGGCAATGAGGAAATGAAGCAATATGCAATAAGATCTAACACTGAAACTAAAACCACAACAAGTGACTGTTTCAATATGATAGAATTTTACAACATTCAATGGTTACAGAGGTGGATGAATTTCCACGAAAATAGCATCAACCCGTTATGGAGTCAAACAGGTCAGGAACTATTTAATCTTTAAAGAAACTGTCAAAATTCAGCCATCAGAGAGCATAGGAAGAAGAAAAGGAAATTGGGAAATTTTCCAACTCATTATTACTGTACTAACTAACTCTGTATATACAACTAATTAGAAAAACCAAAAATAATAAAAGAGACCCCCAACTTCTAGTAATTATATTAAGGCCCCCAATAATAACTAACTTCTAACTTCCTAACTTCTAATACTCCCCCTCAAGCTGGAGGGTGGAGAATGTTCAACATTCCCTGCTTGTGTAGTAAGAACCGATGTTGTACAGATGATAACCCTTTGATGAAGAGATCTACTTGTTGATCTTTAGTAGAAACATATTGAGTAACAAAGACACCATCCTCGATATGTTCACGAACAAAATGACAGTCTATCTCTATGTGTTTGGTCTGCTCATGGAATATAAGATTTGTAGCTATTTGCATCGCTGCTTTACTATCACAGAACAATGTGACAGGCTTAAGAATACACACTCCCAACTCTGAAAACAGCCCCAACAACCACACTATTTCTGAAATTGTTGATGCCATGCTGCGATATTGTGCTTCAGCACTGCTTCGTGAGACAGTGTGTTGCTTCTTTGATTTTCATGAAATCAAAGAATCACCAAGTTTAACTGTATATCCACTAACAGATCTCCTTGTCATTAGACAAGCTGCTCAGTCAGAGTCACAAACACTGTCAATGTATCAATATGTCCTCGTTTCAATAGAACTCCCATTCCTGGTGTAGATTTCAAGTATCTGATCACTCTAAATGCAGCCTCCATATGTGACTTCTTAGGCAGTTGCATAAATTGACTTAAAGTCTGCATTGCATAGCTGATATCTGGTCTAGTGATATCAGGTAGAGGATTTCCCTATTAATTTTGATAGCTATTTGCATTTGTCAAAGGATCTGCACTTTCTACTCTATTGGCTTTGTCATATTCTACTGTGGTGAGCTTCTGATTGACTTCAAGTGGTGTTAATGCTCGCTTGACACCACTTAAGCCCAGCTCAGAGATGAGCTCTAAGGTGTATTTTCTTTGATTAAGCAATATTCCATGATTGGATATCAATACCTCAATGCCTAAGAAATACCTCAATTCTCCTAGGTCTTTGAGTTTAAATTGTTGATGTAGAGCTGCCTTAGATTCATCAATCTAGTCCTTATTGCTTCCAGTCAGTACCAAGTCATCATCATAGATGAGAATGATGACAATATCCTTGCCTGACTTCTTGGTGAACATAGAATAGTCATGAGTACTCTGTATGAAACCTGCTCCCACCAATACTTCTGTAAGTTTCAAATTATATTGCCTTGATGCTTGCTTGAGACCATATAAAGACTTAAGCAACCTACACATCTTTTGCTCCCCCTGCCTTTGGAAACCCTGTGGCAAATCCATGTATACTTCTTAAAATAGGTCTCCTTGAAGGAAAGCATTAAAGACATCCATTTGATACAAGGACCAATCTTTTGAGGCTGCAAGGGCGATCATAGATATAATAGTCACCATCTTTGCAACTGGTGAAAAAGTCTCATGATAGTCTAATCCCTCTTGTTGATTGTATCCCTTTACCACTAGTCATGCCTTGAATCTTTCAACTTCTCCATTAGCTTGGTACTTTATTTTGTACACCCACTTGGACCCAATAAAATTTTTTCCTGGTTGTAAGTTAACAACCTCCCAAGTCTTGTTATCTTCTAATGCTTATATCTCATGTTTCATGGTTGTGATCCATCTCTCATCCTTTATAGCTTCCTTGAAGTTATAAGGCTCATTCAAGACTAAAAAAACTGATACATAACTTCTGTACTTTGAGGATATCTTCTCATAAGACGGAAAGTTTGAGATTGGATAGTTGCATTTTGGGGACTTTTTATGGCTGTAGTACGTAGTCCCTTTGCCATATATGTAGATTTTTGCCCCTGAGTGACTGTCTAGTTGGTGCATTAGAACCAGACTCATTCATAGGTGCATCTTGCACATCCTGAGCATCTTCAGGACACCATCTTGTAACCTTGAATAGGTGAATCAGCATGCATATCTTCAACATTGTTCAGTACACCATGTGTATTTGGAGATACATCTGTTTCTATCTCCTGTTCTGGTGGTGCAACACCATGATCTTCATTTGGTACCAATGATTCTTCCAAATCTTCTGCTGGTGGTGCTGCATCATGATCTCCATTACTGCCTCCCTCTGCTGGTGAACTGGTACTTGTTGTTTCTGCTGTATTAGGGACCTGAAATGGTTCCTCAAGATTGGTCACCTTTGGTAGTCCACCTGTTTGAACCTGCAATTCTGTCTCCAAAAAACTAGCACCAAAGTCATTTAGTGTGAATAGATGTTGTTGTTCTAGTTTCCTAAATGGAAATTCATTCTCCCTGGAAGATACATCCCTGCTAATGAAGAAGGTTCTAGTAGTTAGATCATATAATCTATAGCCCTTTTGAGTAGTTAAATATCACATGTGAACAACTTTTCTTGCTCTGGCAATAAACTTATCATCTATTACCAAATTAGTGGCATAGCATATACATCCAAATACTCTTAGATGTGCTATTGAGGGCTCTCTACCTTGCATCATTCCATAAGAACTTTTTCCATTCAATTTTTTGGTAGGCAATTTGTTAATTATGTAAACAACAGTTTGTACACACTCCCCCCATATGTCTGGAACATGACTTTGAAACTTTAAGTCCCTGATAGTATTTAATATATGTCTGTATTTCCTTTCAGCTACCCCATTCTGCTGGGATGTATACACACAACTACTTTGGTGAATAATCCCATGTGACAACAAGAACTCATTCCACTGTGTGTTGAAAAATTCCTTACCATTGTCTGTTCTCAAGACCTTGATAGAAGTGTCAAACTGTATTTTAATCATGTAAACAAATTGATTCAGGAAAACAATTGTTTCATTCTTAAACTGCATCAAGAAAATCCAAGTTGCTCTAGAAAAGTCATCTTCAATTGAAAGAAAGTAATGCTTCTTATCATGAGTGCTCTTCTTATATGGTCCACATACATCCATGTGAACCAATTCAAAAGCTCTAGTACTCCTTTTTTCACTATTAGAAAAGTTAAGTCTAGACTGTTTAGCTAAAGGGCAAACAATACAGTTATTCTGCATATCATCATCATCTACTTTATTATGCAAAAAGGAAACATGATGCATAAAAGGAACAAAAGTATGGCCTAATCTCTCATGCCACAAGCATGCTATTTCACCACTTGAACCTTTCGCATCCATATTAGTTGCTAAAAGTCTGATTCCTCTTCCTTTCTATATATACAAACCTTCATCGTCTTTACCAATCGCCTTTACCTGCCATTGTAAAGGTCCTGAAACACATATAGTGTGGGTAAATGTGACAACCCAGCCAGTCGCCTCATGAGTTGCTGCTCTGTTTCCCCCCATTTCTGCTTTTTATTGCTTTGTCTATCGGTATATATGTAATCGGGTTGGTTGGCTTGGGTTCGAAAAGGATTTGGTAAGGTTTGAGACACTTAGTCTCTTTTGAGGAAGCTTAAGTTGGAAAAGTCAACCGGATGTTGACTTATGTGTTAGAGGGATCAGATGTGAGTTACGATGGCTTGGATAGCTTCGGGAGGTGATTTGGGACTTAGGAGCATGATCAGAATGTGTTTTGGAGGTTCGTAGTAGATTTAGGCTTGAATTGGCGAAATTGGATTTTTGGCGTTTTCCGATTGATAGGTGAGATTTTGATATAGGGGTCGGAATGGAATTCTGAGAGCTTCAGTAGTTCCGCTGTGTCATTTGGGATGTATGTGTAAAATTTCAGGTCATTCGGACATGAATTGGTTGGGGTTTTGATCAAAAGCATAATTTAGAAGATTTTGGAATTCTTAGGCTTGAATCCGATGTGAATTTGGTGTTTTGATGTTGTTTTGATGTTGTTTTGAGCATTCCGAAGGTTTGAACAAGTTTGAATGATGTTATGGGATATGTTGGCATGTTTGGTTGAGGTCCCAGGAGGCCTCGGATGTGTTTCGGGAGGTCAATCGGACCATTTCTTGTTGTTATGAATTGTAGAAAAACTGCTGAGTGTTGCAGAGAAATTAGACCTTCGCGTTCGTGAGTAGGTCCTCACGTTCGCGAAGGGTTAGCTGGTGAAGGTTGAGATTTTAGCCTTCACGTTCGTGAGGAAGGCTCTGCATTCGCGAATGGCTGGATGATTATGCATCGCGCTCGCGAGAAGGGGAGCGCGTTCGCGTAGAGGAGATTGGGCTGCTAGGTTCAAGGTGTTTTGGTCATCGCGTTCGCAAGAGAGGTAGCACAATCGCGAAGGGTCAAGCTGAGGAGCCATCGCATTCACGAGTGGCTGGTCGCGTTCGTGTAGAGGATTTTTTTTTGTCAAAGTTGGTTTGTGCTTCGCGAACGCGAGGCGTTGACCGCATTCACGAAGAAGGAATTGAGGCCTGGGCAGAATGTTTAAATAGTCGTCTTGTCCGCGATTTTGGGGTTTATTTCCATCATTTTTGAGCGATTTTGGAGATTTTTGAAGAGAATTGAAGAGGGATTCAAGGGTAAACACTTAGAGGTAAGATTCATGGACTTAATACTCGATTCTTATGTAAATTCTACCTAATTAATCATGGAAATTAAGCCAAAAATTGAAGACTAGGGCTTGAAATTGGAGACCTAAAATTTGGGATTTAAGGGGTCGTTTGTGGTTGGATTTTGATGCTTTTGGTATCAATGAACTCGGGGAATGATAAGGAGTCCATTGATGTAAATTTTATCGGAATTAGAGACGTGGGCCCGGGGGTCGGATTTGACCAATTTCGGGATTTGTGTTGTAATTTGATTTCTTTCGAGTGGGCTTTGTTCCCTTAGCATATTTTGATAGTTTTGCACTGATTTTGGTTAGATTTCGAGCATTCGGAGGCCGATTCAAGGAGCAAAGGCATCGCGAGCTAGAGATTTGAACCGGGTAGAAGTGAGTAATGATTGTAAATGACGTCCTGAGGGTATGAAACCCCGGATTGCACATCGTTGTGCTATATTGAGGTGACGCACACGCTAGATGATGAGTGTGGGGTCGTGCACTATTGGGGATTGTGACTTAGTCCATCCCGAATAACTATTTTTACCGCGTATTTGACTGAAAACTATTTGCTATCATCATGTTTTGGGCTGGATGTCATACTTGGGTCTCGTGCCAACTATTTGAACCCTTAGGAGATTTTTACTGATATTTTCTCACTGTTTTGACTTTATACTTGCACTCAGTTATACTTGTACTCAGTCATGCTATATTCTACTGTTTCATCACTCAGCCATGCCTACTCTACTTTAATACTTAAATGATATTTTGGATCGAGCACCATATTTTACTATTGCCTGAGTGGCTATGTGATTCTGACTGAGTAAGGCCGAGAGCTTATGTTGTGAGGAAATACTAATTATGATTATGAGGCCGAGGTCCTGAGAGTTGTACGCCACGAGGTGGCATGTTGATATGAGGTTGAGAGCCTAATGATGATGCCACGAGATGGCTTTATATTGCGCTTGGGCTGTAAGGGGCCCCTCCATGAGTCTGCACACCCCTAGTGAGCGTGAGTACCCATTGTGATGTGAGATATAGCCCGAGGGGCTGGTATTATTCTGAGATTTTGCCCGAGGGGCGGATTTGTTGACATTGTGCCCAAGGGGCGATCCTTTATGTGTTTATCTTTCTTATTTGCCTATCATTTACTTGCTTAATTGTTAAAAACGCATTTTTATGAAGTTTAAACTGAACTCAGTGACTTTACACCTCTTTACTGCTTCATTGTTTCTACTGGCTTTTACTGTTTCTTTATAGCATGTTATGTGCCTTGCGTGATTTCATATTTCTCAGTCTTTATTTATGATTATTACTCACTGAGTTGGAGTAATCACTTTACTCCCTGCACCCAGTGTGCAGATTTAGGTGTTGTTGAACCTGCTTGCGAGGGTTGAGAGCTCCCGGCAGATTTCGGAGTTCACGAGGTAGCTGTTTGGCATCCGCAGCCCCGTGCTTCTCCCCCTTTATCTCATTTCTTTCTCTTTCAATTATTCCGTAATAGCTTTGTAGACACTTCAAATTTGTAGTATATTGATAGATGCTCATGAATGGTGACACCCCAGTATCAGGCTGTGTTGGTCTTGTTTCCGCAAACTGTAATGTTCACTGCTTATTTTGGGATTTTATTATGTTTAAGACTTAATACTTGTTATTTTATTTGCTTAAAATTGGAATGGGAATGTGTCGGCTGGCCTTGTCTACCATCACGACTGGGTTCGGGTTTAGGGTCGTGACAATAAAAAGGTGGCAGCATATTTTAGATCTCTAGTTAGCTTGGACACTGACATTAGATTAAACTTAAAATCAGGAACATGTAGAACATTCTCCAGCTTATCAAAATCTGACAAATATGAACTTCCCAGATGCTCAATTTTTATAGTCACATCATTTGGCAATGTTACTTTATCTTGTATCATGTCATCTACTCTTCTTACACCACTCATTAAATCTAAAGCAGATGATATGGGATGTGTTGCTCCTGAATCTACAATCCAATCATCATTCCTTTTGTTTGAAATATGCATACTAGAAGATAATGCAGTGATCATACCTGCAGCAGTTGCTTGATTTTGAGTCTTAATACCACTTGGTGGTGAGTCTTTGTTCAGCAAGTCTAGGATCTGCTGGTACTGTGCTTCTGTGAAAAAGTGATCTCCTCATTTAGACTGTGATACTCCTGATACTCCTTGTGAGCTTTGAGCCACATATCCTTCTTCATGATTCATAGAACCTTCCACATGATTTGCAGCAGTTAGAATCCCCTTAGGATGAAAAACTTTCCTTCTTCTGAAATCTTCAGGGTATCCTACTATCTTGTAGCAATTTTCCTTTGTATGCCCTCTCATATGATAGTGTACACATTTCAGATATGGTTTTCTTCCACGAAATCCTTGACCTCTCCCTGCTTGCATGGCTGAGGGATCTGTCTTATGACTTATCACTCCTACACATTGCTGACTCTCATCCTGTGTTATAAGCGCATAAGCATGATTAAGTGTGGGTTCAGTGGTTTTCATTAGAATTTTTCTACGAGCCTAATCATATGTATCATTTAGTCCATCTAGGAACTGCACAACTCTTTGTTGCTATAAATGAGTCATATGTTCTTTATATTTTGGACAACCACAGTTCAGATATGGTACCAATACATTATACTTTGCTCATAGCTCATTCAATTTGGTAAAATACACAGCTACAGAATCTGCTCCTTGAGATAATCTTGAAATAGCTCTGTGTAATTGAAAAATATGCACTTGATTTACCTTATCAAATCACTTATGTAGGTCTTCCCAAACTGCATATGCATCTGATGCATAAATGATCCCACTAAGCAAATCCTTCGAAACAGAGTTCATAATCCAGCTGTGCACTATCGCATTGCAAGTTTCCCATTCCTCATGGAGATTTTCCTGGAACGATTCCTTGGCACAAGCTCTTGTTACAAACCCTAGCTTTCGCTTAGCTTTGAGAGCAAGACGCATCGATCTGCTCCACAATCCATAGTTCTCTGATCCTGTAAGATGAATTAGAATTAGAATCAATCCAAGCGTGTCTGAAGGTTGAAGAAAACGTGGATGCGTATGATCGATTTTCTCCGTCTTCATTAACGCACCAGTTCTAGAGCGATTTTTCTCAAACTTAAAAAAATGATTTGAAGCAAACATTGAGTGAATTGAATTAAACAGTCAACTAGTTGGAGAAATTTCACAATCTCACGGATCAGTCTCCATGGCTCTGATACCATGTCAAAATACCATTAGAGAGCATCATGAGCGTGAGGAAGAAGAAAAGGAAATTGGGAAATTTTCCAACTGATTATTATTGTACTAACTAACTCTGTATATATAACTAATTAGGAAAACCAAAATAATAAAAGAGACCCTCAACTTCTGGTAATTATATTAAGGCCCCCAATAATAACTAACTTCTACCTTCCTAACTTCTAATAGAATCTACATGTGGGTTTGAGAGAACTGAAATAATACACTTGCACAAACAGAAATCAAATGATACCTTGTCCAGTTCATAAGCTTGGCGGTCCCTAAGTTATCAAACTTAACTTCAAACCCAAATGTCAGAAGTTTGAAGTGCGAATTGTCTGAAGTTTGCACTACAAAGGGCTAACTTCAGACTCAATTGTTTGAAGTTCATAAGCTTGGCGATCCTTAAATTATTAAACCTAACATCAATTTTGCACTACAATAGGCTAACTTTAGACTCGATAGTCGGAAGTTCATAAGCTTGGTAGTACCCAATTTATCAACCCAACTTCAGACACAAATGTAGTTTGCACTGCCAAAGAAGAACTTCAGTAACAATTGTTCAAAGTTTTGTACTGTAACAAACTTAAGATGTGATTGGTTGAAGTATGAACTGTATATTGTCTGAAGTTAACACTGCAACAGGATAAATTCAAACTCGATTATCTGAAATTTACACTACGACGAACAAACTTAAGACCCGCCAATTTGTCTGAGTTTAGTTCCTAGTGTGCTGCTATTCACCTTTGTATTGCATACACCCCAGAACATTCTATTGGATGTGTCGTCCTTTTCATCATCTTTAGATACGAATATGATACACGCGAGTAAATTAAATTTTTATTTTTATTTAGGTTTCGTGAACAACGGCATCAGATATTACAAGCAAAGAGTATAATGGAGAGGAAAACATGATTCCTAAAGAAAAGATGCACAACCAATGCTCTGATATTCTGGATCGATGAGGTTTGGCAATGGGAACGAGTATTTTGCGCACGCCTTATCAAATCCTTATAATCTATGCACATGCAAAATTTGTTATTCTTTTTGGTACAACTACTATGTTAGCTAGCTAGTTAGGATAATTTACCTTTTGAATTGAACCGATATCAAGCAATCAAGTTACCTTTTTTGACGAATTTGTTTCTGACCTTGGCAATAGGGTGCCTTACTGTAGGGATGTTAAGATCCAAGCTTAACTTGTGCACGTCCACTTCTAGCGGAATACTTGTCATATCTGCATGTGACTATGTAAAACAGTTGATGTTTTATACTTCAATGCCACACAAGATGGGGGGTGATTTTTGTGGTGTCCAATTTTCACGTACACAGATTATAGAAGGACGTGGTTCTTCTATGTGTTCCTTAAACTACTATTGCGAAAATAACAAATGCAAAAAAGTAAAGAACACAAGTATTTTTACGTGGAAAATACCCAGCTCAAAAGGTGAAAAAATCATGACCTACTACCAAATAGGATTTTCTCCAAACACTTCACTACAACTCTGAGCCAACAACAAAGTTTACAAACTCTTGCAAACCTAAGTATTAACTCTAACCCTTACAGCAACCATCCATAGGTTGTTGCGACTACTTCAAGTTAACGCTAACTTGAATAATACAACTCCAGTTTACAACCTCTTGCAAACGTAAGGATTAACTCTAACCCTTATAGCAACACGCCACAAGCTATTGCAACTACTTAAAATTTACTCTAACTTGAAAGATACAACTCAGGTACCTAGTACAATTTGCTTATAAGAAAGCTGAAAGGTACAACTCAAAACGTCTACTACACTTTGAACTGGAAATAAAGAAAGACACATAAAACTCTTTATGGAGATGTTTCTTCAATCTCGTTCGTGTAGCTTCAGGATCGCACTCTTAAATCTCACAGGAATTGCTCACAAAATGCCTGTTATTTTGCTCTCAATTTGTGCTTAACTTCAGTATGTGTGCATCACCTGTAAAAGAGAACACAACTAATATAGAGAGAGTTAGTAAATAAATATTATTTACTCTTCCTTGGTGGAAGATTTCTAGTCAACTTCAACTTCTAAATCTTCCCTTATCTTGGATAGAGTTCTCTTCAAGTAAGGAGTCTTGCTCCTTATCAAATATGCAACCTTTTCGTTCATGGAATATCAGATATAACCACTTATATTTATCCCTTTCACGTGCAAGCCTTTCTTTTGATTCTGTCTGTCACCTGTGTACACTGTCCATGGACCTGGTTCATGCATGTGTTCCTTTGTTAATCATCTAAACAAGCTTACTCAGGCCAACAAATTTTTCCTTTTTTATGATGACAAACTTCATGCTTTTCATAAGCATGAAACCTGTTTCAACTCAGCTCAACATCAATATACTGTTAGAACACTTTCCAATTTAAAGCACAAATTATTAGGGACCGGGTTCATTAGGTTATAAACATCACTGTCCAAAGCAAAAGCACATCTTATCTTCCCCCTTTTGGCATCATCGAAAAGTTGCATAATTAAGTTAAGTAACCAGATTTTAACAGATATCACTCATGGCCACTAGGGCTACTTCAAATTCAAGCATGGATTCAATTTTCTCTTTTTGAATATATGGATATTAGACATCTAAGAAATATCAACAAACATTTAGAGCAAACACGGTGAATTTCATTGATTGATAAGATCCTACCGCAAGGCATAAGAGGAAATAAAACCATAGAACCATGAGCAAAAAAATAGAGAAATCTCACTTGGGTCACTGGTTACAACTGGGCTAGGAAGGATTTAGGACTAGGAAGGACCAGGTTCTTGGTTCTTGGCTTGAAGTAGCTTCATCATATCTTGAAAAATACCACCATTCTTCTCCTTTTACTTTGCAAGCTCACACTTGAGATAATCTCTCTCAGCCTATATTTCAGCCAATTTAGTCTTTAATCGTTCAATCTCAATATCCTTAACCATTTTCTTCCACTATTTCAGTCTTTCTACTCTTTTTGGTAGATGTGATTATTTTAATCACAACTAAACCCTCTGCCACAACCTTTGTTTCTTGAGAAATCTTTCTCTTTTTGGCACTAGATGTAGTTACTTCCACATCTTTATCTTCATCCTCATGAACCAGGTTCATCTCCTCAATCTGGACTACTCCATTTGGCTTACCGGCTTTTTTCTTTCGAAGCGATTTTCTTGGCACTCTCAGTTAAGCCTTTTTACATTCGCCTTACTCTGTTTCTTCTGGATCCTTGTAGTTCATCCTCTTGTGGGAGGATTTGCTACAGTGATAGAAGAAGCCTTCTTTCTCTTAGTACCACCCATACCCTTTCCTGCAGTTTTTCTAACTTTGCTCTTCTTCTTTTGATTGTAACTATCTGACACCTTTTTACAGAAAATTGGGACTCTTGTCTATTTTAGCAAGATAATGAACTAGTTCATGAAACCGTTTCCTTAATCTAACCAGCCCATCTGCTGCTTTTCTATCACCAGAACCATCGCATATATATTGTGATTCTATTCTCATACTTTCATTCATTATCTCCTTAATATCACTAATCTCTTCACTCCAAACCACCATTGCACATGTTTCTTCATTCAAACCAACAAGAGTGGGCGAACTAGATCCAACCACTCTTTCTTCTTCCCTTCCTCTCACATATGCATCAACACCCTCACTCTCATTTTCTTTTTCCTTTTTAATTTTTACCACCAATTTTTTAGTCCCAACAATCGAACCAACAAACACAAATCTATTTTCGAGACTCTCAGCAATTTTAGAAGCAACATCAGAAGCTTTTAGCCCAAAAGTTACCTGTTTAGTTTCAGATGAAACTGGTTCTTCCCGCTCAGTCGCACGCGAGATCATAAGAATTTTGTGGTTCTTCTACTTGACTGGCTTGTAGCTTATCATTCAATTTCTTTACTTGTTCTTTGCTTGCTACTGTTTTTCATGCAATTATTTTGATATGCTTTTTTGGGGGTATTGGGTGGTTGAAAGTGTGGGTGAAGGTTCTTTGGGTGGTGAGGAAGGGTTTTCAGAGTTTTTGGGATTCTCATGGATATTTCCATTTGATCAGTCCAGAAACTTCAGATAAATGGAGAGAGTTTTAAGGTTTGGGAGATTTTGATCTTTCAAAAAGATTTGATATAAGAGGGTAAGGTCAGATCAATTTAAAAAGAGAATGGTTGAGTGTGTACTGACACGTTTTTGAAGTCTAGAAGTCTAATCACATTGGAAGTTTTAGTTTGAAAAGACGTTCGACTCTTTCCCAAATATTTCAGCAATTATGGTGTGTGAGACTTTTAATGAAATTGGTTCGTTAGTAACTAAATGGTTCAAAAGTAGCTTAGGATAAAGTGGGACTCTTTTCAGTTCGTGATCCATATGCAGTTATTTCAAATTATGTGGAGTGTAGAATACATACCTTACAAACTCGATGAACTAGGTCTTCACTAAAAGTTCTCTTGTGTAAGATTGATTTTTTCCAAGAAAATAAGGCTAATATCATTAGTCATTAGTGAGACATTTTAGCACATGGAAAAAGAGTATATTAATAAAAGCATGAGATTGAGCAATATCTAATCTAATTATTTACAAAATTCACAAATTATCTAACTAACAATTGAGTTAGAACCGGTTTCTTTTAGGTGATCTTAATCATCCCTAATTCTAACATGGTCCTTTCAAAGTGATCCCTACTCAAAGCTTTTGTAAATATGTCAACTATTTACTTATCAGTAGTACAAAATTCCACAATGATCAAACCCTTTTCAAAGTTATCCCCCAGAATATGATGTCTAACATCTATGTGCTTAGTTCTTTTGTGATGGACGGGGTTCTTGGTCATACTGGTTACACTGGTGTATCACAAAAGATGGGGATACAACCTATATCAATTTCAAAGTCCATTAATTGTTGTTTAATCCATAACAATTGAGCATAACATGAGGTAGCAATCACATACTCAGTTTTAACAGTAGACAAGGTCATAAAATTTTGCTTTTTGGTGGCCCAAGACACAAGACATGAGCCAAAAAAGGATGCAATACCTGAAGCGCTCTTTCTATCCATAAGAAAACCTATATAATCAGCATAAACATATCTCACTAAGTTGAAATTACTAATTTTTTGATGCCATAGGCAGAGATCAGTGGTGCCTTTTAGGTATATCAAGATCCTCTTGACAACAGTTAAGTGAGACTTCTTTGGATTTGCCTAAAATTTAGTACAATGGCCTACAGTGAAAACAATGTCAGGTCTACTAGCCGTGAGATATAACAAAGACCTAATCATGCCCATATACATCTTCTGATCAATAGATGAACCAGGTTCATCCATATCCAAATTTGTGGATATTGCTATAGGAGTGTTAATTTCTTTGGATGTTCCTTTCCCATTTTGTTGTTAAGGAATATGTTCGTAGACAGATTCCTTCGAGGTTTGAGGATCAATTCCTCTCTATTCAGTTCCCCCTGTCAGGTTGCCCTGGATGGAAAGACCCGTTCCATCACTTGTTCCTTCCTCTGGTGCAGTTTTAGTCTGGGCTGTGGTTTTATTTAATTTTCTTTCCAGCCCAATTGCTTCATCATTATGTTCCTACCTTACAGAAAGAATGTTAGTTTCATCAAAAACCACATATACATTTTCTTCTACACACATAGTTCTTTTGTTATAAATCTTATAAGCTTTACTATGTGAAGAATATCCCAAAAATACTCCCTCATCACTTCTGGGATCAAACTTACCTAGGGAATTCTTTCCATTATTATGCACAAAGCACTTGCATCCAAATGCCCTAAGGTGGGATATTTGGCTTTCTCCCTTTAAGTAACTCATAGGGAGTCTTCTCAACTAGAGATCTAGTGATGCACCTATTATGATACAGCATGCAGTGTTCACAGCTTCTCCCAGAAGCTATGCCGCAATTTACTAGCAAGTAGCATAGTCCTAACCATTTCCTTCAATTCCCTATTCCTTCTTTCAACTACTCCATATTTTTGTGGAGTCCTAGGAACAGAAAAATTATGATCTATGTCATGCTCATCATAAAATTCAGCAAATTTAAAATTTTCAAATTCAGTATTATGATCAGACCTAATTGATGCAAGTTAATTACTTAGTTGTTTCTGAGTTTTTCTAACAAATGAAGTGAACACGTCGAAGGCTTCATATTTAAATATTAAAAAGAGTATCCAAGTAAATCTAGAGTAATCATCAACAAGCACAGTAACATATCTCTTACCACCTTATGATCATCGTCTTCATTGGTTCACACATATCCTTATGGACCAGTTCTATCTTACTCATGCTTAACCTTAGTCAAGTCCTCATTTAGGATTCTTACCAGTTCATACCTTTTATAAAACTCATCTTTTACCTTTCCTAGATCCTTTTTTGGTAAGAGTTGTGTGTCACTAGCTATTTCTTTACCTATTCCTAACTCCAATTTCAGATTTTCAGATCTAAGTTCTAAGACAGATATATCAAGTGCATAAACCTGGTTCTCCAAAGCATTATTTTCCTTTTCAGTTTTACAAATGTGTATTTCTAGGTTTTTGCATTTTTCTTTTAAAAATTTACACTCTTTTGAAAACTATTTTTTTTTTCTTCAGAACTTATATTATTATATTCATCAATTAAGTCAGCAACAATTCTAATAGTCTATCTTTAGAAAGGAGTTTAATTTTATCCTTAAGGTCCAGAAAATTTATCTCATATTCTTCATCAGGTTCATCTTCAGATTCTCAAATTACTACGAGAGCTTGTTCAGTATTATCATCAGTGTCCTTATCTGAACTATCTTTCCAAGTAGCGAACATTGCTTTGGATGACCTTTTGTTGTAGTTCTTCTTGTCATCAACTTGTTCCTTCTTTTAGATTTCTCCTTTTTCCACTCGACTTTCCACATAGGACAGTTTTTTATCATGTGGTTCTTTTTACCACATTTGAAGCATCCCTCAATCATCTGCAAGTGATCTCTTCTCAGGTCCTTCCACAAAGAATAATAGTGATCATTGAATAGTGGTGGCCTAGTGGTGGATTGCTCTTTATAGTGTTCAGGTAGTGCACTCATCTTGATTTTTTCCTAAGGTGTTAGCCTCTTTAAGGATAACCTGCTCTAATACCAATTAATGTTTTATACTTCAATGCCACATAAGATAGGGGTGATTTATGTGGTGTCCAATTTTCGCGTGCATAGATTATAGAAGGACCTGGTTCTTCTATGTGTTCCTTAAACTACTATTGCGAAAATAATAAATGCGAAAAGTAAAGAACACAAGTATTTTTACGTGAAAACACCCGGTTCAAACGGTGAAAAATCACGACCTACTACCCAGTAGGATTTTCTCCAAACACTTCACTACAACTCTAAGCCAACAATAAAGTTTGCAAACTCTTACAAACCTAAGGATTAACTCTAACCCTTATAGCAACCAGCCACAGGTTGTTGCAACTGCTTCAAGTTAACTCTAACTTGAACAATACAATTCGAGTTTGCAACCTCTTGCAAACCTAAGGATTAACTCTAACCCTTAGCAACACGCCACAAGTTGTTGCGACTACTTCAAGTTAACTCTAACTTGAAAGATACAACTCAGGTACCTAGTACAATTTGCTTATAAGAAATATGAAAGGTACAATTCAAAATGCCTACTACACATTGAACTAGAAATAAAAAAAAAGACACACAAAACTCTTTATGAGCTTGTTCTTCAATCTAGTTTGTGTAGCTTCAGATTGCACTCTTAAATCTCACAGGAATTGCTCACAAAGTGCCTTGTTATTTTGCTCTCAATTCGTGCTTAACTTCAGTATGTGTGCATCACCTGTAAAAGAGAACACAACTGCTAAATATCGAGTTAGTAAATAAAGATTAACTAGAGTTTTAGTGCTTTACTCTTCCTTGGTGGAAGAGTTCTAGTCAGCTTCAACTTCTAACTCTTTCCTTTTCTTGGATAGAGTTCTCTTCAAGTAAGGAGTCATGCTCCTTATCAAATGTGCAACCTTTTCGTTCAGGAAATATCAGATATAACCACTTATACTTATCCCATTCACGTACAAGCCTTTTGCTTGATTCTGTCTATCACCTATGTATATTGTCCATAGGCCTGGTTCATGCATGTGTTCCTTTGTCAATCATCAAAACAAGCTTACTCAGGCCAACAACAGTCAATGTTAAATTTAAGAAATTCAATAAATCCTGACCCGAGCTCGGGTTTTAGTCCTGTCCCCAAGTAGAACTTCCTTTCCAAAAATTTCTCAAACAATGCGACTTGCTCATGTTCTTCCGCCGTGGATTTAGTTGCGTTTATTTCTTGCCTGAAAATATCTTAGTAACTGATAAGATTCTGATGACTCCTTCCCCTTGTTGACTTTGTTAGGCTCGAGAGCAGGTGACGTGTTATGTTGCATGCTCCTTCCCTTTGCTACTGGAATCTGAGATCGCGTTCATCTCCCTTGCTGCCGGTTGATCTCCTCTTATCTGTTTAATTCCCTTCAGAGTTGGGAATTTCAGAAGTTGATAATATGTTGATGGCACAACCTTCATCTCGTGCAGCCATGGACTTCCAAGAATTATATTGTAACCAATATTGATGTATACTACTTCGAAAAGGGTCGTCTTCATTATCCCTTCGGCATTGGTGGGCAGCAGGATTTCCTCTCGAGTTGTTACACTTGCTAAATTAAACCCGGTGAGGAGCTTTGTGGCCGAAATAATATAGGTTTGCTTGTTCCAACACTCTCCACTGGATAATATTGGATGAACTCCCTAGGTCCACCAAAACACGTTTAATCTTAAAATCTAAAATATTAAGAGAGATTACCAAGGCATCGTTGTGCGGTAATACGAGTCCATCTGCGTCATCCTCCATGAAGGTGATGTCGTCCTTAGCGACTTCCCGAAGTCTCTGGGTATGGGTCACCGATACCTTCATCTTTTTCGCTCCCGAAAAAGTTACACCATTAATCTCGTTCCCCTCAAAAATCATATTGATCGTCAGCCGAGGGGGATCTTCTCCTACTTTCGAGGGTTCCGCATTATCCCAGTCGCGACCGTAGTTGTTCTAAGCTCGGTCACTTAAGAACTATCTGAGATGTCCATTTTTCAGCAATGTTGCCACCTCCTCATGCAGATATCGGCAGTCCCCAGTCCGATGGCCGTTGTCCCGTGATAATCGCACCATAAATTAGGATCCCTTTGACTGAGATCGGATCTCATTTTCTTCGAGAACCGTGTGTGACGACCTGGCCGGTCATCTTAAGAATTTACGCCCCGATCCCCTATTAACTGCTTTCCCCAAGTTTATTTCTGCTAATGTGATTTGTTGGGATATTCGGTTTTGAATTTCGGAGAGTTTTGGGACACTTAGTCTCTACATGAGAACTTAAGTGTTGGAAAGTTGACCATAGTCGGAACAATATGAAGACGAACTCGGAATGGAAATTCGGTGGTTCCATTAGCTCCGTTGGGTGATTTTGGGGTTAGAAGCGTGTTCAGATTGTGTTTTGGAGGTCCGTAGCTACTTTAGGCTTGAAATGCCTAAGGTTGAATTTTTGAAGTTTCCGGTTCGATAGTGAGATTTTGATCTGTGGGTCGGAATGGAATTCCAAGAGTTGCAGTAGTTCTGTTGTGTCATTTGGGATGTGTGTACAAAATTTCAGGTCATTCGGACGTGGTTTGGTTGGGTTTTTGATCAAAAGCGAAATTCGGGAGATTTTAGAAAACGTAGGCTTGAATCCGATGTGTTTTGGTTGATTTGATGTTGTTTGAAGTGTTTTGAAGATTGGTACAAGTTTGAATAAGGTTTTAGGATATGTTGATGCCTTTGGTTGAGGTCCTGGGGGCCTCGGGGTGATTTCGGATAGTTAACGAGAAATTTAGAAGATGTTGCAGCTGTTTTTTTTGCTGCTTCTGGTATTTTTGCATCTGTGGTTTGGAGACCGCAGATGCGGCGCCACAGAAGCGGAATTTGGGATTTCCTCAGGAACCACAGATGCTGTGAGTTGTTCGCAAAAGCTCAACCGCTCCTGCGGTTAGAGTTCCGCAGATGCGGAATCTGGTTTTTAAATGAAAGTCGTAGATGCGATGTAGTTTCCGCATAAGCGGGACCGCAGATGCGGTCCCAGGGCCGCAAATGCGAGAATCGCTTGGCAGAACATATAAATAGTTGTCTTTGTAAAATTGAGTCATTCTTTCACCATTTTCATCCGGGTTTGAAGCTTTTGAGAAAGATTTTTTAGGGAAACAAAGGGGAATCACTTGGAGGTAACGTCATTGACTTCATAACTCATTTTTATGTGATTAAAGACCTAATTAGTGATGAGAAATTTGGGAAAAATGGGTAATTAGGGCTTGAGTTTAAGAGGCCTTTAAATGAGGATTTGAGGGGTCATTTGGACTCTGATTTCAATGTTCTTGTTATGTATAGACTCGTAAGAGTATGAGGTTTCTGAAAATGTAAATTTCACCTGATTCCGAGACGTGGGACCGAGGGGCATTTTGGTTATTTTACATAATTTCGCGTATTAGCTTAGACTTTAATTGTAGAATCAGTACTTGAAGTGTTATTTACATTATACAATTGAATTGAATAGATTTGGGTCATTTGGAGTTGAGTACTCGTGGCAAAGACGTGGTGTCGGGTTGATTTTGAGCTGGTTCGAGGTAAGTGGCTTGCCTAACCTTGTGTAGGGGACCTTCCCCTTAGGATATGATATTTGATAATTGAAATGCCTTGTACGTGAGGTGACGAGTGCGTACTTAAGCTAATTGTTGAAAATTCGGTTTTACTTTAAGTATTTAAACTGAGTTCTTTCCTTTCCTGTTTTTATTCTACCTGCAAACTTAGCCTGTGTTAGTTTAGAAAAGCATGCTTAGTTGACTTAATTGTTTATTTGCTTAAACTGCCTTAATTGCATTACGTGAAGCATGTTAGGCAAAATTAATTATTTACTTAGTACGGAACTAGCATTTAATTTAATATTCTTGTGTTGCTGCTGTGTATTTTAATTTGGGACTACGGGACGGCATCCCGGGAGGTCCCCTGCACGAAATTATGATCTGGACTGAGGTGCGGGATACCAAGAGATTCCTGACACGTATATTGAGGATACCGAGAGATCCTCGGGATACCAAGAGATCCCTGGCATATATTGAGGATACCAAGAGATCCCTAGTATATATTGAGGATACCAAGAGGTCCTCGGGATACTAAGAGATCCCCGGTTATTATCCTTGTTGCGAGTGGTATTTCCTTACGGTTTGCTTTTATCTCTGTTTCCGTTATTGTACTCTTATTATACTGTATAGATTTTTAATATATATTCTCAATTTTACTGCTTATCTTATCCAATCATTTTATTATTTATTTACCTCAGTAGGTCCCTGACCTTCCTCGTCACTACTCGACCGAGGTTAGGCATAGCACTTACTGAGTACCGCTGTGGTGTACTCATGCCCTTTCTGCGCATGTTTTTCATGTGCAGATCCAGGTACCTCTACTCAGGCTTACCATTCTTGAGGCGAGGCGATTCTACGGGACTTCAAGGTATATTTGCCGCGTCCGCAAATCGAGGAGTCTCTTTCTATTCCTGCATTTTAGAATTAGCCCTTCTGTACTTTTGTTCTTGTTAGACTTTTCGGAGGTTAGAGCTATGTAGTGTTTTTTTCTCTCAGCTTGTGGATCCGTGAGTTTTCAGGTTTTGGGATTGTGTATCAGATTTTGAGAAGTTATGTGTATATGCCGAGCGGCATTTAAATATTGTTTCCTTTAGTATTTTCAGCTTTTGATTATTTATTTCGCAAGTTAGTTCATTTTCCGCATTTATTAGGCTTACCTAGTCGTAGAGACTAGATATCGTCACGATAGTTCACGGAAGACGAACTGGGATCGTGACACCGTGCTTCCTTAATGTTCCTTGTAGACGACACTAGTTCCACTTATATAAATGCTGCAAACTTACTAGACTTACGTTATACTGATACTAAATACAGTTGGTCGAAGAGGAAAAGTAATTACATTTATGGGTTGAAATGTTTCAACTTTCAAGAATCCCACCCTAAGCATCTTCCTGGATCATTGTCCTTTGCCACTTAATTTTAATAATAATCATATTATCATACTATATTATAAGTATGAAAATTTTTAGTGGAAGTTATTTTACTAAAATCTCCTTCAAACATTGATTGACCATTTTACGCTTTCATTACACAAATTCAATTTGTTATTATTGTACAAATATGTAAATATACGTTATAAATTCTTGTATGGACTAATATTCAATTGTAAGTTACAATTAACACGACAATAAAGAGTTACTACTATTTAATTATATATATGTACGTTTTCACATTTTTCTTGGCATTTGGAGTTGCGCAACTTCTAGAAATAATTACATACTTAAAAGTTACTAATTAAATAGTTATTCTGCAATTAAAGCCTCTCTAATGTGCCGTGTTTGTTTCACTTGTAACGGAAATGAAGAAAACTAGCTAATTAACTTTTCATTATAGTGACTTTTGATATTTTTGCATTATCCTTGAGTGTACTTTTTGGCTTATAAGTACAAATACTTACAAAAATTTTATGTGAATTGTGCCATGTGAAAATAATATTTTTTCCATTTATTTACAACTAGTGAATTTGACCACGTTTCGCGCGATCATAAAAAATATTTTTTGGAAGGTAAAATTAGTAAATTCATTGATAAATAAAAAAAGAAATATACAAATTTTTTTTAGTCGTTGATAAGTAAAATAAAAGTAAAAAGAAATTAATTCATACATTTACAACATAAATACGTAAGAAAGTAAAACTAATATGATAATAAAAATAAAAGCTTTATTAAAAAGGAAAATAAAAGGAGAAGATTATCGTATTCTTGTTTATACCCAACTGATGGTCCCAATACAATCATCTGAATCTTCCCAATTGAAATTTTGGAAAGCTTTACCTTGGAAGCGATGCACGGTATTTGGCACCGTATAATATCTTTGTTACATGGCTTTTGTTATATGTTCATCTATGTCATCTTCCAACTAACAAATGCATACTTTGGAGTTTCACCCTATCTCTTTACCGAATGTGAATAATACTGGCTCTTAAAAATTTACATATTTTTGACATGTCCTTAAATTTTAAATACCCATCAGAGTGCTTAACTACAACGTCACATATATAGAAAAATATTATCAAATATTACCACTCATAAGTCCAAAGTGAAGAAATTTAAGAAAAAGAATGACAATTTAAGTTGCAATCTTTTGCTTGCACATAAATACATATGGACAACAGTGAATTTTGAGACTCAAAATTTTCTTTTTATTCTATTAATAAGGAATATGAAAAGTTGACATTGTAATATGTTGGTTTAAGTTTTTTATTACAAGGAATGAGAAAGATTTGAGTAGAAATAGTTCTGAATTTTTATTATTTCATTTATTTTAGTTTTTATTCTTGTTGATGCATGAATTGTAAAACTATTTTGTAGATTCAAATCATAGTATTATCTGAAAAATATCCATGTGTTAAAGTAATACATATAGAAAGCAAAGGATGCAATGGAACTTCAGAGATTTGAGAGGCCTAAAGTATTTTCTGAGAAGTATAAGGAAACATCAAGGAAGCAGAAAAAAAAAATGAAAAAAATGAACTCCTTCATGTCAGTTCCAAAGTTCTCTTTGAACAATTATGAAATTCTGAACTTTAAAATAAAAGTATTTCAGGGATCTAAAACATGTTGAGTATTTAGTTGTCCAAAAAATAAAATTAAAGGATAGAATTCTAATAGGGAAATTTTCGTTCATATACCATATAGGAAATTATATTACCAAATATGTTCATAGTATGAAAATTACCCGCCATGTTAATAGTTTTTCTACAAAAAATAGACAATTCATTAAATAAGGAATCATTGTAGCTGTAGACTTCCTTATTTAGGTGCGCTAAAATTGGGGAAGTAAATATTCTTCTAGATATTTCATTAAATAAGGAATCATTGTAGTTGTAGACGTCCTTATTTAGGCGCGCTAATATTGGGAATTCCATAATTAGTTGTCTGGTTTTAATGGATTCGATCTCATCTTTTTAAAATATTTAATTCCTTGCTCAACTGAAAGAATTAAAAATATACAAGCTGTTCTAGGTTGTCAACACTTACGTCTAACGTAACAATATTGCAGATGCGTGTTAGTAAGAAAAAGGTGGATGATTTAGTACTGTTTTGGACAAAAATATGTATCTAAAATGTGAAACATACATTTCAAGGGAAGCATGTCGAATCCAAATATGTACCTAGTTTGTAGATATTTTGTAGATTATTTGTATTCTGATTGTAGATGCTTTCTTTTCTGTTTTCACAAATAAAAAACGACTAAAACGTCTACAAATCTTCTGGAAAAAAAGGCAATTATGTCAAAAATCCCAATTATGCTACAATTGAATGGGAATTGGGATATTAAAATTTAATGTACCCAGTTTGTAGATATTTTGTAGATAAATTGTAGATTATTTGTATTCTGATTGTAGATGCTTTGTTTTCACAAATAAAAAACGACTAAAACTTCTACAAATCTTCTACAAAAAACACAATTATGTCGAAAATCCCAATTATGCTACAATTCTGTGATTCTCCTATATGCTCTTGTTACTCCTTACGAAACTGCTATGCTAAATATGGAATCCAAAAAAACATGATAAAGGGATAGATCTTCCTAAGCAAAATCCTCCCATGAACTGTTACAAGAAAATTGACTTTTGCCAACAATTAAAGCATCAAAAGAAAAAGATAAAAAGATCTGTTCGAGCTCAGAACATATTGAGAATCAAACTCTGGGAGATAAACCTTAATGTGAAGGAACTCGAAATCATAACCATCAAATCGACCAGGCTTGTGCTCATCTTCCTCGGGCACTAAAACATTGGGACAAGATTGCAGAGGTGCCGACAGTGCCTTGGCTATGGAAGAAATAATGTGATTTTGATACAGAAATCGTGAGTGTGGGATAGAAAGTTGGGTGAAGGTGTGGGAATTGGAGAGAGAAACGTGGGGGAGTGGTATTAGAAGGAATATACGGTATCATTAAATTAGAAGTGTAATTAATACCCTTAAAACTCACTAATGATATATAATTGGTAATTAGGTATACTTTATGTAATTATATCAAACCTTAAATATTGAGGGTAATATAGTTTCCTATATGGCATAGGAATATAAAAATTCCATTCTTCTAATATACCTTAGCGTAGATCTTTTTTGCTCTAATGACTTTGACATAGAGATGACCCAAACCATAGTAAGCAAAGAGAAGCCATTTCAATGCCTTGTTAAAGTGCATTCCGACACCACCTCCTCTTGCATATATATATATATATATAGTTCTCTTAAAATTTTGTAACTCTCCAAAATATAACTCCTTAGACATGGGAAAGAAAACGTTTCTTTCCTTTACAAATGTTTAATACACATTAATCACAATCATTATGGCAGAAGGGGGAAATAAATGCGTAGTATGTTTGAATTTTTTAACTAAGATAAAGGGAAATATGAGGGAAAAAGTCAAAAAGAGGAGAAAAAAGATAGAGGACTTTTTTGAGCTATAAGAGTTGTCACATCACTTTTTCTATTCGTAGCTTTATATATATATATATATATATATATATATATATATAAATAACATTACTGGCTATTTACTGACAATGACAAGTGAGTAATCATCTTGAGTATCGAGGTGTTGGGCAATGAAAATTCAAAAGGCCTTATTCATATATTGTTGTATATGCTCTATATTTTCTACCGAGTTTAGAGTCCTAGCACTGGGGCTGTGCATTTGGATCGGATATCCGAAATCCGTTCCGATCCACTTTATTTCGGATTTTCGGATTTCAAATTTTGGATTTTCGGATTGGATACGGATTGTGTTTTATGAAATTTCGGATTTTCGGATTGGATTCGGATTGGTATGATTTTAATCTGATCCGATCCGATATCCGAAATTATATGTACCTATATAAATACACACTAAAATTTTAGGGTTATGCTTATTCATTTTTCACACACCCCCTCACTCACTTAGATTTTTCCGCCTCTCTTGCACCTCTCTTCTCTTCAGTGAAGACTAAAAGAGTCTCAATGACTCAAACTTCCGATTTTACTTTGATTTTATGTCTCTTTCTTCCGCCTCTCTTCTCTTCTCTTCTGTCTTTTATGTCTATTTCATGTTCTATTCTTCAACTTTTGATTTTATTTTGATTTTTTTGTTTGTTTTGGTAGATGGAAGATGAGATAGAGACACCGAATGAACTTTAAATTGTTGAAAAATTTTGTGACAATCCGATCCGACAATCCAAAAAATTATCCGATCCAAAGTTTAAAATCTGATCCAATCCAATGTTAATTCGGATCGGATTCGGATTGCCCTTTTCAGAATCCGAAATCCGAAATCCGAATCCGAAATAGGCTAAATCCGATCCAATCCGATCCGTGCACAGCCCTACCTAGCACTATTGTCGAGGCCAAGGCAACATTATTATGTTGCCAGATGAACTCTTCGCTAGCGTTTGGACATAGATTGAGTTGAAACTTGAAAAAATAATTTTTGAAGTAGTTTTGAAAAATAATTTTTGGAAGTTGAAATTATGTTTGGACATGCATTTTATTTGAAAAAAAATTGAAGTTTTGTGAGTAGGAACTTGATTTTCACCCAAAATCTACCATAAACTAGATTTTGGAAACTTGAAAAATATTTTCAGAAATTTTTCAAAAACAGATCACTAATCTATGGACAAACAATGTTTTCAAAAAAAATTTGAAAAAAACTTGCCAAAATGTATGGCCAAACGGGGCTTCATGTATTCTCTTTGTTGTTTTTGTTCATTTGTCTTCTGTTTACGCAGGTGCCTTTTCTATTATTGTTTGGGATTTGAAATATATAATTAAATTCTAATTGTGTTTGTATACATAATTCTTGTATTATGTCATAATTAACCATTCAGTTGTCAATTCATTTAAATTATAGTATTTAGAGGTATCGCAATTTTAGTACATAAATATGTATTCTTTTTTGCCATTGTGGTGTTATAACTTTAGTTTCATTCTATGTTTTTTGTATTTATTTCTTTTGTTGTTATCTTCTGAGACTTCGAGATTCAAATTTTGATGTATAATTGTGAGTACTTGGCTGAGTAAAGTGAAATATTTAATTAGTGAGTGCAAATAAGATTTTATTATAATTTTATTTTCATTTCTACTTATGAAAAAATATTTATAAATCTGAACGAACAATCTTACTCTTGGGCATATGGGGCGAAGATAAATGTATAGCCATTATGCTTTGTTTGCAGGTTTGGTTGAAATGTATATTTCTTCATGTCTTTCCTAATTATTTTAAGACTATTTACATGCATTTATTAAAGTTAAAGCAGGAATTCATCAACATATTTGTACCGTTAGAGGTTATATCATCTTAATTAGCTTCAAACACTTCTTGCTAAATTAAAAATACGCCACTCCACTATTACGAATTTTATTTAATGAATAAAATTTAAACGGTAAAATTGATATTTTTTTATTAGTTGCAGCATTTCCTTTTTCATAACCTAATATTTTTTTAAATTTGTCGATATTTTACAATAATGATAGGGAACAAACGTGCAACACACGTTACCGGAGACTAGTAGAATATAAATACTAACACACACTTATTAGATTCGAAACAATATGGAAGATCCACCCAAATTTTCCAAATGTTATCCAGGAGTCCTCGCTAAATCAGACGAGCATTATTGACGCAATAGATAATTTACTAAAAATATGAGAGGATGGAAATTTGGAAAGGAAAATATATTACTTGAAGGCATTCAAAGAGCTCTTCAAAGAAACATAGCTATTTCTTATTAAATCTCAATAAGGAACTCACCGAAGATTTTAATGAAACATTTAAACAAGAAGAGGCATGTTGAAGATCCAAATCCAGAATAAATTGGCATAATGAGGTTGATGCTAATACAAAGTTTTTCCACATATCAATCAATTAATTTGGAAGCTTCATGGATATCCAATTAATGTGGAATGATATCAGTGGCATAGCTACGTAGAATGAAGGGCGTTTAATTGAACAACCTTCATCAGAAAATTATACTTGGATATAGAAAATCATACTATGTATATAGTCAAAAATTACTTTTTATTGATATATATTAAATGTTGAACACCCTTTGCAAAATTCCTTGCTTCGCCGCTGAACGATATGGATAATCACAAAGATGACAAACAAATCAGGAAATGGTCAAAATTTTGTTGACCCTTAGAGGACATCCGATTGACAAAAACACATAATAGTAGCGTATCAATCTGCTGCTCTAATCTTCTGGACTCTTTCCTACTAATTAACTGATAATATTTCCCCTTTTGCTCAAACAATAGTAGGGAATCATAGTCGACCAAAGAAAGTATACAATTACGTCAATTTTATTTAATCAAAAGCCACTATTGTGGTAGGAGGTTAGGCATATACCTTTACCCGGATACAAATATATCAATTGGAAATCACAAACTGAAAAATTCCTATCTTTGAATTTTACAATGTTTGTGTCCTATAGACAAAATATGGTGTAAACATAATTAGTGTTATGTGATCATAACCCATAGAGGCATTAATACAAATAGAAGAAGAGCATTGCTGCTATAAAAAACTTGGGATCACTGTCAAGCAAGATAACTATAACACTAGGGGTATGCGCCTTTTAAAAAAGGGCAGCCCCCCTTATGCGTGGGATTCAAGAAAAAGTCAGACCACACAAGCGTCTATTGTATGCACCTTTTATAAATATTTTATTAGTTTAGCCTGAAACAAAGTTACACACAAAGCAGAGAATCAACATATATATAAGTCAAGACATAAGTAGCTAATCTTATCCATTTGATCATGTATCCTTCATAGTTGATTCAACTGATACAAGATAGTACACATAGGTGCACAAACTGAAGAAACATTTATTACAACCGAACTATCACACAACTTTGCTTGAAAGGAAACTGAGACCAAGCAACTTAATCCAGCACGGGAGCGAATATCATCAGTCAAGACTTGACAATGTAATTTTGGCGGCTGATGGGATTCATAACCACTGGGGGACCAGCAGTGCGAGGCCATGCCTGGAATTTTTTGTCCGTCTCTTTCCACCATTCGTTGTTTGCAACAGTATGTGGAGTAGTACCTGTATGAAATGACATGAATGTCTGTTAGCAAGACCAAAGTCAAAATCAAAGTAAAAGAATAGTCCGTACTTGCCTCCAAACAGCTTCTTGTCTGCAATAGCAACGTCGCAAACATATGCAATTGCAAATGATCCCAAAACTGAACCAATGATGTACTTTGTTGCCATTGTTGAACTCCAACAACTGAAAGATAACCTAAAATCCGGTAAGACAGAAATTTGAGCGCTTAGGAAAGGAAAGGCCCGAGCCCTTGGCGCTCTACTTCAAAAGCAAATAGAACTCATGACATTATCAAGCTGATTTTAGTGCAGCAAAAGAACTATTAACATCCCGACCCCACTAGTGGGATTTTACTAGGTTGTTGTTGTTGTAAAAGAACTATTAACAGCAGCATTGTAACAGAACACTGTCGCCACATTAGATTTAAAGAGTTAATTAAAATCATAAGATCATAATATCTTGAGCTTCATAATGTGGTGAAGCATTTATGTTAAAGTTTATTGCAAGGAACATATGAATAATTTTGAGGAGTTCAGTACGATCGGCGACCTACCATATGAAATACCACAAATTCGGACAGAACACTAATGAGTAGTTATAGCTGTATATATGACCTAAAAACTTTATTTTTAGTTTCAGTTTAATACATTGTTTGGATCAAGAAAAGAGAGTCGAATGTTAGGGGCTCGTAAAACTGTTGTTTCTACTTCTCCCGAAAAGATACATGCTTCCCGTCATGTGTTTGGTACAACTGACAGGGAAGTAAGAGTCATGTATTTCCTCTTTTCCGCCTAAATTAATGAAGGCTTCGCGTACCCCTGATATCTTACCTAACCAAGTAAGGGAAATATTCGTTGTCCCCTCCTAATACCCCTACTTTCCACCGCAACAAACGAAGTGTAAGTTTTGCTATCAGAACAAAGAATGATGCTCATTCCAGACAGTTAACTTGTCCACGTACAATACATTTGTGGTTGACCGTAGGAGAACAAAGGCAACAAAAAGAAATTCCAATATCAAGTAGCAGAAAACTTAAGAATGTAAACTTCACATCAAGACCAAGAGCTTTCACGTTCTTTTTCCATTTCTATATTCAAATGGCATAACAACTCTAGGATTCAGTGCTTATTCATCAAGGATTCACCTCATACTATCAACTAAACAGCGTCAAATTTTATTGCAAAAACTTCTGTTTTTCCTCTTTTTTAGTTCAAAGACTGTTGTTCAAAACAGAAAAGTGGGACATATATGTTGTCCAACCAAATCAATATTTACTTAATGAAGAAAATTCCTTCTAGATCAATATTTCCAATCTATATTAAGCTTCTGTAAGCAAGACAATTAGAAATATTTCCCAAAAACCCAGAACATATTTTTCAAAATGTGATAGTATACAGAACCGAGTGAACTTTAACAAATCAAACATACAACAATAAAGCTTCTTTCCAACTATAATACAAGGAGCTTTAGCAATTTAAGCACACTTTTACAAAGATCTAAGCAAATCATTCACTCTCCCCAATCCCCACCAAGTGTGTCCAGTTTACACGTAGGCAATGGGCGTGCTGCCGCACCCACAACCATCAACTCAAACTACTCCCTCCATCCCATTTTATGTAATGTTGTTTGACCGAGTTTAAGAAAAAAAAAAACTTTTAAAACTTGTAACCAAAAATGAACATTTTGTGTAATTATAAATTATTTCATTAAGGCCAAAACAGAAAGTTTAAGGTTAAGTTATTTCCAAATATAGAAAGATAGTCATTCTTTTCCGAAGAAACTAAAACGAAAAATGCGGCACATAAATTGGGACACAGAAGTATATAAACACAGTTAATTTTTCAAAAAAAAATATATTTAACTAAGCTGGCACCAACTGATATAAATTTGAAAGCCTAAATCCGTCTGTCTGTACAGTCACACCAAGGTTAATTCCGTAACATTTTAGTCATTTCTCTTTCTCAGATATACATAGAGCAAGAAAAAAACAGAGGAAGGAAGTGGGAGCTTACCACGATGAGCTGCTGAGCAGAGAGGTGGAATCGAGGATACGGTAATGAAATGTTCTTTGCTGGAACACTCTAGAAATTCTAAAGGGGTAACGACGCCGTTTGACTGTTGTCTGTGCACTTTAATGGCACAAATTATCTCTATGTTAGGATAAGTTTAAAGTAATCATTTAAATAATATTATTGAGCAATTTTATAGTCTTGTAAAGTGCTTTTTTTTTTTTTCCTTTGTCGAATATTTAACATATTTTCATTGTTAGATTTAACTAACATCGTGAAAAAGAAAAGATTTATATCGAAACTTTAGATATGTATTTTTTCTATTTTTTTTATCTATTTCTAGTATTTGGTATAATCAATGGATATGCCAATATTTTAAAGTTTACTACTTTCGTTCAATTTATTTGATGCAAGTCGAATACATATGAATTTTAACCGTAAATTCGCCATTATTGAAAAGCCAAAAAGAAGGGAAAATAAAAATGGAAAGAGAAAAGGAAAGAAAGAACTCTATAGCCTCGGCTTTGCCACGGTCAATGGAGCTATAACAATGAGTTCTTCAACTTCAATTTTTTTGGTTTTTTTTGTGTTCCTTTTTCTGCCTATCCAGTCATGCAGGGGTGTTTTCAAAAATTCGAAAATCGAACCAAACCAATCAAAAAAATTGCTATTTTTTAGATTTGGTTTGGTTTTGATTTTGAATTTTAAAAATCGATCAAATTTTGTTTGATTTTGGTTTTAATAAAAAAATAATCTAAAAAATCGAACCAACCCGAGTATAAAAGTAGCTATTTAAATTTATTATATATATATTATGTATATTTTTATATAAAGTTTCTAAAATTTTATAGTATATATTAGTCATTTGTATTTTTAGTCTAGTTCTTTGCTATTATGATAGTCTAATTCTTTGCCTTTACATTTTAGTTTGATTGGTAGTTTTCTTTTGATAAATACAAGAATTTATTTCATGTTAAAAATAATCTATTTTTAGTTGAGTACTTAAATATTCATCACTATTTTGATTCAATTATCACCAATATATCTTGGTAAATGATAGATTTCTCATCGAGCAATTGATTTGATAGTGTTACGTTGAAAATGTAGTCGCCGGAATATGTGTTTGGTAGTATATGTCTCATATTTAAGAAATAACTCGATAAATAACCGAAAAAACCGAAAAAACCACCGACAAAAACTAACAAAAACCGAATCGATAAAAAATCGACTTAATTGGTTTGGTTTGGTTCCAATATTTAAAAAACCGACGTATTTGATTTGATTTCTTTTTAGGAAAAAACTGACCCAAACCGAACCCTGAACACTCCTACAGTCATGTATCGAGCAGGATTATGAATTACTATCAATTGAAGTTAGTATTCACGATATGGGGGAAAAGGAGAAAAAGATCCAAAAACTATGCTTAATACATAATTAGTACTCAGTATGTTTATCTCCAGAGAATTTTTCATCAAGCACCATCTTTTAGGTCTAATTAGCCATTTATAGATACCCTTTGCTATATTACGTGTTATAGATATCTTTTATGTTTTTATACAATGTATTTCATGTATTTGAGATGTTGTATTCATTAATACAACCAAAAAAATAGGCGTAAAAACAGGAATTCCAGCTAAATCTGATATGTATTTAACTGTATTTAAGCGGCTTTAACGTAAAATACAGTAACGTATCTACGCAGAATCTGGAAGGTTAAACTCGTTAAAAACGGAAGGAAATCAAATCACATGATATTCTCCTAAATTAACTCAACGAACTAAAACTAGTACACATTAATCTGTATTCTGCTCAAAGACAGCATCTTAGAAACGTGAATACAGCGAAAAAACAGAGCAACATCTGATCGAACTTCTTCCATTCTCTTCTCTTTTTTTTCGATTGATACAAATTATATACAAAATAAGGTATTCATCTTCTATACATACGGCAAGTTTAACAATTTTGTTGCGTCATTCTGGCAAGTGGAACGATGAGGGCAATTACATCGATTTTTCAATTGAGGGAATACTGATAAAGGAGTATGCCTCCTTTAATGATCTGGTTGTTTCAATTTCAAATCAACTGGGTATCGATTTGAGCTCCAAGACCATTAAAATACAATACAAAGTAGAAGGAAATTGCACACCAATGGAAATACACAATGATATGGGTTACAGAGTTTATGTAGAATTGAAAAAAGAGAACAGAGAATTTGGGATGTATCCTTTGTGCATAAAAACTATCGAAAAAGATCTTATATCCGGAGGTAGTTTAAATCAAGGTGACATTGTGCAAATAGACGAAGGAGTTCAAAGGTACGATTCCGATACAGATGATACACTGGCTCTAGATTTTGTCATTCCGGAGAAGCGATTGGAGTGTTCGAACTCCACAAGGATTTGATAATTTCAAAAACTAATCAAAAGGAGGTTATGGCTGGACAAGTTTATAAGGATAAGGCTACATTGAAAGAGATGATGGAGAATTATGCTATAGCTCAAAGGTTTCAATTCCGTGTTGATAGGTCTAATGCTGTCAGGTTTGCATGTATTTAAAAAAAATTTCCGTTGAATTATGCTATAGCTCAAAGGTTTCAATTCCGTGTTGATAGGTCTAATGTTGTCAGTTTTGCATGTATTTAAATTTTTTTTCCGTTGTATTTTCGATTATTTGTTCGAGCTGTAAGTTTAACGTCGTTGTATTTATGCGTATTTGTGTATTTCATCTAGATGATCACAGATGAAGTAAACATATGTTTGTTTAGGGAATTTAAATACATGTATTCATATGTATTTTACTGGTATAAATATACAACAGTGGCTCTAATTATTTTCTTATTATGTCTACTGTGGTATTAAGTATATGCATATACAAACAAGTGTATTCAGTTGTATTCATTGTATTCAAACGCATATAACTATAATGGAATTCAGTAGTATAAAAATTTATATATATAGATGTCAGGATGTATCTATGTCAGATTATATTTGTCTGTATATGAGCTGCATTTTTTGTAAACACTTATGTTAATCAAATGTAAAATAATTAATTCTTTGCAGCTATGCATTATTATGCATTTCAGAAGATTGTGAATGGAGGTTTAAGGCTTCAAGTATTAACAAATCAGAACTATTCAAAGTGAGAGAATTCAATGATAACCATACATGTCCGCTGAAGGACAAGGTGTATGAGCAGCGGCAGGCTAGTAGCAGCCTTATAGGTGGTATGATAAGGCCTAAGCTTACAAACCATAAGAGGAAATACACTCCAAGGGATATTATTGATGATGTGAAATCAGATTTAGGTGTAGACGTTAACTACATGTTGGCGTGGAGGGCTAAAGAAAAGGCAATGAATTTTCTGAGAGGTGAACCGGCTGATTCATACAAAAAATTACCAGGATACTTATATACAATGGATATGACATATCCAGGTTCCCACATAAGAATGGTAAAATCTCCAAAAAATAAATTCATGTACGTGTATATATCCTTGTATGCCTTTATAAGGGGGTTTGATCATTGTAGACCCATTGTTGTTGTGGATGAAAGTCACCTAAAATCTTACTACACCGGGACATTCGTTTCGGCAAGCACGTTGGATGGTGCAGGTGAGTATCTGAATTTATAATACAATCTGTTAATATTTTTAAATATTGAAATACATTTTTTAAAAATAATTATACTCAATTGTATTTACAGGTCATATATTGCCACTAGCATATGGTGTTATTGATTCAGAGAACGATGTTGCTTGGACGTGGTTCTTTGAGCAATTCAAGATAGCATACAGTGAAAGGGAAAACATGTGCATCGTTTCAGATAGAAATGAGAGTATCATTAAATCTGTATCGAGAGTGTATCCAGATGTACCGCATTTTGCTTGTATATGGCATCTATGGAACAACGTATATAAGAAATTCAAAAAGAGTCATGCCAAGTTGAGCGAGATATACTTCTCTATGGCAAAAGCATACACACAAGCTGAATTTGACAATCTGATGGAGAAGGTAGATATTAGGGTGAAAGAATACTTAGAGTTAGCTGGTTACAAAAAGTGGACTAGGTTGTATGCACCTGTTAACAGGGGATGGACAATGACGTCAAATATTGCTAAGTCAATCAATGCTGCACTAGTTTCAGCAAGGGAATTGCCAATATACGACTTCCTCGAAGAAGTTAGGAAGATGTTTGGACGTTGGAATTGTAGTAACCGCAAAGAAGCTACACAGACATACACGACGCTTGAAAAAAAATACCAGAAGATGCTGACTTTGAATGAGGAAATGTCTACACGTATGACTGTAAGTTATATTTTAACGTCATTGTTGTATATAGCTTAATTGTTACTGAATTAATGGCATGAATACAACTGAATACAATGATTTTTTAAGTAGAACTACCATTAATACATATGAATACAATTATATTCAAACTCATAAAAGATATATTTTTCTGTAGATCTGATATGAGTAGAACTGAATATAACTAAAAGCATGCTGCAAAAACTATTGGAATACATCAGAATATAACTAACAAAGTTGTATTATATGTAATTTTAATATGTATTGTCAATACGTATGATTCTAATGCTTTTGTTAGCATCCTGTTGCCTAAAGTACAGCAGATTAAAACAGTTGATTAATTGAATACAACTGAATACAGCTAAATACATCTTGAATACAAATGCAATTGAATATATCTGACTACAGCTGATTAAAACAGTTGAATTTAATTGAAATTAGCTGAATACAGCTGAATAAAGATGTTGAATAAAGCTGAATATAACAATTGAATACAGCTAACTATAGCTGATTAATACAGTTCAATTCAAATGCTTCTAAAGTATGATTCTAATGCTTTTGTTAGCATCATGTTGCCTAAAGTACAACAGAATTCTGATAAGTTCTGCACTAATAGCAGTTGGTATTGTGCTGGTCTAAATATTTGATGTATTCATCTATATGCAAAAATTTCAGTTGTATGTAACTTATTAATTCAGCATTATACATTTGGTAATTTAGATATATGTGCTCAAAACTTATATTTCTATTTTTAAATGTAGGTGGTACCATCAATTGAATACTTACATACGAAAAACGATGGTGGGAGGAATTACACAGTCTGCCTGTTAGAGAGAAAATGTGTTTGTGGGAGGTTCCAAGTTGATGAATTGCCATGCCCACATGCTTGGGCTGTATTGAAGAGCAAGTTTCTAATGCCAGAAGAATATTGCTCTAACTATTACAAACCAAATACAATTGTAATGACATATGATTTGCCAGTGTACCCGCTACCGGACAGAAATGACTGGAATATACCAGAACATGTTGCAGAGGAGGTTGTATTACCGCCCAAATGGAAAAGACCTCCTGGAAGGCCAAAGAAGAAGCGCGATAAAACATTAAGTGAATTGCTGCAGCCGAAAAATCAACATTCATGTAGCATATGTGGGCAGGGAGGACATAACAAGCGAACGTGTAGAAATGCTCCACGTAATAAATAGTTAACACTCTGACATGTATTAGTGCTTCAACGATTTGTCAATACTTATGTTAACATTGTCAAGTAATAAATTCTCATTGTCAATTAATATATTCTGAAATGACTTTCGTGAATAGTTTCTGAATACATATAGTTGAAATATTTTTATACAGATAAATACATATGCACTATACAGTTGAGTATAACTCAGTATGGATGAATACTAAAAAATACAACTGAAGTATTTTTATGAATAATACAGTTGAGTAGCACTGAATGTAAATGAATACATCAAAATACAATTGAATACAGCTTAATAATACACTTAAATACAACTAACTACTGCTGAATAAAACAAGTTGAATACAACTGAGTACATCTGAATACAACTGATTACGTAAAACCTGTTTAATATATCTGAAATTGTGTTTTTTAATATGTGTTATCTGAACTTGGAAGATACATCTAAATGGATGCTACTTAATACAACTGAATACAACTGAACTTGACAGTTAAATACAACTGAATCCAGAAAAAATACATCTGAATTCTTTTATATAACCTACCATCAGCATACATAAAGTTTCTGACTTTGACATTAACATGTTCATTAACTAAAACGTGTTCAAGTAAAGTTGCTTGGTATTAACACATACGTGAATCCTGTAAGATAAATATGTATCCAAACTGAAGAATAAGCATGAATACTTATGAACAAATCAGTGAAACAATGATTGAAAAGTTGCAATTGTCATACACGAACATTGTTGATAAAGTGATAAGTTTTTCAAACTAAATACCATTTACACCAAAAACTACTCAAAATAGTATTCATCTTGAAACTACACTCCAAAACTACAATAACCTAAAGCTACTCTAACACTATCTGCATCCTTGAATCTGACTCCGTGATTTGCCTAGCAATCTTTGAAGGTGCTCCATTCTCGCTTATGGCATCAACGTCTATCTTCCGCATAGCATAGTCCCAGAGGAGAGCACCATATCTTTGACGAAGTAGAGAGGAATGAAATGTTATTTGTGGAATCTCTCCAAGAGTGCTCAGAAACTCTGCGTATGCTGCAACATGCACCCCACAATCCCTAAAAAATAATTAATTGAAACAATTAAAAATAATGCATACAATTAGATTTGTATATAACATACAATAATGATGCTTGAATACTTACATGCTACCAACTTTCTGTTGAGGTAGATCTGAAATGAAAAAAACTTCAAAGGGATCATTATGTGACTTGTCAGTGTATGCTGAGTAAGTAGACCAATCTATGCCTTGACTATCTCTGTAAAAGCCACTGATTGATAGATATAGAGGTACAAGCTTAGCTAGCTTATCAATCTCAGAAACTACATAAGCATCATGACCTGCAGATCTATACGAGTCATACACTTTGATACATCTCTCCTTGAATGAGACAACAGCCAATACCCAGTTTAGTTTGTCCTTCAAGTTGACTGGTATCATGACATTATCCACAGTATGCCAATGTACATTTGCATGCAATCTGTAGCCTCTCATGTACTCACATACCACATCCTCTTCTTTGGCTACATTAGCATTACTATCTGTATCAGCATACCTGTCGAATATTTCAGCGATTCTTGTCTTGAATATACAATCAACAGTTGTATACTTGAAGTTGCTTGTTTGATTGTACTTTCCCTTCTTTCTCAAATAGTAGAATATGACTTCAATATGCTATACACAAAGTTAAGTACATGGTGTGAGTCCAATTAATCAAACTATTAAAGAATATAGCTGAATACAGAGAAATACATATGAAAAATACAGTTGAATACAACATATTGTATGTGAATAAAACTGTTGACTACAACTGACTATAACTTACTACATCTGATTAAAACAATTGAAAACAACTGAATATAGCTGAATAATACAATTGACTACTTATGATTTAAAGACTTCAATATGACTTTCTACAGTTGAATACTGCTAAATACAGAGAAATGCAGTTGAATACATCTGACTACAGCTGATTAAAACAGTTGAATTTAATTGAAATTAGCTGAATACAACTGAATAAAGATGTTGAATAAAGCTGAATATAACAATTGAATACAACTAACTATAGCTGATTAATACAGTTCAATTCAACTAACTATAACTGAATACATCTGAATACACCAAAATACAGCTGAATACAACTAAATGCAGAAGTTGAATAAAGGTGAATATAGCAATTGAATTCGCTGACTATAGCTGATTAATACAGTTCAATTAAACTGACTATAGCTTGAATACAGTTGAATACAGCTTAATACAGTTGAATGCAAATGAATAATACAGCTGAATATAGCTGAATAAAACAGCATGTTGTTATTCAAATAAAATTAGTCAGTTATGGGAAAAAAACTTACGTTGTCATCCCATAGCTTCCCATCAAACGATAGAAGGTAAAACCAATTTTTTGAATTAACTTGATCAACTCCAAAATCCAATGGTATATGAAGTGTTAACTTGTTCTTCTTGTAATGGTCTTCCAAATTACTTCTACAAGTATGGTATAAAAAATATTATATACATTTTTTAAAATATAAAAACTTAATACACATACCGGGGGAAAACTCACCTCTGATCATGTCTAGCGAGAAGACCATCACGAACCCATTTGTCATATTCCTGAATGATTAACGTAGGATGTGGCCCCGTTATTGAATCATCCTCAAAAGGGTGTCTTTTTTTAAAAATGGGAGTCAACTTTACTGAGGTACCTATTGTTCATTGAATTCGTGATTAGAGACTTTTAAATTTAAAAACCTTGAGGAAAGCTGAATCTTTACTTTACAAAAATACTAACCTGTGGAGTCGAAGTTAGACTCATAAGGCGAAGAGTACCATCTACTTGGTCGCCGATTCCTATGAGATGGTATTGGGGTTGATTCAGCTTTTTTTCATTATTGTGAATCACAATTCTAGTTTCTGGAATTTGACCGGGAAGAAACTTGTCGTCCAGCTCAAATTGAGATACATAGAATTCTGTAGATACACCCTCTTGACCAGTAGATGGTATGTTGGACGGCACCTCTGATGTAGTTTTCCCCTCTCCTCTATACTCCAAACATTGATCATTAAGCACTTGTTTCTGTTAGTTGTATGTTTCATTGTTAGTGTATTAACTTAATGTTACAATACAGTTAAATACATATAAGTGTAGTAAGAAAATAGATTTTGGTAATGTAAATGGGAGTTTGAAATACATCACACATATTCAAGAAATAAAAATCAGAATACATCAAGATACAACTGAATATGTTTAAATACAGTAGTTAGTTCCATTTACATATTAAGGTTAACACATATATGAATACAACTAAATACATGTGTTGGCCGATGCATTTATCAGTTTAGTGAGGCAGTTAAAGGCTAGTCGAATACATACAACATTTATAAATACAATTATTTAATTATAACAACAAGCAGGAGATATAAACAAATGCTCAATATGTTAAGAATGGTATACCTCAACATTATCTCTGACATTTGTGTCAGTGCCATCATCACGTCTCCCTATGGGTTCCTTTCTCTGGTGTAAACTTTCAGTTTGCTGATTTTGTTGAAGATGGTCAAAAAGATTCTTGAAGTTATCATTGATCAATGTTCTTAAAGACTTGAACTCTCCCACAACCTTAACAATACAAAAATAATTATAAGATTGCGCCAAAAATATATGAATGCTATTCATTAAACTGTAATGTTTAATTTGTGGTTAAATACTCACGTATTCTTTGAATGAATTTAGGTCTTTCCTCAAAGAAGATACTTCGTCATTTTGGGAATCTTGTAGCTGATTGTCATGCAAAACTTTATGTCCAAATTCGGATACACAAACAAGAGGAATCTTGGGTTGATATTCTGTTTCGTTAGGATGCCTTTCGTGTTCCTTGCGCTTTTTATGGGGTGGTGATGAAGATGGACCAACACTTGTAACATGTTTCTTCTTACATTGAAGCTCGGGTGTAGGAGAAAAGTCATCCGAATCATCTCCCGATTTGTCTAAATGAGCAGGAGAAGGTCTCTTCTCAACATCGGCGCCTACAGGAGGATTCTGAATAATGACAAGCTCTATATTGCTTGGACTGATGTCCTTGTAAACAATCTGAAAAACGAAATACAATCAAAGTCTTACTAGAAACATACAAATGCAGATCTGGAATACAAACTGAAATTTGTATTGAATATAAAATGCAATTGTATACAAATGCAGATCTGGCAGCACTAATGATTTGGAAATAATATGCAATTGTATAAAAAATTAATAATGAAGGCTACAACAACTATATATTGTTGTATGCATATGAATGCATTTGTATGCATTAGATGTATTCAAATGTATACAGTTTTTGTATGCATTTGTATACAAGTGTATGCTGCTGTTTATTAGTCCCTATACATTTGTATACATGTATCTTGAATCTGTATGCAAGTATTTATATCTGTAAGCATATGTATACAAATGTATATTGTTGTATGCATCCCCTAAAAATGTATGCAACTGTATTTTGTGTCTGTATGCAGCTGATAATACAAATATTTTCTATCTGTATGTATTTGTATACAAATGTATTATGCTGTATGCATCCCCTGAAAATGAATGCAGTCTCTTGTATGCAAATGTATGAGTAATCTGGATGCATTTGTATGCAGCATATTTGTGGGAATATGACAACTGAAACTACAACAGGTATTACATCACCAAAAATGTATCTGAATGCAACTGCATACTTCTATATGCAAATGTATGCCTATTAATTATTACTAAAATATAAACTATCAATAATACAATTTGTATATTACCATGTTCTCGGTGTCATTGAATATGTCGTTCATCAGATAAGCAAAGGTTGGCTGATATCCGGTGGTTCTCCAATTGAGTATTCTGGGGACCACGTCATCAACTCGGAGTGCAATTTTGGAATCAACAACTGAACAACACTCATAAAACCATACTTGCATAGCCAGTGGCATCTCAGCTATCCTGTAATACTTCTTCTCAGCATTCATCTTTATGCTAATCGATTTTGTTAGCATTTCAAATGCTTTTAAACCCCAATGATATTCAGAATAGCGCCCACTCTCTACCAAGTCAAAATGTAGCCTTGGTATAGTTGTACTATTCTTCTCGGATAAAAAAATGAAGGTGTGTATGAAATACAACAAAGATATCTTCAAGGCATCACCATCATTGTCGGGACCCCAGTTTTTGTCAGCAAAGCATTTCATCAATTGTTCCTTCTTGACAAGATTAGCACCTCCAAAGTAAGTCTCAATAAGCCGGTTAGGAAACTTTTCACTAAACTCAAAATCTTCATTATTACCAACACATTTGAGGCCAGTCACAATCGCAAACTCCCTTAATGTGAAATGTAATGAAGTACCATTGACGTGTAATGCAAATACATCGTTAGGAGTGCCTTCTAACTAGAGAGCCATGAAGCATCTAAAGAGTTGATGTTGAACTTCACAGCGCTTCATTTGAAGAAATGAGCCAAAGCAAGTATTGTCAAGTTGTTGGTACTGATCAGGAGTAAGGTTCTCTTTTAGCTGGGAGACTATATCAGTATTAGTATAAACACTGATATGGGGTGCAAATTTTGGCTGGTGTTTCACAAAAAAATTAATTCCCTGCATTTAACAAGAATAAATACATGTAAATACAATTGAATACAAAGCATATTTCATAGTAAATCTTGCATGAATATATATGAATACAACTACATACACTTAGAAGTATAGATATAACTGAATACACAGAATATATTACAGTACATCTGACATAAATACTTACAAATACAACTAAATACATTGACAAGGCTAAATACATATTAAAAAACTAGCTACAACACACATGACATAAAAAATAAGTAAGCAGAATACATATGAATACAATTAAAAACTTACTGAAAAATTGAACAATTGCAAACAAAAAATAACTAAGATGAATACATATGAATACAATTAAAAACATACTGGAAAATTGAACAGTTACAAACTATCAAAATACATAAGAATACATATACATACTTATAAATACAACTGAATACAGTAATACCAAATAGTACAAAAATGTGAAACTGAATAAAACTAAATATATTTAAATACAACCAGATACATACGAATACAACATTGTACATGTAAAATAACTTGAATAATTATGAATACATATAAGTTTCTTTGAATGCATATTGATACAATAGCAATTACCTTTTGGTGTCGTGTATATGATGTTTTTTTTTGCAGCGACTTCCTTTACATTGACACATGAAGAATCATTCATAGGTCTTTTCATCTTTGAAACAACTGGATTTTTTGTTTCTTTTGAAGATTTCTCAACTTGGACTTCTTTCGACTTGTCATTGTGTAATTTAATTCTTCTCTGTGAAACTGTAGTTGCTAACTTACCTGCAAAATCCGACTCCCCTTGAGTTATTTGCAACGAGAAAGAGGGCCCATCAAAATTGAGAATTTTGGTGGGTATACTTCTGATTATCATCTTGTGTGGCATTGAATTCGCCATTGAAGAGAAAAACCAAAGCTTCCTGGTGATCAAACAATACCAATGGTTATTGTTTCAGAAATTTATGAAAAATCTGTATAAAAATTAGAGAACCAAATTAATGATATCAAAGTTCGAAGAAGTAAACTTACCAGGAGAAAACTTACCAAATTTTAAGATATATTTTGAATGTGGGATTGATAATGGCGGAGAAATAGAGAATTTGTGTGGGAGAAGAGTTATGAAACGTGGGTTTGTGGGAGAAGAGAGTAAAGTGTATGCAAAAAGAAAGAGAGAACGTGTTTAGAGTAGATATACGGTAATTATGTGAGAGAAAATACTAAAAAGGAGAGAGAAAAATATTATTTAGCATATATGGTGCCTTAAATATAGGATGTAACTATAATTAGATAGTTTGCTATAAAGGATAAAAGGTATTTATAGGATGTAATATTTTAAAATGGTATTTATTTAAAATAAATAGGGTACTAAGGTTTTCTATAGGGTGTAAAATTCCCTAAATTATACCTTTCTCTCAGTTTAGACTAGGGGTGGGCGTTCGGTATTTCGGTTCGGTATGTAAGAATTTCGGTTCGGTATTTCGGTATTCGGTTTATCAATTGTGTATACCAAATACCATACCAAAATATTTCGGTACGGTTCGGTATTTATTATTTTGGTTCGGTACGGTTTCGGTTTAACAATCAATGAATAATCAATGCTAAATTGCTAAATGCTAACGCCTAACCTAACAATGTACAACTGCACATGCACAATTGGAAGAGGAATCACAACTGCAGTGTTTGCACAATCTAAATTCTAAAGTGGTTGCACAACTGCAGTGTTTGCACGATCTAAAGTGTTTGCACAACTGCAGGAATCAATGAATAATCAAATAATCAATGCTAACAATCAATGAATAATCAATGCTAAAGTGTTTGCACAACTGCACAATGTGCACATGGATCATGGCTAAAAGCCTGAAACAAGAATAACATATTATTCTGCTCCAGACAACAACTTCACAATCTGGCAATCTGCAGTTGCAAACTTGCACGCCAGATCTGGCAATCAACTTAACAGTTAACACTTAACACTTAAACACAGTACAATAAAAACACAGTCCAACAAAAACAGTCTTAACACTTAAACACATGGCAACTGAACTGGCCAACTGCAACTGCAAGTCTGCAACTGCAACAGTCTTAAGTCTTAAGTCTTAACAGTCTTAATACTTAAAGTCTTAAATAGTTAAACATAGTGCAACAAAAATAGAGAGAGCAATGTTTGCACTCTACTTTGCGAACTTCTCTATTATCTTCTTTCACCACAAAGTATTCCCAAATATCGGAGTGTTGAGCAGTAGCACGGGGCATGATTGCACTTGAACCTAAAAAAATATAAATCATAAGTTAGAATATTATAGTTTGATGATAATAAAACAAAACTACAAACTATTAAGTATATCATTATCACCAAACAAATAGAATATTAAACTTACCACTCAAGATGCAAGTTGCAACTATACATCAAACAATGCTAGTAGTGCTTCCATTATTTTCCATATCTAAAGATAATACGATCAAATATGTCATACAAATGAAAAAGCATGATATATTATTTTGAATTAAAATACACACAAAATATTAAAGCTTACCAAGCTTGAGTTCCTCAAGATACTTCAAGTCTTCTTCAACACTAATAGGATTCTTCTCTTTTCTAAGCCAATCTTGAACACAAATAAGAGCTTGCACACATTTAGTAGTCAATGAACTCCTAAATGAATCAAGAATACGGCCACCAGTGCTAAACGCGCATTCCGACGCCACACTAGAAATTGGAATTGCCAACACATCACGAGCCAACTCCGAAAGAATAGGAAATCTAGGAGCATGTGTTTTCCACCAACTCAAGATATCAAATTCTTCACTAAAAGGCTCTTGTTCTTCACTAATGTATTTATCCAACTCCGATTTAGCACCCCCACTTCCATTGTCTTCCTTTTGTTTCTTTAAGTTAAGCTTAGTCCTTATTTTTGATGCACTTATAACACTCCCACTAGGTGTATTAGATGTGTTGTTAGATGCAGTAGAACTAGATGGAGATTGAGGACAAGATTCGGTTGAATACTTTTTTAGATACTCTCCAAACAAAGAATTCATATAAGCATACACCTCAGCATTTATTTTCTTCCCTTTTTCCTCCCCAAAAAGTTCTTCAAGTGCTCCCTCAACATATTCAAATTTGTTACGTGGATCCAAGACGGAAGCAATAAAAATCATTTTATTCATCTTTTCAGGCTCACCCCAATACTTCTTGAACTTTTCTTGCATTTGCTGAGCCATTTTTCTCAAATGCCCATCCTCACTAGCTAAACACATTTTCAAATGACAATAAAGTTCAGATACATCCTCAAAATGAGAATTACAAGTGACATAACGTGAACCTGAAACTTTTTTAGTTAGATCGTGAAATTTTGCAAGAAACTCTATCACATTCCTCACATTCACCCAATCATCAGATTCAAGAGGACCTGCATTACTACCATCTTCACAAAGATGAGAACATTGATATGCAGAAAATCCATCATCAAAAAGATGCAACTTGTCAAAGGCTTTTTCAAAGTGTTGTGCTGTATCCAACATCAAATAGGTGGAATTTCACCTGGTAGGAACATCCAAACACAACGTTTTGGTACATTCTACCTTTACATGTGCACAACACTGTTTAAACTTTAAGGTCCTTGCAGGCGAAGATCTCACATACCTCACAATATTTCTAACACGTGTCACAGAAGCATCAAGTTCTTTCAAACCATCTTGCACAATTAGATTTAGTATATGAGCCATGCATCTCACATGAAGATGTTTACCACTCATCATATTAGTTTTCCACATATCTAACTGTTTAGACAATTCTTTGACAGTGACATCATTTGAAGAAGCATTGTCCACAGTAATAGTGAAAACCTTGTCTAATTTCCATTCAAGCAAACAATCCCTAATAGCTTTAGCCATCTCTTCACCCTTATGACTAGTGATAGGGCAAAAATTAAGTATTCTTTTATGCAACTTCCAATCCCTATCAATGAAGTGGGCTGTCAAACACATATAATTTATTCTTTGTAATGAAGTCCAAGTGTCTGTTGTTAGGCAAATTTTTGGTTGTGCTTCTCTAAAAGAACTTCTTAGATTTTGCCTCAATTCACCGTAAACTTCATAACAATTCCTTGTTATTGTTCTACGAGAAGAAATACGAAATAGTGGTTGAGTTTTTCTCATAAACTTTTTAAAGCCTTCATTTTCTACAAAGCTAAATGGTAGTTCATCAGTAACTATCATCTCAATTAAGGCCCTCCTAACCACTTTTTGATCAAATTTCCAAATTGATCCTTCATCATTTTGGCAAGATTGAAAATTTATCTTTGTTTGACTATTATCTTCTGCAATTTTAAGTGGGTATTCTTTGCATCTAAGCAAATGATTCTTCAATCCTGTTGTTCCATTCTTAGATGAATTAGCAGCATAAGCTTGTTTACAATATCGACACCGTGCTTTCCCAACCCCATTAACCTCAAATTTATCAAAATGGTTCCAAACGTCAGACCTAGGTTGCATTGCTTTCCTTTTCTTGGAATCTTGACTATCAATGGTGTTGGTGTTACTATCTACCGTAATAGGTAAACTTTCACTAGAACCAACATCACTTACTTTACTTGTATCTTCCATCTATACAAAATTAAACAAATATAAACATAAATTAACAATCAACAAATTAACTACCTTGCTATCAGTAACAATCAACAAATTAACTACCTTGTTACCATACAAAATTAAACAAATACAAACATAAATTCCCAGTAACTGTTATTTTGAAACCAAAATCTACATAAAAGGGAGGGGGCCAAATTTGAGGTCCATTAATTTTTATTGAATACAGGAAAAGGTTCAAGTAGTTCATAGCCCAAAGTCAAAAAAAGTTGAAGGTTTCAATGACTCTATTGTTCAACAAATGATCCTGGGTTAAAGAATAAGAGAGTGACTAAATCTTTTCTTGAAATTCTAGAAGCCAACATACTAGAAGATACTGTATTTTATGATTTTCAAAGAGAGCAGTCTGCTATTGTTAGTTGCTCATATGGTAAAGTTCTAAAAATCAGACCTAAACAAAGTAATCATATGGTAAGCCTAACACATAGTCGTGTACTCACAACTGTTATTATACAAGCAAATGAATTAAACAGTATGAATGTGATACAGATGATATTTTCCTACTAAAGGGAAAAGCTCGGAACAACAGTTCATTCAATCAGCAATACAACCAAAAGAAAGTGAAACATACCTTTGAAATTGAAATTGAATCGAGCTCGGAACACTGGAACAGGACAGCAGCGTCTTCGACACTTCGTTTGCCCGGAATTTGTGAGGAGTGAGGAATCGAATCGAGCTGGAAATCGCCGCCTATAACCCTAAATTAGTTTGATGCAGAAAATCAGAAATTAAAAAATTTATGCGACTGGTCGAGAGTAGAACTCAAAACTTAAAAATATAAAAACTCAAAAAAACCTCAGAGAGTAGTCGAGTACTGGGATGAGATCATGAGAATGAGATGAGACTTACAAAACTTACAAAAGTAGTGAAGTTAACCGGTGAAGATGAGATGAGACTCGAGCTCGAATGTCGACTGGTCGTAACTCGACTCGCAGACTGATATCCTAGACTCGCAGTCGATTCTCGTCTTCTTCTTCTCGATGATATCTCCTAAGCACTGAACAGTAAGCAAACCCTAATGTAAACATCCCAGCCCTAGTGTATTAACTGAGTCTGAGACTTTGAGTGTCTGACTTGGGTAATCGATTATTTGATTGGGATTGGGCTTGGGTTGGGAGTTGGGGGAGATGGGCCTGGGTGGGAGTGGGACGCGGCTGGGCGTGGGCCTATAAAATAGGTAATTGGGTTTGGGCTGTATGGTATATTACCAAATTTCGGTATTTCGGTTTACTGAAATAGTACAATTATAAAACCGAAAACCGAACCGAAATACCGAAAATCCAGTACCGAATTAGACCGAAATACCGAAAAAACCGAAACCGAAATACCAAATTAATTTGGTTCGGTTCGGAATTCGATTTTTCGGATTTTATGTCCACCCCTAGTTTAGACAAACCAAGTTTAATGACTGTTCAATAGTTTATTTAAGTATTTTCAATCAACTTTTTTTAGCAATATAAATATTTTAACATTAACAAAAAAAACACTTGCCTTTGTTTTAACACATCAAAAAATTAATAGACTCACGCGCTTCACAAAATTGCACTTGGCTTTGCTTAGTCACAATCTTACTTAATCTTAAAAAAGTATCAAACTAAAATTTGGACAAGAAAATCTCAAACTTATGTTTTAAGAGCTAGAGTTAAAACTTGTCTCCCTATTATCAAACTGAAGAAAGGCAGAGCCTTTTGAAAAATTAAGCCAAGTTGACTTAGGCAATAAATTTTTTACTTATTAAAAATAGCACTCTAAGGACTCGTTTGTCCATAAAAAATTTTCCTTTTTTTTAGGAATTATTTTTCAAAAATGTATTTGTCTATAAAATTTTGTAAGCTTTTGAAGATTTTCTAAAAATAAATTTTTCAACAACCAAAAAGTGGCTTTGACCATTTTTTCGAAAATTTCGGAATTTTTTTCCCTGATAACAAAATTTCAATAATTTTTTCAAGTGAAATACATGTCCAAACATAATTTTAAATTTCAAATATTATTTTTTAACTTAACTCCAAATACTACTTTTTCTATAAAAAAAAATTACAATTTTTTTGTCCAAATGCATACGAAAATACTTTAGTTTGTCTTCCATGGTTAATTTAACTCAATTGGGTGTAAATATTTGATGGTGCAGATAAGTTTTTACCCACACAAGAGTTTCTGACATCCCAACTCAATGTTACATTATCATTCAACCAACTTCACAAGCCCTTATTTTGTTAGAAAATTTGTGTCCCTTACAATGGTTGTTGAAGCACTATTTATAGCTGCATCTAATGAATAAGGCCCTAGGATCAAGCCCATTTTAAATGACATATATGAGGGTCATTGATGAATGTGTAACATTCGACTATGAATGTCAAAAATCTCTATAACGGATTGTGTATTTAATACTGCAGAATATTCTTCATTGAATGTCGTCGGATGGCAGACATTCGTTTAACTTCATTAGCAATATTCCTTTCGGGTCTTCCCGGTGCCAACCAAAGATACTGTCCCCAGTCTTGGTTTCCACTCGTCTCGCTTTCCGTCTGTCTTCGATTTCACATGTCGTTCTATTATACGAGTATTTAGTACGAACCGATTTTACAATATATAAATAGTCTTCCTGCTTTTCGGTAGCACATCCTTGTGTTATCAGAAAGTTGGTAAAGATACCTTTTTTGGCGGAAAAGTTTTTGATTCCCTCTAAAAAGTTTCTAACGCTTGATTAGACGTACGTTTCTCCGCATTTAATGCACCGAACATGCGTCACTCTATGATTTTAACAATACTTTCACCGGTTCTCGAGGTAATCATGGCCATGATTTTAGCCGCTTTTTCCTTTACTTATACGCCTCATTCTTCTTCTTTTACACTTCACAATTTTTCAAACTCTATCAACTTCTTTGCACTCAACTCTCTCTTGCTTTCACCCTTCTTCAATCTTCTTCTTCAAAGAACTTTCATTATCTTCTGCTAACCATGGACTCCTCCTCCAAGAAATCAAGCTCTCTAAAAAGCAAAGAAAGCACCAATGATGTTGCCCTCCTACTGTGAGCAGCATCATCCCAAAAGGCTCAGTACAGCCAAGGATTTTGATGAGAAGTTTCCTTCTACTAACTTATACACATGGGTTGTTAGTGTGTACCCTTCTTCCATCCGTCCTTCTAGTATTTCTGTTGTAAAGGAGTACCGTAGTTGTCATGTACCCCTTCACTTTGAGGTCATTCTCATTGAGTGGGGGACTTGACCCCGTAATCTTGGAGTTCTCCTACAGGTATTAAGTCTGTTTGGCACAGGTGAACCCCTCTGTGTGGCGGACGGTAGCCTGTCTATAGCAACTATGCCAGGAGACGGGGGAAGACCTCTCCTTGGCCCACATGCTGAACCTTTACTCCCCCAAGATTTTTCCTGTGGGAGTAATAAACTTTAGCAAACGTGGTCATCATGCCTTGCTTACCAGCATGGATGATGATAACGGCCATGGATGGATGGAGCGGTTCATTGTAGTTGCCACCAGGGACATCATCCCGGCCACAACTCCATATTTCCCTAAGTTATGGACTCATACACGTAAGTTCAATGTCTATCTTTTCTCTGATTAAAGGTTATTTTATGTTATTACTGATCCTTCTCTTTTCACTATTTCAGCAACTTGGTGGACACCACCAAGGTTGAAGGCTTGGACCAGTGAGTCGAGAAGATTTTGGATATTACCACGCCTGAGACCCGCCGGTGGAAAGAACTGGCCCTTAAATATAGGTGGAAAGCCAAAAAGTATGGTAAGTTGATTCTCGAACTAATCTTGTTTTTACCTCATATATAAGAAAATTGACAAACTTCTTTTTCCGTTGAATTCAGATCTTCCACAGGGATCTGTTACCGTCCTCGAGGAGGACGTTTTGGCTGATCCCACAGAGGAGGCGAGGTTACACCCACACGGGCGCTGTAAGCACCTAATTTTTGTCTTGCATAAAGACGCTCCTAAATTCCCAAAAATGGTTTTTTCTAATTAATTTTTTTAAGATTTATAGAATTATTAAAGAGTTTTCTCTATTTTTGTTATTTGTATTTTTATGGCATTTACCTGCATTTTTAGCATAGTTATAAGCATTTAAAATCATGAATAAAAAGTCAAAAATATTTTTATCTTTCATCTTTTACGTTTTAGACTTTAATTACATTTTTAGCATCTAATCGCATATTAATTGTATTACTAAAATATAAAATTCCAAAGACATTCTTGCATCATATTTTTCAATGTTAATTAACGATTAGGTAAATTAGATTGAATAGGTTATTTATGTAAAAATTGGATTTAATTAGAATTTGAGTTTGAAGTGGTTAATTTTGCAAAAAGCCTAATAAAGAAGGAAATAGATTACATTGGCTTGCTTTTTGGGGAATTTGCATCTATACCCGTTTTTTGTGCCACATTTTAACTTGTACCCGCTTTGCAAAAAAAATTACAAGCGTACCCGCTTTTTCGCATAATTTCAGCATACGGGGCTGAAGTAGCAAAGACAATCACGCAAAACTTCAGCATTCTAGTAGCCGGGCCTGAAGTTCAGCTCTAGAGCTGAAGTTTTTGTGTTGTAAATGGGAAACTTCAGCTCTAGAGCTGAAGTTTTTTTTACCACCTATTAATATTACATACTAGAGCTGAAGTTTCCAGGAACTTCAGCTCTAGAACTGAAGTTTTTTTTACCACCTATTAATATTACATACTAGAGCTGAAGTTTTTGTCTTGTAAATGGGAAACTTCAGCTCTAGTGTAGTAATTGGGAAACTTCAGCTCTAGAGCTGAAGTTTTCGTATAGTAACTGGGAAACTTCAGCTCTAGAGCTAAAGTTTTCGTGTTGTAACTGGAAAACTTCAGCTCTAGAGCTGAAGTTTTAGAAATTCATAATCTAATGTTGACAATGCTTCTTCCATTGTTGCATATGAGGCTAAGACTAGGCTGAAGAGATCAAATAGTACATCTAATTTAGTTATCCAATCAAATACTGAAGATTTGCTTATGAGCAAAGGTGGTGGATCCATTATATCAGAATTCTATAGTGCAGAATATAGGAGAAACAATGTAGTACCCAGCACTATGAGTGCTTCAGACATGGTGATTCCTATCACTTGCATGGAGCATATCACAATTAGGATGGATAACCGGTCCTTTGACTATTCTCTTCTGTGCAACAGTTACTCTTTTTGCAATATCCATAATTTGTGATTGCTATAAATCTTCAGATTCTACAACACAGATTTATAGGAAGACAATAGAAGAACTAATATTTAAAAAGGCAACGGGATGATCGTCTTTTTGCTTGACAACTCAGTCAATTGCTTGTTTGCATATTTCAGCTATTTATTTCAGAAGAAGAAGAAAACGAAGGAGGAGAAGAAGGAGGAGAAGGGGGGCTGAAGTTATTTAAGAAATAAGCATAAGTTAAAAGTTTTAAAAAACATGGGTATAGGTTAAATGGGGGCGACCAATTTGGGCGCCCGTGCAATTTTTTGTCAATTGCTTTTTAGATTTGGGCCAAACGAATTTCGGCAGCCCAATATCCATGCAAGGTCCAAATTTCGCCCCAACGCCCAGTCTCCATAATCCGGTCCAGCTTCCCCCATTAACCAAAACAATCCCACCCCTTGATTTTCCCTTGATCCAACGGCCATGAACTAATAACCTTCCCCTTTATAAATGTCGGACCCTACTCCTCCCCCCTCCCCCCAGAACCCTAGAGACCTCGTTCATTTCCCATCCTCCCCCTTCTCTCTCAAGAAAACCCTAGCCGCCCCTAAATCCCCCACCTCCTTAATCGACGGCCACCACTCCAAACCACCCCAAATCCTCACCCCCACAATCCCCACCTCCTCCTCATCCCATATCCCCTTTTAATTTCCTCCAAAACACCCTAAGATTGCTCGATTTTCATATCTAAAATCCCCAGAAAACCTAAACTTTGTTTTGTTCTTTGTCTTCAGCGAGCAGAACCCCTTTTGACCTAAAACTTACATCGATCGATTGTTCTTAACAAGAACAATCGATTGATGTTGGTTTTGGCTCACTCCGAAGACACCTGATTTAGGTCGAGATTGACCGGCTCGAGGTCGACATTCTAGCATCTATCCGCTACTGGGTATTTAGCCTTTTTTCCCCTCTCTTCTTTTTGGTTGCGACATTGTATTTTAATTAGTCTAGGTATTGCATGAATCTGCTTCTTCTTTTTTAGTTTAGAACGTGTTACTTACTGATAACCTGTCATGACCATGTTTGGATTACTAGTTCGTTGCATGATTAGTGGTTTAATTACTCGATAATTAGGTTTAATTGCACAAGTTAAATTAGTTTAATCAATTTTTGAATTAATTAGATCTTTGTTTAAACGGTTTGATCTCTGCATTTTTTGTTCTTTCCCCTTATTCTTAATCTGTGTGAATTCTCTTTGGTTAGCTAATTGTAATTACCAGAAAATTTGGGGGGGGGGGATAATTGGGAAAACACAATAGAGAATCTGAGTTGGTTATGTGGGAAGCTTCTAGAAAGGGATTAAAGTGCAATAAAATGAAAGAATTAGGCCAAAATTGGGGTTTAAAAGAATGAATTTTCAGAAGTTTAAAGGGTGAAAAAATCTGCAAACTTCTGGAAATAGGACAGCTGTCCAAAATTGTTAAGATAAGATGATGAAAAATAGGAAAATATCTGAGAATAAGAGGACAGTTGTCCAATTCAGTTGAAAAGATGTCATTTTCCCTAAAATTTAGGAGCTGGCATATTCTTTTCCTAGACTCCCTCTCATTCTCTCTTATAGCATACACTAGGGGTGTGCATTCGATTTATCGATTCGATTTTGATCCTTATCGATAATTACTTATCGATTATAGATTTGTACATATGTTTATCGTTATCGTTTTAATAAGGTTTCGATTTTTTCTATTTCGATTTATCGATTTTGGGGGCTTATCGATTCGGTTATCGATTACACCAATAAGAAAATTTGCGGGATTCCACGGAAAGTATATCGCTATAAACACGCCTAACTAATATGGACAAAAAGAAGCTAAAATAAGACGAACACCGTTTATAACATAAAAATTATGTCAACAAGCACATGCAACAAAACTAAAGTAAGGGATCAAATGTATGTCACCAACACTCCAACGGTATAAAAAAAACAAAACAAAATACATCATCACGGCTAATTTTGTTTTCCATTAATTTGAACTTCATTCCCTTGATCTTTAAATATGATCATTCCTTAAATGTGGTAGAGGAAATAATAGGGTTAGGGACTTAGGATAAAGGAAAGGGTATTATAGAATAAGGGTAAAAATAAAAAGTAAAAAAAAGAAATATTTTTTTGTCTTTTTAGTATATCTTATCGGTTTATCGATTAACCGATAATCGAAGAGGACAAAATCGAAATCGAAATCGATAACTCGATAAGAAAAATTTCGAAATCGAAATCCAAATCGATAAACCGATATCGATAAACCGATAACAAATAAATGATTTGATTTATCGATAAACCGATTGAAATGCACACCCCTAGCATACACAAAGCTTATATAATAGGATTCATTCTGCATTCTGAAGGGATAGACAAATATACCACATAGAGATTTCTTTTAATCTTCTGCTGAAGCAAAAGCTAAAGAAAATTCTGGAATTCAAAGTGAATTCCAAATTTGGAAAATTAAAATTCAGGGGTTGCTTCTAAGACTCTGTCATTTCTTTCCACTGATTCTTGATTTTGCTAAAGTTAGTTTTGGACTGAAATTGAGGCCTTCTTCTGGGATTTACTGATGTTAGTTGCTGTGTGTTGAGTTTTCATCAAACTGTGGTGGAATCTTGCTTTTAGCTGTTTCTCATGTTCAGAGATTTATTTTCTGTTTCTTTAGTTTTGGCTCCTACAAAGGTATTACTCTTGATCAAATAATGTAATTTCCAGCTTGCTTGAAATATAAAATGGTTTGTTTGCTCTGTCAATTTTCAATTTTCTTTTGTGAATGTGCCTGATATTCATCAAGTTGTGTATTGTTTGAGATACAACCTTGAGTTATGAGTTAAATTATTGCATGCATCATGTTAAACAATGATTAAAATCAGTATATTTGAAGTTATCTGTAGATTTATATGAAATTAATCGCCTACACAATTTGATCTTTAGCCATGAAGTTTATATGTTGTTACCAGCTAGAATTAGGGGCTGTGATAGCTAACACTTGATAAGATGGTTGTTTAATTTGTAAAATTTGTCAGTAATGACTGCTGTTTTTGTATGCCAGCTAGAGAGCCTCTCTGAAAATACTGTTAGTAGGCGAAGTGGTGGTGACTGCACACATAGCTCTAATTCAGATTGCTTAACTGATTTGGCTAAACCAATAGTTAGCAAAAAAGAAGGAAACACCAGAAGTGTTTGTGTACTCCAGTGCAGTGACGTGTTGATTTAAATAATGCCAAAAGCTCTTATCTAGTCCAATTGTCATTGTTACTCTATTTTCCGGATCCATGTGGTCATTCTGAATTGTAGTTAGATTAATTGAAACTTGTAATTCTTACAAATTGGCACTGTATTTTTCAAGGTTCGTAAAATTGTGTATTCATTTTTAAAAAGTGTCCGTTTGTTATCCTTTATAAGCCTGGCGCATGTCAAGTCAATTTTGTTGGAATGTGTCTGGCAACTTGAAAATACCCCATCTCCAGTTGGCAATTGGAGTTTTCCCATTTACTTGGGCTCAATTTCGAGCCTATTTTCATGTGCTGATGCTTTTAAGAGGGGTTAGCACATTTGGGCCTCGCCTTAAAATCTATATGCAGTTTGCTTTGCTCATCAGAGGTTCTATGCTAATACAATTAAGCCCACAATGCTATTCTAGTTATTAGCCCACGTTTTAATAATAAGTTAGGCAGAAATTTGGTAATCAATTTCATTCAATCATCACTAGTAACATAATTTGTCCTTGACTTGAAATTATAGAACGTGTTCATCTATTCTATAACGTTATAGTTTAATCAGTAACTGAATCCAATTAATTACGAACATTTTTTTGCTAAAGATTCGAACTTTCGCTTTGCATTAGAGTTTTGTCCACAATAACTCTGAGGCTTGTCTCCAATAATCTCCAATTTAGGACTAAAATGTGTAAACATCATAGTTTGCTAACCTATCGTCGTGATTATGTATACGTTCGCGTAACATAATTATGATTCTCCCCAAATAAATCAAAGTATGCATTCGTGCAACTTTGGCCAAACAATCTAATATTAATAAAGCGTGATTAATCGTGTACACGTACGCGTGACATGATTTTAACGCCCAAAATAAAATGGATTTACACACATGTAATCCATTTTCAAGATAAATCCATAAACGCCATAATTAAAAGCGGTAAAAGGTAAAAGTACATAGGTTCTAAAACTAAGTAATTAAACAAATTGATTAAGCCAGGTATGATTAAAGCGACCGTGCTAAAACTACAAAATTTGGGAATGCTTAATACCTTCTCCCAGGTTAACAGAAATCCTTACTCGGTCTTCTGGTTTCACAGACTTTAAAACATAGTAAATTTTCTTCGATTTGGGATCTAAAATAAATCGGTGACTTGGGACACCATATAATTATCCAAAGTGGCGACTCTAAAATTAAATAATAATTACATTATGATTAATGTCATTTTAATTGGAAAAAACTTCCTATTATCTCGGAAAAAGAAGGTATGGCAGGCGCTATCGGACCCGCTTTTGGTGCAGGTGATTCCTCTTGGAGTCCCCGGCCAGAGAGCAAGCAACCAAAAAGGCGACGCTCCTCCTCGGCCGAACGCAAAAGTAAAAAGATGAAGAGCACTGCGCCCAAACTAACCGCAACCACTGTGGTGATTGATGACGATGGGGAAGACGATGATGAAGGGGCTTCCCTATAGAAAAGATGACGACCTTCATCAGCTCAACAGAATGCTCAATCTGAAGAGCTAATAACACCAAGCGAGGATGACATCCAAGCGCTCTAGGAAGAGTGTGATATAGGGGAGGATGTTACTTCTTGCTTCCGAGTCCCAGTTGCTGCTCCCGATACTGTGAGGCTGGATATCGGGATGATCAACCAATAACTAGCACTGCTTTTGCCATAGCTGCTTCTCAACCCACAGCTCCATCAGCTTCTTCTCCTTCTATGCCAGCCATACCTTCATCACCACAAACTGCTACATCATCCCACCGGCCGCAGACACCCAAGAGGAGGATGTCCCTCCTCCCCGGACCATGGGAATTTGGGGCATAACTATTCGCCCCTTTCTGCAGATCCCCAGAGGAGGAGAAATTCTCCCTCTCAGTTTCCACCTATGAGCACGTGATTTTTGCCCTATAGGAGTCACTCCCATAAAATACAAGAGAAATAATTTTTTCCATTTTGTAGGATTTTGTGAGAATTTGTGCTAATTATTTGCATTTTTGTGCATGTTTATCTTTGTTAAAATCATGAAAATGCCAAAAATACCATGCATTGAATTTAAGTTTTATTTTTACACTATTAGTATTAATTAGTTAATTATTTGCTTTATTAAATTTAAAAATCACAAAAATTGGCTTACTTTTACATTTTTCAGCTTTTAATTTTAGAATAGTAATTTTTCTTTTTGATTTAGGACTAAATGATTTTTCATATTTTTATAATAAATAATTAGTTTAATTTTATATTAGATTAATTTAGGGTTCAATTTGGGATCTTTATTAATTAAGAAAAAGAAAGAAAAAGAAAAGAAAAAGCAAAAGAAAAGGAAAAGTAGGAGTTAATAAGAGAGTTTAATTTAAGATGTTGAATTTGGGCCAATTACACCTGGATTCTCTCCAAAAGAACCAGGCCCAAACGTGCAGTCTACCGGTCCGGCCCACTTTCACGATTTAAGTCCTCAGCTTCTAAAATGCTTGAAACGACGTAGTATGAGGGCAATACTACGTCGTTTTGAGTTCAAGTGTTTTAAAAGATATCCCAACCCTGCATCTTCTCTTATTTAACAGCCATGAAGGCTTCATCCCATTTACTTAAAAATGTCTGAATACCCTCAAGAATAACTTAGGACTCCTATTCTATCTTCTCTTTCACCCTTATCTCTCACCACCGTTCGCCGCCAACCGAAAATCGCCAGTGGTGGCGGTTGTTCTCCAAACCCCTTCAAATCTTGACCATATAACCCCCATCGTCCTCTCATACCGAATCAATTTCTATTTCTTTCCAAAAATCACTCAGTTTCCTTGAAATAAAAATCTGAAAACAACAATAAAATCCTTCTCGTCTTTTTTTTTTTTTTTGGTAATTTCCTCCCAATCCGTCCTCTCTTTGATGTTGAACATGTGCAGATCAATTAGTTTCGATGGGAAAGTCTAATTGGTTGAAGTTTCAATTTATGCATGGCAGCCGAATTCCGGGATAACGATCCCCGATGTGTCTCTACTTCAAGTTGTGTTTCTTTTTCGTTCTTGACCCGTGTTGAGGGCTGTGACAAAGAGCACAAGCCATTGAAGAAATTCCGACCAGTGCTCGTATTACAGCTCACACCATGGGTGAGGTTTTCTCGCTGGATGTCATCTTTGAGCCATCGATCTAGTCGGTATGCTTGTGTTTTTCTTTATCTCAGTTAGGTTTAGAAAGCATAAATTTTCAATCGATTTATTTGGTAGTAATAGGTTAAGAAGTACAGTTAGTCTCATTGTTAGTACTTGTTAAGTTTCTCCTTTCCTTTTACTCTTTTTCTTTTGGTTCTGCTTCTTTAGAAAGTCAAATGTTAGTAGGGTTCAGAATTTAGTTAGTCTGGATTCCTTGTGAAATTGTTTTGCCTAGATTTGGGATCGGACTTGCTGGTGCAAGAGGCCTAAAAGAGACTGTTGTAGCTTGTTAATGCAGAAGCCTAAAGGCATTGGGGCAGTTTGTTTCAAACGTATGGTATGTTTAAAGTAATTACCAAATCTTTTGAGGGGTAGTTAGGAGAATTGAGTAGAAGGAATCTTCCCTAACTATCTAGGAAGTTTCTAGGAAGGTAGGAATTGGGAGGTTTAATACACATGTTTAAAATTTAGGGTCTGAAATGAACAAGAGGGAATTCAAGAGAGGTAATACTGAATGAAAAAATCAGGTTTTGCTGCCCTAGAACCTTTCTATAAAAGGCTCTTTTCATTCATTCCTAGGGCAGGGATTAAGAATCCAAAAAATAGAAATAGCTGAAAAATCTTCAGAAAATACTACTCTAGTTTGGGGTTTGATTTCCTTGGTTGAAAAGTTTTTTGGAGTTGGTTTTTCTTGGATTTTCTGGTCTTCTAATGTATCTGGATATCGAAGCTGATTGAGCTGTTGATCATTGCTTTTCTTTGCTGCCGTACCTATTATTGTATTGTCGTTGCGAGCTGATTTTCAAACACATTTTGGTTTTCTTGTTTTCCTGTATTCAGGTACCTCTTTGAATCCCTGGAAGATGAAGTGAATAAAACAATGCATGTTTTAAGACTGATATGATTTCGTTTCTTTTAGTAATTAGTTTCTAAGTCACTGTTCTGCTTCATACATCAGTAGATGTAAATGATGCTAGACTATAAGAATTGTCATTGTATAAATGAATTTCAGGACTTGGATCTGATTTTATGTGGAAATGTGTACCGATTTTAGTCTTAGTCTACATTGGGATCACTTGATTTAATTCTGTTTGGTCTATTGTTATGGCTTTCAGTTTCTCCAAGAGGATTTGCCTCATTCGACAAGTCCTTCAATATGGAGTGAATTTGTTGGTTTAGTTTTGCATTCATTCATGAAGCTTATGCATTGTATAAATCTGGGTTAAGGCCTCCTGTTAGTATCATATCTTGTGCTTCATATGAGTAATATTGTAAATTTGGAGATTAAGCATGTGTTTTGATTATTTCCACTCTGCTCCAGTTTATTTAAATCTATGTCCACCTATTCATTGTCTTTTGTTGGGCTGTCACTATTAATTGCAGGTCGCCAAGTTCAGTTATTGTGATGCTCAAAATGGTTAGGCTGTTTGCATTGAGTTAGTTAGGCTCAGAAGGCCTTAACGTTGAAGCATTTATAGGGGGCTGTTGGGCCTAACATTGACCCAAAAGAAGCAGCCCCTGACCAGCCGGATTGGTTTTGTTGTGGGCTTAATTTGGAGTCCAAACATTAGTTTGTTTTTCTTAATTCTATGATTAATTCAGTAATAAAGGGAATTCAATGTGGAGTTTGGCTCAAGGTTCGAATTAATTTCATTGTTGAGTTTTGTTAAGCATGCTCATAGTCCGATTGTAATGAGCCTCATGTTAAGAATGTGTCTAAAAAAATAACTGAGCTGCGTGTTTGGCCCAGTTGAACCCCAAGGCCTCCTACTGATTCATCTTTGATTCTGGCCTCATTTCAAGCCCAATTTCCCTCTTAGGACCTCTGGGCATTTCTAGGCTTATCGCAAGCCTCAAAACCTGACCCAAATACTTAATTGTTTAAGTGTACTATCCCATGTAGGTTTGTTGAACAGCTTTAAATTGAATTTTTAATCTAGATAAGAATCCAAACATCTTTAGATGACTTTAATTGAGTACCACTTTCTTAAAGAATGAATGGATTGAGGCATGCCATCCCCATTAAATCACTTATGGCCCTCACAAATGTTATAATTTAGATATTAAAAAAAAAACAAATTTCGTAGTTTTCTTTAGGCGCGTTAATTATATAATTATCACGGCTTTTACTAAAATTCGGGTGTACGTTTCATGTGACCAGGTTCTAATTTTCAACAAGGTTAAATAGAACGTGTCGTGAATTACGTGTGCATTTCATGTAGTGTGGCTTGCGATGTGTTTAAATAACCTTGAAATAATTCCTTAAATAAATAAAAGCGGGTTTTTAAAGTTAAAAATGCACATAGGTTTAAAAGTATTTTAAAATCAGATAATTAGGCCAATAATAACAGTTGAGCGACCGTGCTAGAACCACAGAACTCGGAAATGCCTAACACCTTCTCCTAGGTTAATAAAATTTCTTACCTGGATTTATGTGTTCGCAGACCATAAATAGAGTCAAATTTCCTCGATTCGGGATTTTTAACCGGTGATTTGGGACACCATAAATTATCCCAGGTGGCGAATCTGAATAATATAAATAATCCCATTTCGATTGTCACTTAAATTGGAAAAAACTCCCTTATACCTTTTCGGGGGTAGTAAAAAGGAGGTGTGACAACTCTGGCGACTTTGTTGGGGATTGAACCCAGAATCTCTGGTTCAGGGTTTAAAATTCGAGCTTAGAATAACTGTTATAGTTAGATTTTATTTATTATATAATTTTTATCTATTTGAGCCTAATGTGCTAATTGCCGCTTTTTACCGCTTTGTTATTGTTTGGACTGTATATAAATTGTTACGAAACCCTCCTCTCTCTGAGTCTTCTAAATCATCTGGGAAGGGTGCACTTCATGTAGCTTCTCTTTTGTTAGAGTCATATCCCAATTTTAGAACGAGGTTCAGACAAGTTGCAAAGCCAGTGAAGCTTTTGTATTCCCGGTTCGCTGCCCCCCCTCAGCTCGAGCTGTCCGCTCGGGTAAGCCAGGTCTAGAACAAATAAACCCAGGTTTTTAAACCTAGTATAACATAGCCTCATGTCGTATCCCTAGTAGGAACGCTTGTTTACATCACGTGCATTTGACTTTGGGGACTCAACACACGGGTCGGGTCCGTCTAGGACAGGTGCACCCGAAATCAAAAGACCATCCTGATGCATTTTACCTGCTACGTACACATTTATTTGACTTGGATTGCATGTTGACCAGCTTCTAGAATAGGGGAGAAAAAATTGAGAAAAACCAAATTGAGGTGAGCGAGAGGAAATTACCCGCCTGTGAAAAAAACCTGGTGTCCAAAATATCCCGAAACTCTGCCGAAAGTTTTCGAAAAAAAAGAGCTATTTCAAAATGTTTATGTTTCTTTTTTGTTGTTGCGTCAAAATTGACCGAACTACGCAAGTTTGATTCTCATCGGATGTGGGATACGTAGGCAACCCTCATCGGGTCCAACTCCATTTTTACAAAAATAACCCAAAAAAATATGAAGTGTCGCTATTTTGTCATAAATCATTTAGGTAATGTTGTTCTTGTACAAAATATCCAAATTCCCCAAAAGGGCACCAGAAGGCTGCTTTTGCAAGAATAGCCACCTAAGGTCCCTTTTCAAATTTTGGTTGATTAGCAAACACAGCCCTCAAATCTTCTTTCCTGAGGGTCTGAAGAGCTGTATTCGCAAAAGTGTTTTATTTTAAATTGCAATTTTCGAAATTGGTAATTTTCTTTTGAGTCAAAGTAAATCATGGTCTTTTAACCGATCACTTTAAATAAATGTGCAGGATGAGCACGATTGAAAATGAACCTTTCACAGTCCTCGAGGAAATCCCGTTAGAACTCCATATGTGGTGGAATGATTTAGGGGAAGTCAGCCGAGATACTGTGATAAAAGCTTTGGGCGGTCTTGTTGGTCTTCTGAAGATTAAGCCGAGGAAGGATATAATTGAGGCTTTGATACCCTTTTGGGACTCAACGCATAATGTGTTCCATTTTGCTGATTTTGAGCTAACCCATACGCTTGAGGAAATAGCGGGCTATACTGGTTTTAGTGGGAATCTCAGAAATCAATACCCAGTGGCACCTAGAACTGTGACTCCTCATATTTTCTGGATCTTCTAAGCATCAGTCGGGAAGTTAAAGATGGAAATTTGGCTGAGGGATTCTGCACATTCTACTTCTTATACCGACGTTACGGGAATCCCCGCGATTTTGAGATTCCAGATACCAGTCTTACTCATTCGGGGAACAAAGATAAGTGGGAAGCTCGGCGGGGACTAGCTTTTACAGTGGAATTCCTGGGCGTTTTAATTTGCCCAAGAAAGGATGGAAACATAGAATTGGGGCTTGTGGGAATAACCGACTTCATGACTAAAAAGGCTAATGGAACCATTGTACCGATGATCTTGGCAGAGATTTACCGAGCTCTAACTGTTTGCTGAGAAGGAAGAAAGTTTTTTGGGGGATGCAATATGCTTCTACAACTCTACATGGAGGAACACCTATGCCACTATTCGGGGTACATGAACTGTGGTATGACCGGTCTTAAATGCATCAAAAAACATGAAAACCGGGTGGAGGCTATGAGTTTCCGGATAGTACAGAAGCATGGTTTGCACATTTGAGCTCCCTGACTGCAAGCAAGATTGGATGGACATTCGGGTGGCTCCCGGTCAGTGAAGTCATTTACATGTCGGCCGAAGTATGTTTTCTTCTATTGATGGGTCTCCGGAGCATTTAGCCTTATGCCCCGTACAGAGTTCTACGCCAGCTAGGCAAGTACCAGACTATCCCGCATGATGAGGATTTGAGTCGACAAGTCATCGAACTGGGACCCAAAGCTGCTCTCCCGGAAGAAAGGGTGCGTCGAATTTGGCATCAATGTAGGTTCCTAGAGCCAAAGAATTAAGTACGGGATCTGTCCAGAGGCGAGTTGGAGCCTAGTTACCCAACTTGGTATGGTAAAAGGTCTTAAGTCCATCAAGAGCCCGAACGGCCCGCCAAAAGGCCTTATGTCCAACAATTCACTAATGGAGCGCAGGAGCAATGTGATTGGTTGGCAAAAGAGGCAAGCTACAGAGCCACAATAAGCAAATTGGAGGGGCAAATTCGAGATCTTAAATTTGATAAAAGTGTACAGGCTACTGCTGATGAAGGGGAGAAGAATAAATTGGCCCAAGAAAATAAGGCCCTTCCAAAAAATGAAGATAGCTGCTGAGAATCAGGAAAGGAGCCGAAAGGATGAAAGATTCATAAATGGTCTTAGGAGGAAAATAGTTGAGTGCGAGGATGATTTGGAAAAATTCGAGGGTAATCTGGCGAGAGCACGGGCACAATTAGCAAAGAACGCAGAGGGACAAACAGAGTTTGTCCGGCAATTAAAAAGGAAGTATGAGGGAGAAGCCACCAACTTGAAGAAAAAACTAACTACCCTCGAGAACGAAAGGGCCAAACAAACAAAGAGCTCCAAAGTAGAAAGAGAACACTGCAATGCACTGATGTCGTAGCTAGAAAAATACCCGCAGCAGCTTCAAGAGCAAAATCATACAGCCGAATAAGTTTTGGGGCCAGGTCTCAGTAGATCGGGCGGTTGCTACAAGAGAAGGGTATTATCAGAGAAAGGGTTAGGGGCATTGCAGACTACATTGTGATGAAGTGCAACGAATGTGAAGACATGACCAGGTCCATGTTCTTCGCTTCCGTTATGATTTTTGTCCGACAGATCATGGATGACCTATTTAGCCTTCAAGAAGATATGGCGCATAGGCCCGCAGCGAGACCGACTGATGTCATGCGGGCCCTTAGAGCAGTAATTGAGGCACTTATGTATTCATGATTTTCATTCGTGTCTGTATTTTCATATTTCTGCCAAAGTCTGTTAGTCTATTTTCGAGTTTGTATTCTCATTTTTTTGTTGGAGTCTATTAGTCTACATTTTCGAGTCTGTTAGTTTTTATGATTAAATTTTGTAGGAGAAGTTGTTGTAACCAGCATGTTTTACTTTTATTTTATGAAAAAAATGTATCTTTCTTTTATTTTACACTTATCCCCATAACTACGCTTGGTCTGATTCATGCGGCGTCATGATACGTAGGCAATTCTCATAGGATTCGATCATAACCATGAAATGAAAAAAGAAGAAGAGAGAAAACAAGAAAAACTGTGGGAAGGAAACAATGACAAAACAAGAGAGGGGAAAAAATGAGAGAGTAAAAGAATAAAAACAAGAATCAAGCAAAGAAAAGCAGGAGTGAAAAAAAGAGAGAAAGAAATTGCAAAATGGGAATTAGTGAAAGCCGGGATAACGTAAGCAGCCGTTCAAATGCATAATAGAAATGGTTAACTGCTTAAGTGCATTACGCTCTTAATCGCTAACAAGTTTGCATGTTGTCATCAAGTCCAGGCAGGTGGTTATTTTGTTTGGCATTCTAGCAACTCACCCAACACCAGGTCCAAAGACAAGTTGATCATGGCTGGCCAAGAACTGGATGCAAGCATTATTGATCCGTCAAGGGAGGGGGAGGAGTCTGATGTTAGTCTGAAAGAGGAGATATATAAGTTGAAACACCAAATGGAAGAGATGTATCAGGCATGGATGAAAGGGCATCCACCTCCTTCATACCCCGCCAACCCTGCTTTCATCCCGCCACTGGCCCAATCCCAAGAACCTCCCATTATTGATTCATCTCCAGGCTTCCCCTATTACCATCACTACCAAGACACCACTTCCCAAACCACACAAGCACCACCAGCTAAACCAATCCCATACCCCCCTCCACCAGCCACCCCTATTTTTGTGGCACCCCCACCCGCTACACTCCATCGGTCCTCCAGTGAGCCCTTATTCCAGACCTAAGATAACCAATACTATCCCCCGGAGCATACTTTCAAGGACCTAGATCATTACTTCTACACTCCTTGTTTCGACCTCCCAGTTGAGACCGAGAAACCACCTCAAAACCTAGAGCAGGAGGAGATGTTCAGGAATGTAAGAAGCCTGGAACAATCATTCAGAAGCATGCAAGGATTGGGAGGCCAGGTGAGCGTAGCCTACAAAGATTTGTGTCTATTTCCCGATGTTCAGTTGCCTGTGGGATTCAAGATGCCTAAATTTGATCTATATGACGGGCATGGAGACCTGGCGGCCCACTTAAGGGGTTTCTGGAGTAAAATGAGAGGAGCCGGCGGGAAAGATGAGCTATTGATGGCATACTTTAGCCAGAGTCTGAGTGGCTCGACATTGTATTGGTACACTCGTCAGGACCATAGCAGATGGTATACCTGGGATTATTTGTCCCAAGCATTCGCTCGTCATTTCCAATACAACATTGAGATTGTCCCAGACCGTTTGTCTCTGACTAAGATTGAGAAGAATCCGAGTGAAAGTTTCAAGGAATATGGGTTTCGCTGGAGAGAACAAGCGGCAAGAGTTAACCCCTCGATGGAGGAGAGCGAAATGGTGGAGTACTTTCTGCAGGCTCTGGAGCCTACTTACTTTGGCCATCTGATATCGGCCATAGGAAAGTCTTTCAACGAGGTAGTAAAGATGGGTGGTATGGTGGGAGAAAGGGCATAAATCAAGAAAAATCATGAGTTACTCGGCTATCAAAGAAACTACCCAAGACATTCAGAATGGTACCGGGGGAGTGATCGAAAAGAAGAAGAAGAAAGAAGATATTGCAACAGTTGATTCGGGATCATGGTTTGGACCGAGGGTCCCGCCACACCATTATACCCAGCCTCGACCCCATCACCGAACCTACACCCAAACCCCATATAATCCACCCCAGCATTACTTCCCATCACCAGACCCTCAGATTTCTGTCCACCACGCCCAGTCATATACTCAACCTCCTTCCTACTCACAATGGCGTGCCCTAGCCTCACAAAACACCTACCCAGCTCCACAGAATGCTTACCCACCCCCACGAGCTTATTGAAACCTTGCCGGCCTAAGTTTCTAACCCAATCCAGCATTCAAAAATGAGAGGTTGCAGCGGAAGAAAACTTTAACCCCGTTGGGGCAGTCCTATACCAGTTTATTCCATAGATTGAGGCAGTTGGATATGCTGAGGCCAATTGAGTCGAAATTGCCAAACCCTCCTCCAAAGAATCTTGATTACTCCTTGAGCTATGAATATTGTTATGGTACTCCGGGTCATGATACGGAGAAGTGCTGGCACTTGAAAAATGCCATCCAAGAGCTCATCGACACAAACCAGATTGAAGTCCAATCTCTAGAGGCACCCAACATCAATCAAAACCCATTGCCAAACCATGAGGAAACAAATATGATCGAGATAGTACACAGGGGGGGGGGGAGCCCAAGAAGCCTTCACAGTCCATCATGATGATTCGGTCCAGTGAGGCCAGGTCAGTCAAAAAACCAATGGTTGGAGGATCAGTGAACAAGTTGAGCATGACAAACGGTGAGCCATTTGTGATAATTAAGAAAAGATCCCCAAGTGATGTTGTAGCAAAGCAAGAAAAGTCAAAAGTGGTCATGCCAAGGTTAGCAAATAAGCCTATCATAATTGTAGATGGTTCCCGTACGGACCCTGTCATCATCAAGTCCGTAACCCAGTTACCGGTAGTCAACACCAAGGTTATCCCATAGAGCTATGAAAGGGTGATAGTGACCTATAAGGGAAAAGAAATGAAAGAAGAAGTCAACGAGGCCCATGGATTAACTCGTTCGGGGAGATGCTTTGCCCCAGAAGAGTTATGAAAAGCTAAAACATCCAGGGATAATCCAGTTCTGGTAAAGAAAGCAGTCACTAAAGAAGAAGTAGAGGAGTTTTTGAGAAAAATGAAGGCACACGATTACTCCATCGTGGAGCAGTTGAGAAAGACGCCTGCTCAGATTTCCTTGCTATCATTGCTGATCCATTCAGACGAGCATCGTCGGGCCCTGATGAAAATTTTGAACGAGGCTCATGTCCCCGACAAAATCTCAGTAACCATCTCGGAAAGATCGCCAACAAAATATTTGAGGTGAATAGGGTCACCTTCTATGATGACGAGTTGCCTGTGGAAGGTACTGAACACAACAAAACTCTCTATCTTACGCTAAAATATGAAGATTCTGTGGTCACCAGGGTGTTAGTTGGCAATGGTTCCAGTGCAAACATCTGCCCTCTCTCTACTCTGAACTTGTTGAAAGTTGGTGATGAGAGGATTCACAAGAATAACATCTACGTCCGAGGTTTTGACGGTGGAGGGAAAGACTCGGTTGGTGATATAATGCTTGAATTGACAATAGGATTGGTGGAATTCACCATGGAGTTCGAGGTACTAGACGTGGCTATCTCTTCCAATTTGCTGTTAGGTCAGCCTTGGATACATGCTGCCAAAGCATTCCCGTCCACTTTGCACCAGATGGTCAAGTTCGAGTGGGATAGGCATGAGATCATCGTGCATGGTGAAGAGAATTTGTGTGCTCACAGTGATGCCTCTGTCCCGTTCATTGAGGCTGAAGATGACAAAGGGCCTTGGGTCTATCAAGTTTTTGAAACAATGCTAGTCGAGAAGGTTCCAAAAGAGAAATGTATTCGAACTCCAAAGATAACCTCTGCATCCATCATGGTGGCCTATGAAATGCTGAAAAATGGCTTTGTGCCAGGTAAAGGTCTGGGTGCATCCTTGCAGGGTATCATACAACCAGTGTCCCTCCCTGAAAACTTGGGTACGTTCGATCTTGGATTCAAACCTACAGCGGCAGATGTGAAAAGGGCTAAAAGGTTGAAACAGACGGCGTGGGCACTTTCGAAGCCTATCCCGCGTCTCTCCAGGTCTTTTGTCAAGCCCGGTGCCAGGAAGCACCCAGTGACGACAGTTCCAAGTTCTGTGGTTAACATTGATGAAGAGTTAGTTGAAAGGTTCCAGAGGTTGTTTGATGATGTAAACATGGTAGAAGTCGGAGAAGGTTCTAGCAAAGCGGACATGCAGTTCGTCGGGCCGAATGTAAAGCTTAACAATTGGAAGGCTACTCCCCTCCCTACTCGAAAGGAGTCTTGGTAGTTTGTTTTGTTTTCCTTTCTATCTGGGTCATTCCAGGGTTGTGACCCAGATTTTTTATTTTTCGCTTGTTGATGTACAAACCCTGTTATCCTTTATTTTCAGTGAAATGCAATTTCCCTTTTTCCATCATTCCTGATAGCTCTTATTTTTGTTTTCTTTTCTTCTTTGTACATTTATTTTTATGTTGGTTTCAATGACATGACATGCATGAGAAATCTTCGGCCAAGTCTTAAAAGTCAATCTAATTCTGAAATAATAATCCAAGAAATAGAGTGTGATGATGAATCAGAATATAATGAGGATGAGGCCTTTGAAGAGATTAGTAAGGAACTAAGTCATTTTGAAGAAAAAACCAAGCCTATTCTGAATGAAACAGAAGCAATCAATCTAGGGGATCCATATAATGTCAAAGAAATTAAGATAAGTGTCCATCTCGAACCGCAAATCAGGGAAATAATAATTAAAGCATTGTTGGAATATAAGGATATTTTTGCATGGTCGTATGATGACATGCCAGGCTTGAGTACCGATTTGGTGGTCCACAAATTGCCAATTGATCCAGCATTCCCTCCCGTTAAGCAGAAGTTGAGAAAGTTCAAAACTGACATGAGTGTGAAGATTAAAGAAGAAGTCACAAAGCAGCTTGATGCAAAAGTCATTCGAGTCACGCGGTATCCCACGTGGTTAGCCAATGTAGTGCCTGTACCAAAGAAAGATGGTAAGACCAGAGTGTGTGTTGATTACCGTGACCTCAACAAAGCAAGTCCAAAGGACAACTTCCCACTGCTAAATATCCATATCTTGATTGATAATTGTGCCAAGCATGAGATTGGGTCTTTTGTGGATTGTTATGCGGGGTATCATCAGATTTTAATGGATAAGGAAGATGCGGAGAAGACGACATTCATCACGCCGTGGGGAACATATTGCTACCGAGTCATGCCTTTTGGTTTGAAAAACGCTGGGGCAACTTACATGAGGGTAATGACTACCATATTCCATGACATGATACACAAGGAGATTGAGGTTTACGTAGATGATGTGATCATATAGTCCAGGAAGCAGTCTAACCACGTCAGAGATTCGAGAAAGTTTTTTTAGAGGCTCCGTAGGTACAATCTTAAACTCAACCCTGCAAAGTGTGTGTTTGGTGTTCCATCTGGGAAACTATTGGGGTTTATAGTCAGCGGTAGGGCATTGAATTAGATCCGTCAAAGATCAAAGCTATCTAGGAGTTACTACCGCCAAAGAACAAGACTCAGGTGATGAGTCTGCTAGGGAGGCTGAACTACATCAGCAGGTTTATTGCTCAGCTCATGACAACTTGTGAGCCCATCTTTAAGTTGCTAAATAAGGATGTTGCAGTCAAATTGACTGATGAGTGCCATGAGGCATTTGATAAGATCAAAGAGTACTTGTTGAACCCACCTGTGTTGGTCCTACCGGAGCTCGAGATACCTTTGATTCTTTATTTGACAGTCCTGGATAATTCATTTGGTTGTTTGTTGGGTCAACATGACATCACTGGTAGGAAAGAGCAATCCATCTACTATCTCAACAAGAAGTTTACATCCTATGAGGTTAAGTATACTCCTCTTGAAAGGACATGTTGCACCCTGACTTAGGTAGCACAGAAGTTGAAGCATTATTTGTCATCCTACACTACTTACCTCATTTCTCGCCTGGATCCTTTAAAGTATATCTTTCAGAAACCCATGCCCATAGGAAGGCTCGCAAAGTGGTAGATTTTGCTCATAGAGTTTGACATTGTATACATGACTCGGACGACGATGAAAGCCCAAGATTTGACCGATCACTTGGCCGAGAACCCGGTGGATAAAGAATATGAACCTTTGAAAACTTACTTTCCTGATGAAGAGGCAATGCATATTGACGGGGTCGAGAAGGATGAAAAACCCGGATGGAAACTCTTCTTTGATGGGGCTGCTAACATGAAAGGCGTTGGAATATGAGCTGTACTAATCTCTGAATGGGGCACCACTACCCTGTCACAGCTCAGCTTCGTTTCTATTATACCGACAACATGGCCGAATATAAAGCGTGCATTCTGGGTTTAAGGTTAGCTGTGGACATGGGAGTCCAAGAAGTGCTGGTGTTGGGAGATTCAAATCTGTTAGTGCACCAAATTCAAGGAGAATGGGAGACCCGAGATTTGAAACTCATACCGTATCGACAATGTCTGCAGGATCTTTGTTAGCGGTTCAGATCAGTGGAGTTCAGGCATATCCCTAGGATCCACAATGAGGTTTCTGATGCATTGGCTACTATGGTGTCAATGTTACATCATCCAGATAAGGCTTATATTGACCCTTTGCATATTCAGGTCCGCGATCAGCATGCTTACTATAACATGGTAGAAGAAGAACTTGATGGTGAACCGTGGTTCCATGATATCAAGGAGTACATCAGAATGAGGGTACATCCGATACAAGCCACAGGTGATCAGAAGAGAATGATTCGACGCTTGGCTAGTGGATTTTTCTTGAGTGGGGGAATTTTGTACAAAAGAACTCCAGATCTTGGGCTGTTGATGTGCATCGATGGTAAGCAGGCCACGAATATCCTGACCGAGGTATATTCCGGAGTTTACGGGCCGCATATGAGCAGGTATGTTCTGGCAAAGAAGATTCTTTGATTGGGGTATTATTGGCTCATGATGGAGCGAGATTGCATCAGTTTTGTGCTCAAATGTCATCAATGCTAGTTACTCGGAGATTTGATTCATTCTCCGCCATCTGAATTGCACACAATGTCCACACCATGGCCCTTTGTTGCTTGGGGTATGGATGTCATCAGACCAATTGAGCCAGTAGCATCCAATGGACACAAGTTTATTTTGGTGGCCATTGGCTATTTCACTAAGTGGGTTGAAGCTAAAACTTTCAAATCTGTGACCAAGAAGGTAGTGGTCGATTTTGTTCATTCAAATATCATTTGTCGGTTTGGAATCCCAAAGGTGATCATCACAGATAATGGTTCTAATCTTAACAGTCATCTGATGAAGGAAGTGTGTCAATAGTTCAAGATTACATATCGAAATTCCAACCCATACCGCCCCAAGGCGAATGGAGCAGTCGAGGCAGCCAACAAGAACATAAAGAAGATACTTCGGAAAATGGTGCAAGGTTCCAGGCAATGGCATAAAAAGTTGCCCTTTGCTCTGCTAGGTTATCAAACTACTGTTCGCACTTCAGTAGGTGCAACTCTTATTTGTTAGTATATGACACTGAAGCAGTGATACCTGCGAAGGTTGAAGTTCCATCCCTTCGGATTGTTGCTGAAGCCAAAATTGATGATGATGAGTGGGTCAAAACCCGTCTGGAGCAATTGAGTTTGATTGATGAGAAGAGAGTGGTAGTAGTGTGTCATGACCAATTGTATCAAAAGAGAATGGCAAGAGCATACAACAAGAAGGTACGTACGCGGAAATTTGAATTGGGTCAGTAAGTATTGAATCGCATCCTTCCACATCAGGCTGAAGCGAAAGGCAAGTTCACCCCAAATTGGCAAGGGCCGTTCATTGTAACAAGAGTGTTGTCCAATGGTGCTTTATATTTAACAGACATAGAAGGCAAATGTGTAGACTTGGCCATCAATTCTGACGCAATCAAAAGATATTATGTATGATTTCTTTGGTTTGTCTAATTATTTTGTACTTGACATATTTTGAAGATTAGAATGACGAAGGCATTTTATTCTGCTACCTAAACACTTTATCCTTTGTTACCCCTTTGAGCATTATTTATTTACTTTCATACCTATCTTTTGGAATCAGTAGCAAAATTCAAAAATACGAACGCAAAGGGTAAGTAAAGAAGAAGAAGAGAAAAGAAAAATAAAAGAATGGAAAAGAGTGGAAAAAATAGAGAAAAGAAAGAAAAAAAAGAAGAAAGAGAGAAAAGTACAAAAACAAAGCAATTCCTATGACATGAACTACGTTCGACCTGATTCCTTTTAAGGATACATAGGCAGCCTTACGGCTCGGTCCCATAAAAAAAAATCAAAAGCCCCCAAGCAAAGAAACTGGGGCAGAAAGTTTGTGGTTGTTGTAAGAGATCTGATTCAAAAAGTTGTAATTTTGAACTCATTCAAGCTGTTTTGAGCCTTTGTGATACCCTTTCTGTCTAACCCTATCAAACACTCCACATTACGTTCCAAAGAAAGACCTTCCAATCAGTCTTCAAGAGATGCCAGGTCGAGCAAGTAGAGGTGTGATTCATATTAGGGGCAACACTCTGATCTAAGCAGGAAAATGAAAAATGAGAGAGTCTTATTGGTGAAAACCCTCACGGGCACCGTAAGGCGACAAAAAGCTGAGAGAAATTAAAAATGAGAGAGTCTTATTGGTGAAAACCCTCACGGGCACCATAAGGCGATGATGAGTTGAGAGATGGATAAATGAGAGAGGTTTGCTGGTGAAAACCCTTCAGGGCACCGCAAGCCGAATAAGGTTGTTGATTTTTACAAATGAATCGGATTATGGGAACTTCAAGGATAAAGTATGAAGACCGAAAGAGGATTGACTGAATGGACTAGGCTGATTAATCCGAAGTGAATGTCATGACCATTGATGCCAGCAGCTTCACTCAGATAAGTCATTTTTCCCTTTCTTCCTCAAACAGTCTTTCTGTTTTGATTCTTTTCTTTATTCATAACTCTCAAAGTCATTTCATTTCATTTCCTTTTGGGTCTATTCCTCTAAAGCTTTCTCAATGTCAGCATTGTTTAAGCAAGTAAGAAAGGATTTCAAAGCTTACTACCAACTTCCGAATTGCACAACGCAAAGTGCGGCCACAACATGCCAAAAATAGTATGATGTGAAATGGAAAATAAGGTGTTAGCCGGGGTGCAAGTGACCAAATGGTTTCATGAATTATGGGCAGAAATATAGGGGTTCAGTTGAGAAAGACAGATATGTTAAAACAGCGGGTTGGGTGTAGAGCACTCGGGTTATTCAGGGTCCTTTGGTTGAAATTCAGTCAGAAAGGCAAACAATTCTTGGCCAGTTCAAGGCAGCCAGTCAAAGCAAAGCACGACAGCGAAAGGGCCACTTTCAGCAAGAATGCCGCAAACTAACCACCACATTTTTAAACTGATAAAATTTTCTTTGATTAAAATAGGGGCAGGAAATTTCATCTATTCTGAGGAATCCTCCATGGGGAAAGCATGTACTGGACAGGTTTGACCATAAAATTCTCAGGACCCGCCTAGATAATGAGATTTAATTTGAAGTTCTCAGGACCCTCCTGGATAGTGGGACCTAGTTAAAATTCAAAATATTCATGAGTAACAAGATCTAGCATAAGCTCCACGTTGAGGAAATACCAATTGGCTTTGAAAGTTTTCATTCTTAGGATGAGATTCAATTTTAAATTCTTAGGACCCTCCTGGATAGTGGGATTTAGTTGTAAGACCTTGATAGATAATGAGATTTAACGTTAGTTTCACCTTTAGGAAGTCAGGTTTAGCTCTGAAGTTTTCACTTCTAAGATGAGATTTGATTTTAATTTTCAGGACCCTCCTGGATAATGGGGCCTAGCTTTTAAATTCTTAGGTGCCCGCCTGGAGAACAAGAGAATATAGTTCAAATATTGGCAATCAGGCGCCGCTTGGAGAATAAGGGAATTCACGTCAGAATGCAATTCAAGTCAGCAACAAAGGAAGCTCACCTGGAGAGTACAAGTCAACAGAGCAACAAAAACTGCAAGATCAAGTTTGAAGATATAGATAGGATTCTTGTAATTCATAGATCATAGTTTAGTCTAGTTTTTTTATTTTGTCTTGGTGTAATAAGGAGTTCAACAAGCAGTAGCAGGAGCAGCAGCAACAGTAAAATCACAGCTTCTTGGTAGTTCCAACTACCGAAACTTCCCGAACTACACTGACCTGATTCCTTTATAACCAAGGATATGTAGGCAACCTCGGAAGTAAGGTGCGGTCAAATCTTTCAAAAAAGTTTCCCACGGAGTATTCAAACGGGCAAAAATCGCTCGTATCTACTCACTTTATCTTTGCACGAAAACTGTTCGTGTTTCCGAGCAAAGAGGGGCAGTTGTGAGTACTTGATTTTTTCCCTATAGTAGTCACTCCCATAAAAAACAAGAGAAACAATTTTTTCCATTTTGTAGGATTTTGTGGGAATTTGTGCTAATTATTTGCATTTCTATGCATGTTTATCTTTGTTAAAATCATGAAAATGCAAAAATACCATGCATTGCATTTAGGTTTTGTTTTTACACTTTTAGGATTAATTAGTTAATTATTTGCTTTATTAAATTTGAAAATCATAAAAATTGGCTTACTTTTACATTTTTCAGCTTTTAATTATAGAATAGTAATTTTTTTTGATTTAGGATTAAATAATTTTTCATATTCTTATAATAGATAATTAGTTTAATTTTACATTAGATTAATTTAGGGTTCAATTTGGGATCTTTATTAATTAAGAAAAAGAAAAGAAAAAGCAGGAGTTAATAAGAGGGTTTAATTTAAGGTGTTGAATTTGGGGCCAATTACACCGAGATTCTCTCCAAAAGAACAGGCCCAAACGTGCAGTCTACCCGGTTCGACCCACTTTCATGATTTAAGTCCTCAGCTTCTAAAATGCTTGAAACGACGTAGTATGAGGGCAATATTACGTCGTTTTGAGTTCAAGTGTTTTAAAAGAAATTCTGCCCTTCATTTTCTCTCATCTAACGGCCATGAAGGATCCATCCCATTTACTTAAAAATGTCTGAATACCCTCAAGAATAACCTAGGACCCATGTTCTATCTTTTCTTTCACCCTTATCTCTCACCACCGTCCGCCGCCCACTAGAAATCGTTGTCACACCTCCTTTTTACTACCCCGGAAGGGTATAAAGGAGTTTTTTCCAACTTAAAGTGACGATCAAAACAAGATCATTTTATTAAAAATAAAATTCAGAGTCACCACTTGAGATAATTTTATGGTGTCCCAAGTCACCAGTTCAAATCCCGAATCGAGGAAAAGATTGACTCTGTATTACAGTCCGCGAACACAGAAATCCGGGTAAGGAATTCTGTTAATCCGGGAGAAGGTGTTAGGCATTCCCGAGTTCCGTGGTTCTAGCACGGTCGCTCAACTATTATTATTGGCCTATTTATCTGATTTTTAAAACACTTTTAAGCCTATGTGCATTTTAACTTTAAAACCGCTTTTAATTATTTTAAGGAAGATTTCAACGTCATCTAAAACACGTCTTTGGATCACGCCACATGAAATGCACCCGCAGTCCGAGACACATTTTAATTAACGTTGTTAAGATTTGGATTTGGGTCACATGAAATGCACACCAGAGTTTAGGAAGGTAATTTTTAAAATAGCGCGCCTAAAGCAACTACGCACTTTTAACTTTGCGAGGGCCATGAAAATTCAACTAAATGGCATGCCTCGGTTTCTAAGGATTCAAATTAATTAAGTGAGGGCCGTGTATTTTGAGATTTTGTTTGGCACGGCACACCTCTATTTTAATTTTAAAGGAAATTCAAAACTAAACTTTTGAGGGCCATAAACTATATTCTATTTGATATGGCATGCCTCACATCCAAACGACTAAAATTCCTAATTAAGATTACGAGGGCCATAAGCTACTTGTGTTGTATGATATGGCTCACCTCAATTCAATTTAAGTAGACTAGTTAATTGAGAGAAAACTTAAAGGGATTAACCACACAAATTTATATAACAACTAACTAAAGAGTTAAAATTTGACGAAATGCCATGGGCTCAAGTAGCCAAGAGGTAAGCAATCTGATTACAAAGTCCTTCGAGCTTGGGCCAAAAATGAGCCCAATTTTTGGTGACGAAAAGGACGTCCAAGATCATATGGTATGCAAACCAGCTCTAATTTTTGAATTCCATAACTGGGCTAGTTTTAGGCCCAATTTTTAGAAACAATGCTTGTACCAAATCAATTAAATATCAACCAACCCAAAACAATGCATGAAAATATGAGATCAAACTAGCGATTAATTCTGGGTTTTGATTACCAGCTAAGCTTCCAATTTCATATGATATGCATTTGAGTCAAACCCATGATGAGAAAAATCCAGCAGCAACATACGAATTACTGGGCTCAGGAAATAAGCCCAAGTGGAGAGCCCAAAGCTAGATGAACCACGCATAAAATGGAGGCCAGGGGTTCGCAGGTCGAACCCATACAAGAAAAGGGATGACCTTTGGACTTTTAGAAGCCTCACGACTGAATTAATGGCAAACTAACATGCAAGCAGATTTTTTCCAGATAAATCCTCCTTCAGAACAAAATACAAATAAAAGCTTAAATTGTCCAGAATATGTACTAAGCTATTAAACCTCTATCAATCTTAACATGTATATCAACACATTTCATTACATAGTCATACTGAACCTCAAGAAACCAACCTTGACCTTTGTGTGGTATGAAATCAGAATAGTAATCTAGACATGGTTACTATCATTCACTCTAACTTTAAATCCCAACTAACTTTCCAACATTAGATCCAATCACATAGTACTCAAATGCCAACAAGCAAATCAAAACTAACCTAAATGTCACTGCCAATACGAACCAAAATATTTCTTTTAACTACAGCCAATTTCACACAAAGCCGATAACTAGACAGAAGAATCAAACCATTTAAAACTTCGATTCCATACTATAACGTCCTATTCATGATCAATATACCAATCAGAATCTTTCTAAGGCTAAATATTATAGCTAACACGAAATTGAAAGAAAGAGAAATGAGAGTCAATAACAAATAACATAAGTTTTCATCACATTTCTAAATCCAAACTTCAGATTACACTTCAGTGATATCCATAGTGCTGAAAATACCTGGAAATAGAGGGAAACAAAAGAAATGCAGGATCAATAGATAACAACAGCAGAAAAGTAATGGAACAGTATTGGAATCAGCCAATTAAACCCAAGGAATTCAAGCTGAAACAACAACTAGACAGTACTCCTACAAACAAGCTCAAACCAAACTTTCAAGCCCCAAAAGTCAAACCATTTCTTCAAACAGGTGCAGGAATTTGAAGTTTCAAAAATTCTGACTAAAGGAGGATCAACAGATCAAAACTGAAAAGAATTTCCAGTGGTTTTTTAACCAAGTAATGCAGAGAAATTCAGTGTTCTTTTCAGATTCAGCCGCCCAGTTTTTAGGAGTTTTTTATCTCCTAATTTCTGACTTGCCAGTGCAGTAAAGATGCCTTTATAGGCAATGTATTAGGGCAGACTAAAGGAATTCAGTTTTGCATTTGAAACCTTTTTGAATTTTTATTTTTGCTTAGACATCCTTAGTGCAAAAATCAGACTTTCAAAATAACCCCAATCCCAGCTTCCTAGAAGCTTCCCTAGTCTGTTACTAAGATTACCTCTACTTACAATTCCTAAACTAACCTTTAAAACTTCTGTTTTTACTTCAGAAAACCAACAGGGGTCAGGCCGACCCAAACAACAAACAAAATCTTTGGACCGTTGCAGGAACAGGTTAAAAATAAACCAAAGGCCCAAAGCCCCACCCAATCACATGAGTATTCTGACACTTACTAATTTGACCCAAACAAATTAAAATTCAAATGATATCCACCTAAAGAAATTCAATCATTTTTAATGCTAGTTATGAAAATACACAGAATTAATTCTAACCTTTTTTAACAAAATTCATCCAAGATCAACTTATGACTATTGTTTATCCAAATTTTACTGATTTGAAGAGAAAACAGAAACAGAGAGAAAAGAAAAAGAAAAATAAAAGATGAGTATGGAAGAGAAACAAAATCCCGGAAAGGCATGAACAAGGAAATTCCTAAGGTCGGAGGCAAACGGGCTCGAGATGTTTAACCGGTGACTTCCGATTTGAACCAAAATGAGTATTAGTTGGATTGTTCTCGCAAAAACAACCGTATAATACTCATCTTGGGTCGAAATCCCTTCCACGCTTGGGAAAAATGATCCCAGATTCTTGCATGATGAAGCAGAGGCGAAAAAAAAGAATTAGGGTTCCGCCTTAAGATCTGAATTTAGGGAAAAAACGGGGAGGAATTCGGGGAAATTAATGTTGGTTTAATGTTTGGGGGATCATGGTGAGTGTGTGGTAAGGTTTTGAGGAGGATTTGGGGCGGCGGCGCCACCGGAGAGGTTGAGGATATGAGGCGGCAGGCGTTAGAGTTTATGGAGATGAGGGAGATGAAGTAAAGTGTTTTGGACGAGGTTTTTTGGGGATTTTCAGACAGATATAACTAAAATGGGGCAAGTGTTTTGAGCCCTTAGATACAAGGAAATGAAAGGCCTTGATTTATTTTAAAATTTCAAGCTCAAAACGACGTAGTCTCACGCCCCTACTACGTCGTTTCAATGGTCTTGGGGCTGAAGTCTTGAACCGGGTAAAGACACGGGTTTGAGCCAAAAATTGGACGGGTTTCAGGGCAAAATCGTTTGGGCCCGGGGAATTTTAATTAAAAGGCCCAACCACACTTTCTCTTATTTTTAAAAACCTTCTCTTTTCAACTTTAAACTTCTTTTCTCCTTTTTTTTTCAAATTAAAACAAAACCTAAATTAAATCCTAAACTAAATTATCCCACAAAATTAGATTAATTACTCAAAATAATATTTATAAACAACTAATTAATTACCAAATTTAAAAAAACTCCCAAAATTCGAAACTCAAATTAAAAATGCAAAAAATGAGTTATTTTGTGATTTTTTCTATTTTGTCAAACAAATTAATTTACTAATTAATATAAAATGTAAAATTAAGTCCTAAATGCAAATGCAATATATTTTTTGTATTTTTCATGCATGAAATAAAATAAACGTGCACAGACAAAATGCAAACAATTAGCAAAAAATGCTACAAAAATCTACGAAATTGCAAATAATAGGAACAGTTTATTTTTCTTGAATTTATGGGAGTAATTCACATAGGGCGAAAAAAATCACGTGCTCATAGTTGTGCCTCTTTGCTCAGAAACACGAAGAATTTTCGTGCAAAGATGAAGTGAGCGGATACGAGCAATTTTCGCCCGTTTGAATACTCCGTGGGAAGCATTTTTGAAAGATTTGACCGCACCCTGCTTCCGAGGTTGCCTACATATCCTTGGATATAAAGGAATCAAGTCAGTGTTGTTCGGGAAGTTTCGGTAGCTGGGACTACCAAGAAGCTGTGATTTCACTGTTGTTGTTGCTGCTACTGCTTACTGAACTCCTTATTACACCAAGACAAAATAAAAGAAGCTAGACTAAACTATGATCTATGAATTACCAGAATCCTAACTATATCTTCAAACTTGATCTTGTAGTTCCTGTTGCTCTGTTGACTCGTACTCTCCAAGTGAAATTCCTTTGTTGCTGACTTGAATTGTAATCTGCGATGCTTTCCCTTTTCTCTAGGTGGGCGCCTGATTGCTGAACTTGAACTGTCTTCCTTTAACCACTGTTTCCTTTGTTCTTCCAAATGGGCTCCTAATTACCAACACTTAAGCTGCTGCTTCCCTTCGTTCTTCCGGTGGGCTCCTGATTACCAACACTTGAATTGCTGTTTCCCTTCGTTCTTCAGGTGGGCTCCTGATTACCAACACTTGAATTGCTTCTCCCTTCGTTCTTTAGGTGGGATCCTGATTTTCAACACTTGAATTGCTTCTCCCTTCATTCTTCAGGTGGGCTCCTGATTACCAACACTTGAATTGCTTCTCTCTTCGTTCTTCAGGTGGGCTCCTGATTACCAATACTTGAATTGTTTCCCTTCGTTCTCTAGGTGGGCTTCTGATTACCAACACTTGATTGCTGCCTTGAAACTTGAACTGCTTCCCTTTGTTCTTTAGGTGGGCTCCTGATTGCTGAACTCCTTTGAACCTTGCTGCTTTCCCTCTGTTCTCCAGGTGGGCGCCTGATTTCCAGCACTTGAACTGACTCCTCTAAAACTACTGCATGTGAACCTGATTGCAACAAAACAAACAAAACAAAAGAAAGTTTTCTGCCCCAGTTTGATATCGGGAACATCTGTGAGTGTTAATCGAATCATAGTACCCAAAAGCTCTAAGAATTTAAAAGCTAAATTCCATTATCCAGGAGGGTCCTAAGAACTCCTAGTTAAATGATAGTTTTAAAGATGAGTTATATTTCCTAAAGGTACGACTTCTGCTAAATCTTGTTATCTATGAAGGTCTTAAAACTAAATCCCATTATCCAGGAGGGTCCTGAAAATAAAAATCAAGTCTTATCTTAAAAGTTACAACTTTAAGGCTAAATTATACTATCCTACAGCAGAACTCACACTAAATCTTGTTATCTAATGAAGGTCTTAAAGCTAAGTCCCATTATTCTGGAGGGTCCTGAAAATTTTGAATTGAATCCTATCCTAAGAATGAAAACTTTGAAGCCAACTTATATTTCTTTGGGGTACACTTATGCTAAATCTTGTTACTCATGAATGTTTTGAATTTTAAACTAAGTCCCATTATCCAGGAGGGTCCTGAAAATTTATGGTCAAACCTGTCTGGTGCTTGCTTTTCCTTACGGAGGGTTTCTCCAAAACAAACAAAATTCTCTGCCCCTGTTTCAAATCAAAGAAAAATCTTGTCAGTTTAAAAAAAATGGGGTGGTTAGTTTGTGGCATTCTTGCTGAAGGTGGCTTTTCCCTTTGCATGCTTTGCTTTGACTAGCTGCCTTGAACTGGCCAAGAATTGTTTTGACCTTCTGACTGATCCTGAACCGCAGGACCCTGGATGACCCGAGTGCTCTATACCTAAACCATTGCTTTACATTTCTGACCTTTCTACCTGAACCTCTGTATCTCACACAAGATTACTAAACCCTTCGACCAATGGAATTTTCACTGACACCTTGTTTCCCACTTTACATCATGCTATATTTGATATGCTTTGGCCGCCCTTTACTTTGTGCAATTAGAAGTTGGTAGTAAGCTTTGAAATCCTTTCTCACTTGCTTAAACAAAACTGACATTGGAAAAATCTTAGAGAAATAAACCCAAAAGAAATGAAATGCAATGACTTTGAGAGTTAGGAATAAAAGGAGAAAAATCCAAAAACTGGACGACTGTTTGAGGGGGAAAAAGAAAAGAGACTTATCTGAGCGGAACAGCTGGCACCAATGATCGTGACATGCATTTTGGATTAATCATCCCAGCCTATTCAATCAATCACTTTTCAGTTGTCATACTTTATGCCCTGAGATATCCAAAACCTAATTTCTTCACCAAATCAGTGACCCTGTTTGTCCTGCTGTACCCTGAAGGGTTTTCACTAACAAACCTATCTCATTTTTTCATATCTCAACTTACTTACGCCTTACGGTGCCCGGGAGTATTTTCACCAATAAGACTCTCTCATTTTTATTTCTCTCAGCTTCCATCGCCTTACGGTGCCCTTGAGGGTTTTCACCAATAAGACTCTTTCATTTTTTTCATTTTTCCTGCTTAGACCGGAGTGTTGCCCATGATATACATCACTTTTACTTGCATGACTTGGCATCTCTCGAAGATTGATCGGAAGGTCTTTCTTTGGACCATAATGTGGGCTTTGTATAGGGTTAGAAAGAAAGGATATCAAAAAGGCTCAAAACAATTCAAATGGGTTTAAAAGTACAATTTTTGGAATCAGATTTCTTACAACAACCACAACTTTCTGCCCCAGTTTCTTTGCTTGGGGGGCTTTTGAATTTTTATTTGATGGGATCGAACCGTGAGACTGCCTACGTATCCTTAAAAGGAATCAGTTCAGACGTAGTTCATGACATAGAAATTACTCTGTTGTTGTGATTTTTCTCTTTTCTTTTCTTTCTTTTTTTTTTCTTTTTGTTGTGGTTTTTTTTTCTTCTTCTTTCCCCCCTTTTTCCACTCTTTTCATTATTTTTTTTCTTTTTCTCTCTTTTGCTTTACTTATATTTTGTGCTCGCGTTTCTAAACTTTGCTACTGATTCCAAAAGAGGGGTATGATAGGAAATAAATAAGGCTCAAAGGGGTAACAAAGGATAAAGTGTTTAGATAGCAGAACAAAATGCCTTCGTCATTCTAATCTTCAAAACATGACAAGTACAAACAAACACAATTTAAACCAAAGAAATCATACATAATATCTTTTGATCGCATCAGAATTGATAGTCATGTCTACACATTTGCCTTCTATATCTATTAAATACAAAGAACCATTGAACAACACTCTCATTACGATGAACGACCCCTGCCAATTTGGGGCGAACTTGCCTTTAGCTTCAGCCTGATGTGGAAGGATGCGTTTCAATACTTGCTGAGCCACTTCAAATTTCCGGGGACGCACCTTCTTGTTGTACGCTCTTGCCATTCTCTTTTGATACAACTGGCCATGACATACTGCTGCCAACCTTTTTTCATCAATCAAACTCAATTGCTCCAGACAGGTTTTGACCCACTCATCATCATCAATTTCGGCTTCAGCAACAATCCGGAGGGATGTGATTTCAACTTTTGTAGGTATCAGTACTTCTGTGCCATATACCAACAGGTAAGGAGTTGCGCCTACTGAAGCAGGAACAGTAGTGCGATAACCCAACAATGCAAAGGGCAACTTCTCATTCCATTGCCTGGATCCTTGCACTATTTACCTAAGTATCTTCTTTATGTTCTTGTTGGCTGCTTCGACTGCTCCATTCGCCTTGGGGCGGTATGGGGTGTAATTGTGATGCATAATCTTAAACTGTTGACATACCTCTTTCATCAAATGACTATTGAGATTAGCACCATTATCTGTGATGATTACCTTTGGGATCCCAAAATGACAAATGATATTTGAATGGACAAAATCGACCACTGCTTTCTTGGTCACGGACTTGAAAGTTTTGGCTTCAACCCACTTAGTGAAATAATCAATGGCTACCAGAATGAACCTGCGCCCATTGGATGCTGATGGCTCGATTGGTCCGATGAAATCCATACCCCAAGCAACAAAGGGCCATGGTGCAGACATTGTGTGCAATTCAGATGGCGGAGAATGAATCAAATCTCCGTGTACTTGGCATTGATGACATTTGTGCACAAAACTGATACAATCTTGCTCCATGGTGAGCCAATAATAACCTGCTCGGAGAATCTTCTTTTCCAGAACATACCCACTCATATGCGGTCCGCAGACCCCGGAATGTACTTCGGTCATGATAGCCGTGGCCTGTCTAGCATATATGCATCTTAACAATCCTAGATCTGGAGTTCTTTTGTACGAAACTCCTCCACTGAAGAAAAAACCACTTGCCAATCAATGAATTGTTCTCTTTTGATCACCTGTGACCTGTACTGGATACACCCCCATCCTGATATATTCCCTGATGTCGTGGAACCACGGCTCACCATCAAGTTCTTTTTCCACCATGTTACAGTAAGCATGCTGATCGCGGACCTAAATATGCAGAGGGTCAACATAAGCCTTATCTGGATGATGTAACATTGACGCCAGAGTAGCCAAAGCACTGGCAACCTCATTATGGATCCTTAGAATATGCCTGAACTCTACTGATCGAAACCGTTGACAAAGATCATGCAAACATTGTCAGTATGGTATGAGTTTTAAATCCCGTGTTTCCCATTCCCCTTGAATCTGGTGCACCAGAAGGTCTGAGTCTCCCAAGACCAAGACTTCCTGGACACCCATGTCTACAGCTAACCTCAACCCCAAAATGCATGCCTCGTACTCAGCCATGTTTTTGGTACAATAGAAATGAAGCTGAGCCGTAACATGGTAGTGATGCCATGTTTCAGAAATGAGTACAACTCCTATTCTAACGCCTTTCATGTTAGCAGCTCCATCAAAGAAAAGTTTCCAACCTGGCTTTTCGACATGTTCCAACTCATCAACGTGCATCACCTCTTCATCAGGAAAGTAAGTTCTCAATGGTTCATATTCTTCATCGACCGGGTTCTCGGCCAAATGATCGGCCAATGCTTGGTCCTTCATCGCAGTCCGAGTCACATAGATAATGTCAAATTCCGTGAGCAAAATCTGCCACTTCACAAGTCTCCCTGTGGGCATAGGCTTCTGAAAGATATACTTTAATGGATCCAAGCGAGAAATGAGGTAAGTAGTGTAAGATGACAAATAATGCTTCAACTTCTGTGCTACCCAAGTTAGGGCGCAACATGTCCTTTCAAGTTGAGTGTACTTAACCTCATACGATGTGAAATTCTTGCTGAGATAATAGATGGCTTGCTCCTTCCTGCCAGTGGTGTTATGCTGACCCAACACACAACCAAATGAATTATCCAAGACCGTAAATACAAAATCAAAGGTCTCCCCGGTTCTGGTGGGACCAACACAGGTGGGTTTGACAAGTACTCCTTTATCTTATCAAATGCTTCTTGACACTCGTCTGTCCACTTGATCGCAACATCTTTCTTCAATAGCTTGAAGATAGGCTCACAAGTTGTCGTGAGCTGAGCAATAAACCTGTTGATGTAGTTCAATCTCCCAAACAGACTCATCACCTCAGTCTTGCTCCTTGGAGGTGGCAATTCTTGGATAGTTTTGATCTTTGATGGGTCCAATTCAATACCTCGACGGCTGACTATGAATCCCAGTAGTTTTCCAGATGGAACGCCAAATGCGCATTGGGCAGGGTTAAGCTTAAGATTGTACCTGCAAAGCCTCTAGAAAAATTTCCTCAAATCTCTGACGTGGTCAGACTACTTCCTGGACTTTATGATCACATCCTCCACGTAGACCTCGATCTCCTTGTCTATCATGTCATGGAATATGGTCACCCTCATGTAAGTTGCTCCTGCATTTTTCAAACCAAAAGGCATGACCCGATAGCAATATGTCCCCCACGGCGTGATGAATGCCGTCTTTTCCGCATCTTCCTCATCCATTAAGATCTGATGATAGCCCGCATAACAATCCACAAAAGACCCGATCTCATGCTTGGCACAATTATCAATCAAAATGTGGATATTTAGCAGTGGGAAGTTGTCCTTTGGACTTGCCTTGTTGAGATCACGGTAATCAACACATACTCTGGTCTTGCCATCCTTCTTTGCCACAGGCACAACATTGGCTAACCAAGTGGGATACTGCGTGACCCGAATGACATTTGCATCAAACTGCTTTGTGACCTTTTCTTTAATCTTCACACTCATGTCGGTTTTGAACTTTCTCAACTTATGCTTGACGGGAGGGAGTGCCGGGTCAGTGGGCAATTTGTGAACCACCAAGTCAGTGCTTAGACCCGGCATGTCGTAATATGACCATGCAAAAACATCTTTGTATTCAAACAATGCTTTGATTATCTCTTCCCTGATTTGCAGTTCAAGATGGACACTTATCTTAGTTTCTCTGACATTATCTGGGTCCCCTAAATTGATTGCTTCTGTATCACTCTGGTTTGGCTTGGGTTTTTCTTCAAAATGATTTAACTCCTTACTAATCTCTTCAAAGGCCTCATCATTATCATATTCTAATTCATCATCACATTTTATTTCTTGAATTGTTATTTCAGAATTAGATTGACATTTAAGACTGGGCTGAAGATTCCTCGTGCATGTCATGTCATTGAAACCGGCATAAAAAGAACTGTACAAGGAAGAAAAGAAAAACAAAAATAAAACTATCAGGAATGATGGAAAAAGGGAAATTGCATTTCATTGAAAAAAATAACAGGGTTTATACATCCAAATGGACAGAACATAGAATCTGAATTACAACCCGGGAATAATCCAGATAAACTGATAGAAAATCAAAGCAAACTACCAAAACTCCTTGGGTAGGGAGAGGAGTAGTCTCCCAATTGTTAAGCTTTGCACTCGTCCCAACAAACTGCACATCTGCTTTGCTAGAGCCTTCTCCAAATTCCACCATGTTCACATCGTCGAACAACCTCTCGAACCTTTCAATTAACTCTTCATCAATGCCAACCACAGAACTAGGAACTTTTGTCACTAGGCGTTTCCTGGCATCAGGCTTGACAAGTGACCTGAAGAGACGTGGGATAGGCTTTGGCAGTGCCCACGCCCTCTGTTTCAACTTTCTAGCCCTTTTCACATCTGCGGCTGTGGGTTTGAATCCCAGACCAAAGGTACCCAAGTTTTTAGGGAGAGATTCCGGTTGTATGACACCCTGCAGAGATGCACCCAGACCCTTACCAGGCACAAAGCCATTTTTCAGCATTTCGAAGGCCACCATGACTGATGCGATAGTTACCTTTAGAATTGGAATGCATTTCCCTTCTGGAATTTTCTTGACCGACATTGTTTCAAAAACCTGATAGACCCAAGGCCCCTTGTTATCTTCAACCTCAATGAACGGGACACCGACATCACCATGAACACACAAATTATCCTCGCCATGCACAACGATTTCCTGTCTATCCCATTCAAACTTGACCATCTGGTGCAGAGTGGACGGGACTGCTTTGGCGGCATGAATCCAAGTCGACCTAATAGTAGATTGTAGAAAATAGCTACATCCAGCACCTGGAACTCTATGGTGAATTCAACTGGTCCTATTGTCAACTCAAGCACTATATCACCAACTAAATCTTTCCCTCTACCGTTAAATCCCCGAACACAGATATTGTTCTTGTGAATCCTCTCATCATCCACTTTCAGCGTGTTCAGTGTAGAGAGAGGGCAAATGTTTGCACTAGAACCATTGTCAACCAATACCCGAGTAACCACAGAATCTTCAATTTCACCGTAAGATAGAGGGCTCTGTTGTGCTCAGTACACTCCCCGGGCAACTCATCATCAGAAAAAGTGACTCTGTTCACCTCAAATATCTTGTTAGCGATCTTTTCAAGATGGTTCACTGAGATTTTGTCGGGAACGTGAGCTTCATTTAAGATTTTCATCAAGGCCCGACGATGCTCGTCTGAATGAATTAACAATGACATCAATGAAATCTGAGCAGGCGTCTTTCTCAACTGTTCCACGATGGAATAGTCTTGTACCTTCATTTTTCTTAAAAACTCCTTTGCCTCCTCTTCAGTTACCACTTTCTTCACTAGAACTGGGTTATCTTTAGAGGTTTTAGCTTTTCTTAACTCTTCCGTGGTAAAGCATCTCCCCGAACGAGTTAATCCATAGGCCTCATTGAGTTCTTCTTTCACTTTCTTTCCCTTGTAGGTCATTTTCACCCGTTCATAGTTCCACGAGATAGCCTTGCTGTTGACTATCGACAACTGGGTTACAGGCTTGATGATGACAAGATCCGTACGGGCACCCTCTACAATTATGACAGGCTTGTTTGCCACTACTGGCACAACCACTTTTAACTTTCCTTGTTTTGCTGTAACATCACTTAGGGACCCTTTCTTGACTACTGCAGATGGTTCACCGTTTGTACCGCTCAACTTGTTCACTGATCTCTCAATTGTTGGTTTTTTAACTGGCTTGACCTCACTGGACCGAATCATCATGACGGTCTGTGAAGGTTTCTTGGGCTCCCCTCCCTTATGTACTATCTCGATCATATTTGTCTCCTGATGGGTTGGTAGTGGGTTCTAGTTGATGTTGGGTGCCTCTGGAGTTTGGACTTCAATCCGGCTAGTGTCAATGAGCTCCTGGATGGCATTTTTCAAGTGCCAGCACTTCTCCGTGTCATGCCCCGATGTGCCGGAACAATATTCACAGCTTACAGAATAATCAAGATTCTTTGGAGGAGGGTTTGGCAATTTCGACTCAATTGGCCTCAGCATATCCAATTGTCTCAATTTGCGGAACAAACTAGTATAGGACTCTCCCAACGGGATGAAGGTTTTCTTCCGCTGCAACCTTTTGTTCTTAAATGCTTGATTGGGCCGGAAACCTAGGCCGGCGGGTTTTGGTAGGCTCATGGGGGTGGATAAGCATTTTGTGGAGTTGGGTAGGTATTTTGTGGGGATGACGCACGCCAGTGTGCGTGGGCAAGAGGTTGAGTGTATGTTTGGGCGTGATGGACAGAAAAATGAGGGTCTGGTGATGGGAAGTAATGCTGGGGTGGATTATACGGGGTTTGGGTGTATGTTTGGTGGTGGGGTCGAGGCTGAGTATAATGGTGGGATGAGCCCCTAGGTCCAAACCATGATCCTGAATCAATTGTTGCCACATCTTCTTTCTTCTTCTTTCCGATTATTCCCCCGGTACCATTCTGAATGGCTTGGGTAGTTGCCTTAATAGCCGAGTAACTCATGATTTTGTTTGATTTAAGCCCTTATTCTACCATGCCACCCATCTTCACTACCACGTTGAAGGACTTGCCTATGGCCTATACCAGATGGCCGTATTAAGTGGGCTCCAGGGCCTGCAGAAAGTAATCCACCATTTTGCTCTCTTTCATTGGAGGGTCAACCCTTGCCGTTTGTTATCTCCAACGAAAACCATACTCCCTATATCTTTCACTAGGCTTCTTCTCAATCTTAGTCAGAGACAAACGATCTGGAACAATCTCGAGGTTATATTGGAAATGACAAGCGAATGCTTGGGCCAAATCATCCCATGTATGTCATTTGCTGTAATCCTGACGAGTGTACCACTCCAACGCCGAACCACTCAGACTCAGACTAAAGTACACCATCAACAGCTCTTCTTTCCCGCCGTCTCCTCTCATTTTACTGTAGAATCCCCTCAAATGGCCACTAGGTCTCCTTACCCATCATATAGATCAAATTTGGGCTTCTTGAATCCCACCGATAGTTGAACATCGGGAAATAGACACAGATCTTTGTAGGCCACGCTCACCTTGCCTCCCAATCCCTGCATATTTCTGAATGATTGTTCCAAGCTTTTAACCTTCCTGAACATCTCCTCCTGTTCTGTATTTTAGGTGGTTTCTCAGTCTCAACAGGGAGGTCGAAACGAGGAGTGTAGGAGTAAGGCTCCGAGGGATAGTATTGGTTATCTTGGGTCTGGAATAAAGGCTCACTAGAGGATCGATGAAGTGTAACGGGTAAGGGTGCCACGAAAACATGGGTGGCTAGTGGAGGAGGGTATGGAATTGGTTTGGGTGGTGGAGCTGGTGGTGTTTGGGAAGTGGTGCCTTGGTAGTGGTGGTAAATGGGAAAGCCTGGAGACGAATCAATAGTGGGAGGTTGCTGGGATTGAACCAATGGTGGGACGAAAGCAGGGTTGTCGGGGTAGGATGGTGGTGGATGCCCTTTCATCCATGCTTGGTACATCTCTGCCATCTGTTGTTTCAGATTATACAACTCCTCTTTCAGATTAACATCAAACTCTTCCCTCTCTTGATGGATCAATAACATTTGCATCCAGTTCTTGGTTAGCCATGATCAACTTGTCTTTGGACCTGGTGTTGTATGGGTGAGTTGCCAGAATGCCAAACAAATTAACCACATGCCTGTACTCATTATCAACAACAAACTTGTTAGCGCTTAGAGCTTAACAGATAGGCAACCGCATGTTAGGGAATGTAATGTACCTAACCAGTTAACCATTTCTATTATGCATTTGATCAGTTGCTTGCGTCATCCCGACTTGCCCTAATTTCCATTTGCAACTTCTTCTCTTTTTTTTCACTCATGCCTTTCTTTGCTTGATTTCTCGTTGTTCTTTATTTCTCTCATTTCTCTCTCTTGCGTTGCCATTGTTTCATTCCCACAGTTTCTTGTTTTCTCTCTTTTTTCTTTTCTTTTTCTCTCTTGGTTTTCCTTTTTCTTTCTCTCACTTTTGCTTTCTTTTGGTTATGATCGAATCCTATGGAGATTGCCTACATATCATGACCCCGCATGAATCAGACCAAGCGTAGTTCTGGGGGATAAGTGTAAAGATGAAAACATTTGGGATTTTCAAATTTTCCATAAAAATAAAACGTTTTGATTACAACGACTCATCCTACCGAATTTTAACCATAAAAACTAATAAACTCGAAAAGGGAAACTAACAGACTCCAACAGAAAGATGAAAATACAGACTAGAAAATAGACTAACAAACTCCAACAGAAAGAAAATACAGACTTGAGTAAAAATCATGTATACATCAATGCCTCCACTGCTCCTGGGGCCCGCGGGACTCAGTCGGTCTCGCCATGGGCCTATGCGCCAAATCCCATTGGAGATGGTAGAGATTCTCCATTATCTGAGGGACAAAGGTCATTACAGTGGCGAAAAACATGGATCTGGTCATGTCCTCACACTTACTGCACTTCATTGTGATGTAGTCGGCGATCCTTCTGACCCTTTCTCTTATGACGCCCTTTTCTTGCAACAACCACCCAATCTGCTGAGCCCTAGCTTCCAAGGTTTGTTCATCTATATGATTCTGTTCTTGAAGTTGTTGCAGATCTTGTTCTAACTGTGTCATCGCTACATAACAGTGTTCTCTTTCTGCCTTAAAGTCTTTTGCCTGCTTGATCATTTTATTCTCAAAGATGATGGCCCTTTTCTTCAACCCCATAACCTCATTGTCATATTTCTCTTTTAACTGTTGAACCAAGAGCGCTCGTTCCTCCACATTCTTGGCCAATTCTGTTCGAGCCCTTGCTAGTTCACCCTCTGCCTTATTCAGATCAAAACCACTCTCACTCACCTTCGCCTAAGGTTATCTATAAGCTTTCCATCTTTTACACTTCTGGCGGGATTTTTGGCCGCTATTTTCATTTCCCGAATTTGGGCTCGAAGAGCATCATTTTCTTTGGCTAGCCTTTTCTTCTCACTCTCATCCGCGGCGGCTTGCAAACCGTTCTCAAATTGAAGATCCTTGACTTGCTTTTCCAGCTTGCTTATGGTAGCCCTATACTCATTTTCCTTGGCCAACCAATCCCATTGCACCTGTCATCGGTAAATTGTTGAACATGAGGCTTTTTTGCGGGCCGTTCGGGCTCCAGATGGGTTTGGGACCTTTTATCGTACCAAGTTATGCAACTAGGCTCCACCTCACCTCTGGATAGGTCTCGTACCTGAGTCTTGGGCTCCAAGAACCTACATTGATGCCAAATCTGACACACCCTTTCTTCTGGGAAAGCAGCTTTCAGTTCCAATTCAATGACCTGCCGACTCAAATCCTTATTGTGTGGGATGGTCTGGTATCTGCCTAGCTGACGTAGAACTCTATGCAGGGCATAAGTCTAGATGCTCCGGAGGCCCATCAGTAGAAGAAAACACGCCTCGACAGACATATAAATGACTTCACCGACCGAAAGCCAACTGAATATCCATTCAATCTTGTTTGCAGTCAGGGAGCTCAAGTGCGCATACCATGCTTCCGTACTGTCCGGGAACTAACAACCATCCACCTGTTGTTCATGTTTTTCAATGCATTCAAGACCAGTCATGCCACAATTCATGTATCCTGGACAGTGGCAAAGGTGTTCTTAAATCTAGACTTGTTAAAGCATATTGCATCCTTCAAAACATTTTCCCCCATCTCGGCAGGCGGTTAAGGCTCGGTAAATTTCCGCCAAGATCAGCGATACAATGGTGTCGTTTGCCTTCTTAGTCATGAAGTCGGCTACCCCCACAAGCCCCAACTCTATGTTCCCATCTTTTTTGGGACAAATCAAAACACCCAGGAATGCCACTATAAAAGCTAATCCTCGTCGAGCTTCCCACTTATCTTTGTTTCCCGCGTGAATAAGACCGGTATCTGGCATCTCAAAACCACGGGGGTTCCCGTAACATCGGTATAGGAAGTAGAAGGTACAGAATCCTTTGGCCAAATTTCCATCTTGAACTTCCCGACTGATGCTTAACAGGTCCAAATATTTGTGCGGAGTTACTGTTCTAGGTGCCACCGGGTATTGATTTCTAAGATCCCCATTAAAACCAGCATAGCCCGCTATCTCTTCAAGCATAGGAGTTAGCTCAAAATCAGCAAAGTGGAACATATTATGTGTTGGGTCCCAGAAGGGTATCAGGGCCTCGATTATATCCTTCCTTGGCTTAATATTCAAAAGCCCAACAAGACCACCCAAATCTTTTATCACAATTTTTCTGCTGTCCTCCCCCAAATCATGCCACCACATATGTAGCTCTAACGGGATTTCTTCGCGGACTAAGAAAGGTTCATTTTGAATTGTGCTCATCCTGTACATTTATTTAAGGTGACTGACTAAAAGACTATGATTTACCTTGACTCCAGAGAAAAACACTCATTTTAAAACAAAACACTATAGCCCTTCAGCACCTCAAGATCATAAAAAAACAATTTTAGGGTTGTTTTTGTTAGTCAACTAAAATTTGAAAACAGACCCTAAGTGGTTATTCTTGCAAAAACGGCCTTCCGGCGCCTTTTGGGGCATCTATTTTGGACAAGAATGGTGCCACCTAATTATTCATGACCAAACAGCGACATTTCAAATATTTTTTGGGTTATTTTTGCAAAAGTAGTTGGACCCGATGTGGGTTGCCTACGTATCCCACATCCGGTGAGAATCACACTTGTGTAGTTCGGCCAATTTTGACGCAACCGAAAACACAAACTTTTGAATCAACTTTTCCTTTTTTTTAGAAAATTCGGCAGAGTTTCAGGGTATTTTGGACACCAGGTGTTTCACAGGCGGGTAATTCCCTCTCTCTCACCTCAAATTGGTTTGTCTAAATTTTTCCCTTATTCTAGAAGCCGGTCAACATGCAGTCCCAATCAAATAAATGCACAAGTAGCAAGCAAAATGCATCAGGATGGTGTTTTGATTTCAGGTGTACCTGTCCTAGACGGACCCAACCCCTCTGTTGAGTCTTCGAAGTCAAAATGCACATGATGCAAACAAGCGTTCCTACTAGGGATCCGGCATGAGGCTATGTTATACTAGGTTTGAAAACCTGGGTTTATTTGTTCTAGACCTGGTTTACCCGAGCGGACAGCTCGAGCTGGGGGGTGCAGCATACCGGAAATACATAAGCTTCACCAACTTTGCAACTTGTCCGAACCTCGTTCTAAAATTGGGATATGACTTTAATAGAAGAGAAGTCACACGAAGTTCACACTTCCCAGATGATTTGGAAGACTCAGAGAGAGGAGGGTTTCATATTAATTTATACGCAGTTCAACAATATCAAAGCGGTAAAAGCAACATTTAGAACATTAGGCCCAAACATGTAAATAAAATCAGATAATAAATAAAGCCAATTATAACAATTATTCTAAGCTCGAATTCTTGAACCCTGAACCAGAGATTCTGGGTTCGATCCCCAACAGAGTCGCTAGAGCTGTCACACCTCCTTTTTACTACCCCCGGAAGGGTATAAGGGAGTTTTTTCCAACTTAAAGTGACGATCGAAATGTGATCATTTTATTAAAAAAAAATCAGAGTCGCCACTTAGGATAACTTTATGGTATCCCAAGTCACTGGTTCAAATCCAGAATCGAGGAAAAGATTGACTCTATATTACAGTCCGCGAACACAGAAATCCGGGTAAGAAATTCTGTTAACCCGGGAGAAGGTGTTAGGCATTCCCGAGTTCCGTGGTTGTAGCACGGTCGCTCAACTGTTATTATTGGCCTATTTATCTGATTTTTAAAACACTTTTAAGCCTATGTGCATTTTAACTTTAAAACCGCTTTTAATTATTTTAAGGAAGATTTCAACGTCATCTAAAACACGTCTTTGGATCACGCCACATGAAATGCACCCACAGTCCGAGACACATTTTAATTAACGTTGTTAAGATTTGGATTTGGGTCACATGAAATGCACACTCGAGTTTAGGAAGGTAATTTTTAAAATAGCGCGCCTAAAGAAACTACGCACTTTCAACTTTGCGAGGGCCATGAAAATTCAACTAAATGGCACGCCTCGGTTTCTAAGGATTCAAATTAATTAAATGAGGGTCGTGCATTTTGAGATTTTATTTGGCACGGCACACCTCGATTCCAATTTTAAAGGGAATTCAAAACTAAACTTTTGAGGGCCATAAACTATATTCTATTTAATATGGCACGCCTCACATCTAAACGGCTAAAATTCTTAATTAAGGTTACGAGGGCCATAAGTTACTTGCATTATATGATATGGCTCACCTCAATTCAATTTAAGAAGACTAGTTAATTAAGAGAAAACTTAAAGGGTTTAACCACCCAAACTTATATAACAACTAACTAAAGAGTTAAAATTTGACGAAATGCCATGGGCTCAAGTAGCCAAGAGGTAAGCAATCTGATTACAAAGTCCTTCGAGCTTGGGCCAAAAATGAGCCCAATTTTTGGTGACGAAAAGGACGTCCAAGATCATATGGTATGCAAACCAGCTCTAATTTTTGAACTCCATAACTGGGCCAGTTTTAGGCCCAATTTTTAGAAACAATGCTTGTACCAAATCAATTAAATATCAACCAACCCAAAACAATGCATGAAAATATGAGATCAAACTAGCGATTAATTCTGGGTTTTGATTACCAGCTAGGCTTCCAAATTCATATGACTTGCATTTGCGTCAAACCCACGATGAGAAAAATCCAGCAACAACAAACGAATTATTGGGCTCAGGAAATAAACCCAAGTGGAGAGCCCAAAGCTGGATGAACCACGCATAAAATGGAGGCCAGGGGTTCGCAGGTCGAACCCATACAAGAAAAGGGATGACCTTTGGACTTTTAGAAGCCTCACGACTGAATTAATGGCAAACTAACATGCAAGCAGATGTTTTCCAGATAAATCCACATTCAGTACAAACTACGACTAAAAGCTCAAATTGTCCAGAATATGTACTAAGCTATTAAACCTCTACCAATCTTAACATATATATCAACACATTTCATTACATAGTCATACTAAACCTCAAGAAACCAACCTTGACCTTTGTGTGGTATGATATCAGAATGGTAATCTAGATATGGTTACTATCATTCACTCTAACTTTAAATCCCAACTAACTTTCCAACATTAGATCCAATCACATAGTACTCAAACGCCAACAAGCAAATCAAAACCAACCTAAATGTCACTGCCAATATAGACCAAAATATTTATTTTAACTACAACCAATTTCACTCAAAGCCGATAACTAAACAGAAGAATCAAACCATTTAAAACTTCGATTACATACTATAACGTCCTATTCATGATCAATATACCAATCAGAATCTTTCTAAAGCTATATATTATAGCTAACACAAAATTGAAAGAAAGAGAAATGAGAGTCAATAACAAATAACATAAGTTTTCATCACATTTCTAGATCCAAACTTCAGATTACACTTAAGTGATATCCATAGTGCTGAAAATACTTGGAAATAGAGGGAAACAAAAGAAATGCAGGATCAGTAGACAACAACAACAGAAAAGCAATGGAACGGTGTTGGAATCAGCCAATTAAACCCAAGGAATTCAAGCTGAAACAACAACTAGACAGTACTCCACACAAACAAGCTCAAACCAAACTTTCAAGCCCCAAAAATCAAACAATTTCTTCAAATAGGTGCAGGAATTTGAAGATTCAAAAATTCTGACTAAATGAGGTTCAACAGATCAAAACTAAAAAGAATTTCCAGTGCTTTTTTAACCAAGTAATGCAGAGAAATTCAGTGTTCTTTTCAGATTCAGCCGCCCAGTTTTTAGGAGTTTTTTATCTCTTAATTTCTGACTTGCTAGTGCAGTAAAGATGCCTTTATAGGCAAGGTATTAGGGCAGACTAAAGGAATTCAGTTTTGCATTTGAAACCTTTTTGAATTTTTGTTTTTGCTTAGACATCCTTAGTGTAAAAATCAGACTTTCAAAATAACCCCAATCCCAGCTTCCTAGAAGCTTCCCTAGTCTGTTACTGAGATTCCCTCTACTTACAATTCCTAAACTAACCTTTAAAACTTATGTTTTTACTTCAGAAAACCAATAGGGGTCAGGACGACCCAAACAACAAACAAAATCTTTGGGCCGTTGCAGGAACAGGATAAAAGTAAACCAAAGGCCCAAAGCCCCACCCAATCACATGAGTATTCTGACACTCACTAATTTGACCCAAACAAATTAAAATTCAAATGATAGCCACCTAAAGAAACTCAATCATTTTTAATGCTAGTTATGAAAACACACAGAATTAATTCTAACCCTTTTTAACAAAATTCATCCAAGATCAACTTATGACTATTGTTTATCCAAATTTTACTGATTTGAAGAGAAAACAGAAACAAAGAGAAAAGAAAAAGAAAAATAAAGGATGAGGATGGAAGAGAAACAAAAGCCCGGAAAGGCATGAACAAGGAAATACCTAAGGTCGGAGGCAAACGGGCTCGAGAAGCTTAACCGGCGACTTCCGATTTGAACCAAAATGAGTATTAGTCGGGTTGTTCTCGAAAAAACAACCGTCTAATACTCATCTTGGGTCGAAATCCCTTCCACGCTTGGGAAAAATGATCCCAGATTCTTGCGTGATGAAACAGAGGCGAAAAAAATGAATTAGGGTTCCGCCTTAAGATCTGAATTTAAGGAAAAACGGGGAGGAATTCGGGGAAATTAATGTTGGTTTAATGTTTGGGGGATCATGGTGAGTGTGTGGTAAGGTTTTGAGAAGGATTTGGGGTGGCGCCGCCACCGGAGAGGTTGAGGATTTGAGGCGGCGGACGTTAGGGTTCATGGAGATGAGGGAGATGAAGTGATGTGTTTTGGACGAGATTGTTTGGGGTATTTTCAGACAGATATAACTAAAATGGGGCAAGTGTTTTGAGCCCTTGGATACAAGGAAATGAAAGGCCTTGATTTATTTTACAATTTCAAACTCAAAACGACGTAGTCTCACGCCCCTATTACGTCGTTTCAATGGTCTTGGGGCTGAAGTCTTGGACCGGGTAAAGACACGGGTTTGGGCCAGAAATTGGACGGGTTTCAGGGCAAAATCGTTTGGTCCTTGGGAATTTTAATTAAAAGGCCCAACCTGACTTTCTCTTATTTTTAAAAAACTTTCTCTTTTCAACTTTAAACTTGTTTTCTCCTTTTTTTTTTCAAATTAAAACAAAAACTAAATTAAATCCTAAACCAAATTAGATTAATTACTAAAAATAATATTTATAAACAACTAATTAATTACCAAATTTAAAGAAACTCCCAAAATTCGAAACTCAAATTAAAAATGCAAAAATGAGTTATTTTGTGATTTTTTCTATTTTGTCAAACAAATTAATTTACTAATTAATCTAAAATATAAAATTAAGTCTTAAATGCAAATGCAATTTTTTTTTGTATTTTTCATGCATGAAATAAAATAAACGTGCATCGACAAGATGCAAACAATTAGCAAAAAATGCTACAAAAATCTACAAAATTGCAAATAATGGGAACAATTTATTTTTCTTGAATTTATGAGAGTAATTCACATAGGGCAAAAATCACGTGCTCATAATCGTGAGTGGTCAAATATTGACCATATAATCCCGATCGACCTCTCATACCGAATCCATTGCTATTTCTTTCCAAAAATCACTCAGTTTCCTTGAAATAGAAATCTGAAAACAGCAATAAAATCCTTCTCGTCTTTTTTTTTTGTAATTTCCTCCCAATCTGTCCTCTCTTTGATGTTGAACATGTGTAGATCAATTAGTTTCGATGGGAGGGTCTAATTGGTTGAAGTTTCGATTTATGCATGGCAGCCGAATTCCGGGATAACGATCCCCGATGTATCTCTACTTTAAGTTGTGTTTCTTCTTTGTTCTTGACCCGTGTTGAGGGCTGTGACAAAGAGTACAAGCCATTGAAGAAATTCAGCCAGTGCTCATGTTAGAGCTCACACCATGGGTTGAGGTTTTCTAGTCGGATGTCATCTTTGAGCCATCGCTCTAGTCGGTATACTTCTATTTTTCTTTATCTCAGTTAGGTTTAGAAAGCATGAATTTTCAATCGATTAATTTGGTAGTAATAGGTTAAGAAGTACAGTTAGTCTCATTGTAGTACTTGTTAAGTTTCTCCTTTCCTTTTACTTTTTTTTTGGTTCTGCCTCTTTAGAAGGTCTAATGTTAGTAGGGTTCAGAATTTAGTTAGTCTGGATTCCTTATGAAATTGTTTTGCCTAGATTTGGGATCGGGCTTGCTGGTGCAAGAGGCCCAAAAGAGACTGTTGTAGCTTGTTAATGCAGAAGCCCAAAGGCATTTGGGGCAGTCTGTTTCAAACATATGGTATGATTAAAGTAATTACCAAACCTTTTGAGGGGTAGTTAGGAGAATTGAGTAGAAGAAATCTTCCCTAACTATCTAGGAAGCTTCTAGGAAGGTGGGAATTGGGAGGTTTAACACACAGTCTTAAAATTTTGGGTCTGAAATGAACAAGAGGGAATTCAAGAGAGGTAATATTAAATGAAAAAATCAGGTTTTGCTGCCCTAGAACCTTTCTATAAAAGGCTCTTTTCATTCATTCCTAGGGCAGGGATTAAGAATCCAAAAAATAGAAACGACTGAAAAATCTTCAGAAAATGCTACTCTAATTTAGGGTTTGATTTCCTTGGTTGAAAAGTTTTTTGGAGTTGGTTTTTCTTGGATTTTCTGGTCTTCTAATGTATCTGGATATCGAAGCTGATTGAGCTGATGATCATTGCTTTTCTTTGTTGCTGAACCTATTATTGTATTGCAGTTGCGAGCTGATTTTCAAACACATTTTGGTTTTCTTGTTTTGTTGTATTCAGGTACCTCTTTGAATTCCTAGAAGATGAAGTGAATAAAACAATGCATGTGTTAAGACTGATGTGATTTCATTCCTTTTAGTAAATAGTTTCTAAGTCACTATTCTGCTTCATACATCAGTAGATGTAGATTATGCTAGAGTATAAGAATTGTAATTGTATAAACGAATTTCAGGACTTGGATCTGATTTTATGTGGAAATGTGTACTGATTTTAGTCTTGGTCTACATTGGGATAACTTGATTTAATTCTGGGTTTGGTCTATTGTTATGGCTTTCAGTTTCTCCAAGAGGATTTGCCTCATTCAACAAGTCCTTCAATATGGAGTGAATTTGTTGGTTTAGTTTTGCATTCATTCATGAAGCTTATGCATTGTATAAATCTGGGTTAAGGCCTCCTGTTAGTATCATGTCTTGTGCTTCATAAGAGTAATATTGTAAATTTGGAGATTAAGCATGTGTTTTGACTTATTTCCACCCTGTTCCAGTTTATTTAAATCCATGTCCACCTATTCGTTGTCTTTTGTTGGGCTATCACTATTAAAAGCAGATCGCCAAGTTCAGTTATTGTGATGCTCAAAATGGTTAGGTTGTTTGCATTGAGTTAGTTAGGCTCAGAAGACCTTAATGTTGAAGCATTTCTAGGGGGCTGTTGGGCCTAACATTGACCCAAAAGAAGTAGCCCCTAACTAGCTGGATTGATTTTGTCGTGGGCTCAATTTGGAGCCCAATAGTCTTCAGCATTAGTTTGTTTTTCTTAATTCTATGATTAATTCAGTAATAAAGGGAATTATATGAGGAGTTTGGCTCAAGGTTCGAATTAATTTCATTGTTGGGTTTTGTTAAGCATGCTCATAGTCCGATTGCAATGAGCCTCATGTTAAGAATATGTCTAAAAAAACAAGTGACCTGCGTGTTTGGCCCAATTAAACCCCAAGGCCTCCTGCTGATTCATCTTCGATTCTAGGCCTCATTTCGAGCCCAATTTCCCTCTTAGGACCTCTGGGCATTTCTAGGCCTATTGCAAGCCCCAAAACCTGACCCAAATACTTAATTGTTTAAGTGTACTACCCCATGTAGGTTTGTTGAACAGCTTTAAATTGAATTTTTAATTTAGATAAGAATCCAAACATCTTTAGATGACTTTAATTAAGTACCAATTTCTTAAAGAAAGAATGGATTGAGGCGTGCCACCCCTATTAAATCACTTATGGCCCTCACAAATGTTATAATTTAGATATTTAAAAAAACGAATTTCATAGTTTGCTTTAGGCGCATTAATTATATAATTATCATGGCTTTTACTAAAATCCGGGTGTACATTTCATGTGACCCAGTTCTAATTTTCAACAAGGTTAAATAGAACGTGTCATGAATTACGGGTGCATTTCATGTAGTGTGGCTTGCGGTGTGTTTTAAATAACATTGAAATAATTCCTTAAATAAATAAAAGCGGTTTTTTAAAGTTAAAAATGCACATAGGTTTAAAAGTGTTTTAAAATCAGATAATTAGGCCAATAATAAAAGTTGAGCGACCGTGCTAGAACTACGGAACTCGGGAATGCCTAAAACCTTCTCCCGGGTTAACATAATTCCTTATCTAGATTTCTGTGTTCGCAGACCGTAAATAGAGTCGAATTTCCTCGATTCGAAATTTTAACCGGTGACTTGGGACACCATAAATGTCACGACCCAATTCCTCAAACCCAGTCGTGATGGAGCCTCTCGTGAAGACAAGGCCAGCCAGACCAAAACAGACCACCTCTTTTAAACAATTAAATACCATAAGTAGTTCTAAAACATGATATAATAACCATAATTTGCGGAATTAACGATAACAACAGTAGAAACCATCCCGACACAGCCCAAACCAGGGTGTCACAAGTCATGAGCAACTAAGAAATCCGGATACAATTCTACTGAACACTAAATCCGATACAATAGTTCTAAAAACATGAAAATGATAAGATAAGGGAGGCACGGGGTTGCGAACGCCAACAACTACCTCGTAGTCTCCGAATCACTACCTGGACTAGGAGAATCAGCACTCAGGAGCGGACTCTGCGATGCCTGAATCTATACACATGGTGCAGGGAGTAATGTGAGTACTCCGACTTAGTGAGTAATAATTATAAATAATGGCAGAAAGTATGAAAACACGTAAAGGCACAAAGCAATTCCATATCAATCAGTAAAATCACTTAAGCAGTAAATCAATGAAGAAATCAAATGATATGCCTTTTTAAAACAAGTAAAACAGGTAATTTAACAGGTAAATAACAAGTAGAAATCCGCCCCTCGGGCACAGTAACAATCGCTCAGAACAGTATCAACCCCTCGGGCTCACTCTCAGTACTGTATCAGCCCTTTGGGCTCAGTATCAATCACTCATAACAGTATAAGCTCCTCGGGCTCACTCTCAAATCATAATGGGTACCCGCAATCACTGCGGGTGTGCAGACTCCGGAGAGGCCCAAGAGCTATATCAAGCCAGCTCATGGCATCATCACTCAGCACTCGGCCTCACATCACTCGGCACTCCGCCTCACATCACTCAACATATCCTCATATATGGCCCTCGGCCTCACTCAGTCGGAAAATCATCACAAGCCCCTCGAGCATTAGTAAAACAGTAGTTCTCAGTCCAAAGCATCATTTAGAAATATCATATAAGTTTTCAAATCTGAGTAAAAGTGGCTGAGTTTGTAAAATAGTAGACATCAACAAGATTGAGTTCAAATAATAAGTCAAAGTAGTGAGGAAATAGTGATAAAAATCCCCGAAGGGTTCAAATAGTTGGCACGAAGCCCAAATATGACAATCGGCTCAAATAGTGATGATAACAATTAAATTTCAGTCAAATACGCGGTGAAATCATCAATCGGGGCGGACCAAGTCACAATCCCCAGTAGTAAAAGACCCCACGCTCATCATCCAACACGTATCTCACCTTAATATATAGCACTACCATGTGCAATCCGGGGTTTCAAACCCTCAGGACATCATTTACAACCATTACTCACCTCGATCCGGCTAATTCTCTAGCTCGCAACGGCTTTGCCCCTTAAATTGGCCTCCACGCGCGTCGAATCTATCCAAAATCAGAACGAATACGTCACAATATGCTAAGGGAACAAAGCCCAAGCGAAAACATTCGAAAAATATCAAAAATCCCGAAATTAGCAAAACCCGAGCCCCGGGCCCACGTCTCGGAATCGGGTAAAATTTACATTTTCAGAATCCTCGTACCCTCACGAGTCTAACCATACCAAAATTATCCAATTCTGATACCATTTGGTCCTTCAAATCATCATTTTATATTTTTGAAAGGTTTCACAATTTTCTTCCCAAATTCCATCCCAAATCATGAATTAAATGATGAATTCAATGATAGATTCATGTACTCTAGCCAAATCTGAGTTAGCATCACTTACCCCGATGAATTTCTTGAAAAACCTTCAAAATATCGCCAAAATCCGAGCTCTCTAGGTCAAAATATTAAATAAAACCCAAAACCTCGTATTTATAGAGTACCCCTCAGATCTTAGCCTCCGCGGTCCACACTGTACCACCGCGGTCCGCACAAAAGCACCACGGTCAGCATAAAACCACCACGACCCGCACAAAACCACCGTGGCCGCACTTCATTTTGTGCGGTCCGCACAGCACATACCGCGGCCGCATTCCTTTTGTGCGGTCCGCGCGGGTGGGTTCTGAGGTCTGCAACCCTTCTGGACCTGCTACAGCTATGATTTTGGCCTAAAACATTCCGGAACCTACCCGGAACTCCTGGAATTCCATACCAATTGCACCAACACTTCCCATGACATCGTTCAAACTTATTCAAAACCTCGGGAAGCTCACAACAACATCAAATCACTAATTTAACAGGGGACTCAAGCCTAAGAACTCTTAAATTATGCTTTCGATCAATAAGTCTATCAAATCTCGTCCGAATGAGCTAAAATTTTGCACACACATCCCAAATGACACAATGAAGCTACTGTCACTCTCGGAATTCCATTCCGACCTCTATATCAAAATCTCGCCTATCAACCAGAACTGCCGAAATATCAACTTCGCCAATTTAAGCCTAAATCTTGTCTACAACTCCAAAACCCATTCCGATCGCTCTTCTAAGTCACAAATCACCTTTCGAATCTAACCGAACCATCAGAACGCATTTCCAAGCCTTCTAACACATAAGTCAACACCCGGTTGACTTTTCCAACTTAAGCATTCTCAAAAGAGACTAAGTGTCTCATTTCTTACCAAATCCTCTCCGAACTCAAACTAATCAACCTGATCACATAAAATACGGATAACGAAGCGTAAAGAAGTTAAAATAGGGGAAAACGGAATGGTAACTCATGAGACGACTGGCCGGGTCTTCACATCCTCCCCAACTTAAACAAACGTTCGTCCTCGAACGAGTCAAGAAACATACCTGAAGCCTCAAACAGGTGAGGATATCTGCTTTGCATCTCCCGCTCGGCCTCCCAGGTAGCCTCCCCCACAGGCCGACCTCTCCACTGCACTTTCACTGAAGCTATATTCTTTGACCTCAACTTCCAAACCTGACGACCCAAAATAGCTACTGGCTCCACATCATAGGACAAATCATCATCCAACTGAACCGTGCTAAAGTCCAAAACATAAGACGGATCCCCAATATACTGCCGGAGCATAGAAACATGAAATACCGGATGCACACTCGACAAGTTGGGTGGCAAAGCAAGCTCATAAGCCACCTCCCTAATCCTCTGAAGCACCTCAAAAGGCCCAATGAACCGCGGACTCAACTTCCCTTTCTTCCCAAACCTCATAACACCCTTCATGGGTGAAACCTTCATCAAGACCTTCTCACCGACCATGTAGGACATATCTCGAACATTCCGGTCCGCATAACTCTTCTGAAGCGACTGCATTGTACAAAGCCTCTCAAGAATCACCTTCACCTTCTCTAAGGCATCCTGAACCAAATCTATCCCCAATAGTCTAGCCTCTTCGGGCTCGAATCAACCAACTGGAGATCTACACTGCCTCCCGTACAAGCCTCATACGAAGCCATATGAATACTCGACTGGTAGCTATTGTTGTAAGCAAACTCTTCAAGCGGTAAAAACTCATCCCATGAACCTCCAAAGTCAATAACACAAGCACGCAACATGTCCTCCAATATCTGAATCGTACGCTCGGACTGTCCGTCCGTCTGAGGGTGAAATGTTGTACTCAACTCCACCTGAGTACCCAACTCTCTCTGCACGGCTCTCCAAAACTTTGAAGTAAACTGAGTACCTCTATCTGACATGATGGAAACCGGAACACCGTGCAACCGAACAATCTCCCGGATATAAATCCCTTCCAACCGCTCTGAAGAATAGGTGGTACACATCGGAATGAAGTGCGCGGACTTGGTCATCGAGTCTACAATCACCCAAATAGCATCAAACTTCTTCAAAGTCCGTGGAAGTTCAACCACAAAGTCCATAGTGATCCTCTCCCACTTCCACTCGGGAATAACCATCTGCTGAAGCAAGCCACCCGGTCTCTGATGCTCATAATTTACCTGCTGACAGTTGAGACACCGAGCTACAAATCCCACAATATCTTTCTTCATTCTTCTCCACCAATAGTGCTTCCTCAAATCCTGGTACATCTTCGCGGCACCCGGATGGATAGAATACCGCGAGCTATGGGCCTCCTCCAGAATCAACTCTCTAAGCCCATCCACATTGGGCACACAAATCTGGCCCTGCATCCTCAACACACCATCGTCACCGATGGTCACATCTCTGGCATCATCATGCTGAACTCTGTCCTTAAGGACAAGCAAATGCGGATCATCATACAGGCGCTCTCTGATGCGATCATATAAGGAAGACTGAGAAACCACACATGCCAACACCCGACTGGGCTCCGAAATATCCAATCTCACGAACCGATTGGCCAAGGCCTGAACATCAACTGCAAGAAGTCTCTCCCCAACTGGGATGTATGCCAAACTCCCCATACTCACTGCCTTTCGACTCAAAGCATCGGCCAGCACATTGGCCTTTCCCGGATGGTACAATATAGTGATAACATATTCCTTAAGAAACTCTAACCATTTCCGCTGCCTCAAAATATATCTTTCTGCTTGAACAAATGCTGAAGACTGCGATGATCAATGAATACCTCATAAGATACGCCATACAAGCAATGCCTCCAAATCTTCAATGCATGAACTATGGCGGCCAACTCCAAATCATGAACAGGGTAGTTCTTCCAATGGGGCTTAAATTGACGAGAAGCATAAGCAATAACTCTACCCTCCTGCATCAATACACAACCAATCCCAACTCTCGAAGCATCATAGTATACGGTATATGAACCTGAAGCTGATGGCAAAACCAATACTGGAGCAGTGGTCAAAGCTGTCTTGAGCCTCCGAAAGCTCTCCTTACACTCATCCGACCATACAAATGGAGCACCCTTCTGAGTCAACTTGGTCAAGGGCGATGCAATGGATGAGAATCCCTGAACAAATTGGCGATAATAGCTTGCCAACCCAAGAAAGCTACGAATCTCTGTGGCTGAGGACGGTCTAGGCCAACTTTGAACCGCCTCTATCTTCTTTGGATCAACCTGAATACCCTCGCTGGACACCACGTGTCCCAAGAAAGCCACTGAACTGAGCCAAAACTCACACTTGGAGAATTTTTCATAAAGATTATCCTCTCTCAATCTCTAAAACACAAATCTCAAATGCTCCGCGTGCTCCTCCTAACTACACGAATACACCAGAATATCATCAATGAATACAATAACGAATGAATCCAGATAAGGCCGGAACACGCTGTTCATCAAATGCATGAATGTTGCTGGGGCATTGGTTAGCCCAAAAGACATCACAAGGAACTCATAATGACCATATCTGGTCCTGAAGGCAGTCTTAAGAATATCTGAATCCCTGATCTTCAACTGGTGATAACCGGAATGGAGATCAGTCTTGGAGAACACTCTCGCTCCCTGAAGCTGATCAAATAAATCATCAATGCAAGGCAAATGATACTTTTTCTTAATTGTTACTTTGTTCAATTTCCTATAATCAATGCACATTCTCATCGTGCCATCCTTCTTCTTCACAAACAAAACCGGTGCACCCCAAGGTGACACACTAGGCCGAATGAACCCCTTATCTAGGAGTTCCTGAAGTTGTTCTCTCAATTTTTTCAACTATGCTGGTGCCATACAATATGGCAGAATAGAGATAGGCTGAGTGCCCGGCACCAGGTCAATACCAAAATCAATATCCCTATCCGGTGGCATGCCCGACAGGTCTGCAGGAAACACATCGGGAAAATCCCTCACAACTGGGACAGAATCGATACTAGGAGTCTCAGCTCCAACATCCCTCATAAACACTAGATATGAAAGACAACCTTTCCCAACCATACGTTGGGCCTTCAAGAAAGATATCACTCTACTAGGAACATAATCAGTCACACCACGCCACTCGATCCGCGGTACACCCAGCATAGCCAAAGTGACTATCTTAGCATGATAGTCTAGAATAGCACGACATGGAGATAGCCAATCCATGCCCAAAATGACATCAAAATCCACCATGCTCAATAGCAATAGATCTACTCGGGTATCCAGACCCCCAATAGTTACCACACATGACTGGTACACACGGTCTACAACAACAGTATCATCCACCGGGGTAGATACATGAATAGGTAAAGCAAGAAACTCACGGGGCATACCCAAATAACGAGCAAAGTATGATGACACATAAGAAAAGGTAGAACCGGGATCAAATAATACAGAGGCATCTCTGTGGCAGACTGAAACAAAACCTGTAATGACAGCATCTTAAGCAATAGCATCCGGCCTGCCTGGAAGTGCATAGAAACGGGCCTGACTGCCCCCTGATCGATCTCCCCCTCTAGGGAGACCCCTGGCTGCTTGACCTCCACCCCTAGCTGGCTGGGAGGGTGGTGAGGTAACTGGAGCAGAAGTAGAGGGCTGACCCCTCTACTGAGATGAACTAGCAATACGACGAGGACACTACCTCCACACATGTCCAAACTCTCCATACTCAAAGCAACTCCCAGGTGCTGGAGAAGGGGACTGAAGGGAACCCCTCGCACCGGAGTGACCAGCTGATGCACTCGGCATAGAAGAACCCTGAGCTGTTGGGGCACGAGATGAACTCTGGGCTGGAAGAGCACTAAGTGATGACTGGCCCTACTGAGTAGCATGATAACCATGGACCAAAGATGCCCCACGATAACCTGGGTGGGCTGACTGAGTAGGCCTGAAAGAACGACCTCTACCATGCTAGAACTGGCCCGTCGAAGGAGCACCACTGTAATTGCCAGATCCTCGAGGCCTCTTGGCCTCTCTCTCCTCCCGATCCTGATGGTGAACCGTCTCAATCTCGCAAGCGATATCAACCACCTCCTCGAACGTAGCACCCAACACTCTCTCTAGTCATCAGAATACAGAGATGGTAGTTAAGGCCATCAACAAATCTCCTGATCCTCTCATGATCTGTCAGAACCATCTAGACGGCATGACGAGCCAACTCAGAAAACCTCGACTCATACTGTGACACAGTCATTTCCCCTTGTCTCAACCACTCAAACTGTCTATGAAGCTCCTCTCTGCGAGACTGCGGTACATACTTCTCCAAGAAGAGGGTGGAGAACTGCTGCCAAGTAAGGGTCAGTGCTCCAACCGGCCTACGTCTCTCATACACCTCCCACCATGTGAAGGCAGCCCCAGTAAACTGAAAGGTGGTAAATTCCACACCACTAGTCTCAAGAATCCCTGTTGTACGGAGCATCCACTGACACTTATCAAGAAAACCCTGGGCATCTTTGCCCTCAGCACCACTGAATGACGGAGGCTGGAGTCTACCAAACCTCTCAAGACGACGTTGCTCATCATTCGACATAACTGGCACAACAAACTCCTGAGTTGGTGCAACCGGCTGAGCTGGAGGTGCCCTCGGTGTCTGTAGTCCCTGCACTACCTGCTCAGGTGTGCGAGCAGCGGGGGTATGATTGCCTCCCCCGGCCTGTGAAGTAGCTGCTGCTGTAGTGGCTAAAACTGCCTGAGCCAGGCCAGTGCAAATTGATAAGATCTGTTCCAAGGCCTCTTGAAGACCCGAAATCATGATGGGCACAGCTAGTGCCTGAACTGGTGCTGCTGGAGCATCCATAGCTGGAGCCTGATCCGGAGCTAGGGCAACTAGTGGATCTACAAGTGCTGCCCTCGCTACTCTGCCTCTGCCACGACCACGACCGCGTCCACGACCTCTGGTGGCCTCAGTGGGTGGCACTGGTGGTCGTCCACCTCGTCCGATAGCTCGCGTCCTCACCATCTGTGAGAGAATGGAATAACAGAAGTTTACTACTCGGACCAACAAGTTCGCACGACAAGTTTTAAGAATATGAAGTTTTTCCTAAAAAGGTTCTGCAGCCTCTCGAGGATAAATACAGACGTCTCCGTACTGATCTGCGAGACTCTACTAAACCCGTTCATGACTCGTGAGACCTATTTAACCTAGGCTCTAATACCAACTTGTCACGACCTAATTCCCCGAACCCAGTCGTGATGGTGCCTCTCGTGAAGACAAGGCCAGCCAGACCAAAACAGACCACCTCTTTTAAACAGTTAAATACCATAAATAGTTCTTAAACATGATATAATAACCATAATTTGCGGAATTAACGATAACAACAGTAGAAACCATCCCGACACAGCCCAAACCGGGGTATCACTAGTCATGAGCAACTAAGAAATACGGATATAAGTCTACTGAACACTAATCCGATACAATAGTTCTAAAAACATGAAAATGATAAGATAAGGGAGGCACGGGGCTGCGAACGCCAACAGCTACGTCGTTGTCTCCAAATCACTGCCTGGACTGGGAGAATCAGCACTCAGGAGCGGACTCTGCGATGCCTGAATCTATACACATGGTGAAGGGAGTAATGTGAGTACTCCGACTCAGTGAGTAATAATTATAAATAATGGCTAAAAGTATGAAAACACGTAAAGGCACAAAGCAATTCTATATCAATCAGTAAAATCACTTAAAACAGTAAATCAGTGAAGAAATCAAATGATATCCCTTTTTAAAACAAGTAAAACAGGTAATTTAACAGGTAAATAACAAGTAGAAATTCGCCCCTCGGGCACAGTATCAATCGCACAGAACAGTATCAGCCCCTCGGGTTCAGTATCAATCACTCAGAAGAGTATCAGCCCCTCGGGCTCACTCTCAGATCATAATGGGTACCCGCGCTCACTGTGGGTGTACAGACTCTAGAGGGGCCCCTTACGGCCCAAGCGCTATATCAAGCCACCTCGTGGCATCATCACTCGGACACTCGGGCTCACATCACTCAACATATCCTCATATATGGACCTCGGCCTCAGTCAGTCCGAAAATCATCACAAGCCCCTCGACATTAGTAAAATAGTAGTTCTCAGCCCAAAGCATCATTTAGAAATATCATATAAGTTTTCAAATCTGAGTAAAAGTGGCTGAGTTTGTAAAATAGTAGACATCAACATGACTAAGTTCAAATAATAAGTCAAAGCAGTGAGGAAATAATGATAAAAATCCCCGAAGGGTTCAAATAGTTGGCACGAAACCCAATTATGGCAATCAGCTCAAATTATGATGATAACAATTAAATTTCAGTCAAATACGCGGTAAAAGCATCAATCGGGGCAGACCAAGTCACAATCCCCAGTAGTAAAAGACCGCACGCTCATCATCCAGCGCGCATCTTACCTCAATATAGCACTACGATGTGCAATCCGGGGTTTCAAACCCTCAGGATATCATTTACAACCATTACTCACCTTTAAACCGGCTAATTCTCTAGCTCGAGACGCCTTTGCCCCTAGAATTGGCCTCCACACACGTCGAATCTATCCAAAATCAGAACGAATACGTCACAATATGCTAAGGGAACAAAGCCCAAGCAAAAACATTTGAAAAATATCAAAAATCCTGAAATTAGCAAAACTCGAGCCCCGGGCCCATATCTCGGAATCGGGTAAAATTTATATTTTCAGAATCCTCATACCCTCACGAGTCTAACCATACCAAAATTATCCAATTCCGATACCATTTGGTCCTTCAGATCACCATTTTATATTTTTGAAAGGTTTCACAATTTCTTCCCAAATTCCATCCCAAATCATGAATTAAATGATAAATTGAATGATAGATTCATGTACTCTAGCCAAATCTGAGTTAGAATCACTTACCCCAATGAATTTCTTAAAAAACCTTCGAAATATTGCCAAAATCCGAGCTCTCTAGGTCAAAATATTAAATAAAACCCAAAACCTCGTATTTATAGAGTACCCCTCAGATCTCAGCCTCCGCGGTCCGCACAAAACCACCGCGGTCCGTGCAAAAGCACCGCGGTCCTCACAAAACCACCGCGGCCCGCACAAAAACACTGCAGCCACACTTCATTTTATGTGGTCTGCATAGCACATACCGCGGCCACACTTCCTTTTGTGCGGTCCGCGCGGGTGGGTTCCGAGGCCTGCAACCCTTCTGGACCTGCTACAGCTATGATTTTGGCCTAAAACATCCCGGAACCTACCCGGAACTCCTAGAATTCCAAACCAATTGCACCAACATATCCCATGACATCGTTCAAACTTGTTCAAAACCTCGAGACGCTCACAACAACATCCAATCACTAATTTAACAGGGGATTCAAGCCTAAGAACTCCAAGAACTCTTAAATTATGCTTTCGATCAAAAAGTCTATCAAATCTCGTCTGAATGACCTAAAACTTTGCACACACATCCCAAATGACACAAAGGATCTACTGCCACTCTCGGAATTCCATTCCGACCCCTATATCAAAATCTCACCTATCAACCGGAACCGCCAAAATATCAACTTCGCCAATTTAAGCCTAAATCTTCTCTACAACTCCAAAAACCATTCCGTTCGCGCTCCTAAGTTACAAATCACCTTTCGAAGCTAACCGAACCATCGTAACTCACTTCCGAGCCTTCTAACACATAAGTCAACACCCGGTTGACTTTTCCAACTTAAGCATTCTTAAAAGAGACTAAGTGTCTCATTTCTTATCAAATCCTCTCCGAACTCGAACTAATCAACCCGATTACATAAAACACGGATAATGAGGCGTAAAGAAGCTAAAATAGGGGAAAACGGAGTGGTAACTCATGAGACGACTGGCCGGGTCGTCACAATAAATTATCCCAAGTGGCAACTCTAAATAATATAAATAATCTCATTTCGATTGTCACTTAAATTGGAAAAAACTCCCTTATACCCTTTTAGGGGTAGTAAAAAGGAGGTGTGACACCATCGAGTGCCATATGTTGTCCCTGTCAGTAGAACTCGCAATTTACTTGAAGTCGCTAGCTTCAGAGAAAGATAAGAAGAAAATACACTCTCTTTTGGCGGAATGTATGGTAAACAATGCCATGCACAACGCAACAGTGGTACCATATTTGTTCATTTTACTGTTTCTTGTCTTATTATGACAAGATTTTTTATTTAAATTTTTGCTTTGTAGGCTAACTTCCTTGCTTCCGAGGGCCTTCAGAAGTTGATCCTCGATAAAGGAAAACTCACATTCTACCCGGGATCAAATTGCTGCTTGCCTCCCGGCACTAGAAGCACAAGCTACCGAATCCGGTGCGTTTGAGGCTCAGTTGCAGCAGAGTGAGCAAGAGGTGATGGTCCTTAGCGAAGAGGCCACCCTTTTAAATGTAAAATTTCAAGAGCCAAGGCTAAATGGTCTGAGGTCCAAAATACTATTCTTGCTGCTGCTGAGCACGAGGCTGCCTTTACTGAGAGACTGAATAATTTGGAGGCAGCCTTAAATTCCAAAGCTGAAGAGGCTGCTACTGCTGAGGAGAAGTGTGCCCAGATGGAAGAGAAGTATAAGAGGGTCATAGAGCATAATAAGGTTTATGTGTTAGTTAGGTTGTCGTATTCTTATATCATCCCCCCCAGTGTTCGAATGCGAAGAATGCGAATTTGAACACTAGAAGTCTTGTTCCTTTGATTATTACACTGGTGAATGTTTGAATAATCTTTGGTCTGATATCAAGCTTCATTTCCCATTAGGAACTGTGCTACCGAGCCAAATATTATCTAACCACCCCCAGTGGCTTGTAGTGAAGGGGCACTCATGAATAGTTAGATATATTTTGGTCCTATAGCAAGCTTTGTTTTCCTATTAGAAACTTTGTTGTCGAGCCAAAGACTATCTAATCATCCTGTAGTGGCTAGTTGTTTCCATGCCTTATTGTTTAAAGGTCTTATTTATGCTGATGGCATTTCCTTCGTAGTATGTTTTACGTTTCTGCATCGTTAGAAATTTTGCCAAAAAACCCAAGTGGGACAAAAATTGGACGAAAGGAAAAAAGAGTGCAACACATACTTTCAGTATAAGCGGCCCTCAATAACACTAGTACCTTTGTGGTGTGCCACATTCCAGTTGCTTGGCAATTTTACTATGTCATGATTTTCCAATTCGTATGATCCTTTTCCAATGACAAATGAAACCCAGTAGGGGCCTTCCCACATCGGACCCAACTTTCTTGCGCTGAGCTCTCGAGTGTTTTAAGTCATTTTCCTTAAATCAAAGTCTTCCACACTTTGAAATAACGGATATTGGCTCTTCGATTATAGTATCTTTCCATTCTTTGTTTCTGGGCCACCATCCTTTTATGTGCCAAGTCCTTGCATTCATTGAGCCACTCCAATCTAACCAACAATGCTTCATGGTAGGTTCTCCCACTTCCACCGGGATTAGGGCCTTTGCTTCATATACGAGAGAGAAAGGTTTCTCCCCCGTTCTTGACTTGGCTATCATTCGGTATGCCCATACCACTCTTGGTAACTCTTTGGGCCATTTGCCTTTGGCTGCTTCCAATTCCTTTTTGAGATTTTGAATAATCACTTTGTTTGTCAATTTCTCTTGGCCGTTTGCACTTGGGTGGTATGACGAAGATGTTATTCTCTTGATTTTCAAGTATTCAAGGAATTTTGTGACATCTGTGCCTATAAATTGTGGCTCGTTATCGCAAGCTATCTCCTTTGGTATCCCAAACCTGCAAATTATGTTCTCACACAAGAAATCGATCACTTTGTGCTCGCCAATTTTTTGGTAAGGACCTATTTCAACCCACTTAGAGAAGTAGTTAGTTGAAATCAAAAGAAATCTTACCTTACCAGGAGCCGGCGGTAGCGGACCGACTATGTCCATCCCCCATTTTATAAATGACCAAGGCGATAATGCTGAATCCAATAGTTCTACTGGTTGATGCACCAACGGCGCGTGACATTGACACTTGTCACAATTCTGAACAAATGCCTTAGCGTCTTGTTCCATCTGGGCTAGTAGTATACTGTTCTAATTAATTTTAATACTAACGAGTCTGCACCCGAGTGATTTCCACAAATTCCTTCACGAACTTCTCTCATGATGTAATTAGCCTCGGAGGCTCCTAAACATCGGGCCAACGAGCCTTGGAAAAACTTTCTATACAACTGGCCTCCCCTGAAGCAATAACAAGCTGCCTTAGTGCAGAGTGCCCGGGATGCCTTGGGATCTTCGTGTAGCTTGTCGTGCTCAAGATAGTCAATGATCTCATTTCTCCAGTTCTAGACCAAATTGGTCGCGTTTGCTTCATAATAACCGTCCACATCCTATACCGAATGCATAAGCTGCACGACCATACCGGAGTCTGATCCCTTCATTTCCATGGATGAGCCCAAATTGGCCAGTGCATCTGCCTCCTTATTTTCTTCTCTCGGGATGTGGGTGATTGACCATTCCCTGAACCGTGCGAGCAGAATTTGGACCTTCACTACATATTACTGCATGCATTCCTCTTTGGTGTTGAAGATCCCATATACCTGATTCACTACCAGTTGGGAATCACATTTGATTTCAATAACCTCGGAGTCTAGTCCCTGGGCCAGTTCAAATCCTGCAATCAAAGCCTCATACTCGGCTTCATTGTTAGTCAAGGGAACAATTCTTATAGCCTGCCTCAGGGTTTCTCCCGATGGCGTAATTAGTACTACCCCGAGCCCAGACCCTTTCACATTAGAGGATTCGTCCGTGAACATGGTCCAAACTCCCGATGTTATTTCCGACACTATCCTCTCTTTTTGGTAGCCAAAGGCAGCAGTCCAAGACTGAAATCGACCACAAAATCGGCCAAAACTTGTGATTTGTTCGCAGTCCTGGGTTTATATTCTATGTCAAATTCACTCATTTTGACTGCCCATTTGGCCAGTCTACCTGAAAGCTCAAGTTTGTAAAGGATATTCCCCAGGTGAAAGGTTGTCACCACGGCTATCGGGTGGCAATGAAAATAAGGCCTAAGCTTTCGAGCAACAACTACGAGAACTAAGGCCAATTTTTTCGAGGTGTGGGTAGCAAGTTTTCGCTCTCGTTAATATTTTATAGAAATAATAAATAGGAGATTTTGTACCTTCATCTTAATGGTCTAAAACGGCAATTACCGCTATCTCCGAGACCGTTAAGTATATTAGCAATTGTTCACCTTCCTCCAATATTGATAGTAATGGAGGGCTCGATAAAACCCTTTTTAAATCTTTCAAGGCTTGTTGGCATTCCGCATTCAATTCAAAGTTGTTCTTCTTATCCAGAAGCGAGAAAAAGTGATGGCATTTTTCTGAAACCGAAAAATGAACCTGCTTAAAGCAGCAGTCTTCCGGTTAACCTATGAACCTCTTTCACGTTTGATAGCTGGTCGGGAATGTCCTCAATGGCTTTAATTTTAGCGGGATTGACATCGTTCCCCCTTTTTGACACCAGAAATCCTAAAAACTTAGTGGAACTGACTCCGAATGCACACTTTTCGGGGTTAAGCTTCATGTTGTGCTTCCTTAGGATGTCGAAGTTTTTTTGGAGGTGTTTAAGATGATCACCCGTTTCAAAGACTTAACCAATATATCATCTATGTAAACTTCCATTATTTTCCCTATCTATTTTTCAAGCATCTTATTCACAAAGCCTCTAATAAGCGCCTCTGGCATTCTTAAGCCCGAAAGGCTTCACTCTATAGCAATATGTGGCAAAGTTCATTATGAATAAAGTTTTTTCTTGATCCTCCGAGTTCATTTTGATTTGGTTGTACCCAGAGTAGGCATCGAAGAAACTCGACAACTCGTGCACGGCCGTCGCATCAATTATTTGATTAATGCTTGGCAATTGGAACGAGTCTTTTAAGAATGCCTTACTTAGATCCTTATAATCTACGCACATACAAAATTTATTATTCATTTTTTGAATTACTACTATATTAGCTAGCTAGTCGGGATACTTTACCTCCCAAATTGAACACCGGTTAGCAAGTAATCTAGTTACCTCTTCTTTGACAAACATTTTTCTAACCTCGGCAATAGGGCATTTCTTCTGCCTTACCGGAGGGATGCTAGGATCCAAGCTTAATTTGTGCACGGAAACCTCTAGCAGTATACCTTTCATATCCCATGTGACCACGCAAAATAGTAAACATTAACTTTAAGAAATTATATAAATGTGACTTGAGCTCGGGGTTTAGTATTGTCCCCAAGTGGAATTTTCTCTCCAAGTATTACTCGAACAAAGCGACTTGTCCGAGTTCTTTCGCTATGGATTTGGTTGTGTCTATTTCTTCTGGTACTTGGAAATACCTTGGTACCTAATAGGATTGTGATGGCTCCTCCCCTTTGTCAACTTTGTTTGGCTCGGGAATAGGCATCGGTTCCTGTAATTGCTATACCGAGTGTTCCTTCCCATTACTGTTGGAAACCGAGATCGCATTCATCTCCCTTGCCACTAGTTGGTCTCCTCTTATTTGTTTAATTCCCTCTGGAGTTGGGTATTTCAGAAGTTGGTGGTATGTTGATGGCACAACCTTCATCTCGTGTATCCATGGTCTTCCGAGAATAATATTGTACACCATGTCTTCATCTACTATTCCAAATAGGGTCATCTTTATGACCCCGTCGGCATTCGTGGGCAGCAGAATCTCCCATCGGGTTGTCACACTTTCTAAGTTGAACCCGACGAGGAGCTTTGTGGCCGGAATGATGCTTCCGGTTAGCATGGCTTGTTCCAGCACTGTCCATTGGATAATATTGGCTGAACTCCCTTGGTCCACAAAAACACGTTTAATTTTAAAATCTAAAATATTAAGAGAAATTACAAGGGCATCATTATGCAGTAGTAGGAGTCCATCAGCGTCATCTTCCGTGAAAGTGATATCGTCCTCGGCGACTTCCTAGAATATTTTGCTATGGGTCACCGATACCTTTATCTTTTTTGCGGCTGAAAATGTTACACCATTAATCTCGTTCCCTCCGAAAATCATGTTGATCATTAGAGGAGGAGGATCTTCTCATTTTTTAGGGTTCTGTGTTATCCTAGTTGTGGCCGTAGTTATGTTTAGCCCGGTCTCTTAAGAATTCTTTGAGATGGCCGTTTTTCAGCAATGTCCCAACCTCCTCGCGCAAATGTCGGCAGTCCCCAGTCCGATGGATGTTAGTCCTATGATACTCATACCATAAATTAGGATCCCTCTGACTTGGATCGGATCTCATCGACCTTGATAACCGTGCTTCCTTAATGTTCCTCATCGCCGATACCAATTCCACCATGCTAACATTAAAGTTATACTCGGACACTCTGGGATAGGTGTAGCCCCAGGAACCTGACGTCTCTTTGTCATGCAACAATTTGTTATTCTTGCCATGGTCGACTCTCCTATCAGTACCGAACCAGTCCGCAGACCGAAAACCTCTGCCACATCTTTTTACCCTTTCATAGGTCAAAAATTGACTTTTAGAAGACCGTCGATCTGCGTCAAAATCATCCTTCAACTTTTCCTTATTCTTCTCTCGGTTCCGACCCTTGGTTGATGCCAGAAAACTGAGCTAGTCATCCTCTATTCTTATCTTTGATTTGTAGCGGTTGTGGACAGCTACCCATATTGTTTCCTAAAACTCGGGTAGACTTTCTTTTAGTTTTCGGGAAGCATCAGAGCTCATCGGGTTCAGCCCCTTAGTAAATGTCTTAGCTGCCCATTCATCTGGCACAACCGGTAGCAGCATCATTTCCTTTTGAAATTTGGTCATGAACTCTCGCAGCAGTTTGGATTCTCCTTGTGTAATTCTGAATATGTCGGTCTTTTGCCCTGCACCTTTATGGCCCAGGAATGGGCCTTGATAAAAGAATCTGCACATCTCAAAGGAATCTATTAAGCGCTCGGATAAAAGTGAATACCATGTCAGGGCCCCCTTTGCGAGGGTCTCCCTGAACTTTTTTAGCATGACTGACTCAATTTCATGCGGAGCTAAATCCTTTCCTTTCACCGCCGTTCTATAGGTGGTGATGTGCTCTTAAACATCCGAAGTTCCATCATATTTTGGCACTTCTGGCATTTTGAACTATTTCAGGATTAGCTCATTTGCCGCTCTTGGTTTGAACGACAACTAGGTATATTTATTTGAATTCGGTCCATTCAACACTGGCGATGCGCCTGGGATTTGGTTCATTAGGGCATTTATTTCCCTCATAAACTGCACGAGTTCGGTTTCAAAGGGATCATTCCCGTTATTGTTACCAGATCCGCTGTCGTTCCCCCGACTCCGTCGAAGCCGACCTCACCCCTAGGGGTGTTGTTATCAACCCTTTGTGTTGTTTGGTTTGCGGGAGCGCCGGGAGGAACTGGACCTCATCCATTCGTGTTGTTGGAAGCACACAAAAACGCTTGCCTCAACTCTGTCATGTGTTGATCTTATCACGAGAGATTGCCCATAATAGCCTTTTGTTGTTCCCTCAGGATTCTAACTGTTTCTGCAATGTGCTCGTCTTCAGTATCATCAGGAGTTGCCTCCCGAACGTGTCCTGGATATTTCCCGCCATGGACCGACGTGGCTATATCCTCTTTGTTGCAGGTGTCATTGACCGAATATTCGTGTTGAGGTTGATTTCCTTGGGCCTCAACGTTGTGCGTGATTTTGTCATCGTTATCTGCCATTTTTTACAATTTTTCGCTAAGAAACAAAGAATTAAACAGGTTAATAATATATGCAAGGATCAACTCAATTATGCAACTGTCTAAGCCCCATGGTGGGCACCAAACTATTTACCCGTAAAACGGTACAATTGAATTTTTAGCGTGATTTATAGACAAGCGAATCAATTTGTTCCCAAAAATGATAAATAGATTAAATAAAATGGAAGACTTAGCATTGAAATAAGATAAAACAGCAAATAGCTCGGTTCCGGGAGCAGAGCTTCCGAAGGTAGTAATACGAATATCAATAGACAAGAAATAAAGTGTTATTGAGCTTTTGAATAGTATATAGCATATGTTTGTCAAAAAATTTGTGTCCCTTACAATGGCTGTTGAAGTCACTATTTATGGCTGCACCAAGGGAACAAGGTCTTAGGATTAAGCCCCTCTTAAATGACAATTATTGGGACCATTGATGAATGTGTAACGGCAGGCTATGAATGCCAAAATTCTTTATAACAGACTATGTATTTAATACTGCAGAATATTCTTCATTGAATATTGTCGGGTGGCAGACATTCGTTTGTCTTCATTAGCAATATTTCCTTCAGGGTCTTCTCGGTGCCAACCGAAGCTGTTGCCTCCGGTCTTGGTTTCCACCTGTCTCGCTTTTCGTCTGTCTTCGATTTCACGTGCCACTCTATTATACGAGTATTTAATATGAACTGATTTTACCCTTACTCTTATATCGCACATTTGTAGTTGATGCGTGTACATTTGTTGTACTAATTGCAGTCCCAACTTCCCTGCAATAAAATGAGTATTTGCCCCACTAGTACATCAAATGGTCAATAACACACATTTCTCTTGTTCTTTTTTTTTTGTTTTAATGTTGCCAAATCTCTATTTTTTTTACACCCCCCCCCCCTTTTGATTGGTGGATTGAGGGGCTGGATCCACAACCTACCAGAAAGAAGATTGAAATGAACAATAAAAATCATGAAGCAGATTAGTGTTGGTTCAAAATAAAAAGCATTTTTTGGGATAAACAAAATGTATTACTAGTACATCATAAATAACCTTTTGAATGGTGCTAATTCTAACTACTATCTTTCATTCATAATCGCTATTTCTCTTCTCTTGAAGCACACTTTTTTTTGGTAAATAAAGATATTTTATTAAAAACATAATATTTAGTAGTCATTACAATATGAGATTTGTCTAGGCCACAAAGTGCCTATCCCATCTCTATCAAAAACTGAAATAGCAAAAATAGGCGGATAATAATACAATATTATATTAGCAAAAGAGTCCAAGCTGCATCCGTTCTTGGATAAGGTGTCTGCTACTCCATTAGCTTCTCTGAATGCATGCTTCAAAGTTGGCGTACCCACCTCAGATAATAGGAACCTGCGGTCATCAATAATATTTTGATAAAGGCAATTATCATTATTTATCAAGTTGATTAGTTCCTGACAATTCGATTCAGTGACTAAAAGGATTAGTATCTTTTGGATGGCTAGTTTTAGACCTTGCAGTAAAGACATGGCTTCCATTTGGATATTTGTAGCATGGGCAAAGCCCATATTGAATCCTAGTATCCCTAAAAATTCCTCTTATACCTCCCCTTCCTGGGTTTTCTAGGCAAGATCCGTCTATGTTTAATTTATAGGTCCCTGTGGTGGGTGGTTCCCATTTTGTATGTATGGTCTTTTTTGGTATATGTGGAGGGCTCCATTTGCTTAAGAATAGGAATTCCTGGGCACTGTTGGTTACTTTGATAATATTGGGATATGATTTATTCTTTTGAAAAATCTTTTCATTTCTGGTGGTCCATAAATACCATAGGAGGAAGGGTATGAAGACTGGCCAGCTGATGTAATGATTAAAGCATTTGTTAGATTTTAGCTGGTGTTTTAGCCAGTTGAAAGTGGTAAGCTCATTGTCCGATTGAGGGTAGTTATGCTTTATATGGCATTGCCCCCATATTGCCTTTGAGTAGGTACATTTGAAGAGCATGTATTTAATATCCTCTTTTTCCACTCCACATCTGGCGCATGTGTCAGAGGTGCAGATATTACGTTTTGCCAGGAGGGTGGCTGTTGGGAGTCTGTTAAGGACGAGCAGCCATATGAAGTATTTTAGTTTGTTTAGGGTATTGCTTTTCCCGATACACTTAAAGTCTAGGTTGTTATCTACTATAGTGGTGTCTTGGTTAGATGGTACATCATAGGCCGCCTTGATGGAAAAGGGGCTGTACCCTGGGGAGTTCCATGTAATTTTGTCCCTGCCTATTTGAGATTGTTGGATATAGGTGCTGTTAATTTTTTGAATTATGTCTTTCGGCAGTTCGAAGGATAGTTTTGAGAGGTTAAAATAGCCGTCTTGTATAATGAATTTTACATTCAAATCCACTTCTTCTTTTTGGAGAGGCCCCTGGATAAGGTTTCTTAGTGTGTCTCCGTGATTAATCCACCGGTTGTCCCAAAGTTTGATATTCTCCCTATTTCCTATGAGCTATTTGGTGCCTTTTTCACGGACCTTATTTCCTTTACAAATATTTTTCTAGATGTGGGAAGTCGATGGTCTAGGGTTGAATCTGTTATTTGAATTGGTTTTCCTTTCATATTTACTACGCAACACTTGAACTTGAACCCATAAGGCCTCTTTATTGCTAGAGTATCTCCAAGCCAAGCTAGTACGGAAAGCATTATTTTTGCCTTGGGTTTTATATAGCCCCAAGTCTCCCTTACTTTTTGGTTTGGTGACTTTGTTCCAATTTAGGAGATGGCATTTCCTTTTTTCCTCCGTACTTCCCCATAAGAAATTTTGTTGTATGGAGTCAATCTTGTTTAGGGAAGCTTTTGAGAGGTTGAATATTTGCATGGTAAGGTTAGGAATGGCTGCAACAGTTGCTTTAATGAGGGTGGTTCTTCCTGCTAGGTTTAGGAAGTGGGTTTTCCAGCCTTTTAGTCTGCTATTGAGTCTATCAATGATGAATTGAAAGTCTTTCTTAGACAGTCTCTGGTTTGTCATGGGGAAACCTAGGTATTTTCCTACTGAATCTGAGATTTTTATGTTAAGGCACCTGCTGAAAAAAGATTATTTGTCAGCAGGGGTATTTTTTGAGAAAATTACCCTGGAATTGTTGAAATTTATGGATTGGTCAGAGAAGGTGCAGAATTTGTTGAGTGTATCTATGAGTGAGTCACAGCTTTCTTGATTGGCTTCCATCATAAGGATGAGATCATCAGCAAAGAATAGGTGGGATAGTTAGGGGCCCTTTTTTGACAGGACTATAGGGTCCCATCTACAACAGTCTACTTCATGGTTGATAAGTCTAGATAGCATTTCCATGCACATTATGAATATATAGGGGGATAGAGGGTCCCCTTGCCTAATTCCTTTAGTAAGGTTGAAGAAGTCAGTTCTTGATCCGTTTATGAGTACAGAGGTGGAGGACACGCAGGACATTATTAGCTCAATTAGGTCATTTGGGAAATTTAGGGATTTCGGGGAGAGTCTGATGAAAGACCTTTCTAGTTTGTCGAATGCCTTTTCTACGTCAACTTTCACCATGATTTTCCCTTTTTTCCCCTTGGAGTTATTAAAGAAATTTTGAACTTCATGACCTATTGTGGCATTGTCTGAGGCCCTTCTCCCATTTATGAAGATGGTTTGGATTGGGTGAATGATTTTGTTGAGAAAAGGTTTGATTCTATGTACTATAATTTTTGTGACAACCTTATAGGCAGTATTGCTGAGGTTGATGTGCATATATTGCCTTAAAGACTCTGCATTCTGGTTCTTTGGGATTAGGCATATGAAGATACTATTCATGTCTTCAGTCATTTTTTTGTTTTTAAAGGGCTCTTTGTAGAAGTTGACTAGAAGGTTATTTGTTATTCCCCAGAATTTTTGGTAGAAGAAGGGGTGTAACCCATCCGGACCTGGTACTTTAAGAGGCTTAAAGGAGAATAGATCTTCCTTGACTTCCCCCTCAGCAGGTTCTCTGATGAGAAGGGAGGGCTAATTGAGAAAAGACCAGGTATGTATAGGTTGTTTTTATTGGAAAAGGCATGTTCAATGGTGTATAGGTTTTTATAGAAATTTGTTATGATGGAGACTAGTTCCTTAGGGTTGTGGAACCAATTTCCTGCCTCATCCCTGAGGTTAAATATCCTTTTCTTTCTTCTTCTTTGCATAGTAGTAAGGTAAAAAAATTTTGTATTAGCATCACCTTCTTGGATCCAGTGAATTCTTGATTTGAGTTTCCAGAATTCTTCCTCCAGCTTGAGGATTTTTTGGTATTCTCCTATGAGTTCACATTCTAGGTTAGACAAGAAAGCACTAGTCGTGTAATTATGGGATTTTTGAATATCCTCTAACCTAGCAAGGATTTCATTATTTTTTTAAATATGTTTCCAAAGGTATATTTGTTCCCGGAAATAGCCTTATTAGTGAAGTTATCAATAGCTGCCGATATACTGAGTTGATTGATCCAGCAATCCTTTACTAACCCTTTAAAGGTGGGATGTGATAGCCACATAATTTCTAGTCTAAATATATTATTACTTCGACTGGGTCTTGTCACACCTCCTTTTTCCGCCCCCGTGAGGGGCGTAGGGAGTTTTCTCTAATTAAAGGACAGTTGAAACGGGATTTGTTTATTTGTTTCAGAGTCGCCACTTGGGAATTTTAAGGCGTCCCAAGTCACCAATTTTAATCCCGAATCGAGGAAAAGAATGACTCTGTATTATAGTCTGCGAACCAGAAATCCGGATAAGGAATTCTGTTAACCCGGGAGAAGGTGTTAGGCATACCCGAATTCCGTGGTTCTAGCACGGTCGCTCAACTGTTGTGTTTGGCTTGATTATTTTGATTTGTTAAATACATTTTTATTGCATGATTTTATTGTTACCGCTTCTATTTAGATTTAAAGACCCTTCTTTGAATCGAATCACACATACGTATATTCATGTTATAAAGTATATTTTTTTAAAACATGCGGAGTTGTGTCACGCGCACGTGTACACAATGATATTGATAATATAATTATTTTTTTTTCGAATTTTTTTTTTATTATTATAAAAATAGACTTAAGTTCGAAATTGTGCTTAAATAAAATTAAGAACGTATGTCGCTCTTGTATGATTAAATAGTGAACTGCACATCTTGGGTTATATGAAATTAATATTGATGATCTCCGAAGAACCCTTTTTTATTAAAAATTTGCTCGAAGTTGCGCGAACGCATAATCCGAATCGCCTTTAGAAGTATAATCAAGTCACGCGAACGCATCCTTAATTATGCAAATATTCTTGACAGTAATATAAATTCTCTACAAATGTTTATTGCATCCATCTATTTTTAAATGTAAGAGTCATGAGAAATCACTATTTGAGATGCCTCTAAATTCCTTGAAAAGAATTCACAATTCATTAAGTGTTGACCGCAAATTATATTTTTACGTGTGAATTATATTCCTCAAAAACCATGAGTTTAAAGAGTAAAATAAAAATAAAATAAAAATAAACAACGTGTGATTAATACTACCATTTTTATGGTAAATACAATATTTATCTACCCAAAAAGCGAATTGCGTATAAAACTTAGGAAAACAATTGATTTAATAAATGAAGTAATATTTTTTTGAAGAATTTTCATTGTTATATTTGGAGCAAACGCTATTTACACATTTTTTGACTTAAAATGTTACAATCTATAAATCCCATCCTTCTTTTACACCACTTGTTTTTAGTCCGAGGTTATAATTGTTTGGTTAATTTTGCTTACGAAGATTGGGTTTGAGATAAATAAACCAATTCTTATATTCTGCCTATGCGAATATTTGCAAACACTAACTCTATATTTTGTAAAAAATCATTGACATTATTTCATATATTAAAAGAAATGAGTTGATCGCGTTCCTAAAATAACTAAGCCATTTGTTATTAAGAAAGAGAACTAATCTACCAATTGATTTAATACTATATTAACCAACTAAAACAAAACTGAAACTTAAACTAATAAAATTTAAATGAGTAGAAGACATCCTTATAATTCCAAACTTCATTTACTTGCCATGTTGAAGCTCTTCACAACATGAGTTTTAAAGATATGTACCTGATATTTGGAAGCAAAAGAAAATGAAGATGAAAATCAGCAACAGTAATAACAGTGTAACAGCAACAACTGCCCAGCAACAGTAACAACCCAGTAACAGACCGGTGGAGTAGTAATCCCAAAAAACAAAAGCTTTAAGTTTTGAATGAAACAACAACCATTGATACTAATTTCAAACAAAGAAAAAAAAACAAAAGATTTTTTAGTTTTTATTTTTATTTTGAAAGCTTAAATATTTTTCGGAATTTTTCTTTCTCTTAAATGTTCAGTCTTTTTTTTTCTCTCTATCTGTATCTGTGTATTTTTCTCTATCTCTATTCTCTCTGTCTTTCTCTATTTTTTCTCTCTGTATTGTCTTGTGTTCAAGACTTCTTCTTATAACCCATCCCATAAACCTTTCAATTAATTAAAATTCATACTTTTTCTCTACCCAACCCATTATCTTTCCACTCATCCCCATTACATTAAATAAACATATCACACCACCCCATTATATTTTGTCCCCCATGCTTCATTTAAAATAATGCAAGATTCCCCCTTTAAATTAAATCTTGTCCCCCCTTTATATTAAACAACTATATCACAACCCACCCCATTTCATTTTGTCCCCCATGCTTCAAATAAACAATTTCAAAATGTACAATTCCTAAACTACCCCTCACGACCTTACTGAAATTACCAAACTACCCCTGAACGTACTACAAATTTACCAAACTACCCATCAGCTTTAACACATCAATTAATCAAACTTAACCAAAATATAGACAATATGATCAATTTCTAACAATGTTCAAACAACAATATGAACACGGATGAACATCATAACAACAATATCACATGAACACGATTTTAACAACATTTCAACAACAAATCACATGAACACAAATTGAACAACAAAGAACAACTAAAATTTGATTGAACAATATTTTAGCAACAAACAATTCTATTTTCGGATTCAACAACTACAACAAACAAGTATATTTAGATTTCTAACTTCAATCATATTGAACTTAAAATCAATTCTAACAACATTACAACCAACAATTCCTATATTAAACTTTATGAGACAAATTCAAGAAATAATCACAAATGGTAAACAAGAAATCAAGCTATACAAATTTCGGATTCAAGAACAATCAAACAAAGTATGAACATGAATTAAATCTATTTTAAACAACAAACATGATGGATTTAAACGATTAAACCAACATATTTCTCTAACACAACTAAATTCTTTAAACAAATAACAAGATCGACGAAGAAACAATTATGAACTTAAACTTGAACTTAACAATATTAACAATTTCTAACAATACATAAACACATGAAACAAATTGAAGAAATAGTTAATTAAATTTCAATTTGAATCTAACAAACATCAAACTAACAAATACTTACTTAAACAATAATACAAACATGAAATAAACATGAAAACAATTAATTAAACTTCTATTTTGAAATCTGAAAATTAATTTAACAAACAACATGAACAAACTAGAAAATTATTTCAACGACGAACAAATCAAACAAGAATTAAATCACTTCTTTATTTTGGATCCGAAAAATACCAAACAAAATATGGACGATAAGTGAGATTCAAAACCAATTAACCGGAGATGAATCAACGATGAACTTGCATGAAAACAAATCTGTCCGGAAATGATTATCGCCCCAAAATCACTTGAATGCTCCCGGACGAACGATTGACTTTTATCACTTCGAAACTCAGACTGAAATCCAAGAAGATCAACAGAAATGGTGCGAAAATGTTGTCCAGAATTTCTGTTTGACGTTAATGATGCTAGAGCTGGGTGTATTGGAAGCAACCATGGCGGAAAGCTCATCGAAGGAGTGGAGACCATGGACGTCGAGCTCAAGCTTGAGCTCGACGAAGAAGATGAAGGCAGACGCGACACAGCAACAGCTGAAGACAGCAACGCGAGCAGCAGCAGTAGCACGGCACAGTAGTAGCGGGCATGACAACGATGGTCGTTTGGTGGTGGTTCGGGTGTTCGAGCTGGTTATGGCGACGGAATGTATGGACGTGAGGGATAGTTTGGACAACGCAGCAGTAGTTGCTGCTGCTTGACGTGGAATGAGGGATCGTTTAGGCAAGATGGTGAGGAAGACGATGGCGGACAGCAGTGGTCGTGGGATTTAATGGAGGATCGCCGGAGAGGTTTTGGAGGGGTGACGATGGTTTAGGGTTTGGTTGGTTTGAAGGAGAAGAACGTGAGGCAGTAGGTACGGGCAGCCATGGGAGTTGGGTGGTTTTGAGGTTTTGAAGAGGAAGAAGATAGGGTGGCCATTGTTGGCTTTCTTGAAGCTTGAGGAAGAAGAAGAAGATAGAAAGGGGGGGGGGGCGGATGGCTTAGCTCTTTAGGGTTTTCTTCTTTTATTTTTTTTTGTTTTGTTTTTGTTTTGTAAGATAGGGGTGTTGGGTTATGGACTGGGTCGACCCAGTTCGAAATGGACTGGGTCGTAGGGAAGATTGGGCCATTTTTTGGGCCTATGGCTTGAAGTTGAAGAAGAGGCCTAATTCCGACTTTCTTTATATTTTCGCTCTCTTTTCTTCTTTTATTTTTCTAAAACTAAATTATAAAAATACTTAAACTATTATTAAGAACTAAATTAAGTTATAAAAGCGCAAATTAACTCCCAATAACAATTAACGCACAATTAAGTATTAATTAAGCATAAAATTGTATATTTGGACATTAAATGCTAAAAATGCAAACGATGCCTATTTTTGTAATTTTTAATTTTTGTAAAACAAATTCAATTACTAACAATTGTAGAATTAAATCCTACATGCAAAATGCGACATATTTTTGTATTTTTTATTAATTTAGCAAATAAACATGCACAGACAAATGCAAATAATTATTCAAAATATCACAAAATTGCACACCAAAGAAAAATCATTTTATTTTTGAATTTTTTGGGAGTAATTCTCATATAGGGCAAAAATCACGTGCTTACAGGTCTTTTAATTAATTCAAGGTGTATAAGGCAATGATCAGATTGGGTTCTTGTTAGATGTTTTACGCAAGCTTCTAGGAATATATTGATCCAATCTTCGTTGGCTACGAATCTATCTAGTCTTTCCATGATGAAGGTGTTTTTATTTTTTTCCTTTTGTTAGTCCAGGTGTACCTTGGTCCTTTAAAACCTAGTTCTAACAGTTTACAATAATTGAGGCAATCAATAAACTTAGTTATTCTATTGTTATTGAAGAGAAGGCCCCCAAATTTCTCACTAGCCCTATTGACCTCATTAAAGTCCCCTAGTACTAGCCAGGTTCCTTTATAGTTATTTGCAACAGTTTTTAAGTTATTCCAAAGGGTTATTCTTTCCTCTAATAAGCTACTAGCATATATAATTGAACATAGCCATGTTTTAGGAAGAATTTTTACCTTAACCATAGCATGAATCTCTTGGTTTGTCCCCTCAATTTGATCCACATTGACTTCATCGTTGTTCCACATTAGTTCCATTCCTCCCAATTTAGCTTGTGCCTCAACCTGTGCTAAACCTGAAAACCCAAAATCCTCAATTATAATATGATGATCAGTTAGCCTTGTTTCCAAAAGTGTGACCACACTGGGTTTGTGATAATCGAGTATTGATCTAAAAGCTCTCCTAAAGTCAGCATTCCCGCTCTATGGCAGTTCCAAGATATAAAACTGATACTGATGTTTCTATTATTTGAAATCATCTCCCAGTTGGGAAGGGAGTCCCCCTGCTCGATGTTCCTTCCTGGTTCATCCAAAAATTGGAAAACATTATCAGAACCAGCACCATCGTGTATTGGTATATCCCTGGCGCCCTCAACTTCTTTATAGTTATTGAGTATTTTCTCAAATCCAGCGGGCAGCTTAAGATGTACCTTTTTGCTCTTCCTGCTTTGAACACTAGGGTTTTTGGTGACCTTAGTACCCCGTGTTCCACCACCCTTTCCGTTGGATATTCTTCCTCTTTTTACTCCTCTTCTCTCAGTACTTGGGCTGGGTTGTTCTGATGTATGGGTGAGGGGGCATTGATGGAATGTTGTTTCGGGAATTCTGGGTGCCTAGAGTGGGTGCATCGTTGGTGGTTGGCTCACCATTATGCCATGCAAATTCTAAAAGGTGGGTGCTGGATTTGGGGGAGGTTGGACATTTGGGAAGAGGGGTGAGCTTGAGTTTAGAAGGTTGTAAGGCTGGAAAGGGACCCATGACTGCTGGTTTTGCCATGCATGGTGATCCCATGGCGATGAAATTCCTTGGTGAAGAGTTATGGCGTGGGTTATCCATGGGTTGTTCATTATGTTCCCCATAGCTATTCTCAATCCTTCTACAACTATTTGAGCTAAGTAGCATAGGTTCTCTATCTGAATGATTATGTCCTCCCCATTGATTTGTAAGCTCAAGCTCAGGTTATGACCCATTAGGCCCTAGTCCAGCCAGCTTTGGGGGACATGATTTGGGGGTAGTGGTAGGGTTCTGAATAAGGTTGGTGCATGGGGTGTGTGTGATGTTGACTTGTGGAGGGTTGATCACATGATTGCTCCTTTGGTGTTTATCCCTTACCTACACATTCCTCCTTGTCCTTACGTTCCTTATGTGGTAATTGTTTGGGAGTCTCGACATTTTTGATATAATAGTTGTTAAGTTTAGGAGTTCTGTTTGGGTTTTTTGTAAGGGGTGAGGGGGGCTTTAAGTGGAATATAAGGAGTTAATAGGATTTGTAGTAGTAACCCCTGGAGGGTTTAAGGAGCTCGGATTATTAGTGCTCTCAGAAAAGTCCATATCAAGTGTATTGTTGAGGTTAGTATCTAGGGATATGGGGGAATTTGATTGATGTGAAGTTGATGAGGTTGCTATGGTGGAGAAACGATTAGTGAGGGAAATGTTGCCAATTTTTTGTGTAGTACTAGGGTTGTTTGATCCTAGTTGTTGACTTGTAGTGTGTAGGTTTATGGACAAGACTTCATAGTCCATAGATATGGGGCAATGAGGAGGGGCATGTAGTGTGTTTTTCGTGTTATAGGTCCTAGGTTCCTTATTCTTGCTTGTTTTGTTGTTGGTTTGAATAGCAGGACTTGATTGAAGGGATTTTATAGGGCTTAGTTCTTTGTCCGTTGGTTTTCCTATGTTTTGGACTAGGGTATCATGGTGCCCTATACCCTTTGTAGGGTAGCTCATGTCTAGGGGTTTTGTCAAAATGTTAGACTTGTACTGTGTTGGGGTTTTTGAGGGAGATTGGTCTTTACTATTTGTGTGCAAAGGGTTGTTTGTGGGAGGGGTAGTCTTTTGTCCACTGGGTATTTTGCCTGAACCATCTCCTGTGCAAAGTTTGTCAAGAATTTCTCTCGTTCCTGAGGGTCGTTAGGTTTCCAGGAGCTAGATTTCTCCAGCTCTTGCCTTGTTTTCCTTCTTTAATGAGAGACGATGGTCCAACTTTCCACTTTTGTTGTGATGGATTCAATGTCCTGCGTGGACCTTTTATTATGATTGTTTGTAGGTTTTTCGTTTTGGAATCTATTTTCTTGTTTGGACAGGATAATAGGTTGTGGTATAGGCGTACACAGTTAGTCATAAGATATTGAATCCTTCGTATGCAATCTTTTGGTAGTGTTTTCCTAGCACAATATGAGTCTTTAGAGATTTCTCGATTGGTACTAGGATGCAGAGTCTAGCATATTTCCCTCTAAGTGCTGAGGAGGTACAGGTGTCTATGCGTATGAGTTCGCCTAGTTTATTCCATATTTTTTGAAGAATGTCGTAGTCGTAAAACTCCGTAGGAAGCTCATGAAGTCTAGCCCAAATGGCCGAGTAGGTTAGTGAAGCTTCTGATGCCACAAATCTAGGTTCCCATTTCCTAACGATGAGGAATTGGTTTCCTATGAATGAAGGCCCCTCATGAAGTGCTTTATTATAGTTGTCTTGTTTGTTGAATTTTATAAGGTAGTAGTCATAACCCAGGTCGATAAGTGAAATAGTCTCATTTGGTTTCCATATTGCTTGTAGTTTTCTTTGGAGGAATTGGTAGCCAACCCTTTTTCCCAAAGACTTTAACGATGAGGGTTGTTTCCCAGTTCTTATACAATCGTTCTTTGTCCTCGGAGGTTATGGGGATGAAGACATCGGCCTTTTCTTCGAGGAAAGGGTTTTCTGTTTCATTCGAGATTATTAGGTTATCATTTATGTCATTTTGGACACAGATATTGTTTGAGAGGTTATTGGTCTGAAGGCTATTGTTTAGGATGTTTAGGAAAGTTGTTTTATCTTTTTGGGGCTGCCTAAGTTCTAAAGGATGTGTAATATCCATATTTTTGTTCGTTTGGTGGTATGCATTAGCAGAGGTGGACCTACAGCCATGCTTGAAGGGTTGCGTGAACCCGTTAACTTCGGCAAAAACTCTATATATGCATAGTTGTATATACGTTGGGGACCCCTTAAATATTTTTCTTGGCACCCTCATTAACAAAATTACGCCTGCAGTAATGGTCTTCTTCTAAGAATAAGCCTTGCTCTTTGTCACAAGACGCGGGTTCGAAACGCGCCTGCCACAATAGGATCCGCCTCTATGCATGAGGTGGGGATGGAGCATCACTGCTTGAAGTAGCAGATGAGATCTCCATGTGGTTTGGGGTGTTCATGGTAGGAAAAGAGTCATGGATAGTGTTGTCGAGCATGCCTTAGAGTTTGGCGAAGAAGAAGAGAAGAAGGTAATGGGAGGGATCTTATTTTAGAGAGAGGGCAGAAGATTTCTGGCTCTAACCCATCTTGTGGCTAGTGTTCCATTCTCTTGAAGCACACTTAAATCAAAAACAACTAAAACACTGCTTTTAAAGAAAACTTTGAGAAACAAGATAAAATGAAATATTACTCGTATCAAAACTATTTCCATTGAAAAATCTACTTCTAGAAACTTTGAACCAATGCAGAGAAATGAGGCCTAGCGACGAACATCTTGACGCAAGAAAATTTCGAGGATGGTGTGTTTCCTACGTTTAACTATATCATTAATCAGTCGTAATCTAAATTGTGCTTTAAATAAATATTGCAGTATAATAACATTTTCTAAAAGCATACAGAGAGGAAAAGTCCTGAATTTTCATGAATAATAAAGTTAATTAACCAAAAGTGTCAAATGCATTATTGCGTTTTTCGATGGCGATATAATAGACAATTTGTATTCTACTCAGGGTTTTTAATATTAAGTATTCTCAGTTTGCTGTTTAAAAGGCTACAATCGTGTCAAGACGAGTCAAGAATAATAAATTTAAATGTTTCATTTGCATTTAAATCACTTACTATATAATTTGCTTCTTAGGGCTATACACAGCACTTCAATGTTGTTCTTTACGCGGTTGTGTTCTTGATTTTGGTAGGAAGAAAAAGTATTACTCCCGCAGTCCAATTTATACGACAGTATTCGAATTTCAAAAATTTAAAAAGTTTTTATTTAATGTATTTTTTTTATTTGGCAATATTTTAAATTGTTAATTATTGTGATTTAAAATGCTTTTTACATAGTTATTAAATAATAAAATTTTAATTTAAATATATTATATCCGAATTCATGGTCAAAATTAAGAAACTTGACTTTAGTGTAATTATGTAACTTTCAAGAGGTATTGCAACCCAAGAATAGCGTCTCAATGCAATGAGAGGCCTAAGCCAAAAACTAAAAACATGACCTTAATTCTTTTGATAAAATTTAAATATATTTTATTTGATGTTATAACTTCTTAAAATGTGAAGTAGTTCATTATATTTTTAAAATTATTTTTTAATTGGCAATATGTACACCAATTTATTTAATATTTGTAGAGACATAATTGATAGTAGGTTATAAGTTTTTATTGATTCATGTTTTGAAAAACTTTTCCAACTAAGACAACAAATATAAAAATTGTTTAATTTATTCTATAAGCCATCTAATTATGTTAAAACTTTAATACTTCTTACCTGGTTGAGTATATATGTCAGTAAGATTATATATATATATATATATATATTCTATTTGTGCATTTTTCTTAGTACTTTTAATTCCAAAAATAAGCTGAAATTAATAATATCATAATGATGATCATTCTCTTTCAAATAATATTCAAGATTAAGACAATGAATTCAATTGTTATCTGTCTAATTAACTTACAATGGCACTAAATGGATTGAAATAAAAATTATACATAGCTAATTGGAATGAATTAGACAAAATAAGAAGAAAGCAATAAATTGGCTGTGAATATTTCTTCCTCAAAACAAAATGAATTGGCTATAACTTTCAAGTTTCAACAGAGTATTTCAATCAATAATCTAAAATGCTACAACTTTCAATTGCATGTATTTCAATCGCATTGACTGGAAATAATTGAAAAGATTTTATTTTTCAGTAACAATGAATAATAATTTTTAAAATTTATATATAATTTTGAGGCCTTACTATTTTAGGGACCTAAGGTTATTGCCTTACTTACCTTAAGGTAAAACCGGCCCTGCCCAAGAAAAAGAGATTTATTGGCAAAAATACATGATTTTGGACTATGAGTTAATAATAATAGTTAAGTTTTATATTATTATTTTGGAATGGTTGTATATGCAATAATCTTTTCGCCATTTATATGGTTGTCAAGTAGAAGAAAATAACTTATATGGTCAAAGGTGTGTGAAACAATTTCTTGAATGTTCTGTTCCTTGTTGGAGGTTTTTGCTTTTCTTTTCATTTTCTACTTTCATATATAAAAGATTATGTTAATTCGTTAACTTTCGTTATTTCCAATAATTAAAATTAAGAATGCATGTTTGATTCAATTAAAGGTTAAATGTGGGACCAAAATCAGCATAAGGCAATTTTTTGAGGTGTGCAATTGTTATTATTTTTTCTTTTTGGTTTCTCACCATGTGTTTGGTACTTGTTTTGAGAATCGATAAATCATATTCACACCCAGAAGTCCTATGTGCTCCTTATTAAAGATAATACTATACTAGTAGCTTGAACCCGTGATCTTTTGGTTAAAAATAAAGCATTTACTACTCGGCCACAACGTTTAATTAATAATTATTACTATTAATTTTCCTTAGGCCAAACAAAAAATGGGTTAATTTTATATTTTTCCCATATCCAACCCATGGATTTGAAATAAAAAAGAGACAATTTATTCCAGCCCATGATGACAAAACGTACAACTTTCTTCCATCTTCGCACCTCCCTAATCCAAATCTAGGAGGGTAGGAAGGGCTACAAAGCATAGAGTTTCTCATCCGGTGTCTGGTACCCATATTAAAGCCCGATTATATTCGAATTCGTGCCGCGTAGGGCCCCATTCGGAGGGAGCGCTCTCTATTAATGATTTTTTCATACTCAGGGCTCGAACTCGAGACTTCTGGTTAATGGAAGAGCAGTTCCATCCAGTGCACAACATCCTTTGGTGGTAAGTAGTGAGTTACTTATCTGCATATACCCTCCTATATCTAATTTATTTATTAAAACAATTGATTGTTTTAGCTTTAAATTTAATTTTGGAATTATATTTGGAAATTAGTTTTAGAATTGATTTGTAGAAAACAAACAACATGTTTGCATTTAATTAATTTTTGAACAATTGATTTTGAAGGAAAAAAATAGGAAATTTTACAACCTATAGAATACTTTAGTACCCTATTTATATTAAATAAATATCATTTTAAAATATTACATCCTATAAATACCTTTTTATAGTTTATAGCAAAAAATCTAAATATAGCATCATCCTACAATTAAGGCATCATATATGCTACAAAATATTTTTTCTCTCCCCTTTTTGTATTTTTCTCTCACCTAATTACCGTATATCTCCGCTGACCAGCTTCTCTCTCTTCTTCCATACGCTTTACCATCTTCTCCACAAACACACGTTTCTCTGTCATTATCAAAACAAAGTTCAAAATCACCCTAAATCTCTATTTCTCCGCCATTATCAAAACAAAGTTCAAAATCATCAGGGATTCACTCTTCTATTTCCGATTTTTACACTCCTGGTAATGTATCTTCTTCAAAATTGCTTTGTCATTATTTTGTTTCTCTAATTTCTATACCGATTTTACACAAATTTCTGAAACACTAACCATTTGTATTGTTAATCATCAGGAATCTTTGAGTTTTCTCTCCAATGGCGGATTCAACGCCACTCAACAGAGTACCCAGAGGTATACTCACCAAAATTCTCAATTTTGATGAGCCCTCTTTCTCGTTGCAAATAACTCAAGCGGAGTCAGATTTTGCAGGTTTATCAGCATCCGCAGTTGATGAGAGAAGAACTAAATTACACAATGGCAAGTTGAAAGAAGTCGAAGTTGATAAATCTTCAAAAGAAACCAAAAATCCAGTTGGCTCAAAGAGGAAAAAAACTATGAAAGATTCACAAATCCAAAAGGTAATTGCTATTTGTATCAATATGCATTCAAATAAACTTATTTGTATTCATAAGTATTCAATCATATGATGTTGTATTCATATGTAAGTAGTTGTATTTTTGTACTTTATGTATAATGTATTAAATCTTATACATGTATGATGTTGTATTCATATGTATCTGACTGTATTTTTGTACATTTTGGTATACTATATTCAATTCTTTTTACATGTATGATGTTGTATTCATATGTATCTTGTTGTATTTTTTTACTTTTTGGTATACTGTATTCTGTTTCTTCTATAGTATCTATATGTATTCATGTGTATTCTATTTTATGTGCCATCTTAACTCGTCAAATACTATGAACACATGTAGAGATATTTAGTCCAGTGGAGCTATTGAACATGCCGTTGTTGAGACATGACTTTGTCCATCAGAAAGGCCTAGTCTTGCCAAACTAGAATGTGATTTGATAGAGTAATTAGTTTGGCACCCTATATGTGTATAGCATCGTGTCCTGGTCAATATTTTTGATAATCAGCTGGTTGCTTTCAGAATTTTAAAGCTATATGGACCGTGAAGGTTTCTTTTGGATATTTTACCTAGATTAAACTCATAAATTTTTCGTCTGCTAAGCAATTAATAACGATAGTTGTGTTAGCTCCTGAAACATACTGTAGACATCTGCATTTACTGGGAAAGAAACCTCACTTTGTGAGTGGAAGATTGTTGCTAACTTTGTACTCTTAACTTCTTGCCTTATACAAAGTACTCTTTACTTATTGTGTAATAGCTTTCCAAGAGAATTACCTGTGCAATTGAGAAGGATTGGTTTTAAGGAATCTTTAGTTAGCTGCTCTATGATAGAAAAATTGCAGAACAACTCGCTAATTAGGAATTTCTTGATCACTTGCTTTGCATTTTTATTAAAATCAAGCATGTTAAGCTTTGGTATACTGTATTCAATCCTTTTCACATGTATGATGTTGTATTCATATGTATCGGGTTGTATTTTTGTACTTTTTGGTATACTGTATTCTGTTTTTTATATGGTATCTATATGTATTCATGTGTATTTTGGTAGTTTCTAACTGTTCAATTTTAATTTAAGTTTTACTTGTATTCATATGTATTCATATTTAGCCTTGTCACTATATTTAGTATTCTGTAAGTGTTTGCAATTTATTCAACTGTATTAACGTGTATCTTTTATTGTTAATTGTAGGGAATTAATTCTTTTGTGAAACACCAGCCAAAATTAGCACCCCATATTAGTGCTTACACTAACACAGATATAGTCTCCCAGCTAAAAGATAAGCTTATTCCCGTTCAGTACCAACAATTCGGCAATACATGCTTTGGATCATTTCTTCAAATGAAGCGTTGTGATGTTCAACATCAACTCTTTAGATGCTTCATGGCTCTCCAGTTAGACGGCGCTCCTAATAATGTATTTGCAGTACACGTCAATAGTACTGAATTACATTTCACATTAAGGGAGTTTGCGGCTTGTGACTGGCCTCAAATGTGTATGTAAAGATGAAGATTTTGAGTTTAGTGCAACTACTCCTAACCGGCTTATTGAGACTTACTTTGGGGGTGCTAATATTGTAAAGAAGAAATATTTGATACAATGCTTCGATGGCAAGAAATGGGGTCCCTACAATGATGGTGATGCCTTGAAGATATCTTTGTTGTATTTCATACACACCTTTATTTTTTTCATCTGAGAAGAATAGTGCAACTATACCAAGGCTATATTTTGACTTGGTAGAGAGTGGGTGCTATTCTGAATATCATTGGGGTATAGACGCATTTGATCTGTTGATAGATATTTATCTTACAGGAGTCAAGTATGTATTAATGCAAACTAACTTTGCTTGCACATGTTGTATGCAATAAACATGTTACTGTCAAAGAAAGCTGTTTATAAAAGAACTCAGTTGTATCTCTTTCTGGGTTCAGATGTATTCAACTGTATTTAGCTGTTAAACGCAGATATACTCAGTTGTAGTAAGCAGAATTAATTCAGATGTATTCATTCTTTCTGTTTTCAGTTGTATTTAAGTATATTATTATGTTGTATTCAGTTGTATTCGATTATATTTAGCTGTTAATTTCAGTTGTATTTAGTTGTATTAGTCAGTGTATTCAGGTATATTCAACTATATTTAGCTGTCAAATTAAGAGGTATTCAGTTGTATTCAGCAGCATATATTCACATATACCTTTCAAGTTCAGAAAATACATATTATATAACGTCATTTCATTTGTATTCCACAGGTTGTACGTAGTCAATTATTATAATATTTATGCAGTCATATTTACGCTAATTAATTATCTATACTCAGTTATACTCAACTATATATTTCATAAAACATTTACTGTATAAAAATACTTCAACGATATGTTTCAGAAAAAAATTCACGCAATCCATTTCAGAATATAATACTTGACAATGTCATTGACAAATCGTTCAAGCACCAATACATGTCAAATTATAAACTATTTATTACGGGGAGCATTTCTACAAGTTCGCTTGTTATGTCCTCCCTGACCACATATGCTACATGAATGTTGATTTTTCGGCTGTAGCAATTCACTTAAAGTTTTATCTCGCTTCTTTTTTGGCCTTCCAGGAGGTCTTTTCCATTTGGGAGGTAGTACAACCTCATCTACAACATGTTGTGGTATATTCCAGTCATTTCTGTCCGGTAGCGGGATCACTGGCACACCGTATGTTATTACAATTGTATTTGGTTTGTAATAGTTAGAGCAATATTCTTCTGGAATTAGAAACTTGCTCTCCAATACAGCCCAAGCATGTGGGCATGGAAATTCATCAACTTGGAACCTCCCACAAACACATTTTCTCTCTAACAAGCATACCGTGTAGTTCCTCCCACCATCGTTAACCGTATGTAAGTATTCAGTTGATGGTACCACCTATATTTTAAAATAGAAATATAAGTTTTTGAGCATTAACAAATGTATATTGCTGAATTAATAAGTTACACACAACTGAAATATTTGCATATATACGAATACATCATATATTGTATCCATGATGCAAACATTACATATAATGTAATGAAACTATAGAAACTCTCATGTTCCTACTTTATGCAAGATTATGCAAACAGATCCACTAGAATCATATATATTGACATTAAGCATTAAAGTTTCTTTGACATACAACTTTGTTCCTTGTATTCTGATGTATTCCAAAAGTGTAGCCATCCAGTTTTTAGTTAAATTAACACAGATGTATGGAAAAATCTGTCTTTCATGATTTTTAGAATATACGTATTCATATGTATTAAAAACATGCCAGATTGTATTAATAATTAAAACTAATTTTATTCAGTTGTATTCATTTCGTTAATTCAAAAAACAATTAAGATATATCAAGCAATTACATTAAAATATAACTTACAGTCATACGTGTAGACAATCCCTCATTCAAAGTCAGCATCTCCTGGTATTTTTTCCCAAGAGTCGTGTATGTATGTGTAGCTTCTTTGCGGTTACTACAATTCCAACGTCCAAACATCTTTCTAACTTCTTCGAGGAAATTATTGCCTTTTCTTTAGCCCTCTACGCCAACATATAGCGAACATCCACACCTAAATCTGATTTCATATCAATAATATCCCTTGGCGTGTATTTCCTCTTATGGTTTGTAAGCTTAGGTCTTATCATACCACCGATAAGGCTGCTACTAGCCTGCCGCTGCTCATACACCTTGTCCTTCAGCGGACATGTATGGTTATCATTAAATTCCCTCACCTTGAATAGTTCTGATTTGTTAATGCTTGAAGCCTTAAACCTTCATTGACAATCTTCTGAAATACATAACAATGCATAGCTGCAAACAATTAATCATTCTACATTATATTAGAGTCACTGTTATGTTTTTATATCAGTAACATAAAACATCATATGTATCAGTAAAACGAGTATGAAAATTTTTGTGAAAATTCATATAGCAATCACATGGCCTTAACAGAAAAGACACATTGAATAGAACCTAAAGAGAACGAGAAGCCATTTCTTCATAAGATGTACAGAATTTATTTATTTTAGCACTGGGAAGTCTATGTTACTACCGCCTTCAGTAACCCAAAAAGCTTTCTTGCTCTTAGTATTTGTTCCTCCAGCAGTTCAGCTTAGAGAAAAATAATGGAACTTTTCTGAAAATTGAAATATCGCAACATGGCAAGTCTCCAAACATCACTGTTGTCTTTTTATATCAGTAACATACATTTCGATACATGTATTTAAGGACCCTTAACACACACATGTTTACTTCAAATGTGATCACGATGTTGAGAATACACAAATACACATAAATACAAAAAGTAATACTTATAGCACCATCTAGTGATTGAAAATTCAATGGAATTTTTTTTGAATACGTACAAAGCTTACAGCATTAGACCTGTCAACCCGGAATTGAAACCTTTGAGCTATAGCATAATTCTCCATCACCTTTTTCAATGTAGCCTTATTCTTATAAACTTGTCCAGCAAAAACCTACTTTTGATCAGTTCTTGAAATTATCAAATCTTTGTGGATTTCGAACACTCCGATCGCTTCACCTGAATTGAAAACATCTAGAGCCATTGTATCATCTGTGTCAGACTCGCACCTTTGAACTGCTTCATCTATTAGCACAATATCCCCTTGATTTAAACTGCCTCCGGATATAAGATCTTTTTCGATAGTTGTTATGCATAAAGGATACATCCCAAATTCTCTATTCTCCTTTTTCAATTCTACATATACTCTGTAACCCATATCATTGTGTATTTTCATTGGCGTGGAATTTTCCTCTACTTTGTATTGTATTTTAATCATCTTTGAGCTCAAATTGATGCCCAGTTGATTAGAAATTGAAGCAACCAAATTATTAAAGGAGGCATACTCCTTTATCAGTATTCCCTCAATTGAAAAGTCGATGTAATTGCCCTCATCGCTCCACTTGTCAGAGTGACGCAACAAAACTGTTAAACATGCCATATGTATGGAGTAGTTATACCTTCGCTTGTATATAATTTGTATCAATCGAAAAGGAGGAGAAGAGAATGGAAGAAAATCGATCAGCTGTTGCTCTGTATTTTAGTTTTTTTTTCACGTTTCTGGGTTTCTTTCTTAGTGCAGAATACAGATTAATGATGGATTATTTGAATTCAGTAAAATTAGGAGAGAATCATGTGATTTGATTTCCTTCCGTTTAACCTTTCAGATATTGCGCAGTTACGTTACTACATTTAAGGTTAAATACACTTAAATACAGGTAAATACATATCTACATTAGCTGGCATTCCTATTTTTACGCCTATTTTTTTGTTGTATTATTGAATACAACATCTTAAATACATGAAATACATTGTATAAAAACATAAATGATATCTATAACACGTAATATAGCAAATGGTATCTATAAATGGCTATTTAGACCTAAAAGATGGTGCTTTATGAAAAATTCTCAAAAAAATACAGTCGTACATGGCCTTTTTTAGTCAAATGCGCTCCTATATGGTTAAATTGTGCGAAAATTTGACTAAATGTTTATTTATTATAAAATTTATCTGAAAAGCAACAAATAAGAGATTTACTTTTTGATTACTAATCGAGTAAAGCGATAAGGAAAAAATATAATGATGAGAAGAGACAATTCAGTCATAATGCATGTCCGAACAATTTAAATAAAAGATTAAATGTTATGATAAATATCACATTAGGGTGGATGTCTACTCTTCTTCCATGATCTTGATCTCAAATGCTTAATGACATATTCAATGACATATTTTGTATGTTCAATGACATATTCTATGACATATTTTCTTCACTTTTTATGCATATATAAAGGCCTTGTAATAGATAGGAAAATACACACAATTGAAGAAGAAAATCTCTTCCTTCTCTCTATCTCTATTTCTTGTTCATGTTTTACTAAATTGCTTTTATTTCTTGTTCATGTTTTACTAAATTGCTTTTATTTCATAACATTAACCTAAAAAATACGGAACCTTAATCTTATTAAGTGGGGAACCACTAGTGATCCAATTTGTTAACCAAATCTACAACTAATATGCTTTTGTTTAAGATCTCACATTTTAAATTCCTTATTTTCATAGCTGAATTTAAATGTAAGCTATCTAAGCAACGACATATGTGAGTATGTAGTTGCATAGATTACTTACATTTTTATCGAAATATTGTAGGTTAACAAAGTAAATCACTTATTATTCAACAAATAATTTGTACTAAAATATATTTAAACCAATATTAAGTTCACCATAGAAGCACATAACATATATATATATATATATATATATATATATAATATGCAAAATCATCAAGAAAAAATTAATAATGTCATATACTGATATCGTCATCTGATGCTAGGTCTAGAAATGGCGCTAGGTGAAAGCGTTGCCATGCCCCTTAATGAATTGAGTGATCATTCGATCATTTTTTGATTTTGACGGCCAGCATAGATCTCATGGTATCTGCCTACTATTACTATGACAAAAGCCCTTCCTTTTCATTCCTTTCGCCACTTGAAAAGTAACTTCTTGTAATGACCCGACCTGTCATTTTGAGAGTTATAATCTCATTTCCTTCATCTATGCTTCTTTATGTATTGTTCAGCTGTGTTAAGTTGTATCGAGTTAGTAGGTTTGGGTTTGAAGTAGTTTTGGAGTGAAATGAACACTTAGTCTCTTAGTTAGAAAGCAAAGTTGGAAAAGTTAATCAGAAGTTGACTTATGAGTAAACGAATTCGGATTTGGATTTTTATGATTCGATTAGGTTCGTTGGGTGATTTTAGACTTAGGAGTGTATCCGGAATATAATTTAGAGGTCTGTGGTAGAATTAGGCTTGAATTGGCGGAAGTTGGAAGTTTAGAAATTCTTAGGCTTGAATTCGAGGTTGATTTGGTGTTTTGGTGTTGTTTTAGGTGTTACGGAGGTTCGACTAAGTTCGGGTAGTGATATATGACTTGTTGGAATTATTGGTTGAAGTCTCGTGGTCCTTGTGTGAGTTTCGGATAGGTTTGGGTTGTGTTGCACTCGTTTTTCTTATGTTTCGACTCCTCGATTTCTTTTTTGATTGAAGCATTAGATCCGTATCGTAATTACGAACCCGTAGCAAAAAGAATCGTCGAATTTGGACATCGTATGAGGATTTTATGGTCATTTTACTAAGAATTAGGTTGCCAAATTTTTTAGAGTAATTACAAAATTGCCACTGCCGGCATATTTAAAAATCTGCACTATTTGCAAATATTGAAACCAATATATCTCATTCATTATAAGGTCAAATTGAGAGATTCAAAAGCCTAACTTGACTAGAATATCACAAGGAATCCATTGGAGGCATAAAAAGTGAGTTTCGGGATCTTTTGGCATAAGAAACGAGGCAGAATAGCTGGCAGAAAAATATATAAAATAAGGATTTGTTCATTCGATCATATTTTGAGTTGGGGAGCTCGGATTTGGGCGATCTTAGAGGCGATTTTCAACCATATGGATTGGGGTAAGTGTTCTCTACTCAGTTTTGGTTATATTTCATGAATCCATCATCGTTTTTGGGATTGATTGATGATTTCAAAGTGAAATTATGGGAGTTAGGGTTTGAGTTTTGGAGAGTTTTAAGTGGGGATTTGAGGGACCAAACGGAGTCCGATTTTGATAAATTTTATATGGTTAGTGTCACGATCCGGATTTTTTACCCTCGGGAGTCATGATGGCGCCTACTAATGGGAGCTAGGCAAGCCAAACCTTAACTATTTTCATTTTTGCTTCCTTTTAGCAAACACAAGTCGATAATATGAAAAAAGCAAAATTTTAAATAAATAAGCGGAAGTCAACAATTATATATCTTAAGGATACGTCTATTATAACTTTTAAAACCTCAAATACCCCAAAATCTGGTGTCATAGTGTCACAAACTGTCTAAGAGTTACTACATACAAGGTCTGAAGAAATACAATACACCGTTTCTGAACAAAAGGAAATGAAACAGGAAATAGATATAGAGGGAGACGCCAGGGCCTGCGGACGCCTGCAGGTCTACCTTGGGTCTCCGGGTGGACTGAAGGAAACACTCTAACTACTGTCCGAAAGTTGCTCCTGGATCTGCACACAGTGCAGAGTGTAGTATCAGCACAACCGACCTCATGTGCTGTAAGTGTCTAGCCTAACCCCGGCGAAGTAGTGACGAGGCTAGGACCAGACCACCAAATAAACCTGTGCAGTTCATATATATATATATATATATATATATATATATATATATACAGCGAAAAAGAAATACAAGAATAACCAGTTAATGTGGGAGGGGAAAACATGTTGTGGGGGAGATAATAGTTTCGAATAGCAAGGCATCAAGTAAGGAAAGAAACAACATAACTAGAATATCAACAAGGAAGAAAAAATCAACAATTGCACGGCATCGCCCTTCGTGCTTTTACTCTCAGCCTCACCAAAGCAGTTATATAATAAAAATGTGCATGGCATCACCCTTCGTGCTTTTACTCTCGTCCTCACCAAAACAATCATATAATCAAAATGTGCACGGCATCATCCTTCATGCTTTTACTCTCTTTCCTAACCATATAATCAATAGATTCGGCACGGATGGTACGTCGTGCGGCACGACATCACCTTTCGTGCTTTATACTCTTTCCTCACAATAACAAACAATGCACGGCATCACTCTTCGTGCTTTAACACTCTTCCTCACCCAAACAACAATCACAAGCAAAGGGGCAAGGAAATAAACAAAATAGTAATAGAGGTCCCGCCAAGGGAACAACAGTTAAACAATTAAATCCCGGTAAGGGAACAGCAATTAGGCAATTAAATCCCGGCAAGGGAACAACAAATAAATCAACAATAGCCCGACAAGGGTGACAACATAATGATCTCTTCTCTTTCTCAACTTTACTTCACAATTCACTTCACAACTCGAGCCAATGCTCTAGAGGTTCGATTATCACTTATACTTTCACAACTCATTTCACAACTCAAGCCATTGCTCTAAAAGTTCAATTGTCACTTATACTTTCACAATTTCACTATACAACTTGAGCCAACGCTCTTCAATGTTCATAGGTCACAATTCTTTCCACAAACTTTATACAATAATTAGGAATCTTCACCAAGGCATGAATAATACAACGAAATCATGAAAATCACAATATAAGACCCACGATCATTCTTGACACCAACATATAGATATTCATCACCATGCCTATATGTCGTACTCAACAAGAAGCAAATAGCAAATAGGACACAACTCCTAATCCCTCAAGCTAAGGTTAGACCAAACACTTACCTTGATGCCTAGAACACAACTCAAGTTTCAATTATAGCTTTACCCCTCGATTCCACCGCCAATTCGCTCGTATCTAGTCACAAGTTACTTAATTACATCAATAAATGCTAAGTGAATCAATTTGAATGCATGAAAATGAATTTTCTAAAGTTTTACCCAAAAGTCAAAAATCGCCCCCAGGCCCATGTGGTCCAAACCGAGGTTCGAACCAAAACCCGATTACCCATTCCCCCACGAGCTCAAATATGTAATTTGTTTTGAAATCGGACCTCAAATCGAGGTCCAAATCCTCAATTTTTGAAAAACCTAGGTTCTACCCAAAACACCCAATTTCCCCCATGAAAATAATTGATTTGAAGTAGAAATCATATTAAAAGATGTTAATGATTGAAGAAAGCTAGTTAAAAATGACTTACAATTGATTTGGAGAAGAAAAGTTGTTTGAAAAATCGCCTCTTATGTTTTTGGGGTTTTTGAAAAGTGCAAAATCACTGAAAATCTCGTCTATTTATACTTCTCCTAGACCCTCTCCGCGGACCGCATAAAAAAGACTGCGACCGCGGAGGTCCACCACGAACTGCAAGAAATCGAGCGCAGCTGCAAAGGCTTGGCCTTGTTCACCGCGGGCCGCACAAATCCCACCACGGTCGCGGAGTCCCCACCACGGCCGCTAAGTTTCCACCGCGGACCGCGAGATCTGGCTTCAGAGACCTGCAACTTCTCTAAATCTGCAACTTTTTCCTAAGTGTAAATGTCACGACCTAATCCCCGAACCCGGTCGTGATGGCGCCCCTCGCGGAGACAAGGCCAACCAGACCAAAATGGAACACCTCTTTTAAACAGTTAATCATCATAAACTGTAGTAACATATAATATAATATTCATAAATTGCGGAATTTAACGATAATAACAACAGGAACCATCCCGGCACAGCCCAAACCGGGGTGTCACAAGTCATGAGCTACTAAAAAATCTGCTATAGGTCTACAAAGTACGGAATTCGATACAACAGTCTGAAGAAAACATAAATGATAGAGGATAAGAGAGACAAGGGGCTGCGGATGTCAACAGCTACCTCATAACTCCAAATCACTGCCTAGCCTGGAAGGAATTAGCGCTCAGGTGCGGACTCTGCTATACCTGAATCTGCACACACGGTGCGGGGAGTAATGTGAGTACTCCGACTCAGTGAGTAATAATTACAAATAATGGCTGAAAGTATGAAAACACGTAAAGGCACAAGGAAATTCCATATCAAGCAGTAAAATCACTTAAAGCAGTAAATCAGTGAAGAAATCAAATGATATTCCTTTTTAAAACAAGTAAAACAGGTAATTTAACAGGTAATTAACAAGTAGAAATCCGCCCCTCGGGCACAGTACCAATCGTTCATCATAGTATCAGCCCCTCGGGCTCACTCTCAGTATAGTATCAGCCCCTCGGGCTACCTCACAATCACTTATCATAATGGTCAGCCATTGTTACCTGACCAAATTGCATTATACAGTGTCATTGCTACCACTGTTTCAAATCGCATGGGTACCCGCGCTCACTGTGGGTGTGCAGACTCCAGAGGGGCCCCTTACGGCCCAAGCGCTATATCAAGCCACCTCGTGGCATCATTACTCAGCATATCCTCACATCACTCAAGCCACCGCATGGCATAAATAGTATCTCAGGCCCTCGGCCTCATATTACTCAGCATATCCTCACATATGGACCTCGGCCTCACTCAATCCAGAAATCATCATAAGCCCCTTGGGCATTAGTAAAACAGTAGTTCTCAGCCCAAAACATGATGTAGAAATATCATTTAAGTTTCAAATCTGAGTAAAAGTGGCTGAGTTTGTAAAACAGTAGATATCAACAGGACTGAGTTCAAATAATAAGTCAAGCAGTAAGGAAACAGTGATAAAAATCCCCGAAGGGTTCAAATAGTTGGCACGAAGCCCAAATATGGCAATCAGCCCAAATCATGATGATAACAAATGAATTTCAGTCAAATATTCAGTAAAATCATCAATCGGGATGGACCAAGTCACAATCCCCAGTAGTGAAAGACCCCACGCTCATCATCCAGCGCGTATCTTGCCCCAATATAGCACTACGATGTGCAATCCGGGGTTTCAAACCCTCTGGACATCATTTACAACCATTACTCACCTCGAACTGGCTAATTCTCTAGCTCGTGACGCCCTTTGCCCCTCGAATTTCCCTCCACGCGCGTCGAATCTATCCAAAATCAGAACGGATACGTCACAATATGCTAAGGGAACAAAGCCCAAGCGAAAACATTCGAAAGAAATATCAAAAATCCCGAAATTAGCAAAACCCGAGCCCCGGGCCCACGTCTTGGAATTGGGTAAAATTTATATTTTCCGAATCCTCATACCCTCACGAGTCTAACCATACAAAAATTATCCAATTCCGATACCATTTGGTCCTTCAAATCATCGTTTTACATTTTTGAAAGGTTTCACAATTTTCTTCCCAAATTCCATCTCAAATCACGAATTAAATGATGAATTCAGTGATAGATTCATGTATTCTAGTCAAATCTGAGTTAAAATCACTTACCCCGATGAATTTCTTGAAAGGCCTTCGAAAAATCGCCAAAATCCGAGCTCTCTAGGTCAAAATATTAAATAAAACCCAAAACCTCGTATTTATAGGTACCCCTCAGGTTTCAGTTACTGCGAGCCGCACCAAAACTCACGCGGTCCGCGCAAGCCAGTGCGGTCCGCGCAAACCAGTGCGGTCCGCGCAAGCCAGTGCGGTCCGTGCAAAGGCAGTCGTGGCCGCACAGGCCTACCTCTGCAGTGATAGGCTTTAATGTTTTGGCTATAACTTTTGCTACAGATGTCCAAATTGCAATATATTTACCTTTCTAGAAACTAAACACGAAGGGCTAAAACTTTTGTTTTTGAATCACCTCATAATTCCTTGTATATCAAAAGATATGAGCTTCCGAAGTAGGACCAGCGGGAGGGTTCTTCACCGCGGCCCCTACTTTTGTGCGGTCCGCGCGACGCCTACCGCGGCTGCGACCGCTTTTGTGCGGTCCGCACAGCACTCACCGCGGACGCACTCATTTTTGTGCGGACCGCGTGAGTGTGTTCCGGGGCCTGCAACCCTTGTAACCCTGCTACAGCTATGATTTTTGCACTAAAACATTCCGGAACCTACCCGAAACTCCCGGAACTTCAAACCAATTGTACCAACACATCTCATGACATCGTTCAAACTTGCTCAAAACTTTGGAATGCTCACAACAACATCAAATCACCAATTTAACATAGGATTCAGGCCTAAGAACTCCAAGAACTCTTAAATTATGCTTTCGATCAAAAGGTCCATCAAATCTCGTCCGAATGACCTAAAATTTTGGACGCACATCCCAAATGAAACAATGAAGCTACTGCAACTCTCGGAATTCCATTCCGACCCCTATATCAAAATCTCTCCTATCAACCGGAATTTGCCAAAATATCAATTTCGCCAATTCAAGCCTAAATCTTCTCTACAACTCCAAAACCCATTCCGATCGTGCTCCTAAGTCACAAATCACCTCTCGAAGCTAACCAAACCATCAGAACTCAATTTCGAGCCTTCTAACACATAAGTCAACATTCGGTTGACTTTTCCAACTTAAGCATTCTTAAAAGAGACTAAGTGTCTCATTTCTTACCAAATCCTCTCCAAACTCGAACTAATAAACTCGATCACATAAAATACGGATAACGAAGCGTAAAGCAGCTGAAATGGGGGAAATGGAGCGGTAACTCATGAGACGACTGGCCGGGTCGTCATATCCTCCCCAACTTAAACAAACGTTCGTCCTCGAACGAGTCAAGAAACATACCTAAAGCCTTAAACAGATGAGGATATCTGCTCCGTATCTCCCGCTCGGTCTCCCAGGTAGCCTCCTCCATGGGCCAACCTCTCCACTGCACCTTCACTGAAGCTATATCCTTTGACCTCAACTTCCAAACCTAGCGACCCAAAATAGCTACTGGCTCCACATCAAAGGTCAAATCATCATCCAACCGAACCGTGTTGTAGTCCAAAACATGAGACGGATCCCCACTATACTTTCAGAGCATAGAAACATGAAATATCGGATGCACACTCGACAGGCTGGGTGGCAAAGTAATCTCATAAGCCAAAGCACCTCAAAAGGCCCAATGAACCGAGGACTCAACTTGCCTTTCTTCCCAAATTTCATAACACCCTTCATGGGCGAAACCTTCAGCAAGACCTTCTCACCGACCATGTAGGACACATCTCGAACCTTCCGGTCCGCATAACTCTTCTGACGTGACTGCGTTGTACGAAGCCTCTCCTAAATCACCTTCACCTTCTCTAAGGCATCCTGAACCAAATCTGTCCCCAATAGTCTAGCCTCGCCGGGCTCGAACCAACCAACCAGAGATCTACACTGCCTCCCGTACAAAACCTCATATGGAGCCATTTGAATACTCGACTGGTAGCTGTTGTTGTAAGAAAACTCTGCAAGTGGTAGAAACTTATCCCATGAACCTCCAAAGTCAATAAGACAAGCACGCAACATGCCCTCCAATATTTGAATAGTACACTTGGACTTTCCGTCCGTCTGAGGATGAAACGTTGTGCTCAACTCTACCTGAGTACCCAACTCTCTCTGCACGGCTATCTAAACTACGAAGTAAACTGGGAACCTCTATCTGAGATGATGGAAACAGGAACGCCATGCAACCGAACAATCTCTCGGATATAAATCCCTGCCAACCGCTCTGAAGAATAGGTAGTACACACAGGAATGAAGTGCACAGACTTGGTCAGCCGATCCACAATCACCCAAATAGCATCGAACTTCTTCAAAGTCCGAGGAAGTCCAACCACAAAGTCCATAGTGATTATCTCCCACTTCCACTCGGGAATAACCATCCGCTGAAACAAGCCACCCGGTCTCTGATGCTCATACTTCACCTGCTGATAGTTGAGACACCGAGCTACAAATTCCACAATATCTTTCTTCATTCTTCTCCACCAATAGTGCTGCCTCAAATCCTGATACATCTTCGCAGCACCCGGATGAATGGAATACCGCGAGCTTTGGGCCTCCTCCAGAATCAGCTCTCTAAGCCTATCCACATTGGGCACACAAATCCGTCCCTGCATCCTCAACACACCATCATCACCGACGGTCACATCTCTAGCATCATCATGCTAGATTCTGTCCCTAAGGACAAGCAAATGTGGATCATCATACTGGCGCTCTCTGATGCGATCATATAAAGAAGACCGAGAAACCACACAAGCCAACACCCGACTGGGCTCCGAAATATCCAACCTCATGAACCGATTGGCCAAGGCCTGAACATCAATTGCAAGGGGTCTCTCCCCAACTGGAATATATGCCAAACTCCCCATACTCACTGCCTTTTGGCTCAAAGCATCGGCCACCACATTGGCCTTTCCTGGATGGTACAATATAGTGATATCATAATCCTTAAGCAACTCCAACCACCTCCGCTGCCTCAAATTAAGATCCTTTTACTTGAACAAATGCTGAAGACTGCGATGATCAGTGAACACCTCACAAGATACGCCATACAAGTAATGCCTCCAAATCTTCAATGCGTGAACTATGGCAGCCAACTCCAAATCATGAACGGGGTAGTTCTTCTCATGGGGCTTTAACTGCCGAGAAGCATAAGCAATAACTTTACCCTCCTGCATCAACACACAACCAATCCTAACTCTTGAAGCATCACAATACACAGTATATGAACCTAAAGCTGATGGCAAAACCAACACTGGAGTTGTGGTCAAGGCTGTCTTGAGCTTCTGAAAGATCTCCTCATACTCGTCCGACCATAGAATGGAGCACCCTTCTGAGTCAATTTGGTCAAGGGCGATGCAATGGATGAAAATCCATGAACAAACCGGCGATAATAGCCTGCTAACCCAAGAAAGCTACGAATCTCTGTGGCTGAGGATGGTCTGGGCCAACTCTGAACCGCCTCTATCTTCTTTGGATCAACCTGTATACCCTCGCTGGACACCACGTGCCCCTAGAAAGCCACTGAACTGAGCCAAAACTCACACTTGGAGAATTTTGCATAAAGTTTCTCCTCCCTTAGTCTCTGCAACACAACTCTCAAATGCTCCACGTGCTCCTCCTGACTACGCGAGTACACCAGAATATCATCAATGAATACAATAACGAATGAATCCATATAAGGCCGAAATACACTGTTCATCAAATGCATGAATGCTGCTGGGGCATTGGTTAGCCCGAAGGACATAACAAGAAACTCATAATGACCATATCTAGTCCTGAAAGCAGTCTTAAGAATATCTGAATCTCTGATCTTCAATTGGTGATAACTCGAATGGAGATCAATCTTGGAGAATGCCCTCGTTCCCTGAAGCTGATCAAATAAATCATCAATGCGAGGCAAATGATACTTGTTCTTGATTGTTACTTTGTTCAATTGCCTATAATCAATGTACATTCTCATCGTTCCATCCTTCTTCTTCACAAACAAAACCGGTGCACCCCAAGGGGACACACTAGGCCGAATGAACCCCTTATCTAGGAGTTCCTGAAGCTGTTCTTTCAATTCTTTTAACTCTGTTGGTGCCATACGATATGGCGGAATAGAAATGGGTTGAGTGCCTGGCACCAGGTCAATACCAAAATCAATATCCCTGTCTGATGGCATGCCCGACAGGTCTGCAGGAAAAACATCGGGAAAATCCCTCACAACTGGGACATAATCAATACTAGGAGTCTCAGCTCCAACATCCCTCACAAATGCTAGATATGAAAGGCAACCCTTCCCAACCATACGCTGGGCCTTCAAGAAAGAGATCACTCTACTAGGGATATAATCAGTCACACCACGCCACTCGATCCGCGGTACACCCGGCATAGCCAAAGTGACTGTCTTAGCATGACAGTCTAGAATAGCACGACACGGAGATAGCCAATACATGCCCAAAATGATATCAAAATCCACCATTCTCAATAGCAATAGATCTGCTCGGGTATCCAAACCCCCAATAGTCACCACACATGACCGGTACACACGATCTATAACAACAGTATCGCCCACTAGGGTAGATATATGAACAGGTAAAGCAAGAAACTCACGGGGCGTACCCAAATAACGAGCAAAGTATGATGACACATAAGAAAAGGTGGAACCGAGATCAAATACTACAGAGGCATCTTTGTGGTAGACTGAAACAATACCTGTAATGACAGTATCTGAAGCAATAGCATCTGGCCTGCCAGGAAGTGCATAGAAACGGGCCTGACCGCCTCCTGATCGACCTCCCCCTCTGGGGCGACCCCTAGCTGCATGACCTCCACCCTTAGCTGGCTGGGCGGGTGGTGAGGTAACTGGAGTAGTAGTCGAGGGCTGACCCCTCTACTGAGATGAACTAGACATACGACGAGGACACTGCCTCCACACATGTCCAAACTCTCCACACTCATAACAACTCCCAGGTGTTGGAGAAGGGGACTGAAGGGAACCCCTCACACCGGAGTGACCAGCTGATGCACTCGGCATAAAAGAACCCTGAACTGACGGGGCACGAGATGAACTCTAGGCTGGAAGGGCACTGAGTGATGACTGGCCCCGCTGTGATCCATGATGACCATGACCCGAAGATGCCCCATGATACTCTGGGCGGGCTGACTGAGCATGTCTGAAAGAACGGCCTCTACCATGCTGAAACTGGTTCCCTCGAAGAAGCACTACTATAACTGCCAGATCCTCGAGGCTTTTTGGCCTCTCTCTTCTCTCGATCCTGATGGCGAACCATCTCAATCTCGCGAGCGATATCGACCACCTCCTCGAATGTAGCACCCAACACCCTCTCTCGGGTCATAAGAATACAGAGGTGATAGTTAAGGCCATCAACAAATCTCCTGATCCTCTCACGATCTGTCAGAACCATCCAAATGGCATGACGAGCCAACTCAGAAAACCTCGACTCATACTGTGACACAGTCATATCCCCCTGTCGCAACCACTCAAATTGTCTACGCAGCTCCTCTCTGCAGGGCTGCGGCACATACTTCTCCAAGAAGAGAGTGGAGAACTGCTTCCAAGTAAGGGGCGCTGCTCCAACCGGCCTACGGCTCTCATACGCCTCCCACCATGTGAAGGCAGCCCCATTAAACTGAAAGGAGGTAAATGCCACACCACTAGTCTCAAGAATCCCTGCTGTAAGGAGCATCCACTGACACTTATCAAGAAAACCCTGGGCATCCTCGCCCTCGGCACCACTGAATGACGGAGGCTGGAGTCTACCAAACCTCTCAAGATGACGTTGCTCATCATCCGGCATAACTGGCATAATAAACTCCTGAGCTGGTGCAACCGACTGAGCTGGAGGTGCCCCCGGTGTCTGTAGTTCCTGCACTACTTGCTCAGGTGTGCGAGCAGTGGGGGTATGATTGCCTCCCCCGGCCTGTGAAGTAGCTGTTGCTGTAGTGGCTGAAACTGCCTGAGTCAGGCCAGTGCAAACTGATAAGATCTATGCCAAGGCCTCCTGAAGACCCGGAACTACGATAGGCACAACTGGTGCCTGAACTGGTGCTGCTAGAGCATCCATAGCGGGAGCCTGATCCGGAGCCGGGGCAGCCGGTGCATCAATAGGTGTTGTCCTCGCTGCTCTGCCTCTACCACGACCGTGTCCACGGCCTCTGGTGGCCTCAATGGGTGGCACTGGTGGTCGTCCACCTCGTCCGGTAGCTCGCGTCCTCACCATCTGTGAGAGAATGGAATATCAGAAGTTTAGTACTCGGACCAACAAGTTCGCACGACAAGAGTTTCAAGAATATGAAATTTTTCTTAAAGGTTCTGCAACCTCTCGAGGATAAATACAGACGTCTCCATACCGATCTGCGAAACTCTACTAAACCTGCTCATGACTCGTGAGACCTAAGTAACCTAGGCTCTGATACCAACTTGTCATAACCCAATCCCCGAACCCGGTCGTGATGGCGCCTCTTGCGGAGACAAGGCCAGCCAGACCAAAACGAAACACCTCTTTTAAACAGTTAATCATCATAAATAGTAGTAACATATAATATAATATTCATAAATTGCGGAATTTAACGATAATAACAGCAGGAACCATCCTGACACAGCCCAAACAGGGGTGTCACAAGTCATGAGCTACTACAGAATCTGCTATAGGACTACAAAGTACGGAATCTGATACAACAGTCTGAAAAAAACATAAATGATAGAGGATAAGAGAGACAAGGGGCTGCGGACGTCAACAACTACCTCGTAACTCCAAATCACTACCTAGCCTGGAAGGAATCAGCGCTCAGGTGTGGACTCTACTATACCTGAATCTGCACACACGGTGCAGGGAGTAATGTGAGTACTCCGACTCAGTGAGTAATAATTACAAATAATGGCTGAAAGTATGAAAACACGTAAAGGCACAAGGAAATTCCATATCAAGCAGTAAAATCACTTAAAGCAGTAAATCAGTGAAGAAATCAAATGATATTCCTTTTTAAAACAAGTAAAATAGGTAATTTAACAAGCAATTAACAAGTAAAAATCCTCCCCTCGGACACAGTACCAATCGCTCAGCATAGTATCAGCCCCTCGGGCTCACTCTCAGTATAGTATCAGCCCCTCGGGCTACCTCACAATCACTTAGCATAATGGTCAGCCATTGTTACCTGACCAAATTGCATTATATAGTGTCATTGTTACCACTGTTTCAAATCGCATGGGTACCCACGCTCACTGTGGGTGTGCAGACTCCGGAGGGGTCCCTTACGGCCCAAGCGCTATATCAAGCCACCTCATGGCATCAACACTCAGCATATCCTCACATCACTCAAGCCACCGTATGGCATAAATAGTATCTCAGGCCCTCGGCCTTATATCACTCAGCATATCCTCACATATGGCCCTCGGCCTCACTCAGTCCAGAAATCATCATAAGCCCCTTGGGCATTAGTAAAACAGTAGTTCTCAGCCCAAAACATGAGTAGAAATATCATTTAAGTTTCAAATCTGAGTAAAAGTGGCTGAGTTTGTAAAACAGTAGATATCAACAGGACTGAGTTCAAATAATAAGTCAAGCAGTAAGGAAACAGTGATAAAAATCCCCGAAGGGTTCAAATAGTTGGCACGAAGCCCAAATATGGCAATCAGCCCAAATCATGATGATAACAAATGAATTTCAGTCAAATATTCGGTAAAATCATCAATCGGGATGGACCAAGTCACAATCCCCAGTAGTGAAAAACCCCACGCTCATCATCCAGCGCGTATCTTGCCTCAATATAGCACTACGATGTGCAATCCGGGGTTTCAAACCTCAGGACATCATTTACAACCATTACTCACCTCGAACTGGTTAATTCTCTAGCTCGCGACGCCCTTTGCCCCTCGAATTGCCCTCCACGTGCGTCGAATCTATCCAAAATTAGAACGGATACGTCACAATATGCTAAGGGAACAAAGCCCAAGCGAAAACATTCGAAACAAATATCAAAAATCCCGAAATTAGCAAAACCCGAGCCCCGGGCCCATGTCTCGAAATCAGGTAAAATTTACATTTTCCGAATCCTCATACCCTCACGAGTCTAACCATACCAAAATTATCCAATCCTGATACCATTTGGTCCTTCAAATCATCGTTTTACATTTTTGAAAGGTTTCACAATTTTCTTCCCAAATTCCATCTCAAATCACGAATTAAATGATGAATTCAGTGATAGATTCATGTATTCTAGTCAAATATAAGTTAAAATCACTTACCCCGATGAATTTCTTGAAAGGCCTTCGAAAAATCGCCAAAATCCGAGCTCTCTAGGTCAAAATATTAAATAAAACCCAAAACCTCGTATTTATAGGTACCCCTCAGGTTTCAGTTATCGTGGGCCGCACCAAAACTCATGCGGTCCGCGCAAGCCAGTGCGGTCCGCGCAAAGGCAGCCGCGGCCGCACAGGCCTCCCTTTGCAGTGACAGGCTTTAATGTTTTGGCCATAACTTTAGCTACAGATGTCCAAATTGCAATATCGTTATCTTTCTGGAAACTAGACACGAATGGCTACAACTTTCGATTTCGAATCACCTCAAAATTCCTTGTAGATCAAATGATATGAGCTTCCGAAGTAGGACCAGCGGGAGGGTTCTTCACCGCGGCCGCGCCCACTTTTGTGCGGTCCGCACAGCACTCACCGCGGACGCACTCATTTTTGCGCGGACCGCGTGAGTGAGTTCCGGGGCCTGCAACACCTGTAGACCTGCTACAGCTATGATTTTTGCACTAAAACATCCCGGAACTTCAAACCAATTGTACCAACACATCTCATGACATCGTTCAAACTTGCTCAAAACTTCGGAACGCTCACAACAATATCAAATCACCAATTTAACATAGGATTCAGTCCTAAGAACTCCAAGAACTCTTAAATTATGCTTTCGATCAAAAGGTCTATCAAATCTCGTCCGAATGACTTGAAATTTTGGACGCACATCTCAAATGACACAATGAAGCTACTGCAACTCTCGGAATTCCATTCCGACCCCTATATCAAAATCTCGCCTATCAACCGGAATTTGCCAAAATATCAATTTCACCAATTCAAGCCTAAATCTTCTCTACAACTCCAAAACCCATTCCGATCGCGCTCCTAAGTCACAAATCACCTCCCGAAGCTAACCGAACTATCAGAACTCACTTCCGAGCCTTCTAACACATAAGTCAATATCCGGTTGACTGTTCCAACTTAAGCCTTCTTAAAAGAGACTAAGTGTCTCATTTCTTACCAAATCCTCTCCGAACTCGAACTAATAAACTCGATCATATAAAACACGGATAACGAAGCGTAAAGAAGCTGAAATGGGGGAAATGGAGCGGTAACTCATGAGACGACTGGTCGGGTCGTCACAGTAAAAACATCCCGAAACTCACCCGAGCCCTCGGAGCTCCAAACCAAATGTCATACTAACTCAAAAACATCATATGGACCTACTCGTGTAATCAAATCATAAAAATAAAATCATGAACATCAAATTAAGTCTAGAGATCAATGAAATTTTCTCCAAAACTTCTTTAAACATAAATTTTGCAATTTAAGTCCGAAACACGTCATGTGACATCTGTTTTTCACCAAATTCCACAGAAATGTCTTAAATCATATATAAGACCTGTACCGAGTGCCGGAACCAAAATACGGGCCCGATACCATCACGTTCTAATCAAATTCCATTTCAAATTTCTTTAAACAATTCCAGAAAATAATTTCCTTAAAAAAATCATTTCTCGGGCTTGGGACCTCGGAATTCAATTCCGGGCATACGCCCAAGTCCCATATTTTCCTACGGACCCTCCGGGACTGTCAAATCACGGGTCTGGGTCCGTTACCCAAAATGTTGACCGAAGTCAAATTAGCTCATTTTATAATCAAAACTTATCATTTTTCATAGATTATCATATTTAAGCTTTCCGACTACGCGCCCGAACTGCGCACGCAAATCGAGGTGGCTCTAAATGAGATTTTCAAGGCCTCATAACACGAAAATTTCGTTTTAAAACAAGTGATGACCCTCTGGGTCATCACATATTCCACCTATAAAATAGTTGTTCGTCCTCGAACGGACAGAAGAAGGAAGTACCTGAGTCGGGGAAAAGATGGGGATAACGGCTCCGCATATCGAACTCGGACTACCAGGTCGATGCCTCAGGAGGCTGACCTCTCCACTGAACACGAACAGAAGGAAAACTCTTCGACCTCAACTGACGAACCTGCCGGTCTAGAATAGCTACCGGCTCTTCTTCATAAGACAAGTCCTTGTCCAACTGGACAGTGCTGAAATCTAACATGTGGGATGGATCGCCGTGATATTTCCGGAGCATTGACACATGAAACAATGGATGCACGGCTGATAAGCTCGGCGGTAACGCAAGTCTATAAGCCACCTCTCACACTCGATCAAGAATCTCAAACGGGCCAATGAACCTAGGGCTAAGCTTGCCCTTCTTCCCAAATCTCATCACGCCCTTCATAGGCGACACTCGAAGCAATACCCGCTCACCTACCATGAATGCAAAATCTCGAACCTTGCGGTCTGCATAACCCTTTTGCCTGGATTGAGCTGAACGAAGCCTGTCCTGAATAATCCTGACCTTGTCCAAAGCCTCCTAAACCAGATCCGTACCCAACAATCGAGCCTCTTCCGGCTCAAACCATCCAACTAGAGATCGACACTGCCTACCATATAAAGCCTCATAATGAGTCATCTAGATACTCGACTGGTAACTGTTGTTGTAGGCATACTCTGCTAAAGGCAAAAACTGATCCCATGAGCCTCCAAAGTCAATGACACAAGCTCGGAGCATATCCTCCAAAATCTGAATAGTTCGCTCGGACTGCACGTCCATCTAAGGATGAAATGTTGTACTCAACTCAACCTGGGTGCCCAACTCTCACAGAACTGCTCTCCAAAAACGCGAGGTAAACTACGTACCTCGGTCCGAAATGATAGATACAGGTACACCATGAAGACGAACAATCTCCTGGATATAGATCTCAACTAACCTCTCGGATAAATAGGAGACTGCCACAGGAATAAAATGCACTGACTTGGTCAGCCTATCAACAATGACCCATACTGCGTCGAACTTCCTCCAAGTCTGCGGGAGTCCAACAACAAAATCCATAGTGATTCGCTCCCACTTCTACTCGGGAAGCTCAATTCTCTGAAATAAATCACCAGGCCTCTGATGCTCGTACTTAACATGCTGACAATTCAAACACCGAGCTACATATGCAATGATATCCTTCTTCATTCTCTGCCACCAATAATGCTGCCGCAAATCCTGATACATCTTCATGGCGCCCGGATGAATAGAGTACCGGGAGCTATGGGCCTCCTCTAAAATCAACTCTCGGAGCTCATCCACATTAGGCACACAAACTCGACCCTGCAACCTCAAAACTCCATCATCATCTAAGGTAAACTGCTTGGCACCTCTGCGCTGCACTGTGTCTCTAAGGACACACAAATAGGGATCATCATACTACCGATCACGGATACGCTCCAATAAAGAAGAAGAGCGACCATGCAGGCCAATACACGATTAGGCTCAAAAATATCCAACCTCACAAATTGATTGGCCAAAGCCTGAACGTCCAAAGCAAGCGGTCTCTCACCGACCGGAATATAAGCAAGACTGCCCATAGTGGTTGACTTCCTACTCAAGGCATCGGCCACCACATTGGCCTTTCCCGGGTGATATAAGATAGTGATATCATAATCCTTCAACAACTCCAACCACCTTCTCTGCCTCAAATTCAGCTCCTTTTGCTTGAACAAATAATGAAGACTCTTGTGATCCGTGAACACCTCACATGCCACGCCATACAGATAATGCCTCCAAATCTTCAATGCGTGAACTATGGCTTCCAACTCTAAATCATGAACTAGATAGTTCTTCTCATGTATCTTCAATTGCGCGAAGCATAGGCAATGACCTTGCCATCCTGTATCAACGCTGCACCAAGCCCAATATGGGAAACATCGCAATAAACTGTATAAGGCCCTGAACCTGTGGGCAAACCAACACTGGTGCCGTAGTTAGAGCTATCTTGAGCTTTTGAAAGCTCACCTCACACTCGTCCGACCATCTGAATTGGGCACCCTTCTGGGTCAACCTGGTCATTGGGGCTGTAATAGATGAAAACCCCTCCACGAACCAACGATAGTAGCCTGCCAATCCCAAGAAACTCCGAATCTCTGTAGCTGATGTTGCTCTAGGCCAGTTCTTGACTGCCTCAATCTTCTTTGGATCAACCTGAATACCCTCTGCTGATACAACATGACCCAGAAATGCAACTGAACTCAACCAGAACTCACACTTCGAGAACATAGCATATAACTGACTATCCCTAAAGGTCTGAAGAACCACTCTGAGATGCTGCTCGTGCTCCTCCCGGCTGTGGGAATATATCAAAATATCATCAATGAAGACTATCATGAACGAGTTCAAATAAGGCCTGAACACTCGGTTCATCAAATCCATAAACGTTGTTGGGGTATTGGTCAACCCAAATGACATGACCAGGAACTCATAATGCCCGTACCGAGTGGGGAAAGCTGTCTTAGGGACATCGGATGCCCTAATCCTCAACTGATGGTATCTAGATCTCAAGTCAATCTTTGAAAATACCTTAGCACCCTGAAGCTGATCAAACAAATCATTAATCCTCGGTAATGGATACTTATTCTTGATCGTAACCTTGTTCAACTGCCGGTAATCAATACACATTCTCATCGATCTGTCCTTCTTCTTAACAAACCACACTAGCGCACCCCAAGGCGAAACACTCGGCCTAGTGAAACCCTTCTCAAGCAAGTCTTGCAACTGCTCCTTCAACTCTTTCAACTCAGGCGGGGTCATACGATACGGCGGGATAGAAATAGGCTGAGTGCCCGAAGCCAAATCAATGCAAAAATCAATATCCCTATTGGGTGGCATACCCGATAAGTCTGAAGGGAATACCTTAGGAAACTCACGAACAATGGGCACATAATCAATAGAGGGAACCTCATCACTAGAATCACGAATATATGCCAAATAGGCCAAACACCCCTTCTCGACCATACGTCGAGCCTTCACATACAAGATAACACTACGGGTAGAATGATCAGGAGTCCCTCTGCACTCTAAACGGGGAAAATCTGGTAAGGCTAAGGTCACAGTCTTGTCATGACAATCCAAGATAGCGTGGTAAGGTGATAACCAGTCCATCCCCAATAACATCGAAATCGACCATGTCTAGAAGCAACAAATCCATACAAGTCTCAAGACTCCCAATCACCATAATACAAGAATGATGGACTCGATCTACCACAATAGAATCACCAACCGGTGTAGACAAATAAATAAGAATACTCAATGAATCACTAGGCATGACCAAATACGGTGCAAAATAAGATGACACATACGAGTAGGTAGACCCTGGATCAAATAACACTGAAACATCTCTATCACAAACCAGAATAGTACCTGTAATGATTGCATTTGAAGCCTCAGCCTCGGGCTTGGCTGGAAGGGCGTAACATCAGGGCTAGGCCCTACCACCCTGAATTACATCTCTGGGACGGCCTGCAGCTGGCTGGCCTCCACCTCTGGCGGCCTGAGCTCTACCTCTACCCATACCTCTAGCACCTCTACCCCCACTTCTAGCTGGCTGGGCAGGCTGTGGAACACCTGGTGCCTGTACCATAGCACGAGAACCCTGATGCTGAGAGCTACTCGGTGCTCAAGGGCAAAACCTAGCAATGTGACCCGGATCACCACACGTGTAACAAGCCCTCAGTTGTTGAGACTGCTGGACCTGACGACCTGAATGACCACCCCAAAAACTCTGAAGCGGCGGTGCATTGATAGAAGCAGGTGGTGCACTATAGGACTGATGATCGGAATATTGCATCTGGGGACCACGACCACCTGTAGTATCGTGAGAAACCTAGAGCGCTAAATGAAAGGGCCTAGGAGTATGGCCTCTACCATACGAATCTCGACCTCCGGATAAGGTACCACTGAATCGGCCTGAATGACGGGGTCTCTTATCTGACCCATGACCGCCTCCCTATGATAGAACCATCTCAACTCTACGGGCCACATTGGCCGCCTCCTGAAAAGTAATCTCACTCCCAGCCTCTCTAGCCATCTGAAGACGAATCGACTGAATAAGACCGTCAATAAACCTCCTCACCCTCTCTCTCTCTCTCTCTCTCTCTCTCTCTCTCTCTCTCTCTCGGTGGAGAGTATGATGAGAGCATGGTGAGCTAAGTCGATGAACCTAGTCTTATACTGGGTAACATTCATGGAACCCTGCTGGAGGCGCTCAAACTGCCTCCGATAGGCCTCTCTCTGAGTAACGAGGAGAAACTTCTCCAGGAATAACACTGTAAACTGCTCCCAAGTCAAGGCTAGCAATTTGGCTGGTCTCGCTAAGCAATAATCCATCCACCAAGTCTTGGCGGATCCAAACAAGCGAAATGTAGCAAAATCGACCCCATTGGTCTCGACAATGTCCATATTCCTGAGAACCTCGTGGGAGCTATCTAGATAATCCTGGGGATTCTCAGTAGATGCACTGCTGAAAGTAGAAATGAAGAGCTTGGTGAACCTATCCAGTCTCCACGAAGCATCGGCGGACATAGCCGCTCCATCACCGGTCTGAGCTACTACACCCGGTTGTACTGCTCCAACTGGCTGAACCGCTGGAGTCTAAATCTGAGGAGCTACCTGCTCTAAAGTGCGAGTAGCAGGAGTTTGGGCCCCTCCTCTAGCCTAAGAGACGGCTGGTGCTACCGGAAGCAAGCCTGCCCGGGTGACACTCTCCATGAGGCCCACTAATCAGACCAGAGTATCCAGAAGAACTGGGGTAGCAATAAACCCCTCTAGGACCTGAGCTGGGCCCATCAAAACTGCTAGAACCGGAACCTCCTCATAAAAATCAACCTGAGGCTCCGTCACTAGGGATGCTGCTCGGGGCTGAGATCTGCCCCTACCTCGGCCTCTAGCACGGCCTCACCCTCTGCCCCTCGTGGGAACTGCTGCCGGGGGCTCGGGCTGTTGAGCGGAAGATGAGGAAGCGCGTGTTCTCGCCATCAACAAAAGAACAGAGTAGAAGTTCAATTAGAATTGAGAAACAAAACCGCACGACAGGAAAGAATGAATGTGAAGTTTTTCCTAACTCTGTAGCCTCTGAGGGATAAATACAGATGTATCTGTACCGATCTCTCAGACTCTACTAAGCTTCTCTGTGAACTGTGAGACCTAAGTAACCTAGAGCTCTGATAACAACTTGTCACAACCCGGATTTTCCACCCTCGGGAGTCGTGATGGTGCCTACTAATGGGAGCTAGGCAAGCCAAACCTTAACTACTTGCTACACTTTCATTTTTGCTTTCTTTTAGAAAACACAAGTCGATAATATGATAAAAGCGGAATTTTAAATAAATAAGCGAAAGTCAACAATTATATATCTTAAGGCTACATCTATTACAACTTTTACAACCTCAAATACCCCAAAACCTGGTGTCACAGTGTCACAGACTGTCTAAGAGTTACTACATGCAAGGTCTGAAGAAATACAATACACTATTTCTGGACAAAAGGAAATGAAACAAGAAATAGAGATAGAGGGGGACGCCAGGGCCTACGGACGCCTGCAGGTCTACCTTGGGTCTCCGGGTGGACTGAAGGAAGCACTCCAACTACTGTCCGAAAATTGCTGCTGGATCTGCACACAGTGCAGAGTGTAGTATCAGCACAACCGATCCCACGTGCTGGTAAGTGTCTAGCCTAACCACGGCGAAGTAGTGACGAGGCTAGGACCAGACCACCAAATAAACCTATGCAGTTCTTATATATATACAGGGGAAAAGAAATATAGGAATAACCAGTCAATGTGGGAGGGGGAAACATGCTGTGGTGGAGATAATAGTTCCGAATAGCAAGGCATCAATTAAGGAAAGAAACAACATAACTAGAATATCAACAAGGAAGCAGAAATCAATAATTGCACGGCATCACCCTTCGTGCTTTTACTCTCAGCCTCACCAAAGCAGTTATATAATAAAAATGTGCACGACATCACCTTTCGTACTTTTACTCTAGTCCTCACCAAAACAATCATATAATCAAAATGTGCACGGCATCACCCTTCGTGCTTTTACTCTCTTTCCTATCCATATAATCAATGGATTTGGCACGGGATGGTACGTCGTGTGGAACGGCATCACCCTTCGTGCTTTATACTCTTTCCTCACAATAACAAACAATGCATGGCATCACCTTTCGTGCTTTAACACTCTTCCTCACCCAAACAACAATCACAAGCAAAAGGGAAAGGAAATAAACAAAATAGTAATAGAGATCCCGGCAAGGGAACAACAGTTAAACAATTAGATCTCGGCAAGGGAACAACAGTTAAACAATTAAATCCCGGCAAGGGAACAGCAATTAAACAATTAAATTCCGGCAAGGGAACAACAAATAAATCAACAATAGCCCGGCAAAGGTGACAACATAATGATCTCTTCTCTTTATTAATTTTACTTCACAATTCACTTCACAACTTGAGCCAATGCTCTAGAGGTTCGATTATCACTTATACTTTCACAACTCATTTCACAACTCGAGCCATTGCTCTAAAACTTCAATTGTCACTTATAATTTCACAATTTCACTATACAACTTGAGCCAACGCTCCTCAATGTTCATAGGTCATAATTCTTTCCACAAACTTTATACAACAATTAGGAATCTTCACCAAGGCATGAATAATACAACGAAATCATGAAAACCACAATATAAGACCCACGGTCATGCTTGACACCAACGTATAGATACTCGTCACCATGCCTATACGTCGTACTCAACAAGAAGAAAATAGCAAATAGGACACAACTCCAAATCCCTCAAGCTAAGGTTAGACCAAACACTTACCTCGATGCCTTGAACACAACTCAAGTTTCAATTATAGCTTTACCCCTCGATTCCACCGCCAATTCGCTCGTATCTAGTCACAAGTTACTTAATTACATCAATAAATGCTAAATGAATCAATTTGAATGCATGAAAATGAGTTTTCTAAAGTTTTACCCAAAAGTCAAAAATAGCCCCCGGGCCCACGAGGTCAAAACCCGAGGTTCGAACCAAAGCCCGATTACCCATTCCCCCACGAGCTCAAATATGTAATTTATTTTGAAATCGGACCTCAAATCAAGGTCCAAATCCCCAATTTTTGAAAAACCTAGGTTCTACCCAAAACACCCAATTTCCCCCATAAAAATAATTGATTTGAAGTTTAAATCATATTAAAAGATGTTAATGATTGAAGAAAACTAGTTAAAAATGACTTACAATTGATTTGGAGAAGAAAGGTTGTTTGAAAAATCGCCTCTTATGTTTTTGGGGTTTTTGAAAAGTGCAAAATAACTGAAAATCTCGTCTATTTATACTCCTCTCAGACCCTCTCCGCACACCGCATAAAAAAGACTGCGCCCGCGGAGCTCCACCGCGAACTGCAAGAATCGAGCACGACCGCGAAGGCTTGGCCTTGCTCACCGCGGTCGCGGAGTCCCCACCGCGGCCGTGAAGCTTCCACCGCGGACTGCGAGACCTGGCTTCAGAGACCTGCAACTCTCTGATTCTGCAACTTTTTCCTAAGTGTAAAACATCCTGAAACTCACTCGAGCCCTCGGGGCTCCAAACCAAATGTCATACTAACTCAAAAATATCATATGGACCTACTCGTGTAATCAAATCATCAAAATAACATCATAAACATCAAATTAAGTCTCGAGATCATTGAAATTTTCTCCAAAACTTCTTTAAACATATATTTTGCAATTTAAGTCTGAATCACGTCATGTGACATCCGTTTTTCACCAAATTCCACAGAAATGTCTTAAATCATATATAAGACCTGTACCGGGTGTCGGAACCAAAATACGGGCACGATACCATCACGTTCTAATCAAATTCCATTTCAAATTTCTTTAAACAATTCCAAAAAACAATTTCTTTTAAAAATTCATTTCTCAGGCTTGGGACCTCGGAATTCAATTCCGGGCATACGCCCAAGTCCCATATTTTCCTACGGACCCTTCGGGACTGTCAAATTACAGGTCTGGGTTTGTTTACCCAAAACATTGACTGAAGTCAAATTAACTCATTTTATAATCAAAACTTATCATTTTTCACATATTATCATATTTAAGCTTTTCGGCAACGCGCCCAGACTGTGCATGCAAATTGAGGTGGCTCTACATTCAGCGTACATAGCCGCTCTATCGCCGGTCTGAGCCACTACACCCGGCTGAACTGCCACCGCTGGCTGAACTGCTGGAACCTGAATTTAGGGAGCTACCTGCTCTGGAGTGCGTGTAGCAGGAGTCTGAGCCCCTCCTCCAGCCTGATAAGTGGCTGGTGCTACAGGAAGTAAACCTGCTCAGGTGACACTCTCCATAAGGCCCACCAATTGAACCAGAGCATCCTGAAGAACTGGGGTAGCGATAAACCCCTCGAGGACCTGAGCTGGGCCCACCGGAACTGTTGGGGCTGGAACCTCCTCCTCAAAATCAACCTGAGGCTTCGCCACTGGTGCCGCTGCTCGGGGCTGAGCTCTGCCCCTACCTCGGCCTCTAGCATGGCCTCGCCCTCTACCCCTAGTGGGTGCTTCTGTAGGGGGCTCGGACTGCTGAGAAGTAGATGAGGAAGCGCGTGTTCTCGCTATCTGCGAAGAACAGAGTAGAAGTTCAATTAGCATTTGAGGAACAAATCCGCACGACAAGAAAGAACAAAAGTGAAGTTTTCCTAACTCGGTAGCCTCTGGGGGATAAATACAGACGTCTCCGTATCGATCCCTCAGACTCTACTGAGCTTGTCCGTGAGTTGTGAGACCTATATAACCTAGAGCTCTGATACCAACTTGTCACGACCCGGATTTCCCACCCTCGGGAGTCGTGATGGTGCCTACTAATGAGAGCTAGGCAAGCCAATCCTTAACGGCTTACTTCATTAACAATTACTTCTTTTAATAATTATCAGCGATAGCATGAAAGCAACGGAATTAAATAAAAAAGCGGAAGACTTAAGTTTAAAGAAACTGAACAATAATGGGAGAATCAACATATGCCTCTACCCAAGAACTAGCGTCACATTACTCACGAACTTCAAAGAGTGCTAAATACAACCGTTTGAAAGAAAATATAAACTGTTTTGTCTCGAATATATGAAATAACAAACGAAAATAAAAGATAGAGGAGACGCCGGGCCTGCGAACGCTTGCAAGGCTACCTCAGTGTCTCACTGGACTGAAGACTGGCTCCCGCGCTACTGCTACTGTCCAAAACCTGGATCTGTGCAAAAGAGCATAGAGCGTAGTATCAGCACAACCGGCCCCATGTGCTGGTAAGTGTATGGCCTAACCCCGGCGAGGTAGTGACGAGGCTAGGACCAGACTCCAGATAAACCTGTACAGTTATATAATATGTGGCGGACAAGTAAACAAGTAATAAACAGTTTAAGCTGGGGAAGGGGAACATGCTTCGGGGATAGCAGTTAAAGGAAATAACAGGGAATAATAAGGAAGCGAGCACAATAACTTCTATCACAAATGAAGAAAATAAAGGCAACTTTCACTTTCAGTTTCCTCTTGTTGCAGGCATGCAACCCGATCCCATTTCTCATATCTCGTGGTAGGTGTAGCACCCGCTCCCATTTCATTATATCTTGTGGTAGGCGTACCACCCGCTCCAAATTCATAATATCTTGTGGTAGGCATACCACCCGCTCCCATTTCATCAATCTTGTGGTAGGCGTACCACCCGTTCCCATTTCATCAATCTTGTGGTAGGCGTACCACCTGCTCCCATTTCATAATATCTTGTGGTAGGCGTACCACCCGCTCCTATTTCATAATACTTGTGGTAGGCGTACCACCCGCTCCCATTTCATAATATCTTGTGGTAGGCGTACCACCCGCTCCCATTTCATCAATCTTGTGGTAGGCGTACCACCCTCTCCCATTTCGGTTCATCACACAATCACAAGAAATCCCGGCAAGGGAACATAAGTAATATAATAACTTCCCATCAAGGGAACAATGATATCAAAATAGTCATTCCGATAAGGGAGAATCAGCTATAACCAATCTCACTTTGCTAGTACTCAGTTCAATTAATGGAAATACTTAATCATAGAGGATAATTAATTAAAGTATACAAGGTGTCATTCAAAAACACAACAACTTTCAAGTTAAGACCCACGGTCATGCTTGACACCAACGTATAGATACTCGTTACCATGCCTATACGTCGTACTCAACAAGAAGCAAGTAGCAAATATGACTCAACTCCTAATACCTCAAGCTAGGGTTAAACCAAACACTTACCTCGATGCCTTGAACACCACTAAAGTCTCAATTATAGCTTTACCTCTTGATTCCACCACCAATCCGCTCGAATCTAGTCATAGTTACTTAATCACATTAATAAATGCTAAATGAATCAACCCCAATGCATGAAAATGAGTTTTCCAAAGTTTTACCCAAAAGTAAAAATTCACCCCCGGGCCCATGTGGTTGCAACCCGAGGTTCGGTCCAAAACCCGATTACCCATTCCCCCACAAATTCAAATATACGGTCTGTTTTGAAATCGGACCTGAAATTGAGGTCCAAATCCCTAATTTTAAAAAAAAAACTAGGTTCTACCCAAATCACCCAATTTTCCCATGAAAATCTTTGATTTGAAGTTTAAATCATGTTAAAAGATGTTAAGAAATGAAGAAAATAAGTTAGAAATCACTTACCAATCATTTCGGAGAAGAAAGGTCGTTTGGAAAATCGCCTCTTATGTTTTGGGGTTTTGAAAAGTGTAAAATAACTGAAATTCACATGTATTTATACCCCTCTGAAGCTCCCACCGCGGACCGCGCAAGAAGGACCGCGACCGCGCAGGCTTCCTGAAGGCCTGCGGATCTATGCCCCGCGCGGACCACGCAAAGTCGACCGCGGCCGCGCAGCACCCACCGCGGACCGCGCAAAAGTGATCGCGGCCGCACGCGTTTCCTCGCGGGCCACGAAAAAGGGTTCAGAGACCTGTCAAAATTCCTGAACCTGCAACATCTGATCTTTTAAAGCCTAAGGCATCCCGGAACCTACTAGAAACTCACCCGAGCCCACAAAATTCTAAACCAAGTATGCACACTACCTCAAAAACACCCTACGAACATATTCGTGTGATCACATCACCAATATAACATCATGAACATAGAATTGAGCCTCAAGATCCATGAAATTTCTCAGATTTCCTTTTAAACATCAATTTTCCCAATTTGGGTCCGGATCACGTCAAACGACATTCGTTTTTTACCAAACTTTACAGGAGTGATTCAAAACATATATAAGACTCGTATCGGGCGCCGAACCCAAAACACGGGCCTGATACCATTGCTTTCTAATCAGATTTCATTTCCATTTTCTTTAAACATTTTCAGAGAACAATTTCACTTAAAAATTCATAACTCGGGCTTGGGACCTCAGAATTCGATTCTGGGCATACGCCCACATCCCATATTTTCCTACGGACCCTCCGGGACTTTCAAATCATGGGTCCGGGTCTGTTTACCCAAAATATTGATCGAAGTTAAACTTATTCATTTCGAGGTCAAAACTTAGCAATTTGCACAAGATTTCACATTTAAACTTTCCGGTTACGTGCCCGGACTGCGCACACAAATCGAGGCGACTCTAAATAAGGTTTTCAGGGCCTCAGAAACACAGATTTCAATTAGAAATAGGTGATGTTCACATTCTCCACCTCTAAAACAATCGTTCGTCCTCGAACGGACAGAAGAAGGAAGTACCTAAGTCAGGGAAAAGATGGGGATACCGGTCCAGCATATCGGACTCGGACTCCCAGGTCGATGCCTTAGGGGGCTGACCTCTCCACTGAACACGAATCGAAGGAAAACTCTTCGACCTCAGCTGGCGAACCTATCGGTCTAGAATAGCCACCGGCTCCTCCTCATACAACAAATCCTTGTCCAACTGGACAGTGCTGAAATCTAACACGTGGGATGGATCGTTGTGATATTTCCAAAGCATGGACATATGAAACACTGGATGCACGACTGATAAGCTAGGCGGCAATGCAAGTCTATAAGCCACCTCTCCCACTCGATCAAGGATCTCAAATGGACCAATGAACCTAGGGCTAAGCTTGTCCTTCTTCCCAAATCTCATCACGCCCTTCATAGGCGACACTCGGAGCAACACCCGCTCACCAACCATAAAAGCCATGTCTCGAACCTTATGATCTGCATAGCTCTTTTGCCTGGACGGAGCTGTACGAAGCCTATCCTGAATGATCTTGAGCTTGTCCAAGGCCTCCTGAACCAAATCTGTACCCAACAACCGAGCCTCTCCCGGCTCAAACCATCCAACCGGAGATTGACACCGCCTACCATATAAAGCCTCACAAGGAGCCATCTGGATACTCGACTGGTAGTTGTTGATGTAGGCAAACTCTGCTAAAGGCAAGAACTGATCCCACGAACTTCTAAAGTCAATAACACAAGCTCGGAGCATATCCTCCAATATCTGAATAGTCCGCTCGGACTGTCCATCCGTCTGAGGATGAAATGTTGTACTCAACTCAACTTGGGTGCCTAACCCTTGCTGAAATGCTCTCTAGAAATGCGAGGTGGACTGCGTACCTCGGTCCAAAATGATAGATATCGGCACACCATGAAGACGAACAATCTCCCGGATATAGATCTTAGTTAAACTTTCGGACGAATAGGAGACTGCCACAGGAATAAAATGCGCTGACTTGGTCAGCCTATCAACAATGACCCAAATTGCATCGAACTTCTTCAGGGTCAACGGAAGTCCAGTAATGAAGTCCATAGTGATTCTCTCCCACTTCCACTCGGGAAGCTCAATCCTCTGTAATAGACCACCAGGCCTCTGATGCTCATACTTAACCTACTGACAATTCAAACAGCGAGCCACATAGGCAACGATATCCTTCTTCATTCTACGCCACCAATAATGCTGCCGCAAATCCTGATATATCTTCGCGGCGCCCGGATGGATAGAGTACCAGGAACTATGGGCCTCCTCTAAAATCAACTCTCGAAGCCCATCCACATTAGGCACGAAAACTCGGCCCTGCAATCTTAGAACTCCATCATCACCTAAGATAACCTGCTTGGCACCCCCACACCGCACCGTGTCTCTAAGGACACACAAATGGGGATCATCAAACTGTCAATCACGGATACGCTCCAATAACCAAGAACGAGCGACCGTGCAAGCTAATACTCGACTAGGCTCAGAAATATCCAACCTCACAAACCGATTGGCCAAAGCCTGAACATCCAAGGCAAGCGGCCTCTCACCAACTGGAATATAAGCAAGACTGCCCATACTGGCTGACTTTCTACTCAAAGAATCGGCCACCACATTGGCCTTTCCCGGGTGATTTAGGATAGTGATATCAAAATCTTTCAACAACTCCAACCACCTCCTCTGCCTCAAATTCAACTCCTTTTGCTTGAACAAATACTGAAGACTTTGATGATTCGTGAACACCTCACACGCCATGCTATATAGATAGTGTCTTCAAATCTTCAATGCGTGGACAATAGCTGCCAACTCCAAATCATGCACTGGATAGTTCTTCTCATGAACCTTCAACTGCCTCGAAGCATAGGCAATGACCTTGCCATCCTGCATCAACACTGCACCAAGTCCAATGCGAGATGCATCACAATAAACGGTGTAAGGCCCTGAACCTGTGGGCAAAACTAGCACCGGCGCCGTAGTCAGGGCTGTCTTGAGCCTCTGAAAGCTTGCCTCACACTCGTCCGACCATCTGAACTGGGCACCCTTCTGGGTCAACCTGGTCATCGGGGCTGCAATAGATGAGAAACCCTCCACGAACCGACGATAGTAGCCTGCCAATCCCAAGAAACTCTGAATCTCTGTAGCTGATGCTGGTCTAGGCCAGTTCTTGACTGCCTCAATCTTCTTTGGATCAACTTGAATACCCTCTACTGATATAACATGGCCCAGGAATGTCACTGAACTCAACCAGAACTCACACTTCAAGAACTTAGCATATAACTGACTATCCTTCAGAGTCTGAAGAACCACTCTGAGGTGTTGCTCGTGCTCCTCCTGGATGCGAGAATATATCATAATATCATCAATAAAAACTATCACGAACAGGTCCAAATAAGGCCTGAACACTCAGTTCATCAACTCCATAAATGTTGCTGGGGCATTGATCAACCCGAATGACATAACCAAGAACTCATAATGCCCGTACCGAGTGCGAAAAGCTGTCTTAGGGACGTCGGATGCCCTAATCCTCAACTGATGGTAGCCAGATCTCAAGTCAATCTTTGAAAATACCTTGGCACCCTGAAGTTGATCAAACAAATCATAAATCCTCGGCAGTGGATACTTATTCTTGATCGTAACCTTGTTCAATTGTCGGTAATCAATGCACATTCTCATCGAACCATCCTTTTTCTTCACAAACAACACCGGCGCACCCCAAGGCGAAATGCTGGGTCTAATGAAACCCTTCTCAAGCAAATCCTGCAACTGTTCCTTTAACTCTTTCAACTCTGGCGGGGCCATACGATATGGCGGGATAGAAATGGGCTGGGTGCCCGGAGTCAAATCAATGCAAAAGTCGATATCCCTATCGGGCAGCATACCCGGCAGGTCTGAAGGAAAAACCTCAGGAAACTCCCGAACAATGGGTACAAAATCAATAGAAGGGACCTCCACACTAGAATCGCGAACATAAGCCAAATAGGCCAAACACCCCTTCTCGACCATACGCCGAGCCTTCACATAAGAGATAACACTATGGGTAGAATGACCAGGGGTCTCTCTCCACTCTAAACGGGGCAAACCCGATAAGGCTAAGGTCACTGTCTTGGCATGACAATCCAAGATAGCATGGTATGGGGATAACCAATCCATTCCCAATATAACATTGAAGTCGACCATGTCTAAAAGCAACAAATCAACACGGGTCTCAAGACCCCCAAACACTACAATACAAGAACGATGAACTCGGTCAACCATAATAGAATCACCCACCGGTGTAGACACATAAACAGGAATACTCAATGAATCACTAGGCATGACCAGGTACGGGGCAAAATAAGATGACACGTACAAACATAGACCCTGGATCAACTAGCACTGAAGCATCTCTATCACAAACCAGTATAGTACCTGTAATGACTACATCTGAAGACTTAGCCTCGGGCCTGACTGGAAGTGCATAACATCGGGGCTGGGCCCCACCACCCTGAACTACCTCTCTGGGACGGCCTGCTGGTGCATGAGCTCCACTTTTAGGACCTCTACCTCCACCTCTAGCACCTCTACCCCCACCTCTAACTGGTTGGGCAGGCTGTGGAACACCTGGTGCCTGTACCATAGCACGAGAACCCTGATGCGGAAAACTGCTCGGAGCTCGAGGGCAATACTTAGCAATGTGCCTCGTGTCGCCACAAGTAAAACAAGCCCTCGGTTTTTGGGGCTGATGACTCTGGAAGCTCTGAAGCGGCGGTGCACTGATAGGTGTTGATGGTGCACTGTAAGGCTGATGATCAAAATAGTGTGTCTGAGAACCACGACCACCTGAAGTACCATGGGAGACCTGAAGAGCTAACTGAAAGGGCCTAGGAGGATGGCCTCTACCATATGAATCTCTACCTCCAGACGAGGTACCACTGAATCTACCTGAATGATGGGGCCGCTTATCCGACCCATGACCACCTCCCTATGACAGAACCATCTCAACTCTGTGGGCCACATTGGTCGCCTCCTGAAATGTAATCTCACTCCCGGCCTCCTTGGCCATCTGAAGATGAATCGGCTGAATAAGACCATCAATAAACCTCCTCACCCTCTCTCTCTCGGTGGGAAGTAGGACAAGAGCATGGAGAGCTAGATCGATAAACCTGGTCTCATACTGAGTGACCGTCATGGAACCCTACTGAAGGCGCTCAAACTGCCTCTGATAAGCTTCTCTCTGCATCACAGGGAGAAACTTCTCCAGAAACAACACTGAAAACTGCTCCCATGTCAAAGATGGCGATCCGGCTGGTCTCGCTAAGCAATAATCCCTCCACCAACTCTTGGCGGATCCAGATAAGCGAAATGCAGCAAAATCGACCCCATTGGTCTCAACAATGCCCATGTTCCTGAGAACCTCGTGGCAGCTGTATAAGAAATCCTGGGGATCCTCAGAAGGAGCTCCGCTAAAAGTAGTAGTGAAGAGCTTGGTGAATCTGTCCACTCTTCACAAAGCATCGGCGGACATAGCCGCTCCATCACCGGTTTGAGCCACTACACCCGGCTGAACTGCCACCATTGGCTGAACCGCTGGAACCTGAATCTAGGGAGCTACCTGCTCCGGAGTGCGTATAGCAGGAGTTTGAGCCCCTCCTCTAGCCTGAGAAGTGGCTAGTGATACAGGAAGTAAACCTGCTCGGGTGACACTCTTCATAAGGCCCACCAAAAGAACCAGAGCATCCTGAAGAACTGGGGTAGCGATAAACCCCTTGGGGACCTGAGCTGGGCCCACCAAAACTGTTGGGGCTGGACCCTCCTACTCAAAATCAACCTGAGGCTCTGCCACTGGTGCCGCTGCTCGGGGCTGAGCTCTGCCCTTACCTCGACCTCTAGCACGGCCTCGGCCTCACCCTCTGCCCCTAGTGGGTGTTGCTGTAGGGGGCTCGGGATGATGATCAGTAGATGAGGAAGCGCGTGTTCTCGCTATCTGCGAAGAACAGAGTAGAAGTTCAATTAGCATTTGAGGAACAAATCCGCACGACAAGAAATAACAAAAGTGAAGTTTTCCTAACTCGGTAGCCTCTGGGGATAAATACAAACGTCTTCGTACCGATCCCTCAGACTCTACTGAGCTTGTCCGTGAGTTGTGAGACCTATGTAACCTAGAGCTATGATACCAACTTGTCACGACCTAGATTTTCCACCCTCAGGAGTCATGATAGCGCCTACTAATGAGAGCTAGGCAAGCCAATCCTTAACGGCTTACTTCATTAACAATTATCAGCGATAGCATGAAAGCAACAGAATTAAATAAATAAGCGGAAGACTTAAGTTTAAAGAAACTGAACAATAATGTGAGAATCAACATATGCCTCTACCCAAGAACTGGTGTCACATTACTCACGAACTTCTAAGAGTGATAAATACAACCGTTTGAAAGAAAATATAAACTGTATTGTCTCGAATATATGAGATAACAGACGGAAATAAAAGATAGAGGAGACGCCGGGCCTGCGAACGCCTGCAAGGCTACCTTAGTGTCTCACTGGACTGAAGGTTGGCTCTCGCACTACTGCTGCTATCCAAAACCTGGATCTGTGCAAAAGAGCACAGAGCGTAGTATCAGCACAACCGGCCCCATGTGCTTGTAAGTGTCTGGCCTAACCCCGGTGAGGTAGTGACGAGGCTAGGACCAGACTCCAGATAAACCTATATAGTTATATAATATGTGGCGGACAAGTAAACAAGTAATAAGCAGTTTAAGCTGGGGAACGGGAACATGCTTCGGGGATAGCAGTTAAAGGAAATAACAGGGAATAATAAGGAAGCGAGCACTATAACTTCTATCACAAATGAAGAAAATAAAGGCAACTTTCACTTTCAGTTTCCTCTTGTTGCAGGCGTGAAACCCGATCCCATTTCTCATATCTCGTGGTAGGCGTACCACCAGCTCCCATTTCATTATATCTTGTGGTATGCGTATCACCCGCTCCCATTTCATAATATCTTGTGGTAGGCGTACCACCCGCTCCCATTTCATCAATCTTATGGTAGGCGTACCACCCATTCCCATTTCATCAATCTTGTGGTGGGCGTACCACCCGCTCACATTTCATAATATCTTGTGGTAGGCGTACCACCCGCTCCCATTTCATAATATCTTGTGGTAGGCGTACCACCCGCTCCCATTTCATAATCTCTTGTGGTAGGCGTACCACCCGCTCCCATTTTATAATATCTTGTGGTAGGCGTACCACCCGCTCCCATTTCATAATATCTTGTGGTAGGCGTACTACCCGCTCTCATTTCGTCAATCTTGTGGTAGGCGTACCACCCGCTCCCATTTCGGTTCATCACACAATCACAAGAAATCCTGGCAAGGGAACATAAGTAATATAATAACTTCCCGGCAAGGGAACAAGGATATCAAAATAGTCATCCCGGCAAGGGAGAATCAGCTGTAACCAATCTCACTTTGCTAGTACTCAGTTAAATTAATGGAAACACCTAATCATAGAGGATAATTAATTAAAGTATACAAGGTGTCATTCAAAAACACAACAACTTTCAAGTTAAGACCCACGGTCATGCTTGACACCAACGTATAGATACTCGTCACCATGCCTATACGTCGTACTCAACAAGAAGCAAGTAGCAAATATGACTCAACTCCTAATCCCTCAAGCTAGGGTTAAACTAAACACTTACCTCGATGCCTTGAACACCACCCAAGTCTCAATTATAGCTTTACCTCTTGATTCTACCACCAACCCGCTCGAATCTAATCATAAGTTACTTAATCACATTAATAAATGCTAAATGAATCAACCCCAATGCATGAAAATGAGTTTTCCAAAGTTTTGCCCAAAAGTAAAAATTCACCACTGGGCCCACGTGGTCGCAACCCGAGGTTCAGACCAAAACCCGATTACCCATTCCCCCACAAATTCAAATATATGGTTTGTTTTGAAATCGGACCTGAAATTGAGGTCCAAATCCCTAATTTTAGAAAAAAAAAACCTAGGTTCTACCCAAATCACCCAATTTCCCCATGAAAATCTTTGATTTGAAGTTGAAATCATGTTAAAAGATGTTAAGAAGTGAAGAAAATAAGTTAGAAATCACTTACCAATCGTTTCGGAGAAGAAAAGTCATTTGGAAAATCGCCTCTTATGTTTTGGGGTTTTGAAAAGTGTAAAATAACTGAAATTCACGTGTATTTATACCCCTCTGAAGCTCCCACCGCGGACCGCGCAAGAAGGACCACGGCCGCGCAGGCTTCCTGAAGGCCTGCGGATCTATACCCTGCACGGACCGCGCAACGCCGACCGCGGACGCGCAGCACCCACCACGGACCGCGCAAAAGCGACCGCTGTCGCACGTGTTTCCTCGCGGGCCACGCAAAAGGGTTCAGAGACCTGTCAAAATTCCTAAACCTGCAATATCTGATCTTTTAAAGCCTAAGGCATGTCGGAACCTACTAGAAACTCACCCGAGCCCTCGAAATTCTAAACCAAGTATGCACACTACCTCAAAAACACCCTACGAACATATTCGTGTGATCACATCACCAATATAACATCATGAACATCGAATTGAGCCTCAAGATCCATGAAATTTCTTAGATTTCCTTTTAAACATCAATTTTCCCAATTTGGGTCCGGATCACGTCAAACGATGTCCGTTTTTTACCAAACTTTACAGGAGTGATTCAAAACATATATAAGACTCGTACCGGGCGCCAGAACCAAAATACGGGCCCGATACCATTGCTTTCTATCAGATTTTATTTCCATTTTCTTTAAACATTTTCAGAGAACAATTTCACTTAAAAATTCATAACTCGGGCTTGGGACCTCAGAATTCGATTCCGGGCATACGCCCACGTCCCATATTTTCCTACGGACCCTCCGGGACCGTCAAATTACGGGTCCGGGTCCGTTTACCCAAAATGTTGACCGGAGTCAAACTTATTCATTTCGAGGTCAAAACTTAGCAATTTTCACAAGATTTCACATTTAAGCTTTCCGGCTACGCGCCTGGACTATGCACACAAATCGAAGCGACTCTAAATGAGGTTTTCAGGGCCTCGGAAACACATATTTCAATTAGAAACAGGTGATTACCCCTTTTGGGTCGTCACACTCAGAAAATGGAAATTTTGTTTTAAAACACAGTTAGACTCGGGAGAGAACGAGGTTTATGATTCTGCCATTTTTGACTGATTCCGAGACGTGGGCCCGGTGGCCGAATTTTGGCCGATTTCTGATTTTTGGCATATTTTGTAGTTTTTATTGTGGGATTCGATTCTTTAGCACATGGTGATGGTATTAATCTGATTATGGTTAGATTCGAAGCTTTTGGAGACCGAATCCAGAGACGAGGGCATCTCGGAGTAGGATTTTATGCGGTTGAGGTAAGTAACAGTTTTAACTCTGGATTTGAGGGTACTAACCCGGAGAATTTGATATCATGTGATTGTTTGGAGGTGATACCCATGCTAGGTGACGGGTGTGGGTGTATACCCCGAGGGATTGAGACTTGGTCCATCCCGTGAGGCCTCATGGCCATCATATGTGTTTACGTAGTTACTTGTTGTTGAACTTGTCTACCTTCATGTTAGAGATCATGCTTCGGCTTTATTCATGCTCACATTATTTGTACTCAGTCATAGAAATTATTGTACATGTTTACTTCAGTCTCTATTATTTGCTAATATGTTGTGATACTTGATGTGGGTTGTGTCCCCTTATTTGTTGATGATGGTGAGGCTAGTAAGGTACATGAATGGGTGAGGCCGAGGGCCTGGTTGTGAGGATATTGATACCATAGCACGTGAGTTGTCCGCGCAGCACGTGAGTTGACCGTGTGGGTCCAGGTATTGATACCATAGCGTGTGAGTTGTCCGCGTAGCACGTGAGTTGACCGTGCGGATCCAGGTATTGATATGGTAGCACGTGAGTTGTCCGTGCTTAGTGCTTGGGATTTAGGAGCCCCTCCGGAGTCTGTACACACCCCCAGTGAGTGCAAAGTGTTGAGTGTTTTGAGTGTGTTGAGTGCTGAGTGTGAGTGATGAGTGATGGACTGACACTGCTGTGAGGTTGTATTTATTTGTGATGTTGCTGCATTTATCTGTTAAATTTCTTTGTGGCATTTACTGAGTTATGGAATTTACCTGTTTATTCCTCTTATTTTTAAAATTATGAAAAATAAATTGGACTGTTTTACTTAGCGAGTCACTACTGCTCAGTTCCTTAGTTATTTCTGTTACTACTGAGTTGGTTGTACTCATACTACATCCTGTACTTTATGTGCAGATCCATGTGAGTTAGAGCGCGACGATCGTTGAGTTCAGGCCGGCTATCTTTGGAGACTACAAGGTAGCTGCTAGCATCCGCAGGACCTTGTTACTCCTCTTGTCATTTCTTCTTTGGGACAGTTAGACAGTTTATATACCTTAGTTTATAGTTTTATATGCTCATGACTTAGTGACACCCCAATGTTTGGGGCTCGTTTACGTATTTTATATTATTTATATTTAGAGTTTGTTTAGTTTATCAGGAATTAAATTATTAAAAATGTTTTATTAAATTCTTATAATCAAATTAGTAGTAATATTTGGGAAATAGGCTTACCTTGTAACACGATAGGCGTCATCACAATCATGGTTAGATTTTGGGTCGTGACACTTCTATCAGTGCCGGACTTTGAGTCGAATTAGTTGTGTCATGCACTACGTCCACAATAATGATTCGTTAATGTCCACTAATTTAAATTACAAAAAAGATCTAGAGGGGCAGCCCCCAAAGGTATACTTGCATGTTTATGTATATCGTATATATATGGCGGAGGGCATATATAGAAAGTTTTAAGTAATGGATACATTTAAGGAAATTACGCACATAATTTACACACAAGTGCCAAAACAAATTCCTAAGGAAAATAATGACATCGTTTATCATTATTTATTGGGGTGTTTATAATATTTTCTAAAGCATCTTTTTTCTTCTCAAAAATTGTATTTCGGATGTGTATAATATTTACCAATAATCCAGTATCGTAATTGACAAACTTATAAATTCATGATTAATTGATTTGTATCTAATCCAAATCGTAGGGTGATAAGGCAAAAACGAGTCATTTACCCCTTCACTGAATTCCCTCCCTCCCATGCCAAAGTCATGTGTACGAATTTAGTGACAAATAATTGATTTTAGCACCATGAAATGTGGCGAAATAGTTGAAATTTCCTCATAATTAACTCGAGGTCTTAAGTTTAAATCATAAAAATAAAAAAGAATTCGATAGGAAGCACGTTAGATCTCTATGTGCCTATATGGATTCGAATTAGCCAAATCACTGAGTTGTTAATACATTTAAATAAAAAAAGAAGTAATTGATTTTGAAAAAAGATGTATTGGAGTTTGTTTAGGAATGTGTCGACTTAATAAATATAAAAAGGGGAAAGGGGGACATAATACCGAATAGTATTGGGTTTGGGTTGAAATAAGATAAAAAGTCTAATGGAAACAAACAAATACTCCCATTTTTAGGTTTGGTTTAGAGCTAAACCTAAAAATACACTAGTTAGGTTAAGGTCCTTTAATGTCTTCTTTGTTCTTTTTTTTTTGTGTGGTTATTTTTAACTAGTATTAGTACCCGCGCGGATGCGCGGATACTAATCATGTCAAATATTTAAGTTATTTGGATTGTATGTAAATAATTTTAAAATTTACATTTTCTCAGTAAATATAGATAATCATTGGATATTAACTACATGAAAAAAAATTAACCATTTCTTCTATTATTTTTTTTGATATCATTCTTGCCGGTGTCATTGGATCCTAAAAATAGTCAGGAAGCAAAATAATAACTCATATTTATGGCAAAACAATCAAATGTTGAGACAATGAATGACTCTTTGGATAAGACTTAACTCTTTTACCACTACTAGAACTCTTATTTGGTGTGTTGATATCTCTTAAAAATATTTCTTTCTTAAAATTTTAGTTTCTAAAACATTATTTTTCAATAATAATTATTTTTATAATAATGTAATTGAAAATATTAATTTTAATTCAAAACTCATTTTAGTTGGCTATCTAAAAATATAAAAAAATTCTTTAGCTAGTGAATTTTTTTTACTCCATTTTGATATTTGACGTTAACCATGTTAAATATCTGAGTTATTTGAATTATATGTAAATAATCTTAACATTTGAACCTTCTAAATAATTATAGATAATCGTTAGATATTAATTAAGAAACACTACAAAAAGACTAATATTTTCTCAATTCTCGTAGTGATAATTTTATTTTTGCATTATTCTCATAGGTATCATTGGAACCTAAAAATAGCCACAAAGTAGCATAATAACTCATATTTATGGCAAAGCACAAAGGTTGACACGATATAAATGATTCTTTGATTACGACGTGACTCTTATACTACGACTTGAACTCTTATTTGGTATGATTTTATCTTTCAAAAAATATTTCTATTTTGAAATTTCAATTTTTAAAACTTTATATATATTATAATAATGATTATCTTTATAATGATGCAAGTGAAAATATTATCCTTAATTTAAAATTCACTTTAATCGGCTATCTAAAAATTTAAATGATTCTTTGGCCGGATTTATTTCAGTATGACTCCACTTTAAGTTTATCGATATCTCTAGCCCCAAAATTTGAATTTTTAATACCCTATATATAGAAAAATTTTGTTCTTTGAATCATTAAATGTTAACTTAGTTTATTGTTATTATAAAATATTACATATATTGTCTTAAAATTGTCGAGTAGTTTATTTTTCGACACCATACTTGGCTTAACTTCAATGCAAACTACTCAAATTGCATTCCAATTTAAATTCGAATACCATATCAGCTTGTTAGTAATATTGATTTTTTAAAAACGACACATAATGTAAATTAAACAAAAATATTCGAAGATATCCTTGTCTTATAATCTATGTATTTGAGTTGAAAAAAAATATATTTGAAATCGATGAGATTAACTTTCAAATCTTTTATATTCAACAAAGATGAACATAAGAAGAAATTTGTTTTCATCGTTTATTTCTCGTTTTTAGATCTTTCTATATTTTTTTCAATATTTATTTCTTTTATCTTATTTTTTATGTCATAATTTATTTTGTTACAAAAAATTAATTTATTTCACTATATATGAACTTTAATTATATTTTTAGCCTTTGATTGAAATTATTCAAATTTTTCTTTTGGCTTTATCTAATCAGCCTAAATAGGTGCTCACTAGACCTCTTAAATTAAAAAAATTAAATGATGTATAATTTATATATAATCCATACATAATATGTTTATAATCGTGTGTTGTTGGTATATCATCTATTTATATTATAAAAAGTAAATAATAAATATGGTCAGATATTATGTATATATTCCATAAGATTTCCGGTTTTTTGAGTTTATCCATGATATAACTTCTATTATAATAATTTTAAAACTCTCTACTAATGTTCAAAAATATCTTATCTTTTTATTATCTTTGAATAAAAAAGTAAAGAGTTTTTTCGAAATAATTTGTTTACATTTAAAAAAAAATTCACGTCATACCAATTTTTTCTTTATATATACTCTTTGTTACACTTAAAAGTCGTTGTAGAAACTATCAATTAGAAACCAATTAATCTCTTGTTGAGTTTGAAAAAAAAAACCTTTCACATAATCTAATGATTCAAAACTAATATTCTTCAACGAAAAAAATATTATACCCTCGCAATATTGGCTTGACTATAACTAAATGAAGGAGTTTCAGCTTATACCCTTCAAGTCATTGAATGTGCTAAATTGAAATTAATGATAGCAATTGTATAGCCAAAGTTTTGTTATTTGCTTGATGTCCATTTATGCAAATTGACTCTTCAAACAAATATTCTTCAAGAAGAAAAAAGAAATAATTGTCCTTTTTAATATTGACTGATTTTGTGATGTTTCTTTCTCTAGCATGTATGTTTACTTTATGTCACGACCCGAATTCCCCACCATCGGGAGTCGTGATGGCGCCTACTGTCGGAACTAGGCAAGCCAACCTTAACATACGTTTTCAACTAATTTTCAACAAGATAATAATAAAAACAATAAATTCAAGCGGTAGCCTTAATTTAATATTAAATGAACGAAAATGCGAAAAAATTAACATCATCCTCTACCCAAGATTTAGTGTCACAATACTCACGGACTACTATAAGATACTACAAATAAGAGTTTGAAAGAAAATACATAAGGAGTCTGCTTCGATACAATGAAAACAAACAGAAATAAAATAGATGAGATTCAGAGCCCACGCACGCCAGCGAACTACCTAGGAGTCTCTGGACTGAAGGCACGCTCCCAATCTACTGCTACTGCGGTCCGTAAGCTACTCCCGAATTTGTGCACAAAAAGGGCACAGAAGTGTAGCATCAGCACAACCGACCCCATGTGCTGGTAAGTGCCTGGCCTAACCCCGGCGAGGTAGTGACGAGGCTAGACCGGACCTACCTCAAATAACCTGTACAGATATATGTGCAACAACGGAAAGATATACAGAATTTAAACAGATAATAGGGAGGGGACATGTTGTGGGGTGTAACAATTTAGATATAAGACCAACGAACAGAGAGATGGAAACCGAATAATTAGCATCTATGAAAGAGAGCAAGTGAATCAACAACTGCACGGCACCAACCTTCGTGCTTTTACTCTCAATTCTCACCAAAACTGTCAAATATAGTGCACGACATCACCCTTCGTGCTTTTCCTCACATAACTCTCACATCAAGGCACGGAATGACCCTTCGTGCTCAAATAATTAGAGACATGGCACGGAAAGACCCTTCGTGCATAAATAATTAGAGACATGGAATGGAAAGACCTTTCGTGCATAATTATCAAAACATGGTACGGAAAGACCCTTCGTGCATAATCGCTCTTCCTCACCCAATCATCAGTCACAACCAATCGGGGAAAGGGAATATACAACAAGATTAAACATCCCGGCAAGGGAGAACAAATCAACAATAGGTCCCGGCAAGGGAAAAATACCACACTTCCTTCTTTAACTCATCTGCTTCTCAACTATCACTTCATAATTATATTAGCAAGTAATTAGCTCAACTGTATCACATCTTTCGAATTTAAAAGCAACTACGACTCACGGTCATGCTAGACTCTAGTGCATAGATAACCATCCTAATCCTATTCCCTCAAGCCAAAGTTAGAACAAACACTTACCTCGAATGCTCCAAACTCAACTCACGCTTCTAGTATAGCTTTACCTCTTGATTCCACCACCAATCCGCTCGAATCTAGTCATAAGTTACTTAATCACATTAATAATTACTAAATGAATCATCCCCAATGCATGAAAATAGATTTTTCAAGGTTTTTCCCAAAAAGGTCAAAAATACCCCCGGACCCACGTGGTCGAAACTCGAGGTTCGGACCAAAACCCGGTTACCCATTCCCCCATGAATCCAAATATATGATTTGTTTTTAAATCGGACCCCAAATTGAGGTCCAACTTCTCAATTTGTAGAAAACCTAGGTTCTACCCAAAACACCCAATTTTCCCCATGAAAATCTTTGATTTGAAGTTGAAATTATGTTAAAAGATGTTAAGGGATAAAGAAATTAAGTTAGAAATCACTTACCAATCGTTTTGGAGAAGAAAAGTTGTTTGGAAAATCGCCTCCTAGGTTTTGGGTTTTTGAAAAGTGAAAAATGACTGAGATTTCCGAACTTGTATACCTTTCTGAGTACCTGGCGCGAACCGCACAAAAATGTGTTGCGGTCGAGCCGAGTGGGAGAAAAATTGGGGATTCTCTGAACCCTCCAGCGCGGACCGCACTATTTTGGTGCGCGGCCGCGCTGGTTGTCCTGCAACCCTAGCCCTCAGACTCAGCCACGCGGACCGCACAAAAATGCATCGCGGCCGCGCGGAAATGACCTCGGCCGCGCTGGTGTCTGCAACACCTGAACCTGCATTTTCTTAAGTCCAAGACCTCCCGGGCCCCATTCAAAACTCACCCGAGCCCTCGGGGCTCCAAACCAAACATGCACACAACCTTAAAAACATCTTACGGACTTACTCGTGCGATCAAATCGCCAAAATAACATCATATACATAGGATCAAGCCTCAAACACATGATTTTCTTTCTTCAACTTTCATAACTCAAATTCTCCATTTTTAGTCCGAAACACGTCATATGACGTCCGTTTTTAGCCAAACTTTACAGATAGTGCTTAACACATATTTAAGACTTGTACCGGGCGTCGGAACCAAAATACGAGCCCGATACCTATATTTTCTAACTCCTTTTCATTTCAAATTTTCATATCAAATTTCAGAAAAATAATTTCTTTCAAAAATTCATTTCTCGGGCTTGGGACCTCAGAATTTGATTCCGGGCACACGCCCAAGTCCCATATTTTTCTACGGACCCTCCGGGACCGTCGAATCACAGGTCCGGGTCCGTTTACCCAAAATGTTGACCGAAGTCAACATTATGCATATTAATACCAAAATTCATCAAATGTTTCACATAATTCACATATTCTAACATAAAAACTTTCCGGCTACGTGCCCGAACTGTGCACGCCAATCGAGGCAACTAAAAGCGAGGTTTCAAGGCCTCAAAAGCGCGGAACAAGGAAGAACTACGGTGATGACCCTTCGGGTCATCACATTCTCCACCTCTAAAACAACTGTTCGTCCTCGAACGGACAAAAGAAAGAAGTACCTGAGTCGGGAAATAAATGAGGGTAACGGCTCCACATATCGGACTCGGACTCCCAGGTCGATGCCTCAGGAGGCTGACCTCTCCACTGAACACGCACCGAAGGAAAACTCTTCGACCTCAACTGTCGAACCTGCCGGTCTAGAATAGCCACCGGCTCCTCCTCATATGACAGATCCTTGTCCAATTGGACAGTGCTGAAATCTAACACGTGCGATGGATCTCCGCGATACTTCCGGAGCATAGACACATGAAACACGGGATGCACAGCTGACAAGCTAGGTGGCAAGGCAAGTCTATAAGCCACCTCTCCCACACGATCAAGAATCTCAAATGGACCGATGAACCTAGGGCTGAGCTTGCCCTTCTTCCCAAATCTCATCACGCCCTTCATAGGCGATACACGGAGCAATACCCGCTCACCAACCATGAAGGCAACATCTCTGACCTTGCGGTCTGCATAACTCTTCTGTCTGGACTGAGCTGTACGAAGTCTATCCTGAATAATCCTGACCTTGTCCAAGGCTTCCTGAACCAGATCCGTACCCAATAATCGAGCCTCTCCCGGCTCAAACCATCCAACTGGAGACCGACATCTCCTACCATACAACGCCTCATACGGAGCCATCTGAATGCTGGACTGGTAGCTGTTGTTGTAGGCGAACTCTGCTAAAGGCAAAAACTGGTCCCACGAGCCTCCAAAATCAATGACACAGGCTCGGAGCATGTCCTCAAGAATCTGAATAGTCCTCTCGGACTGACCGTCCGTCTGGGGATGAAATGTTGTACTCAACTCAACCTGGGTGCCCAACTCTCGCTGAACCGCTCTCCAGAAATGCGAGGTAAATTGCGTACCCCGATCCAAAATGATAGATAGCGGCACCCCATGAAGGCGAACAATCTCCCTGATATAAATCTCGGCTAACCTTTCGGACGAATAGGTGACTGCAACAGGAACAAAATGCGCTGACTTGGTCAGCCTATCAATAATGACCCAAACTGCATCAAACTTTTTCCGAGTCATCGGAAGTCCAGTAACGAAATCCATCGTAATCCTCTCCCACTTCCACTCGGGAAGTGCAATCCTCTGAGATAGACCACCAGGTCTTTGATGCTCGTACTTAACCTGCTGACAATTCAAACATCGAGCCACATGCGCAACGATGTCTTTCTTCATCTTACGCCACCAATAGTGCTGCCTCAGATCCTGATACATCTTCGCGGCGCCCGGGTGAATAGAATACCGAGAACTGTGGGCCTCCGCTAAGATCAACTCTCGAATCCCATCAACATTGGGCACACAAACTCGCCCCTGCAATCTCAATACACCATCATCATCTAAGGTTACTTTCTTGGCACCTCCACGCTGCACCGTGTCTCTCAAGACACACAAATGGGGATCCTCAAACTGCCGCTCGCGGATACGCTCTAATAGTGAGGAACGAGCAACCGTGCAAGCTAACACTCTGCTAGGCTCAGAAATATCCAACCTCACAAGACGATTGGCCAAGGCCTGAACATCCAAAGCAAGCGATCTCTGGCTGACTGGAATATAAGCAAGACTACCCATGCTGGCGGACTTCCTGCTCAATGCATCGGCCACCACATTGGCCTTCCCCGGGTGGTATAAGATAGTAACATCATAATCCTTTAGCAACTCTAACCACCTCCTCTGCCTCAAATTCAACTCTTTCTGCTTGAACAGATACTGAAGACTCTTGTGATCAGTGTAAACCTCACACGTCACGCCATATAAGTAATGCCTCCAGATCTTCAAGGCATGAACAATGGCTGCCAACTCGAGATCATGAACCGGATAATTCTTCTCGTGGATCTTCAACTGCCTCGAAGCATAGGCAATGACTTTGCCTTCCTGCATCAACACTGCACCAAGCCCAATACGAGACGCATCACAATAGACCGTATATGGCCCTGAACCTGTGGGCAAAACCAATACCGGTGTCGTAGTCAGAGCCGTCTTGAACTTCTGAAAGCTTGCCTCACACTCGTCCGACCACCTGAACTAGACACCCTTCTGGGTCAATCTGGTCATAGGGGCTGCAATGGATGAAAACCCCTCCACGAACCGACGGTAGTAACCTGCCAACCCCAGGAAACTCCAAATATCCGTAGCTGAAACTGGTCGAGGCCAGTTCTTGACTGCCTCTATCTTCTTCGGGTCTACCTGAATACCTGCTGCTGATACGACATGACCCAGGAATGCGACCGAACTCAACCAAAACTCACACTTTGAGAACTTAGCATACGACTGACTATCCTTTAGGGTCTGAAGGACCACTCTGAGGTGTTGCTCATGCTCCTCCTGACTGCGGGAGTATATAAGAATATCGTCAATGAAGACTATCACGAACAAGTCCAAATAAGGTCTGAACACTCGGTTCATCAACTCCATGAACGCTGCTGGGGCATTAGTCAATCCGAATGACATGACCAAACCCTCATAGTGCCCATACCGAGTGCGAAATGTAGTCGTAGGGACATCAGACGCCCTAATCCTCAGTTGGTGGTAGCCAGATCTCAAATCTATCTTTGAAAACACCCTCGCACCCTGAAGTTGGTCGAACAAATCGTCAATCCACGGCAGTGGATACTTGTTCTTTATCGTCACCTTGTTCAACTGCCGGTAATCAATGCACATCCTTATCGACCCATCCTTTTTCTTCACGAACAACACTAGTGCACCCCAAGGTGATACATTGGGTCTAATGAAACCCTTATCAAGCAAGTCCTGAAGTTGCTCTTTCAACTCTTTCAACTCTGGCGGGGCCATGCGATATGGCGGAATGGAAATAGGCTGAGTGCCCGAAGCCAGATCAATACAGAAATCAATATCCCTGTCAAGCGGCATACCCGGCAGGTCTGAAGGGAAAACCTCGGGGAACTCCCGAACAATAGGAACAGAGTCAATTGATGGAACCTCTACGCTAGAGTCACGAACATACGCTAGACATGCTAGACACCCCTTCTCGACCATACGTCGAGCCTTGACATACAAAATAACACTGCGGGTGGCATGGCTTGGGGTCCCTCTCCACTCAAGTTGGGGAAAATCTGGAAAGTCCAAGGTCACGGTCTTGGCGTGACAATCCAGAATAGCATGATACGGGGACAACCAGTCCATCCCCAATATAGCGTCAAAGTCCACCATATCTAAAAGCAATAAGTCGACACGGGTCTCAAGACTGTCAAATACCACCACACATGAATGATGCACTCGGTCGACCACTATAGATTCACCAACCGGTGTGGACACATATACAGGAATACCCAAAGCCTCACTAGGCATGATCAAATAGGGTGCAAAATAGGACGACACATAAGAATACGTAGATCTCGGGTCAAATAACACAGAAGCACCCCTACCACAGACCAGAATAGTACCTGTAATCACAGCATCTGATGACTCGGCCTCTGGCCTGGCCGGCAAAGCATAACAACGGGGCTTACCCCCACCTCCCTGAACTGTGTCTCTGGGGCGATCGGCTGCTGGCTGACCCCTGCCTCTGGCGGTCCGAGCTCCACCTCTATGGTCTCTCCCTACACCCCTATGATCCCTACCCCCACCTCTAGCTGGCTGGGCGGCCTGTGAATCACCTACTGCCTGAATCATAGGGCGAGGACCCTGCTGCTGAGAACTACTCGAGGCTCGGGGGCAAAACCTGACAATGTGACTCGGGTCACCACAACCATAACATGCCCTCGGCTGCTGGGACTGCTGGCCCTGTCAACCTGTATGTCCTCCCCTGAAGCTCTGAAGTGGCGGTGCGCTGATGGGGGCTGATGGTGCGCTGAAGGTCTGCTGACCCGAATAATACTGCTGAGGACCACCACCGCCTGGAGTACCATGAGAAACCTGAAGTGCCGACTGGAAGGGCCTCTAAGAGTGGCCTCTGTCATATGAATCCCTACATCCAGACAAGGTACCACTAAATCTACCGGAATAATGGGGCCTCTTATCAGACCCATGACCACCTCCTTGAGCAAGTGCTATCTCTATCCGGCGGGCACCATCTTCCGCCTCCTGAAATGAAATCTCACCACCGGCACTCATGGCCATCTGAACACGGATCGGCTGGGCCAACCCATCAACAAACCTCCGCACCCTCTCTCTCGGTGGGGAGTATCACAATGGCATGACGAGCGAGATTAATGAACCGGGTCTCATACTGGGTGACCGTCATAGGACCCTGCTGGAGACACTCAAACTGCCTGCGAAGAGCATCTCGCTGAGTAATTGGAAGGAACTTCCCCAGAAATAACTCTGAAAACTGATCCCAGGTCAATGATGGTGACCCTACTGGCCTGGCTAAACAGAAATCCCTCCACCAAGTCTTGGCGGATCCTTCCAGGCGAAAAGTGGCGAAGTCGACCCCATTGGTCTCTACAATGCCCATAGTCCGTAGAACCTCATGACAGCTGAATATGAAATCCTGAGCATCCTCTGAGGGGGTGCCACTATATGTGGTTGTGAAGAGCTTGGTGAAACGATCAAGCCTCCACAAAGCATCCACGGACATAGCCGCACCATCGCTGGACTGAGCCGCAATAGCTGGCTGGGCTGCCACAGCTGGCTGAACTACCACGGCTGGCTGAACTGCTGGAACCTGAGCCTGAGGAGCTACTGGCTCTGGAGTACGAGTATCGGGAGTCTGAACTCCTCCCCCAGCCTGAGATATGGCTGGAGCTACGGGAAGCAAACCCGCCCTAGAAATGCCCTCCATAAAGCCTACCAGTCGGACCAAAGCATCCTGAAGCACTGGAGTGGCTATGAAACCCTCTGGGACCTGCGCTGGGCCCACTGGAATAGCTGGGGCCGCAACCTCCACCTCAAAATCGACCTGAGGCTCCGTCGCTGGAAATGCTGCTCGGGGCTGAACTCTACCCCGGCCTCGGCCTCGGCCTCGCCCTCTGCCCCTAATAGGGGCTGCGGCTGGGGGCTCAGGCTATTGCGCGATAGAAGAGGAAGCACGTGTCCTCGCCATCTACGAAAGAACATAGTGGAAAGACAATCAGTACTTGAGAAACAGAATCGCACGACAAGAATGAACAAGGTGAAGTTTTCCTAACTCAGTAGCCTCTGCGGGATAAATACAGACGTCTCCGTACCGATCCCTCAGACTCTACTGAGCTTGTCCGTGAGTTGTGAGACCTAAGTAACCTAGGGCTCTGATACCAACTTGTCACGACCCGGATTCCCCACCATCGGGAGTCGTGATGGCGCCTACTGTCGGAACTAGGCAAGCCAACCTTAACATACCTTTTCAACTAATTTTCAACAAGATAATAATAAAAACAATAAATTTAAGCGGTAGCCTTAATTTAATATTAAATGAACGAAAATGCGAAAAAATTAACATCATCCTCTACCCAAGATTTAGTGTCACAATACTCACGGACTACTATAAGATACTACAAATAAGAGTTTGAAAGAAAATACATAAGGAGTCTGCTTCGATACAATGAAAACAAACAAAAATAAAATAGATGAGACTCAGGGCCCACGCACGCCAGCGAACTACCTAGGAGTCTCTGGACTGAAGGCACGCTCACAATCTACTGCTACTGCGGTCCGTAAGCTACTCCCGAATCTGTGCACAAAAAGGGCACAGAAGTGTAGCATCAGCACAACCGACCCCATGTGCTGGTAAGTGTCTGGCCTAACCCCGGCGAGGTAGTGACGAGGCTAGACCGGACCTACCTCAAATAACTTGTACAGATATATGTGCAACAACGGAAAGATATACAGAATTTAAACAGATAATAGGGAGGGGACATGCTGTGGGGTGTAACAATTTAGATATAAGACCAACGAACAGAGAGATGGAAACCGAATAATTAGCATCTATGAAAGAGAGCAAGTGAATCAACAACTGCATGGCACCAACCTTCGTGCTTTTACTCTCAATACTTACCAAAACTGTCAAATATAGTGCACGACATCACCCTTCGTGATTTTCCTCACATAACTCTCACTTCAAGGCACGGAATGACCCTTCGTGCTCAAATAATAAGAGACATGGCACGGAAAGACCCTTCGTGTATAAATAATTAGAGACATGGCACGGAAAGACCCTTCGTGCATAATCTCTCTTCCTCACCCAATCATCAGTCACAACCAATCGGGGAAAGGGAATATACAACAAGATTAAACGTCCCGGCAAGGGAGAACAAATCAACAATAGGTCCCGGCAAGGGAAAAATACCACACTTCCTTCTTTAACTCATCTGCTTCTCAACTATCACTTCATAATTATATTAGCAAGTAATTAGCTCAACTGTTTCACATCTTTCGAATTTAAAAGCAACTACGACTCACGGTCATGCTAGACTCCGGTGCATAGATAACCGTCACCATGCCTATACACCATACTCCACAGTTAACACATAGCAAATAACATCCAAATCCTAATCCCTCAAGCCAAAGTTAGAACAAACACTTACCTCGAATGCTCCAAACTCAACTCACGCTTCTAGTATAGCTTTACCTCTTGATTCCACCACCAATCCGCTCGAATCTAGTCATAAGTTACTTAATCACATTAATAATTACTAAATGAATCATCCCCAATGCATGAAAATAGATTTTTCAAGGTTTTTCCCAAAAAGGTCAAAAATACCCCCGGACCCACGTGGTCGAAACTCGAGGTTCGGACCAAAACCCGGTTACCCATTCCCCCATGAATCCAAATATATGATTTGTTTTTAAATCGGACCCCAAATTGAGGTCCAACTTCTCAATTTGTAGAAAACCTAGGTTCTACCCAAAACACCCAATTTTCCCCATGAAAATCTTTGATTTGAAGTTGAAATTATGTTAAAAGATGTTAAGGGATAAAGAAATTAAGTTAGAAATCACTTACCAATCGTTTTGGAGAAGAAAAGTTGTTTGGAAAATCGCCTCTTAGGTTTTGGGTTTTTGAAAAGTGAAAAATGACTGAGATTTCCGAACTTGTATACCTTTCTGAGGACCTGGCGCGGACCGCACAAAAATGTGTTGCGGCCGCGCCGAGTGGGAGAAAAATTGGGGCTTCTCTGAACCCTTCCAGCGCGGACCGCACTGTTTTGGTGCGCGGCCGCGCTGGTTGACCTGAAACCCTAGCCCTCAGACTCAGCCACACGGACCGCGCGGAAATGACCGCGGCCGCGCTGGTGTCTGCAACACCTGAACCTGCATTTTCTTAAGTCCAAGACCTCCCGGGCCCCATTCAAAACTCACCCGAGCCCTCGGGGCTCCAAACCAAACATGCACACAACCTTAAAAACATCTTACAGACTTACTCGTGCGATCAAATCGCCAAAATAACATCATATACATAGGATCAAGCCTCAAACACATGATTTTCTTTCTTCAACTTTCATAACTCAAATTCTCCATTTTTAGTCTGAAACACATCATATGACGTTCGTCTTTAGCCAAACTTTACAGATAGTGCTTAACACATATTTAAGACTTGTACCAGGCGTCGGAACCAAAATACGAGCCCGATACCTATATTTTCTAACTCCTTTTTATTTCAAATTTTCATATCAAATTTCAGAAAAATAATTTCTTTCAGAAATTCATTTCTCGGGCTTGGGACCTCAGAATTTGATTCCGGGCACACGCCCAAGTCCCATATTTTCTACGGACCCTCCGGGACCGTCGAATCACAGGTCCGGGTCCGTTTACCCAAAATATTGACCGAAGTCAACATTATGCATATTAATACCAAAATTCATCAAATGTTTCACATAATTCACATATTCTAACATAAAAACTTTCCGGCTACGTGCCCGAACTGTGCACGCCAATCGAGGCAACTAAAAGCGAGGTTTTCAAGGCCTCGAAAGCGCGGAACAAGGAAGAACTACGGTGATGACCCTTCGGGTCGTCACACTTTATTATATATGTAAGTAAATTTTTATTTGGTTTTGTAAATTTTTTGTTATTTAGATAAACATAGAAGTGTACCCTATATATTACATTTATTTTAAAAGAATTTCATTTTATTCAAATCTAGCTACAGTGTTTCAAAGAACTATACTTATAGAATTTTAAATGTGAAAGAGTTTTTAGTTATATGGAGTACTTTTTTTTTTTTGCTAGAGGCGAAGTAGTATTTATATAGTTATAAAATATAACAAAAGTTCCTAACATGATTGCATATGATCATTAACCAAATTAAGTATAATAACATAATAAAAAAAGATAAATTTTATTTTTAATTTAAATTTGAATTTTAGAACTTTATCTATAAATCTAAAATTATCTTTTAATTTCATATATTATATTTGTATTTAAATAAAATAGTCAAATATAGAATAAAGTTACCATATACTATTGACATTTATTAGCTTGCCACTTGGCTTAACCATAATGTCAATTATATATGGTAACTTTCTTGCTTTAATATATATATATATATATATATATATATATATATATATATATATATATATATATATATATATATATATATATATATATTCGAATTTTAGAACTTTATCTATAAATCCAAAATTATCTTTTAATTCAAATTACGTATATATATAATCAAATTTAGAATAAAGTTAGCATATACTATTGACATTTATTAGCTTGCCACTTGGCTTAATCATAATGTCAATTATATATAGTAACTTTCTTGTTTTAATATATAAATATATATATATATATATATTCAAATTTTAGAACTTTATCTATAAATCCAAAATTATCTTTTAATTTATATATATATATATATATTTGTATTTAACTAAAATAATCAAATTTAGAATAACGTTACCATATACTATTGACATTTATTAGCTTGCCACTTTGCTTAACCATAATGTCAATTATATGTAGTAACTTTCTTGCTTTAATATATATATAGATACTAGTATCAGTTCCCGCGCGATGCGCGGATAAATCATTTCAAATTGCGATGTAGGTTATTTGAATCATGTACAAATAATCTTAAAATATAAACCTTTCAGATAAAAATTATATAACATGGGAATTTAATTATGAAACATGATATGAAATTATTGTTCAAATCTCGTAGTGAACAACCAATCTTTTTAATATATATTTGTAACAATCTAACCCCTTGATTTTGGTACTTGTATTTCGTTCCGATGTCGATATTAAAGAATACTAAACATGCCATATTGTGATCTATTTTGTTCGAGCACATTAGATCATATTATCTTAACAAAATTCTTATTATCACTTTATTTTTATCTCGACGTCAAATATATCTTATTCATCACATCACTTTTATATAAATTCTTTTTTTTTCCTTATAGTTATTGTATTACTTAATATTTAATCATAATATTTAAATTATTTAAATTTATCAGTAATATTTTTAAATATAATTTAATTATTTTATTTTATTTATTTTTAAATTGATTTAAAGTATAAGTATCCTCACATTACCTCTATTTTCTTTTATGTACATTCTCTTCCCTACTACAAATGTTAATTAGTTTTTATATTAATGTTTTACCTAGAGCCAAAATAATGTCATATTTTGTTTTAAATTGTAACTTTTAATTAGTCTAAAATATTAATACATAAGTTATTTAATTATCATGTTCCAACTGTATTGAGTTCTCTTATAATTAATTTTGTATTTGTCACGACCCAGACCCCGATCCGGTCGTGATGGCGCCTCTCGTGAAGACAAGGCCAGCCAACCAACCCATTTTGCCTTTTCAGAATAGTTAATATTAATAAACAGTTTTAGCATAATTAAATAACCACAGTCTAAACAAAAGTTTTCTTTATTAAGTGCGGAATACAACCCAAACACAGCCCAAACCGGGGTGTCACAAGTCACGAGCATCTATTAGAGTATAAATACAACTGCAAGGCCTAGCATCTGACCAGCTCAAAACCCGCTACCGGGTGAACAAATACCTGCATCTGCACACGAGGTGCAGGGAGTAAAGTGAGTACTCCAACTCAATGAGTAATAAAGGTAAATAACAACTGAGAAGTAAGAAATCACGTAAAGCAAACCATCATACTGTATAGAGCAGTCTAAAACCCTTTGCGTAAAAGCAGTGAAACTGTAAAATCCTTGGAAAAACATCTTAGCTCAGTTTAAACCTCTTTTAAAAATGACCTTTTTCAACGGTTATGCAAATGAGTGCAAAACAAATAGTGCAGTTAAGCACGGAAATCCGCCCCTCGGGCACAACACTCAACTAACAGATAATGCCATGCAATCAGATAGATATCACATGAAGTAGCACAAACAACAGATAATGGCAGACAAATGAAATAAAGTAAACACATAGAATAGTACCAGCACCGCTGCGGCGTGCAGCTCGATCCATATATCTCGTCGACAGCGCTCACTAGGGGTGTGCAGACTCCGGAAGGGGGCCCTTACGGCCCAAGCGCAATATAAAGCCATATCGTAGCATCAAAAGCTAGGCCCTCCGCCTCATATCAATATCAGTATAACACTACTGCGGCGCATAGCCTGATCCCTTAGTATCCTCACATCTGGCCCTCGGCCATACTCAGTCCAGAAATCACATAAGCCCCTCAAGCATTAGTAAAAATAGTAGTTCTCAGCCCAAAACATCATTTACTATATCATTTTAGTTTCAAAACCGAGTAAAAGTGGTTGAGTTGTAAAACAGTGGAAAACAGTACGACTGAGTTCAAGTAGTAGATCAAAAAAGTGAGAAAATAGTGATAAAAATCCCCGGAGGGTTCAAATAGTTGTCTCGAAGCTCAAATATGACAATTAGTCCAAATAATGATGATAACAAATAAGTTTCAATCAAATACGCGGTAAAGCGTCAATCGGGACAGACCAAGTCACGATCCCCAATAGTAAACGACCCCACGCTCATCATCAAGCGTGTGTCTCACCTCAATATAGCACTACGATGTGCGAATACGGGGTTTCAAACCCTCAGGATATCATTTACAATCATTACTCACCTCGAACCGGCGAAATCCCTAGCTCGCGACGCCCTTGACCCTCAAATCGGCCTCCACGCGCGTCGAATTTATCCAAAATCAGAACGAATACATCACAATATGCTAAGGGAACAAAGCCCAAGCGAAAACAATCAATAACGGACACAAATCCCGAAATTACCAAAATTCGAGCCCCGGGCCCACTTCTCGAAACTCAGAAATTTTTACATTAACGGGTTCCTTATCCTTCCACGAGTTCATACATATCAAAAGTTCTCAAATGGTCCTTCAAATCCCAATTTAAAAGTTTCAAAAATCCCAAGACCTAGTTCTTCCATTTTTTGCTTAGTTTCCATAAATTTCTAGGTGGATTTCACAATAAATTCGAGTTTTAGGTTCGAAAATCTTACCTCCAAACGTTTCTCCTTGAACGCCTCTTCGATTTCCTTCAAAAAGCTCTCAAAATGCTCAGGTATGGAGGAAAAATAACTCAAAATCGCGGATGAAATAACTTAAAATATTCTGCCCAGGGGTTTTCGCATCTGCAACCCCACCACCGCTCCTGCGGTACCGCTTCTGCGGTCATTTCTCCGTATCTGCAGAAATCACTCAACTGGCCAACAATCGCATCTACGATCAAATCCCCGCATCTGCGACATCGCAGATACGGCCCGCCTAACCGCTTCTGCGGTCTTTGCCTAGCAGGCGCATTTTCGCTTCTGCGACTAATCAAACGCACATGCGGCACCGCATCTGCGGTCCACAACCTGCAGATGCGGAAATAACAGAAGCAGCAAATCTGAAGCTGCAAAAATTTTCAAATTCTCCGATAACCACCCGAAATCACCCCAAGGCCCCCCGGGGCCTCAACCAAAAGCACGAACATGACCCAATACCTTATTCAAACTTGTTTCAATCATCAAAACTCTTCAAACAACATCAAATCCATCAATTCACATCGAATTCAAGCCTAAGTTTCCTAAAAACTTCCGAAATACGCTTTCGATCAAAAACCCCAACCAAACCACGTCCGAATGACTTGAAATTTTGCGCACACATCACAAATGACATAACGAAGCTATAGCAACTCTTGGAATTCCATTCCGACCCTCGGATCGAAATCTCACCTATCAACCGGAATTCGCCAAAATATTAACTTCGCCAATTCAAGCCTAATTCTACACTGGACCTCCAAAACCAATTCCAATCACGCTCCTAAGTCATAAATCACCCAACAAAGCTAACCAAATCATAAAAATTTCGATCCGAGATCATATACAAATAGGTCAAATCTTTCAAATTTTAGGCTTTCAACTGAGACTGTTCTTTCAAATTCATATCGATTTCCGTGAAAACCAAAACCAACGATTTACATCAATCATAATATATCACATGGGGCAAGTCATGCCCGAGAAATGGCGATCAAAGTGCAAAAGCTCAAAATGACCAGTCGGGTCCTTACACCCTCCTCCACTTAAACACACGTTCGTCCTCGAACGTACCTAGAGTTGTTCTAAAAGCCAACTCGTAGCTGAATAACTTTACCATGCATATACCCAGGGGTGATCCCACGTCACCCTATCTCATGTAGGTCCGATAGCACATTGCAACTGAAATTACACAATCCAGTCTTGCCCATAAGCCATAGAACCATATTTTCACTTCCGAAACCATCAATACAATCACAACCTCACACCTATACTCTGAATATACCCGAACCAGCTGTAATAACCCATGCCTGCAACCTCGGGAGCAATCCCATAATATACCACATAACTCAAACACTCGTAGCGATAACTTCTATTCATAGAAGGTGCCCACAACAACCGAATACTGGTAGAAAACCTCTTATCAACTAAAGTCTCATTCCAACACTTTCATATACTGCCAACAATAAATGAAATACGCACTAAACCATGACCATTTCTCAGGTCAACCATTCATGGAGTTACTTCTCCCCTGACAAATACCATAGCAAATTTTCGAGCAGAACCTCGATCTTATCCTTCCAACATGTTGAACTCGAATCCGTTCGTATTCATTAATAATCCCAACGATCTCCTCAAATCCAACACACCACTCTGGTGACATGACACATCAATACAAGCGTAAGTCATAACTTGCATAATACACACACCAATAAGCAACGGTCCGAACATACTCAAATCATGAAAATGACTCTAACGAAAGAGTTGCCCCTCAAGCTCACCAATACCATCACAACACAAGGCTAAGAACCCGTCTCACATCATAGAATAGAACACACGAATCTAACCCACAAGGTCATATCCTACATAGCTTCGCTACAATGTGCGATCATATCCAAACACTGCTCCACATGAGATACCTCAAGTCACTATGCTCGAAATTGACAACCACGCACAATTTGATGTCTGGAACCAAAGCAGATCATTACACCCACGGTGAAACAAGTAACATATACCACGCAAACCTGATAGGACATAACCAATACGTCGTTCACCGAGCAACACTCAATTACTCTCAAATTTAAATAAGTATTACCCTTTTTCCTATGATAAAAAATCTGAATATTTATTTTTTCTCTATTTATTCTTTATTTTTGATTTTATATTATTTAATACCTAATATTATTGCATTGTCATGTGAATTTTTATTAGCCTGTTTGAATTTAGTATCTATTTTTACCACACTCATTCTAATATAATATAAATAAAAATTTAAAAACTTTCTCATCTCAAATTCAAATAATTTTTATTATTCTATTTTCTTAATTGGAATATATTTTCAAAAAATTATGTTATGCTTTCAAATTTAAACTAACTGAACTTAATTCAAATATAATCATAGAAAAAAATTCTTAATTGTTCGAACACATTATATCTAAATGTTTAAGTAATCTATATTATATTAAAATTAATTAAAAACTATAATAGAAAAAAATAAAAATATATAAAGACGTAAATTGAGATAACCTATAACTATTTATACTTTGGAGTAAGTTAAAATATAAAATAAAACTAAAATTTACTTAAGATATTAAGGATTTATTGAGTTTAAAAATTAAATAATTTCAAGCAGCAAAATAAGATCTTACATAAAGTATACAAATTATTTATAAGGTAAGAGAAAAATTAAATAATTAACAAAAGATATTTTAATAACAAGAATAATAAATTCATATTAATACTGATAAATCGTGCAAACGAATATTTTATTCTATAGTGGTTGATCGGGTTCATCGTTCCTATGTTGTGGTGTTTAGGGGTCTTGAGACCCGTGTTGATTTGTTGCTCTTAGATATGGTGGATTTCGACGTTATATTAGGGATGGATTGGTTGTCCCCGTATCATGCGATCTTGGATTGTCATGCCAAGACTGTGACTTTAGCCTTACCGGATTTGCCCCATTTAGAGTGGAGAGGGACTCCTGGTCATTTTACCCGCAGTGTTATTTCGTATATGAAGGCTCGACGTATGGTCGAGAAGGGGTGTTTGGCCTACTTGGCTTATGTTCGTAATTCCAGTGCTGAGATTCCCTCTATTGATTCTGTGCCCGTGGTTCATGAGTTTCCTGAGGTTTTCCCATCAGACTTGCCAGGGATGCCACCCGATAGGGATATTGATTTTTGCATCGATTTGGCTCCGGGCACTCAACCCATTTCTATTCCGCCATATCGCATGGCCCCGCCAGAGTTGAAAGAGTTGAAAGAGAAGTTGCAAAACTTGCTTGAGAAGGGTTTCATTAGACCCAGCGTATCGCCTTGGGGTGCACCGGTTCTGTTTGTAAAGAAAAAGGATGGCTCGATGAGAATGTGCATTGATTACCGGCAATTGAACAAGGTTACAATTAAGAATAAGTATCCACTGCCGAGGATTGATGATTTGTTCGATCAGCTTCAGGGTGCCAAGGTATTTTCAAAGTTTGACTTGAGATCTGGCTACCATCAGTTGAGGATTAGGGCATCTGATGTCCCTAAGACAGTATTCCGCACTCGGTACGGGCATTATGAGTTCTTGGTTATGTCATTTGGGTTGACCAATGCCCCAACAGCCTTTATGGATTTGATGAACTGAGTGTTCATGCCTTATTTGGACTCGTTCGTGATAGTCTTCATTGATGATATTTTGATATATTCCCGCAGCCGGGAGGAGCACGAGCAGCATCTTAGAGTGGTTCTTCAGACCTTGAGGGATAGTCAGTTATATGCTAAGTTCTCAAAGTGTGAGTTCTGGTTGAGCTCGATTGCATTTCTAGGTCACGTTGTATCAGTAGAGGGTATTCAAGTGGACCCTAAGAAGATAGAGGCAGTCAAGAACTGGCCTCGACTAGCTTCAGCTACAGAGATTCGGAGTTTCTTGGGGTTAGTAGGATACTATCGTCGGTTCGTGGAGGGGTTCTCATCTATTGCAGCCCCGATGACCAGGTTGACCCAGAAGGGAGCCCAGTTCAAATGGTCGGACGAGTGTGAGGCGAGCTTTCAGAAGCTCAAGACAGATTTGACTACGGCACCGGTATTGATTTTGTCCACAGGTTCAGGGCCTTATACCGTCTATTGTGATGCATCTCGTATTGGACTTGGTGCAGTGTTGATGCAGGAAGGCAAGGCAGTTGAAGGTTCATGAGAAGAACTATCCAGTGCATGATTTGGAGTTGGCAGCCATTATTCACGCATTGAAGATTTGGAGGCACTATCTGTATGGTGTGGCGTGTGAGGTGTTCACGGATCATAAGAGTCTTCAGTATTTGTTCAAGCAAAAGGAGTTGAATTTGAGGCAGAGGAGGTGGTTGGAATTGTTGAGCGCCCGCCCCGAAGGGTTAAATGCGCGAGGGGAGTTTTTCCAATTTAAGTGACAATATTCGAAATGGGATTATTTATTTAATTCAGAGTCGCCACTTGGGAAAGGTTTGGTTTTTGGTGTCCCAAGTCACCGGTTTATCTCGAATCCCAAATCGAGGAAATTTTCGACTTTTCCAAATGAATCTGCGAACCAGAAATTCTAAGTAAGGAATTCTGTTGACCCGAGGGAAGGTGTTAGGCACCCTCGAATCCCGTGGTTTTAGCACGGTCGCTTAAATTGTTACAATGGCTAAATATCTGATTTAAATACATATTGTGACTTATGTGCTTTTATTAAGTTTAAACCGCTTTTATTATTATCATTTTATTATTATTTTTTTATAGAATTGCAACGTCGTGAAAATGCATCTCGAACCACGTCACAATCAATGCACCCGTAGTTGTTAACACATTTCGACTCCGTTGAGACTTGGATTTGGGTCACATCAATGTGCACCCATGTTTAAGAAGGTTAAATTATTAAAGGTGCTCCTAAAGCAACTAGTGTATTGTTACTTTTGGGAAAGGCCATGAAGTTTACTAAACGGCCTGCCCTGAATTCTAAATATTTATTATGTTTAGTTATTGAGGGCCCCACAATTTGCATTTTTATTTGGCGAGGCTCGTCTCATTATTTTAGAAAAAAGATATCCTGAAGCGTCTACATTTCTATTACATTTGTCTCTAATAAAAAAAAGGATTACGTGCTAATTACATGCTTGACCCGCTTCGGATCCTTACTTGATTATTTGATCTTATGAGGCGTGAATTATTTTGCGCCTTATTTCATGGAGGAGCATGTTGTTAAATTGTCAAGGGAAATTAATATACAAGATTAATAGAACTGTTAAAAGCTTATAATAAATGTTCCTCAGATCTAAGTTTGAAACTCGTTTATTTAAACCAAATCAGTGGAATTAACTTATCGGAAACTATTACTAATAGAGTTTGAATAGGATCATGTGAACTATATACGAAGATTCAATAAAACTAAACATCATATCTGGCAAGCTTAAAGCAATCTTTTCTATACATGCAGAATATTAGTTGAAAAGTTACCTAATTATTTGTGTGTTAAAACACTCATGCATTCCTTATTAGACAACCCATTAAGCAAACGAAATCACAATTTAGGACGGACTAAGCTGCGATTAAGTACAAGGCTACATACGTGTTTCTTTATTGAATTACAAACTAAGCAAATTACACAGATCTTAATAACATTTGTAAAACTGTAACTGCAGCAAACGAATGATTAAACTCCTGCATATCTTTGATTTCATGCTTTCATTGTTACATCAGATGCAAAGTCTTAGTATGTACCTGGATGTTGGATACAACAGAAGAAGCAAGGGGTCAGTAGGACAATAGAAGCAACACCAAACAGCAGCAGTAACAGCAGGTACAAATAGGACAGCTCCCAGTGCAAGATACAGTTAGAACCGATAAGAAATGGCAGGAAGGTGGCAGCAGACAATGCAGTAGGAACAATAGTCCAAGACAGACCAAATCCAGGAGAAACAAGCAATGTGAATCAACCAATGAACTCAGCTGATACTTGAAAGAAAACAGAGTTGATTGAACAGGTTGAACAAACTGAGAATCACACGAACAAGGCAGAAATAGATGTTGATTTTCTGTTTATCCCTCTCCCTATCTCCTTCTTTTCAAGATCCAATATCAGTTTTCAGTTTTGAACTTATGCTTGAGTTATCAAAAGAGACCTTTTCCAGTTTTCTGTTTTTCAGAACTCAAAACTCTCAACATTCAATCTCAGTGTTTTATGTGCATCTCTCTTTCTGTATGTGTGTATCTTTTTCCCAGAACTTCAGCTCTCATTCTCCTTAATTCCCTTCCCAGTTCTCTCTTATATCTTTTATCCTTTCCTTAACAATTCCCTCCGTCCCTATCTATGCCTTCTAATCTCTTTAATATCAGATGTTAACCCCCTTTCCAACTGATGGAAATCTGTGTCTATTCCTAATCCCCTCTCCCTCTGTGTTCACCCTTTTCTTTTCTTTTTTCCTCCCCCTTTCTTTTTCTCCTCCCTCTATTATAAGCCTAAACCTCAGCCCTTTAACAGCCTGTTAGACCCAAAAGAACACCCCTCCCATGTGCCCTCCTCTTTTCAGTTCCACTTAGTTATTTAAGTATTAACCCCCATCAACATTCCCTGGCAGATTTAACTTTCCCATTTTATTGACTAAAAGCAGACATGGGCAGCAGGATGTAGTCTGACAGCAATGCTGTCAAACTATATAATTCAAAAAGGGCCTTTATGCCCATGTTGTGCACATGCCCTCCAGTTCAGATTACCATTACAGCCTAACCTTAGATTTCTGAAATCAAATTAGCAATTATAAGTAACTAAACTCAGTTCTTAATCGATTCAGGCAAATGCTTTAACAGAAGCAGGTCGATTTGTTTGTTGTTCAAACATCTGAAACTAATTGACGACACATGTCGACTCGACTATATTAGTTATAACACATACAATCGTAACCAAAAATCAGACATTTAACAGTATCGACACATGATTTGAATTATACTGACTAAGCAAAGTGGTACTCGAGGAATCAATTAGTCAGTCCAAATTTGAAAATCAGCTAATTGCACAACACTTACATACACATTATCAGAACAAATGGAAAGACTCAATCAAACAACAGAGGTTCAGGCAAAGTGGTCAAGGCACAGTTGATAAAAGTCAAGGACACAAACAAAACATGAACAGACCTTTCAACAATCAGATGAACCAAAACAAATAAGAAAAGAAAGAACTCACCTTAAACCTCGAAAGATCAAAACCTTAACTCGGACTCGAACAGACCTTTCTTAAGGCTGAACGGACTTTAATCGAAGTGTTTCTCAGATGAGAAACACTTCGATTAAGGTCCATTAGACCTTAATTTCATTGGCTCGAACAAGACACGGACCAGTGACGAGGAACCCTAAGGTTCAAAAACTAGATCCGGGATTCATGCTTCCCTGGTCAGATTCGGACCAAACCAAGTATGGTTTGGTCACGAGGGGGTCTGGGGAGTGTCTGGTATGAATTTAGGGCAGATCGGTGTAGATCAGGTTCCGACTCGAATCTTCAAATGAAGATTCGAGAAGGTGGGAAGGGATTCGAGCTAGGTGGTTAGTGGATTTGGGTCCAGTACGGTGAGGAGCATCTATGGTGTTAAGGGTAGGGTCACCGGCGTCCATGCCGTCGGCTTTCATGGCGAAGGTATGTAGGGCCGGCTAGGGTTTGGAGGGTTGGGGTCTGGTGAAGACAAACTAAGGCAGGGGGGGTTTGGATTAGGGCGCGGGGTGAAGGGGGAAGGGTTTATATACGGGGTGGATGGCTTGATCTCAACCGTTAGATCAATCCAGATCTACGGTCTGGATCTGAGGACTTAAGTGGAACGGCGTCGTTTGGCTTAGTAGGGGTCAAGGTTGGTTCGGGTCGGGTTCATTAATGGGTTATGGGGAGGTGATCTTGGCCGTTGATCATTCGGAGATCAACGGCTCAGATCAGACACAGCCATTACGACGTCGTTTGGACGTCCTTGGTGTCAGCTTGGACTGGACCGGGCAGGCCTGGTTTTGGGCATTGTTTGTTTGGGCCAATTTGTTTAAAATTGGCCCAAGTCCGAAAAGATTTCTTTCTTTCTTCCTTTTTTTTATTTTATTTTCTTCTTTATTTTAAAAACAAAAACCTAGGTAAATCAAATTAAAATTAAATAAACACTTAATACAATTGTTTGCACATACCTTAAAATATTTTAAAATAGGTAAAATCAAGCAAGAACAAAATCACGGACAAAGATGCCTATTTATGATTTTCTATTTAACAACCGGATTACGGTTCAAATTATGCATGACACATACATTTTTGTATTTTGTTTTAATAAAATAAAATGGGCAAAAAATCATAAATAATTAACAAAGTGTCATGTAAAAATCCGAAAATTGTACAGCAGGACCAATTGTTATTATTTTTTATTTCTTTTGGAGCGATTGTCGCGCGAAACAAAAATCACGTGCTCACAGCTGCCCCTCTTTGTTCGGAAACACGAAGAGTTTTCGTGCAAAGATAAAGTGAGCGTGTATGAGCGATTTTTGCCTATGGACTACTCCGTATGAAGCATGTTTTTTTTGAAAAATCTGACCGAATCTTGCTTCAACGATTTCCTACATATCCTGGGCTAAACAGGAATCAGGTCAATGTAGTTCGAGAAGCTTTGGTAGCTGGGACTACCATGGGATTGCAATGCTTGTTGTTACTGCTGTTGCTGTTGTCACTGCTGCGTCACTGACCGCCTTATTACAACCAAAGGAAAATTGGAAACTGAACTAACTACTTATATGCATGTCAACCGCTAGTTACAAGATTCCTATCTATGATTCTTTTGTGACTTGATCTTGGGTCTTAGCTGATTCTGCTTGTAGACTCCGATCTAAAATCTTGATGCTTGCGAGTTGCTGCGACTTGTTTAATCTCTGGGATGCTGAGTGAGACGCGATCGGCAGGGTTCAAGACCTTAATCAAATGTTGGAGTCAATCTGCCTTCCATTTACTCTGATATCTCGGGACATCTTTTATTTTCTTTTTTTCTTTTTTTCTTCTTTGATTTCGAGCTGGGACTCATCTCGTGGGTCATTTCGATCCATGCGGTTCGAGGTTAGACCTACGGGAGAGAACAAACGAACGAAATTTTCTGCCCCAGTTTCACTAGGAAAATTTCGTTAATTATTCGCCAGGAAGTTCATAAAATTGATGAAGGAAGATAACAATGCTTAGTTCAGGATTGGAGCCATAATACCGACTAGCTGGGGAGAAGTTCAGTTTTAGAGTCGAAACTCTAATACTGACCAACTAGGGAAAAGTTCAGCTTAAGGCTTAAAACCCTACTGCTGACTGAAGGAAAAGTTCAGTTTAGGGTTTAAAACCCTAATGCTGACTAAAGGAAAAATTCAGTTTAGGGTTTAAAACCCTAATGCTGACTGAAATGAAAAAGTTCAGTTTAGGGTTTAAAACCCTAATGCTGACTGCATGGAAAAGCTCAGTTTAGGGTTTAAAACCCTAATGCTGGCTGAATGGGAAAAAGTTCAGTTTAGGGTTTAAAACCCTAATGCTGACTGAAAAGGAAAAAGTTCAGTTCAGGGTTTAAAACCCTAATGCTGACTAAAAGGAAAATTCAGTTTAGGGTTTAAAACCCTAATGTTGATTGCATGGAAAAGCTCAGCTTAGGGTTTAAAACCCTAATGCTGGCTGAATGAAAAAGTTCAGTTTAGGGTTTAAAACCCTAATGCTGACTGAAATGAAAAAAGTTCAGTTTAGGGTTTAAAACCCTAATGCTGACTGCATGGAAAAGCTTAGTTTAGGGTTTAAAACCCTAATGCTGGCTAAAAGGAAAATTCAGTTTAGGGTTTAAAACCCTAATGCTGATTGCATGGAAAAGCTCAGTTTAGGGTTTAAAACCCTAATGCTGGCTGAATGGGAAAAAGTTCAGTTTAGGGTTTAAAACCCTAATGCTGATTGCATGGAAAAGCTCAGTTTAGGGTTTAAAACCCTAATGCTGGCTGAATGGGAAAAAGTTCAGTTTAGGGTTTAAAACCCTAATGCTGACTGAAAAGGAAAAAGTTCAGTTCAGGGTTTAAAACCCTAATGCTGACTAAAAGGAAAATTCAGTTTAGGGTTTAAAACCCTAATGCTGATTACATGGAAAAGCTCAGTTTAGGGTTTTAAAACCCTAATGCTGGCTGAATGAAAAAGTTCAGTTTAGGGTTTAAAACCCTAATGCTGACTGAAATGAAAAAAGTTCAGTTTAGGGTTTAAAACCCTAATGCTGACTGCATGGAAAAGCTCAGTTTAGGGTTTAAAACCCTAATGCTGGCTAAAAGGAAAATTCAGTTTAGGGTTTAAAACCCTAATGCTGATTACATGGAAAAGCTCAGTTTAGGGTTTTAAAACCCTAATGCTGGCTGAATGAAAAAGTTCAGTTTAGGGTTTAAAACCCTAATGCTGACTGAAATGAAAAAGTTCAGTTTAGGGTTTAAAACCCTAATGCTGACTGCGTGGAAAAGCTCAGTTTAGGGTTTAAAACCCTAATGCTGGCTAAAAGGAAAATTCAGTTTAGGGTTTAAAACCCTAATGCTGATTGCATGAAAAAAAGCTCAGTTTAGGGTTTAAAACCCTAATGCTGACTGCATGGAAAAGCTCAGTTTAGGGTTTAAAACCCTAATGCTGGCTAAAAGAAAAATTCAGTTTAGGGTTTAAAACCCTAATGCTGATTGCATGAAAAAGCTCAGTTTAGGGTTTAAAACCCTAATGCTGGCTAAAAGGAAAATTCAGTTTAGGGTTTAAAACCCTAATGCTGATTGCATGGAAAAGCTCAGTTTAGGGTTTAAAACCCTAATGCTGGCTGAATGAAAAAGTTCAGTTTAGGGTTTAAAACCCTAATGCTGACTGAAATGAAAAAAGTTCAGTTTAGGGTTTAAAACCCTAATGTTGACTGCATGGAAAAGCTCAGTTTAGGGTTTAAAACCCTAATGCTGGCTAAAAGGAAAATTCAGTTTAGGGTTTAAAACCCTAATGCTGATTGCATGAAAAAGCTCAGTTTAGGGTTTAAAACCCTAATGCTGGCTAAAAGGAAAATTCAGTTTAGGGTTTAAAACCCTAATGCTGATTGCATGGAAAAGCTCAGTTTAGGGTTTAAAACCCTAATGCTGGCTGAATGGAAAAAGTTCAGTTTAGGGTTTAAAACCCTAATGCTGATTGCATGGAAAAGCTCAGTTTAGGGTTTAAAACCCTAATGCTGGCTGAATGGAAAAATTCAGTTTAGGGTTTAAAACCCTAATGCTGATGGCTGGGGACAAAATTCGAGAACAACAACTGACTTCTCTTTTTTTTTTGAAATTTTTTTTTTGTTTTAGTAAGGATAAAAGGGAGTTTCGTGGAAACTTACCTTTCGAGTGAATTCCTTATTGCCAAAATGTTTCTTGTACCCATGTACCTTCTTCTTTGGGCGACACCTGCCTCTTGCACGGTTGTCTTGGATTAAGCCTGTTTGAACCTTTTCAGACAAAGAACACTTGTTAGTTCGGGAAATGACAGTCGATTTGGTGACCTTGATCGTTCCCGGTTGCCTTGTTGCATCTTCATTTCTGTCGCGAAGTCCCGCTATCGATTTGATTCATATGTCGGAACCCTTTAGACTGCTCAAGCTTGCATTTCCATATTCTGTGATGACTTGCCTCGTAAGGCTCCTTTTTTTCTTTTCCTTTTTTTTTGTCCCGTTTTGCTTGGAGGTTCTCAACGGGGGTTTTATTGGAGGTATTCTGTGGGGATTTATACAAAAGGAAACTCTATGGGGGAATATTTACAAAGTGGATTCTTTGTGTGGATTTTTGTACAATGGGGCATGCTGGGGATTTATTTCAAAGCGGGCTTTCTAGGATTTGTTGAGGTAAGCTTGTTGGAGAATTTTTACAAAGGGACTCGCTGGGATGTGCTGGGGAGATTCCATTTTTTTTTTGATTGGGGAGACTCTGTAGGGATTGTACAAAAGGAGAGACTCTGTGGGGATTTGTACAGAGGGAGATTCTGTGGGGATTTATCTGAAAGTGGACTTGCTGGGGGGAATTTCTCTTTTCCTCTTTACTTTAAACACCATCACACATCATGATTCATCAGGCTCGGGCAATAGTAACAATGAAATGAGGCGTTTTCCTTCCTGAAACGGGATTCCGTGCAAACAAACCTGCCACCAGCCCTTTCCGGTGTATCCTGAACTTGGGGTTAAAACATAAAAGAGATTCGAAAAGAAACAAAGAAAGGAGAAAAACAAATTTCAGGAAGGGAGTGTCCTTTTCGGGACGAGAAAGACTTATCTGAGGAAGATAACGCTGGCTTTGAATGACATGACATGCTCTTTGGACTGGACGCCTGACCTTCCATGAACTTGCGTTTCCTTGAACCAGAACGGATCTGTGATTCCAAACCGATAAAACTTTGCCGAGACTTCCTTGGGGTAGAGTCATTCTTTTTCGGCCAACAGCGCCCTTTGCGGGTTTTCGCTGGCTGACCTCTCTCATTTCTCTTCCTGTCATCACTTGATAGCACTCTTTGCGAGTTTTTACTAAACAAGCTCTCTCATTTTGGTTTCTCTACTCCCGTCGCCTCGTGGTGCCCGAAGGTTTTCACCGACGAGACTCTCTCATTTTATCTCTCTCAATTCAGAGTGTGCCGGTCTCCATTTGTGACGCTTATTGGTTTCCCACTATCTTTGGTAATTGATCTGAAGGCTTGTGCTTGGTAAAGAGAGGTAGATGATACTAACTTCTAAACTGCTCGACGTGCCCCGGTTTCAATTTCAGGGTGAATGGGATTTTATTGTTGGTGTGACTGAACCTCAGGGAGAGGCTGCCTACGTATCCTTTCGGAATCAAGTCAAATGTAGTTTAGGCCTCAATCAATGTTTTGTTTTTTTATTTATTTTTTTTTTTTTTGTAGAGAGGATTGGGTAGTGTTTGGGAGTAGTGGGGGATAAAACCTTCGCCATTTTCAAATGTGTCAGGATCACTGGAGTATGATCTAGACGTAGTATCTCTTGACTGCATCTGCATTTACTGCTGTGTCGGGGTCATTTCCTTCGATATCACCTAAATACAAGGCTCCTCTCGGCAATATCTTCCTTACGATGTATGGGCCTTTCCAATTTGGGGCAAACTTTCCTTTTGCTTCTTCATGATGCGGCAGAATACGCCTCAGTACCAGCTGACCTACTTCGAAATTCCGGGGTCGGACTTTCTTGTTGTAAGCGCGGGCCATTCTTCGTTGGTACAATTGTCCGTGACAAACTGCGGCCATTCGCTTTTCATCAATCAAAGTCAATTGTTCTAGCCGAGTCTTGACCCACTCGCTGTCTTCGATTTCTGCTTCGACAATGATTCGAAGCGAAGGAATTTCTACCTCTGCCGGTATTACAGCCTCGGTCCCATAAACCAAAAGATAAGGAGTCGCTCCCACCGATGTGCGTACCGTAGTGCGGTACCCCAATAATGCAAAAGGTAACTGCTCATGCCACTGTCGGGAACTTTGGATCGTTTTCCTCAAAATCTTCTTGATGTTTTTATTTGCAGCTTCCACAGCACCATTGGCTTTCGGCCGATAAGGAGTAGAATTCCTATGCGTTATCTTGAACTGCTCGCATACATCTCCCATCAAGTGACTGTTCAAGTTTGCTGCATTATCTGTAATGATAGTCGCAGGAATACCGAAACGACAGATAAGATTTGAGTGTACAAAATCTACTACAGCTTTCTTAGTGACCGACTTGAGAGTGACAGCTTCTACCCATTTTGTGAAGTAATCGATGGCAACCAGTATAAACCTGTGTCCATTCGAAGCCTTCGGTTCGATTGGTCCAATGACGTCCATGCCCCATGCGACAAATGGCCAAGGTGCAGACATGGGATGCAACTCCGTGGGAGGTGCATGAATCAAATCACCGTGCACCTGACACTGATGACACTTCCGAACAAAGCTAAAGCAATCTTTTTCCATGGTCATCCAGTAATAACCTGCTCGAAGGATTTTCTTCGCTAAGACATACCCGTTCATGTGAGGTCCACACACACCTGCGTGCACTTCGTGCGTGATCTTTCTCGATTCCTCGATATCGACACATCTTAGGAGATTGAGGTCCAGGGTCCTCTTATATAACAACTCACCGCTTAGAAAGAAACCACTTGCATGTCGCCTAATGGTCCTCTTCTGATCTCTAGTAGCGTGCTCGGGGTATTCTTGTGTCTTCAGGAATTTCTTGATGTCATGGTACCAAGGATGCGTATTTGATCCTGCCTCGATTACATTGCAGTAACCGTGTCTTTCCTTGATTTGGATTTCCAAAGGATCGACGTGGGCGTTGCCCGGGTATGGTAGCATTGAAGCCAAAGTAGCAAGTGCATCTGCCAGTTCATTGTGACACCTCGGAATATACCTGAACTCTATTGATGTAAAGCGCTTGCTGAGGTCCTCCACATGTTGTCGGTATGGGATAAGTTTGACATCCCGAGTTTCCCATTCACCTTGGGCTTGTCGGATGATCAGGTCAGAATCTCCCATAATCAGTAAGTCTTCGACATCCTGATCGATTGCCATATGCATGCCCATGATGCAAGCTTCATACTCAGCTGTATTATTTGTGCAAAAGAAACGAAGTCTAGCTGTGGCGGGATAATGCTGACCAGAAGGCGAGATCAAAATTGCCCCAATCCCTACACCCTTGGCGTTCACGGCTCCGTCAAAGAACATCTTCCAAACATGAGCTTCCTCCGAGATCACTTCTACGGTGTTTACTTCTTCATCTGGAAAGTAGGTATCCAATGGCTGGTATTCCTCATCGACCGGATTTTCGGCCAAATGATCTGCTAACGCCTGGGCTTTCATTGCCGTGCGAGTGACATAAACTATGTCGAATTCCGTAAGCAAGATTTGCCATTTAGCCAGTCTCCCAGTAGGCATTGGTTTCTGAAATATATACTTCAAAGGATCCAACCTGCTTATGAGGAACGTAGTGTGGGCTTGGAGATAATGTCTCAGCTTTTGAGCAACCCATGTGAGAGCGCAACATGTCCTTTCCAACAGTGTGTATTTGGCCTCGTAGCCGGTGAATTTCTTGCTCAAGTAGTAGATTGCTTGCTCCTTCTTTCCGATTACGTCGTGTTGCCCGAGGACGCAGCCGAAAGAGTTCTCCAAGACTGTTAGATACAAGAAAAGTGGCCTTCCCGGTTCTGGAGGGACCAAGACCGGGGGATTCGAAAGGTATTCTTTGACTTTATCAAAGGCTTCTTGACACTCAGTTGTCCATTTAATCGCCGCATCTTTCCTTAACAGCTTGAATATGGGCTCACACGTGCTTGTCAGCTGGGCAATAAACCGACTGATGTAGTTCAACCTGCCCAAAAGACTCATCACGTCTTTCTTTGTTCTTGGGGGAGGCAGATCTCTGATGGATTTTATCTTAGTTGGATCTAGCTCGATACCTCTCCTGCTTACGATGAAGCCCAAAAGTTTGCCCGACGGAACTCTGAAAGCACATTTGGCTGGGTTTAGCTTCAAGTCATACTTCCTTAATCTCTCGAAGAATTTCCTCAAGTCTTGGATGTGATTATCCTGTGTCCTGGACTTGACTATCACATCGTCCACGTACACCTCTATTTCCTGATGCATCATGTCATGGAAAATGGCAGTCATGGCCCTCATGTAAGTAGCCCCCGCATTCTTCAAACCAAATGGCATGACCCGGTAGCAGTAGGTGCCCCAAGGCGTGGTGAAGGCAGTTTTCTCGGCTTCCTCTTCATCCATCAGTACATGATGATACCCAGCGTAACAATCCTACAAAAGACTGTATCTCGTGTTTGGCGCAATTATCAACGAGGATGTGGATGTTGGGCAGCGGGAAATTATCTTTAGGACTTGCTCTGTTCAGATCTCTGTAATCTACACATACCCGAGTTTTCCCGTCCTTTTTTGGTACTGGAACCACATTCGCCAACCATGTTGTATATTGGACTACCCGAATCACTCCTGTTTTCAGTTGTTTGGTGATCTCCTCTTTAATCTTGTCACTGACCTCAGTTTTGAACTTTCGTTGCTTTTGTTGAACTGGGGGACAATCAGGATGAATCGGCAATTTATGAACCACTAGATCAACACCTAGCCCCGGCATGTCATCATATGACCAAGCAAACACGTCTTTAAATTCAAAAAGAAGTTGAATTATCGCCTCTCGCGTTTTCTTGTCTGTGTGAATGCTTATCTTGGTCTCCCGGATTTCTTCCGGGGTTCCTAAATTTACCGGTTCAGTGTCATTCAGATTTGGCTTAGGTTTATTCTCGAAATATTCCAACTCTCGGTTTATTTCCCTAAAAGCCTCTTCCGCATCATATTCTGGTTCTGGGTTCATTAATTCGCAGTTAAATAACTCATTGTGATCTGGGCGTGAAGTCCGCAAGCATGTCATATTTAAAGCCGCATTATTATGACTGAAAAGAAAGATAAAAAGGAAAAATAACAAAAATTAGAACAAAAGAAAGAATGGGAAAGCAATGATGATTTTTTTTATTTTTCTTTGGAAAGTTGGAAGACAACAATGTTTACAACTTAGGAATTCAAAACAACAATTGAAAGGAAGAAAACGCTCAAGTCATGTCCTGGAGATAACTTGTGACACAGGAAAGGTGGCAGGACAGGTCTACCCGGACTTCCGTCTAGTCGGGAATGGCGTAGCCTCCCAGTTTTGAAGTCGGGCGTTCGGCCCCATGTATAGCATCTCCGCAGTGCTTGTGCCTTCACCTGGTTGAACCATGTGGACCTCGTAGAGCATCTCTCTCATCGCCCCACATATCTCCTCGATTTCCTCAGCTGTGAAGACCTCATCATCTTCTTCTTCAACGTACCTTGGCCTGATGAAAGTTGCATATAAATCTGGCAGTGGTTGAGGTAACTTCCAACCCTCATTTTTCCTTTTCTTTGCCCACTCTTCGTCTGCTGGAGTAGGTTTGAAACCTAGTCCAAAAGGTTTCTTGATGATTGGCAAAGTAATGGGTTCTGTTATTCCCTGAAGGGTTCGTCCAAGTCCCTTCCCTGGCCTAAATCCATGCCGGATCATCTCTTTGGCCACCATGAACGAGGCGTTAGACAAGAAAGGCTGGGGGCAAGGTATTCCCTCTTCGTGTTGCTCTGCCAGTACAATCTCGAAAGCTTGATAGACCGTATGTTCGCTCCCTTCTCTCGGTTCAAGATACGGGATGGATGGGTCCCGATAAATGGCATGTTCGTCTTCCCCATGGACCACGATCTCTCGGTCTTCGTACTCGAACTTCACCATCTGGTGAAGAGTGGAAGGCACGGCTCCTGCCGCATGGATCCAAGGTCTGCCAAGGAGAAAATTGTAGGATGTGTCCATGTCGATCACCTGGAAGGTTACTCGAAATTCGACTGGTCCTATGACCAACAACAGGTCTATTTCTCCCATGGTATCTCTCTTGATGCCGTCGAAAGCTCTTACGCAGACATTGTTGGGTCGGATTCTTTGGGTCCCAATTTCCATCCTTTGTAGCGTGGAAAACGGGCAAATGTCAACACCTGATCCCCCATCCAACATTACCCGCTTGACATAGTAGTCCTCGCATTTAACTGTTAAATGCAAAGCCTTGTTGTGTGCTGCTCCTTCCGGGGGTATATCATTCTTGCTGAAAGAGATTTGTTTGACGGCGAAGAATCTTTCTGTCATCCGCTCTAATTGTTCTACCGAGGTTTCAACTGGCACATATGCTTCATTCAGAGTCTTCAGTAGGATCTTTTGATGCTCGGCCGACCTCATTAACAATGACAGCATGGACACTTGCTCGGGGTACTTGCGCAGTTGATCTATCACTTTGTAATTCGGCATTTTCATTTGTTGGAAGAACACTTCCGCCTCTTCAACACTTACGGGCTTCTTTGGCGGGAAGCGCCTTTGTGTAGCATTGTTCAGTTCTTGGGTGTTTGAATACCTTCCAATGAAAGTATTTTCTGGAAGTTCTCCCATGACCTCTTTACCTTTGTACACTACCACGGTCTCTTGATAATTCCACGGCACTGTGGACGGGTTGGTTATTGGCTTTTGTGGCACGCGTCCGATAACCACTGGCTCATTCAGCCGAGGTGGTTGAATCGTCCCCCGGACCACATAGGCCCCTTTTGGCACGTACATAGGTTTTGTCCTTTTGGTTCCGAAGTTCTGCGTCTTCTCAGCTTGACCTCGTGGTATGTAAAGAACTTCATCCTTTACCGGTACCACTTTCTTCTCTACCTTCTTTTCAGGCACTTTCTTTATAGCTTTGACCTCCCCCTTTTCTGGTTTCTGGTTTGTCTCAGGCCTCTTCCCCGTGTCGACAATGGCAATTATGGCTTTCAGTGTAGGGTCGAACTCTTTGTCTTCACAAATCATTCCGATTAACGGCCCATTATTGTGAGCGGGTAATGGATTGTTAGTTACATTCGGGATCTCCTCGTCCCTTAGAACTATTTTCCTTTGCTCTATCAAGTTTTCGACCACTCTTTTCAACGACCAGCAGTCATTTGTGTCATGTCCCTCGACTCCTGAATGATAGGCGCATCTGACTCCAGCTTTGTAAGAAGGTGACATCGGGTTTTGCCTTGTTTGAGGGATTGGTTGCAAGAAACCCAATTGGACTAGCTTCGGGAACAAAGTAGAGTATTATTCACCGATGGGCGTGAAAGTTCGCCGTCGAGGTGGCTCCTGAGGGCGGAAGTTATTCTGCGGGGGTTGTGGGTTATAGTGGTTGCGGTAAGGAGGCTGATTTCTGGGAGGTGGAGCTGGGCCACGGTTGGCTTGTTGTGGTGGATGGGCATAAGGCTGGGCTCTCATGACCATATAAGGTTGATGAGCATATGCCAAATTTGAGTGGGGGTAGTAGTGTTGTGGGGCTCTTTCCGGAAAATGGGGCCTGGGATGACGATACTCCCTCGCTTCCGAGGCTGCCATAGTCGTTTCTTCCTTCTTCTTTCCCCTTGTCGTTCCTCCGGACCCGCTTTGGACGGCCTGGGAGGTCGCCCTTATGGCTGCTTGACTCAGAATCCTACCTGTTTTCAGCCCATTTTCTACCATCTCTCCTATCTTGATCGCTTCCGCGAATGGCTTACCCATGGCTGACATCATGTTTTGGAAATAGTCAGACTCTTGAGCCTGGAGAAAGGTAGTGACCATTTCCACTTCGTCCATGGGAGGCTTTACTCTCGACGCCTGTTCGCGCCACTTAATAGCATATTCTCTGAAGCTTTCCGAAGGCTTCTTCTTCAAATTCGACAGAGAGTTTCGGTCTGGCGCAATGTCGATGTTATACTGGAATTGTTTTACAAAATCTCTGGCGAGATCATCCCATATATGCCATCGGGACATTTCCTGATCCATATACCATTCCGAAGCTATCCCTACTAGACTTTCCCCAAAATATGCCATTAGCAGTTCTTCTTTTCCGCCGGCTCCCCGCAATTGGTTGCAGTATTTCTTAAGATGTGCAATGGGGTCACCGTGCCCATCGTATTTCTCGAACTTTGGGGTCTTGAAACCCGTTGGCAGGTGCACGTGAGGGAACATGCACAGGTCGGCGTAAGAGACGCTCTTTTGTCCGCTCAATCCTTGCATATTCTTCAAACTTTGTTCAAGGCTTCTCATTCTCTTGGCAATCTCATTTTGTTCTGCAGTTCTGGGGTTCTGATCCTGCCCAGGTGCGGGCTCGCACTGAGGCGGTAGAGGGTTAGTACTGGTAGCGAACCTAATTGGTTCCATTGAGAACGATGGTGCTTGGAATGTAAAAGAGGATGAGTCAAAGCTTGGCTTGTACGTGGTAGGCTGTGCCGTAATCGGGCAAGGCGATGCAGTAAAGATGTTCATGCTTGCATCAGTGGATGACATTCGGGGATGAGGCTCAGAAGGCGATCCAGCAGAGAAGGCTGAGGTGGCTGGGTACCCGAATGGGGTAGCAGGATAATTTATGGGGACATTAGAAGTCCCACTTGACCTGGAGAATAATTCAGGGAATCCGGGGACGACACTTGGCGGCTCTTTCCCATTATTCCAATCGTCCAGCATTTCCAACATGCGGAGCCGTAGGATTCTATTTTCCTCTGCAGTTGCGGATTCAGGTGTGAGGACGGCTGAGATCGAGCTCTCCTCGGAAACAGGGATTGTTTGTAATGGAATTTCTGAAGACATTTCCACACTTCCTTTTGACCTGGTGAAGTAAGTGTGAGTACTGCTTCTGGTCCTAACAACAGGTAGTTGAACACTTCTCTTTGACCTCGTTAAGTATGAGTGCGAGGCCAGACTTTCACCAAACCAACCGTCTTTTCAACAACCCTGGATACTCATCGACAAACGCACGGTTAATTTGCAGCAAATAACAGATAGTTAATCTCACGTTGGGCATGATGCACCTATACAGTTAAGTGGATTAATATATGTTTGCTACGAGAGCATGCGTCATTCCGACATTTTCCTCTTTATTAGTTTTTCCCCCTTTTTCTTTTTTTTTTCTTTTTTTTTGTTTTGCAGTAAAAGAAATGCGACCGGATCCGATGAGGATTGCCTACGTATCACGATGCCTACGTGAATCAGATCATCACGTAGTTCGAAAAACACAAATGATCGTAAAAGAAGCAACCTCTTTATTGTTGAAATGGTATATTACAAACTACATTTTGCAAAAGAAAAAGAGAACTTTGAAAATAAACCTAGACTCAAAATAGACTAAAAATCACCCTGATGGGAAAAACAAGCAGAAGATGCTAAGATACAGATTTGACCTATGAGTGCATTATGGTTTTGAAAATTGGTGTCCGCGGGGCATCGTTCGGCCTCACCGCGGTCCTAGGCATGAGATCTCTCTCAGGACGGTAATGCTGGACATGTTCTCACATCGTAGACATCGTCTGGTGATGGCATGGGCAATGGCCTTGATCCTATCTCTGGTTTGCTTTTTCTCTACGAGTAGGCGTTTTATCTGATCGCTACATATCTTGAATACTTGAGCATCCTGTATATGCTGATGCTTCAGTCGCCGTACTTCCAACTTTATCTGGGCTATTGAGTCGTACCAGTATCTGCTCTCAATTTGGAAATCCTTGGCCTGATTAGCTGCTTTGATCTCAAGTGTAGCCATCTCTCTCTTCATTTTAGCAACAGTCTTCTCGTGGTCGCCTTCCAATTGATTCAGGTATCGGCGATGCTCATCTGCTCTTGTATCCCGCTGTGCCCTGAGTTCTGCTATGGCGTTTTCAGATTTCTCCAAACCATCTTGCCATTCCCTGATTTCACTTTTTAGCCTTTTTATCAGCTGCTCGTCTGATCGACGCCTTGGTTGTTTATCTGCATCCACCCTTATCTGTTTGATCTGGGCTCTGAGCATTTCGTTTTCCTGAATTAACCTGTTCCGCTCTCCCAGATTGGTAGCAACTTGTATGTTGTGCTCATATTTCAAGCTTCCCACTTGTTGCTTTAACCTGCTGATTTCGGCGCAATAGCCTCTTTCCTTCGCTAACCAATCCCACTGTCTTTGCGATGATTCAGTGAAATTCCGGATGTGGGGTCTCTTAGCTGGCCTTTCATGCTCAAGTTCCCTTCTATACCATGCAAGGTAACCTGGTGCCGTCTCTCCTTTGGCTCGATCCCGCACGCAAGTATCTGATTTCAAATATTGACACTCACTCCAGATTTGGCGAATCTTCGCTTCTGGGAATTGTCCGTTAGGACTTATTTCAACTGCTTGAGTGCTAAGATCTTCCTCATGAGGTACTGTCTGGCATCTTCCGAACTGTCTCAAAACTCGGCAGGGTGCGTAAGGTTGAATGCTCTTAAGCCCCATCAGTAAGAAATGAGTTTTAGCTGCAGACATATATAGGATCTCATCAACAGGCAACCATCCCAACGTCCATTGTATTTGGCTGGCAGTAAGAGCTTGAAAGAACGAGGTCCATGCCAGGACTCCTTTGGGCAAACTGATCTCTTTGGTTCTCGTGTAAGATTCTTCTATGCAGGTCTTTTCCGGGGAACCATGGCTCAAAATCTCGGAATGATGGCAGAGGTGCTCGGTCATCCATATCTGTAGGAGCAAGTTACAACCTTCGAAGAAATCTCCCCCAGCTTTACAAGCTGTAAGAGCTCGAAAGATGTCAGATACCACCATAGGCGCGAGAGTACTGTCACTTTGCGTGAGTAAAGTGCTGACGACCCCGGATATCTTCAAATCAATGTTTCCGTCTTTCCTTGGAAATACCAGAAGGCCCAGGAACATCATCATGAACGCTACCCGTCTGTGCTTGTCCCACTTCTGACGAACTCCTTTGCTGCACAGTTTGTTGATTGGATTATTGAATCCCCCCTCATGACCGTACCTATCATATATGAAGCATGGAGTACAAAATCCGGCTGCCAGATCCGGGTTGTGGACTGTTCTAGGTATCTTCAATGAATCTAGGAACCGATGTACCGTGACGACTCTTGGGGCGACCAAGTATTTTTCCCTCAAGGGAAGTTCAGTATTCCCGATGTATCCGGCCATTTCTTCCAAAGTCGGGGTGAGTTCAAAATCAGAGAAATGGAAAACATTGTGCGCCGGGTCCCAGTAGGTAACCAAAGCTCTTATGATATCTCCCCGAGGCTGGATTTCCAACAAACCCACGAGACCTTTCAGATATTTCTTGACCTCATTTTGTCCTTCAACACCTAGATCATTCCACCATAGCCGTAACTTGACAGGGATTTTGGTCATTATTGAAAAATGTTCATTTTGCATCGTGCTCATCCTGCACATTTGTTAAGGTGATTTTAACAAAACGAACTGACTCAAAATATTTTACAGAGGGGATCAAGTTTTGAACACGGCCTTTAAACACTTCGGGGACGAAGATTTTAAGGTTGTGTGGGTCTATTGGATAAAAATGCTAAACAAGACCCAAAGGTGGCTATTTATGCAAAGTCAGCCTTCCGGCGTCCCTTTCGGGAACATTCGGCTATTTATGACAAAATAGCGTCACCCGATTTATTTACGACTCTTTTTTTTTTAAAGTTTGAAACGCATTTTTTATTTATTTATTGATTTTGGCTATTTTAGCAAAAAATGGGGGTTGAACCCGACGAGGGTTGCCTACGTATCTCACATCCGGTGAGAATCAAACCGGCGTAGTTCGGGCTATCGTGAATAGAGAAAATCAAATAAACCTAAAAATCAAGAATACGTATTTTTATTATTTTTTGAAAAGAGATAAAGATTAAAGAAAATATTTATTACTAATTATTTTTTAGGAAATATTTGGACTATTAGTCTGAATTTATAAAAGGGGTACTACAAAAGAAACAACATTTTTTTTTGAATTATGAATTTTTCCGTTTTTTTTTTAATTTTAAAAATAAATACCCTCTTTTTTTTATTTTGAAAAATGATAAAAGAAAATTTTTATATATTTTTTTTTAAAAAAAAAAATCAAACTAAAGGACAATCTCTTTTTTTTTATATATACACATTTTAGAAGAAATTCCGGCGAGGTTTTGACACTACTTGGACATTGGTTTTATTTTTCCAAAATAAGTAATTATCTCCCTACGCTGCTATTTTCTTTTTTAGGAACCGGTCAGCATGCGGAACTGAAGCAAATAAATGCGCAAAACAGATAGGAATGCAGCAGGGTGGTCTTTTCATTTCAGGTTGCCTGTCCTAGACGGACCCAACCCCTGTGTTGAGTCCCCTAAGTCAAATGCAACATGATGCAGATAAGCGTTCCTACTAGGGATCCGGCATGAAGTCAAGTTATTCTAGGTTCGTAACCTGGGTATTTGTTCTAGACTGTGCACCCGAGCGGACAACTCGAGTCGAGGAGGGGGCTACGTACCGGGGACCCGCGAGATCGTCCGGCTTTGTAACTTGTCCGACCTCTTTCTTATTTCAGGTATTGACACTAACAGAATAGGGAGTCTCGACCAGCGAGCTTCTCCCCGGAGGTAAGAAGAGAAGGGTTTCGGCACAGTTTATATACAGTTCAGATAATATCAAAGCGGTAAAAGACAACATTTAGCACGTTATGCAAAAACATGTAATAAAGATCAGATAATAAAGCCAAATATAACAATTATTCTAAGCTCGAATTCTTGAACCCTGAACCAGTGGTTCTGGGTTATTTCCCCAGCGGAGTCGCCAGAGCTGTCACACCTCCTTTTTGCGCGCCCGCCCCGAAGGATAAATGCGCGAGGGGAGTTTTTCCAATTTAAGTGACAATATTCGAAATGGGATTATTTATTTAATTCAGAGTCGCCACTTGGGAAAGGTTTGGTTTTTGGTGTCCCAAGTCACCGGTTTATCTCGAATCCCAAATCGAGGAAATTTTCGACTTTTCCAAATGAAGTCTGCGAACCAGAAATTCTAAGTAAGGAATTTTGTTGACCCGAGGGAAGGTGTTAGGCACCCTCGAATCCCGTGGTTCTAGCACGGTCGCTTAAATTGTTATAATGGCTAAATATCTGATTTAAATACATGTTGTGACTTATGTGCTTTTATTAAGTTTAAACCGCTTTTATTATTATCATTTATTTTTTATAGAATTGCAACGTCGTGAAAATGCATCTCGAACCACGTCACAATCAATGCACCCGTAGTTGTTAACACATTTCGACTCCGTTGAGACTTGGATTTGGGTCACATCAATGTGCACCCATGTTTAAGAAGGTTAAATTATTAAAGGTGCTCCTAAAGCAAGTAGTGTATTGTTACTTTTGGGAAAGGCCATGAAGTTTACTAAACGGCCTGCCCTGAATTCTAAATATTTATTATGTTTAGTTATTGAGGGCCCCGCAATTTGCATTTTTATTTGGCGAGGCTCGTCTCATTATTTTAGAAAAAGGATATCCTGAAGCGTCTACATTTCTATTACATTTGTCTCTAATAAAAAAAAGGATTACGTGCTAATTACATGCTTGACCCGCTTCGGATCCTTACTTGATTATTTGATCTTATGAGGCGTGAATTATTTTGCGCCTTATTTCATGGAGGAGCATGTTGTTAAATTGTCAAGGGAAATTAATATACAAGATTAATAGAACTGTTAAAAGCTTATAATAAATGTTCCTCAGATCTAAGTTTGAAACTCGTTTATTTAAACCAAATCAGTGGAATTAACTTATCGGAAACTATTACTAATAGAGTTTGAATAGGATCATGTGAACTATATACGAAGATTCAATAAAACTAAACATCATATCTGGCAAGCTTAAAGCAATCTTTTCTATACATGCAGAATATTAGTTGAAAAGTTACCTAATTATTTGTGTGTTAAAACACTCATGCATTCCTTATTAGACAACCCATTAAGCAAACAAAATCACAATTTAGGACGGACTAAGCTGCGATTAAGTACAAGGCTACCTACGTGTTTCTTTATTGAATTACAAACTAAGCAAATTACACAGATCTTAATAACATTTGTAAAACTGTAACTGCAGCAAACGAATGATTAAACTCCTGCATATCTTTGATTTCATGCTTTCATTGTTACATCAGATGCAAAGTCTTAGTATGTACCTGGATGTTGGATACAACAGAAGAAGCAAGGGGTCAGTAGGACAATAGAAGCAACACCAAACAGCAGCAGTAACAGCAGGTACAAATAGGACAGCTCCCAGTGCAAGATACAGTTAGAACCGATAAGAAATGGCAGGAAGGTGGCAGCAGACAATGCAGTAGGAACAATAGTCAAAGACAGACCAAATCCAGGAGAAACAAGCAATGTGAATCAACCAATGAACTCAGCTGATACTTGAAAGAAAACAGAGTTGATTGAACAGGTTGAACAAACTGAGAATCACACGAACAAGGCAGAAATAGATGTTGATTTTCTGTTTATCCCTCTCCCTATCTCCTTCTTTTCAAGATCCAATATCAGTTTTCAGTTTTGAACTTATGCTTGAGTTATCAAAAGAGACCTTTTTCCAGTTTTCTGTTTTTCAGAACTCAAAACTCTCAACATTCAATCTCAGTGTTTTATGTGCATCTCTCTTTCTGTATGTGTGTATCTTTTTCCCAGAACTTCAGCTCTCCTTCTCCTTAATTCCCTTCCCAGTTCTCTCTTATATCTTTTATCCTTTCCTTAACAATTCCCTCCGTCCCTATCTATGCCTTCTGATCTCTTTAATATCAGATGTTAACCCCCTTTCCAACTGATGGAAATCTGTGTCTATTCCTAATCCCCTCTCCCTCTGTGTTCACCCTTTTTTTTCCTCCCCCTTTCTTTTTCTCCTCCCTCTATTATAAGCCTAAACCTCAGCCCTTTAACAGCCTGTTAGACCCAAAAGAACACCCCTCCCATGTGCCCTCCTCTTTTCAGTTCCACTTAGTTATTTAAGTATTAACCCCCATCAACATTCCCTGGCAGACTTAACTTTCCCATTTTATTGACTAAAAGCAGACATGGGCAGCAGGATGTAGTCTGACAGCAATGCTGTCAAACTATATAATTCAAAAAGGGCCTTTATGCCCATGTTGTGCACATGCCCTCCAGTTCAGATTACCATTACAGCCTAACCTTAGATTTCTGAAATCAAATTAGCAATTATAAGTAACTAAACTCAGTTCTTAATCGATTCAGGCAAATGCTTTAACAGAAGCAGGTCGATTTGTTTGTTGTTCAAACATCTGAAACTAATTGACGACACATGTCGACTCGACTATATTAGTTATAACACATACAATCGTAACCAAAAATCAGACATTTAACAGTATCGACACATGATTTGAATTATACTGACTAAGCAAAGTGGTACTCGAGGAATCAATTAGTCAGTCCAAATTTGAAAATCAGCTAATTGCACAACACTTACATACACATTATCAGAACAAATGGAAAGACTCAATCAAACAACAGAGGTTCAGGCAAAGTGGTCAAGGCACAGTTGATAAAAGTCAAGGACACAAACAAAACATGAACAGACCTTTCAACAATCAGATGAACCAAAACAAATAAGAAAAGAAAGAACTCACCTTAAACCTCGAAAGATCAAAACCATAACTCGGACTCGGACAGACCTTTCTTAAGGCTGAACGGACTTTAATCGAAGTGTTTCTCAGACCTTAATTTCTTTGGCTCGAACAAGACACGGACCAGTGACGAGGAACCCTAAGGTTCAAAAACTAGATCCGGGATTCATGCTTCCCTGGTCAGATTCGGACCAAACCAAGTATGGTTTGGTCACGAGGGGGGTCTGGGGAGTGTCTGGTATGAATTTAGGGCAGATCGGTGTAGATCAGGTTCCGACTCGAATCTTCAAATGAAGATTCGAGAAGGTGGGAAGGGATTCGAGCTAGGTGGTTAGTGGATTTGGGTCCAGGACGGTGATTAGCATCTATGGTGTTAAGGGTAGGGTCACCGGCGTCCATGCCGCCGGCTTTCATGGCGAAGGTATGCAGGGGCGGCTAGGGTTTGGAGGGTTGGGGTCTGGTGAAGACGAACTAAGGCAGGGGGGTTTGGATTAGGGCGCGGGGTGAAGGGGGAAGGGTTTATATACGGGGTGGATGGCTTGATCTCAACCGTTAGATCAATCCAGATCTACGGTCTGGATCTGAGGACTTAAGTGGAACGGCGTCGTTTGGCTTAGTAGGGGTCAAGGTTGGTTCGGGTCGGGTTTCATTAATGGGTTATGGGGAGGTGATCTTGGCCGTTGATCATTCGGAGATCAACGGCTCAGATCAGACACAGCCATTACGACGTCGTTTGGACGTCCTTGGTGTCAGCTTGGACTGGACCGGGCAGGCCTGGTTTTGGGCATTATTTGTTTGGGCCAATTTGTTTAAAATTGTCCCAAGTCCGAAAAGATTTCTTTCTTTCTTCCTTTTTTTTTTATTTTTTTTTATTTTTATTTTATTTTCTTCTTTATTTTAAAAACAAAAACCTAGGTAAATCAAATTAAAATTAAATAAACACTTAATACAATTGTTTGCACACACCTTAAAATATTTTAAAATAGGTAAAATCAAGCAAGAACAAAATCACGGACAAAGATGCCTATTTATGATTTTCTATTTAACAACCGGATTACGGTTCAAATTATGCATGACACATACATTTTTGTATTTTGTTTTAATAAAATAAAATGGGCAAAAAATCATAAATAATTAACAAAGTGCCATGTAAAAATCCGAAAATTGTACAGCAGGACCAATTATTATCATTTTTATTTCTTTTGGAGCGATTGTCGCGCGAAACAAAAATCACGTGCTCACAAGGAGGTGGTTGGAGTTGTTTAAAGATTATGACATCACTATCCTATATCACCCGGGCGACCGCTTGCTTTGGACGTTCAGGCTTTGGCCAATCAGTTAGTGAGGTTGGATATTTCTAAACCTAGTAGAGTATTAGCTTGCACGGTCGCTCGTTCTTTGTTATGGGAGCGTATCCATGATCAGTAGTTTGATGATCCCCATTTGTGTGTCCTTAGGGACACGGTACAACGTGGAGGTGCCAAGCAGGTTACCTTAGATGCTGATGGAGTTTTGAGATTGCAGGGTCGAGTTTGTGTGCCTGATGTGGATGGGCTTCAAGAGTTGATTTTAGAGGAGGCCCATAGCTCCCGGTACTCCATTCATCCGGGCGCCGCGAAGATGTATCAGGAATTGTGACAGCATTATTGGTGGCGTAGAATGAAGAAAGATATCGTTGCCTATGTGGATTGGTGTTTGAATTGTCAGCAGGTTAAATATGAGAATCAGAGGCCTGGTGGTTTATTTCAGAGGATTGAGCTTCCCGAATGGAAGTGGGAGCGAATCACTATGGACTTCGTTGTTGGGCTCCCGCAGACTTTGAGGAAGTTCGACGCAGTTTGGGTCATTGTTGATAGGCTGACCAAGTCAGCGCATTTCATTCTTGTGGCAGTCTCTTATTCATCTGAGAGGTTAGCTGAGATCTATATCCGGAAGATTGTTCGCCTTCATGGTGTGCCGGTATCTATCATTTCGGACCGAGGTATGCAGTTTACCTCGCGTTTCTGGAAAGCTGTCCAGCGAGAGTTAGGCACCCAGGTTGAGTTGAGTACAAGATTTCATCCTCAGACGGACGGGCAGTCCGAGCGGACTATTCAGATATTGGAGGATATGCTCCGAGCTTGTGTCATTGACTTTGGAGGTTCGTGGGATCAGTTCTTGCCTTTAGCAGAGTTTGCCTACAACAAGAGCTACCGTTCGAGTATCCAAATGGCTCCTTATGAGGCTTTGTATGGTAGGTGATGTCGATCTCCGGTTGGATGGTTTGAGCCGGGAGAAGCTCAGTTGTTGGATACAGATTTGGTTCAAGAGGCTTTGGACAAGGTCAGGATCATTCAGGATAGACTTCGTACAGCTCAGTCCAGGCAAAAGAGTTATGCAGATCGAAAGGTTCGAGATGTGGCTTTCATGGTTGGTGAGCGGGTATTGCTCCGAGTGTCGCCTATGAAGGGCGTGATGAGATTTGGGAAGAAGGGCAAGCTTAGCCCTAAGTTCATTGGTCCATTTGAGATTCTTGATCGAGTGGGAGAGGTGGCTTATAGACTTGCATTGCCACCGAGCTTATCAGCCGTACATCCAGTGTTTCATGTGTCCATGCTTCAGAAATATCACGACGATCCATCCCACATGTTAGATTTCAGCACTGTCCAGTTGGACAAGAACTTATCTTATGAGGAGGAGTCGGTAGCTATTCTAGACCGGCAAGTTCTCCAGTTGAGGTCGAAGAGTTTTCCTTAGGTTCGTGTTCAGTGGAGAGGTCAGCCTCCTAAGGCATCGACCTAGGAGTTCGAGTCCGATATGCGAGACCGTTATCCTCACATTTTCCCCGACTCAGGTACTTCCTTCTTATTTCTGTTCGAGGATGAACAGTTGTTTTAGAGGTGGAGAATGTGACGACCCAAAGGGTCATCACCGGTTTTCTCCCTTTTTCCATGCTTCCGAGGCCTTGAAAACCTCACCTTTAGTTGCCTCGATTTGCGTGCGCAGTCCGGGCGCGTAGCCGGAAAAGCTTATGTGTTAAATTATGTGAAATTTGATAAATTATGGCTTTAAAATGGTTAAAGTTGACTTTGGTCAACATTTTGGGTAAACGGACCAAGACCCATGATTTGACGGTCCCAAAGGGTCCATAGAAAAATATGGGACTCGGGCGTATGCTCGGAATCGAAATCTGAGGTCCCGAGAAATGAATTTTTTAAAGAAATTGTTTTTCTAAAATTTATTTGAAAATTTGAAATGAAAATGGATTAGAAAGCGTTGGTATTGGGCCCATATTTTGGTTCCGGCGCCCGGTACAGGTCTTATATGTGGTTTAAGCGCTTCCTGTGAAATTTGGTTGAAATCGGACGTCATTTGACGTGTTTCGGACTTAAAACTCTAAGTTTGAAAGTGTAACACCTCAGAAATTTTTTGAAGTACTTAAGCTATTAAGAAAGTTGATGTGCAATAATTATATTATTTTGTGCGCAAAGATAGACTATTAATATGATTGATATCAATTGGATATGATAATAAGCGTACGAAGTATATTTTAAGTAATTTGGGGTCTAAGGAAAAGCCTAAGTCTAAGCCAAGTTGGAAAATTTCAAGATAGGCTAAAATTCTAAATGAGCAAGCAAAAGATCACACTTTGGACGAGCACATCTACATATATATAAGGTGTTATGTGATGCACAACCTATCAAATTAAAGGTCTTTGAGTCTAGTTTCTAATGCTTCAAACCGTTCATCATTTGGATATTTGTACAAAAGGTAATGATGGATTTGCTGAAGGCGGGTAATGCTGTGTACTGGGGCAGAGGCAAATCGCAGTTACCCAATGTGATTTATAAATCGTATTCGACACCTGCGACTTACCTGGACAGATTACAAAACGCGAGTTTCAGCCATTTTTAACACATTTGGAGTTATGGAGCTCGGATTGAAGCGATTTTTGAAGCGATTTTCACCATATGGATTGGGGTAAGTGATTCTAACTCGATTTTGGTTAAAATACATGAATCTATTGTTGTTTTTATCATGAAATTAGTGAATTGGGTTGAAAATGGTAGAAATTCTCTATACCTTAGATTTAAGATTTGGAGGTCGATTTGTTGTTGGAATTTAGTAATTTTGGTATGGTTGGACTCGTGGTTGAATGGGCATTCATATTTTGTAACTTTCGTCGGATTCCGAGATGTGGGCCCCACGGGCGATTTTTTATCTAATTTCGGATTTTATTGGAAAATTTGGTATTTTCACATGGGATTGATTCCAATAATCTGTGTTGATTGTATTGAATTATTTTTGGCTAGATTCGAACCATTCAGAGTTGGATAATCGAGAAAAAATGTCAATTATTGGATTGAGATAGCGTGATTTGAGGTAAGTATCTTGCCTAACCTTGTGTGGGGGAATTTCCCCTTAGGCATTGAGTCTTATGTGGAAATTGTGTGATTTAAAACCATGTACGCGAGGTGACGAGTACGTACTTGGTTTATATGTGCAAACTATATCGGTTAAAATTCGTAGACAACCTTATGTATTAAATTAGAAAATTGTTGGCACTTATTAAATCTCTTATTTATCATGTCTCATTCCTTATTTGTCTAGATTATTTTTATATGATAATTTGGTGCGATTGCTACATGACTTTTATGTGAATTCTGTATTTGTTTGAGTTGCTATTTTTATGGAAATAATTTTCATTATTGATTTTATCTACATACAATTTAAATGAGAAATTTAGTTAATAAGATGAATAAATCTATTTATTTCATGAAGTTGTAAATTTAAAAACAAACGTGTTGTTCCTTGATGAATTTCTTTTCAATTCATGTTGTTGAAATTGATATTGAGTTATAAAGGCTGTAAATCATATTGAGGCGAAGTGTTAAATTGTGAAATATTCTTTTGTTGAGTTTTCACTCCCAGATATTTTGTTAGAATTTTTGTGCGCATTATGACCGAGCCGTGGCTTCTTATTGTGAAAAAATAATGTATTGTTGATTCATGTGATAAGTTGTAATATTTGGGCACCTGATGTGCAATTTGTGATATGTTGTAATATTTGAGCACTTGACGTGAAATTTGTGATATGTTGTAGGATTTGAGCACTGGATGTGAAATTTATAATATGTTGTAATATTTGAGCAATTGACGTGAAATTTGTGATATGCTTTAAGATTTGAGCACTGGATGTGAAATTTGTGATATGTTGAAATATTTGAGCACTTTATGTGCAATTTGTGATATGCTTTGATATGTGATCACTTGAGGTGCAAGTTGTATTATGCTGCGATAATTGGGCACTTGAGGTGCAAGTTGTATTATGTTGTGATATTTGGGCACTTGAGGTGCGATTTGTGAAATATTGTGATATTGATACGCATGCGGTGATATAAGGCCAGGGTGTTGAAACACATGCGGTGAGATAAGGGTGACTAGAAATGCGTGGCTAGTAGAGGAACTACTAGAAGTCATGCGGTGTGATAAAGGTGGCTAAAACGCGGGATGCTATTTCGGGGAAAATTGTTTTATTTAAAATTATATGTGAAGGCTCCCGCGGTGATATAAGAAAATGAGATATTGTGAATTTATTTATGATTTAGGACTACGAGGCGGTACCTCGGTAGTGTCCTGTTGATATTTCTTTATTTATGTTCTTGTCTTTGGTGATTTTGTTTCATTAATATGTAAATTCTTATCTTCTTCCGTGATGTACTAGTTGACATTATTATTATTATTATTATTATTATTATTATTATTATTATTATTATTATTATTATTATTATTATTATTATTATTATGTATTTTGTGGTCCTTGTTGCATTGTGTTCGCTTTGAATTTTTAGTACGAGACTTTGAAGATTTATATTTTTGGTTTTTAGCGATTTTCAATGATTGAATTGTTTTAAATAAAAGAAATTACTATTATGTTTTAAATTAATAAGTTTTACATCCAAATCAATAGTTTATGTGATGCTTTAATTTAAGTGCAATGTCATTTTCTTCGCTCAAACGATTTGTAAAGTAAATTGGTCGTGCATATTGATATTTTTGGCATGTCAGTTGTCCATGCAGTTGTGATAGAAATATGGGCACGAGGTGCCGTGGAAATATGAAAGTGGGGTGAGGCCCGTATTACGAAAAATATGAAGGTGGGCTGAGACTAGTATTTTTATGATTGTGAAATGAGGTGTCACAATGTGACTTTTATTTGAAAGAATTATATTCAAAATATTATTTCAAAGAATTAGATTTGAAGGATATTTATTTGAAGGAAGTATATTCGAAATATATTTATTGGTAAGTATTATATTCTAAAGATTATTATTTGGAAAACTTTTAGATGAAAGATGTGTAATTGAAGGAGTTGATTAAATGATTGTACTTGTAATCATAGTTTGTTGAGCGATATTTATGGTGTTCCTGTTGTCCTGTTGTTTATATCACTAGTTGATAATTGTTGGTATCATTGCTATTTGTTTCCTATTATTGTGGTATGCTATATTGCACAGGTTATTAGATGTGTCTTGACTGTACCTCGTCACTACTCCACCGAGGTTAGTCTTGATACTTACTGGGTACCGCTGTGGTGTACTCATACTACACTTCTGTACATTTTTTTATGTACAGAGCCAGGTATTGGAGATATAGGACTCGGAAAGAGTTAGAGAGTGATCGCAAGGATTCAAGGTAGAGCTGTTTGGTCGTCGTAGTCCCTTGGAGTCTTTCCCTTTTATCGTACTATCATATATTATTCGAGCAGTATTGTATATTTAATTTCCTTCAGATCATTTCATGTATTCAGTTAGAGTTCGTGACTCAGTACTACCAGTCTTGGGAGGTTGTATCTTTATTTTTGCTGTTGGTTTCGATTATCTATTTTATAAACAAAAATGGCTTGAATTGTTATTATAACCGGCTTACTTAGTCTTAGATACTAAGTGTCATCACGACTCATATGGTGGGATTTTGGGTTGTGACAAGTTGGTATCAGAGCTCTAGGTTCATAGGTTCTACGAGTCACGAACGAGTTTAGTAGAGTCTTGCAGATCGGTACAGAGATGTCTGTACTTATCTTTGAGAGGCTACAGAGCTATTAGGAAAATTTTCACTTCTTTCATTCCTTATCGTGCGGTATTTATTCAGCTTGAAGCATATATCTTATGTTCTTTTGCATCCACTCGTGTATGAAATTACGCACTCGATATCAATTATACGCCAATTGTTCGTGATACTATAGAGGGATTATAAGGCAACTAGAAATGCTCAACATTGTCTCAATATGTGGTCCCGACTAAAGATGCGGATGTATTGAAAGATCACTCGTGAATCGTGTGGGGGTAGAATAGACCTTGGCATCTGGTTGATTTGTACGAGCTGTAAAGGTTAATATTGTGGATCATCGGACGTTGTGACCTATGACTTAGCGCCAAGTGGGGGAGTCCACTATCAATGGACGGATTGTGGGGTCACATGTTATATTAGTCTTGGCCTGATATGTATATTTGTGGTACTATAAGGTTCCCCAAAATTTGCACATGTTTAAGGCTTGAGATTTTTGCAAGGGATAAATTTGGGACTTACGGTATGTTTGCGTCCTTAATAATCCTATACTTCAGTACCAAAGGAGTTAGATAAACCAATTTAAATTTATAGAAGGTCTACTCAGCGTGAATGTCTCGATTGCGGATTCTGGGGTGCTTCAGAGGAAGTACGGTGGCTGATGAGCTTCTAGACTATGTGGTTCGTTCCAAGATTTGTCTGTATGGAGCTTTACTTATCGTTGTGTATAAATAGGGGGAAGAGTTAACCCAAGCAAGAATCGAAGAGTATGTAAAGAAATGGATCAACTTAACAATGTTAAGTCAGCATAGTAAAAGAAGAAATTGGCATTGGGAGAGATAATTCTCCATCGGTGTTTGTGGAAAGCATATGGAGAGGGCAGACCAACCAATGCAACACCACCTACTTGGGCTCAGTCTTCAGAAATGCTTTGAAAGAGTTTGTTCCCCAGACTCTCCATAATGTGTGGCGCGCAGCGTTTGAATGGTTGTGTAAGAACACCACGACAATATCAGAATATGCCATCAGGTTCAGTGCATTAGCACGTCATATCCCTACATTCGTTCCGACAGCAAGAGAACGAGTCCATGGATTCATTAAAGGACTCTATTATGATCATAAAATTTTGTATGACTCGGGAACTACAGGCTGATACTTCATTTCAACTAGTGGTAAAAAAAAATTCTAAGATGCTAGAACGTGTTCGGAGGAGACCAAAAGGTCTCGAGGTTTTGTAGAATTCGACAGATTCTTCTTTGTAGTTATAACTCATTATGGCGGAGGCTTGGGCGGTAGCCAGCCCAGACCGCATTTTCGAATACTCGTTGTGCTCCAATTAATCAGGGCACTCATGTGGGATAGTCATCTTTTAATGCACCACTGGCACGAGATTTCCTACAATAGTTATTCAGTTATTCGGCACAGACTCAGTATGAGAAGCCGAACCGCAAGTGGGTTGCTTTGAGTGTGGTGATACTAGGCACATCATGAGAAATTATCCGAGACTTGGGAGAAACCTATTTTTATCGGAACACACAGACCACATACTCCATTCTACATACACTATCAGTTAGAAGTGGAGGACAAGCGGGTAGAGGCACCTAAGAGGTGGGGCCCAGCCCATTGATATATTTTCTATGGTATGACAGAGGTCGCTACACCAGATAGTTTCATTACAAATACGATCTGGGGTTATTACAAAGTAACAATTTCATTAACTTGATATGGTTCTGAGTAGCGAGGCAAATCCTCCTAATATTCTCCACTCATGGGTGAGTTTCTTAATCCTAAAATCTACTTATATGAATACTCCTGTTGGGAGATGTTATAGAGATAGCTATGTCCATCATTATGTGTTGGTCACTAAGAATAGTGTTGAGGCTAAAAGTGATTTTTGTTAATCATTTCGGTGAGTTTGATGTAATTTCCAAATAATTAGTTTCAATTGTGAATTATATTCCCTGTCGATAGAGGGTTCTTTATATGTTGTGATTTTATTTAACGGAAATTATTTAAAAGAAGAAAGAAAGGAAATGAAAAGAATTCAGTTGGCACAATGTGCAAAATACTTATGATTCAGAGTTGAGGACGAGGTTCTCACAATTTTTAGAGGATGTGAAATATTTAAAACGGGCTATGTGCTGCTGTCACACCTCCTTTTGCCGCACCCGAGGGGAGCGAGGGGAGTTTTTTCCAATTAAAGGACAATCGAAACGGGATTGGTTTATTTATTTCAGAGTCGCCACTTGGGAGGTTTAGGGTGTCCCAAGTCACCAATTTTAATCCCGAATCGAGGAAAATAATGACTCTATATTACAGTCTGCGTACCAGAAATCTAGATAAGGAATTCTGTTAACCCGGGAGAAGGTGTTAGGCATTCCCGAGTTCCGTGGTTCTAGCACGGTCGCTCAACTGTTATATTTGGCTTATTTATCTGATTTTTAATACAATATGAACTTATGTGCAAATTTATCTTTTAACCGCTTTATTATTATTGTTTTTATAAGAATGTGAACATCGCTTAAAATATATCTTTGGACTGTGTCACATGAAATGCACCCACAATCCGAAACATATTTTATTTGATGTTTTAGGATTTGGATTTGGGTCGCATGAAATGCACACCCGAGCTTAAGAAAGTAAATTATTAAACACGCGCCTAAAGAGACTATCGCGTTATTATTTTGCGGAGGCCGCGAAATTCGCTAAACGACCCTCCTGAATTCTAAGTAATTTTAAACAAGTATTTACTGAGGGCCCCGCAATTTGTATTTTTATTCGGCGAGGCTCATCTCATTCTTATTTTTTAAAGAATTTGCAACGTCATGGAAATGCATCTCGGGCCACGCCACAATCAATGCGCCCGTGACTAGAGACACATTTCGATTTCGTTGAGATTTGGATTTGGGTCACATAAATGTGCACCCGAGTTTAGGGAGATAACATTATTAAAGGCGCGCCTAAAGCAACTAGCGCATTATTATTTTGGGGTAGGGCCGTGAAACTTGCTAAACGGCCCGTCCCGGAATCTAAGTATTCAATATATACATTTAGAGGGCCCCGCGGCTTGTGCATTTTTTCTTTTTATTTTTTTTTTTTATTTTTTGCGGGGCTCGTCTCATTTTTACTTTTTAAGGGCAAACTTAAAACAACTACGATTTCCTACTAGTGAAGCCATCCGAGATTAAACGAAAAAAAAAACGATTCTAACAGGTAATAATATCCATGGTAAAAATGAAAAATAGGATAACCTCGTTCATATGCTCACATTTACTTTAAAAATGCAGTAACTAAACATAACATAAACATTTTTAACACAACAACAAAAATTGCATTGTTGACATTCATATATATCGAATATTCTCATTTATTGCCTTGAACCATAATATGCAAAAAAATGAATGAAACGAAACAAAGGACGAAGAACACCGACCTTCGAACCTCGACAATCCTAGAACGACAAACACGATTCCGACGGAACTCAAGCCGGACCTCTCTGAACGAAGAACAACGACGGAACCTCGGACAGCACCTCGACGTACCGGACCTCGACGGAAAACAGAAAACTCGGCAAGGCGGGGTCGCAGCGACCCACAACTGCTCGCGAAACGCAGTTACGACTGCTTGGAGGTTGATGACCTTGGACTGGAAATGGCGGACTGAAAATGGCGGACTTGACGACGGGGAAAACTGTTGGTCGTGGTGTTGGGTTGTGGTGAGGAGCTGGTGGGTCGACGGACTGGAGCTGGTTGGGGTGGTGTTCGGACAGTGGAGGGAGGCGATGGAGCTGGTGGTTATGGCGGAGACGGGGTTCGACTGGAGTTTTTGGACGATGGTTTTAGGTTTTCTGCTTCTTCTTCTTTAGGAAGAAGAAGCTCGAACAATGGAGGGGTCTGCTGGCGGGTGGTCGATGGGATGGAGATGGAGTTTGGGCAGGAGGTGAGGAGCTGGGGGGAGCTGTTTGGGGTGGTGTTTGGACAGTGGAGAGGGGCGATGGAGCTGGTGGTTATGGCGGAGACGGGGTTCGACTGGAGTTTTTGGACGTGGGAGGTGGTGCGAAGGTTGACGACGGGAGGGGTCGTCCAGTAGGGTTTTTTGTTCTTCAGGAAGAAGACGAGGAACAGTACCTCTTTCTTTCCAATTTTTCCCCGTTTTTTTTTTGTTTTCGTTCGTTCTTCTTTATGAAGAAGAAAAGGGAACAGTACCCCTTTTTCCCATTTTTTAAGAAAGTCCCCCTGTCCCTTTTCGTTGGTCCGTGTTTTGTAATGCTTTGCCCATGAAAATGAGCCCCACGCGTGGTGGGGTTCCCCACGTGTCCTGGACACGGTTAATTATGGGCTCGGTCCGAAAATTAGGCCTAAAACCGGGTAGTTTAAACCCGAATATTATTCTTTTGCCCGGACCCGAGAAATAGGAACACGTTGCTTAACTAGTCCTATGTAAGCAAAATAACTACCAAAAATAAGACTAGTATTTAAACAAAACTATATCTTTTTAAATATTTTTCAAGGTTTAAAAATAGCTACAAAATACTAATAAAACTATTTTTTGTAATTTTCGTTTTTAAATATTAAGATAAAATATGAGGTAATATTTTTGTATTTTTTTCAAAGTTAAAATGACTATAAAACCTTAATAGAACTATATTTTATTTATTTTTTGTAATTTTCGAAATTATATAAAGTACAAAAGTAAAGTGCAATTTTTGTATTTTTCAAATTTATGAGAGATACATAAACTAAAATTTATATATATATTTTTTGAAATTTTTCTTTCTGCAACGAAATAAAGTAAAAATAGTTAAAATGGCTATACTAGTCCTAAATTAGATATTTAAGCTTAAGAACGTAAAAATTCCCGGGGAGGGTCAAAAATCACGTGCTTACAGCTGCCCCTCTTTGACTGGAAACACGAAGAGTTTTCCGACAAAGAACGACTAGACGTGTTTTTGACCCGACCATTACTTGGACGGACTACACTTAAGGAAAGGGAGGGATTGTGACCGAGCCCTGGTATCTGAGCTGCCTACATATCCTTGGTTATACAGGAATCAGGCCACGTGTAGTTCGGGAATGAGAGAGACAGCGAAGTGTACCGAGGTGAAGAGCCGATCGAGGTGCCGTTCCGTTGAGGTTCCGGTCCGCGGTCCTGTCATTACAACAAAAATGAAAACTGAAAAAGACTAACTAAGCCTATCAGCTACTAGTTACAAGGATTCCTATCTCTTAAGTCTTCTGAAACTTGGTCTTGAGTCTTGAATGGTGCTTCATACAGACTTTGGATCTGAACCTTGATACTTGCTAGTTGTAGGTGCTAGTTCTTGAGCAGACCACATTTGTTCTCCACTTCCGTAATTTGGGTTCTTTTTCTTTTTTTTCTTTTTTTTCTTTTTTTTTTCTTCTTTTTCTTGTTTTGTATATTTTTTTTTTTTGTTTTTGTGACCAGCTTCTGTTGATCATCCCAGACTATTGATTCGCGCTCTTGAGGCGAGCTTCTAACTTGGATTGAATGCTGGGGATTTCTGTTGTAATCCTTCTGCTCTCCAGTGGGTCACTGCTTGATTTTGAAAAATGTTTCTCCGTTCTACAGGCGGACTCCTGACTTCTTCTATCTTCGACACGCAACAAACTTCGTTCTACAGGCGGGTCCCTGACAATCAAAACAAACAAAACGAACAAAATTTCCTAACCAGTTTGTACTGGGAAGATTTGTGAGTTGTTAGCAAAATTTGTAACTCACTTACACTATTGATGCAATGATGAGAGTAAACTAAAGACTAGGCTAGGATGTGCATCTCCTATGAGTAAAACCAAAACTCTTGCTAGCAAATGTGTCTGCTAAAATAAAAACCTCAATGACTCAAACTAGAAAGTGTGTCTTCTATGGTTGAATCGGAATGAGCTAAACTAGGAAGTGCGTCTCCTAAGGGTGAAAACTTCAGTGACTAGAACTAGGAAGTGCGTCTCCTATGAATAAAATCTCGATTAGGAAGTGCGTCTCCTACGGGTAAACTTCAAAAAACTGGACTAGGAATTGTGTCTCCTATGGTCGAACTAAACTTAGGAAGTGCGTCTCCTATGGGTACCATAAACTTAGGAAGTGCGTCTCCTATTGGGTACAATAAACTTAGGAAGTGCGTCTCCTATTGGGGATGACTGTTTTTAGGAAGTGCGTCTCCTACTGGGTGAAACTATTCTTAGGAAGTGCGTCTCCTATTGGTACAATAGATCTAGGAAGTGCGTCTCCTATTGGTAAAACTTAGCTTAGGAAGTGCGTCTCCTATTGGTAAAACTTAGCTTAGGAAGTGCGTCTCCTATTGGTGAAATCAACTTAGGAAGTGCGTCTCCTATTGGTGAACCTATTCTTAGGAAGTGCGTCTCCTAATGGTAAAACTGAACTTAGGAAGTGCGTCTCCTATTGGTAGAACTAAACTTAGGAAGTGCGTCTCCTATGGGTGAAATGAACTTAGGAAGTGCGTCTCCTATGGTGAAACTGAACTTAGGAAGTGCGTCTCCTATGGTGAAACTGAACTTTAGGAAGTGCGTCTCCTATGGTGAAACATATCTTAGGAAGTGCGTCTCCTATTGGTGAAACTGAAACTTAGGAAGTGCGTCTCCTATGGTGAAACTGATCTTAGGAAGTGCGTCTCCTAATGATAAAACTTGCTTAGGAAGTGCGTCTCCTACTGGTGAAACTTGCTTAGGAAGTGCGTCTCCTACTGGTGAAATATTTTTAGGAAGTGCGTCTCCTATTGGTGAAACTGAACTTAGGAAGTGCGTCTCCTACTGGTGAAACTTATCTTAGGAAGTGCGTCTCCTACTGATAAAACTTGCTTAGGAAGTGCGTCTCCTACTGGTGAAACTTATCTTAGGAAGTGCGTCTCCTACTGATAAAACTTGCTTAGGAAGTGCGTCTCCTACTGGTGAAACTTGCTTAGGAAGTGCGTCTCCTACGGTGAAACTTATCTTAGGAAGTACGTCTCCTACTGATAAAACTTGCTTAGGAAGTGCGTCTCCTACTGGTGAAACTTATCTTAGGAAGTGCGTCTCCTACTGATAAAACTTGCTTAGGAAGTGCGTCTCCTACTGGTGAAACTTATCTTAGGAAGTGCGTCTCCTACTGATAAAACTTGCTTAGGAAGTGCGTCTCCTACTGGTGAAACTTGCTTAGGAAGTGCGTCTCCTACGGTGAAACTTATCTTAGGAAGTGCGTCTCCTACTGATAAAACTTGCTTAGGAAGTGCGTCTCCTACTGGTGAAACTTATCTTAGGAAGTGCATCTCCTACTGATAAAACTTGCTTAGGAAGTGCGTCTCCTACTGGTGAAACTTTTTAGGAAGTGCGTCTCCTACTGGTGAAACTTTCTTAGGAAGTGCGTCTCCTATGGGTAAAGACGTGGAATATATGCCTCTGTTATCTGGGCGGGCTCCCAATTTCAACACCTGAAATAAAAAAACTGAATGTATGCCTCTGTTATCTGGGCGGGCTCCCAATTTCAACACTTAAAATTAAAGACTGAATGTATTCCTCTGTTATTATGGGCGGGCTCCCAATTTCAACACTTGAAAGTAAAAACTGAATGTATGCCTCTGTTATCTGGGCGGGCTCCCAATTTCAACACTTAAAATTAAAAAGACATGAATGTATGCCTCTGTTATCTGGGCGGGCTCCCAATTTCAACACTTAAAATAAAAGACTGAATGTATTCCTCTGTTATTATGGGCGGGCTCCCAATTTCAACACTTGAAAGTAAAAACTGAATGTATGCCTCTGTTATCTGGGCGGGCTCCCAATTTCAACACTTAAAATAAAAGACTGAATTTATGCCTCTCATTATACAGGTGGGCGCCTGTTTGTAAAGATATGAAAAATGATATGCCCGTATTATACTGGTGGGTGACCTAGAACAGAAATGAAAAGACAGAAATGTATTCCCGCATTATACTGGTGGGTGACCCAGAACAAAAAATGAAAAGACAGAAATGTATTCCTCTCGTTATTCAGGTGGGCGCCTGTCTTCAACAATAACTTTGAAAATAAGATCCTATTTGAGGGCGGATGAACCCGACATATCCTGTTTGAGGGCGGATGAACCCAAAATATCCTATTTGAGGGCGGATGAACCCGACAGATCCTATTTGAGGGCGGATGAACCCAACATATCCTATTTGAGGGCGGATGAACCCGACAGATCCTATTTGAGGGCGGATGAACCCAACATATCCTATTTGAGGGCGGATGAACCCAACATATCCTATTTGAGGGCGGATGAACCCAACAGATCCTATTTGAGGGCGGATGAACCCAACATATCCTATTTGAGGGCGGATGAACCCGACATATCCTATTTGAGGGCGGATGAACCCGACATATCCTATTTGAGGGCGGATGAACCCAAAATATCTTTAAGACTTGAAAATGTCTTACCTCGAATACTTGCTGGGGATTGGGATGAACTTTCCTTTTCTACCTTCCCCACTTTTTATTATTATTCTTTTTTTTATTTATTTATTTATTTATTATTATTATTATTATTATTAGCTTCCTCCTTTGAAGTCTAACCGCTGAGGATACCGACTTTCCAACCTTGTGTTGGACCCCTCGCAACTGCTAGGGATAACACTGTTGAGGAATTATTTACTTACCTGTTGGGGGTAAAATGTTATCAGCTGGGGGTACCTGACTTCCAGAAAATTTTCTAAATGGAAGGAAAATTTTCTGCCCCAGTTTGATAATATCCCTCGTGGCATGCGTTTCTGCCTCAATGCCATTTCCCTTACCTGTTTCAAATCAAACAAAATTGTTAGTTTAAAACATGGTGGTTGGTTGTGATACTCCCAACGGGATGGCTTTTCCTTTTTTCCTTCCTTGCTTTGCGTTGCACAACTTGTTGGGGATGATATTATGTGCTGGGGATAATCCCTTCCTGCTGGGGGATATCCCTCTTCTTTTGTGGCATAGCTTGGAAACTGGCATTTTCCCCGACCTTTTAGTCTAGTATGGATTTCGCCAAATCATGCTCTCCTTTCCTTGCTTTGTTCATGGGCCTTGGCCTTGAGGTTTATAACTTTTGATAAAGGCAACGGTATCCCTCCTAACACTTGTCAATCCTTCTGTCAATTCCCTTTTGCTGGGGGATATCTTTTGACACTGGCCTCGCGTTTGTTCCCTGCTGACTATACCACTTGGATGTACTAGTCAGATCTCATTTTGGAAAGCTGATGGCCTATTTTGAAGTCATTTCATACTTGTTCTGACCGGACAGACTCTATTGGGGAAAATTCTTTTATGAAAGGAGAAAGATAACAGAAACAAAATAAAAGACAAAGGAAACGATGACTTTTTTACAAAAGAAACTATAAATAAAAACCTATCAAACGCAGATACCGACTCTAATGGCCATGACATGCGTATGTGGCCTATCCTCTGACGTCAATCATCTTTTAAGATCTTCCATTGGCGATTCCCCCTCTGATTCTCAATCTTATTCGACTTGTAGTGCCCGGAGGGTTTTCACTATCAAGTCTCTCTCATTTTTGGCTTTTCTCTCAGCTTTCATCGCCTTGTGGTGCCTGTGAAGGTTTTCACCGATAAGACTCTCTCATTTGTATCGCTCTCCAGCTGGGGATTTTAGAGTGTTTCTGGTATGACTCTTTCTGCTGGAGATTAGAGTCCTTTCTGCTGTGGAACAGAATGTTACGTTCGCCGGTAAGACTCTTCATTTGTCTGACTTGGCATCTTTTGAAGACTGATCGGAAGGTCTTTCTTTGGACCGTAATGTGGGTTTTGGATAGGCTAGAAAGAAAGGGTATAAAAGGCTCAAAAATACATTAATTTTTTTTTTTGGGTTATTAGTTACAACCTTCGGAATTAGATTTATTTACAACGACCGCAACCTCTGCCCCAGTTTCTTGCTTGGGGATATTTTAATTGATTTTTTTTTTCATTTTTCAAAACTATGACCGAGCCGTGAAGCGCCTACGTATCCTCTTTGAGGAATCAGGTCAAACGTAGTTCCCAATTCCTCTTTTTCATTTGACTTTCTTTTTTTTTTTTGCTTTTTGTTATCCTTTTTCTTTTCTCTTTTTCTTTTCTCTTTTTTTTCTCTTTTTTTTTTCGTTTTGTTGTTTTCTTTCTTTCTCTTTTTTTTTGTTTTGTTACCGATTCCGAATGAGGGGTATGAAAGAAAAATAAATAAGGCTCAAAAGGGGTTAACGAAGGATAAAGTGTTTAGGTAGCAGAACAAAATGCCTTCGTCATTTCAGCCTTCAAAACATGTCAAGTGCAAACAACACACTTTAAATTTGTAGTCTCTTCTGATGGTGCTGGACTTGACAATTATATTCAACATATGTTTGTTCATTTGTCACTTCTAACGCACCGTTGGACGACACTCTAACTCTCATTATCTTGAACAACCCTCATGCCAGTTTGGTGAATCTTGCTTTTAACGGTTTTCTTTGTGCTTAACTTGCCCCAGTTCCACACGACTCGGGCTCCGAATAATCTCAAACCGTCCTTATTTTCTTTAAATGGTCTGATCGCCTTTCCAGGGTTTTATGATTAACTTTAAAGACTAGGCCCAAAGTGTGTGCGCATGTCATGTCACTAGAATCGGCGCTGAACAAAAATGATAAAAAGACTAAACAAAAAGGTGAATGGAAATAATAACAGATTGGATTTTGTGCTAGACTACCTGTGAAATGGTTTGAATAACAAACAAACAAAACAACCAGAATAAAATTCTAACCCAGCCTCGACAAAACTTGAACAAACTTATATGACAAAATGGAAAGATAGGAAGGTTTGACACAAGAAAATACTTGGATTACAACCCTAAGAATAATCCGAACAACCGAAATGACAACAAAATAAGCCACCAACAGCTTCTCTCTTGCTAACCAGGAACGGAGCGGCCCCCGATTTTATCAAGAACTGGCATCTTAGCCCATGAGCTTTGCATCAATACTGCCGAGACCATTACCAGCTTCCATATCTCCGTCAACAAGTTTCCAACAGGATTCGAATGCTTCTGTCATCAGGCCTGATCCTCGCAGAGTGTGCATCATGAGGTGCAAGTAAAGGATTCTGGGTGTCACTGTCTGGCTTACCACAAACCAACCACCTTAATTTTATTTGCACAACAAACAGGTTGGAATGGACTCAGTCGGTCCTTATTATTGACAACATTTTTTTTCTTTTCTCTTTTTTTTCTTTTTTTTTCCTTTTTTCATTTCTTTTTTTTCTTTCGCTTTTTCCTTCTTTTTTCATTCTCTTTTTCATTTCTTTTTTTTCATTTTTTTTTGTTGTTGTGGTCGAATCTTATGGAGATTGCCTACGTATCATGACCCCGCATGAATCAGACCTTGCGTAGTTCGTGACCAATAAAAGATAAACAACACTAAACACACACATTTTTTTTTAATTTAAAACAAACTGGGTTTCAAGGATTTAAAGATTACTCACCAGCTTGAAAATTAAACAACCCGCATGTTCTAATCAAAAGATTGGTAGACTTAAAAACAAAATTCCAGCTCCCTTTCTCTGTTCGACAAATGCAACCAAATGGTTATTTTTTGCAAATGTGGCCCCTTCCAATTTTCACATGAATTTTGAGGCCGGGGAGGATTATTTTGACACTTTAAAACTTGTCCATTCTTTTACGAAAATAACCTTTCGACAACTGAAAGATACTCTAAGGCTATTTCGGCAAGAACGGTTTAAGACGCGGCCGAAGCTGGCTCGGCTTATTATGACAAAATTCAAACGGTATTCACCTGACCGCCGACTCTTTGTTTTTTTTTCCAATTATAATGAAAACCTGGTGTTGCAAACACGGCCCTTTAGCGCCTCAGGGACGAAAATTTTGAAGGCCGTGTGGGTCCATATCTCAAAATGACCCAAATGTGGTTGTTTATGCCAAGTCAGCCTTCCGGCGTCCCTTTCGGGAACATTCGGCTATTTATGACAAACAACATCTCCTGACTTAGTTATGGCTCTTTTATTGTTTTTTTCAAAAATAGGAAACTCAATATTGCAAACACGGCCTGTCAACGTCTCGGGGACGAAGATTTTTAGGCTGTGGGGGTCAAATGGACCAAGTCTTAAAAATGACCCAAAAGTGGCTGTTTATGCAAAGTCAGCCTTCCGGCGTCCCTTTCGGGAACATTCGGCTATGTCTTGATAAAACAGCATCACCCGACTTCTTTATGAAACTTGACATATTTGCTATTTTTTGTAAAAGGGGAAGTTGGACATCACCCGACTTATTTATGAATAAAAACTTGACATGTTTTTTTTTTTTATTATTATTTGTTTTTGGCTTTTTTAGCAAAAAGGGGGTTGGACCCGATGAGGGTTGCCTACGTATCTCACATCCGGTGAGAATCAAACCCGCGTAGTTCGGGCAATCAAGAATAAGTAGATGAACTAACTTTTTTTTGAATTTTCGTTTAAAAGAACTACTTTAAAAGAAGCAAGGAAATATTATTTTTTGATTGATTTTCTTTTTAAAAGAAAGACTAATATTTTTGAATTTTCATTTGCTCTTTTTTCTTTATTCTAGAGAAGAAGAGGAAAATATTTTTCGGAATTTTGCTTTTAATAAAAGAAATGCTTCTCAAAATGTTTTTTTTTTGAATTTTGAATTTTCTTTTCAATTTCGAAAAAAGAATCAAAATATTTTCGGATTTGTTTTTCTATTTTATTTTTTTGAATTTTGAACTTTCTTTTGAATTTTTTTTGGATTATATATATACTTATTTTTGGAACAAATAATAAAATCACATTCAACGCCGGACTCTTTTTTATTTTACTATTTTCATTTTTATTTTGACATTTTCATAAACAGATAAACAAATAAAAACCCATTTTAAAACAAAACCTTTTTTTTTCATTTTTATGGCAAAACAAATATTTTCTTTTCTATATTTTTTTTAAAAACAAGACAGAACAATGATGATTTTTTTTCCTTTTCTTTAAATATAACAAACTAACAAGACATTTTTTCATTTTCAAAATTTCGGCAGAGTTTCGACTCTACTCGGACTTCTATGCTGTTATTTTCTCCTTTTTTTCACGATTTATTTTTAATCTGTGGAAAATAATGAAAACATACAAAATCTTTTTGAATTTTCATGCTTTGTTTTATTTGTAAATTTTTTTATTTATTTATTATTTCTTTCAAAAATGTGGCATGGGAGACATAACGATTTCCAAGACTTCTTGGATTCCGCAAATGCTCCCCATGCGCTTTTCCCAACATATGAAGCGTGGGGGACATATGGGAATTCCAAGACTTCTTGGATTCCACAAATGTTCCCCATGTGTTTTCCCAAAAAGCAAGCGTGGGGGACATAGGGAATTCCAAGGCTTCTTGGATTCCACAAATGTTCCCCATGCTTTGATTAAAATAACATCATGCTGGAAATGACCCAATGACCCATACGCCCTTGACTAAATACAACATGTAGCACATAGGATGCCGAAAGATTGTCTATTATTTTCAGGTTGCTTGTCCTAGACGGACCCAACCCCTGTGTTGAGTCCCCTAAGTCAAATGCACATGATGCAAATAAACGTTCCTACTAGGGATCCGGCATGTGGCTTTGTTATACTAGGTTCAGAACCTGGGTGTTTGTTCTAGACCTGGCTTACCCGAGCGGACAGCTCGAGCCGAGGGGGGCAGCGTACCGGGAATACAGAAGCTTCACCGGCTTAGCAACTTGTCCGAACCTCGTTCTAAATTGGGATTTGACACTATACAGAAAAGAAGTCGTACGAAGTACACCCTTCTTCATGATTTAGAAGACTCAGAAAGGATATGGGTTTCGGCACAGTTTATATACAGTTCACATAATATCAAAGCGGTAAAAGCAACATTTAGCACATTAGGCTCAAAACATGTAAAAAAAATCAGATAAAGCCAAATATAACAATTTATCTAAGCTCGAATTTCTAACCCTGAACCAGTGGTTCTGGGTTAATTCCCCAGCAGAGTCGCCAGAGCTGTCACACCTCCTTTTGCCGCACCCGAGAGGGCGCAAGGGAGTTTTTCCAATTAAAGGACAATCGAAACGGGATTGGTTTATTTATTTCAGAGTCGCCACTTGGGAGGTTTAGGGTGTCCCAAGTCACCAATTTTAATCCCGAATCGAGGAAAATAATGACTCTATATTACAGTCTGCGTACCAGAAATCTAGATAAGGAATTCTGTTAACCCGGGAGAAGGTGTTAGGCATTCCCGAGTTCCGTGGTTCTAGCACGGTCGCTCAACTGTTATATTTGGCTTATTTATCTGATTTTTAATACAATATGAACTTATGTGCAAATTTATCTTTTAACCGCTTTATTATTATTGTTTTTATAAGAATGTGAACATCGCTTAAAATATATCTTTGGACTGTGTCACATGAAATGCACCCACAATCCGAAACATATTTTATTTGATGTTTTAGGATTTGGATTTGGGTCGCATGAAATGCACACCCGAGCTTAAGAAAGTAAATTATTAAACACGCGCCTAAAGAGACTATCGCGTTATTATTTTGCGGAGGCCGCGAAATTCGCTAAACGACCCTCCTGAATTCTAAGTAATTTTAAACAAGTATTTACTGAGGGCCCCGCAATTTGTATTTTTATTCGGCGAGGCTCATCTCATTCTTATTTTTTAAAGAATTTGCAACGTCATGGAAATGCATCTCGGGCCACGCCACAATCAATGCGCCCGTGACTAGAGACACATTTCGATTTCGTTGAGATTTGGATTTGGGTCACATAAATGTGCACCCGAGTTTAGGGAGATAACATTATTAAAGGCGCGCCTAAAGCAACTAGCGCATTATTATTTTGGGGTAGGGCCGTGAAACTTGCTAAACGGCCCGTCCCGGAATCTAAGTATTCAATATATACATTTAGAGGGCCCCGCGGCTTGTGCATTTTTTCTTTTTATTTTTTTTTTATTTTTTGTGGGGCTCGTCTCATTTTTACTTTTTAAGGGCAAACTTAAAACAACTACGATTTCCTACTAGTGAAGCCATCCGAGATTAAACGAAAAAAAAAAAACGATTCTAACAGGTAATAATATCCATGGTAAAAATGAAAAATAGGATAACCTCGTTCATATGCTCACATTTACTTTAAACATGCAGTAACTAAACATAACATAAACATTTTTAACACAACAACAAAAATTGCATTGTTGACATTCATATATATCGAATATTCTCATTTATTGCCTTGAACCATAATATGCAAAAAAATGAATGAAACGAAACAAAGGACGAAGAACACCGACCTTCGAACCTCGACAATCCTAGAACGACAAACACGATTCCGACGGAACTCAAGCCGGACCTCTCTGAACGAAGAACAACGACGGAACCTCGGACAGCACCTCGACGTACCGGACCTCGACGGAAAACAGAAAACTCGGCAAGGCGGGGTCGCAGCGACCCACAACTGCTCGCGAAACGCAGTTACGACTGCTTGGAGGTTGATGACCTTGGACTGGAAATGGCGGACTGAAAATGGCGGACTTGACGACGGGGAAAACTGTTGGTCGTGGTGTTGGGTTGTGGTGAGGAGCTGGTGGGTCGACGGACTGGAGCTGTTTGGGGTGGTGTTCGGACAGTGGAGGGAGGCGATGGAGCTGGTGGTTATGGCGGAGACGGGGTTCGACTGGAGTTTTTGGACGATGGTTTTAGGTTTTCTGCTTCTTCTTCTTTAGGAAGAAGAAGCTCGAACAATGGAGGGGTCTGCTGGCGGGTGGTCGTTGGGATGGAGATGGAGTTTGGGCAGGAGGTGAGGAGCTGGGGGGGAGCTGTTTGGGGTGGTGTTCGGACAGTGGAGGGGGCGATGGAGCTGGTGGTTATGGCGGAGACGGGGTTCGACTGGAGTTTTTGGACGTGGGAGGTGGTGCGAAGGTTGACGACGGGAGGGGTCGTCCAGTAGGGTTTTTTGTTCTTCAGGAAGAAGACGAGGAACAGTACCTCTTTCTTTCCAATTTTTCCCCGTTTTTTTTTTGTTTTCGTTCGTTCTTCTTTATGAAGAAGAAAAGGGAACAGTACCCCTTTTTCCCATTTTTTAAAAAAGTCCCCCCGTCCCTTTTCGTTGGTCCGTGTTTTGTAATGCTTTGCCCATGAAAATGAGCCCCACGCGTGGTGGGGTTCGAGGCATATGTCCCCCACGCGTGGTGGGGTTCCCCACGTGTCCTGGACACGGTTAATTATGGGCTCGGTCCGAAAATTAGGCCTAAAACCGGGTAGTTTAAACCCGAATATTATTCTTTTGCCCGGACCCGAGAAATAGGAACACGTTGCTTAACTAGTCCTATGTAAGCAAAATAACTACCAAAAATAAGACTAGTATTTAAACAAAACTATATCTTTTTAAATATTTTTCAAGGTTTAAAAATAGCTACAAAAGACTAATAAAACTATTTTTTGTAATTTTCGTTTTTAAATATTAAGATAAAATATGAGGTAATATTTTTGTATTTTTTTCAAAGTTAAAATGACTATAAAACCTTAATAGAACTATATTTTATTTATTTTTTGTAATTTTCGAAATTATATAAAGTACAAAAGTAAAGTGCAATTTTTGTATTTTTCAAATTTATGAGAGATACATAAACTAAAATTTATATATATATTTTTTGAAATTTTTCTTTCTGCAACGAAATAAAGTAAAAATAGTTAAAATGGCTATATTAGTCCTAAATTAGATATTTAAGCTTAAGAACGTAAAAATTCCCGGGGAGGGTCAAAAATCACGTGCTTACAGCTGCTATTGAAGTTATATGAGGACGAGATCCTTGGGATGAAAATTTATGTGTTTAAATTATCCTTTTTGTGAAATTAGAATTTGTACTATAGTATTAGCAGGGAGTCATGCTTGTTAGGCTTATTTGATAATTCTTTTATGTGTTATTGTGCATATTTTTACTAAATTCGTGTTATAATTATTTAGTTTCAGCCTATGAGGTGAGTGCCAAGTGGCGTAAAATGTGACTCGTTAATTTAGGTAAATAATTACGAGGTCTTCATGCATCGCACCTCGTTGTTAGTAAAGTGGAGGTTCGAAACGAGATTTTGTTTCAGCAAGTTAATTGGCGATGTTGTAATCAATTATGGATAATTATTAAGACCAAAGATGTAGTTATGGACATATATATGATGTGTTTTATGGTCAAATATCACTATGATGATGCAATTCTTGTAATGCTGAGATTAGTATTATTGATTTGGGTTGTGGATGGGTTGTTAGGAGTTATTTTGGTGTTACTCTGACAAGTAGATAGATCCAATTACAGGGGAGACTCTGCCGAAATTTCTAGAAAATTTGAGAGTTAGTCAAAATTTTGGGAACTTGAGGTGTGTGAGAAAAGAGTGAAGCTATGTGCAGAATTGGGGTGGACTCTACTTCTCATTCGAGGACGAATGATCCTAAGTGGGGGAGAATGTAACACCTCATAAATTTTTGAAGTACTTAAGCTATTAAGAAAGTTGATGTGCGCTAATTATATTATTTTGTGCGCAAAGACGGACTATTAATATGATGGATATCAATTGGATATGATAATAAGCATACAAAGTATATTTTAAGTGATTTGGGGTCTAAGGAAAAGCCTAAGTCTAAGCCAAGTTGGAAAATTTCAAGATAGGCTAAAATTCTAAATGAGCAAGCACAAGATCATACTTTGGACGAGCACATCTATATATATATAAGGTATTATATGATACACAACCTATCAAATTAAAGGTCTTTGAGTCTAGTTTCTAACGCTTCAAACCGTTCATCATTTGGACATTTGTACAAAAGGTTATGGTGAATTTACTGAAGGCGGGTAATGATGTATTCTAGGGCAGAGGCAAATCGCAGTTACCCAATGCGATTTATAAATCGTATTCGACACCTGCGACTTACCTGGACAGATTACAAAACGCGAGTTTCAGCCATTTTTAACACATTTGGAGCTATGGAGCTCGGATTGAAGCGATTTTTGAGGTGATTTTCACCATATGGATTGGGGTAAGTGATTCTAACTCGATTTTGGTTAAAATACATGAATCTATTGTTGTTTTTATCATGAAATTAGTGAATTTGGTTGAAAATGGTAGAAATTCTCTATACCTTAGATTTAAGATTTGGAGGTCGATTTGTTGTTGGAATTTACTAATTTTGGTATGGTTGGACTCGTGGTTGAATGAGTGTTCATATTTTGTAACTTTCGTCGGATTCCGAGATGTGAGTCCCACGGGCGATTTTTGATCTAATTTCGGATTTTATTGGAAAATTTGGTATTTTCACATGGGATTGATTCCAATAATCTGTATTGATTGTATTGAATTATTTTTGGCTAGATTCGAACCATTCAGAGTTGGATAATCGAGAAAAAATGTCAATTATTGGATTGAGATAGCGTGATTTGAGGTAAGTATCTTGCCTAACCTTGTGTGGGGGAATTTCCCCTTAGACATTGAGTCTTATGTGGAAATTGTGTGATTGAAAACCATGTACGCGAGGTGACGAGTATGTACTTGGTTTATATATGCAAACTATATCGGTTAAAATTCGTAGACAACCTTATGTATTAAATTAGAAAATTGTTGGGACTTATTAAATCTCTTATTTGTCATGTCTCATTCCTTATTTGTCTAGATTATTTTTATATGATAATTTGGTGCGATTGCTACTTGACTTTTATGTGAATTTTGTATTTGTTTGAGTTGCTATTTTTATGGAAATAATTTTTATTATTGATTTTATCTACATACAATTTAAATGAGAAATTTAGTTAATAAGATGAATAAATCTATTTATTTCATGAAGTTGTGAATTTAAAAACAAACGTGTTGTCCCTTGATGAATTTCTTTTCAATTCATGTTGTTGAAATTGATATTGAGTTATAAAGGCTATAAATCATATTGAGGCGAAGTGTTAAATTGTGAAATATTATTTTGTTGAGTTTTCACTCCCAGATATTTTGTTAGAATTTTTGTGCGCATTATGACCGAGCCGTGGGCTTCTTATTATGGAAAAATAATGTATTGTTGATTCATGTGACAAGTTGTAATATTTGGGCACCTGATGTGCAATTTGTGATATGTTGTAATATTTGAGCACTTGACGTGAAATTTGTGATATGTTGTAGGATTTGAGCACTGGATGTGAAATTTATGATATGTTATAATATTTGAGCACTTGACGTGAAATTTGTGATATGTTGTAAGATTTGAGCACTGGATGTGAAATTTGTGATATGTTGTAATATTTGAGCACTTGATGTGCAATTTGTGATATGCTTTGATATGTGATCACTTGAGGTGCAAGTTGTATTATGCTGCGATAATTGGGCACTTGAGTGCAAGTTGTATTATGTTGTGATATTTGGGCACTTGAGGTGCGATTTGTGAAATATTGTGATATTGATATGCATGCGGTGATATAAGGCCAGGGTGTTGAAACACATGCGGTGAGATAAGGTGACTTGAAACGCGTGGCTAGTAGGGGAACTACTAGAAGTCATGCGGTGTGATAAGGGTGGCTAAAACGCGGGATGCTATTTCGGGAAAAATTGTTTTATTTCAAATTATATGTGAAGGCTCCCGCGTGATATAAGAAAATGAGATATTGTGAATTTATTTACGATTTAGGACTACGAGGCGGTACCTCGGTAGTGTCCTGTTGATATTTCTTTATTTATGTTCTTGTCTTTGGTGATTTTGTTTCATTAATATGTAAATTCTTATCTTCTTTCGTGATGTACTAGTTGACATTATTATTATTATTATTATTATTATTATTATTATGTGTTTTGTGGTCCTTGTTGCATTGTGTTCGCTTTGACTTTTTAGTACGAGACTTTGAAGATTTATATTTTTGGTTTTTAGCGATTTTCAATGATTGAGTTGTTTTAAATAAAAGAAATTACTATTATGTTTTAAATTAATAAGTTTTACATTCAAATCAATAGTTTATATGATGCTTTAATTTAAGTGCAATGTCATTTTCTTCACTCAAACTATTTGTAAAGTAAATTGGTCGTGCATATTGATATTTTTGGCATGTCAGTTGTCCATGCAGTTGTGATAGAAATATGGGCACGAGGTGCCGTGGAAATATGAAAGTGGGGTGAGGCCCGTATTACGAAAAATATGAAGGTGGGCTGAGACTAGTATTTTTATGATTGTGAAATGAGGTGTCACAATGTGACTTTTATTTGAAAGAATTATATTCAAAATATTATTTCAAAGAATTAGATTTGAAGGATATTTATTTGAAGGAAGTATATTCGAAATATATTTATTGGTAAAGTATTATATTCTAAAGATTATTATTTGGAAAACTTTTAGATGAAAGATGTGTAATTGAAGGACTTGATTAAATGGTTGTACTTGTAATCATAGTTTGTTGAGCGATATTTATGGTGTTCCTGTTGTCCTGTTGTTTATATCACTAGTTGATAATTGTTGGTATCATTGCTATTTGTTTCCTATTATTGTGGTATAATATATTGCACAGGTTATTAGATGTGTCTTGAATGTACCTCGTCACTACTCCACCGAGGTTAGTCTTGATACTTACTGGGTACCGCTGTGGTGTACTCATACTACACTTCTGTACATTTTTTTTATGTACAGAGCCAGGTATTGGAGATATAGGACTCGGAAAGAGTTAGAGAGTGATCGCAAGGATTCAAGGTAGAGCTGTTTGGTCGTCGTAGTCCCTTGGAGTCTTTCCCTTTTATCGTACTATCATATATTATTCGAGCAGTATTGTATATTTAATTTTCTTCAGATCATTTCATGTATTCAGTTAGAGTTCGTGACTCAGTACTACCAGTCTTGGGAGGTTGTATCTTTATTTTTGCTGTTGGTTTCGATTATCTATTTTAAAAACAAAAATGGCTTGAATTGTTATTATAACCGGCTTACTTAGTCTTAGATACTAAGTGCCATCACGACTCATATGGTAGGATTTTGGGTTGTGACAGAAAGATTATGAAGTTTGATAAAAATGATGATTTTGAGGCTTGATTCATTGATTTTGATGTTATTTTGGCGATTTGATTGCTCGAGTAAGTTCATAGGATGTTATTGAGTTAGTGTGTGTGTTTGGTTAGGAGCCCCGAGGGCTCGGGAGTGATTCGGAGGCGGTTCGGGGTGTTTTTGGCCTTAGGAAGTGTTGTAGAATTTCTGCAGTCAGTGCCCAGTCATTTTCTTCTATACGATCGCATAGGTATGTCTGCGATCGCGTAGAGTTATTTTGGAGCCGCCCAGTTTTGTTCTATGCGATCGCGTTATAGGCCATGCGATCACGTACCTCTGCAAACTCATTCTATGCGATCGCACACTCCCTTCTGCGATCGCAATTCACAAAAGGCCCAGCCCCGCTTTGACCCTCTATGCGATCGCACTCGTCATCCTGCGATCGCAGTGACCAGCCTACCTTCCCCTATGTGATCGCAGTGACCAGCCTACCTTCCCCTATGCGATCGCATTCCCTTTCCCGCGATCGCCTAGGGCAATTCCGCCCAGTTATTTTAAAAGTCCAAAACAGACCCATTACGGGAGTTCTACCATTTTTCATAAAACTTGTCTTCTCCAAGCTCTAGGGGCAATTTTTGAAGCTCTTCTTCATCAAAGTCTTTTGGGTAAGTAATTTCCCACCTATTTCCTTCACTCTTCTTCATTAATTACTGAAATTCTAAACCTAAATCATGAAATCAAAGTAGAAATTAGGGGTTTTGGGTAGAGTTAGGTTTTGGGGAATTTTGAGTGATTTAACCTCAATTTAGGGTCGGATCTTAAAATAAATTATATATTTGAACTCGTGGGGTTATGGATATTCGGGTTTTGGTCCGAGCCTCGTGTTTGGACCATGTGGGCCCGGGGTTGAATTTTGGTATTTTTGGAAGAATGCTAGGAACTTCATATCTAAGCTATGTAATTTTGTTATCGAGTCTTTATTGATATTATTGAATTAATTATGCCTAGATATCGTTGTTTCGGAGTCGGATTATAAAGGAAAGGCAGTATTTGAGGGTTGATTGCTATTCTTTGGACCGAGGTAAGTGTTTGTTCTAACTTTGGCTTGAGGGAATAGGATTAGAGTGTTGTTTGCTATTTTCTAATTGTTGAGTACGGTGTATAGGCATGGTGACGAGTATATATACACCGGAGTCTAGCATGACCGTGAGTCTTATTTGTGTTTATTCGGATTTTGTGATACCTCCTTGTTAAATTGATAAATTTCATATAATGTTAAGACTTTGAGGAAGAATTATGATTTGTACATTCTTGGAGCATTGGCTCGAGTATATCATAAAGCGTGAGAGTATATGAAATGATTGAACCCCTTTGGAGCGTTGGCTCAGGTGGTAAAATGAGATAAGAGGTAAAAGTGAAAGAAAGAGAAAGAATTATTGAACTGCTCCTTTGCCGGGATGCTTGTTGCTTTGTTGACTATCTCTCTTGCCTGGATGCTGAGATTTTTGATATTGTTCCCTTGCCGAGTTTTTTTTAACTGCTTAATTGTGCTCCCTTGCCGGGAGTTAGCTGTTTATTTGTATTCCCTTGCCGGGATTTCTATCATTATTTGTCTACTCCCTTGCCCCTTGTTTGTGATTGTTGTTTGGGTGAGGAAGAGTGATAAAGCACGAAGGGTGATGCCGTGCATTGTTTGCTATTGTGAAGAAAGAGTGTAAAGCACGAAGGGTGATGTCGTGCATTGTTTGCTATTGTGAAGAAAGAGTGTAAAGAACGAAGGGTGATGCCGTGCCGCACGATGTACCATTCCGTGCCGATTTTATTGATTATATGGTGAGGAAAGAGAGTAAAAGCACGAAGGGTGATGACGTGCATATTTCATTTATATTATTGCTTTGGTGAGGACGGGAGCGTAAAGCACGAAGGGTGATGTCGTGTATTTGTTGCTTTCTGATTCTTTGTTGATATCCGAGTTATGTTGTTTCTTTCGTTACTTATTCTTATTTGATTTACTTCGAGGTTATAGATTTCCTTACCCTATTTGCCTTGTGATTGTTGTTTGGGTGAGGAAGAGCGTAAAGCACGTAGGGTGATGCCGTGTATTATTTTGGTGAGGACGAGAGTAAAAGCACGAAGGGTGATGCCGTGCAAATTGTTGATTTTTGATTCTTGTTGACATTCTGGCTTTGTTACTTCTTTCTGTTATTGAGGAATTCTATTTGAAACTGTTAGCTCCCCATAGCATTCTCCCCTCTCTTAGCTGTTTAAATTTTGTATATTTCCTTTTATTGCATATATCTGCACAGGTTATTTTTGGTAGGTTCTAGCCTCGTCACTACTTCGCCGGGGTTAGGTCAGGCACTTACCAGCACATGGGGTCGGTTGTGCTGATGCTACACTCTGTGCATCTTTTTGCACAGATCCAGGAGCAGCTTTTGGACCTCAGCAGTAGGATTTGATCGGGAGATGACTTCAGTCCAGAGACACTGAGGTAGCCTTGCTGACGTCCGCAGGCCCGGAGTCTCTCTCTCTTTATTCAGTTTGTCATCTTTTGTACTGAAACAAACAGTTTATAATTTTCTTTCAGACGATTGTATTTAGTAAATCTTAGAAGTTCGTGAGCATTGTGACACCAAACTTGGGTAGAGGATTATGTTAAACTTTCCGCATTTCTATTCAGTTTTTATATAAGTTAAGACTTCCGCTTGAAATTTTTAATTATGTTGCCTTTATTACATGTCGATAATTATGGAAAAGAATGTGTGTTAAACGAAAGGTAATTTAAGTTGGCTTGCCTAGCTCCTATTAGTAGGCGCCATCACGACCCTGAGGGTGGAAAATCCGGGTCGTGACACTATTATAGCTTTTCAATTAATTTTTCACCTCTATATTTCTGGCTAATATAGAAGAAAATCTATGTGTGGATCAATATATAAATACAAAATATAGATATAGATGTAGATACAAATATACATATAAATATAAATATAAATATAAATATAAATATAAATATAAATATAAATATAAATATAAATATAAATATAAATATAAATATAAATATATAAATTAGATTTGTCTAAAATCTATTTAGATTATGTATAAGATTAATTCAACTACCTCCATTAATTATGTTTCCATTTATAATTTCTAATTGTTAATATTGACTTAAAATTGCCAAGTGGCTTCATTTTAGCTTGATACTTGGCTTAACCACAATGCATACTACTCTCCTTTTAATATAATATAGATATAGATAGATTCAAATTTTAGAACTTTATCTATAAATTCAAAATTATCTTTTAATTCAAATTCCGTATATATATTATATTTGTATTTAACTAAAATAATCAGATTTGGAATAAAGTTACCACATACTATTGACATTTATTAGCTTGTCACTTAGCTTAACCATAATGTCAATTATATATAGTAACTTTCTTGCTTATATATATATATATATATATATATATATATATATATATATATATATAAAGAGAGAGAGAGAGAGAGAGAGAGATTAGATTTGTCTAAGATATATTTGGATTATGTATAAGATTCATTAAACTACTTCCTTTAATTATGTTTTCATTTATCATTTCTAATAATTAATATATATATATATATATTGTATTTAACTAAAATAATCAAATTTAGAATAAAGTTACCATATACTATTGATATTTATTAGTTTGCCACTTGGCTTAACCATAATGTCAATTATATGTAGTAACTTTCTTGCTTTAATATATATATATATATCAATGTACGATGATTCCTTTGCTAATTGTATTGTGCTTAAGTAGTTTCATGTTTAGATTATTTATTTGTAAAATTGTTGTATATTAAGTGCAAAAAAATTTAATGCATTACAGCCTAAAATACTTTATTATAGAAAATTTAACTCAAAGTTTTTCAGAACCATTTTATTTTGTAATCCCTGAGTCTTCCTCATGCCATTAACCAATTAATATTTGAATATTTCTCATTGTTACTTTTGTTGGATTTTTTAAAGGGTGTGTATATGAAATACAAAAAGCACTTTTTCGATTACACATCCTCACCTCATTCTTTCATTGTCACACGGTCATTATTTAAGATTTTTAACTACCAAATTTCCAAAAAGTTTCTGCATATTTCTAAAATTAAATAGAGTATGTATTGTGTGAGTTATTCCGTTATGTGGGTTCGTCGAAGTTATGAATTTGAAGTATCGCTATTACATAATAGTTTCTGGCTTTAACTTGGGAAGAATTAATCCAAATACCTTAGACAACAATGAAGGGGTTAAATTACTTAATGATACACAAAGAAAATTATGGGCTCAAAATTATTTTGCATTTTCTATTCTAACCTTCGGTTTTCTAATTTTCTGAACACAGTGTACTAACAACTTTAGATATACTTTATGAACTATGCATATAACTTGCACAAAACATGCAAAAACAAATTCGCACGAAGGTATAACATAACATATAGTTGTATGTTATATTTATCTATGTATAAGACAAAGGCAAATATGGAGTATTAATCCAATAAAGTGTTAAAGTATAACTACACTCACAATTCTTGTATAATAATATGTAAAAACTAAAAAAAATTAAAAATATTTTTAAATATATGTGAATATATATTCCAAGTAGGAGGTAACTCTAAGATAGAATTTTTTTGGGGTAGAAAATACTTTATCTATATCTATACTATATTAAAAGCACGAAGGCCCTTAACGAAATGTCGTTCGCCTTTTTTACCTTTTAATAATTAATTTTGCACTAGACAAAATAGTCATTTAACTAATTTTCCTAATATTTAGGATTTGAAAATTAATTACTTTATTTTAAGTATTAAATCATTCCTTATTTAAATTGGGTAGAAAATCCTAAAATTTAGGAATTTAAAATCAATTTAACTTTTACCTTATATTAGTCACTTTAAAAAAAACAATGTTTCCTTTCATTAACAAGAGATATATTACCAATTATATATTTTCTTAATTCTACAATATCAGTAAAATACGACTACCAATGAATTAATATTTTCCTAAAATAGATTATTGGAACTTAAAACTAACGGTTTTTTTTGTCTCAATTATAAATAAACAAAAACTGTAGTCCTTGGAGTATGTGTCAAGTAGTACGAGAAATAATTTATTGAATAGCCAAGTAATTATTTCTTAATATTTAACAGTTAAATGAATTAAAATTTTACGCATTAAAAATCTTTCTTATTTGAATTATGCGGAAAGTTCTACCATTTACAACTTTAAAACTGTTAAGAGTTTACTTTATAAAACTACAAGTGATGCCAATAAGATATAACAGTGGGATATTGACTCTCTCTCGACCGTTCCTCCCAGCGCACGATAAGCGTGGTTGCTAACGTACGTTGTTCATCAATGGCGAGGGGCAGACCTAAGAAAAATAAAGGTGTGATTCAGAGGACAGATCTAGCAGGAACAAGCAGTAGAACTCAGAGTAGTGAGCTGAAAACCCAGAATTCACAAATTGAAGAGGAAAATTCAATGGAACAGTGGTCATTGCTAACAGCTATGAAGGAAGGTATGAAAACTCCTCTTACTATGAACATTAATCCGATAATGTTGAGTGAGAAGAAATCTGATGAAGGTAGAGCAATGCATGGGAGTAATTCAAGTGCAATTGCTGGGGAATCTGGGGAAATTAAGGACAAGGAGAGCACGGAAAAGAGACAAAATGCAATAGGTAATGAGAAGATGGAGCCAGAGCAAAAGAAGTGGACAAATCTGTTTGTAGAGAACAGAATGGCGGCGAATGGGATGGATCTGAGTTTCATTGCTCAAACTATTAAAAATGGTGAGATGATAGTTGAGTTGAGGAAGGAAGAAATAGAAGAGGAAACGCAGAAGTGGAAACAAGCTTTGATTCTATATGTAGTTGGAAGTACCCCAACTATAGGTATTATGGAGAGATTTATTGCGTTTGAATGGAGTTTTGCAACGAAGCCAAAAGTTTACTTCCATAATGATGGATACTTTGTGGTGAGATTCAATTCCCTGAATGATAGAGATGAAGTGTTATATTCTGGACCTCACATGTTAAACAACAAGCCAATTATAATGAAAGTATGGACTGCTGACTTTGACTTTAATAAGGAAGTGCTACAGATTATCACTATTTGGGTAAGATTCCCTAACCTTCTTCTTGACTGTTGGGGAGCAAAGTCACTAAGCAGAATCAGTAGCAGTTTAGGAGTTCCACTATATGTAGATGCATGTACAACTCAACTAGATCGAATTTCCTATGCTAGAGTCTTAATTGAAGTAGATATTACTAAAGAGCTTCCTAAAGCAGTGAAGGTAATAGATCCTAATGGAAGAGTGTTTATACAAGAGGTGGTTTATGACTGGGTTCCTGCATTCTGTACTACTTGTATGCAAGTGGGACATCAATGTAATGCAGAAGAGTAAAAAAACACTAAGGACAACATAAGGAAACAGAAGCAGAAACAAGAGTGGCAGCCCAAAGTGATCCAAAATGAAAAAGGAAATCAGCAGAAGGTAGAGGCAAACAAAGACAAGGAAATAGATGGTTACAATGAGGCCCAAGGTAACAATGCAGGGCCAATCAAGGAATAGGAACATGCATGGAAGACAGCTACTAGGAAATCAGTAGCTAAAAGCAAGGAGAAACGAGAAAATGGAACTATCAGTATGGTAAATGGGTTCAATGTTCTGGCAGAGACTGGAATGCAGCTAGCATACAACAGAGCAATAGATGAAGGCACAAGCAAACAGAGGAGCAATGGAGAAGTAGGAACAAATGATCAAAACCTATTCATCCCAGTATGATTCTTGCTACATGGAACATAAGTGGATTGAACAAGGTCCCTAGACAAAAAGAGGTCAAGAGGTTTATTAAAAGTAATAGAATAAGTATAATTGCAATACTAGAGCATAAAATAAAGAAGCAGAATGATACAACAGTAATAAGGAGAATCACTCCAGGATGGAAATGGCTAGCCAACTATGAGCATAGTGATAAAGGAAGAATTTGGATACTGTGGGATCCTAATGAAGTGGAATGCAGAGAACTGGGGAAATCTGACCAATACATTCATACTAAAGCTCACCTAAAAGGTATGAATATGAGGTTTACTTTTACTGCAGTATATGGACTACATACAATTGAAGATAGAAGAAGGCTTTGGAATGAATTGAATGGGTGGAGCAATATACAACAAGGAGCATGGTTGATAATGGGAGATTATAATACAATTAGAGGACAAGAGGATAGACCAGTTGGCAAACCTGTACAAGAGGTTGAAGTCAGGGATCTCAATGAATTTATGGAGCAAAATGGCCTAACAGAAATTAGAACTGTTGGGAGGAGATTCACATGGACCAATGGACATACTTATAGCAGAATAGATAGAGCTATAGTAAATGATGTATGGATAATACAAATGCCACAACTAAAAGTCAGAGTCACGGATCCAGGATGTTCAGATCACTCTCCTTTGAGCATCAAATTTGAAGAGAATGCAGAAAGAGAATCAAGGCCTTTCAAGTTCCTCAATCATTTAGCTGAACATAAAGAATTCTTTGCAAGAGTAAAGGAAGCATGGCAAAAAGGAAATGGGGAAAACAAAATGAATGATGTATGGTACAGGTTAAAAAGGGTGAAACAAGCAATGAAGATACTTAATAAAGCTGAATATAATGAAGTAGATAAGAAGATAAGCAGATGCAGACATCAACTTGCAGAACTGCAGGAGCAAATGAGGGATCCTGGGCAAAAGGAAGATGTGATTTTGGTAGAAAAAGATATGAAGGCTCAATTAGAGAAATGGCTGGAGGTAGAAGAAGGCATCATAAAACAGAAATCCAAAGTGAATTGGCTAAAATTAGGGGATGGTAACACAGCTTATATTCATGCAAGTATGAAGAATAGATGCTCCCAGAATAAAATAAAGAGACTAACAAAGGCTAATGGAACTGTAGCACAATCCAAACATGAGATTGAAGAAGAAGTGCTTGGGTTTTATAAACAACTATTGGGATCATCGGATGGAACTATGCCAACTATAAATCCAGTAGTGATGAGAGATGGAGGCCTGGTGAACAGACAACAACAACTTCAATTGGTTAAAAATATATCTAAAGAGGAAGTTTATGATGCACTGCTAGGAATTGGAGACAACAAAACACCTGGTTGCGATGGGTTCAATGCTTTATTCTACAAGAGGGCTTGGCCTGTGATTGGTGAGGTAGTGACAGAGGCAGTAATGGATTTCTTCACAAACTCTGAACTCTATCAACCTATTAATTGTACAACAGTGACTCTTGTACCAAAGGTGAAGGATCCTACTAGCATTACTGAGTACATACCAATATCATGTTGTACTATACTATATAAAATAATCTCAAAAGTGATCACAAACAGGCTGCATGGGATAATGGATGATATAGTAGATAGAAACCAATCTGCCTTTGTACCAGGGAGGCTGATAAATGATAATATCATACTTAGCCATGAATTACTCAAAGGGTATGGCAGGAAGGGTGTGTCACCAAGATGCATGATGAAGATTGATATGAAAAAGGCTTATGACTCTATTGACTGGGATTATATGGAACAAGTTCTGGAAAATTTACAAATTCCTGGGAGATTTCTCAACTGGATCATGAAGTGTGTGAGAAGTGTATCTTACTCTATCATTATCAATGGCTAGCATACACCACCATTTCATGCGAGGAAGGGACTGAGGTAGGGAGACCCATTGTCTCCATATCTATTTGTATTGGCCATGGAGTACTTGACAAGAACTCTGAAGACATTGAAGATGAATCCAAATTTCAATTACCATCCTAAATGTGCTAAGATGAACATAGTACAACTAAGTTTTGCTGATGATCTGTTGCTTTTCTGTAGAGGTGACACTATCTCTGTACAACTACTCTACCAATGCTTTCAAGAATTTTCTAAAGCCTCTGGACTAGTTGCAAATACTAACAAGAGCTCAGCTTTCTTTGGTGGAGTTAGTGAGAGTACAAAACAGGAGATATTACAGACCCTAGGCTTTTGTAAAGGATCAATGCCTGTGAGGTACCTGGGGGTTCCTTTAAGTACTAAAAGATTATCAGCGGTACAATGTCAACCATTGATAGAAAAGATGCTGGGAAGAATTCAATCATGGACTGTCATATTCTTATCTTACGTAGGCAGAGTTCAACTAATCAAGAGTGTATTGTTTTCTATACAAGTATTTTGGTCATAAGTGTTCATACTGCCAAAGAAATTAATCCAAGTAATAGAGAGTATATGCAGGAGATTCCAATGGACTGGAGGGGTAGAAATCACAAAGAAAGCATTGTTGGCTTAGGACAGATTATGCTGGCCAAAAGTAGCTGGAGGTTTGAATATACTGGACATAGGAATCTGGAATAAAGCAGCTATATGTAAGCTACTTTGGAACCTTAGCAAAAATAAAGATAAAATTTGGATACAATGGGTGCACCTCTACTACAAACGATACATGATTGTAGGTGGAATCCCAAAACAGGCATCATGGGTGGTTCAAAAGATACTGAAGGCAAAGAAGCAAGTGGAAGAAGTTGGGCTGACAGAAGAGGAATTTATACAGATGGACAAGTTTTCAACCAAGGCAATGTATTTGAAGCTTAGAGGTGAATTTACTAAAGTTTTATGGAGGAGAATTACATGCAACAATGCATGAATGCCTAAGTGGAAATTTACACTGCTAATGGCTGCACACAGAAGGTTGCTAACACGAGATAGACTAAACAAATAGGGCTGTGTTGAGAATATAGTGTGCATACTATGCAAAACAGCAGAAGAAACCATTGAGCATTTGTTTTTTAAATGTTCTTACTCAGCAAAGATATAGACAACACTACTGCAGTGGCAAGGAATACAAAGACAAGTGATGGAATGGGGGCAAGAGTTAGAATGGGCTGCAAATCATTACAAAGGAATGAGCTCTACAACAGAAGTGTACAGAATGACCCTAACAGGTGCAGTCTATTGCATATGGCAAGAGAGGAACTCAAGAATATTCCAAAAGAAACAGAGGAGCATTGAAGTAATTGTGAGACAACTAGTTCAAGAAATTCATGGTCGAGGCAACATGATGCAAAGGTTAAAGAAGAGATTATTAGTTCTTAATTACTACCCAAATGTCATGTAATAGGGATAGTAGTTAGAAGACATAGCATTGACAGGTATAATTTGAATTTGGGGATGATGTCCAAGATCAAACTAAATAATAGAAATAGTTTGTAAATATTACTTGGTAAATAAAATGTTTAGTTACCAAAAAAAGAGTTTACTTTATACAAATCTATGTTTAGGAGTTTAAAATTAATTAAAATTTTACTTATTAATTTTTTTCTTATTTAAATTATGTAAAAAGTCCAAAACCTTTAAAAATATTAAGAGTTTATTTTATGTAAATCTTACACTTAAAAACTTATACTATATTAAAAGCACAAAGGCCCTTGGCGAAATGTGTTCGTCTTTTTTACCCTTTTAAAATTAGAGTTTACCCTAGACAAAAAAGTTATTTAATTATCTCCCTAAGATTTAGGACCTTTAAATTAACCAAATTTTTTAAGAATTTAAAATCAACTATATAACCATATTCTATTTACCAACGCCATATCTTTTAAGACAAGATAATTACTTTCGTTGTCTTTTAATTTTAATACAAAGTTAGAAAGATTTTGAGTCGATATGAATGAATATTATGTATCTTGATTACAAAAAACAAATATTACCACCATGTAAGTAATGGACATATAGATTTTAAGGGGGGGGGGGGAAGACTCAACCCGACAAAAAAATCAGAACATATTTTAAATCTTTTAATCACTTTGTTATATAAAAATAATTTATTTTCTACATAAAATATTTATTTTAGAATGTTGACAAATTAAATTAGGTTTTATTTATTATTCTTCATGGAAATGGAAAACTAATTATACTTACTTATAATCTATAGTCGTAATAAATTTTGTTTACTAAACCTTCCTCTACATTAGAAAAATCAATCTTTAAATATATAATTCTCTATTATATACCACGTATTTTTTATATTTAACAATTTTTTTAAATTTGTAATCTCTTTTGTTATAAAAAGTAGCTTACCTTCAATTTTCTACATAAAATATTTGTGTTAGAATCTTGAAGATAAATTAATTGTGAAAAAGTTATCATTTATTTTAAAGCTTCATTATTTTTTGTATTCATTATTTGATAATTAATAAAAAATGTTATTATTTCCTTGTAGGGTGATTTTAGGAATTCACTATATCTCCTTTTAAAAAATTTAAGTTATTATTCAATTTTTCAAGCTTTTAATATTTTTAAGAAAAATAATAACTATTTAATTAATATTATTGGATGAAGATCTAAGGAAATTTGTTTAAAGAACAACTTCCCGAAGACTGACCTAATTATGTGACTGAAATTTTATGAAAAATTGCATTATTTAGTAGATATATTTGGGAATGTAGTGACGCATCTACCGAATAAACAATCAGGTAAAATATTTATATTCAGTAGTTAAGGTTTATAATATTTTGATGAAATAACAATTTTGACAAATTGTGACGTAATATAATACTATCATTGGTCTAATTGATAGTCGAAATTTGTATTACTTGTATTCCAAAGAGATGTTAGACGAGATACAACAACATGACATATTTATTTCTTATTTCACAAGATATTATAATTATAAATATTATATAACTAATTCGACTATATTCATCATCTTTGTATGTTAAGAAGATATTGTTTCAATGTATACAATAATTTATTTATTTATTTTATATATTTTATACTGAATGACGCGAAACACACGTGCAACGCATGTACACTAAAGCTAGTGAATTTAATAGATCTATTCGAAGTAAATTCATATTAGTTAGGATAGTGAGTTTCGATCAAACTAATAATTTTTGAAAAAGGGCAAATGAGTTTCGAATAAAAGGGCAGCCCGATGCACTAAGATGTCGTTTGGTAGAGTGTGTTAGAGAAAATAATGCATGCATTAGCTTTGTGTATTAGTAATGCTTTGTTTGGTACACTTTTTCAACCTATGTATAACTAATACAAGCATTAGTTATACCCTCGATTTGGTATTATCCTATGTATAGCTAATGCATAGAAAACCATGTCATTAGCTATACAAAGGCTATTAATGCATGCATTAGCATGGTTAAAGACAAAATTATCCTTAAAGTCCCTTAAGTTAAAGAATATGGAGGGCGTTTTGTAAACAATTAAATTTCTTAAAAATTATGCAATGCATTTTAATTTTTAATACACCACACCAAATAATGCATAAAAAATAATCTTTGTATAACTAATGCTTGCATTACTAACCCTTGCATTACTAATACACCTTATTTAGCATTATTCTTATACGCCCTATCAAATGACCCCTAAGTTCCTGCTATACGCGGGGTCCGAAAAAGGGTCGAACTACAAGGGTATACAAAATTATCTGCATTTCTGCAAGAAGCTGTTTTTACGGCTCGAACCTATGACCTTCCGGTGGCAAATGAGTTTAGAATAGCTAGATGGAAAAGATAAATAGGTTAGATATATAGTAAATAGATAATTAGATAAGAGTACATTAGATTACAGTAAATACGTAATCAGATACAGCACAGGCACCAAAGTAGTAATACAGGGCTCCATACCGCACACAAATACACACACACACAGTCCTCCGCCCACTCATTATTAGTATTTCATTTCATTCAATCAAATTTCCCAAAATCCAAAATTTTGCTCACCGAATGTAACGTTACTTCATCCTTCATTCAAGCTAAACACACCTTATCATCATCCCCGTATACACTAAACACCAAACCAGCTTTTTTTCTCCTTTTCTTTTTACAGATAAGATTTTTCCTTTTCTTTTTCTTTGAACTATCCCATGTGGTTTCTTGTTGATTTTATCTAAAGATCTGATTTTGATCGGCGATTTGAAAACCCATTTTTCTTCCTTCAAATTTGTTGATTTTTGTTCTATTTCACACCGATCCTTTCTGGCTTTTGCTGTTTCTGAGGTAAAGATTTGATTTTTTCTGTTTTTATATGATTTTCTTGGCTTTTCCCTTTGTGGGGTTCTTGTGTTTCTGTGGAAATGTGCCTAAAATGCTCAGTTTTTGTTGCTTGTTTGATGATCGGTTGAGTTACGTGTGATGTGATGAAGGTGATCCATTTGGGTTTTCTAAAGATTATTATTATTTTTTATATTTTGTAATTTCATTGTATTGGAGCTTTTTGTTTGATTGGTTTGATTTTGTTTAAATTTATTCCAATGATGCTGTTTTCCTTTGTATAATTTTCTTGATTATACAGTTTAAAGCTTTCATTTATGTTGGAATCAAGCCTCTAGGATGTTAGTTTTCTCTTGAAGTTTAAAGTTATTAATTTTTTGATGTATATATACTTCCAGTGTCACTTCTTGTTTGGAAATAAGGGAAGGTTCGTGAAGCTTTGTAATAAATAGTGAAGTAGATAGATGGGAAAAATAGAAGAGAAACGAACTAATTATAGAAATATAGATGTCACTCTTATAATCGTAAAGATATCCTTATCTGCATAATCTGGTCCATTTTTAGTATGCAAGAAATATGAATCTTCTTATGTTAGTTAACTTAATTTTTTATGGGTAAAAAGTTCAGAACTTTAGTTTAGAACTTTTGGGAATTAATGTAAATATCATGTTTGATTCATGGAAACTGTGATTTTCTTAGATGCTGGTGTGTTGAGTGCCTCGCCTTTTTTTTTTTTTATCGGTTTCTATTTAAAGTCCACGTTGTTGTTAATACAGGATTCTTGCATTCATTGTTATTGTTGTGTTTACCACCAGATTTTCTAGGCAAGGTGGGTGAACCGAGTTGAGTGTGATTTGCATGGGTGATGATGCCAGAGTTGCGTAGTGGAGCAAGGAGATCAAAACGGCTTGGTGATCTCCAGCCTGCCGCCCCTCAACCTGTTGGCCAAGAGGAAAACTTGGTTTTGCCGCCTACTCAGAACAGAGGCAGAAGAAGAGGTGGTGGTGGAGGAAGAGGAAGGGGTAATGCTGCAACGGCTGTAGGAAAAGGGCCTTCAGGGACGACACGTGCAAGGCCAAGTGGTGCTGGTAGGGGTAGGGGGATTAGGTTGATAGATTTGGACCCAGAGACGCCGTGTGAGGTTCTTCCTCAAGCTGCTCCTCTTGGGGTTGCCGAGCCAGCGTTTAATAGAATTGAGGGTGCTGCAGATAAACATATTGCAATGGATGGTGGTGGAAGTGCAGACAAGGTAATGGGAGTCGAAGAAGAATCAAGCGCAACTCCTGTACCTGAGAGGGTATCTTCCTATTTGCTCTTAAGTCTCTTTCCATTTGTGTTCTATTAACTTTTGCCTTGAAAATTCCACCAGCTGCCTAGGAAATACCTTGACATCATTAATGACATCGTGTAGGCTAAATTTCTGCAACATCGTATATATACTCTTATTGTAAATAGAATTCTTAGAAGAATGCTTTCTATCTTGATGCAGGTGCAAGTGGGTAATTCTCCTGTATATAAAACAGAAAGGAAGTTAGGTAAGGGTGGATTTGGGCAAGTATATGTTGGTCGAAGAACAAGTGGGGGAACTGAGAGAACAGGACCAGATGCTGTTGAGGTACTGCCTATGACATAGTGGATCTTTTACAAGCCTTTCTGACATTATTTGGATTATAATACAGCGATAATGATTCTCACTAGGTTGCATTGAAATTTGAGCATCGAAATAGTAAGGGTTGCAACTATGGCCCTCCTTATGAGTGGCAGGTGTACAAGTAAGCATGAATCCTTATTTCAGAATCTCTTATTTCTTTGTATTTTTCAGTCTTCAGATGTCTTACTTATTATCCAATTGTGAACTTTTTTTTTTTGCCTTGACAGCACCCTGAATGGATGCTATGGTATCCCATGGGTTCACTATAAGGGTCGTCAGGGAGACTTTTACATCTTGGTAACTTTTGGTTTTCATCTTTTTGTAAAAAGAATTTCTTGTTCTATCACTTTTGTGTTACTGATATTTCCTGGAAATATTTTCAGGTCATGGACATGCTGGGACCTAGCTTGTGGGATGTCTGGAATTCTTTAGGCCAGTCGTAAGTTTCCAACTTTTTCTATTTGCATTGATTTTTCCTGCACATACATAGGAATGCCGACAAAACAATGTACCACGTATACTTTTTTGTGGGCATGCATATGCTGTAGTCTGTATTTCTCTCTGTTTGATGATTATTAACCTTGCAACAGGATGTCGCCGAATATGGTAGCCTGTATTGCGGTGGAGGCAATATCGATTCTTGAAAAACTGCACCTTAAGGGGTAACTGTTATCCCTCCAGCAATACATATGTTATTTCATCATTTATTCATGATATTTTCCTCTGGCATATCACTTTGCTTGATTGTTCACTTTCATTTCACTTTCAGCACTCTAAACTCAGAAGTCAAGTAGTATCAGTGACCTATTTTTTTTCCACATCTAATTCTTTTTTCTCACTTTAAGGTTCGTGCATGGAGATGTGAAGCCGGAAAATTTCTTACTTGGTCTGCCAGGAAGTGCTGATGAGAAGAAGCTGTATCTTATTGATCTCGGTTTGGGTAAGATGCATTATATTATGATCTTTTCTGTTTATCGCCCTATCTTTTTCTTGGAGTGTCCATTTCGTTTTCTTTCTAATTTATTGTAAAGCATCATTAATCCTGTCAATTTGTTATCACACGTTGAGAAATACCTCTGTCGGATCAGTTCTGCTTGTTGGTCTACTACACCTGAAGAATACCATTTCTTTTCGTTTGATGTTAATCTCGAGTACTGGTCTTGATGATATCGATCATTGCTGCAGCATCTAGATGGAAAGATGCAGCATCTGGTCTGCATGTTGAATATGACCAGAGGCCAGATATATTCAGGTTTGTTCATTTGGAATGTAACTTAAATAATCTTGGGCATATAATTCAACAACCCTTTTGAATGTGGGCTCATATGTTTGCTTTGACAGGGGAACCATAAGATATGCAAGTGTGCATGCGCATTTGGGTCGGACGGGAAGTAGAAGAGATGACCTTGAGTCACTAGCATACACATTAATATTCCTGATAAAGGGAAGGTTACCGTGGCAAGGATATCAGGTTGGTTGTTATATGCTTCTGTAAGTTTTTGTAGAGGCTTAATTTTGACTTACAAAATTTTATAATTCTCTTGTATTTGTTTTGAATTGTGATAGGGTGACAACAAGAGTTTTCTTGTGTGCAAGAAAAAAATGGCCACTTCTCCAGAGTTGATGTGTTGTTTTTGTCCGGCCCCATTCAAGCAGTTCCTTGAGGCAGTGACAAATATGAAATTTGATGAGGAACCAAATTATGCCAAGCTTATCTCTTTCTTTGAGAGTCTTATTGAGCCAGTCACGTCACTACGACCAATAAGAATTGATGGAGCTCTTAAGGTTCCTATCCATATTCGTGCATGTATGTGTGGTGTTTGCATGGCAATATTGCTCCCCTACTCAGTTGTCACCTCTTGTCTAATCAGGTTGGGCAGAAGCGGGGAAGATTGCTAATAAACTTGGAGGAAGATGAGCAACCAAAGAAGAAAGTACGATTAGGTAGTCCTGCAACACAATGGATTTCTGTTTATAATGCACGACGTCCCATGAAGCAGAGGTACGTTGCTATTAATAAAAGTGTGATTATGAGTTTTGACATGTTCAGCTATTAATAAAAGTGTGATTACGAGGTTTGTTGTGTCTGGCCATTATTGTAATTCCTTAAAAAGGTGCCGCAAGTGCTTGACTTTTTTTTGGTCTTGGATCTTATCAAAAGTATCCATCGAACTCTAGACATCCAAATAAAGCCTTTTTAATGTTTTAATTAGTTATGCATCTGAGATGCCATAAAATTGCCGCTCTGACATTCGTATTTGGTGTGTTTCATAAATTTGGCTTGTATAAAAGTTCAAGTGAACTTGCTTGTTGCTTCATGTCTTCTGTTCTTGTGTCCTTTCCCAATTGGACATACTATAGGTTTGAGAGATTACTTATTTTTAGGACAGGACTAGGTTTTTTGTTAAGGAGGACGACTAGTTTTACTAATGAAAATTGGATTTACTATTCACGTATACGGTATATAAAGCAGGAATCCAAGTAGGTTTGAGGATTTAACATTTAAGAGAGTATTTGATTTTATGATTCTTGGGTTGGCCGTTTTCGGATAATCTGGCCTATGAGAACCTTTGAGAATCATTTCCATGCATTAATCACTGCATCTCTGTTAGTGGTCACTTTATTTTTCTTCTAGTTTGAAGTGAAACTGATTTTCTCTTTAATACAGGTATCCTTTCTGTTTTGTTTGGATACATGCCTTATGCTTTGGTTGATCGGTTCATATTTCATGTAGTCTTGATGACTTAATGTTTAGAACTTCCTTTTGCCTCATGTGAGAAAATTCGTGAGTTCATTATTCTTATTTTTGGGCAGTAAACTTCTGGGGTTGAGCAGGAAAAATGATATGGCTAAGTTAATCGAAGCATAGGATTAACTTTCGAAAATTGGTAGGAAATGTAATTGTGTTATATTTGCATGGATATTTTAGGTACACGCCTGATTATGTTTACCTCCGTTTTATTCCTTAAGGGGAGAGAAGGAAATCTAATGTCTGAATACCCTTTCAATTTTCATGCAATCTTTTTGGCGCACCTCTTAAAATCTTTGACTCCTATTTATCTACCTTCTATCTTTGAATGGATCATATTATAGAATCTGGTAAGACGGGCTACATTCTTGTATAAACTGTTTGACTTGTTAGGTTTACATGAGGACTTCAAGTGTTATCTCACTTTCTTTGCTTACATAAACTATTGACAAATTGAGTGTTAAATGCATGGATTTTCATGTTAAATTATCTTCTTAATGCATGTGATTTCTATATTAATGCCAGTTGCTGATATAAAATTATTAATGATGATCTTGTAGGTACCACTATAATGTAGCGGACTCTAGGCTCCGGCAGCATGTAGACAAAGGAAATGAGGACGGTCTTTACATCAGCTGTGTGGCTTCAGCAGCCAATCTGTGGGCCTTAATCATGGATGCAGGAACCGGTTTCTCTTCCCAGGTTTATGAGCTTTCAGCTGTCTTCCTCCATAAGGTTGTTATCATCTCAATCACCTTATCTCTATCATATTCAGTGATTATCTTTATCTCTTTCTTTTCGTGGGATATGCTCAAATAATTGTGATTCTTTTCAGGATTGGATAATGGAACAGTGGGAAAAGAACTACTACATCAGCTCAATAGCTGGTGCAGCTAACGGAAGTTCCTTGGTCGTTATGTCAAAAGGTTAGATATTAATGGAAACTGATCTGACTGATTCACAATTTGAGGTGTTTACTGAAGGATCAACTGATGGACTTCTCCTTGTGAATGATATTGTTTCCATCTTGCTATTTTTGGTGGGAGATTTTCTTTATTAGTGAAAGAGTTTATGCTTTAACAAAACCAGCATATATATATATATATATATATATATATATATATAATAATTAGATATGCGACATACTATGCAGTTATAAGAATATAGCTTGAAATGCATATAGATCAAACACGGATCTTGTATTCATTACCAGTGATCCTAAGTAGTATTAATTTTAACAGATTAAGTTCAGTCTGATACTTATTTGAAATTCATGGAACCTGTACTTCTATGTTTCTTCACTTTATTGCATTAAGCTTTCACAAATCTGGTCTTTAGTCAAATAAAAAAGGATGGAACAGAAAATAATACCTGTTTTGGAAGAGGTCCGGATAGATTTTCGCTGTTCAAGAGTGTGGTTATTCCTGCTTGTTGGTTTAAGCAGCTTTAGATACGAGAAACAGAAAGGTCGAAAGGGGACGGGTGTTGTGGTACCAATGAGCAATGGGGATGTTCATGCGGTTCAGTCTAGATATCTTTAGCATGTGAAGTTTCCTGGTACAAGAGTGACCAGGAGGTGAAGTGGGATGTTCATACAGTTCTAATACTGAAGAACAATAGGGATCTTAACAAAAACGTTGTCAAATGTAGAATTATGCCCCTTATAAGGGTAGCCTGGAGCTTGATGATTAGCCCACGTCTTTGAGACCTTTTCCATACTTCAGCCATCTACGAAATGTTTTCGAATGTGAGTTGCTGTTGGTAGAATTAAAATACCAAGTAGCAATGTACCAAACTTTCCATTAGTTAGCTGCTGCAAAAGTAGGGCAAATTTGGCAAGGATGCATGGATTGGTGCATGTCATGAGTTCAGACCCTGTCACTGATACGAAGCTTGGTATTTATGTGGGAGCAGGGTAGAGAGGTGGGTGCATACTCCTCCGAGTTTTGAACCTGTGAACACAATTGGGGTTGGACCACCTAACTAATAGGGATTTCTTGGTCATAAAAAAAAAGGAAAAAAGTTTAAGACCTCAGGCTAATGGCCTGCATAAGTATTTTAGTCGTGGCTGCACCAGAACCTTTTGGTGTGTTGTCAAAGCAACTGGAGCTGAATTATTTACCTATTTTCACCACCTGCCTAGTGTGCTGACACTCTCTCTTTGTTGGCCTTAGTGTGCTGCTTCTTTTGAAAAAATTTCCTACCTTTTGGTTCTTTGATATGGTCTTTTACTTAGTCTGCTTTTTATTTGCATGTTTCAACCTTTGGCATGCAAATAAGATATAGATGGTTTAATTTCTGTTTTATTATGAGTAACCCAACTTTATGTATATGCGGTTAGCGAGCTGCATTTTGTTGCTAAGACTATCCACTGCAGATTGCTTACCAGGAATGGACTTGCTGTGAATCAATTTGATTATGATTTATTTGTTGATGGTCCTATGAACAATCTATTAATTTCTCTTGGTGTTTGATGGTCAGGAACTCCATATACACAACAGTCTTACAAAGTGAGTGAATCTTTCCCTTTCAAATGGATAAACAAAAAGTGGAAAGAAGGTTTCCATGTCACATCCATGACCACTGCTGGCAGTCGCTGGGGTGTGGTCATGTCCCGAAATTCTGGATATTCAGAACAGGTGATTAGTTTTTACTCAGTCGTTACTTCCATTTCTTACTTTCCTCAACAATAGTGGCTTAAAGCAGATAACCATGTAGGTTGTTGAGCTTGACTTCCTTTACCCAAGTGAAGGAATACATCGACGGTGGGAAAGTGGTTATAGAATAACTTCTATGGCTGCCACTGCCGATCAAGCAGCCTTCATATTGAGCGTACCAAGACGTAAAATGATTGATGAGACTCAAGAGACTTTACGGACATCTGCCTTCCCAAGTACCCATGTTAAGGTAACTAGTCTTTTCCTTAATCCTGAATGTTACCTGTTTGCCTTGCATTTTCCTTAAATCTGACAGGTTCAAGTTGTGATGGGAATTTACAAACTACTCGTTGTGATCCAGTTTCTATGATGTTTCCTTGACTGGAAATGGAATTTAAGTTGTTTTTGTTGCTTGGTTATTGTACTAGTCGTGGGAGAAATATCAAAGTAATGGTTAAAAAGCTAGTTTGATAGAGAAATTATCACATCAAAGTTTTTAAAAATGAATTTGAATTCTTGAACGCTGTGAAAATTATATGAAACAAATGTTTGTAATAATGAAGCTTCAACTGACAGGAGTTGGCGGAATGCAATTTGCATATTAGTTATGCATGTACTCTTTTAAATCTTTTCCCTTTGTAGTTTCAACATTGCAAATTCTCATTTTGCAGGAAAAATGGTCTAAAAATCTTTACATTGCATCAATCTGCTATGGTCGAACTGTCTGCTGACATGGACTGCCGAGTTGTCAATTATTGTAGTGTCTTGTAATTGATGAGAGATGGAGGATGAATTCAGCTGGTCCTGTTGGGGATTGCCTTGTCAAGTCAGTCCTCATTTTTTCTTCATGTAAAAATCATTGTGTTGTGTTGTACAACTGTGTAATGCGAAAGAAACGGATGAGTTAGGGCCCTGCAAGCTTTGGCTAGTAACACCAATTGCGTCAACGACATAATATTTTAGTTTTGGCAATTAAGGCTAAGAAATGGTGGATTGCTTAACATATTTGTACCTTAAAATTGGAAGGGTGTATTTATTCCATAATATATCCATTCTTGCTGCATGTTAGGCTTTTCTATGGGAGAAATCAAAAGAGATGTCCTGCCCTTGCTCCTCCCCCCGGGCACCCCGACCTTTTTTAAGCTTTTGAGTGCTGGTCCCCTGCAATAAGGTAGCCAATTTCATTATTCCCAGTGAGCCAAAAAAGTAATAATTGCACGGGGCGACCATTTATATCCATTTTTTAAAAAAGTTTGAACTTGTACCCACTTTTTAAACTACTTCAGTCCCCTTTCTCTTCCTCCTTCATTTTCTTCTTCTTCTTTCTTTTGTGCTGTTGGTGCTGCTATGAAACTTCAGTTCATGGGATGATTGCCATAAGTATGTTTATCAGATTATTTAAAAATAAATTATGAATAATTACATAAGTTAGTAGACAATAATTTGTAAATATTTTCACGTACGTGAAGTTTAAGGTCACACTTAGTGATTCTTTTCGTGATAATTCTGTTATGTTCGCGTTAATAGTTTTCAAAATTGACGATTTAGATATTGTTGGCAATTTGATTATTTTATAGTAATAATACACTATGAAAGAATAAGGTGATTATTTATCTAGTATGTTAGAAAGCTTTTTCAAAAACTTCAGCTTATATAGTGCTGAAGTTTTTACAAATGAACTAAATAACTTCAGCATTTCTGCTGAAGTTTTTGAAAAAGCTAGTGAATCCATGACAAAAAAACTTCAGCTTATTTAGTGCTGTAGTTTTTACAAATGAACTAAATAATTTCAGCTCTTCTGCTGAAGTTTTTGAAAAAGCTTAATGACAAAACTAATGAGTCCAAGACAAAAAAACTTCAGCTTATTTAGTGCTGAAGTTTTTACAAATGAACTAAATAACTACAGCATCTTCAACAATTACAAACAAAAAATTCAGCACACTTCAGGCCCGTCTACTAGAATGCTGAAGTTTGCGTGATTACCTTTGCTACTTTAGGTCTGTATGTTGAAGTTACGCGAAAAAATGGGTACGCTTGATATTTTTTTTGCAAAGCGGGTACAAGTTAAAACGTGACAAAAAAAATGGGTATAAATGCAAATGCCTCGGCATTTTGACATAACTGGTTATTCCTTACCTTGGGATGGTAACAAGTGTCCTGCTATTCCTGTAATTTGGATAATCTATTTTGACTCAGTTGTTATAGTTTAGACACTTTTGTATTGCCGCCATTTATGTTAATGCATGCACTTACCAATGAATACCTAAACAAGGTAAGTCCTAGTTTAGAAAAGGCAATGTATTTGATGTTGTAAAAAATAATTTATACTATTAGTAATTAAAACGGATAAATCTCTATGTTAAACATTAAGTAGTAGTAATCTAATAAACATGTTAACTAATTTGGAACAATAGGTTAAATCTACGGAGTCAGTCTAGAAAATCTTCACCACTACCCGTGTGTATATATTTTAAATCTCTCTGTATATTTATGTTATACAGAAGTATGATGACTCTTGACTAGGGGTGGCAAGTGGGCCGATCCGAGCCCTAATTAGGCCAAGTGGGCTGGTCTTATGGGCCGCGGTCCCGATCCTTAAATAAAAGGGCTTAGCGATCCCAGGCTAAATGGTCTTTTTGTAGGAACTGGTCCGGGACCGGACCCACAAACTCATGGTCCTGAGCTAAACGGACCGGGCCCGCGAGCTAAGTGGGCTGAGTGTGCTCAACGACTAAATAGTGATTTTTTAAAAAATTAAATAGAAATTAGAGTCAAAAAGATGTTAAAAAAAAATATCTAAGGCAATGCCTTGTAAATTTATTATAGAATTGTGACCTAATTTTTTAATTCAAATTTAAAGACAAAAATATTGTAAAAAGATATTCAAAACAATGCCTTGTACTTTTATTATAGCATTAAAAAAATATGGCAATATCTTTCTTTGTCTTTCTCCCCCCAATGGAATGAGCACAACAAGGTGCTAATACCACTATTGAGAAGAAAAAGAAACTAATCAAGATGTGCCAAAATACAAATTACATAATAAATACTAATTTTTGTTCATACAAGTTACATGGTATCTTTTACAAACTTCATAAATCCTTCAAGGTTCGGAGGAATTTCTGTTGGTGGTGGTGGAAAAGTAGCTCGGTCATCGCTTTGTCGGGCGAAGCAACATCCTCAGCAAGTTCAACTAGGATTTTTGTAAGCTTCGTCTTCCTCTGGTGTGATTCAGCAAGTCCAAAATTTCTTCTTTCCGAACGGATCCAATCTCTGAAAAGTATTGATTTTTTCAAGCTCTCCCTCATAGATGCTCTATAATTACCTATTTGAAGTCTTGCTTGACTGAAAGCGCACTCCGATGCCACTGTTGAAGCTTGAGTATGTAAAATGTCTCAGGCCATCCTTGAAAGAACCGGAAAGTGTTTTTCTTTGTCCTTCCACCATTGCAAAATATTAAAGGAGTCGTCGGGATTCACTTCCTCAAGTTGCTGCGACAAATAAACTTCAAGCTTATTTAGTTGTGAAAAATTATTATACTAGAACCAAAAGAATCCCTAAACCCAGCCCAAGCACTAAGTCCTTTTACTCCTGCAGTTGTTTTAGAAGTTTGAGAATCAGAAGAAGATGGAGTTGGAACATTTGGTCTAGCATGATTTATGCAACTCTATACGAATTATAAATAGTTTGAGCATTTATTCTAATTGATGCTATTGCTTCCGGAAGTTTAGGAAATTCATCATCTTCAAGCGCTAAACCATTAAAAGCTAACTCCATACCACAAGTTTTACACTTAGCCTTATTTTGTTGAACTAGTTGAGTAAAAAATGGTCAAACATGAGATATTTCTAGCCGTTTGGTAGGTCGTCTAGAAAAAGCAGGGGCAGTATCAGGAGTATCAGATGGATCATCATTTGGATTAGCAACGTTATCACTAGTTGGATTAACATTAGAAGCAGATCTAGTGGGTGTATCATCATCCGGTTGAGTTTAATCAAAATCAATTTCCTCATCATCATTTTCATCAATAGTATTATAATTATTAGAATAGAGAGAATTCATTAATTCATTGTCTATTTTTAAATAGCCAAACAACTAGATTTTTTTATTAAAAAATTTACCATCGGGCCCGCTTGGCCTGCCAGGGACCGGCCCGGTCCCTTGGCGGGCCAAATGGTTCCCTGACAAAAATCGGCCCAAGCTCATCTCTAGCGGTCCTACCGGTCCCGGCCCACTTAATCCGCGGGCCCGGGCCGCCCACTTGCCACCCTTACCGTCTTGACTAATGTACTATTTCCTCTCCTCTTGCTGTAGTGATGATGGTGCTGCCCTTTGATATTTCAGTCTCAAAAAAATTATAATCCGACTCTACGATATATTTCTTTAAGAATTTTCGGTGAATGATAGCCATGCATGAATCCTGGAGTAGCTGCATTATTAGTTCAAAGCGTCATAAACACAACAATTATTAAAGTCATTAGCATATTAAATTGCAGTGGGGACAGTAAATATAGAATACTAACATAATTAGATCAATAAATAAGATGTAACCTAGTCAATGCTTCCTTCAAACCTTTTACTGTAAAATTTGTAAATCTTTTTATATGGAAAAGATGTTACTCCTTCCTATCTGAACTGAACTAATTCTCATCATTGAGACGTAGTTATTGTTGTATGTTTGATTCGAGCGAAGGGAGTTAAAGTTAGCAAGTTAACACACAAAACAATCGGGATAAATGATCATTAAAAGCAACTAGCTAGTGTTGGTAACATAACATTTACAAATTACCAAGTGCTTCTCATTGCTCTAACAAGCAATACATTTATAATATTAACATCACATACATACACACATTCATCAAGATTCAACCCTACATACATTTCACTACAAATCAACCTCAAGATAAAAAAAAAAACTAGAAAAAAAATTCTCAGGCTATTTTAGCAGGCAGCTCAGCTCAAACTCGGATGTCTGAAATATTCACGAGTGGCTTCAAACCCATACTTCAACATTAATTCAACTTAACCCACCCTACCTTAATTACCTCGCTATAATATTCTAACCTAATTAATAATAATGGAACATAGGTCTAATATATGATCATGATACATAGGTCTTCTTTACTTTACGTTAATTAATTTTCTCCCCTTATTTTTTAAAATCTTGAGCTAGATTATTAACATGAGGAAATGGTGGATGAAGTTGTTGCAGATGAAGTTCTAGGAGATGGTGATGCCTGTTTCAACATGACTGGGGGTAATATTGTAGTTTTCCTACTTTTTTGCTCTTTGATTAATTCACCAGCAAATATTTCCAACTTATCCAAATTTGTGTATTCCACCAATTTCTTCCCTTGAAATAACACAGATTCCACATTCTTCTGCTTTAGCATTTCTTCAGATATGGCTACTGTCTTGCTCGTCGATTCGTGTTTTTTCCCAACAATTCCATTTCCCTGTACTCTAACATAGTTACTGTTTCTAAATTGTCCAAATGCCATTGATACAGCTTGATCTACCTGCATTTTTTATAGGGTTACAACATTAGTCTTAGTCCAATAATTTGTGTAGATAAAGTAAATATATTTTACTTTTTCTATCAGTTAATAAAGATGGAAAATTTATTGTTCGATTATTTAGTTAAGATTCCAAATTAAAGTTCTTAATATACTACTATATCGTTAGGTGCACTATTTAATCAAAATTAACTTGTGGACTATTTAATATGTACAACTTTTCGTTTTGTTGCCTCTGAGTAATACATACGAGGTCCCATGCCCAAAAAAGGAAGAATTCTTAGAAATAAAACTCATTAAATCCAAAGTACCAACTTTCATACTTACGAACTATTCTAACGAAAGCAATTTTAAATATTATAAATTATTCAACTTTTTTTTCTTTGTTTAAAAATATTTAACATATTTTGCATAAATAAAAAAGATAAGCTTACCATATCGGCAGCTCCATCTCCGGCAATCTTAACAAATGCCGCCGGGGATAACATCACATTTCCGGTACCGGAATCTGATTCTCCATTACCCAAAGAAACCACTAACAAATCTTCAACTCCATTAGCAAAGGGAAACTCTTGTTTATTGTTAAGTACATGAGTGATAGCTGCAGCCGTTGGATTATTCATCGTAACCCCACCACCAACGGCTGTGATCTTCCTTCTTCCATCAATTGACTTCACTTCCACCGAAAGATCAGCCACTGTGGCCTCACAAACGTCCGCCAACTTAAAATCACAACCGTCCATCTCCAACGCATCAGCCCGCGAAAATACAAACGGTGATCTCGTAGTTAGATCGTAGCAGGGGATTAAAACCGACTTAACCGTATCTTTTAAAGTTAAACCGCTGAATAATTTATCAAACACCTTCGCCGGCCGGAAAACACGCCGGAAAAATCCACGGTTAGAACACCGTGAAATTTTCCTATCACTCTCAAGAAGGAATTTAAGAGCTTCCTCAGCAGTAAACATCGGAATCCCATCTTTCCCACGCGTGAAAAGAAGACCGGCGAGGACACCACCGGCGCCGGAGCCGGCGACAACATCGAAGAAATCGGCAATGTGGGTGTTTTTATTTCCGGTTTTACAACGAAGGGTTGCTTCCAAATGGGCTAAAGATTTTGCTGCTAGAATGCCATTAGTGGAGCCACCGCCGTCAATTGAGAGAATTCTGATTTTTCCGGCGGCGACAGTTTTTGTTCCGGCAAAGGGTGTTAACGTATTAGTACAGTTTTGTTTGCATGTAGGAGAAAGTGTTGGGTCATTGTAACCAAAGAGGAATTTGTTTTCAAGAATGGAAAATATTTCGTACGTGAGTTTGTCAACTTCCATTTTGTTGGAGTCGATCATTGAGATGGTAGAAATTGTAGCTGCTGCCATCTTTTGTGTTTTATGTGTTGTTTCTTCTTCTTTGGGAAGACAAATGAGAATCAATGGTTTTAGAAAGTGAAAAGAGAAGAATGAAGATGAAAAGAACAGGTAGACAAGTATATATATATATATACATGCAAAGATAATTACACTTAAATAGAGGAATGAAACCGCAGGATTTTTTTGTGTGGGATGGGGGTAGGGGGAGGGGTTGGGGTTGGGGGTAGTTGGAACGCAAGCGTGAGGTTATTGACTTGAAAGAGACACACATTATAGTCTTTTACAACTTATTACTCCATCCGTTTCAATTTAGATAAAGTAATTTAATTTAGTATGAAATTTAAGAATTATTTTTTGAAATTTGTAATTTTAAAAGTTTAAGGGGTAAAAGCTTTATAGGAACATGACTTTTGTGTGATTATAAAAGTTTTTCATTAAGGGTAAAATGAATAAAATAAATAGTTTAAAATTGCATTATTTCCAATTGTAGAAATATGTCATTCTTTTAAAATAGGCTAATAAAAAAAGTGTGTCCTCTAAATTGAAACAGAGAGTATACAATATCGTTCCTTTTTTACAGAGTATTTTAAATTGTTGTAAGAATTTATATATCTTAACTGTTAGATTATTAACTTTTACAGTAGCATACCTTGTTATAAACTGTTTTATGTAAGATGATTTGATAGTGTAAAATTATTTAGATTGTCAGTGTATAAAAATTGTAATTATTTGGTGTTCGAAATCAACCCATCACGGTTAATCCAGATTCACATTGCGTAGAATTCGTTAAAAGAAAAAGTATTTTTTACCAACAACCTTTTCAATCTCAACGTCTGAACCAGGACAAAGTTTTTTACTTAAATTAATTGATTAAAAAATAAAGGCTTTAGATTCCCAAATTATTAAGATTGTGTCACTCTATTATGCCTGTAGTCTAAGGTTTTAGAGTTCAGGTGGGGACAGTATGCACCCTTTAATTTATGGGTTTACGCTAATAGTTTTTTCAAGATCTTTAATTAATTCGGATTACTTCAACTTGTGTATTAGATTTTGTAAAGAGAAGAGATACACTTGTTTAAATGTAAGCTTCAGTTTTTCTCTGGCGTAAGGTCTAAGTCTACGTACCAACAAGGGTTGTGGTGAAATGTTAAGTACTTCTTCATCCTTAACCAGAGGTCTCGGATTTGAGTTCCTGAGTATAAAGTTGTCTTTGTTAGAAAGCATTTCACCCTAATGTGGAGCTTTCTGGTGCGAATTCGAACTTAATCGGGCTTCAATATGGATACTGAACACCGAAGAAAAAAAAAAGAAGGTTTAAGCGGGAAGGGAGGATTGTATGTTGTTATTAAAATTTCCTACTATAGAAATGAAATGACGACATTGTTTTGGTAACAAAATTTTGGGTGAAAAACGTAGTTATCAATGAAAAATCTGGAGGTAGGGACTTGTAAAGATATCATGTGTCGTGGCCAGTACCCCTTAACTTCGTTCATCTTTCTTCTTCTTGTCAATATTTTACTCTCTTTTATGCACCCAAGTGGATTAGTGACTATCTAATAACGAGGGTTAAAAATTATACAATCTCATATTTAAAATTCAGCAAAGGGAAAAATGTTAGATAATTTTTTCCTAAGTTTTTATGAACAAGTTATTCAATATCTATGCTGATAAAAGATAATAGGTACCAAAAAAAATTAGTCACGGGTAAGGGTGGTAAAATGGTTAAAAGAAAACAGTTAACTACTCATATTATCCACTAAAAAATGGGTTGGATAATGAACTTTTTAAAAATGGGTCAAATATGAAAAGAATCATATTGTTCATTCAGAAAATGGATAACCAATGAGTAACCAATGGATAACCAATGGGTCTAACTTTTACATTTGTAAAGCCTCAAATTGGGGTTCTCAAGTTAGGGGGACTAAGAATTCTCCCAAAAGTGATCATATGCAAGAATTCATGGATAATATGGTTACCTATATTATCCGCCGATTAACCTGTTTTTTATCCGTATTAAATATGGGTCGGATCGGATAATTGATCCGTTTTTTCATTATCCGTTTTCGACCCAAACCATATCCGATCCGACTCGCCCGTTTGACACTCCTAGTCATGGATAAGCTGGCCCGATCTCTATAGTTAGAACTTTATTTTATAACGGAAAAATATTTTTAAAAGAAGAAAGAACAGTTGCCTTGTTCCTAGTTGTACGGTTCATGTACCGACATCTGAATCTGTTACTCCTATTTACTACTAATAGTTTACTACCACTTCGTGTTCTCATTTTCTTTGTTTTTCATTTCGTAATCGATATTCGCATTCGAGTAGAAGCGGAGCTAGGATTTAAAGTGTATGATTTTTGAATTTGTTTCGGAACCCATAGTTCGTCTTAGTTATTGGGTTAACAATTAAATATTTTTACATATTTAATAAATTTCTTAATACAAATATAGTGTTTAAGCAAAAGTAATTGTGTTCGGCCGAATCCGCACCTAATATGCGAGCTCCGCCTCTGTATTTGGGCCTAAATAAATTTGGATTCGCGCTAGAAAATAAGGGTAAAATGTTCTCTAACAAAAACAATTTTATATCCGGGATTAAGACTCAAACTCAAAAGCTCTAACTAACAATGAAGGAGTAATTACAACTTTATCACCCATCATGTTCTCCATTTAGTATGCCTATGAGCTCGTTTTCCTTTTTTGTTGTCTTTTTTTTTTTCTGCAATTACTTCTGCAGTTGCACCAGTTAGCTAAGTAAAGAATCTACTACTAGCATATTTACATACATAAATAATCCATAATAAGTAGAATTGGTGATCTAAAAAATAAGACATACAGTAATATTTACGATCGCGCGAGTAAATTGCATTGATAGTACTATGTAAGTACATTTTACTTCACTGTTACTGTTAGTGAATATAAATTACTGTTAGTGAATATAAATTAAATCTACTCTAAACTAAATGAAGGTCAAAGGGCAGAAGTATGAGCTCATAGATGCATGGATCTTTTCTCACCTACACAGATATATATAAGACCCTAGTAGGAGTGGCAAATGGGCGGGTTGGGCTGAAATTGAACGGGTCAAGATGGGTTAGGTCAATAAATGAGTTATTGCCCAATCTAGCCCAAAGTGTATTTGGGTTAAGATGGGCTAAACAATGGGTCATAATCCAACCCGCCCAACTTGACTCATGTTTTAGAACCATGCTCATCTTGAATAAAAAAAAATCTTTTACCTTAAAATATGTGAGCTGACAAATATTTTATGGGTGGGGGTGGGGGGGAGGGGGGTTGGGGTGGGTGGATGGTGTAGAAAAACGAAAAAATATAAAACAGAAAGTACAAAAAAAAATTGAGGGTTTTTGCGTGCGGCGGGGGGTGGGGTGGGTGGTGCAGAAAAATAAAAAATTGAAAATACAAAGAGGGAAGGATTGGAGGGGGTTTGCGCGCGGGAGGGGGGAGAGGGGGTAGGGTGGGTGGGTGGTGTAGAAAAATAAAAAATAAAACAAAAAATTAAAAATTTAAAAAAGTGAATTTTTTTAGGGGTTTTGCGGGGGGGGGAGGGGGGTAGGGTAAGGGTGGGTGGCGCAGAAAAACAAAAAATAAAAAAAAAAAAGTAAAATTTTTTTGGGGGGTTTTGGGGGTAGGGGTAGGGTGGGTGGTGTAGAAAAACAAAAGAACAGAAAATTAAAAACACAAAAAATAAAATAAAATTGGGGCAACTAAGTAAATTTCTAGATAAGTTGGGTTGAGATCCTTTGTTTTGGGTGAGTTTCATGGGTTGTATTTGAGCTGTTAAATGGGTCAGAATGAGCTATAAAAAATAATGGGTTAACTTAGGCTCAACTTAAATTAACCCATGAGCTAAAATATTTGTAGCCCAACCCATTAATCTCTGAATTAATTGGGCGGGTTAGATGAGTTTGGGCTCAAATTGCCGCCCCAAATCCCAGCAATAAATGATCATTGGTAAAGATATTCCACAGCCCCGTTTATTGCATTTTCACACAAAAGTATATGATATTTCTTTTTGTAGATAGGCTATATATACGTGTAGGGGTCCTCCACAAGTCAAAGCTAAGAATACACTTACCAGCAGTTTGCCAAACAACTTTATGTACTGTAAAATAAGTAGGTTTATCATATGTCCTCTTCATGAAAATCAACTAATGCATGAATCATGACTAAGATTTGTGAGCCACAAATATTTATAACTTGTTTTGTCATCTATATAATATGTACATATATATATATATAGTAGTTCCGTTAGATTTCTCTTGATTTCATCCTTGTCACATCGTTTGGTTTTTCTTTTTGGTTTAAAAGATAAACATAGATTAGATTAAAGATTGCGTACAGAGACTGGATGCCCGTAGTGCATCCTCATACATACCGATGCACCAGCAGTGGGTGCTAAAGTATTATACCTAACTATATTACTACCACACTTATGATTGTCACTATTACCATACGTATGTACAATATCATAATTATCAGAGTGAGGCCTATTGTCATTCAAAACAATTTCCTGCACTGCACTCTTCTCTTGCTCAAAAACTGCACATACAAAATCTGGGCTGCCCTAAAAAATATGCATCATCGGTTGAATGCCAAAATTGCAGCTTTTCTTCGCTAGTTTCGTTTGGGTTTCTTGATACTTCCAAAAAGTAAAAAAAGGATTAAATGCCTTTGTTATGGAGTATTCTATTACGTAAATGCAAATGATACGTAATAATTAATTAAAATTTAATAATTAAAATTTAATCTTTGCATTAGCCCAATAACCTGCTGCATCATTGCCTCAAGTCTAGCAAACCCATCTTCCTACCTTCCACCATGCTGCTGAGGAGGAGGGTGATACCCTTGTTGCTGATTCTGATTATTATATCCTTGTGGCCTTGGGTAAGGTGCCATATTGTTAGGGGGTCTTATACCTCCCATGTTTCCATTGTTGAACTGTGGATGGACTGGCCTGTATTGCTGATTTTGCTGGCCCCAATTCTGACCACCCTGTCTCTGGCCTCCATAATTAGACACATAATTCATGTCTTCAGGGTAGTGGTGATGATCATGTTCTGCATTCCATTGATTACCGATTGGCTGACTAATGCAAGATGCGCACAAGCCCCCATTGGTAGTATCTACGATGTGTACCTGCTGCTTCTGCCCTGACTCTTCCACATTTTTGGTGAGTATACTCATCTGTGTCAATAAGGTGGTCATATTTTCAGCCATAGAGTTGGATGGATCTAAGGGCACTGAGTGAACCACTGGAGTGATAGGTGCATTCCTGGTTGTCCATCCCGAATTTTGTGCCATCTTGTCAAGCAGACTCTGGTTTTCTCTCCATGTTTTGCTCAAAAATGCTCCACCAGCTGAAGCATCAACAATGTTCTTCACGCTATCTGACAATCCCATGTAAAACCGCTGCCCCAACATCAGATCTGGAATACCATGGTGCGGGCATATAACCAGCATCCCTTTAAAGCGCTCCCATGTTTCATGCAGTGTCTCCATTGGTCTCTGTTTAAAACTCAAAATTTCATCAATTTGTTGAGCAGTCTTATTGGGTGGGTGGAACTTGTTATGGAATTGCCTGACTAACTCATCCCAAGTTGTTATAGAATTTATGGGAAGTGAGTTTAGCCAAGTCTGGGCAGCTCCTGTTACTGAGAATGGAAACAATAACAACTTGATTGCTTCAGGAGTTACGTTGGGCTGCCTTTGGGTTTTGCAGATAGAGAGGAAGTTCTTCAAGTGCTGCTGAGGATCTTCGACTTGCGACCCCGAAAATAGTCCCTTGTTCTGCAACAAGTGCAACATGTTATTCGTAATTTGGATTGACTCAGCCTGTATCTGCGGAACTACAATGGTTGTGGACAGATTTTCAGCTGTGGGTTGTGCCCAGTCATAGAGAGCAGCCTCTGGCACTATTGGTACCGCTGGGTTTTCCTCGTGATCCCCCATGACTGTTTCGAATTGTGCAGTTGTTGGTTGTTGTTTGTTTTTCCGATTAGCCCGATTCAAGGCCTTGAAAACTTTCTCGAGGTCTGATAATGCTTCAAATACTTCACCAGATCTCGATGAGTTTCTAGGCATGCACTTCTTTAAATTGTAATTGATAACACCGTTAATTCCCCGACAACGGCGCCAAAATTTGATCACGCCCAACTATGTCTTATAAAAGGACAATGCGGACGTTGCAAATATAACCTGAGTATTTATGCCTAGAGTCGAATCCACAGAGAATTAACCTATCAATTACTTTCGTTGGACTTACTAAATTCTTTAGAATCAACTTCCCCAAACGTTGTGAATAACAGTTGATGGTATATTTAATAACTAAGATTGAAAGTCAATAAACAGTTGTAAACTAAATATGCTTAAGTTGTGAACAATAATGAGAAGGTTCTAAGGTAGTGATTTCCCCTATTGATGGAATCCCTTCTGTTTATGTTTCATATAGATTTACCAACACATCTCTATCAATCATGAACACTCTTTTTACCATGAATCTCTCTCGAGTAATCACGATAATTTACTAGACGCACTCTCCCGAGATACGCTAGCTGGCTTTGTTTATTACAGTTCACTTTAGATTGCACCCAAGACTTCGTTATCCCTAATCCCGCCTTTAAACCCGCAGTTATAGATCCCTCTTATACTTTGGGAGTGATGTTGTTCAACAATTACCTAAATATGCACTCTCTCCCGAGTTATGCATACTAAATAGGCACAGCTAATTGAGGATCCTGTCAATTAACTACAACAAACACGTAGTTGAACAAATAGAGATTAAACTGGCAAACTATATTAACATAATCAAGAAGTTCATCCTTCAATAGGTTCCATCAAAACCCTAGACAAAGGATTTAGCTACTCATGACAATGGGTAAATAAACTATGAAAATATTCATGATCAAAATTGCCAGAAAAATAAAGACAAGAAGAAAATATGATATTTTGGGTGATCTCTCACACTTGTTTTTCTTGCCAAAGTACTCTCTAAAACATTTCATGCCTCCCTTGGGCGAGTTCTATTGTTTAATATAGGGTTTTGGGCTAAAAATTCCGTGTTTTGCACTTCAGTCCCTCAATTTTCCGCTTCCTATCGCGGTCCTACCGCGGTTACGCCAGGACCGCGTCCAACTAGCCTCTCAGAATCCGCAATAGCCTTCTGCCGCGGTCCGACCGCGGTTACGCCGGGACCGCGGCAGTCCATCTTCAGTTCTGGTTTTGCTGCTTTCGCGTGGTGCACTTAGCGGATATTGTAAGATTGACCTCTTTTTCTCCGTAATTGATCCCAAAAGTACTTCATAGACTGCTTTTATTGTATATAGCGTGCAAAGCATGAAAAACACTAATCATAGCATTTTGTTATCGTTTTTTACCATAAAAACTATACAAGAAGGTGGTTCTTTAGGGCCTAATTATAGTCCAATTCACCTATTATCATACATATATATATATAGTAGTTCCGTTAGATTTCTCTTGATTTCACTCCTTGTCACATCGTTTGGGTTTCTTGATACTTCCAAAAAGTACAAAAAGGATTAAATGCCTTTGTTATGGAGTATTCTATTACGTAAATGCAAATGATACGTAATAATTAATTAAAATTTAATATTGTCAACTTCTTTTCTAGTGTCAAATTAGTATTTCTGATACGTTATATATAATTAATTACGTAGATTTTACAGAAACTCTGTTTGAGCATAAATGGTTAAGAGTTGCTGGCATACTCACCAAAAAACTTTAAATTTAGAAGAGCATATATAGATATTTACCAAGTGTCCATTGATGTCCCTGGACTGAACAGTTATTATCCATTACTCTCTTACCATAATAAACTCACTTGCAGTAGCAGTAGCAAACTAGGGCGGAGGTAGTGTTTGAGTGTCGGGTTTATCTGAACCCAATACTTTTGAAGTGGAGTATAAATTTATATATTATAATTCATTAAAATTGAAATAAATAATAGATATGAACACTTTTAAAACATAATGGATTGAATAGGAAAAATATTAAAGGTTGAACTTACAACGTTTAATTAAATTCTGGATCTGCCTATAGTAAGAGTAACAATGCATTTTACTTACCAATAACGATGTCATCTCATTCTTTTTTTTTGTTTTGTTTCTCACCGGTATTCGATACTCGCATTAGAGTCAGATTATATCCGGATTCGAGCCAAACATTCAGGGGTAGGGCTGCCTGCCAAGATTTTTCATCTCATTCACCCACTGGAATTTGCATTATAAGGCTCTCAACGACTGTACTTACCCATTATTAAAGTAGTACACCAGGTAGGAATGGGTAGGGGACGACCTCAATGGCTCAATTCCTCATGCCTTAGAGTCATCTGTATTTTTGCATGCATACCACATGTGGTTTTCTTACGTTACGCTAATTAATATTTTGTCTCAGTAATGAAAGTTGAAATATATATATATATATATATATATATATATATATAGGAATACTACTATATTATTCCCTCCGGTCCAATTTAATTATTTTATTGTTTTCACACATATTAAAAAATCCACCTTTTAATATTAATTAACAATAAAATTAACTATTTCCTCCACAATAAGTGATCAATTTGCTTTGGACATATCCATTAAGAAAATACTAAATTTTAGACAAAAATAATTAGTGTGACTAAACTATCCTTTATTAAATGTTGCAGGATAGTTATAGTAGCACTTATTTCTATTCTCAAATGTGAGGAGTAATGACTTTTTAGGGATACGTACATAAGGGTAATTTTGGAATAACAAATTGAATTTTTTCTTGACTATATAAATGGACACTTATTTTGGACCAAAATAAAAAAGCAAATTGGTCACTTGTTGTGGACCTGAGGGAGTATATTAATCTTAATTTGTTCATTGAATATACTCTTTACTCCAAGAGCAACTTTGAAAAAAATGAGTTAATTCTTCTTGATATCTAAAAAAATCAAATATTGTGAACCACAAAAAAAAGCCACAAAATCAATTAAAGTGGATCGGAGGGAGAACTATTCTTTTATTGTTATTATTACATGTATATTTAATAAAAAAAGTTTTTTATTATTATTATTATTATTATTTGCTGGAAAAAAGGAGTTAACTATAGTAATTCGTTTCACATAGAATATAGGTATAGCCTAACCACACTTGAGATTTTTTGTTTGTTTCTCCTTCTATGTTCGGTATCCTTTTAATTTAGGACTCTTTTTCCGACCGATTTTTTTTTACTTTGGACGATATTTTTATTACGACAAAGATTTCTACTATCTTATAAGAGGGAATTAGACGATATATCTGTTTGGCATCTAAGGGTACTTCTGACATTTTATAGGTTTAGCATGCTTAAGAGAGCTGTTCTCACTGCCTTAATATTTGGACCTTATCAACTGCCGAAAAGGAATCGCCACTTTTTGTTTTGAGGGCCCATGTTCATTTATTATGTGGAGTCACTGAGTTTAAAATTGTACACCTACTGCACATGATGTCATATTAGTGGCATATTGCTTTTCAATGTTTGTCCAACACCCCCTTTTTTTTTTAATTTAATCTTGAATTTAAAACTCAACAATTATGTATAATTATTTCAAAAAAAAAAAAAAATGGTACACAAAAATTTGTGATCTAATCGTTGTGTCTGAATTATCATTAATCGTCAAAATTAACAAGTAGGTTAAACTTATACTTACAAGTCAAAATGATTTTATTAGTATGACAATTTCTACGTAACTCAAATAAGAATTATTTTTGTTTTATAAAATTTGAAAAAGGATTAAAATACAAATAACAACTATTTTTTTTGAAATAATTAAAATTATTTATTAGTAAAGGCATAATTACGAGAGTGAAAATAAAAATACTGACAGAAAGAGATATATGCATACATTTATTTAGCTTTTAAAATCGGAGCCAAGTTGGAGTATGCTCATCCACCTTTTTAATTTCGTCTCCGAAAAAAATATTTATCTGTCATGTAAATATATGTCGGCCGCAAACTTGTTTGATTAGGAAATTCGCTAACAACTGAGACGAAGATTTTATGGCATAAGTTATATGCAATTGAATGTAAGTTAATTATTGATACTTAGGAGAATATGTTGTAGGCATTCTGTAAGATAGTTTGTTATTGGCAAGTTGAAAGTGGGATTTTTCCCACATCGGAAGAAAGAAGTTTCGTGTCTGTTATGTGAAACACCTTCGAGACCGACCTTACTTGTACCGTGTCTGTTAGCCTCGGAACTGATCAATTTTGAAATTGACTCAACAGGCATGAGATTGTCTCAACAGGCACGAGACTGACTCAACAGGCACGAGATTGTCTCAACAGGCACGAGACTGACTCAACAGGCACGAGATTGACTCAACAGGCACGAGATCCTAGAGTTAATTATTTTTTAACATAAAAATCAAATTTATTTGAATTTTAAATTCAAAATTCGAATAAATAGTCGTGTCTGTTTGTGAAACAAGACATCTTTTCTGAAAGGGTCTGATGGTTGCCTATAAATACACAAGAATTCCAACGAAGTGAAATATAGAAAATCACAAGTGTTATTGCAGGCTTTGTTGTATCCTGAAGAGAATCGTTTTGTATTTTCCCTAAATTAGTATACAGGCGATAACTCTTTAAGGACAGTCGATTTTCACGCCTCAAAGCCAATTTTGATTATTATTTTCTAACAATCTTAAAGAGTTATTCTGCTATGGAGAAATTGATGTCTGTTGTTGAGAATCCGAAGGAGTTCATCAAACTTGATCGCTTTGATGGAACGAACTTTACCCGTTGGAGAGACAAGATGATATTCTTGTTGTCCGCTCTCAATATCTACTATGTTCTTGATTCTACCTTGCCTCTGATGGCTGAGCCCACAGCAGAAGATTCTGACGTAGTCAAGGAAGAAAGGAAGAAACGAGAACATGATGAATTGTTGTGTCGCGGCCATATTCTGAATACTTTGACAGATCGACTCTATGATCTTTACTGCAATCTGAAGTCGCCAAGAGAGATTTGGACTGCTCTACAAACTGCATACCAGAATGAAAAACGAGGTATTGACAAATTCCTGGCTCTGCAGTACTTTGAATTTAAAATATTTGATACTAGGCCTATAATGGATCAGATTCATGAACTGCAAATCTTAGTATCAAAACTAAGTGATCTTGAAGTTAAAATTCCTGATGCACTTCAAATAGGTGCTATTCTTTCGAAATTGCCTTCCTCTTGGAATGACTATAGAAAGAAAATCCTACATTCTATGGATAAAATGACTGTGGAACAATTTCGTACTCACATTCAAATTGAAAGTGAGACTCGTGCTCGTGATGCTATTAGTCAGCCTTCGAGTTCCGCAGTCAATTTTGTCAGTCAGAATGATTCAGGAAGTGGGAACAAACATCTGAAAGTTTCCAAAAAGTCTTCTTTTAAAAAGAGAAAGAACTTTAGTTGTCATCATTGTGGAAAGAAAGGCCATATGATTCGGGACTGCAGATATAGAAAGGCAGGAATAAATTTCAATGCAGGCAAAACCGAAAAGTCTGGAAAGATTAAAAAATCTGGAAATTCTGAAAAGGCAAACGTAGTGGAAAATTCTGCCCAAGGACTGGTTGCCATGGTTTCCGCAATGCAAATTGGTATGGTCACAGAGTTGAATGTGGCTACCGCTGCTACAAATACTCAAGACTGGTGGCTAGATTCGGGTGCTACTATTCATGTCTGTTATGACAAGAAGATGTTCAAGACATATGCAGAAGTGCAGGATTCTGAACAAGTCTTGATGGGAAACCATGTTGCGGCAGATGTTGCTGGAAAAGGAAGTATTGAGATTAACTTCACATCTGGCCAGAAGTTGACATTACTGAATGTGTATCATGTTCCTGATATGAAGAAAAACTTAATGTCCGCTGCTTTGCTGTCAAAGAAAGGCTTTAAGATAGTTATTGAGTCTGATCATGTAATAGTGTCTAAGAATGATGTTTTTGTTGGAAAAGGCTATAACTGTAACGGCATGTTCAAATTGAGTATTAATGAAATAAATTATGTTTCTGCTTACATCGTTGAGTCTGATTCTTGTTTATGGCATGCTAGACTAGGACATTTAAATTTTGGCTCCTTGAATTATATGTCCAAAAATGGTTATATCTCATGTAAAACTCAACATATAAAATGTGAAATTTGCATACAAGCAAAGATGACAAAGAAACCATTTCGTAAAGTTGAAAGATCCACAGAACTATTAGATTTAATACATTCAGACTTGTGTGAATTAAATGGAGAATTAACTAGAGGAGGCAAAAGATATTTTATTACTTTTATAGACGACTTCTCTAGATTTACATATGTTTACCTACTTAGAACTAAGGACGAAGCTTTTCAAAAGTTTAAAGAATACAAGTCTGTTGTGGAAAATCAAAGGAGTAGGAAAATTAAAATTATTCGAAGTGATAGAGGCGGAGAATATTTTCCTAACGAATTTAATAAGTTCTGTGAAGAGCATGGCCTAATACATCAAATGAGTGCCCCTTATACTCCTCAACAAAATGGGTTAGCGGAAAGAAAAAATAGAACTTTGGTGGATATGGTTAATGCTATGTTACTTAATGCACATTTGCCACATAATTTATGGGGTGAAGCACTACTAACTGCATGTTATATTTTAAATAGAGTGCCTTCAAAGAGTATGCATATTTCGCCTTATGAGCTTTGGAATGGTAGAAAACCAAATTTAAATTATTTTAAAGTGTGGGGGTGTATATCCTATTATAGAGTACCTGACCATCAAAGAACAAAATTGGGTCCTAGAGGAATTAAAAGTGTTTTTGTAGGATATGCACAACACTCCAAAGCTTATAGACTGCTAGATCTAGAATCTAATGTCATTATAGAATCTATACATGTTGAATTTATTGAAAATAGATTTATAAATGACAATGTTGATGAAATGACTGAAATAAATGGAAAACGTATCGATGCTAATAAATTGTCGCTTTCTGAAATTATTAAAACTAAGGAAAGAAGTGATGATATGCAGATAGAACCAAGGAAAAGCCAAAGAATAAGAAAAGAAAAACATCTTGGTTCTGATTTTATTTCTTCACAATCTATAGTATTTCTTGTTGAAGGAGATAGGACAAACGTTTGTAATCAAATTCCTATTGTATTAAATGTTGAAGAAGACCCAAAGACGTTTCAAGAAGCAATGTCTTCTAGAGACGCTGCCTTTTGGAAAGAGGCCATTAATGATGAAATGGACTCAATTATATCCAACAACACTTGGGTTTTGGTTGATCTTCCTCTTGGATCAAAACCTATAGGTTGTAAGTGGGTCTTTAGGAGAAAGTACAATACAGATGGTTCTGTCCAAACCTTCAAAGCAAGATTAGTTGCAAAAGGTTTCACTCAAAAGGAAGGCATAGACTATTTTGATACATATGCTCCTGTTGCAAGAATAACATCCATTAGAGTCCTTTTATCCTTGGCCTCTATCTATGATCTTTACGTACATCAAATGGATGTTAAAACAGCCTTTTTAAATGGGAACCTTAGTGAAGAAATATATATGCAACAACCTGAAGGTTTTGTTCTTCCGGGAAACGAGAAGAAAGTTTGTAAATTGATAAAGTCTCTTTATGGTCTTAAACAAGCGCCTAAACAGTGGCATGAAAGATTTGATAGTGTAATACTATCAACCGGATTCGTACATAATAATGCAGACAAGTGCATTTACTCTAAATTTACAAAAGAATATGGAGTAATAATTTGTTTATATGTCGATGACATGCTGATTTTTGGTACGAATCTACAAGGAATTACCGAGACCAAGAAGTATCTAACCTCAGTTTTTAAAATGAAGGATTTAAATGAAGTTGATACTATTTTGGGAATCAAGGTCAAAAGAGATAACAAGCAAGTGACTTTGTCACAAGCACATTATATAGATAAAATCCTTACTAAATTCAGTCATTTAGGAATAAAGGGGTATAATACTCCTTATGATTCTAGTGTTAAGCTAACTGCAACTACTGGAAGAGCAGTAGCACAGTTGGAGTATGCAAGTGTGATAGGTAGTATGATGTATGCAATGCATTGCACTAGACCCGACATTGCATTTGCTGTTTGTAAACTTTCAAGGTTTACCAGTAATCCAGGTAATGATCATTGGAAAGCAATAAGTAGAGTACTTGGATATTTAAAATATACAAAGCACTTAGGCATTTGCTATAATGGTTTTCCTAATGTATTAGAGGGATATTCTGATGCAAGTTGGATTACAAGTGTTAATGATAATAAATCCACATCAGGATGGATATTTACTCTAGGCGGTGGAGCCATTAGTTGGGCATCCAAGAAACAAACATGTATTTCCCATTCTACTATGGAATCTGAATTTATTGCATTAGCAGCTGCTGGAAAAGAAGCAGAATGGCTGAGGAATATGTTACTTGATATAAAGTTGTGGCCACAACCTATGCCAGCCATTTCCATATTCTGTGATAGTGAGACTACAATGTGTGTTGCTCACAATAAAATATATAATGGGAAATCGAGACATATAAGCTTGAGACATGCTTATATAAGAGAATTAATTACAAATGGAGCTATAGCTATAATATATGTGAGATCAAATAAGAATTTGGCTGATCCACTTACGAAGCCATTAGGTAGAGATGTAGTACAACAAACTTGTGGAGGGATGGGGCTGAGACCCTTAAATTAAATACAAGGAATAGGAACCCCACTTTGAGTTAGTATACACTCTAACAATATAAGTTCAATGGGTAATAACAAGTTACTTGTATTGTTTAAGCACTGATCTCCTCTTTAGGAGCCCTAATTCTATTGTACTACTTACTGTTATATGAGGAGTTAAGGAGTTGTTAAATGCTTGTTATAACAGGGGCATAAAGACAAACTCCAAAGTGCATACTGTTACATGAAGAGGTTGATTAATCTCAATGGAATTATTAATGTCTGGAGTAACAGGGACATAGTAACAAATTCCACCTATATGAATATTGAAGTGGTGTCGCTTCTAGCAAGATTTAAAGGGTTGATCTTGTAAATATTCATGAATTCAGGATGAGCACATGGCCGTAAACGTGCTAAAGCGAATACTGGATTTTCTAAGCTACTAGATAACACTGTGTGTGTGGTACTTTCGGTTTTGGCACAAGTGTTTAACCAAAAATCTGAGTTCTTTGGTCAAAGTTAAAAAGAAATTCGGGTTACTGATAATCAAGAGACAAAATAAAATACTTTTGAGAATGATGGTAAAACAACAAATAGTTGTGTATTTCAATGAATTCTCAATAGTATTCCGTGTCCTTACAAATGATGATACTTCTTCCTTTTATAGATAATTCTAGGTAAAGGAATGAAGCCTCAGCTTTAATGATATAATCATGAGTAATAAATGACATTAAATAAGCCGTTATACAATCATTCCTATTAAATACCATTTTTTTTAACGTATCAAGTATTTAATAATGAATTTGGACTCCTTTCTGTCATCAGATCCTTGTCTTTAATGCCTTCTAATCCGTTGGCTGTAAATAATTTAAATTGGTACGAGACTCGTATCTATACGTCGTCTCGTGCCTATTTAAATTCTTCTTCCCGTGGCTGTCTCTATCCGTGCCTCTTAGTCAATTGTTGCGCTTTGACCATTTAACTAAACCACGTGTCATGCCACATCATCTTTAATATAACCTCAGTTTTTTCCCAATACAGATAGTCCCCCCACTTTCCATTTATTTATCAATTAAATAATTGGGAAGTGGATCTTCATGAAAAAGGAATTTTTGCCACAATTAATGCTTATGACAGTATTGACGCCTCAGTAGTCTTTTCCATTTAATGTTCTGCCCATGTGTCATTTTGTGATTGATTCTGCTACCCTTTTTCGATACTTCTTCATTCTCACTATTCACGAAGTGATAGCTGCCTTTATAGGTTTTCCATCATTACACTTCTAAGGTTGACGGTTCCCATTTTATACATAACTTTTTCTTCCTTTGTCTTCTTCACAAATCTTCAGCAAACACTTTCTTCTTTATTTTTACTCTTTCGACTCATCCTTCCTAACAATGTCTTCTTCAAACCCTAACCGTAAAAAAGTTCCAATTCTAGACCAATTCCCCAACGCCCCTATTAGACACAGAAGGGCGGAGGAGGTAGGCTTCGAACAGAGTTAGAATCTACTCGAGGCGGCTCCTCTGGTTCTTCTTCAAGGAGTTCTATCCCAAAGGCCCCCTCTTCTAAAAGTAGAGAAATTCTTGATTCTTCTCAAGAACCCTCAGTTGATGAGATAGTTCCCAGCGATTTGTCTTTTGAAAGTGACAAAACGTCTCTTCAAAAACAAATTACAAATTTAGAAAAAGCCGATACTTACCCTACAATAGTAACCGAGCTTACAATCCCCACCATAAGAAAAGATTGTAACTGGAAGGATAGTCTCCGAATGTCAATTCCTTCCCCAAATCAAAGAATTTCCTCCTTTAGAAGTGGGTATTCTTCTGTTTATACTTACCCTTTCACTTTAGGTTTTAATCCTCCGATTGACCCAGTTATTCTTGATTTTGTCATTTCTTTACAATTTGTTTGGCCCAAATCGGTCCACTAGTGTGGAGAACAGTGGCTTGTTTGAGATATTTATCCTCCAAAGCCAATGTCAATTTCACCTTTTCTCACCTCATTCATCTGTACCATCTTAACTTAATACGCCATGGGGTTTTTACCTTAACTGCAAGGAGCAAAAAGTTTTGGTAAATCCTGAAGATGACAAAGATCGTGGATGGTATATCCGTTACGTTGCTGTTCGTATGGTGGACTTGATTGGCGAAACAAATATTCCCTTCCCTGAGAAGTGGAATTTTGAACGTAGGTTTCCTTTTATTTACCGTACCTACTTTTGAGAATTTCAAAAGAAATTTTGTTTTTAACCTCGTCTCTTCTTGGTTTTTTGTAGAAACCATGGGAGATGTGGAACCTATTCCCAACTTTCGTGGTTGGGTAGACTCACTTTTGAAGATTGCTTCTAGGGAGCAAAGAACTTGGAAATCAATTTCATCCTTACATGGTTGGAAGGTCAAAACACATGGTATCCCCCTTTTTATATGTTTTTTTACATGTTAAGCATTTTTTCCTCAACTTTGATCATGTATATCCATCCTTTAATCAGGATTTGGCATTAGAGGAATGACGGCTGAAGTAGCTATGGCCATTCGCATGTCTGCGAATGCTGCTCTTGATTTGGATAAGGCTCGAGCCTTGATGCCAAAAAGGAAAGCTATAAAGGAAAGTTCTGAAGAAGAAGAGGAGGATACCTCCCTAATTACCAGGCTAAGGGTCAGGAGACGAATAATCATTGATGATGAAATTGAAAACACTCCTGCTCGAACCTCCACCACCGAGCCTGTTTTAATTCATTCTGACGAGGACACCGAACCAAGAGATAATAATGAGTCAATTCAGCATCTTTTTGATAGTGGTTTCGGGAGTGGCGAGCTCGGCCCTGTTTTTGATGAAGCTCCTCTTTCCTCATTTGTTCCTATTTCCTCCATTCCTCTGCCAACCGTAAGTATTTCTTTACCAGTTTTGACGACTTCCGTTCTTTTGCCAGTTTCTACCGCTCCTATGTCCGTTCCCTTGGCAGTTTCTACTGCACCTGCTTCCACTCCTGCGTTGGTTCCTACATCTTCTCCTTCCATTCCTGTTTCTACATTTTCTCCTTCCATTCCTTCCGTTGCTCCTCTTCCCTCTATTCATCGTACAGAGACGGGTTCTAGCAGTGGAAGTATGACTATGAGAAGTGTTACTCTGGAAGTTCCTGCCAATCATAGCCTCTTGAGGAAGACTGGTAGAGCCGATGTTTGGCTCGAGCCCCTAATTGGAGATATCGAGAAGAAGAAGATGGAGAGCCATAGCTGCTTAACTCTGATGAATGACATAGTTAATTCTACTTTGAAGGTATTTTTTCTTCTTACCAACAAGTTTTTTTTAATTATCTTCAATCCCTCATTTCTATGAGTTGTCTCTGTAGGGTAACCTTATTGGTACGGAATTAATGGGAAGAATTTCCCTTCTGGAAAGAAAAGCTCGTGAGTCTGAAAAAACTGTCCACGAGACCGAAGAAATAGCCAGGGGAGCCCAGCTTGAAGCAACCAATTGGAAGGAACAGTTTGAGAATGCTCAAGGGACCATAGAGGAGTTGCAAGAAAATAAAAACCTCCTGGAGCAGCAAAACCGTAGTTTGACTTCTGAATTGGCAACTGCCAAGGCTTCTTCAAGCTAATTTAAAAGAGACAAAGAGCTTTTGGAATGCTCTTTATCAGAACAATTATCCAAGGCTAGTGAAGAAATTAGGGAGCTTAAGGCACTTTTGGCTAAGAAGGAAGAGTATGCAGGAGAGTTAGTGCAAAACTTGACTCAAGCTCAGGCTGACTTACAGACCTCCTCTGACGAGATTCATTCCTTGAAGAGTTCTCATGCCTCTCTTGAAGCTTCCCTTGATTCCCATTTAACTGAGCATCAAATCTTAAAAAACGATCTTGCTATGTGGGAAAAGGAATATGGACTTCTGGAGGAGAACTTCAACATAGAGGTGAGTTGGGCTTTCCTGAAATCTCACCGTGATGCTTTGACGGAAGCTGCTCAAGAAGGTTTTGACTTGCAGTCTGAACTGGCCAAAGTCGTAGATACCATCGAGAAAAGTCAACAATCTACTGATACTCCTTCTCCTGTACTTGAAGTTCCTGGAATGGAAGAACTTTTAAATGAAGAAGTGACTACTGCAGTAATTGGAGTTACAATTCTTGCTCTCGAGGGTAAAACGTCTGATGCTCCAAACCCTTTAGTGACTAGCTAAAAATGAAATTGCTGTAAAGAATCTTTTGATGAAGTCCCCAGTTATCATAATGGGGCATTTGTAAAAAACAAATGCTTTGTTGACTAAGTTTGTACTTAGTTTTTTTAACCTGTTTCAGTACATAGTCATGACCCTATCTTTACATATTAAGAAGGGTTTGAGAGGTGACTTTGTTTATGAGTTTGAGAGATGACTCTGTTGTTCTCATGAATACTGAAGACTTCGTAATTTTTTCTCAACACTTGACTCTATTGTTCGATATTCGTATCTGCGTATCTGCATTTCTACACGTATCTATATACAGTATTGTAGTCCCCCAAGTGTTTGAGCGGTGAAGTATGAAGCCTCGAGCACTTGTTTATTTCTTTTACTTTGGCCCTTTTTCCTGAAACAGAAAGATATACGGGACCCGAAGGTGCGATTATAGATGAAGACTGCCTAACTCGTGTATATTTCCATCAGATTAATTGTAACCCTGGGCTAGGAATTTAAGAATACTCCATTTTTCCTTGCAGGTTGTGACTCATCATTTGGCACGAGTTAAGGTATTTTGCCTAGCATCTAAAATCGTTAGTAAAATATTAATAATCCAATAGAGAGATTTTAACATGGTGATACCTGACCGTAGGTTCTTTCTCAAAAGTAATATCTTTTTAAGTGGACGGCATTCCAATGTGAGGGTAAAACTTTACCATCCATTGTCTCCAACTGGTATGCTCCTTTTCCCGCAATGCCACGGACTTTGTACGGTCCTTCCCATGTTGGACTTAGCTTTCCTGAGTTAGCAGCCTTTGTAGATTGGAACACCTTTTTAAGCACGAAGTCCCCAATTTTGAAAAATCTAAGGCGTGCTTTCCTATTGTAATATCGTTCTATTACTTGCTTTTGTGCTGCCATCCTTATCAATGCAGCTTCTCTTCTCCCTTCAAGTAAATCTAGGTTAACCCGCATCTCTTCATTATTAGATTCCTCCGTTGCCTGATCGTATCGTGTGCTTGGCTCACCTATTTCAACTGGAATTAAGGCTTCCGCACCATAAACCATTGAAAATGGTGTTTCTCCAGTGTCTGTTTTGGTCGTTGTACGATAAGCCCATAATACTCCAGGTAACACCTCAGGCCAATTACCTTTTGAATCCTGTAACCTCTTCTTCAAGTTATTGATAATGACTTTGTTAGTAGATTCTGCTTGTCCATTCCCTACTGGATGATATGGCATAGACGTTATTCTTTTGATCTGCCAACTATGAAGAAATTCTGTGATTTGAGCTCCAATGAATTGTGGTCCATTGTCACACACGATCTCCTTTGGTGCTCCAAAGCGGCATATTATATTACGCCATATGAAGTCTTTAACTTCTTTCTCTCGTACCTGTTTAAATGCCCCTGCTTCTACCCATTTAGTGAAATAATCTGTAAGTACAAGTAGAAATTTCACCTGACCTTTTGCTTGTGGAAGTGGACCTACGATATCCATTCCCCATTTCATAAAGGGCCATGGGGCTATAACAGGATGTAGTAACTCAGCTGGTCTGTGCATATTATTGTCGTACCTTTGACATTTATCACATTTGGACACGAAACTGGTTGCCTCTTCTTCCATCTTAGGCCAATAATATCCTGTGCGAATTAATGTTCTTACCAGTGACCGTCCTCCTGCGTGATTCCCACAATGTCCTTCGTGTACTTCTCTCATGACATATTCTGTTTGAGAGGGTCCGAGACACCTTGCTAGTGGTCCACCGAACATCTTTCGATAAAGATTTCCTTGATATAAACAATATCGTGCAGCTTTTTGCGAAGCGCGTGAGCCTTTCCTTTGTCATTAGGCACGGTACCGTGCTGTAAAAAGGCAACAATTTCGTTTCTCCAATCCCATGTTAGATGATTAAAATTTACCTCGTTTTTATCAGATTCAAGAACGGAATGAAATAGATGTATGACTGAAGCATTTGCATTCTTTTCCACGTCTGCTGCGGATGCGAGATTTGCTAAAGCATCTGCCTCTACATTCTCATCTCTTGGGATTTGCACTACTTTCCAAGTTTGGAATTGCTTTATTAACTCCCGTACCTTTGCGAGGTATTCTTGCATTCGTGACTCTCTGGCTGTATAAGTCCCCAGCATTTGATTAACCACGAGTTAAGAATCACTCTTGATTATAATCTGTGTTATGCCGAGTTCTCGTGCCAATTCTAAACCTGCAATTATAGCCTCATACTCTGCTTCATTGTTAGTTATAGAATGACATTTTATAGCCTGTCTAATGGTCTCACCCGCAGGTGGTACGAGGACTATTCCTAGGCCTGCCCCTTTTACATTAGATGAATCGTCAGTGAATAAAACCCAAGTCCCCGGGTTCGCACCATTAAAAACTAGTAATTCTTTTTCTGCTTCTAAATGCATCCCCTGGCTAAAATCAGCCACGAAATCAGCTAGTACTTGAGACTTTATAGCGGTCCTGGGTTGATAAATAACTTCATACTCACTTAGTTCTATAGCCCATTTTGCTAATCTTCCTGAAAGTTCGTGTTTATGCAAAATATTTCGAAGCGGAAAAGCAGTAACTACATTAATGGGATGACATTGAAAATAATGTCTTAATTTTCTAGATGCCATGATCAAAGCTAATGCTAATTTTTCTAACTGTGGATATCGTGTCTCAGCTTCCAATAAGGACTTACTTACATAATAAATAGGAGATTGTTTACCTTGGTCCTCGCGGACTAAAACAGCACTTACTGCGACTTCAGATACGGCCAGATAAATGAGAAGTTTTTCCCCCACCTTCGGTTTTGCCAACAACGGTGGTTTTGACAAATAAGCTTTCAAATTTCTAAGGGCTTGTTGACAATCTTCATTCCATTCAAAATGATCTTGCTTTTTAAGTGCAGAGAAAAACTTAAAACACCTTTCTGAGGATTTGGAAATAAATCTCCCCAAAGCTGCAATTCTTCCCGTTAATCTTTGTACTTCCTTTTTATTAGTAAGGATATCAGGGATTTCTTCTATTGCTTTGATCTGAGAAGGATTCACTTCAATACCACGGTTAGAAACAAGAAAACCCAAAAACTTACCTGATGCAACTCCAAATGCACATTTTTCTGGGTTGAGTTTCATATTAAATTTTCGCAAAATTTCAAAAGTAATAGATAGATGAGAAATATGATCATGAGATTGCTGGGTTTTGACGAGCATATCGTCTATATATACCTCCATTGTTTTCCCTAAATGTTCTTGGAACATTTTGGTGACCAACCTTTGATAGGTTGCCCCAGCATTTTTGAGACCAAAGGGCATTACTTTATAACAATAAGTCCCCCTGTCTGTGATGAAAGAAGTTTTTTCTTCATCACCAGGATCCATTTTGATTTGATTATATCCTGAGTATGCATCTAAAAAACTTAAAAGTTCATGACCTGCGGTCGCATCAATTAGTTGATCTATATGTGGTAAGGGAAAGGAATCTTTTGGATAGGCTTTATTTAAATCGGTATAATCCACACAAACACGCCACATACCATTTTTCTTGGGTACGACCACCGTGTTAGATAACCAAGTAGGATACTTTATCTCACGGATCGATCCGATTTTTAATAATTTTTGGACTTCATCCTGAATCACCTGGTTCTTGAAAGCACCTTGCTTTCGTTTCTTTTGCTTTATTGGTGTGAAAGAAGGGTCCTCATTGAGTTTGTGAGTCATCACATTCGGTGGTATCCCAGTCATATCAGCGTGTGACCAAGCAAAGCAATCTAAGTTAGCTTTTAAAAATTCGATTATCATACCTCGCATGTTCGTGCTTAAATTGGCCCCGACATAAACCTTCCGTTCAGGCCATTGATCAAATAACATCACTGCCTCAAGCTCTTCAATTGTCGTTTTGATGCTTTCATTTTCTTCAGGTTCTTGAATTGTGTCAGGCCTTGAGTCCAAATCCGTCTTTTCTTGTTCAGTTGAAGTTTGATCTTTTTTACCTTCAACTGTTTCCTGTAATTGCTATTTTTCTTTATTTGCGGTGCTCGTACTTGTTATAGCGTTAACACTTCTAGCCATCTGCTGATCCCCACGAATTTGGCAAATTCCCTATGGTGATGGGAATTTAATAACCTGATGTAGAGTTGATGGGACAACATCCATATCGTGTATCCATGGTCTCCCCATGATCATATTGTAGGTCATTTCCATATCAACTACCTGAAATTTAGTTTCCTTCACAACACCCATAGCAAAAGTTGTTAGAAATACCTCACCTTTTGTTACTACACTTGAATTGTCGAAGCCTGACAAGGTGTGCGCCTTGGGTATCATTTTGTCTTCAGCTTGCATTTCCCGTAGTACCCTTAGTAATATAATATTTACAGAACTCCCTGGATCAATCAAAACTCGTTTTACATTAGTATCATGTACAAGTAAAGATATTACCAGTGCGTCATTTGTGGAGTTGTCACTCCTTCGGTATCTGCGTCATCGAACGAAATACTTTCATTTTCAAGGACCTGCCGCACCCGTTTCCCGTGTGTAATTGTTACCTTAGAAACCTTGTTGGAGGCTGTGTAGGTTATACCGTGAATATCTTCTCCCCCGCTTATGACATTCACTGTCCTCTTGGGTGAAGGAGGTTGTGGTGGCTCTTGCCTGTTTTTCATATAAGCTTGTTTTCCTTTCTCACTAAATAACTCAGTGAGGTACCCTTGCTTCAATAAATGATCCACTTCACTCTGCAGGAATCTACATTCTGAAGTTTTGTGCCCGTGATCGTTGTGAAATTCGCACCAATGATCCGGATTGCGTCTACTTGGATTTGACCGCATCTCTTTTGGCCACCGTACCTTATCTCCCATGCTTCTTAAAACAGCTACGAGCTCGGAGGTAGAGACATTAAAATTATATCCACCGAATCGTGCCTTTAAACTCCTGTCATCATCTTGTGATTCTTGTCTGTTCCGATCATTCTTGAACTTTGAAGAAGAGCCAGAATCCCGGTTCCTCGATTTTTGATCATATTGCTGGCTATCTTGTTTCGACCGTGGGTCTTTTCCTGCAGGTCCCATATATGGATCGTACCTGTTTTTACCTGATCTTTTTCGGTTTCTGACCTTCGGGTACCGCCCCTTTCTTCATGATGAAGCTTAGGTACATTATCTTCTTCAATTCGCAGCTTCGTGCTATACCTGTTGTAAATATCATTCCATGTGGTTGCAGGAAATTCTCGAAGGCTTTCTTTGAGTCGTCTCGTGGCTTCAGAACTTTTGTCATTTAAATTACTTGCAAAGGCTATAGCAGCCCAATTGTCAGGCACACGAGGTAGAGTCATTCTTTCACGCTGGAATCTATCAACAAAGTTTCTAAGCAGCTCCGAATCCCCTTGTTTGATTTTGAAAATATCTTCCATTCTTTTCTCAACCTTTTGTGCTCCCGAATGTGCTTTAATAAAAGAATCTGCAAGCTCAGCAAAAGAATTAATAGAATTTTCAGATAAAAGAGAATACCAGGTTAATGCACCCTTGGTGAGTGTTTCTCCAAATTTCTTGACCAATACTGATTCAATTTCTTGTTTGGTCAAGTCGTTGCCTTTTACGCCGGTTGTAAATGCAGTCACGTGGTCACGTGGGTCTGTAGTACCATCATATTTCGGGATGTCAGGCATTTTGAACTTTTTCGGAATTGGAAGGGGAGCAGCACTAGGCTTCCATGGTTGTTGTGAGTATTTGTCCATGTCTACTCCTTTTATTACAGGCGGAACTCCAGGGATTTGTTCAATACGCTCATTTTGTTCCTTAAGCTGTTTCTGCAAGGTTAGTACTAAATTTTGCAAATATGAATTATTTAAATTACCTGGTCCCCCTTCCTGTGGTTCACTGGGGGTTGCTCCGTTTCCAGAATTATCAAGACCAGAACGGGGATTCTCCAATGTATTATTATTAGGAGTTGGTGTGGGTGGCGCAGCAGGCAATCGACTAACAAGTGCCTGAAGAGCTTTGCCGACCTGTGCATCAATTAGCTTTTGTAAAGCTTCAGTTGTAACTCCTTCAAAATGTTCAGATTGCTCTTGTTGATCAGCACGGGATTCAGTAACAGGAGTGCCTTCACGAGATTGACGTGGTGAATTTAGAGGAGAGGGAACCACGTCATCTTGATTTTGATGTATTTGATTCTCATGGTTTCCCAATGTGTTATTACTATTGTTGTCGGCGTTGTTGTTTGACATGGTGACGACAATAGATAAGATATAGCTTAAAAGGAAAGATTATTAGATTTCCGGTAACGGAACCAATTTGTTTAACAAAAAATCTGAGTTCTTTGGTCAAAATTTAAAAGAAATTCGGGTTACTGATAATCAAGAGACAAAATAAAATACTTTTGAGAATGATGGTAAAACAGCAAATAGTTATGTATTTCAATGAATTCTCAATAGTATTCTGTGTCCTTACAAATGATGATACTTCTTCCTTTTATAGATAATTCTAGGTAAAGGAATGAAGCCTCAGCTTTAATGATATAATCATGAGTAATAAATGACATTAAATAAGCCGTTATACAATCATTCCTATTAAATACCAATTTTTTAACGTATCAAGTATTTAATAATGAATTTGGACTCCTTTCTGTCATCAAATCCTTGTCTTTAATGCCTTCTAATCCGTTGGCTGTAAATAATTTAAATTGGTACGAGACTCGTATCTATACGTCGTCTCATGCCTATTTAAATTCTTCTTCCCGTGACTGTCTCCATCCGTGCCTCTTAGTCAATTGTTGCGCTTTGACCATTTAACTAAACCACGTGTCATGCCACATCATCTTTAATATAAACTCAGTTTTTTCCCAATACAACAAGGAGTTGTGGTTCAAATCTTAAGATACCATTAACTTCGTCAAAACTTTAATATACTTACACTAAAGGAAAGTTCAAATCTGTAAAATATACTTTCAATTATTCACAAGTGTTATGAAGCGAAATAACAAACTAGTGGGGGATTGTAAGATAGTTTGTTATTGGCAAGTTGAAAGTGGGATTCTTCCCACATCGGAAGAAAGAAGTTCTGTGCCTGTTATGTGAAACACCTTCGAGACCGACCTTACTCGTACCGTGCCTGTTAGCCTCGGAACTGATCAATTTTCTAATTGACTCAACAGGCACGAGATTGTCTCAACAGGCACGAGACTGACTCGACAGGCACGAGATTGTCTCAACAGGCACGAGATTGACTCAACAGGCACGAGATCCTAGAGTTAATTATTTTTAACAGAAAAATCAAATTTATTTGAATTTTAAATTCAAAATTCGAATAAATAGTCGTGTCTGTTTGTGAAACAAGACATCTTTTCTGAAAGGGTCTGATGGTTGCCTATAAATACACAAGAATTCCAACGAAGTGAAAATAGAAAATCACAAGTGTTATTGCAGACTTTGTTGTATCCTGAGGAGAATCGTTTTGTATTTTCCCTAAATTAGTATACATGCGATAACTCTTTAAGGACAGTCGATTTTCACGCCTCAAAGCCAATTTTGATTATTATTTTCTAACACATTCCAGTGAGATTAATATGTGAAAAAATTTGTTGTAGATATTCCACTGAATCATTAATCCGTGGAAACCTTTTGGTCCTTGCAATATCTTCTATTGTTCTTGCACATGCCACATTTAATTAAATAATCATGCAAGGCATTGTTTAATAGAGTATTTTCAACTAAAATAAGGTTTTGATCAAATATATCTTTATATTTCTTTAACCCAAACTTTTCACTTTGTTCTTATAATATTTCATTTAAAACAAAAAAGAAATACATTGAAATACATGGGGGGAAAATGAACACAAACCAATATAATAATGAAGAATAGTTCAACAAATGATTGTGTTATAGGAGGAAGCAGCAGTATTGTGGCTTTCACAAAGTTAAAAGGTCAAGACGTCGATATATCCCAAATTTGAAAATGAAATACAACTCTTAGTGTCTTACCAAAAAGTTTCACCAATAACAATTAGTATTTAATAGTGTCTAATAAGGTGAGGTCCAGAATCATAAAATTAAGTTTTCACATAAAGAAAAATTATCTGAGCTCAAAATTGCAATTTGTATGGAACTGAATCAGAAAGACATGATTAAAAAGGGAAGCACAATTTTACACCTGACTTAATTACAAGAAATCATACATAACATCACACAAATAAGCATGCGGCATTTTACAAAAGCAAACTAGGCGCTGGGAAAGTGGAAATGTAGAACAATAAAGAAGATTTCAAACTTTAGCCATGCCAATCACTAATCAAAATAATTATATGGCATACCAATATAACCACATACAAAATCTCATGCATAGGTCTTTATCTCACAATCTCAAATATTTTCTCTTCGCATGACTGAAAGATAAATATTATGCCTTTGCTCAAGCACAAATAGTCAACATGCACTTCTTTACCTATAAAACTTATAACTAAAGTAGATCTATTTTACCTAAATAAGATCTGGAAGTGAGTATATTCTCAAAGACCCAAGAAACTAATCTAGGAATATCACAAATCAATCACGTAAAAAGTAGAACGTTTTTTTATAGAGAAACGTATAAAATATACTCAGTTTCGAGATTGGGCCCGTGCTAGCCACGGGCCTACCATCACCTAGTTAAACGATAGAAAGGAGAAAAGTCAACACATTTCAATTTATGCCGTCAACAACTTGTCATTTAATTTTAACTGGTTTGCCGTACCTGAAAGAATTTATTTAACTCGTCAATTTACAGTTACTTGCATAAATCGATCTTTTAATTTATAGGTCATCAAATGACAAGAGAAGTAACATGCATTAATGGGATATTTACACAAATAGCCGACTATATTTATTTTTTTAACTTTTTCTAATTATATAAATAAATTATATATTGACCATACATATATAATACTGATGTTGGGCATATTTTTATATATTTTAATGTTACTTCACCCATATTTTAACCGCTTTTTGGTGCTATAAAATTACCCGACATGTGTTAATTATTAGTTTTAAGACTAATATTTGAAGTGCAAAAATATGAAGAAAAGATTTTCCAACTAGAGGAGAAGAGGGTGGATGCGTCGCATTCAACCATGGAAAGAAGGCTAGTTGGTTCACCCTTAGCACTGAAGTTGGGAGAAGGCATCCACCTTAGCATCCGCACCCAGGCACAACAAGGTTGAGGGAACAGAGGGTGGATGCAAAACATCCACCCCAGCATCCGATGCTGAGAATGTTCAAGCTAGCATCAATTCCTGAAGCTGATTCGGAAGAGGAAAAGGAAAACTTTGGCCCACGACTTCTTTACGCAATATATAAGCCAAAAACACTTCTTTTAGGTCATGAACACACTTTTTGAAGGGGATTTGACAAAGGGAGAGAACAGAGCCGCCGTGAAGGCCGAGTTTCATCTTTCCTTCCATCAAACTTAGTAATTTTTATGTTTCTTTGTATGATTTGTTGTTTGGCTACAATGTCTATGTGGAGCTAAACTTCATGTTCTAGGGTTGTGGTTCTTTCATGACTATTGTTATTGAGATATTGATTTTGATTTCTTAATTTGTTGTATTAGTTTATTTATTCAATCTTGCGCTTAATTATTTGATTTTTTGATCACCAATTGAATACTATCTACGAATCTAGAATTGAACTCGAAAGTGGGAATTCTAGATTGCACATAGGATTGAGTAAAGCAAGTTCTTGAACCTGGCCATCGGGGAATGGATTCGTGATTAGGATAGACATATACCTAATTGCCTTGCTTGATTGATGTACAGGAATTATAAATGCGTTCTTGCTAGTTCTAATTCCATAGACATATAGGCGTTAGGTTAGCTTGAATAAGCGAATAAGAACTCAACAGATTCTTACGAACAATATTAACTCTGTCAACCAAGCTAGATGAATTAGTTAGTCAATTCAATCGAAGAATACAATAGGATTGTTAGATAGCCTATAACCCTAGATCGTTCATCACATTGATAACATAAAATATGCTCTTCTTTTGTTTAGAATTCATTATTTGTTTTTTCTTCTTCTTTTAATTAGATTAGAATCATATACTTATAGGTTTAATTCTTGTTTAGATAATTAGGATAGTCTAATTTAGTTAATAGTTAATCACAAGTCCTCGTGGGTTCGACACTCTATCTTATCACTTTATTACTTGACGACCGCATATATTTGTGTGCGCGTTTGGCCGCAACAAATACATAAATTATATGTATATTATAACTCATCAAATCCAGAATAAGTGTTAATAATGTCATCTATTGTGTAATTAGATATCCTAGAACTCTCACTTTAGCGTGGTCAATGTAAATGTTTTTCATTATTTATTTTATTTTATATACTCGTTAATAATTAAGAAAGTACGGAAGACATAATTGAACAGTTGTGACCAAGAGATTACTCATCATTACTATAACATTATTTCAATTTGAATTGTGACCGTATTGACTATTTGATTATTCAAAGGACTTTTGGTTAAATCAAATAACTTATGAGATCTGCGCTAAGTGTAAACATCACACCCATTACAGCCTTCAACTCTCACGTTATAAGTAATAAGATAATTATAGAAATTACAAATAAATTTCTATGGTAAGTAATCCGTAACATATATTAGAAATGATAATTAACGTATTATATATAATCCTTTATATTGTCCTTATATATAATCTAATTCCAAATGTTAGTAAAGGATTAGGCGTGGATCACCGACGGCCATTGAGTTCAATTCAGACAACAAATGCGTTAAACAAAACATAAATAAAAAATAGCCACACATTATTCTGAGAGCACATCAACAAGATTTTTATGTGGGGACACACCGCCAAATTATTAAGCAGTAGGTAGAGATGAGCTCAAAGTCCATAATTAGAGGATTATACAACCAAAAATTAAAATAAAAAAAGTGGAGAGAACAAAATGGTGCAAATCGTACAACAAAAATTACATCAACCACAAACCTTTGTCGGACCATTGCCTTCAAGGTGAAGTTTAATTTCTTTTTTAACCAAAAAGATGTAAGAAAAATCTTGATAAGCAAGCGTATAATCCAAGGTTTGATCGAAAACTAAATTCACTTCCGACAATGAAACTTAATTTAAGGATAAATTTATCCCACATCTAATAATGTGTAAAAATTGCATGGGGCGTCCTATTTGGTCGCTCCCATTTAACCTATACCTATTTTTTTTAAAACTTTTAATTTGTACTCACTTTTAAATAAATTCAGCCCCTTTTCTCCTCCTTCGCTTTCTTCTTCTTTCTTCTGCTGCTGTTGGTGCAGATTATTTCTTCTTCGTTTTGTCTCAATTAATATTCTTTCAACTGGCCTAATAATGCAAAAAAATTTAACTGTTTGCTATTACAAAGCGTCCCAGAATGACCTAATATCTTTTTGAACCTCTGTATTGAAAAAGTTATAGCAAATTATGATAGTCTAGTCATACTTTCCATTTTCAATTACTCATAGTGAGAGAAGAGGGAGCTGGAATTGTTCATATAGTACATGATTGCTGAATCAAAGTATAATTTTAGGTAATATTTGTAAACATAAAGTTATTTTAATTGAAACAATTCACTTTCTTGCTTCCCAGAGCCTCTGAAATCTCCTAATATTGTGAAGAAATTCTTTTCTTTGAACGAAAGCCTCTAAATGTGTCTGAATCTTTTAATGTTTTAATGCTACACAAGCTTTCTTTTAATATTTTTTTTGTTCAAACAGTTATCATCAGCTGGAAGAATACTTGTAATAGCAAATGATGGTGTCTAGGACGTTTTGTCTGCATTATTAGCCAAGTAAAATATTAGTACAAACAAAAACTTCAGCTCTAGAGCTGAAGTTCGACAGCTACAAAACAAAAACTTCAGCTCTAGAGCTGAAGCTTACAAACAAAAAGCCAGTTACAAACAAAAACTTTAGCTCTAAAGCTGAAGTTCGCCAGTTACAAACAAAAACTTCAGCTCTAGAGCTGAAGTTCGACAATTACAAAACAAAAACTTCAGCTCTAGAGCTGAAGCTTACAAACAAAAAGCCAGTTACAAACAAGTTTGACAGTTACAAAACAAAAACTTCAGCTCTAGAGCTGAAGCTTACAAACAAAAATTTCAGCTCTAGAGTTGAAGTTCGCCAGTTACAAACAAAAACTTCAGTTCTAGAGCTGAAGTTCGACAGTTACAAAACAAAAACTTCAGCTCTAGAGCTGAACTTCAGGCCCCGCTACTAGAATACTGAAGTTTTGCGTGATTGTCTTTGCTACTTCAGCCCCGTATGCTGAAGTTATGCGAAAAAGCGGGTACGCTTGCAATTTTTTTTTGCAAAGCGGACACAAGTTAAAATGTGACACAAAAAGCGGATATAGATACAAATGCCCCTAATAATGCTTGTATCCAACTATTTGGTATCCTAATCGCTGCCACTTTAATCATAAGAGGTGTTATTTAAATTAATAATCATTCTGGTTTTGGCCCAAAGGGGTTTTAATGTTCATCATATTAAAATAGTATTCACTTTTGTCTGATGTTGCTTAACACTAATGGATAAAAGCGAATAATCTTCTTACTACTAATTGCTTACATACCCTTTTTTTTCTTCAAATTTTAGCTACATAGGCATGAGATATTATTGATGTAATATTATTATATATTTTTGCAAGAGGTTGTTATCACTAATTTTTAGACAAAGACATTTACTGAAGCAGGGAAAGGGGAAGGCAAAGGAATGAGGTCCACCACCTACCAGACATGAGTATGGTACGAGATTCTCTTCAATTTCCTTAGCCGATAGCAATACCATATTATTAGTAAAAGAAAGAAACCTTTGGTGAAGATTTGGTGCATTGCATTCCTAATATATATATTTTTCTATTTAGTACATTGAAAACAAACTCAAATATATAAAAATAACTCAAAATGCCATTTAGAGTAAACTAATTAAATATATAAAGATGAATAAAAAACACCATTGTGTAACTTGATGCTTAAGAATGAAGATTGACAAAAAATATTAGTGCTAAAGTACGAGTACTCATAATCAGAGGCGGATTTAGAATTTCAAGAGGATGAGTGTACTATGATAAAGAGGTGGATTTAGAATTTATATTTGACTGGTTTAACTATAGTCTCTTACCATGACCCACTACACTTTTAAAATTATAGGTTCAAAATTATATTATTTTTTTTTGAAATTTTAGTAATTTTCACACCCACCCACCACATAGAGGTACACCCATAATAATTGTACCATAATAGTCTTTGATCATGGGTTCACGTACATATATTGAAGGAAAAGATTATTATAACTCTCTGAAAACTCTCTACAATTCTTTGTTTCCTCCATAAATTTCCACACATTAAAATAAGCTAGTACTACCTCTATTTATAATAGTACGAAACATATTTTAATTAGAAATAGGAAAGTTTATTCTTATATTAATTCTGACTACAAATCCTATTGAAACATGAATTAAATAAACCAAATCCTAAACAATTAAGGTTTCCTACTACAACTTTGAATTAGTTTTCCAACGTTCTCCCGTAATTCAAAGTTGCATATGTTTTCTCTTGTCTTTGAGCACTTCTCTCCAATCTTCAATTGTTGAGGCACGTCTCTTCAACATCCATTGTTTTTCTCGTGCATTAGAACACTTCTCTCCAACTTTGACTTTTGTTGAATCACATGTCTCCAACACTCGTGTTGATACACTTTGTCACCAACGACCAATTTTGTTTAAGCACCTGTCTTCAACTCCCGTTGATGTACTTTGTCACCAACAATTAATTTTTGTTAAAGCACCTCTCTTCAACTCCAGTAGATGCACTTTCTCACCAACACCCAATTTTGTTGAAGCACCTGTCTCCAACTCTCGTTGATGCGCTTTGTCACCAACACCCAATTTTGTTGAAGCACCTATAACCAACTCACATTGATGCACTTTGTCACCAACCGTTGATGCACTTTGTCATCAACATCCAGTTTTGTTGAAGCACCTGCCTTCAACACCAGTTGATGCATTTTGTCACAAACACTCAATTTTGTTGAAGCACGTAATCAACTTCTAACTTTTTAAAAATTCTCTCTAACTTTTAGAGAAGAGTTTCTTCCTCTGGTGCCATATTTGTTTGCACATCTCTAAACTTATTTTTTTCTTGAATCTATCTTGAAACTTTTTATCAAATAATCTAATTTTGTTGACAACTATCTATGATTTTGCTATCATATTTTTGGCCAGACGAGTGGCACACTTTAGCTAGCGCCACCCTCCGGCAACAAAAGCTATTTAATTCTCTCCCAAGATCGTAGAAGCTTTGATATCAATATGTAGGAAGTCTATTTTATTATAACTTTGTGGATATATTTAAGTAAGTTTGAAGAAATATAACATTGTTATATATGGTTTAAGGAAAGGAGTATGGTTTCACGTGAACCCAACTTGGATACGCCTGTCACACCTCCTTTTTCCGCGCCCGAGGGGGCGCAGGGGAGTTTTTTCCAATTAAAGGACAATCGAAACGGGATTGGTTTATTTATTTCAGAGTCGCCACTTGGGAGATTTAGGGTGTCCCAAGTCACCAATTTTAATCCCGAATCGAGGAAAAGAATGACTCTATATTATGGTCTGCGTACCAGAAATCCGGATAAGGAATTCTGTTAACCCGGGAGAAGGTGTTAGGCATTCCCGAGTTCCGTGGTTCTAGCACGGTCGCTCAATTGTTATATTCGGCTTGATTATCTGATTTTATACAAGTATGAACTTATGTGCCAATTTTATCTTTTAACCGCTTTTATCATTCACTGTTATTTTTATAGGACTTGCAACGTCGTGAAAACATATCTCGAACCACGTTACATCAATGCACCCGTGGTTATTGATATATCTCGACTCGGTTGAGATTTGGATTTGGGTCACATAAATGTGCACCCGAATTAAGAAAAATAGATTATTTAAGACGCGCCTAAAGCAACTAACGTATGGTTGTTTTGGGGAAGGCCGTAAAATTTGCTAAACGGCATGTCCCGAATTCTAAGTATTTTTAATATATATGCATTTAGAGGGCCCCGCAGCTTCTACATTTTTGTTTGTCGAGGCTCGTCTCATTTATTATTAAAAGGAATTTGCAACGTCATGGAAATGCATCTCGGGCCACGCCACAATCAATGCGCCCGTGACTAGAGACATATTTCGACTCCGTTGAGATTTGGATTTGGGTCACATAAATGTGCACCCGAGTTTAGGGAGATAACATTATTAAAGGCGCGCCTAAAGCAACTAGCGCATTATTATTTTGGGGTAGGGCCGTGAAATTTACTAAACGGCCCGTCCCGGAATCTAAGTATTTAATACATATATTTTGCGAGGGCTCCGCAATTTGTACATTTTTATTTAGCGAAGCTCGTCTCTTTTTTATTTATTTTTTATTATTATTTATTATTTATTTTTATATATATTTTTTATATTATTTTTTTTTTAAAAAAAACAAGGCTAAAATGGCTACATTTCTTTGCTATTTCGCGAGGTCATGGATCGTAGATTAAACTTATTTGATGAAACGAGTATTTTTCCGCGGGATTAAATTACTACTATGATTTTAACATTGCTACTACATGTTCAAACAACTATTAAGACAAACATTGAGATAACAACAATCTGAGCGTGAAGAAACAAAATGCCGAATAACTACTTAACATGACGGAACAAAAGAAATACATTCCCGAACAAATTTCAATATCATACGGAGTTAATTAACAAGGAATAGCAACTTACAAACATCATGTGAATATGTCTCGCTCATTTGCATACTATTCGCATGAACTAGGATTGTATCTCAACGAACACATGTTCATGTTACTAAACAACAAATATGAAGGACATGGACAGAGATGACCTACTTGATATTATCGTCCGATGCGTTGGACCCGCGACGAAACCTCGGACAACAACCTCGACGTACTGGACCTCGACGAACCAAAGACGACCTCAACGGAAAACGGAAAACTCGGCCAAGCAGGATCGAAGCAACCCATCGTTGCTCGGAAACGCAGCTACGACTGCTTGGAGGTTGACGACATCGGACTGAAAATGGCGGACTGGTTCTGGTGGTTTTGCTGGTCGGGGGGTGCGACGAAGCTGGTGGCGACAGCAAGGTCGAGGACGGTGACGGGCCTGTTTGGTGTTGGTGTTTGGAGTAGGGTTTTCGACTGGTTCGTTGGTCGTTTTGGTGGTGTCGGACAGGATGGAGCTGGAGGGAGTTGGGTTGCGATGATGGTGAAGGTGAGAGGAGGAGGGTTTGGCGCTTGGACAGTGGGTTGGGGACAGTAACGACGGAGGTCGTCGTGTATAGTGGTCGACGATGGCTGCTGGGTTTTGCTGGGTGTTTGGACGGGGTCGACGATGGAGTTCCGACGAGGAAGGTGGCTGACGGGTTGTTGGTTTTGGACTGGTGGTCGTAACGATGAGGAAGAAGGTGGCGAACAGTGGTGACGAGGGGAGGGGAGCTGGATGGTTTCACTGGTTTTCGTAGGGTTTCTTACTTTCTTCTTTGAAGAAGAAAGAGGAACAGTAGTCCTTTTTCCAAATCCAAAAATCCTCCAAGTCCTTGGCTTTCTGTCCGTGTTTTTGTAATGCAATGCCCATGAAAATGAGCCCCACGCATGGTGGGGTTCGAGGCATATGTCCCCCACGCGTGGTGGGGTTCCCCATGTGTCCTGGACACGGTTTATTATGGGCTAGGTCCGAAAATTAGACCTAAAACCGGGTAGTTTAAACCTGAATATTATTCTTTTGCCCGGACCCGAGAAATAGGAACACGTTGCTTAACTAGTCCTATGTAAGCAAAATAACTACCAAAAACAAGACTAGTATTTAAACAAAACTATATCTTTTTAAATATTTTTCAAGGTTTAAAATAGCTACAAAATATTAATAAAACTATTTTTTGTAATTTTCGTTTTTAAATATTAGGATAACATATGAGGTAATATTTTTGTATTTTTCAAAGTTAAAAATGACTATAGAGCCTTAATAGAACTATTTTTTTGTAATTTTCGTTCTTTAATAAAGACAAAAATATGAAGTAATATTTTTTGTATTTTCCAAAATTATAATGACTACAAACATTAATAGAACTATATATTTTTGTAATTTTCGAATTTTATATAAAGTACCAAAATAAAGTACAATTTTTTTGTATTTTTCAAGTTTATGAGAAATACATAAACTAAAATTTATATATATATTTTGTGATTTTTTCTTTTTGCAACAAAATAAGGTAAAATAGTTAAAATAGCTATACTAGACCCAATTTCACATATTCACGCTAAAAATGTGAAAATTCTCGGGGAGGGTCAAAAATCACGTGCTTACAGCTGCCCCTCTTTGACTGGAAACACGAAGAGTTTTCCGACAAAGAACGACTAGCCGTGTTTTTGACCCGACCATTACTTGGACGGACTACACTTAAGGAAAGGAAGGGAATGTGACCGAGCCCTGGTATCTGAGCTGCCTACATATCCTTGGTTATACAGGAATCAGGCCACGTGTAGTTCGGGAATGAGAGAGATGGTAGAGTGTACCGAGGTGAAGAGCCGATCGAGGTTCCGTTCCGTTGAGGTTCCGGTCCGCGGTCCTGTCATTACAACAAAAATGAAAACTGAAAAAGACTAACTAAGCCTATCAGCTACTAGTTACAAGGATTCCTATCTCTTAAGTCTTCTGAAACTTGGTCTTGAGTCTTGAATGGTGCTTCATACAGACTTTGGATCTGAACCTTGATACTTGCTAGTTGTAGGTGCTAGTTCTTGAGCATACCACATTTGTTCTCCACTTCCGTAATTTGTTTTTTTTTTCTTCTTGTTTTTTTGTTTTTTGTGACCAGCTTCTGTTGATCATCCCAGACTATTGATTCGCGTTCTTGAGGCGAGCTTCTAACTTGGATTGAATGCTGGGGATTTCTGTTGTAATCCTTCTGCTTTCCAGTGGGTCACTGCTTGATCTTTGACAGGCGGACTCCTGACTTCTTCGATCTTTGACTTCTTCTATCTTTGACACGCAACAACCTCCGTTCTACAGGCGGGTCCCTGACAATCAAAACAAACAAAACAAACAAAATTTCCTAACCCAGTTTGTACTGGGAAGATTTGTGAGTCGTTAGCAAAATCGTAACTCACTTACACTACTGATGCAATGATGAGAGTAAACTAAAGACTAGGCTAGGATGTGCATCTCCTATGAGTAAAACCAAAACTCTTGCTAGCAAATGTGTCTGCTAAAATAAAAACCTCAATGACTCAAACTAGAAAGTGTGTCTTCTATGGTTGAATCGGAATGAGCTAAACTAGGAAGTGCGTCTCCTAAGGGTGAAAACTTCAGTGACTAGAACTAGGAAGTGCGTCTCCTATGAATAAAATCTCGATTAGGAAGTGCGTCTCCTACGGGTAAACTTCAAAAAACTGGACTAGGAATTGTGTCTCCTATGGTCGAACTTAAAATGAATCAAACTAGGAAGTGCATCTCCTAGGGGTGAAATCTCAATTCCGGAAGTGCGTCTCCTGAAATAAAATATAATCTAAAAAGCCAAACTCGGGAGTGCGTCCCCTAAAGCAAAAGTATAACCTGAGTGAACCAGACTAGGAAGTGTGTCTCCTAATAATGAAAACTTAATTCAGGAAGTGCGTTTCCTGTGCATGAAATTAAACTTAGGAAGTGCGTCTCCTCTTGGTAGAACTGAACTTAGGAAGTGCGTCTCCTGTTGGTGAAATAAACTTAGGAAGTGCGTCTCCTATTGGGGAAAACTGTTCTTAGGAAGTGCGTCTCCTACTGGGTGAAACTATTCTTAGGAAGTGAGTCTCCTACTGGTAAAACTTGTTCTTAGGAAGTGCGTCTCCTAATGGTAAAGCTGAACTTAGGAAGTGCGTCTCCTATGGTGAAACTGAACTTTAGGAAGTGCGTCTCCTATGGTGAAACTGACTTAGGAAGTGCGTCTCCTACTGGTGAAACTTTTTAGGAAGTGCGTCTCCTACTTGTGAAACTTAGGTTAGGAAGTGCGTCTCCTATTGGTACAATGGACTTAGGAAGTGCGTCTCCTATTGGTGAACCTATTCTTAGGAAGTGCGTCTCCTAATGGTAAAACTGAACTTAGGAAGTGCGTTTCCTATTGGTAGAACTAAACTTAGGAAGTGCGTCTCCTATGGGTGAAATGAACTTAGGAAGTGCGTCTCCTATGGTGAAACTGAACTTTTAGGAAGTGCGTCTCCTATGGTGAAACTGACTTAGGAAGTGCGTCTCCTATTGATGAAACTTGCTTAGGAAGTGCGTCTCCTATTGGTGAAACTTGCTTTAGGAAGTGCGTCTCCTACTGGTGAAATATTTTTAGGAAGTGCGTCTCCTATTGGTGAAACTGAACTTATAGGAAGTGCGTCTCCTATGGTGAAACTGACTTAGGAAGTGCGTCTCCTATTGATGAAACTTGCTTAGGAAGTGCGTCTCCTATTGGTGAAACTTTCTTTAGGAAGTGCGTCTCCTACTGGTGAAATATTTTTAGGAAGTGCGTCTCCTACTGGTGAAATATTTTTAGGAAGTGCGTCTCCTATTGGTGAAACTGAACTTAGGAAGTGCGTCTCCTACTGGTGAAACTTGCTTAGGAAGTGCGTCTCCTACTGGTGAAACTTGCTTAGGAAGTGCGTCTCCTACTGGTGAAATATTTTTAGGAAGTGCGTCTCCTATTGGTGAAACTGAACTTAGGAAGTGCGTCTCCTATGGTAAAACTTGCTTAGGAAGTGCGTCTCCTATGGTGAAACTGAACTTTTAGGAAGTGCGTCTCCTATGGTGAAACTATTCTTAGGAAGTGCGTCTCCTATTGGTACAATGGATCTAGGAAGTGCGTCTCCTATTGGTAAAACTTAACTTAGGAAGTGCGTCTCCTATTGGTGAACCTATTCTTAGGAAGTGCGTCTCCTATGGTAAAACTTGCTTAGGAAGTGCGTCTCCTACTGGTAAAACTTGCTTAGGAAGTGCGTCTCCTACTGATAAAACTTGCTTAGGAAGTGCGTCTCCTACTGGTGAAACTTATCTTAGGAAGTGCGTCTCCTACTGATAAAACTTGCTTAGGAAGTGCGTCTCCTACTGGTGAAACTTATCTTAGGAAGTGCGTCTCCTACTGATAAAACTTGCTTAGGAAGTGCGTCTCCTACTGGTGAAACTTGCTTAGGAAGTGCGTCTCCTACTGGTGAAACTGAAACTTAGCTTTGGAGGAAATGCATCTCCTATGGGTAAAGACGTGGAATGTATGCCTCTGTTATCTGGGCGGGCTCCCAATTTCAACACTTGAAAAGTAAAGACTGAATTTATGCCTCTGTTATCTGGGCGGGCTCCCAACTTCAACATTGAAAAGTAAAGACTAAATTTATGCCTCTGTTATCTGGGCGGGCTCCCAACTTCAACACTTAAAATAAAAAGACTGGATGTATGCCTCTGTTATCTGGGCGGGCTCCCAACTTCAACTTGAAAGTAAAGACTGAATGTATTCCTCTCATTATACAGGTGGGCGCCTGGTCGAACTAAAACATAAAAGCATTCCTCTCGTTATTCAGGTGGGCGCCTGGTAAGAAACTTAAAGACTGAAAGTATTCCTCTCGTTATACAGGTGGGCGCCTGGTTACATGAAATGCAAGTACTGAAATGTATTCCTCTCGTTATTCAGGTGGGCGCCTGGTTGTAAAGATATGAAAAATGATATGCCCGCATTATACTGGTGGGTGACCTAGAACAGAAATGAAAAGACAGAAATGTATTCCCGCATTATACTGGTGGGTGACCTAGAACAGAAATGAAAAGACAAAAATGTATTCCCGCATTATACTGGTGGGTGACCTAGAACATAAATGAAAAGACAAAAATGTATTCCCGCATTATACTGGTGGGTGACCTAGAACAGAAATGAAAAGACAAAATGTATTCCTCTCGTTATTCAGGTGGGCGCCTGTCTTCAAAACTTGAAATAAAAAGACTGAAACCAACATATCCTATTTGAGGGCGGATGAACCCAACATATCCTATTTGAGGGCGGATGAACCCAACATATCCTATTTGAGGGCGGATGAACCCAACATATCCTATTTGAGGGCGGATGAACCCGACAGATCCTATTTGAGGGCGGATGAACCCGACAGATCCTATTTGAGGGCGGATGAACCCGACATATCCTATTTGAGGGCGGATGAACCCGACAGATCCTATTTGAGGGCGGATGAACCCAACATATCCTATTTGAGGGCGGATGAACCCAACATATCCTATTTGAGGGCGGATGAACCCAAACTATCTTTAAGACTTGAAAATGTCTTACCTCGAATACTTGCTGGGGATTGGGATGAATTTTCCTTTTCTACCTTCCCCAAATTTTTTTTATTATTATTCTTTTTTTTTATTCCTCTTTTTTTTAATTCCCTTTTTTGTTTTGTTTTTGCATAGCTTCTTCCTTCAAAGACTACCTCCCTTGATTTACTTACCTGTTGGGGGGTAAAATGTTATCAGCTGGGGGTACCTGACTTCCAGAAAATTTTCTAAATGGAAGGAAAATTTTCTGCCCCAGTTTGATAATATCCCTTGTGGCATGCGTTTCTGCCTCAATGCCATTTCCCTTACCTGTTTCAAATCAAACAAAATTGTTAGTTTAAAACATGGTGGTTGGTTGTGATACTCCTGCTGGGATGGTTTTCCCTTTCTCCCTCCTTGCTCTGTGTTCCACAACTTGTTGGGGATGATATTATGTGCTGGGGATAATCCCTTCCAGCTGGGGATATCCCTCTTCTTTTGTGGCATAGCTTGGAAACTGGCATTTCCCCGACCTTTTAGTCTAGTATGGATTTCGCCAAATCATGCTCACTGTTCTCCTTGCTTTGTTCACGGGCCTTGTCTTTGAGGTTTATAACCTTGGTTTTGGCAAGGATATCCCTCTTGACGCTCGTCAATCCTTTTGTCAATTCCCTTTTGTTGGGGATATCTTTATTGACACTGGCCTCACGCTTGTTCCTTGCTGACTATACCATTTGGATGTACTAGTCAGATCTCATCTTGAAAAGCTGATGGCATATTTGAAGTCATTCCATACTTGTTCTGACCAGACAGACTCTATTGGGGATTTTCTATGAAAGGAAAAAGATAACAGGGAACAGAATAAAAAAACAAAGGAAAACGATGACTCTCTTACAAAAGAAACTATAAATAAAACCCTATCAAATGCAGATACCGACTCTAATGGCCATGACATGCATATGGGGCCTATCCTTTACCGTCAATCATCTTTCGAGATCCTCAATTGGTGATTCCCCATCTGATTCTTAATCTTATTCGACTTGCAGTGCCCGAAGGGTTTTCACTAGCAAGTCTCTCTCATTTTTGGTTCTTCTCTCAGCTTTCATCGCCTTATGGTGCCTGTGAAGGTTTTCACCGATAAGACTCTCTCATTTGTATCACTTTCCAGCTGGGGATTTGGAGTGTCGCCGGTATGACTCTTTCCGCTGGAGATTAGAGTCCTTTCTGCTGTGGAACAGAATGTTATGTTCGCCGGTAAGACTCTTCATTTGTCTGACTTGGCATTTTTTGAAAACTGATCAGAAGGTCTTTCTTTGGACCGTAACGTGGGTTTTGGATAGGGCTAGAAAGAAAGGGTATTAAAGGCTCAAAAATGCATTAATTTTTGGGTTATTAATTACAACCTTCGGAATTAGATTTATTTACAACAAACGTAACTTTTGCCCCAGTTTCTTGCTTGGGGATATTTTAATTGATTTTTTTTTCATTTTTCAAAACTATGACCGAGCCGTGAAGCGCCTACGTATTCTCTTTGAGGAATCAGGTCAAACGTAGTTCCCAATTCCTCTTTTTCATTTGACTTTCCCTTTTTTGCTTTTTGTTATCATTTTTCTTTTCTCTTTTTCTTTTCTCATTTTCTTTTGTCGTTTTTTTTCTCTTTTTCTTTCATTCTTCTTTTCCTATTTTGTTGTTTTCTTTTCTTTCTTTTCTCTTACCCGCCATGCTTGCGTATTTTATTCGTTTCTACTAACTCCGAACGAGGGGTATGAAAGAAAATAAATAAGGCTCAAAAGGGGTAACGAAGGATAAAGTGTTTGGGTAGCAGAACAAAATGCCTTCGTCATTCCGGTCTTCAAAACATGCCAAGCGCAAACAACACAATTAAACAATAGATTTATAGTCTCTTCCGATGGTGCCGGACTTGACAATTATATTCAACATCTGTTTGTTCACTTGTCACTTCTAAAACACCGTTGGGCGACACTCTCATCCTCATTATTATGAACGACCCTCATGCCAATTTAGGCGAATCTTTCTTTAACGGTTTTCTTTGTGTTTAACTTGCCCCAGTTCCACATGACTCGGGCTCCAAATAATCTCAAACCGTCCTTATTTTCTTTAAATGGTTTGATCGCCTTTCTGGGGTTTTATGATTGACTTTAAAGACTAGGCCCAAACTGTGTGCGCATGTCGTGTCACTAGAATCGGTGCTGAATAAAAATGACATAATGACTAAACAGAAAGATGACTGGGAATAATCAAAGACTGAATTTTTTTGCATTGGACTGAACAAATGGTTTTAAAAACAAAACAAAACGGAATAAAATCCTAGACAACTTAGACAAAACTTAATCAAACCGCTATGACAAAACAGAAAGATAAGCGGAAAGTCATTGACACAAAACAAATCCGAATTACAATCCTAATAATCCGAACAACGGAAATGACAACAAAATAGACCATCAAAGATCCTCTCCGGTTGACCCAAAATGGAGTGTCTTTCCAACTATCCAAGCACGGCATCTCCGGCTGACCCAAAATGGAGTATCTTCCAACTGCAAAGCATGACATTTTAGCCATTGAGCTCTATATCAACATTGCCAAGACCATCCCCAACTTCAGTATTATCAACATCAATCAACAAGTTCTCAAGATGATTCGCCTGCTCCCTGTCACTGTCGTCGATCACAATTGCCCCTTCCTGAATCATTCTTTCGATTTCCTTTTTCAAAGAACGACAATCTTCAATGCTATGTCCTTGGACATTAGAGTGGTACATGCATCGTACAGCAGGATTGAACCCTTTTGCATATGGATCTGGAGTATAGCCAAGGAGCGGCTCAATCAGTCCTGAAAGCTTTAGCTTTTCAAACAAACTTGCGTAGGACTCCCCAATTGGCGTGAAATTGTTTCCTTGCCTTTGTTTTCCCCCATGCCCCTGTTTTCTAGGGTCGTTGGGTGCTTGGAAACGATGTGAAGGCAAGAATGCATTACGTGGTGCTGGCTCTCGCCAGCCGGGGTGACCTGATGGTTGACCCTGCGACCGGACCTTGTTTGGAGGATAATATTGAGGCGGATTATATGGAGCTCGGGGGCAGGCTTGGGCATGATAGGCTGAAAAGAGTGGCTCTGATGGTGGGTAGTAGGGTTGTGGAAGGTTGTATGGAGTGCGTGGATAATTTGGATGACTGGGTTTGGGCTGGTAGTGAGAGGAAGGACCTCTGAATTTGGACCTAGTACCTGCTTCGACTGATGCGACCTCGCGCGCACCTCCCGCGCCGCTCTGAATAGCTTGGGTCGTTGCCTTGAGCGCTGAGTAATTTAGGATTTTGTCAGACCTTAGGCCCTCCTCTATCATGACCCCTATCTTTACCACTTCATTGAAGGATTTCCCAACCGTTGTCACCAAGTGACCAAAGTAAGTTGGATCAAGTGTTTGCAAGAAGTAGTCCACCATTTCTCCCTCTTTCATGGGAGGATCAACTCTGGCCGCTTGCTCTCTCCAGCGGAACCCAAACTCACGAAAACTTTCCCCAGGCTTCTTTCCAGTCCTCAGCAATGTGAGACGGTCAGGGACTATCTCGAGATTGTATTGAAAATGACCTGCGAAAGCCTGCGCCAGATCATCCCAAGTATACCATCTGCTGGAATCCTTCCTGGTATACCATTCTAGTGCCGATCCACTCAGACTTTGGCCGAAATAAGCTATCAGCAGCTCATCTTTGCCACCTGCCCCTCTCATTTTGCTACAGAATCCCCGCAAATGCACCATGGGATCACCGTGCCCTTCATATAAATCAAATTTAGGCATCTTGAACCCGGCCGGGAGTTGGACGTCCGGGAAAGGGCATAGATCCTTATAGGCCACGCTGACCTGGTTGCCCAAACCGTGCAGGCTCCTGAAGGACTGCTCCAGGCTTTTGAACTTTCTCAACACCTCATCCTGTTCAGGGGCTTTAACCGGTTTTTCGATCTCTGCCGGTACCTCCAAGTGTGGATTGTAAGCATGTGGTTCGGGGGCATGGAATGCAGGCTCAGGGGGATAGTATTGCGTATCGTGAGCCTGAAACAATGGCTCACTGGTCGTTCTGTGCAAGGGGGCTGATGTGGGTCCCACAAAAGTGGGAATATCGGGTGTGGGGAGAGGTTGATGGGGTGGTGGAGCCTGGGAATCATGAGGGCTTCTTTCTTGATGGTAACGGGGATTTGGGAGGCTTGTTGAAGGGCCGGAGTGAGGGTATTCCGGCATGTGCCCCAATGGCTCAGGGCTCTTTTGTGCTTTGGCTAGAGCTAGCTGCATTGCATTCATATCTAGTCCCATCCTTTCTATCTTTCCCATCGCTTCCTTTAACAACTGGCTCATCGGCCTTTCTTCCTCGGTACTATTCTCTGAAGTAGTCATGCTTGTTGTTATCGGTCCTTTGGATCTAGTTTGGTAAGGGTGTGTTGCCAGAATTCTTTAACAACTAACTGTTTGAGATTCGGAAAACAACAAACTTGTTAGCGTTTAGAGTGTAACAGATTTGATAACAACACATTGAGGATGCAATGCCCCTAGGCAGTTAACCGTTTCTAACATGCTTTGCTTCAAACAACATGCGTCACCCCGGCTTACTTATTTGCCCCTTTGAAGTACTTTGGGAACCCCTGTATTTATCCTATTTTGTATTTTCTTTTTCTTTATTACTGGCGGTCGAATCTTATGGAGATTTCCTACGTATCATGACCCCGCATGAATCAGACCTTGCGTAGTTCGGACCAATAAAGATAAACAATAATGAACATTTTTTCTTTTCACATTTCATATTAAAACAAACTGGGTTTCAAAGGTTTAAAGATGACCTACAAACTTGAAAATCAAACAACCCGCCTATTTTAATCAAAAGGTTTACAAACTTCAAAAACAAATGGCCAACTTCCTTCTTCCATTTGCTAATTTTAACCAAATGGTTGTTTTTGCAAACGTGGCCCTTTCCAACTCTCACATGAATTTTGAGGCCGAGGAGGATTATTTTATGACGCTTTACAAACTTGTCCATTCTTTTACGAAAATAACCTTTCGACAACTGAAAGATACTCTTGTCACACCTCCTTTTTACATACCCGCGAGGGTACAAGGGAGTTTTTTCCAATTAAAGGACAATCGAAACGGGATTCGTTTATTTATTTCAGAGTCGCCACTTGGGAGATTTAGGGTGTCCCAAGTCACCAATTTTAATCCCGAATCGAGGAAAAGAATGACTCCATATTACAGTCTGCGCACCAGAAATCCGGATAAGGAATTCTGTTAACCCGGGAGAAGGTGTTAGGCATTCCCGAGTTCCGTGGTTCTAGCACGGTCGCTCAACTGTTATATTCGGCTTGATTATCTGATTTTATACAAATATGAACTTATGTGCAAAATTTTATCTTTTTACCGCTTTCTTACTTATTGTTATTATTTTACGAGAATTGCAACGTCGTGGAAACATATCTCGAACCACGTTACATCAATGCACCCGTAGTTGTTTGGCATATCTCGACTCGGTTGAGATTTGGATTTGGGTCACATAAATGTGCACCCGAGTTAAGGAAAATAAATTATTAAAGGCGCGCCTAAAGCAACTAGCGTCTTGTTATTTTGGGGAAGGCCGTAAAATTCGCTAAACGGCCTGTCCTCGAATTCTAAGTATTTTAATATATACATTTAGAGGGCCCCGCAGCTTGTGCATTTTTTGTTTGTCGAGGCTCGTCTCATTCATTATTAAAAAGAATTTGCAATGTCATGGAAATACATCTCAGACCACGTCACAATCAATGTACCCGTGATTAGAGACACATTTCGATTTCGTTGAGATTTGGATTTGGGTCACATAAATGTGCACCCGAGTTTAAGGAGATAACATTATTAAATACGCGCCTAAAGCGACTAGCGCAGGGTTATTTTGAGAAAAGGCCGTGAAGTTCGCTAAGCGGCCGATCCCGAGTTCTAAGTAATTAACACATACATTTGTGAGGGCCCCGCAATCTATATATTTTACTAGGCGAGGCTCATCTCATTTATTTTAAATGGACAAATCCTAAAGCGACTACATCTTTTCTATTAAAATTAGTCTCTAAAATAAATAAAGAAAATCCTAATTAATTACGAGCTTTTTTTTATTTAAGAAAGCATGGCATACTAATTGCTATATTAATACAAATATTGATGAACAAGAATTTTACTAAAAAAATTCGAAATTATAAATAAAATAAAAATTTGACAACTAATATTCAAAAGAATCAAATATAGTTAGATTGAAGCTCGCATTGTTATATATATAAAAAAAACTACTGAAATTAATTATTCACAACCATTTGAAACTGGATTTAACCATAATACTAAAGCTTAATAGAAAGTTTATTAGACTTAAACGTTCTTCTAATTTTGTTTGAACTCAAATCAAGCCTTAATACCTAATTCACGAAATTTAGTTCAAATTCATGCCTTAGCTAAATTTAAGTACTTGTTCACAATTAACCTACTGTTGATAATCTTAGAACCTTCATAGCTAGTGAATTAACCCGTTTTGCCAAGCCGATTCATTAAAGACTAACTTATGTTATTTTCTCTTATTCCAATTATTATTCAATAATACATAAAATAGCCTAAATACAATCAATAAAAGGAACAGAGAAAAAGCGAAATTAAAACTTCAAAATTCGATTCTTCATATGTATTCATGCTTCCACATTTTTAGCTTGCAATAACTAGTATTACATTCGTGTACCTGGTATTGGAAAACAAGAGAAGATGAAGCTGAGAAGCAGCAACAGTAGTAACAATGTAGCACAACAACGACAGTCCAGCAACACAGGAATAGACCAGTAACAGTAGGAATAGTAGAAAACCCAGGAGACTATAAACGACTCCAAGTATAGAGAAGAAGTAAAAGGCAGGAAGGTTCTGACTATTTCAGATCTTAAGCGAGGCAATGAAACAGTAACTATTCTTTTTCAACTTCAAAACTCTCCAAAATGAATTCTGCCCCTGTATATTCAGTGTATCCAGAATGTATATCGGGTGTATACTTCTCACTCCGCCCCCTCTTTTTTTCTTCTCTCTATCTAGTTTTTCCTCTTTTTTTCCCACCCTTCTTCCTAAATTTTCTCTTCTATTTATAGCAAAATTTTCGAAATTTTCAGATTTGTTTTTTATTATTTTATTATTTTTTTAATTAAAAGAAATCCCACTTACAAATTGCTTTTATTTTTTTAGAAAAAGAAATCCCACCTTTATTTACTTTTATTTTTAAAATTCCAACTTTAATTACTTTATCTTATTTAAAATCCCACTTTTTATTTTTTTTAAAAGAGAATCTCACTTTATTTAACTTTTCTTTAAAAAATAAACCACTATCTTTTCTTTTTCTTTTAAAAATGCTACTTTCAATTACTTTAAATTTTTTAAATTTTCAGATATCTTTATATTTATTTTTTAATTCCAACCTTCTTTTACTTTTAAATTTTTTAAAACTTTTTACTTTTTTTTAAAAAAAAATTTCTACATTCTTTTACTTTTTTTTTATTTTTTTATTTTTTATTTTTTTAAAATCATTTCCGAAATTACTATATATATATATATATATATATATATATATTTTTAAATAAAAATAATAAATAAAATAAAATATTTTCGGATTTTTTTTTATATATATAAAAAAACAAAAAATAAAACTATTAATAGTGATAATTCACTTTTTTTTTTTTTTTTGGTTTTGTTTTGTGTTGGACAAAAATGAAGAAGGGGTGTTGGGTTAATGGACTGGGTCGACCCAGTTCGAAATGGACTGGGTCGTAGGGAAGATTGGGCCATTTTTTGGGCCTATAGCTTGAAATTGAAGAAGAGGCTCAATTCCGACTTTCTTTATATTTTCGCTCTCTTTTCTTCTTTTATTTTTCTAAAACTAAATTATAAAAATACTTAAACTATTATTAAGAACTAAATTAAGTTATAAAGGCGCAAATTAACTCCCAATAACAATTAACGCACAATTAAGTATTAATTAAGCATAAAATTGTATATTTGGACATTAAATGCTAAAAATGCAAACGATGCCTATTTTTGTAATTTTTAATTTTTGTAAAACAATTTTAATTACTAACAATTGTAGAATTAAATCCTACATGCAAAATGCGACATATTTTTGTATTTTTTATTAATTTAGCGAATAAACACGCACAGACAAATACAAATAATTCTTCAAAATATCACAAAATTGTACACCAAAGAAAAATCATTTTATTTTTGAATTTTTTGGGAGTAATTCTCATATAGGGCAAAAATCACGTGCTTACAGCTGCCCCTCTTTGCCCGGAGACACGAAGGGTTTTCGTGCAAAGATAAAGCGAGCGATTTTTGCCCATCCGAGTACTCCGTTGAAGCATTTTTTTGAAAAAGATTTGACCGAACCTTTGCTTCAAAGGTTTCCTACATATCCTGGGCTAAACAGGAATCAGGTCAATGTAGTTCGAGAAATTTTGGTAGCTGGGACTACCGTTGGACTGCAATGTTACTGTTGTTGCATGCTATTACTACTGCTTACCGATCTCCTTGTTACACCGTGCTTAAAAAAAACAAGAAGCTAGGCTAGAGTACAATTTGTTTTTGTTGCCTTGCTTCCTTGTCTGCTTGCATTTCTTTCGGTGCTTTACTTCTTTTGACACATGTACTTGAGTTTGTACTGTGACCTCTTGTTGCAACCTTCTGTTTCCCGGTGCCGGGGAATTTTATTGTTTCCTGCTGGGGATTCCTATTGTAACCCTCTGTTTTATTGTCCTCTGACTTGATTTTGAAATGTATGCCTCTGTTATCTGGGCGGGCTCCCAATTTTAATACTTGAAAATTAAAGACTTGAAATGTATGTCTCTGTTATCTGGGCGGGCTCCCAAGTTCAATGCTTGAAAATTAAAGACTGAAATGTATGCCTCTGTTCTATGGGCGGGCTCCCAACTTCAACAACAACTTTAAAAATGAATGTCATTCCTCTCTTCAACCAATACATCGCCATTCTGTTCTTCAGGGGGCTCCTGATTTCAACAACTTTAAAAAATAAAATCCTATTCGAGGGCGGATGAACCCGAAATATCCTATTCGAGGGCGGATGAACCCAAAATATCCTATTCGAGGGCGGATGAACCCAAATATCCTATTCGAGGGCGGATGAACCCAAAATATCCTATTCGAGGGCGGTTGAACCCAAATATCCTATTCGAGGGCGGATGAACCCAAATATCCTATTCGAGGGCGGATGAACCCAAAATATCCTGTTCGAGGGCGGATGAACCCAAATATCCTATTCGAGGGCGGATGAACCCAAATATCCTATTCGAGGGCGGATGAACCCAAATATCCTGTTCGAGGGCGGATGAACCCAAAATATCCTGTTCGAGGGCGGATGAACCCAAATATCCTATTCGAGGGCGGATGAACCCAAATATCCTATTCGAGGGCGGATGAACCCAAAATATCCTATTCGAGGGCGGATGAACCCAAAATATCCTATTCGAGGGCGGATGAACCCATATATCCTATTCGAGGGCGGATGAACCCAAATATCCTATTCGAGGGCGGATGAACCCAAAATATCCTATTCGAGGGCGGATGAACCCAAATATCCTATTCGAGGGCGGATGAACCCAATATATCCTATTCGAGGGCGGATGAACCCAAAATATCCTATTCGAGGGCGGATGAACCCAGAATATCCTATTCGAGGGCGGATGAACCCAAAATATCCTATTCGAGGGTGGATGAACCCAAATATCCTATTCGAGGGCGGATGATCCCATTTTCAACATCTTGGAATTGTCTTACCTCCGACTGTTTTTCTCCAAATCTTGTTGTCTTGCTATCTCTTAAAACTTGAATTGATTTCCTTGTTCTTCTGAGAAAATTTTCGACCATGGCAGAAAATCTTCTGCCCCAGTTTTGATGCTTTTCCTTGTTCTCCAGGTGGACGCCTGACTTCTGATATTTCAACTGTTCTTCCTTGTTCTCCACGTGGACGCCTGACTGCTAATTCAATTCTTCATCCTTGTTCTCCAGATGATTGCTATTTCTTTTCTTCATCCTTGTTCTCCAGGTGGATGCCTGATTGTTGTTTCTTTCATTGCTCTTCCTTGTTCTCCAGGTGGACGCCTGATTTCTGATATTTCATTGCTCTTCCTTGTTCTCCAGGTGGATGCCTGATTACTAATACTTCAACTACTCATCCTTGTTCTCCAGGTGGATGCCTGATTGCTGGGGATAATACCACTGGGGGAGTCTCCTTTCTTTCCTTCCTTTAAATTCAATTTTTTTTCTTTTTTCTTTTTTTTTTCTTAACACTGCTGGGGATAAAAGTGTTATCTTTTTGGGATAACGTTGTTGAGGATAACGCTGCTGGGGAATTTTATCCCTTCAAATTGATGCTTCATTCTTCTGGAAGCTGCTGGGGAGGATAATGGCTCTTTGCTTTTCTGAGCACAAATGTCATCTCTTTGTTTTGTCTGCTGGGGATCAACTTCCTCCATTGGAAGCTTATTATGTTGGGGGAAACCCTGGTTCAAAGACCACTTCCTTGGTGCTATCTTTATTCTTCCCCAAATGGGTACCTGATTTCCAGAAAATTTTCTAACTGAAAAGAAAATTTTCTGCCCCAGTTTGCATTTTCCCTTATGGTCTTCACTGCCATTCCATTTACCTGTTTCAAACCAAACAAAATTTGTTAGTTTAAAAACCCGGTGGTTGGTTATGATACTCCTACTGGGATGGTTTTTTCCCTTTCTCCCTTCCCCACTCTATGTTGTCCGACCCTCTTGGAACTTGGTCGAAAATCTGTTGGGGATGCTCCTACATCTCGATGATCTGTCGGGGGCCCTCTTGGAATTAGGTCCACAATTTTCTCAACTGTTGTTTTCCTGTTTTTCTCCAACTTCCCCTGGAAATTTGGTCCTATTGGGATCTAGGTCCCTTTCATCATTTGGTCTTGCGACCAACTTCTTTTCTCTTTATCGCCTTATATTTGGCGTGTCCTATTCGCATTTTGCTTTGCATCATTTTGGCAACTGGTAGTAAGCTCTGAAAATCCTTTTCAAAAACAAACTGCTGGGAAGGTAAGTCTTTTAAACCAAGAAATAAAAAAGTGATGATTTCAAAAAATAGAAAAAAGAAGAAGTCTTTCTGAACAAATGCTAGGGAAAAGGAAAGAAAAGAACTTATCTGAATGATATAACCGATTCCAACGATCATGTCGCGCATTCCGGATTAATCAACCCAGTCTATTTGTATCAATCAACCTTCCAGACGGCCTCATGTTGCTGGGGATAAACAGGCACTCAACTCTTTGCGGATCCTTCCCGCCAATCTTGTTTTGTCGCCTCATAGTGCCCTTCGAGGGGTTTTCACTAATAAGACTCTCTCATTTCTCTCAACTCCTGTCGCCTTATGGTGCCTGTGAAGGTTTTCACCGATAAGACTCTCTCATTTTATTTTATTTTTCAGCTGGGAATTGGAGTGTTGCCGATATGACTCTCTCTGTTGGGGATTCTTTCGGCTATCAATTCAGTTCCAGCTTATGATCTTCTTCTTTGCTGGGGATCAGAGTGTTATTCCCGACTTCCATTTGCATTGACTTAGCACTTCTCAGATACTGATCGGGAGGTCTTTTTTGGACATCAATAGGGATTTTTATGTATGGCTGAAAGGAGAAGGGGGTATCAAAAGTTCAAAAATAATTTTTAGGGGTAAAATAGTACAACTCTTGGAATCAAACTTTCTTGCCAAAATTACAAGCGCCAACTTCTGCCCCAGTTTTTCTTGCTTGGGGATTTTTATTTTGTCACAATATGTTACCTTATGCACACTATGTTACACTATGACCGAGCCGTGAGGCACCTACGTATCCTTCTTTGAGGAATCAGGTCAAACGTAGTTCCCATTCCTTTGTTTTTTTTCTTGACTTTTCTTTTGTTCTTATTATCATTACTTTTTTCGTTTTCATTACAGATTCCAAAAGAGGGGTATGAAAGAGTAAATAAGGCTCAAAAGGGGAAGCAAAGGTCAAAGTGTTTGGATAGAAGAAAGAATTGCCTCCGTCATTTCATTCTCTGATAAATGCTAAGTACAAACAAACAACAATTACAATTACCAGAAATCATAATATCTCTTAACTGCGTCAGAATTGATAGCCATGTCGACGCATTTCCCTTCGATATCTGTGGATCATAAAGCGTCGGGCTTGCTCTGTTTAGATTGCGATGATCAACACATACCTCGGATTTTCCGTTTTTTTTTTTTTTTTTTTTTGGCACCACATTAGCCCACCAATCAAGATATCGAGCGGCCCGAATAACCTTAGTATTCAGCTGTTTGGTCACTTCTTCCTTAATCTTCCCACTCACGTTGGTTTTGATCTTCCTGAATTTTGCTGGACGGGGGGTAATGCCGGGTCAGTGGGCAATTTTTGAACCACTAGATTGGTGCTTAAGCCCGGCATGTCGTCGTATGACCATGCAAAATGTTTTGAATTCAGTAAGTGCTTTGATTAGTTCTTCCCTGATGTTTGGTTCCATGTGGATGCTTATCTTAGCTTCCCTGATGTCATCCGCATCCCCTAGATTGACGGCTTCCGTGTCATTTGAGTTGGGCTCTTTTTTTTTTTTCAACTTGGCTCAACTCTCTGTTAATTTTTCTGAAGGCTTAGTCCTCATCGTATTCCGACTTATCATCACAATCTTGTACTATAAGTTCGAAATCAGATTGATTGATTTCTTTTTTTAGACTAGGTTGAAGATCCGTCGTGCATGCCATGTCATTAGAATCAGTAGAAAGAGAACTGTTCAGAAGACAAAAATAAGAAGAAAAATTAAAACAAATAAGGAATGAGGGAAAAAAAACTTTCACTTTATTAAAATACGGGATAGCAAGGTTTCACACTTTGGCGAGCACAAGAAAGATTTGGATTACAACCCTGGAATAATCCAGACAACAAAAAAGAAAATCAGAGCCCACTACCAAGACTCCCTTCGTATAGGAAGAGGAGTAGCCATTCAATTGTTGATTTTTGCTTTCAACCCCACAAACTGTACATCTGCCTCATTGGACCCTTTTCCCAACACCATAACTGGCTTGTTATCCACCTTTTCCAACTATACCACCGTTTTCCCACTGGTTAACATTTATTTTGAACCGACACGGATCATCATCACTGTTTGTGAGGGTTTCTTTAGCTTCCCTCCTTCGTGCATTAGCTCAATCATGTGGGTTTCAAGTTGTGCCGGCAACGGGTTCTGATTGATGTTGGGTGCCTCTGGTGTCTGAACCTCAATCTTGTTGGTGTCAATAAGATTTTGTACTGCATGTTTCAACTTCCAACATTTCTCGGTATCATGACCGAGAGCCCCCGAACAATACTCACAGCTTACCGAGTGGTCCATATTTTTGGGAAAGGGATTTGGCAATCTGGGCTCAACAGGACTCAACAAGCCTAACTGCCTTAATTTGTGGAACACGGCAGTATAGGTTTCCCCTAACTCAGTGAATGTTCTTTGTATTTTTTCATTTCTGAAAGCCTGATTTCCCCGGAAACCTACCCCTGGAGGGTTCTTGTAGGCTCTTGGTGGTGAATAGGTGTTTTGCAGTGGTGTATGTGTGTTCTGGGGAGCCGGTGCGCGCCATTGCGAGCGAACCGGAGGCTGAGTATATGTTTGGGCTTGGTTAATGGAAGAATGGGGCTCTGTAAGGTGATAGTAGTGTTGGGATGAATTGTGGTGGTAAGTTGATTGGCGAGGTCGTTGTTGATTATAGTAAGGCGGTGAACCTCTGGGTCCCGACCAAATTCCTGAACCAACTACCGCTGCTTCCTCTCTCTTCTTTCTTCCGATTTCTCCTACCCTGCCTTGAATAGCTTGAGTAGCTGCCTTAATTGCTGAATAGCTCATAATTTTATTTGTCTTGAGGCCTTCTTCCACCATACCTCCCATCTTCACTACCTCGTTGAATGATTTCCCTACCGCTGAAACCAAATGGGCATAGTAAGTTGGTTCCAAGGCTTGGAGGAAGTAGTCTACCATTTCACTCTCCTTCATAGGAGGATCCACTCTTGCTGCCTGTTCTCTCCACCGAAAACCATACTCTCTGAAACTTTCATTATGTTTCTTCTCAAATTTTGTCAAAGATAATCTATCTGGGATGATTTCCAGATTGTATTGGAAATGGTATGCGAATGCCTGTGCCAGGTCATCCCAGGTGTACCATCTCCCATGGTCCTGGCGTGTATACCACTCCAAAGCTGATCCGCTTAGACTTTGACTGAAGTAAGCCATCAATAATTCATCCTTTCCCCCAGCTCCTCGCATCTTGCTACAGAAACCCCTTAAGTGGGCTACTGGGTCGCCGTGCCCATTCGTATAGGTCAAATTTAGGCATCTTGAAACCAACTGGTAATTGTACATTTGGGAACAAGCACAAATCCTTGTAAGCTACACTGACTTGCCCACCTAATCCCTGCATGTCTCGGAATGATTGTTCTAGACTTTTGACCTTCCTGAACATTTCTTCTTGTTCAGCATTTTTGGCTGGCTTGTCAATTTCGGTTGGGATATCAAAACGAGGAGCAGTTGAATGGATTTCGGAGGCTTTGAGGGTGGGCTCCGGGGGGTAATATTGGTTGTCCTGGGCCTGGAATGTAGGCTCACTAGGAGATTTGTGGAATGTAGCCGGGGGAGGTGCTACGAAAACAGGAGTCACAGGTGGAGGAAAGTATGAAACTGGTTTTGGAGGTGGAGACTGCGGTGTTTGAGAGGTGGTTCCTCGGTAGTGTTGGTAAATGGGGAAATTTGGGGATAATTCAGTGGTAATATTATCCTGAGTTTGGGTCATTGATGGAGCAGGGTTAGTTGGGTAAGATAGGGGTAACTGCCCTGTAGACCAAGCCTGGTACATTTCAGCCATTTGCTGTTTGAGTTTAAACATCTCTTCTTTCATTTTCCCGACATCCATCTCCTCTAGCTCAATACCTGTGTCAACATCTGGGATAGACATACTTTCGGGTATTCGTCCTTTTGATCTCGTGTGATAATGATAATATGCCAGTATACTCTTTAGAGAAACTAACTGCTTGAATTCTGGAAATGAACAAACTTGTTAGTTTTGAGAATTTAACACATATATAATTACACGTTGAGATGCAATGCTCCTAGACAAATATCCCCTTTCTATTATGCATTTGCTCGACTGCTTGTGTCGTCCCAGTTTTCTTGAAAATTTTATTCACTTATATTTTATTTTATTTTATTATATATATTTTATTGTGGTGGTCGAATCTTATAGAGATTGCCTACGTATCATGCCCCCGCATGAATTAGACCTTGCGTAGTTCGGACCAATAAAAGATAAGCAATACTAATCATTTTTTTTTCTATTTTCAAATTGGGTTTCAAAGGTTTAAAAATGACCTACAAACTAGAAAATCAAACGATCCACATATTATAATCAAAAGTTTTACAAACTCCAAAACAAACGGCCAGCTTCCTTTCTCCGTTTGACAAATGCAACCAAACGGTTATTTTTGCAAATGTGGCCCCGTCCAAATTTTGAGGCCGGAGAGGATTATTTTATGACACTTTACACACTTGTCCGTTCTTTTACGAAAATAGCCTTTCGACAACTGAAAGATACTCTGAGGCTATTTCGGCAAGAACGGTTTAAGACGCGGCCGAAGCTGGCTCGGCTTATTATGACAAAATTCAAACGGTATTCACCTGACCGCCGACTATTTATTTTTATTTTTTTTAAATTACAATAAAAACCTGGTGTTGCAAACACGGCCTTTCAGCGCCTCGGGGACGAAGATTTTTAAGGCTGTGTGGGTCAACTAGACCAAAATCCTAAACATGACCCAAAAGGTGGTTGTTTATGCAAAGTCGGCCTTCTGGCGTCCCATTCGGGAACATTCGGCTATGTCTTGATAAAACAACGTCACCCGACTTCTTTATGACTCTTAAAATTTGACATATTTTTTTTTGGCTATTTTGTTTTAGCAAAAAGTGGAGGCTGGACACTGCCCGACTTATTTATGAAAAAAAATTAAAATTTTGACATGTTTTTTATTTATTTATTGGTTTTTGGCTATTTTAGCAAAAATGGGGGTTGGACCCGATGAGGGTTGCCTACGTATCTCACATCCGGTGAGAATCAAACCCGCGTAGTTCGGGCCGGTCATGAATAAAGTAAATAAACTGATTTTAAATTATGATTTTTTTTTGTAAAAGAACTGCTTTAAAAGAAGAAAGGAAGTATTTTTATATTTTTTTTTGGATTTTTGATTGATTTTCTTTTTGAAAGAAAGATTTCTAAGAATTCCTTTTCTTTTGATTTGAACTTTGAGAATTTCAAAAGTAAAAGGAAGATATTTTTTTTCTTATTCTAAGAAGAAAGAAAATATTTTTTTTTTGGAATTTTACCTTTAATAAAAGAAACGCTTTCTAAAAAAAATATTTTTTGAATTTTGAATTTTCTTTTCAATTTTTAAAGAAGAAGGAAAATATTTTCGAATTTATTTTATTTTATTATATATATATATATATATATATTTTAATAATTAAAAAGACTTTCTAAAGAAGTCAATAACGGAAAAAAAAAATTTGGATTTTTTTTTTGTTTTGAAAATTGAGAGTCTAAAAAAAACTTTTCTAGACTTTTGGCACGACAAATATTTTTGCAACAAATAAAGATATATATACATTTTTTGGAAATAAAGAACAACTTTTTTGGATTTTTATATATATACATATTTGCAACAAATAATAAAACCACTTTCGACGCGACTCTTTTTATTTTATTAGTTATTTTTATTTTGGTATCTAAACAAATAAATAAATAAAAACTCATTTTAAAACAAGACTTTTTTTCATTTTCATTTTTTTTTATGGCAAGACAAACTATTTTTTTTTCTAATTTGTTTTTTAAAAACAAGACAGAACAACGACTCTTTTTTTTCTTTCTATTTTTCCTTTGCTTTTAATAAAACAAACTAATAAAATATTTTTTTTTCATTTTCTCAAAATTTCGGCAGAGTTTTGACAGTTATTTGGGCATTGTTTTTTTTTCCAAAAATAAACAATCAATTCCCTAACCGCTATTTTTTTCAATTTCAAAATATTATTCCTGATATTCAAAAGTCAGTCAACACAAAAGTCCGAATCAAATAAATGCGCAAATAGCAGCAAGTAAGATGCATCAGGATGGTCATTTTCATTTTTTGGTACACCTGTCCTAGACAGACCCAACCCCTGTGTTGAGCCTCCAAAGTCAAATGCACGTGATGCAAACAAACGTTCCTACTAGGGATCCGGCATGAAGCTGAGTTATTCTAAGTGAAAAAAAACCTGAGGCATATTGTTCTAGCCCTGGCTTACCCAAGTGGACAGCTTGAGCCGAAATGGGGGCAACGTACCGGGAGCACGAAAGTCTGCCCGGCCTAGTTACTTGTCCCAACTTCGTCTTATTTGGTATGACTTCTAACAGAAAGGTGGGTCACGCGCACGTGTACACCATAAATTTAGAAGACTCAGAAAGAAGAAGAGTTTCGTAGCAGTTTTATACACAATTCAGATAATATTAAAGCGGTAAAAGCATCATTTAGCATATTAAGCATAAACATGTAAAAATCAGATAATAAATAAAGCCAACTATAACAGTTATTTTAAGCTCGAATTTCTAACCCTGAACCAGTGGTTCTGGGCCAAGTCCCCAGCAGAGTCGCCAGAGCTGTCACACCTCCTTTTTACATACCCGCGAGGGTACAAGGGAGTTTTTTCCAATTAAAGGACAATCGAAACGGGATTCGTTTATTTATTTCAGAGTCGCCACTTGGGAGATTTAGGGTGTCCCAAGTCACCAATTTTAATCCCGAATCGAGGAAAAGAATGACTCCATATTACAGTCTGCGCACCAGAAATCCGGATAAGGAATTCTGTTAACCCGGGAGAAGGTGTTAGGCATTCCCGAGTTCCGTGGTTCTAGCACGGTCGCTCAACTGTTATATTCGGCTTGATTATCTGATTTTATACAAATATGAACTTATGTGCAAAATTTTATCTTTTTACCGCTTTCTTACTTATTGTTATTATTTTACGAGAATTGCAACGTCGTGGAAACATATCTCGAACCACGTTACATCAATGCACCCGTGGTTATTGATATATCTCGACTCGGTTGAGATTTGGATTTGGGTCACATAAATTTGCACCCGAATTAAGAAAAATAGATTATTTAAGACGCGCCTAAGGCAACTAACGCATTGTTATTTTGGGGAAGGCCGTAAAATTTGCTAAACGGCATGTCCCGAATTCTAAGTATTTTTAATATATATGCATTTAGAGGGCCCCGCAGCTTCTACATTTTTGTTTGTCGAGGCTCGTCTCATTTATTATTAAAAGGAATTTGCAACGTCATGGAAATGCATCTCGGGCCACGCCACAATCAATGCGCCCGTGACTAGAGACATATTTCGACTCCGTTGAGATTTGGATTTGGGTCACATAAATGTGCACCCGAGTTTAGGGAGATAACATTATTAAAGGCGCGCCTAAAGCAACTAGCGCATTATTATTTTGGGGTAGGGCCGTGAAATTTACTAAACGGCCCGTCCCGGAATCTAAGTATTTAATACATATATTTTGCGAGGGCTCCGCAATTTGTACATTTTTATTTAGCGAAGCTCGTCTCTTTTTTATTTATTTTTTTATTATTATTTATTATATATATATATATATATATATATTATATTATTTTTTTTTTAAAAAAAGACAAGGCTAAAATGGCTACATTTCTTTGCTATTTCGCGAGGTCATGGATCGTAGATTAAACTTATTTGATGAAACGAGTATTTTTCCGCGGGATTAAATTACTACTATGATTTTAACATTGCTACTACATGTTCAAACAACTATTAAGACAAACATTGAGATAACAACAATCTGAGCGTGAAGAAACAAAATGCCGAATAACTACTTAACATGACGGAACAAAAGAAATACATTCCCGAACAAATTTCAATATCATACGGAGTTAATTAACAAGGAATAGCAACTTACAAACATCATGTGAATATGTCTCGCTCATTTGCATACTATTCGCATGAACTAGGATTGTATCTCAACGAACACATGTTCATGTTACTAAACAACAAATATGAAGGACATGGACAGAGATGACCTACTTGATATTATCGTCCGATGCGTTGGACCCGCGACGAAACCTCGGACAACAACCTCGACGTACTGGACCTCGACGAACCAAAGACGACCTCAACGGAAAATGGAAAACTCGGCCAAGCAGGATCGAAGCAACCCACCGTTGCTCGGAAACGCAGCTACGACTGCTTGGAGGTTGACGACGTCGGACTGAAAATGGCGGACTGGTTCTGGTGGTTTTGCTGGTCGGGGGGTGCGACGAAGCTGGTGGCGACAGCAAAGTCGAGGGGACGGTGACGGGCCTGTTTGGTGTTGGTGTTTGGAGTAGGGTTTTCGACTGGTTCGTTGGTCGTTTTGGTGGTGTCGGACAGGATGGAGCTGGAGGGAGTTGGGTTGCGATGATGGTGAAGGTGAGAGGAGGAGGGTTTAGCGCTTGGACAGTGGGTTGGGGACAGTAACGACGGAAGTCGTCGTGTATAGTGGTCGACGATGGCTGCTGGGTTTTGCTGGGTGTTTGGACGTGGTCGACGATGGAGTTCCGACGAGGAAGGTGGCTGACGGGTTGTTGGTTTTGGACTGGTGGTCGTAACGATGAGGAAGAAGGTGGCGAACAGTGGTGACGAGGGGAGGGGAGCTGGATGGTTTCACTGGTTTTCGTAGGGTTTCTTACTTTCTTCTTTGAAGAAGAAAGAGGAACAGTAGTCCTTTTTCCAAATCCAAAAATCCTCCAAGTCCTTGGCTTTCTGTCCGTGTTTTTGTAATGCAATGCCCATGAAAATGAGCCCCACGCGTGGTGGGGTTCGAGGCATATGTCCCCCACGCGTGGTGGGGTTCCCCATGTGTCATGGACACGGTTTATTATGGGCTAGGTCCGAAAATTAGGCCTAAAACCGGGTAGTTTAAACCCGAATATTATTTCTTTTGCCCGGACCCGAGAAATAGGAACACGTTGCTTAACTAGTCCTATGTAAGCAAAATAACTACCAAAAACAAGACTAGTATTTAAACAAAACTATATCTTTTTAAATATTTTTCAAGGTTTAAAATAGCTACAAAATATTAATAAAACTATTTTTTGTAATTTTCGTTTTTAAATATTAGGATAAAATATGAGGTAATATTTTTGTATTTTTCAAAGTTAAAAATGACTATAGAGCCTTAATAGAACTATTTTTTTTTAATTTTCGTTCTTTAATAAAGACAAAAATATGAAGTAATATTTTTTGTATTTTCCAAAATTATAATGACTACAAACATTAATAGAACTATATATTTTTGTAATTTTCGAATTTATATAAAGTACCAAAATAAAGTACAATTTTTGTATTTTTCAAGTTTTTGAGAGATACATAAACTAAAATTTATATATATATATTTTTGAAATTTTCTTTTTGCGCCGAAATAAAGTGAAAATAGTTAAAATGACTATATTGGACCCAATTTCACATATTCACGCTAAAAATGTGAAAATCCTCGGGGAGGGTCAAAAATCACGTGCTTACATCGCCTTTGCTCATAGTGACCTCAAATTATTATATATACTAGTCTTAGAGTACGCGCTTTGCGCGTGAATTCATATCGATAAATAAATTATTTTAAATAATAGTATAAATATTATTAAGTAATGAGTTCGAGTTATAAAATAAAATTTATTAGAAAAGTATAAGTTATAAGAACTTATTGCAAGAATATCGTACAAAAGATTATTGTTATTTCTATAACCTAATACTGAAGACAAACAAATAACACGAAAATACTTTTATCATGATTTTGTAAAGATTTGTCAAATTAAATAAATTATTTTGTTTGGTCTTTTAGAGATTTTTTTTGTTGATAAAAGTCTTTTAGAGATTTGAAAATGAAGAGGTTGATCCGCATAGAAAAAAAATTTATTAGTATGACATAAATTCGAAAAATGACTATTGTTGAGTGAATATTTTATAATAGTAACTTAATATATTAAAACAAATATAGGAAGATGTAATTTGTTGGGGAAAAAGTTTAATTAATGACAATTCATTTAATTTAGAATATGTTTTATTGTTTGCTATTTCATCCTTATTGCTTCAAGTTTTATTTTTGGTAATTTCACTCTTAATACTATACTATAGTCAATAACTTTCACTGCTAGTGATCTTCTTATTAAAAAAATTAAATAATTAATTTTCAACTTGAAAAATAAATTTACTTGTATGATGAATTTTATAAATAAATTTTTTACTAATTAGTTAATTCAAAGAGTTATATTTTCCCTCAATTTTCATGAAAACAGCTAATAATTTTCTTATGCAATTTTTTAATATTATCTCATTCTTATTTTACATATTTAACAACTATTATAATTTTATCAAATAAGAATTCTACTTTCAAAAGGTAAAAAAAGTTAGTCATACATTTCATTTTTGAATTTTTGTATTTATAGAATGATTAGTGATGTTTGACTCTTGCCAACCACCTTTCTCTCTATCTCTCTTTTCTTATATTTTTAAATATTTTTTTAGTTATTTATTTTAATTATTGACTGTAGTTTTCAGATATTATGCAAAATAATAATAATTATATTTAATAGTAGTACTTATTATAATGTAAAATTATTTTTTTAATACAAAAATATTTTAGAAATAATGTTTTATTGAAGAATAAAATGATCGTTCAAATTTTCGTGGACATTTGGATCTATCAACTGATTATTTTTAGTTCTCTCACTTTTATAATAGTAATAATAATAAATAATGGATAAATTCCTTATTTTATCTCTTTAATTAGTTTTTTTCACCATATTCTCGAAATAGATTGATTAGAATTCCTCTCATAATTTTGTACTATATGACAATGCCTCCAATTATTTATGTTGATGAGTTAGTGCTTTTTCTGTATGAGAAGATAGAGTTCGTGTTGATGCCTAGATTCAATTGGTCAAATGAAAATTGTTTGTAAAATGGTTGTTAACAAATTTATCTACTATAAAATTATTATTTAATGGATTATTTTAGTTATTAAGGATAGAAAAAGCAAAAGCAAAAGAGGAGACCATGTTTAGGACAACTAAAATATTATCGAACATGTTAAGGAGAACATATGTTGGGAAAGTTCAGTTAAATTTAATGTTAAAATTTTCTACACAGTTCAAATAAGGAAAGGTTTAATAATTAAAAGTTTAGCTAATTTCAAACTCCTAAATATTAGGAAAATAATTTAAATGACAATTTTGTCTAGTGTAAAATCTATTTTTAAGGGATAAAAAAGGCGAACGACATTTCACTAAGGGTCTTCGTGCTTTTAATATAGTATAGATAGAGAGATATATTTAGGAAATTTCTTAGTAGATATACAATATTGAATAAAAGTTAATACAAAATGCATGTGAACCCATGAATTCTCTCCTGCTTCGAAGAGATCAAATTCCCATTAATAAATGGGAGTTTTGACACAATTACCCACAAAAACAAAACTATTTACCCTTATTTATCAATTTATTTTTTTATCCATAAACTAATTACATTTCCTACCCATAGTAGTTTTTGTGGGGAATTTGTCTTTATTCTCCAATTCTTTTTTATTTCTATGCTTCTTTTATTTCTTTCTTTTTTTCTTTTCTCCTTTTCTTTTTTCTCGTTTTCTTCTTTTTTTTTCTTTTCTAATTTCATTTAACTTCTTTTTTTTTTATATTTTTTTCTCTTCATAATTTAATTTCATTTACTGGTTTCACTATTTTTTTTATATTATTACTGAAGAAAAATCAAATTGTGTACCAATTAAATGTAGCTAATACAATAAAAAAATGTTAACTAACATATAATACCAATATAGTATATAGCTATACCAACAGGGTATACAATTGTACGCAAAGAGTTAAAAAAATTAATTCAATTATTAAACTGAAATAATATCATTTGTCAATAAAAATTTCAAAAAATTCTAAAAGGATCTAATTGTAAAAGTATACTGTTACATTATATAGCATACTAATATATATATATATAAATTGCATTTTTAGTTTGCCTCCCACGCTGGGTAAAAGTTTAAAGCAAATTAAAAGGGAAAAGACAAGTGAATTTACGGGTAATAAGTATACTATTATAGTATATTGTATACTATTACAGTATACTGTTACAGTATATTGCATATTATTACAGTATACTATAACAATATATTGTATATTAATAGTATACTGTTGCAGTATAACTATATACTCCTATAGTATACTGTTGGAGTATAGCTATATACTCCTACGTCATATTGTATACCGTAGCAGTATACTATTGGGTAGCTGTGTTCTTCTTCGATTTTCAGCTGAAAATTTTGATCTCAATCACCATAAATCAACTCCAAATGCTATCAAATTTCAGTATGAACTTCCAGAAGGTATTATAAGCAATATTTAACAGCACCCACTTTGAATCAAACAAGAAATCTTCAAAATAAAAATTTTAAATTCAAAAGCTTCAAGCCCAACAATGGTGGATATTTAAATACACTTTAAAGCTAGTACATGGGAGTACTGGTTTTCTTCGAGATCATATGCAAACTTTCCCCTAATGATAATGGCCGCACGTTTTAGACACAGGCTAAAAAAGTTCTTAAATTAAAGCAGGTCAAATAGCAGAGTACTAAAAGTGAAGTTATGATAATAAAACTAAAAAGAAAAGTAAAGAATTCTAACTCTCTTGACAAAGAAGGAAATGGATTAAAAACTGGACGCATTTGAAATTAAGGAGCCCTTTATTGCGGTTGGTGAGACAGTGGCAGTGCAAATAGAACAAAGGGCGGGTAAATAGTTTTGGGCGCATGGGTAGGAATAGTAAATAGTTTGGGCCTGAACATTAAAGAATAAATAATTTGGAATTAATGAGTATAAAGTAAAATTTTATCTTAATGAATTACCGTAAGTACTAAATAAGACTCCCACGCAGATAGTGTTCTCTATTCTATATCTAAATATCATAAAATTTTAGTAGTACCCTACCAAATTGGTAGGGGTCATATCCTACGTTTCTGATGCAAGGTAGTTTCATGATATATATTTGACATCATTTATATATTTTTGCCTTTTACGATACTTGATAAGATGTACCAAAAAAAATAATATTATAGAAAAGAAAGGATTGAATTTCCACTGCTGAAGAGAATTTAATATCATAAGGATAATTAAGGTGCTCTGATCATGATACATATATGCGTTAAAAGTTAAAACCTAATCAAAAAGGAAAAAGGAAGGAAGGAGATAGCGAAGAAGCTAATATAACAATCTAATCTGGAAGTACAACTTTATTATGCTCGGGATACAGAATTGCAGAAACACATATTACATGCCATCAGAAACTGCAATGTATTGAATTCACCAGTGATGAGTAAAACAGGCCGGTGATCTTAGACTATACTACTGAAATTGTTTCACAAACCCATACATTAATAGTCCATTCACTTAACGAAAATAGGATTGGCAAACAATATACATGAAAGTTGAGATAGGAATTAGGAAGAGTTTTTCCTTTTTTTTCTGCACCTGCCTTTTTACTCTATACACTGATGAAATTAGTCATGATACAACGCGCGCTACATATAGTGCTTTACCATTCCAGTGGTACCTCTGTTTTAGAGAGCTTTATGACTTATATAATCAAATGTGTGCATCAAACTACTTTTCACGTTTCCTCGGTAGGGAACTTATTTATGATGATATAGCTGAGACTGAGACATTAAATAATTCTTATTTTTAAAATCTCCTTCCCATGTTCTCCAACTCAAGAGAAAGGTTTTAAATTAACCATCACATTTCATCTAAATTTAAATAGCTACATTATATGCAATGCAACATATATACGTTTCATTTATACTTGAAGCAGCGGTGCCCACATGCTGCTACTACAACAAATCTATCTTTTTTCAGGTGTAAGAAACAAATTTTGTTTTTTGTTTCTCTTACCAAATAACTGCAACAGAATCTATGTAAACACAAGCAGATTTCGAATATTGTTTGGACAAAAAAAAAGAAAAAAAAAAAGATAGGGTAGTAGAACTCGATGAAGTAAAACAGTGGCTACCAAAGAAAAGCTATTGAACAACAGATTCCCCTATAGTAGTCATCCAAGTCAATCATGAATTCATTTGGAAACATTTAGCATAAATAGCTGTAAATCATAAAGAGAAAACTACCCAAATGCTATTGACCCATTCATTGATGTGGTTTTAAGATTTTCAGACACTTGATCAAAATGAATGTAATCCTTTACAAAGTATCCAGAAATTGAGCTGTCGTCTCCGTAAGTAACCTGATATTCACAGGTGCTCCCACTTTGCAATATTAATTAGTAGGGAGCATTAAATATATCAGTGCAAAAGTCTTGGTCGCAACTAATTAACGATTTTCCCAGTTGCTAAGGCTTTCAAGTCATACAGCGTCAAGTCTGTATGTGGTATAACAACATAGATCATAAACTACTTGGATGGATCAAGAAGAGAAAGTCAACAAATTGAATATATATTCTCTTTGAGTAGGGAAGACACGGTGCCGAGCAGGGAAGATGTCACTTCCAGTCAAAATTCACGGAGGCAGTAATGGAGAAAACCTCACCAGCGGTATTGATATTGGCAGAAGGAGAATAGGTGGACTGAAATCGAGAAATAAAGCAGAAAATAGGGAGGCACGGGGGAAGAGACAACAGAGAGGTTACGCGGAAAAATCTCCGCACGTTACCGCTTTCTGTGCATTGTTATCTCATAGACAACATGGTCAACCAAATTTAGCTACGTGTTGCTGTTGCTGTACGGAAGCGCGGGAAATTTCTCATAGCACAAAAGGCAGATGAAAATACTATACCTAACTGCGTTCATGTCGGCAAGCAGAGATGACAACACTCTTCTATATAGTTAATAGTTAGAATAAAGAGCAATTCCAATCTGCAATGGCCAACTGATGCATTTTATGATTAATAGATCCTTAGCTTTCTCTATCTTGACTGAATTTAGGGAACAACAGAATACCAAGATGATTTTATGTTACTATATACCAAGACGATTTTATGTTACTATACTATAACAATGTTCAAACAAAAATAACGATAAACACTACAAATGAAAGTGCCGAAGCAGGTTTTACAGTGAGAAGGTGTTTAACTTTGGGCCTATTACTATAGGAATCACAATCCTCTTTCTGGATTATTGATAAAACTTCAAATTTTATCAATTTCTCAAATTTCCAAACCCTCCACCAATTTTTTCCAAAAAGAAATCCTAATCTTACAATACATTACACCAAGACAAGTCCTTTCACACAAGAAAATGCAACAAATCACACAACTGAGAAATCCCATGATATAGAGAAATTATGAGAGAGATGTGATCAAATAGCAGAAAAGGCAACTAATCGAGGAAAACTTATATTACCAATTATGGTACAACTCTTCTGAGTAAAATCCCTTGTTGCACAAATTTGTGAGAAAGAAGAACATTTACGTGTGTAAACAAGCAATATTACCAAGAGAAGCAGAAGAAGAACATGAGAAAAATAAACCTCATATAAATTTTTAGCTAGATTAGCACCATAGTTACCTCCAGTTGTCAGGGAGAAAAGTCCACGTGCTCTTCTGTAAATACACTGACTCAGCAAAAAAGGTGATAGAATTTAAGGGTCCAACAAACTATATAGAGAATCAGGTTCTCTATTTGTTTCAACAAGACACATGCACACTGTAGTAAGTAAATGACACAGAGGAATTTTACGTGAAAAATTTCCAGCTCACGGGATAAAAAACCACGACCTACCCTTGTAGGATTTCAACTTCACTACTGAGCACCTTTAGATTACAACCTATGTATCCTAGGAATTAACCTCTTAATCCCTTACTAACTTGTTACACTCTATTACAAGACACTTTGTAATAACTCTATTACAAAGATTTTACAACTCGACTAACTCTAGCCAAGATACAAACACAAGGGTTTATGATTTACAAAGGGTTTCCTATGTAATGCTTCTAACTAAGCTAAGTAGGAATTACAAGTAAAGAACTTCAACAAAGGTACAACACAACTAAGGACATATAATAACTCAATACGGGAAACTGGTCTATTGCTATGTTGTTCTTTGTTCTTGATGCCTTAGAGAGTCACTTGCAAGATTGATGGATAACTTGAGAGAATACTTGATCAATTCTTGAATATGCAAGTGATTTGTTTTACCTTGCTTGATGTTACTAACTCATTTGTGATATCCTTTTGAATGATGTAAGCAAGTTAGGTAAAGGGCATTTTTCATAAAGTTGTCTATTGCACTATTTCTGTACTGTAGCGTGTGCAGACAATAACTTTACAGCTGGGGCAGTTGACTTGTACAGTCTCCTCTGGAACTAGTAGCTATATGTTCCCTCTGTTGTTCCTTTGACTCTGAAGAGTTGAACTGTGTCCCCAACTGGAGACTTGTTGATCTTTAAGTTCTTGAGGATGTGTATCAGATTCCTTATCTGGTTCTTATTAGTAAGTTTGTTAAATCATCAAACTATAACAGAGGTACACATATAACCTATCAATTTTCCCCTTTTTGATGATGACAAACTTTATAATTCAAGTTCTCCATAAGAACTAGAATGATATTGGTATTTGCCGTATTCCCCCTGAATTTGTTTCCCATCATGTTCCCCCTGAATTATTTCCCCCCCTTTTGGCATCATAAAAAGATCAATAACAGACTTTAAGCAAAAAGAAGTCTAGCTTTGAGTTAACTCATGCCACTTATGTGCACTCAACATGACTAAAAACAGATCATAAAAGAAAGGCATATACAACAAAAAGGGAAAAACTTCCATTAAAAAATTTGGATTTTAAAACATGGAGCAGATTCAATGTTGCTAACAACCATCAACAATTCAGAATAAAAGGAGAAAACAAGTACCATAAACATCATCATAAACTAGCACAAAAGACCGACACTTAAGACTTGACACTAAGGGGACACTGTCTAGGGAGCACTAGAAGGAGAGGGCTTAGAGGCAGAGGCAAGAGTTTGGAGAACTAGATCCATTCATGCATTTGCCGACATTTGCTCATTGAGTAGTTTCTCCTTCAGGTCCTCCACTTGTTTCTTGAGATCAACATTCTCCTTAGTCAAACGGGTAACCTTTGAGCTTTGGGAACTACGAGAACTAGGTGCCTCTTGAAGCTGACTGAGCCGACCCTCAAGAATAACATTCCTTGCTTTTAACTTTCTGATATCCTCCGTAGCACTATTTTGAGCATTGATCAGTTGAGAGATGGTAGAAGTACTTCTAACTCCTCCAACCTTATCAATACACTCACATTCTTCGAGAGTAGTCTTGGAGAAAGTTTGCTTCCTAGTGCCCACTTTAGCTTGTCCCAGAGGGACCTTGAAGAACTCAAAAACCTTGGTAAGAAGGAACCCATAAGGCAGCCCATGATTACCATCTTTGAATTCTGCCACTTTTTGTAGTGTTCAATCATAATCCCAGGCAGGTTAAAGGTAGTGAAGCCATCCAACGCTTCCATGAGAACCAGGTCAGCGCTGGATGCCATGGTCCTTCTCTCAACACGAGGGAGCAAAACCTTATTCACCATCTCAAACAGCAATTGGTACACTGGAAAGAGAGCCTTCTTGTGCACCTGTTCCCCCTGCTGGACTGCCTTATCCTTAACTATAGCATATCCAAAATTTGAAGTGCAGGAACCTTGAACAGTAGACAACCCTTCAGCCGATACATTCAGAATAGACCCCAGCACTGCAGAATCCATCACAAAATCCACCCCATTCACCATCATGTAGATATGGTCATCTTGAACTTTGAAGAAGTCAGCATAGTAGCTATGCGCTTCTTCCTTATATACTTTGGGAGCATATCCTATAAACAAGCATGTCCACTGTTACTCACAAATTTCAACCAATTGTCGCATCCAACCTCTTCCAAAATGTTAGGGGAAAATGTGGGGCCCCATAGCACTTTTTGATTCTTCAATTTCTCTTTCCCAGCACTCTGAGGATCACCAACTTTGGCCTTCTTGGAGGAACCAAGTTCCTCGTCAGTATCAACTTTACTTATTACAGATTTGCAAGAACCTTTTCCCTTCTCAACAGACTTCACAGACTCAATCTTCTCAGACAAATTTTCACCTAGTTCTTCCACCACCTTGTCACCAGACTCTTCCACTAACTTGTCACCAGAAATATCACCTTCAACTATCTTGTCACCAGATTTTTCTACCAAACTTTCACTAAAGATGACATCATCATGCTTGTTTGGACTCTCAACACTCATAGAAGATTTCTTTTTAGACTTGGAGAGAGAGTGTTTATGTGAGAGTTTGTGAGTAAAGGATCCTCATCCACTTCATCATCCACAATGACAACAAGCACTACCTTCTCATGCACAACCTTCCCATCCTCACCAATTTCCTCCTCCTTTGACTGACTTGGCTTTTCTTAAGAGCGGACTTAAGAGCCTCCTTCTTTTGCAACCTTGTAGTGGGTTTCTTAGGAGTTGGCTCTGGATTAACAACTGGTCTACATCTAGCTCGGATAAAGCTAGCAATAACTATATCATCGAGATGTTCTTCACTATCCCCATTCTCTTCACCAGATACATTTCATCTTAGGCACCACCACAGATAAAGGCTCATCATAAAAATGAGGAGAGGGAGCAGGATCAATACTGACGTGGGGCTCTTGAGAGAACCCCTGAGTTAGATCCTCCGAGGAGGGATCAGGTCCTTCATTAGGTACCGCAGTAGTATTGTCATGTACCGATTGTTCAACAGGCGCAAGCTCTTTACTTTCTACCAAGGTCTTAGACTCTTCCCCTTGAGGCTCAGACCTATCCTCACTTCCTTCGATAATAACTCTTTCATTAGCAATTGATAGCATGTTTTCTATTGCTTCTTTCTCTTGTAACTCCATGGAAAACGCAGGAGGAAGATGAGTGTTACCTGTGGACTCAAGAGTAGGAACTGTTTTTGTTGAGTCAGCATTCTCAAAACCAGTAGTTTGGTCTACATTTGAGCCTTTATCTATAGGAAGATTGGAGATTTCCTGATTTTCCTCTTCGTCAACTGTACCCTTTTCACATAGTTTTTCAAGCGAGGCAAGAGGAGAGCTCGTAGCCACAAACCTTTTAGGAGTCGAGATTTTGTGGCTCCGATGAGAACCAGAACTCGATTGGGCAGGAGAGGAGACTGAGTATGGGGGTGACTCTGACCTAGGGTTTTGGCTCATAGTGATCTTGAGTGGGGAGTCTAACATCGGTGTTGTTACTGATTTGGACTCAATGGGGTTATTACTTGAAACACTTGAGGTTTCTTGATTTTTAGTCACGGTGAGAAGTGATGAGTTGAAGAGGAGGGATTGGTAGTTTGAAGAGAGAAAGAAAAAGGAATTTTTGAAGTTTGATGTGAAGAGTTGTGACAGTGATGGATGTATTTAAGATGGATGAAGGACCGATTAAGAAAAGACGACAATTTTGGGAGTCAAGTCGCTTACCAATGGGTGAGACTCTTGAGTTCAAAAAAAATAAACTGACACCATAATGACGTGGTACTATTTCAACCCTTCAAAATTGTGCATGAGAGAATAGAGAAACTACTAACCTGTGTCAGGAGAACCAGGTTCCCTGGCGAATCTTGTACGAGTAAGTATTGCCCTTTTTACCAGTGTGCACTACATCAATTGCTTATTTACTCTATAATCATCATGTGTGTCTATCTGTAACGGTATAGAGATGAGTTAGACTTTGCCAGAAAACACTTTTTAGCTAACTTTACCAAGACATTTCTTTCATAACCAATCATCGAAGGAGCATGTTCTCAGTTGGGTTTTATCAACCCTAGTGTCGGGCGATTTATTTCAAAATGTTCTCTTCTCAAGGCTTTGGTGAATATATTTGCAATCTAATCTTTTGTGCTACAAAATTTCATACAGATGGGCCCATTTTCAACATTGTCTCTGAGGAAGTGGTGACGCACATCAATGTGCTTGGTTCTTTTATGTTGGACTAGATTTTTAGCCATGTTGAGTGCACTTGTATTGTCACACATGAGGGGCATACAATCAGAGAACACTCCAAAGTCTTCCAACTACTGTTTGACCCACGACAATTGAGTACAACAAGAAGCAACTACTACATATTCTGCTTCTACAGTTAAGACTGTCACTGAGGTTTGCTTCCTTGTACCCCATGAGATTAGACAGGAACCTAGAAAATGTGCCACAAAATGTGCTTTTCTTGTCCACCAGATATCCTGCATAATCAGCATCAGCATACCTAATAAGATCAAAGTTGTCTTCTGAGGGATAGTAGAGAACCATGTCTTGTATTCCTTTGAGCTATCTCAATATTCTTTTGGAAGCCTTCAGATGAGATTCCTTTGGATTAGATTGAAACCTTTCATAGAGACCCATGCTGAACACAATGTATGATCTACTTGCAGTGAGATACAAGAGTGACCCTATGATGCATCTATACATAGTCTGATTTACAGGGGAACCAGGTTCATCCATGTCTAGACGAGTAGCTGTGGCAATAGGAGTGTCAATGATTTTTTATGTTCCCATGTCAAATCTCTTCATCAGCTCCTTGATGTACTTATGCTAACTTATCAATGTCCCCTTTTGAGATTGCTTCACTTGTAGACCTAAGAAGAAGATTAGTTCCCCCATCATACTCATTTCAAACTCACTTCCTTTGAGTTTTGCAAATTCTTCACATAGGGAATCAACTATTGCTCCAAAAATGATGTCATCAACATAGACTTGAACAATGAGCAGGTTCCTTCCTTGTTTATTCGGAAAGAGAGTGTTGTCGATTTTCCCTCTTGTAAAGCCATTTTCTAGATAGAATTTTGACAACCTTTCATATTAAGCACGGGGAGCCTACTTTAACCCATACAAGGCCTTGTCGAGTTTAAAAACATGCTTAGGATGCTCATGATTCTCAAATCCAGGAGGCTTCTTGACGAAGACTTCTTCTTTTAGAAAGCCATTCAGAAATGCACTTTTGACATCCATTTGGAACAATGTGAATTCCATATGTTATGCAAAGGCAATAAGAATTCTAATAGCCTCCATTCGAGCGACTGGGGCAAAAGTTTCATCATAGTCAATCCCCACTTCCTGATTGTAGCCTTGAACTACAAGCCTTGTATTGTTTCTTGTCGTGTTTCCAAACTCATCAAGTTTGTTCCTGAATACCCACCTGGTTTCTATAACGGTTCGATCTGCAGGTCGAGAAACCAGGTGCCATACCTTATTCCTCTCAAATTGATGGAGTTCCTCCTGCATGGTCGTAATCCAGTCTGCATCTTTCAATGCTTCTTTGATATTTTTGGGCTCTATTTGAGAGATAAAAGTTAAGAAGGCAAGTGAGTTTCTGGTCTTTGATCTGGTTTGAATTCCTGAATCAAGATGAGTGATTATGTTATTATTTACCTTGAAAATGGTAATTACAATTAGATTTAATTTTGTGGTTCTAAAAATACGTGATTTATTTTTATGCTAGTTGTTAGACAATAGATGCTAAGTATGAGCTAAAAAAGTAAAATAAGAGCTTGATGATAGTATGTTATGCAAACCAAATAGCCATAAATCGGGGCCTCGAACTGGCCTAAGCTGGGCCTCGAGGTTGAGCTAGAGTGCTTGACTAGGGCTGTTCGATGAAGGACTAACAGACCTAAGGGGCTTAAAGGTTGCTATTTATGATCAATGATGAATAATAAATGAAGAACAATAAATGTAAGCAATAAATCAAAAGAAAGACAATGGAGAATGTTTAAGTTGGAGAGCAGAGAATGTTCTTATTTTTGTATTAAATATCATGTGTGCAGGAAATAGCAAGGGTCCCCTTTATATACGAGGAGAATCTCAATATGGTACATGTATAATTATTACAAGGAAAAGTAGCTGACGCAGCTACTTAAAGGTCCAGTACAGACTCGTACTATTCTTGCAGGCATTGTCAACTTTTGATCATGTGCCTTGGGAATTTCCCACTTGTCTATGATAGTCGTCGATTTGTGCTACCCTGATATCGAGCATAGGGGACCCTCGAGGTCGGACTCGAGCTGAACCTTGAGCCTTCTGAGCTACGGAATGTCATAACGATCATAAAATCGGACTCTCCAATTTTAGCCGTGTACAGATAGTCCCCATGTTTCTTAGAGTGAAAATGATAAGAAACAGTCTTGGATTCTTGCCTCTTCGATACATCCATCATGACGTTAGTTTCGCTATATCAAGCGATTGATGTGACAAAAAAGGGCGTCTAAAGGTCACACCCATACAACCTTTGAAGAGCCTTTGAATTGATTACAGTGGTTGGCTACCGTTTGGCCTGCTTCAACATACATGATTGGCCTCTATAAATACTTCTTCCTTCTCCCCTTATTTTCCACTGTATCATTAAGCCTTTAAAAGAGTTCTTCTTACTTCTCTCTTGTGTTCTTTCTCTGATTACAATCTCTTCTCCCCTCTGAAACCTTTTTAACAAGAATGGCGAAGACTTCCATCTCGGTCCCTTAGGAAGATGTGCCTCCCTCTTCTTCACGCTCATCTAAGGGTAAGCCAACAGTACCCCCTCATCTTGAGGAATGCATCCCAGGACCCTACGAAATAACCTCCAATTTCAAGGTCGACAAGCCTTCTTCGAAGCCGGGACGATATGAACCCGTGTCCCGATACATTAGTTTAGTAGCATATGCAAAGAAGGTGAATATCGACTGTCGCTGGAGAGATGGGGTGATGGTGGAAATCCCTTCTCGGGGAGAGGACATAACGACATTCAAAGCCTGCTTCCTTAGCGTGTATACCTATCTATTTACTCTTGGCCAGGTGGAGCCATCCTCACCTTCATTAGACCCCGTGATCCTCGACTTCTGTGAACGATATCGGGTGACTCTCGGCCAAATTCATCCATCATTTTGGCGGATTGTTTACATGATTAGACATTTTTCGAACATGATTAAGGGGATGCCCTTCATCCTCGACCACTTGATCAGAATGTATAGTCCCCGACTCCTTCGAGGGGGCCTGATTAAGCTCTGATGTTGGGCCTCGAAAGCCTTTTTTGCTTGTACTGACGAGGTTAGGGACGGAGGGTGGATGAGATGTTTTGTCCAAGTTAGGACCTCGGACCTGATCCCAGTGGAGAAGATGCCGTTCCCCGAAAGGCGGAACACGAAACGTAAGTGGATATGCTGATTAAGCATTTTTCCTTTAGTATTAATTTATTTATGAACTAATGTCCTCTGCTGATGCAGCTGACGTAGTGTACCCTGGCATGATTAGAGATCTATGTGACTGGGTTAGCTGGCTAGATTCGACTTGCCCATATGTTGAGCGCACGTGGCGCGATCTGTCTAGGGCTCGATGGGAGGCCAAGAACCATGGTGAGCCCTCACTTCTACTGTAATTGAATCACCGATTGCGCCCTTATCCCCTGCATTTATATTTTGTATTTGTGCGGGTTTGTGAGAGGCCTCCTTGTGAGAGAAGCAACGCCTGGGGAAATGGATACCCCGAAACCTGACAAAGAGAAGAGAAAATGAAGGGAATCGTCAACTGAGCCTTCAAAATCTAAGAAGGCCAAAGTGGAAGAACCTAAGGCAGATTTAGTAGCCTTAACTCTAAAAGTATCGGGGAGTCCCCAAGCTGAAGGCGAGGAAAAAGGTGATTCCTTGGTAGCACCCGAAGGAGGAGAAAACATGTCCGTCCTTCATATTGCTAAGCTGGTGGCTTCTAAATCAGAACTTGATGCTGTTGTTGACCTACCTCGGGCTAAAGAGGCCTTCGAGGGTGTATCAGGTAATGTCCCCGAGCCGGTTGACGACCAAAATATTCCTCGAGTTGAGGTATATTTGGTAGGCGGTCCAGAGGAGCGTAGTTCTGGAGTTCTCTAGAAATAAGAGGCGGACTTTATTGATCCAGTCGGGGTTATTGAAGTGAGAGATTCCCCTCCGGGACCGACTTTACCTCCAAGGGAGATGCAGGATGCCCAAAATAAAGAACCTTCTGATATGGGGGCATCCGTCAGAGATAAAGATGCATTTGAAAGGCTTTTTGTTGTGCCCGAGGAAAACCCTGAGCTTGACACCTCACTTACTTTCAGTGAGATCGATATGCTCTATGAGCAGGTAATTTTTTGTAAATTCTACTCAGCGTCCTGATCTTCATCTTTCTAACTTTGTTTCTTTCACGGTTCCAAGCCAAGGTGCTTCATAATCAGACCTTTGCTAGATTTCAATTCGAGTTGGCTCACTACGAGGGTGAGCGCAGGAAGCTCACCTCGGAAGTTGATAAACTTAGAGCTCTTTTTGCCAAGAAGGAGGAGGAACTCCATGGCCTTCGGGGTTGTTTGGAGGCGGTGTCCTGAGAGAGGACTCATTTTACTATGTAGGTTTTTGTAGTTTTTGTTCGTTTTTGTCTACATGCTTACCCGACTTCTGTGTTTTAATACCTTTGGGCTGATCTATGAATCTTGAGAAGAAGGATGCCCTAATGAGGGAGGAGCTCCGAGCTAGAGATTCTGAAATTGTCAAACTCAAATGGCACGTGAGTGAGATAGCCTCTGAGAGAGGTAACCTTCAGGGGAAGGTGGTCTCAGTCGGACGTCAACTTTATGATACGAGGGCGAAGAGCAATAAGTATAAAGAACTTCATACTGAGTTAGTTGTTGCGCTATCTGGGATCAATGCTGAAGCCGAGGCACTCGTATCCTCGCACAAAGAGGATGATGTTGCTGCAAATGCTCAGGCCAGGAAGGTGTCCGAGGGGGTCGAGCTGCAATTTACCCGAGCCGTGGAACATGCCCAGTTAGAATCTCCGAGGCAGGCTCTCGAGGATATACATCCAAGGAGCATCGATTTGTCTGCCGAGATCGAGAGGGCTAGAAGGGGAGGCTACAACCCTGTTTGCTTCTAAAGGTGAGTCGAGTAGTGGCTCAGAAGATGATGAAGGCGAAATCCTCGAAGGGGAAGATGCCATTAAAGACTTGGGGGCCATGGCCGGAGCTATTGAAGGAACAACCTTCGAGGGAGCCATCGAAGGCACAGCCCCGGTGGTAGATTAAGGTTTCACTTGCTTTCTCCCTTATAAGGGCTTTAGGCATAAGCCTTGTAAATGTACCATTGTGAACTTTCAATATATATATATATGTGTGTGTGTGTGTGTGTGTGTATGTAAAAAGCCATTCGTTTTATATTATTTCTTGTTTTTCCTTTGCCTTTTAGGAATAAACTATGACGCTTGTTGACAATTGGTCCAAAATTTTGGACCTCGGGTTAAACCCTTAGGTTCTCTCTATTGCTGAGTGATTTGTAATGGTCGAAAGTTGACCATTTGGGGCTTAGTCCCGAGTCGAGTTTTGACTTGAGTTCATCGACCTTTAGGTCTAAAAATCGGCCCAGAGGCTATTTGAGGCGGCCCTTAGGCTCTTACGCATTGGGTCGGTGCCACCTCTAATCGGCCCTAAGGCTCTTTCAAGATGGACCTTAGGCTCTTACGTGTTGGGTCGGTATGACCTCTAATATAGGCTGGCTCTTAGTCTCTTATGTGTTGGGTCGGTACGACCTCTAATATAGGCTGGTGCTTGGGCTCTTACGCGTTGGGTCGGTACGACCTCTAATACAGGCTGGCGCTTAGGCTCTTACGCATTGGGTCGGTACGACCTCTAATATAGGCTGGCGGTTAGGCTCTTATGCATTGTGTCAGTACGACCTCTAATATAGGTTTTATTTTTCCTTCGTTAAAGACTTTTTGAAATTTTTTTGTGTTCGTCCGACTCTTCGATGGTTTGATAAGAACCTCGATTGTGAGCCATTATGTAACAATAAATGAGCGCCTTGGGAGGTTTCGCTCGATGGCTGAGTTGTCTCGAAGCCTTTTTATTATTTGGAGCTGATATGATCGAAGCTCTTTTGCTTATGTCTAGGGTAGCCTGATTAACTAGTTCTTTTCGAAGTATTTTCGAAGTAATTGAAGGCTATTGATTTTATAGCGACGGTCGGGCGTCCCCGAGTCGTGTTAGTTTAGCTGGTACAGCCTTGTGACCATAGTCACTGTATTCGGCCATAGCCTTTTTAGTCCCCGAGTGAGGTAGCCTCAACGCCTATATCGAGGGTATGCCTTTTCAGGGGTCTTACAAGTTTGAATATATAGCCTTGACTTTAAGATCAGGATTATGCCTTTTGTAAGGTCTTATAAATTTGAACATGCTATACTTGGGGTCTTACAGGAAGGTTACTTGTTTTAAGTATAATTCATGCCTTTCTTGAGGCCTTACAAATTTGGTATTGCCTCATGAAGGTCTTATATTTCTAGCATTGCCACAGGAGGGCTGTCGGACTTTGAGGTTGCCCACTTGGGGTCTTACGGCCTCGAGTTTTTGATAGCTCGATGGGTGACAGTCCTCGAGACATCGAAAGTTTTTGGCTCTGGATCCGTTCCTTGTAAACTTGATGTTGGCTCATTCAGGGCTTGTGAGCTCGAAGTTTCCGGCCCAGAGGTCTTATGGCTTCGAGTTTTTGGTGTCAGTTTTTGAGTGTTCGGGAAATTTCTGGCCCTGGGGCTGTTTCTTGCGAAAATAGCAAACTTATTTGAAGTGCAAAGTGTTTTGATGGAAAAGATATTCCTTGATTACTTGGCACAAGTATACATAGTTTTCGTCGTCGAGGGTTCGATTATTCTACGCGGACACGGTTCATTCAACCGTTTGGCCCGATACATCATCTTACTATCGAGACCCTCTTTGGCTTGTTTTGATCTCTCCGATGAGGCGATCTCCCGGGTGAATGCCTCCAATATTCGAGGGTGATTGGAGAGAAGCCTTGAATACTTGTTGAGTCTGCTTTAGGTAGCATATAGGTGTAGCCTTGTTAAAAACCTTGCCGGTAAAACCCTTTCTAGGATAAAATCCGATCGAAGAAAAAGAGTACAATGCATGATTTAAAACCCAAGGTCTTTGAGTCAGAGGATGTTTATATGTCTTTCATTGGACACCTTAGAAGTAATAGCATTTGAGCATTGATATGTTCCAATTGCTTGGAAGCTATTCGCCTTCCATGGTACCGAGCTTGTAGGACCCTTTGACGATTACTCCGAGGACACGGTACTGTCCTTCCCAGGTTAGGCCTAGCTTCCCTTCATTAGGGTTTCAAATGTTTAGGGTGACTTTCCTTAGGACTAAGTCCCCGACTCCGAAATGTCGGAGATTTGCTCTCCTATTATAGTAACTTTCCATTCTTTGTTTTTGGGCAGCCATTCGGACCAGTGAAGCTTCTCACTTTTCATCTGTTAGTTCGAGGGCTGCAGTCATGACCTCGTTGTTCGAGATCTCGGTGGCATGTCGAAATTCGGCGCTTGGTTCTCCAACCTCGACCAGTATCAAAGCCTCGGACCCATACACCAGAGAAAAAGGCGTCTCTCCCGTGCTTGATTTTGTAGTTGTTTGATATGCCCATAGCACCTCGGACAACACTTCTCTCCATTTTCCTTTCGCATTTTCTAACTTCTTTTTCAAGTTTTGAATGATAGTCTTGTTTGTGGACTCGGCCTGACCATTTGCACATGGTGGTAGGGTGTCGATAGGATCCTTTTGATTTTATGGTCCTCGAGGAACGTTGTTACTTTGCTTCTGATGAACTGCTTCCCGTTATCATATGTTATCTTGGAGGGAATCCCGAATCGGCACATTATATGGTCCCAAATGAAGTTACTGACTTCTTTTTCTCTTATCTTCTCAAAAGCCTGCGCTTCCACCCATTTTGAGAAGTAGTCAGTCATAAATAAAATAAATGTAGCTTTACCTGGTGCCGTTGGTAGGGGTCCGACGATGTCCATCCCCCACTTCATGAACGACCATGGTGACAAGACTAAATTTAGCTATTCACCGGGTTGGTGGATCATAAGTGCAAATCTCTAGCACTTGTCGCATTTACGAACGAATTCTTTGGTGTCTTTCTCCATGCTATCCCAATAGTAGCCTGCTCTGATCACCTTTTGGACTAAGGAATCAGCACCGAAGTGATTTTTGTAGGTGCCCTCGTGGATTTCTCGGAGTACATAATCTGTGTCCCCCGGTCCCAAATATACTGCTATGGGCCTATCAAAGGCTCTTCTGTATAGAGTTCCTTTTTCATCGAGTGAGAATCGGGCTGCTTTGGTTCGTAGGGCCCTTGACTCTTTTGGGTCTGCGGGCAGCTTCCCACTTTCCAAATAGTCGATATATTTATTTCTCCAATCCCATGCCAGGCTAGTGGAGTTGATCTCGGCATGGCCTTCTTCGATCGCTGATTTGGATAGCTGAACAACAGCCTTGTGAGTATGTCATCTTCCTCGACAGATGATTCTAGGTTTGCGAGGGCATCGTCCTCGCTATTCTGCTCTCGAGGTATGTGGACCAGAGTCCATTCTTTGAAGCAGTGCAATGTGACTTGAATTTTGTCTAAGTATTTTTGCATCTTGTCTTCTCGAACCTCGAAGTTCCCATTTACCTGATTCACCACCAGAAGGGAATCACATTTTGCTTCGATGACCTCTACTCCTAGGCTTTTATCCAATTCCAGACCTGCAATCATAGCCTCATACTCGGCTTCGTTGTTAGTAAACCTTGCAGTTTTTATAGATTGCCTAATTATGCCGCCCGTAGGTGGCTTCAGAACTATGCCGAGCCCGGACCTTTTCACGTTCGAGGCACCATCAGTGAATAAGGTCCATACCCCTGAAGATGTGCCCGCTTTTAGGAGAAGTTCTTTCTCCACCTCGAGCACGAGGATGGGCGTAAAGTCGGCCACAAAATCTACCAGAATTTGGGACTTGATAGCCGTTCGGGGTTGATACTCGATGTCGTACCCCCGAGTTTGATGGCCCATTTAGCCAGTCGGCCCGATAGTTTAGGCTTATGCAATATGTTTCGAAGAGGATATGTCATTAAAACACAAATACGATGGCATTGGAAGTAAGGCTTTAATTTTCGAGATGCACTTATCAATGCAAGAGCTAATTTTTCTAGGTGCGGATACCTGGTTTCGGCATCTCCCAGGGTACGACTTATATAATAAATAGGGACTTGCGTACCTTGTTCTTCTCGAACCAATACCCCACTTACCGCTACCTCAGATACGGCCAGGTACAAATACAATGTTTCATCCTCCTTTGGGGTGTAGAGTAAAGGTGGGCTTGTTAGATATCGCTTCAACTCCTCTAAGGCACGTTGGCATTCCGGAGTCCATTCGAAGCTATTTTTCTATTTGAGTAAGGAGAAGAAATGATGATTCCTATCTGATGACCTCGATATAAATTGGCCCAAGGCTGCTATCTGCCCGGTCAGCCGTTGTACGACCTTCACATTGTTTATCATCGTGATTTCTTCGATGGCTTTGATTTTGTCGGGGTTGATCTCAATTCCCCTGTTTGACGCCATGAAGCCTAAGAACTTTTCCGAACCCACTTCAAAGGCACATTTCTCAGGATTGAGTTTCATGTTGTAGCTTCTAAGGATGTCAAATGTCTCCTGCAAATGGGGCAGATGGTCCTCTACGCGCAGGGACTTAACTAGCATATCATCAATGTAAACTTCCATGGATTTGCATATTTGATGTTCGAACATCTTATTAACTAGGAGTTGGTACGTGGCTCCCACATTTTTTAGCCCGAAATTCACATTGTAGCAGTACGTGCCGTACTTCGTGATGAATGAAGTTTTTTCCCTGTCCTCGGAGTTCATCTGAATTTGATTATACCCCGAGTAGGCATCGAGAAAGGTGAGGATCTCGTGGCCGACCGTGGCATCGATCAAGCGGTCGATGTTGGGCAATGGGAATGAATCTTTGGGGCACAATCTATTTAAGTCTTTATAATCTACACACATTCTTAACTTATTCCCCTTTTTGGGGACTACCACCACATTGGCCAACCATTTGGTATATTTTACCTCCCTGATAGACCCTATTTTGAAGAGTTTTGTTACCTTGTCCTTGATCGCGTGTTTTACCTTGGACTGAGGTCTCCTTTTTTGCTTCACCGATTTGAACCTGAGGTTGACACTTAGTCGATGGGTGGTTATTTCCGGCGGGATCCTTGCCATATCTAAATGGGATCAAGCAAAGCAATCGACGTTATTAATAAGAAATTGAATGAGTTTTCTCCTGAGTTCGGGGGTTAATCCCATTCCCAGGTATACCTTTCAATCTGGGAGATGCTCGATCGAAACAACTTGCTCCAGTTCTTCGATTGTTGATTTTGTTGCATCTGATTCTTCGGGGCAACAAAAGCTCGGGGAGCGAGGAAGTCTTCTTCATCATCCTCGGGGGTCTGTTTGCCCTCCGGCTCCTCTGAGGTAGAGGGTATAGAAGTTGGTGCCTCCATGCGAACCGCGAACATCTCCTTTGCCGCACGATGTTCTCCATATACCATTTTATACCGTCTTCTGCGGGAAACTTTATCATCTGATGAAGAGTTGACGGTACTGCCCTCATATTATGTATCCATGGCCTTCCAAGCAACACATTGTACCTCATGTCACCTTCGATGACGTGAAATTTGGTATTCCGAACTATATCAGACATATTGACCGCGAGGGTGATCTCCCCTTTTTTTTGCTTTGCCGGGCATGTTGAAGCCGTTGAGGACTCGAGAGGTAGGTATGATTTGATTGAGCAGTCTGAACTATTCTACCACCTTCGACCTGATTACGTTGGCCGAGCTACCTGGATCCACGAGTACATGCTTAATTTGAATATTATTCAAGAGAAACGAGATTACCAGCGCATCATAATGTGGATGCGACAAGGTCTCAAAGTCCTCTTCGCTGAATTCTAGGATGTCCTCGGGCATGCCGCCCCGAATTTGCCATTCTGTTGCAGCGGAAACTTTTGTCCGCTTGATCACGGGTCCTTGAGGAATATCGTTCCCCCCAATGATCATATGAATGATGTGCTGAGGTTTTCCCGTTCCGTTCCTCCCATCTGCCTCTCTTTCCTCCTGGGTTGGAGTTTTTCGAGCTTTCTGTTGGCTTTCTTGGCGTATACTTCTGTTAGTGTAGGGGTTTGTCCCGACGCGTTGGGTGTTGCGCGAGCCCACATCTATGGGGATTGGCCTTGGTGCATCCTCAAGGTTTCGCATTGGTAAACCGATGCCTGGAACAACTACATCATTCTCTCCATAGTCCCCAGGACCATTGTTTTCAGGTGCATTCACTGAGTTAGACATTTTAACCTGAAATAAAAGATTCTTGGATAAGAAAACGTGTGAAGAATAACTTGTGTTTTCAGTAAACCAGCACCAAAACAATCACTATTATTTTTAGCCCCACGGTGGGCGCCAAATTATTTACCTTGAAAATGATAATTACAATTAGATTTGATTTTGTGGTTCTAAAAATACGTGATTTATTTTTATGCTAGTTGTTAGGCAATAGATGCTAAGTATGAACTAAGAAAGTAAAATAAGAGCTTGAGGATAGTATGTTAGGCAAACCAAATAGCCGTAAATCGGGTCCTCGAACTGGCCTAAGCTGGGCCTCGAGGTCGAGCTAGAGTGCTTGACTGGGGCTATCCGATGAAGGACTAACAGACCTAAGGGGATTGAAGGTTGCTCTTTATGATCAAGGATGAATAATAAATGAAGAAAAATTAATGAAACACAATAAATGTAAGCAATAAATCAAAGGAAAGACAATGAAGAATGTTTAAGTTAGAGAGCAAAGAATGTTCTTGTTTTTGTATTGAATATCATGTGTGTAAGAAATAGCAAGGGTCCCCTTTATATAGAAGAGGGGGAATATCAACATGGTACATGTATAATTATTACAAGGAAAAGTAGCCGGTACAACTACTTAAAGGTCCAGTACGTGCTCATACTATTCTTGCAGGCGTTGTTAGCTTTTGATCACGCGCCTTAGGAATTTCCCACTTGTCCATGATAGCCGTCGATTTAGGACCCTCGGGGTCGGACTCGAGCTGAACCTCGAGCCTTCTGAGCTATGGAATGTCATAATGATCATAAAACCGGACTCTCCGATTTTAGTCGTTACAATTATCAAGGGGATGTGAACTTTTGTGTTTCCAGTTAGACACCTGAACCTCGTTGTGAGAAGGTCCAGGTATTTCTGCTTGTGCACCTTGATTGCTTCTTATCTCAGCATGTTAGGTCCCTTGAACATCATTGACAACTCTGTTTTTAGCTTCAATTGTTGTGATTGAGGGACCAGGTTCCCCTCCATTAGTTGGAGATATGGTTGCACCATCCTCCTTTGATTCCTCAACGTGGCTCATCATATCAGCCTTTCCATTTGCCATGTCAATGATTTTACCAGGAACAAGTGACTGTTCTCCGTCTTGATCATTCTTATCATTCAAATCCCTTCCACATAGGTCATGAGATTCATTGAAGATAACATGAATGCTTTCCTCAACACATTGAGTTCTTTTGTTATATACTTTTTAGGTTTTGCTTTGTGATGAATAGCCTAGACAGATTCCCTCATTGCTTTTGGCGTCAAATTTTCCAAGGGCTTCCTTACCATTGTTGAGGACAAAACATTTGCAACCAAATGTACTCAGATGTGTCAGCTTGGGCTTCCCTCCGTTCAGCAGTTCATATGGCGTCTTGTTCAGAAGGAACCTGATCATGCACCTGTTCACCAAGTAGCATGCAGTATTGACGGCTTCTACCCAGAACCCTTTTGCAATGCCAGTGTCAATCAATATTGTTCTTGCTATGTCTTCAAGCATTCTGTTCTTCCTTTCCAAACCACCATTTTGTTGAGGTGTTTTTGGAGTTGAAAAGATGTGAGTGATGCCATTTTTAGTACAGAATTCGTCGAATTTTTCATTGTCAAATTTTGTCCCATGGTCAGGCATGATACATACTACATTTCGACTCATCTTCACCTGGATCTTCTTTACAAATGCCACAAACACTTGAAACGTTTCATCCTTGGTTATGAGAAACAGAGTCCAAGTGAATCTGGAATAGTCGTCCACTATGACAAATATGTACCTCTTTCCTCCTTTACTTGGCACCCTCATAGGTCCACATAGATCCATATGAAGGAGATCAAGTGGCTTTGAGGTGCTAACTTCCTTTTTGGGTTTGAAAGAGGATCTGACTTGCTTTCCTTTTACACATGCATCACACACCCTGTGATCCTTGAAGCTTGGCTTGGGTAGACCTCGAACCAGGTCCTTCTTGACCAATTTGTTCAGCAACGTGAAACTTGCATGACCCAGCCTTCTGTGCTATAGCTCAACATTATCATCAACATAACTCAGACAACTAAGATCCCTATTTTGGAAGGACTCAAGTTAGCAACATAGATGTTTTTGTATCTTTTGGCCACTAACACCACTTCACCAGTCACAAGATTTGTGACTGTGCATATTTTGGATAAAATTTCACTTTGTTCCGTTTGTCATAGATTTGGGAGATACCCAGCAAGCTATACTTCAATCCCTTCACATAGTACACATTTTCAATAGAGTGAAAGAGATACTTCTTGATCCTTTCAACTCTCAGAATGTATCTCTTTTTGCCATTTACAAAAGATACACTCCCTCCCTGTAGGACCTTTAGTGAAATAAAATCCTTTGTACTTCCAGTCATGTGCTTCGAGCAGCCGTTATCTATATACCATTATTGGCTGCTTTATTTCACTATTCCCTGCATAAGAGAATCAAGAGTTAGATTTAGGGACCCAAACTTGTAATGAGAAAAGGGTTAAATTAGGGCTCTTTTGGTCCAGGCAAGCATTACACATTTTTTATGTGAAGGACTAGGTTCCCTAGCAGTAGTTACTTTTTCAGCAAAAACTTTATTTTTCTGTTGAGATTGGAATTTGGCCTTACAGGTTTCCTTAAAGTACCCAGTGTTACCACAGTGAGTGCATAACCAATTGTCAGGTATAGTGACGTACTTGCTATGAGGGTTGTCGGGAGTCTTTTCCCATTGAAACCCGATTCCCTGCCTGTTTCCCCCATTGTTTGTGTATATGGAAGTGATAGCATCAGAGGACCAGGTCTACTTGAGTGATTTTTCAAGATCACTCTTGACTCTTCCTAGTTCTTCCTGAAGTTGTTTGTTTTTCTCAAGCTCAACACACAAACTAGATTTCACTGATTTTAACTTATTTTCAAGCTTAAGATGTGCCTCGCTTGTAACTTCCTTTCCCTTTTGACTATTCCCAGGCCTACTCTCCATTTTAAGTTCCTCAATTGTTTCCTTTAGATCTACCACCACTACTAGTAGGTCATCTCTCTCATGTTCAATGTTAGTGACTCGCTCAATTAAAACTTCTTTCTCATTTTTAACACAATCAATGGTCTCTTTTAGATCGACCACAAAAACCACTAGATTGTCTCTTTCATGTTCTATGTTTGCAATTTTTTCAGCTAAGACATCTTTTTCTTTCTCCAGACTCTCAATTGTTTCCTTTAAATCTACCACAATGATTACTAGATCATCTCTACACTGTTCTGCTTCTTCTAGTTCCACACTTAATACATCTTTATCATTTATGAGACTGTGATAAGCATCAATTAAAACATTTGCTAAAGACATAAGTTTTTTCGGAGAATAAGACTTTAGATTTCTTTGAACATCCAGAAAATTTACCTCATCATCATCGTCGTCATCTCCATCATCATTAAATTGTGCCATCAAGCCAAAAATGAATTCATACTTAGCTGTTTCATTTTCCACTACCATCATAGAGCTGTTACCTTGATCATCATCTTCTTCAGACTCGCTGGAAGAGTCTCCCCATGCAGTAAGAGCTTGTTTCACAACGTTATCAGCGACATTTTCCTCTTGAAGCGTTTATGAAATCAGGTTCCTCTTGGCTACTTTGTCAATATTGTTTTTGTACTGGTCTTGATTTAGGAGAGGGAAATCCTAGATGAAGTGTCCTAGCTTACCGTACTTACGACATAAGTCATAATCTTTTGGCTTGCTGGAGCTCCCCCTTTTTGGAATGCCTTCATTCTTGCGAACCATCTTCTAAAAATATTTTGTCAGGTAAGCCATATCAGCATCCTCGCCACTTAAATCATTGCTGTCAGTTTCTTCTTCTTCTTATTCTTCTTCTTATCATTATTTTTCATTCTGAAAAGCTTATATTCAGTTGTAAGCATGCCAATCATTGATTGCTTGACCTGTGTTGTTCCCTCATGGGCTATTTAAAGAGCTTCCCAGATTTCCTTTGCTGATTGGCATGCCGATATCCTGTTATATTCATCAGGACCAATGCCACAAACAAGAATTTTCTTTGCACGAAAATTCTTTTTTATGGCCTTTCGGTCAGCATCATTGAATTCCTTTTTTTTGTTTTGGGAATAGTTACAGCTGGGTTGCCAAGAGTCTTGGTAGGAACAAAGGATCCATCACAGATAACATCCCAAAGCTCAGAATCTTCAGCCATGATGAAATTGTGCATCCTAGTCTTCCACCATCCATAATATTGGTCGTTGAACCTTAGTGGTTTTTAAGTAGACTGGCCTTCTTCGAAGTTTGGCGGAGGATCCATGAGGATCCTTTCTAGGTGTTAGCCGGATAGAAAGAACTTGCTTTAATACCAATTGATAGAATTTAAAGGTCCACCAAACTAGATAGAGAACCAAGTTCTCTATTTGTTTTCACAAGTCACACGCACACTGCAGTAAGTAAATGACACAGAAGAATTTTACGTGAAAAATTTCCAGCTCACGAGATAAAAAACCACGACCTACCTTTGTAGAATTTTAACTTCACTACTGAGCAACTTTAGATTACAACCTATGTAACCTAGGAATTAACCTCTTAATCTCTTATTAACTTGTAACACTCTATTACAAGCCACTTTATAATAACTCTATTACAAAGACTTTATAACTCGACTAACTCTAGCCAAGACACAAACACAAGGGTTTATGATTTACAAAGGGTTTCCTACGCAATGCTTCTAACTAAGCTAAGTAGGAATTACAAGTAAAAAACTTCAACAAAGGTACAACACAACTAAGGACATATAATAACTCAATACGGGGAACTGGTCCGTTGCTATGTTGTTTTTTATTCTTGATGCCCTAAAGAGTCACTTGCAATATTGATGGATGACTTGAGAGAATAGTTGATCAATTCTTGAATGTGCAAGTAATTTGTTTTATCTTGCTTGATGTTAATAATTCATTTGTGACATCACTTTGAATGATGTAAGCAAGTTAGATAAAGGGCATTCCCCATAAAGTTGACTGCTGCACTGTTTATGTACTGTACTATGTGCAGGCAACAACTTTACAACTGGGGCAGTTGACTTGTACAGTCTCCTCGGAAACTGGTAGCTATCTGTTCCCTCTGTTGTTCCTTTGACTCTGAAGAGTTGAACTGTGTCCCCCAACTGGAGACTTGTTGATCGTTAAGTTCTTGAGGATGTGTATCGGGTTCCTTATCTGGTTCTTATCAGTAGGTTTATTAGATCATCCATATATAACAGGGATATACATATAACCTATCAAGAGGCAAAGCCCGCAACTTTTAGAGCTATTTTACCTGTATAACTGGCCCATTAAATTGCCCGAGAAGTTGTCTTTATTTACTAAATTCTCTTATGGCATTCAAAGTAATAATATAGAAAAATAGTGGCAAAATATAAAAGCCTAAGCAAGCATGTTGATGACACTGACTCCTGATGGAGCTTAACTGCCGCTTCTATAATAAGAGAAAAAAAGAACGACAGTCGAGTAAGTTAAAAAAATAAACAACTCAGCAGCTACTGAATTATCTTGATATTCCCAACAGACACATAGAAAGTTGGTAGAAAATGACAAGAAAACTCAACACTCCTGGTGTGTACGTAATAATTTTTGTAAGCGGTGTCACAATTTATAGAAGAATTAAAATAGTAACTTTAGTTATCATACTTCTATACAATAAATAACTTTTGTTTATTAGTTTTGTTGAGTATTAAGTTAGAAAAGACAATTTATGTTAAGTGGTGTTAGTTTTTCCTATTTATTCATTTACTCACAGTATTAATACATATATTTAGTTAAAAAATTCGACGAAGCGATATCACGTGGCACTGCTATGTTTAGCATGCATCCATCCCTGCAACACTCTGAGCATTGATATAAGTTTTTAGGGTTACACTTGATTGGCTATTTGATATTTTAATTTATTTGTGTGAATTTGATTCCTCACCTTATAATCTCATTCCCCTATTTCCCCTTTTCATATCCCATTTTTTTTTTTAAAAAAGAGGTTCATAATATTGGACAGTACTCGTAGTTGTAGTAACTAGCAACCAATCTTTCTAAGGAATATTCAATACTATATTGTATTAAATTATTTTATCAGATAGTGAGAAAATCTCATAAGTAGAATAGTTTGAATGATAAAAATCAACATGAGGCAATGCTTTTTATGATAAGTTTAGTTTCTTTTGCAGTCGTCCGCAGAAGCGGATCCAGAATGTAAACTCTATGAGTTCAACTTTTAAGGTTTTAGTATTGAAGTTTCACAATCTAGAATTCTCATCATCAGGACCATGATGGCTCCTAACATTTCACTTGCCAGACAAGCCAACGTTAGAATATTTTTTTTAAATCCATTTTTAACAGTTTAATTTTACTTAATGAGAATGAACTGAAACTACTGCAATAATTCAAAGTAATAATGCGGAAGCTAAAATAACCAAATATTTAATACATCTCTGGACCCGGTGTCACAAATGCATGAGCTACTAGAATAGTACAAACAAGGGTCTGAAATAACATAAAGATGTCTGAAAGGAAAGTGCACAGCCAAATAGAAAGGAAATGAGACTCTAGGAGCTGTGGGCGCTGAGCAACTGTACCTCAAGTCTCCACAAGCTGTCCAATCCGAGCACGCTAATATCCGCCGCTAGGACTGACTCCAAAATCTGCACAAGAAGTGCAGAGTATAGTATGAGTACAACCGACCCCATGTACTCTGTAAGTGCCGGGCCTAACCTCGACGAAGTAGTGATGAGGTTAAGTGACGAGTGTCTAGCGTATATAAAATTCTAACTCGTACTATGTAAAATAATAGTATAGAAAGATATCGAACCCATAGAGATTGGTTTATCTATTGTACAGACGTTTCTTGTTTTAATTACTATTTGAGAAAATCAGAAAGAGTTGAGTTGTGACTTATCTAACTAAAAATACATGGATAGAGCAATAGAAAATATTTTGCTTTCCACAAATATAATAAAAAGGTGTTAGGATCTTGACTTCACTTAATATTTCTATTATATAGCAGAATTAATATTCCTCAATTTTTATTTCTAAAAAAAGTATAAATGCCTCTCACGATTATAAATATGTATTATTACTCAAGTTGAATAATTAATTGCACTCCTCTCAATTACACAAATTAATCTTCAAACTAGTAATACTAAAGAACTAGAAAGATATGATTGAACTAAAACATGTTCTAGTTAATAAGTCCATTTCTGTTACCCTACTTGTTATAACTAATTATTACACTATTCGCCTCTCTCGATTACAAATAAGTGTAAAAATTAATTATAACATAAAATAGATAGATGATACTAAATAAATATTAACATCTATCAATACTACAATTAACTATATTATTTCTTCCGTCTCTCTCGATTACAGAATTAATAAATAGTTAATATAAAGTACAAGATAGATAGATATTAATAAATCAAAATGTCTAACTGTAAAAGCAAATAAAAGTTTAAATAAAAAGTTTTAGCTCAACCATGTGAATTTGAGGAATAATATCTACTATTATATAGAAATATTAAGATCTGTCTTTCTCCCAATACAAGAAAAGTTACTCCATATTGGAATTAGTACTAACAATGAAAATATTCTCGTCCATTAAATAAGAAATAGAAAGAAATATTCAAGAAGAATAATTCTCCCTATTTAATTAAAAGCAGGAAGTAGAGTAATTTTCTACACTGGAATCTATTTAGAAACAACAACTAAACCACTATTGTGATTTAAAAGAAAAGATAACTCGATACTAGTGAAAGAAATAAACATAGAAGCTTATTAAGAATTTGGATTCAAACTTCTAGCTCTAAGCTTTCTCTCTACCGGGACAGATAGAGTTAGAAGAAAAACGCACTATACTTTTCTCTAAATAAAGAAGAAGATGCATTTATTTCTTATGAAAGAAATTAGTAAAATTAAATGGAATAGAAAATTAATCAAACTAATAAAATTCTAAGTCCTGAAATGCAAACTCTTACTATATGTTATGATTTACTAAGCGCTCAGTGAGCTTATTGTGCACTAATTCTGTATATTCCCTGATGACGAAATAAAAAAAAGGAAATTCCAATATAGTGTTTTTTGGGTAGAAAAGATAATTATATTATAATTAAAGGGCCGTTGCTTTCACTCAATTAACATCGTTTCGTACTCGGTCAGCAACGGCTACCGTCACACTGCCTAAAACCTGGGAGAATCACAGAGCCTGACTAGAGTGCCTCCACTTTACTACAGTTTCCATATTCATAAATTTGGAAGAGGAAAGAAAACAAACTCCCAATTCCAAATTCATATTTCTGCTCTTCTTTCACAGGTAATATCTTAATGAAGGGTAAAATAAATTTGCATTCAAATGATTGTTTCTTGCTTTATGTGCATGTTTCTGCGTTTACTGTTCCTGCCAATGTTGATAAAAACTGCACAAGTCCCTTCAATTTCTGAGTGAGTTCACATGAAATGTAGCAACTGGAGTTTGTGAAAGTGCTCACCTTTGGCAAATTTAAACGACTAAAACTACTCAATTAAGGATATAGTTAAGGAACCATTTTAGATCTACCCCACACGTTTTTGTCATTTTCTCAAGGAAATTACCAAGATAGTGAGATCCCATTTTCACTGGAGAGATCGATCCCATTTGGTTGATACCGAAGCGTTTGTGTTTTTATTGGGGTATAGAGATTTAGAAACTAAAGTGTAGCTACATTTACCTTTCGTTTAGGATATATTTAGACTATTTTGTAACGTTAGTTTTTGCAATGTCATGCTTACCTTCTTATGCGTTTAACTTGATTTGTCAATGCTTTTGCAAAAGGACTGTTTTACTCCCTATTGGATAATAACTTGTTTAGGTTAATTTAAGTGTTTTTCTTCATCTATGAAGTATATTACAAAGATCAGAAGAAAAAGGGGAGTGCTAAAGCATAAAGATTCTTGAATTCTCCAAAATCTTCTTTACTTTCATCTGTATTGAAGTAATTGGTCAATGAAAATCATGTTATAATGCACCAACTGCTTAACTGTGTGGCGAAGTCAAGAATTTTGCTAAGGTGTTCAAAGTTTAATATATATATGTATAAAAGGTAAATTTTGATCTATATACATAGTATAATTTTTATATATACTCAGTGTAATTTTCCGATGAAGGGTGTTCAACTGACCAACGTTCACGCTATGTGGCTACGCCACTGAACTAGTGTACTGCTCTTATTAATTTCTCGCATTTTCATGTGTTACTAGGAAAGGCGAAGGGTGCTATTTCTTGATGTCTACAGTGGCCAATCCTGCAAACATATTCTGGCATGATAATCTAGTCGGTAAGACAGAAAGGGAAAAGCTGCTTAACCAACAGGGATGTGTTGTGTGGATTACAGGTCTCAGTGGATCAGGTTGGTGTTAATATGTGTTGTTGCTTATTATTTGTCTATTGTATCAGCTGTATCAAATTCATATAGTTTGGACGTGTGTTTAGAGGCAGAGGAAAAAATGCCATCCCATATTCAGTTTGACATTTAGTCTGAAGTCTGAACTATTATTATGAGGTGGTCAAAAGTTTCAGATGCTCACTCTTGCAACATATTTTTACCGTTAGTTTTCAAGATTCAATCTGAATTTATGCAGGAAAAAGCACAATTGCATGTTCCCTAGGTAGAGAATTTCAGGCAAGGGGAAAGCTTTCGTACATTCTTGATGGTGACAACCTTAGGCATGGTCTGAACAAGAATCTTGGGTTCTCAGCAGAAAGCCGTGCTGAGAATATACGTAGGACTGGTAAGTGTATTCTTGCAAAATATAAGTACAACAACCACGAGTTTAGTAAGTTGTCTATTAGTGAGACTTGTGATGCAAACAACTTGAGCAAACAATGTGTTGCATATCTGTTTACATATGACTCAATAGATTAATTCTAGATTTGGAAGCAAAATCCCGGCTTCAAAATCTCTCCAGTCTCCAGTCCCCAGGATTTCTTATTTCAAAATTTTAAGCTCAAAAACGACCTGTAAACACTTGGAGAACGTGATGGTTCTTTCACCTTCAAATTTAAGTCCACACTCCACTTCAGTTACATGAAAATGGAGTGTATAAAGGCGGTGATGGAGTGGGAATAGCTGCAGCCTTATGGGAATTGCGTGTATCTCAGGCTTTAGGCTCAGTGTCATCCTGAATAGGTGTAGTTAAGGGGTACCTTTTTATTTTCTCTTGGACTAATTGAATTACTCTAGGTACTTATCGGTTTGGCACGACACTTATTGGTAAACAGTTTGTGTTCCTGATTATCTGTACTATCTATAAATTTGATCAGGGGAAGTTGCAAAGCTCTTTGCGGATGCTGGATTAATTTGCATTGCAAGCCTGATATCTCCTTACAGAAAAGATCGAGATGCTTGTCGTGTGCTATTGCCAGATAAAAAGTTTATTGAGGCAAGTCTAATGTTCAACAATTTATTGTAGAATCTTTTGCATATCTAATGTTCCTTTTCTTATGACATTCCAGGTTTTTCTGAATATGCCTCTACAATTGTGTGAAGAAAGAGATCCAAAAGGCCTCTACAAGCTAGCTCGTGCAGGAAAGATCAAAGGTGTGTTTTAGCTTTAGGATAGTAGCCCATATTGCTTTTGATATCTGTAATCTGGAACCAGAGTGAATTATCTCATTAAGTAGTTGGCATCATTTACTGTAGTGCAGTGGTTTATATTTGCTTAATTGGTGGTGAAATGATATCTTTGACTTTATTACTGAATGAAATACTTCAAATTCTTATTTGCAGGTTTTACTGGAATAGATGATCCTTATGAACCACCTTTGAATTGTGAGGTATGTATTATATTACTTCCGCTGGCTGCTAAGCTTTGAAGAAATTGTTAACTCCCTATTGGTTTTCATAATCACTTGTGTTCAGAAATGATATCTTTCACTTTTTTCTTTTTGCTTCTCTTGTTAGATTGAAATACAACAAAAAGATGGACTAGTTCCTGCACCAAATGAAATGGCTGGGCAAGTAGTCTCTTATATGGAGGACAGAGGCTTTTTGGAAGCTTAGTAAGCGTGGCGTGCTTGCTGCAGATAACAAGAAAAGACTCAGCAGATGGAATTGCCGAGAATTTTTAGTTCTCTCCATCTGTTTCTAACATTACATTTGCTGTTTGATATCATCACTATCTATGTGCTACAGGGTTAGGAGGTCAGAGTACGGCTGGCTTGCTTCTTCCAATTAGTTAGATGTGTTACTTAGATGACGAATATGCTACCTGTCAATTTGCCACTTTCTTTAAGACAATGTTGAATGCCAGAGTCTCCTTATAAGTTGAAGGTTTTTCAAGCAGAGAAAACAAGAAAGTCGGCATTCCATGTTTTTATGGAGAAGCTACACTACCAAGGAGATATTCTTGTTGAACTCTCTTAGCAAATTAAAGGCATCTTCTGCTAAGGACTTGAACCAGTGGATTTAATTGGAATTATGCAGCTAGCTTGCTTATTTTTTTGCTCTTTAGTGATTAATTTACTTTTCACTTATCGGGAGTGAAATGATTCAGTCAAAGATATTCTTGCTTCTACGAGCAATTTTGATGCTAGTAATGATTTTGATGTTAGTGACTATATTGATCGTGACCTTGATACGAAGCTGGGACTGCTAATTCGAAGGAATGAGCTAACTATGGATGTAATGCTGGAAATAGACCTATTTTATATGGTGTCACACCTTCAACTTCAAGAATGTTATGACATGTTTGGTAGTGAATTGACAAAAAATAAGGTATGCTGAAAAGTTCCAAACACGATGCCAATACTGAATGATATCTGAAGTTAGAAAATGTATGTTCAGATCTACTTTTTCAAATGGAAGCTCACTGCTTTAGTAGTAATTCTTTAGTTTTATTTAATGATTTGAAACAACAACAACAACTCCCAGGATTAGTCACACATTTACTGGCTCTTATTGACTGATTATTAAATCATAAAAGAATAAAGAAAGACATGTTAAGTGCCGTCAAAAAGAAAAATAAGAGCTGTTTGCCAAATGTAAATGGCCTACGTCAATAAACCATCCACTTGGCCTCCAAATTCCAAAAAGTTGCTTTAGATTAAAAAGATAAGACGAAATCAAAAGCTAAAAGCAAGAATCAAATAGAGATTTGCAGCAAAAGAGACGGAGAAAAGCAATGGTTTTTAACAGTCCAGTGGTGGTGAGTGTGGCGAATTTATCTGCAGATTTTTGCCAATTTATAGCTTGCAATCCGGAAAGACTAAGCAGTGATCAAGTTCTTTATCTCCTCTTTTGTTACCCTTTTCAACAGCTTCATCGCTTCACACTCTGTCTCTGGACTTTCTTTTGTTTCCCTCTGCCTAACTCATCTCTCTCTTTTCCCTCCTCTGCTCTCTTTTAAATGTCACACCACATGCTACTTGAATAATGTTTGTTTTATAACCATCCCGATACTCACTGGCTTGACTAATCTGGATCCGTGCTGTGTATGCTCATTCTACTCGGACATCTTTGCTAAAGGGTGGAGGGATCCCATCAATCCAATACTCCCCTTGGTAGTTTCTGGAATAATGTTAATATATGCCCACATGTAGTACAGTGTCTGTAATAATGATCCTTTTTTTCCCTTACTAAGGAATATGTCATTTTGATCGTCTTACTATGATTTTCTTGTAACTCCCTGTTGGTTATGGGGGAAAGATTTTCTAGACTGGTTATGATATCTAAATTGGTTAAAGATTCAATTTTTGGCTGTTTCTTGTCAATTGAATGATCAGCTAATGGTTGTTGTAGATTTGATGAGTAATTATGTTGTTGCTTTAATTTGTTGTGTAAGATTTATTAGCGTAAAAATTCTTGGTTAATAAAACCTACTTGAAGGAATACCTTGATCAACTTATGCAGAGTTATGGATTCAAATTCGTAATTCTATCACCTTCATCTAATTTACTAGGTTCAAAAACTATTATTTGTATATATTTAGTGGATATTTGAGAAATATATATGGTCTAAGCCGAAAGTTATGGGTTCAGATGAACCCACAACTTGTTTACTGGATAAGCCCCTGAGCTTATGTGAATAACACTATCACAGAACAGGACTGAGCAGCATGTAAAGCATACAAAAGCACCTAGAACGGCCTAAAACAATACATTATTGAAATAGCTGTGTATTATCTTAACCAAACTCCAGTGTTACATAACATATGACTTTACTACAAATTGCTAATTGAATAATCTGGGAATTAAGTCCAGTATATATACAACGGTATATAGTATTCCTATGTTTGGACACTAGGATCGAATATTGAAGTGTTAAAATGATTCATGAGACTGATAAACAGTCTTGAATATGCTCCAAGGAGCGTAATAGTAACCCCTCAACGTCTGTGATGCGTTTGTTTGTTATAGGAACTCCTCTTACTCCACAAATTGCTTCATTCAACTTTGTTGGCTGCTCAACCACTTGCTTCATTTTCTGCAGTTCCACATATATATAACACTTTTGTTAGATCAGTGAGTTCATAAGACTGCACATGCATATGATGAATCATAATTGATAATATCAGTGTATTTCAACCTATTGCGCCAAGTTGTGTACTCTATTTTTCAGGTTACTATATCAAACTTAGTTATAAAATGTTGGTTCCCCTAAACAAAAGTTACTTTTAGGAAAGTTTTCCTAATGATCAATGCATAAAGCTTAGACCAAAAAAGGGAAGGGATCCCGCGTTTACGGAGAGTCCGAGGAAGGGCCACGCTGCGAGAGTGTGATGTGGACAACCTACCCTAATCAAGGGTGGATCTAGAGTTCAACATATGGGTTCACGGGGACCCAACAACTTTTGCTCAGACTCTGTTTATATATTAAAAAGTCCACTAAATATCTATAAATATTTGACTGTAAGCCGAGTTATTATTGTAAATTCTTGAAGTCAATTTTAGGATACATAAGCTTCAAATCCTCTGACCCTAATACAAGTTCTTCCAATTACATACTTGTTTTTGGCAAACCAGTAATATTGAGTGCTAAAGTTGTTGATGTTTAGATTCATAAAAAAGGATTCAAAGAAAATAATGGAAATTTAGTCAAACCTTGTCATCAGAAAATTGGAATTTAAGCTTCTGATTCTGCTTATTTTGTTTCTGTTTTTGGTGATTTCCTATGAAGATGCAAATGGCAGCAGCAGCAATCCCAAAGGAGCAAATAGCACCAATTCCAGTGAAGCTCCAGTTCCATAAGTTCAATCCACTATTGTTCTTTTCAATATCTGCTTCCATGTTTTCTCTTTTCTTGATCACAGTACTCTCTTTGTCAATTACCTCAGCGTTATCCTCAAACTGCAAAGGATCTGAATCAATTTGAGACACACAAGTCTTGTTACTGAACTTGGGTGAGTCCAATTTCATGTTTTCATATTCTGTTTCCTTCATTTTCTTGAAGAAAACTTGTGACACTTGATCTTGTTCATTTTCCACCACAGTTGCTCCCTGTTGTGATACAATAGACGTAAGTAATTAAAGTATGCTCTCCGTAATAATTTAAATTTTCAGGTGAGATGATCACTCAATTTAAATAGCCAAAAAGCAAAAAATATTTTCACATTTTTGATCAACAGAAAAAGAAACATTCTCGACTTTTAGGCGAGATGATCACACAATTTAACATTCCCAAATCTGGAGCTTTGATCTTTTTTAAAAATATTTAGATGGTAACATGTTTACCTCAACTGGAACCTTAGTGATAACTTCTTTAATAACCTCATCATCTTCTTGGATATTTTGTATACTTGGATTCAGCTGATTTGGGAGTGGAACAATTAGTTGATTTGGCACTCTAGAGTGCTCTGTTGAGTCGACAAATTGAGAATCATATTTCCTAAAGGAAATATTTTGGCCTCCATAATCATGGATTTCAAGAAGTCCATTATTAGGAAGAATTTCCCACTCAGTTTCAAGATCCATTTTTCACTGAATGAAATTAGCAAGGAGTTGTTACTATTGAATTGGTTTAAATAGTTTAGAATTCCGTGGAGTTCTTATTCTTTTGGCAATTGAAAAGTCAAAGAGAGTGAGTAATGTGGGATTTTATTGAGAGAAGGCACTCAACTCAATATGGAGGATGTCTTCTTGCTCTTTAGAGAGTGAATGTTGAATTTCTCCTCTTAGTTATGATGGTGATTGAGTCATATAGGTGGAAGCTTATCACTCTTTGAAAAATCAATAGGATAGACCACATATAAGGAGGCTAATCTATACTAGATATTTCTCTCAATTATTAATTGGATTAATTAATATATAGTCATTCTCATTAGTTCAATTATGTCATTTCGGATAAACTTGAACTATGGTGTGAATTAACTATAGATTTTCTTTATATTAGTGGCGTCTAATCAACTTGGCATACCTCAACTGTTCCATTCGATATTCAATATTTACTTAGATTTGAATTACCTAAGTTTTTCATAATTTTCGGTCACTTTTCAATATCTATTACTTACTTAAATTTGAGTACGCTAGTCTTTCATAATTTTTGCTCACTTCATTAATAGTAGTTAAGCCATACCCTTTAGTACAACTATAGAGTAAACAATGTTCTCAAAGCCCTTTTATTTCTTCTCTCTTTTAACTAAAGTGATTCTCATCAACGGTGTAATTATAACTCCAATCTCTCATAACATTTTTTTATTAGGCGAAATACATAAACAACTGACTCATTTACCATTTAGACACTTCAAGTAATTATTAAGTGTATCAAGTAAATACCCGAACGCTGAAGACTCTATACGTAAGCTACATTTGCCAATGACGTGTCAAATAAGCCAATTAAAAAACGACACGTGTAAATTGGAATAAAAAATTGACACATAATTAAAAAAAAAAAGAAAGAAAAGAAAATACATTAAAGATGAAAGAGAAACCATTTTCCTTTACTTTTGTTAAGACCAGTACTAACCCTCCCCTTCCCCCTTCCCCTCCCTTCCATCTTCTTCTTTGCAGCAATCGTGTCCCCCATCCCCTTTTCTTAAATCCCCCAACAAATTAATACTCAAACCAATATGAAATAACATAGAATAGCTAAATAGAGAACCACTAAGGATCGTTAATTGACCTCGCTGAAAAAGCACATTATGCAACCTTCATTGTCGAAAATTTGTTCTCCAAGTAAAGCTAGAAAACGATTCTACCGGAATCTTCAATCTTCTCTCTATTATTTTCTTGATTATGAATTTAGGCTTATATTACTTTTTTTCTCTCTACTTTGTTGTTTTTGGTATAAAATTATACTTTAAATTTCTGCCGTGAAAATGAAATAAGGTGGAGAAATTGTGTTTTTACGGTGGAGATGAGAGTGACAAGACTACTAAGAAAAATAATTGGTAGCTCTTGTTGCTGTATTTTTGTTGCTTCTTTCGCTGGGTTTGGGACTGATTTTTGGTCGATGGAACTAGGCGGAGCTCGTAATAGAGTTTTGTATTGAAAGGTGGTAGTTTCTGGTGGTTTCCGGTGGCTTAGTTAGAGCTCTAATGGCTGATTTCCTGGCCTCTATGGTGGTTTCATGGTGGGTTGAAGTGGTTTTGTTAAGAAGAAAGAAAGAAGAGAGGCTAAGTTCTTGGTTTTTTTCCAAAGAAAAAACAATAGGCTGAAAAAATGACTTCAGGCGCCCAAGACTTTGTTAGCAAACATGCATGTGACACATCAGAATCATGTGTTTACTTTATATACTTAATAAAGTCTAAATGAAATATGTGTTAGTTGAGGTATTTGTTTGATTGTTAAAAATAACTTAAAAGGGCTGTTTATGTATTTTGTTTTATTATTATTATTATTATTATTATTATTATTATTATTATTATTATTATTATTGTTGTTGTTGTTGTTGTTGTTGTTGTTGCAAATTGTAAGAGGTATTTTTAGAATTCACGTAGTCCTTTTTAATTAAGAGAAGGTAGAAAGGAAGAAAAAATTAAAAGAGGCAAGAGTGAAGTTACCACACTCTATAAGTCATTAGATACAACTTAGGCCGGTTTATAGATAATGAGTTGTAAAGCATGAATTAATATAACATACTATTATTCATTTAAGACTCTTCCATTTTCTTCAGCAATTGATGTGAATGGTTTTTTCATTCTTACTTGTAAAGGCCAACGACGCAGGAAGAGAGAGGAGCCAGCTAATAATTAAGTACTTTCTTGGATTACCAATTTTTTTTCATTTCAAATTCTCAAGTACATCCACAATATTCAAGTAACTATGATTCAGATAAGAGAAATATTAATTAAGGAATTGAGATAAGTTTAGCTTTAACCTAAATTTAATTTTTTTAAAAAGTATTTCACTCCTATTTTTTTTCTATAGATTTTAAAAAATGATGTTAAATTAATTATTGAAACTCTAACTAAGAGATACACTTGCGACATTTCCATTAGTTTTATTTATATTAGGCGAACAAAACTAATGGTTATCTCATTATTACACTTATTAGTTTAAAGTACTTTAGTAGTTTCCGTAATTATCTAGAGTATACTATATAGTTTGAGTTTTTTCTAAAATAAAAAAGATAAAGTACTATGTAGACAATAAATTGCGTCAAGAAAATAAAATCAAGATTGAAAATATCGCAACAATTGTAGTATTTTATTTCGAATATCTGAGTGTACAATCTCTATGAATCCTCTGATTCTTCTTTTCAATAGTAAATAAATTCAAGGGCCTTTGAGCTTGATCTTGAATCTATATTTGTTTCCACGAACGATGATCTTGTTCTTGAGCTTGAGCTTGATTGCTTGAACTTGACCTTGATTTGTTCTTCGTTCTTGAGCTTGAACTTGATTTCTTGAACTTGAACTTGATTGCTTGAAGTTTAAAACTTGTAGAGAAATTTGCGGCGTTTGATCCATGAGCTCTCTCTTGCTTCTTGTTATAACTTCTGGTGTCTTTTCTGGGTTATGAAGACCCCTATTTATAGTTGTGGAAGGGAGGAGTTATGATAAGAGCAAACTCTTTCCGACCAATCAAATTGAAGTGTGACATGGTCGCATTTGACTGGCCAGAACATGTCGCTTGCACACGTGGCATGATTACATTGGTCTTTTAGTGTGACTTGGCATGCCTTGTCATTTTGACATGTGGCATGACCCTATTGGCTTTCCCGTTTGACTTGGCACGCCACGTCATTTGACATGTGGCGCTAAACTGGGCCTCTAGGAAGATGACATCTTGACTTAATGAAGTGAGCTCATCACTTTAGCACAATTAAATGGGCTACCCCAATGGATTAAGACTTATTTATTTAATTCATATATATTGAACTTATATAATTAATTCAATTATATTAGCCCATAATATTTATTTGGATCAGTATATTTAAAATATAGTCCAATTATTTATTGAATTTAAATTCAATAAATTTTATATGCCTAAAAATGCCCCATACTTCAAGACTTGTCACAGTATATATTTTGTTTATCAAAGACGAAGCTAGAAGTATCAACTCATATAAAGATTAGCTTTGAATTTGTATGCTTCTTACGTGGGGCAAATGTCACTACTTTTTGAATTCATAAATTATCATATTTGTCATGACATGGACAAACACTAATCACATTACTTTGTCCACTTATTTTGCCCAATCGTGTTCTTTAACAGGGAATATTTTCCCTCTTTTTACGCAGATCCTTGGACATCCCAAGTCGGATACATTCGGGTAATTATTTGGAATCGAAATGCTTGAGGAAGCATATTTGACTTCAAATTGGATACCTAGTGCCATTCCCAGTAGATATAGGGAAGCAATTTTTTTGCCACCTATACACATGATCCCACATCGGTAGTTACTGCACACAAGTCGTCCTTTACACACCTATATAAACCCTATGCTCATGTGATTGTTGAGCATTAATTCGCAAGCCACTTGAGTTTAGTTTTTTGGATTCGGAAGCATCAACGCGAAGGTAATTTCTTCTTCTTTTCTTATGTTTTTCTTCCTTTGTTGTCTTTTTTTTTTCTTTTTTATATGTCAAGCGAGAAAGATATGCTCTTGTTCAACAAGATGATCTATGCATGAAGAAGGCGGTCTTAGGGTGTGAGGGGATGGATACTCATCCCTGCCCAAATATCGGAGAGATTACTCTCAATGGCCCAACTATCAGAGAGATTACTCTCAATGTGGCTCGACTATCAGAGAGATTACTCTCAAAATGACCCGACTATCAGAGAGATTACTCTCAATATGGCCTGATTATCGGAGAGATTACTCTCAAAATGACCCGACTATCGAAGAGATTACTCTCAAAATGATCCGACTATCGGAGAGATTACTCTCAATGTGGCTCGACTATCAGAGAGATTACTCTCAAAACGACCCGACTATCAGAGAGATTACTCTCAAAACGACCCGACCATCGAAGAGATTACTCTCAAAATGATCCGACTATTGGAGAGATTACTCTCAAGGCAACCCGACTATCAGAGAGATTACTCTCAATGTGGCCCGACTATCGGAGAGATTACTATCAATATTCCCCGACTATCGGAGAGATTACTCTCAATGTGCCTCGACTATCGGAGAGATTACTCTCAATGTGGCCCGACTATCAGAGAGATTACTCTCAATGTGGCTCGACTATCAGAGAGGCCAACTTAAGGTGCAAAGGGACTCATATGTCCACCTTAAGATTGGAAAGTTATAGTTCCTTTTAAGGACAAACCCACGAAGAGGACAACTTAAGGTGCAAAGAGACTTATATGTCCACCTTAAGATTGGAAAGTTATAAAGCTTCAACTCGAAGACTTTATGGACTTGATGACGTCTACTTGAACACTTGGAAAACTTTGAAGATTTGGCGGACTTTGCAGACTTCAACCTGAAGACCGACAAACTTGAAGATTCGGCGGACTTTGACGTTTCAACCTAAAGAAGGACAAACTTAAAGATTCGGTGAACTTTGACGTTTCAACTTGAAAAATTTGAGGGCTCAAATATTTCCACTTGAAGTCCAACGAGTTTGAGGACCTCAACTTGAAGACTTCAACTTGAAGATTTGGAGGGGTAAATATTTAGACTTTAAGACCGACGAATTTGAAGACTGAAACTTGAAGACCGACAGATTTGAAGACTTTAGCTTGGAGACTTGGAGGGCTTAAATATTTCAACTTGAAAGGTGGAGAACGTGAAGACGTCAACTTGAAGACCGACTGTTATGCCCTGCAATATTACGATAATGTTACGCCTTGCAGTATTACAATACGATGATGCTACGCTTCGCAGTATTAAATTACGATAATGTTGCACCCTGTAGTATTGTACGTTGAATTTGTCGTAAGGTAATTGACATAAGTCCAAGGGAAAGATTATTTGGAGATTATAAGGATTATGCTACTTCAAACAAGTGATGAGTAAGTTCGTGAAGATGAAAGGGGAAGAAAGTCAAAGAAAATAAACTTTCGTCCAAGTTTGGCATGTTGGGATAAAATACGGGCCGAGCATTAATACCCGATATTTATGGACTAGTACCATACAAGGTACCATATGATCATGTCAATATGATGTATAAAGTGTATTAAAAAGGAGTAGTATTTAAGTAATTTGAGACTATTCTTAATTATGTGGATAATTGGTTAATTATTGAATTAGTGAAGAATTACCAAGTTAATTAAAGAAATCGATAATTAATAATAATTTGTGTAATTCTTAAGCATGATGTGGAAGCCATATAAAGCCCACATTATGATTATTCACTTACATACCATGTGGCATGTGTAGAGGAGTTAGTGGCTTACAAGGATAATTATGTATAGCTATGAGAAAAGTGCATAAATTTGCCAAAAAAAGGCTTAACGGATGGAGCTTGGCATTCAAATATTTTCCATATCCAAAAACTACAATCATAAGTTTTTAATACATTCCATTCTTAGAACACTTCGATCAAAATCTAAACATTACAGTGATAACATGATTTCTTCAACCAAAATCCAACAAGGTTCTTAGCACAATTAACAACGTAACATTTTGCGATTCTAAGGGAGTAAGGTGCAACCTTTTACAAGAATATCATAAGAATTTTTTTCTACTCCAGGTATGTTAAGGCTAAGCTCTTCTTTCATTTTGCATGATCTCATAATTACACAAGTTTGATAACGAGTCATAAAGAAAAATTCATATCCCGAAATTTACGTATATTTTGCTAGCCTCGTAAGTTAAATATATTTTTCTAGTTTTGTAAATTACGATATTCTCCTTATCGGAACTTCATATTCAATTGAGTATTTCCTTCTTCCAGTCAAGAGAGCAGAGAGTCTATATTTATACAGTATCACAGTATTTTCATTACCATTGAGCTATAATCGATGGACAAGTCCCTATTGGGCAACCTCTGATAAGATGGTAAGTTATATACCGAGCCTACTGTGGCTGAGTGCCTATGAGCGAGCCCAGTAGGTCGCGATACAGAGATTAGTATGGTCGAGTACCTATGAGCGAGCCTACTACAATAGAGCAGTTATATATATACCAATCGTTATAGGGCCGGAAAGCTATTTTACTTACTATATTGAGAGAGTTGAGTCAGTATCAGCAGGTAAGCATATCTTTAGATTATCTTTGACTTTCAGCTACTTGCAGTTATTATATTATCAGTTCAGTTTCAGCTTTCTGTATATTGCCTTACATACTCAGTACATTATTCGTACTGACGTCCCTTTTCTGTGGGCGCTGCATTTCATGCATACAAGTTCAAACAGACAGACGGGTAGGCCTCCTCATTAAGTGTTGCCCGAGTTCAGCTTAATCGGTAAGCTCCATGCCTTTCAGAGTTACCGGGTCTAGAACCTTATGTACATCTTGTATATGTATGTATATATGTTATGAGTAGGTCGGGGAGCTGTTCCGATCACATTATATCAATCAGTAGAGGCTTGTAGACCTATCCTGTCAGATAGTGCAGTATGTTGGGCTTGCATGCCTTGTATGTATATTTGGTTAGTTTGTCAGCTGTAGTACTTATGATAGCCTTGTTGGCCCAGTTTTATATTGACATTTATTCAGTATTCGCAGTTGTCTTTCAATGTGGCCCATGGCCAAAGTATCACATCATATGTTTAGAGTCCCTTAATTGCAAGTAGGTACGTAAGGATAGGTGAGACACTGGGTGCCGGTATCGCCCCCAGGTTCGGGGCATGACAGAAGTGGTATCAGAGCAGTTCTATCCTAGGGAGTCTACAAGTCGTGTCTAGTAGAGTTTTGTTTATGGGTGTGTTGTGCACCACACTTATAAGCAGGAGGCTACAAGACATTTAGGATTGTCACTCTTTCTTCTTACTCTAGATTGTGTAATAGAGCTCACTTATAAGAATTCAAACTCCTAACTTCTATTCGTGATAAATGATACCTACATCCAGAAAGACAGTTGGTAAGAGATTGAATGTGGCTATGGAAGAGTTGAGTCAGGGGAACACAATTTTTCATGATGCCCATGATGAATAAATATGAGGTATTCAGCATATCATGTGTGTATTAAGACGTGTAAGTTTCTTGATAAGGATCTCTAAGGCAAGAATGTCTATCCACTCTTACGGTAAACAAAAAAAAGAATAAGAGAATCAAAAGGTAGACACAAGTTTCAACAAATAGAAGAATCAAGGTGAAAAAGGGTACGAGGTACCTAATTAGTAGAGATGAACATTACCTACAATTCAGGAACAGAGATATAAGCATTTTGAGTTACCTTCATTAATAACAGAGGTGATGTTCTAAACGTCAATACCACACAAGAGGGGGGGGGGGTGATTTGTGCGGTACCCAATTTTTCGATCTAGAAGAACCTGATTCTTCTAGGTGTTCTAACTGCTACTGTTGCGGAATTAAAAGTACAAAAAATAAAGAACACAGAGATTTTTACGTGAAAAACACCTAACTCAAAAGGTAAAAAAACCACGACCTACTACTCAGTAGAATTTTCCCAAACATCCACTAAAATCACTGAGCCAAAACAACATTTACAAAACTCTTTGTAAACCTAAGGATTAACTCTAATCCCTGTGTAGCACACAACCTCAACTGTTGCGACACCTTTAAGTTAGCCTATAACTTGAACACTCAAAGTACCAATTACAAATGCTTCTATGAAAGCTGAAAAGGTACAACTTTAAACCACCTACTACAATTGAACTAGAATAAAAATAAACACAATGGAACTGGTTCTTCTATCTCTTTCAAGTAGATTCAGGTTTGCACACTTGAATCACACACGAACTGCTTGCAAAAAACATTGCTATTTTTCTCCCTATTCACGTTTAACTTCTGCGTATGTGCAACACCTGTAAAAGAGAACAATCACTATTATTTAATGAGTTCGTAATCAGAGTTTGATTGAAACTCAATTGCTGATCTTCCATCGAAGTTGAGTCCTTGTTCAATACAAACTCCAACCCTATCATTTATTCGAATTGTGTGATTGTGTCATCTTCCCATAAGGAGACTTTATCTCCTCATCCAATATGCAAACTTTTTGATCAGTTCAGGAGATATTGCTGCTTGATTACTGAGACTTATCTCCTTCACGTGTATCTCACATGTCTAGGTTGATAAATAATGTGCCTCACATGATGAACCTGGTCCATGACTGAGTTCATTTGTCATTCTTCAAAACTTCACCTGAACTTGGGCCAACAAATTCACCATTTTTGATGATGATAAACTCTGTGCTTTTACTAATCAATGAACCTGTAGGAACTCAGCTTGACCATCAACACATTAACTTAGAATTTTAACTTATCATCAAGGACTAGATTTAATTAGGTTATAAATATCACATTATTCAGAATAAAGAGTAAAGCATAGTATCTCTTCCCCCTTTTGGCATCATCAAAAAGTTACATGTATTGTGAATCCCAGATTTTAGTAATTACTCATGGCCACTTGGGCAACTGCAAGTGAGAACATCGATGAAATCATCAATAATCAACAAACATATTCAAACTATTAAGAGCAAAATCTTCATAGAACAAGAGAAACAACAGCTGTCATTGATAAGATATGTTTCCACCAAAAAACCACAAAAAGAAAGAAAAACTTCCAAAGCATGAGCAAAAAAAAACGAAAAAGTCCTAATCTGGGTCACTGGGGGTACTAGTTTGGTTCAGAAGACAACAACTGGACATCCTAAGGCTTGGAGGAACTAGAGGGCTGGGTTTGGAGAAGGTTGAGCATATTTTGAAGCATCCCATCACTCTTCTCCTTTTCTTTTGCTATCTCAGTTCTAAGGCCATCTCTTTCAGTTTCCAGTTCAGCTACACGAGCCTGGAGCCGAGCAATTTCAGCATCCTTAGATCCACACTCTTGAACCAAAGCCCTAACCTTGCTATTCACATGTGTCTTCAGGGATGAACCATGTTCAACTGGGGTGACATTGACTGGATAGCCACAAGCCAGAAGAGTCTTGACCCAAAAGTGTTCCTTTCTTGATGCCATCTCCCATTTCTTTAAAGGCACATTCAACCTATCCAGAACAGTAGTCAATATGAACCCATATGGGGTGGCATGAGCCTTGGAGCCATTTATGACCCTGTCCAGTAATTTGATAATAAAGGTAGGCCAATTGATCTGCATTCCTCTCACAAGGCACTCCATAAGAACCAGGTCCATGTAGTTGGCAGTGTGCCTCCTCTCCTCTTTGGGCAGCAGGCACTTGTTAACAAATTCAAACAAGACCTTGTGCTCAGGCCTCATCTCACTTTTCTGCCCAAACCTGGCTTCAGGCACATCTTCAGCAGTTGCGGCATCACAAAAATTCCTAGTGATTTGAAGAGCAGTAGGGAGAGAATCTAGACATGGCCACCTTTGCCTTGTATAATCATCATACCCCTCACTAGGTATGTCTAGAATTTTACCCAATTTGAGTGCATCAAACTGCACCCTTACTCCTTTCACTATACTGGTGACTACCCCATTCTTCACTGTGGCATTGGCCATAAACTCAATCAATTCTTTCCTAGCCAGCCTCCCATCCATTTCAAGGACCATGTCCTTCCAACCTTGTGCAGCTAGGGTATCCACCAGTCTTTCTCATTCCTGGCTCATCCAGGTCTCTCAACAGTTTTCCTTTCAAAAATTTTCTTCTGCCAAAGATAGCAAACCTATCTTGTTCCTTTTCAGATTCCTCTTATTCTTCTTCTTCTTCTTCTTCTTCTTCTTCTTCTTCTTCTCCACTCCATTCTTCTTCTTCCTCAGTAATTTTTACCTGCTTACCTTTCACTACAGATCTGGTTCTTTTGGCTAAAGGGGGTTCATCAGATACAGGTTTAGAGGAAGACTTCTTGGAAGAAGCCTTGGCCCTTTTTGGTTTGGGTGTAGGAACCTCCAAAGTTGTTCCCCTTTCTTGATGGACCAGTTCCATCTCTTCTTCTTCTTCTTATTCTTCTGCAACCTCATAACTCTCCACAACCTTTGCTTTTCCCTTCTCCTTCTTTTTCTTCTTGCTTTCTACTAGAGCTTTCTGTAACTCAGCTTCACTTTGTCTGACCCTGCTTCTAGTGGCTCTTCCCTTAGGTACTGAAGGTATAGTAGGTTTTGGGAATGACATTTTGCTTTTCTTTATTGGCTTGGAAGCAGTTGGAGCCTTTTGTGTGGAAGCTTTACGCTTCTTTGGATCATAACTGGCCCCAACCCTCTTCAGAAGATCAGCCAGTGTTTCCTCAACAGATGAACCAGGTTCATCTTGTTGCTTGCTTAGATGCACAAGCCCTTCAGCCGCCTCCCCAGAACCACTTCCCCCTGACTTGTTGCCACCTTCTTCAACACCTCCACTAATAGCCATAACCTTTTCTTTCCCATTTCCCCTCTCATCATCACTTGCTCCCTCTTTTTTTTTCTTTTTACCTCCACTTCTACTAGATTCAGCCCCTTTTACATCTTTGACAGGACCAACCAAGACAAACCTATTTTCTACATTTTCAACCACAGTAGAGAGTACCACACAAGAACTTACCTCACCAGGGGTTTCTTGAATTTTGGTAGTGTTAGAAGACCCATGTTCTCCTCCTTCGCTAGTAGAAATAAAAGCTTCAGACTCAAAGCTTGAGTCAGATTCTTGAGTAGGACTTTCCTTCCTCTTGCTAGCCTTCAATTTCTCATTTAGAACTTTTCTTAGAGCTCCAGAAGCTACAGTTTTTCTGGCCAACATTTTCTGCCTACGAAACTTAGGTTTTGGGGTTTTACTAGGGGGTGTAGATGAGGATGTATTTGAAGGGGATACTGGTGGTGGAGTGCCAGGATTATCTTGGGGGTTAGTCATGGTGGATTGTTTCTTAAGAAAAATTTGGGAATTTTGGAGAGAAGAAGAGCGATCAGAACTTGAGAAGAGTTTTGACGGTTATGGACTAATGAAGAAGAGGTGTGGCGTGTATTTAAAGATGATTAGACTTAAATGCAGTAACGATAGCTTTTTCAAAGGTCAATTAGAAGTCTAATCAAGATATAATTCCGGTCTCTTAGTGATTATTAGGCATCACTAGATTTTAGGAAAAAATCCCGATTTTTAGAGTTCTAGGGGAACGAAACCGGTTCAATGCTCAACAGATAGAATTTCTGAGAATTTGATGAATGTAGGACTTCTGCTCATGATTGGAAAAATAATCTTTCTAATTGTGAAGAGTATAGAAAACATACTTGAGCTTTTCATATGAACACATACTGATGAACCAGGTTCTTTATATAGAACTCTCTTGAACATGCCTCAAATGCCAAAATAGAAGAAACTTTGTAAGAGATCAGTGAGTCATACATATGTCACAGGAGTATACTAATTAAAGTATGAAACTGAGTAAGAATTGATCTAGATATTTACACAAAGTTAGAACTCCTAACCAATATATATATTTTCATTATGCATTCTATATATATATATATATATATATATATAAAGGAACAGAATGCATAATATATATTTATTATGCATTCTGAACTGGACCTATTAGGTGATCTTAATCATCCCTAACTCCAACCTGTTCCTCTCAAAGTTTTCTCTACTCAGTGCTTTAGTGAAGATGTCAGCTATTTGTTTATCAGTAGCACAGAATTCTATTGAAATCAATCCTTTCTCATAGTTATCTATTAAGAAGTGGTGTCTAACATCTATGTGCTTAGTCCTCTTATGATGAACAAGGTTCTTTGTCATACTTATAGCACTAGTGTTATTACAGAATATTGGAATACATCCCACTTCAATTCCAAAATATACCAGCTGTTGTTTGATCCATAATAATTGAGCACAACAGGAAGCAACATCAACATACTCAGCCAGCAGTAGATATGGCCGCATAATTTTGCTTTTTGGTAGCCCATGACACAAGACATGAACCAAGGAAATGTGCCATACCTGAGGTGCTTTTCCTGTCCACTAAGAAACTTGCATAATCAGCATCAACATATCCAACTAGATCAAAATTACTACCTTTAGGATACCAGAGACACATATCATTGGTGCCTTTCAGATATCTCAGTATCCTCTTTACCGCAGTGAAGTTGGACTTTTTTGGATTTGCCTAAAAACGAGCACAAAGCCCTACACTGAAAACGATGTCAGGTATGCTTGAAGTAAGATACAAGAGTGAACCAATCATACCCCTATACAACTTTTGATCGAATGATGAACTAGGTTCATCAATATCTAATTTGGTGGCAGTTGCAATGGGTGTGTCTATTTCTTTAGATTCCTCCATTTTAAACTTTTTGATTAGCTATTTTGTATACTTCTACTGATGGATCATGGTTCCATTTGAACTTTGTTTGATCTGCAAGCCTAAAAAGAAGTTAAGCTCACCCATCATGCTCATTTCAAACTCACTGCCCATTAGTTTTGCAAAGTCCTTACTTAGCTTATTAGTGGTAGCCCCAAATATGATGTCATCCATATATATTTGCACAACAAGGAGATCTTTACCTTTTTCCCTTAAAAATAAGGTACTGTCAATTTTACCTCTTTTGTAACCATTCTCTAGTAGAAATTTGGATAGTCGTTCATACCAAGCTCTTGGGGCCTGCTTGAGCCCATAGAGAGCTTTGTCTAACTTGTACACATGCTCAAGACATTCCTTGATCTCAAATCCCGGAGGTTGTTTCACAAACACTTCTTCCTTTAGGTAGCCATTCAAGAAGGCACTTTTGACATCCATCTGATGAAGAATGAATTCCATGTGTGCTGCAAAGGCTATGAGGAGTCTGATTGCCTCTAGTCTGGCAACTGGAGCAAATGTCTCATCATAGTCTATGCCCTCCTCTTGTCTGTATCCTTGTACCACCAGTCTTGCTTTGTTTCTTGTAACTGTTCCATCTTCATCAAGTTTGTTTCTGAAGACCCATTTTGTACCAATGACTGATCTGTCCTTGGGTCTTAGAACTAGATGCGAAACTTGACTTCTTTCAAATTGGTTGAGTTCATCTTGCATTGCATTCACCCAATCTGCATCCTGCAAAGTCTCAACAACATTTTTAGGTTCAATAAGAGATAAAAAAGCATCAAAAGCACACAGATTCTTTAGCTGTGATCTAGTTTTGACTCCAGATGTTGGATCAGTAATAATGTTCTCAATGGGATGAGAACTTTGATACTTGTGAGGTTTCACAACCAACTGGTTTCTGCTAGATGTCTCTCCCATGTTTTGTTGCTGAGTAACATGTTGATGAACAAGTTCCTCTAGGGGGTTTGATTCAATTTCTCCTTGATTAGTTCTCCCTGTCAGGTTGCCCTGATTTGAAGGACCTGTTCCATCACCTGTTCCTTCTTTTGATGCCACTTTGACTTGTGCTGGGGATTCAGTCAGTTCCTTTACCAATCCAATGGCTTCATCTTCATATTCTTGTCTCTCAAAAAGAGTGTTAGTTTCATCAAATACTACATGTACACTTTCTTCTATACACAGAGTTCTTTTATTAAACACTTTATATGCTTTGCTATGTGAAGAATATCCCAAGAATACTCCCTCATCACTTATGGGATCAAACTTACCTAGGGAGTCTTTTCCATTATTGTGCACATAGCACTTGCAACCAAATGCCCTAAGATGGGATATGTTTGGTTTTATCCCTTTAAGTAACTCATAGGGAGTCTTCTCTACCAGAGGTCCGGTCATGCATCTATTGATTATGTAACATGCAGTGTTTACGGCCTCTGCCCAGAAGCTGTGGGGCAATTTACTAGAAAGTAGCATGATTCTAGCCATGTCCTCCAGAGTTCTATTCTTCCTTTCAACTACTCCATTTTGTTAAGGGGTCCTAGGGGCAGAGAAATTATGATCTATACCATTTTCATCACAGAATTCAGCAAACTTGAAATTTTCAAATTCAGTTCCATGATCAGACCTAATGGATACAAGTTGATTTCCTAATTGTTTCTGAGTTTTTCTAACAAATGCAATAAACATGTCGAATGCTTCATCTTTGGAGGTTAGAAATAGAACCCAGGTAAATCTAGAATAATCATCAACAAGCACCATTACATATTTCTTTCCACTTTTGCTCATGGTTCTCATTGGACCATATAGATCCATATGGACCAGTTCTAATGACTTGGTTGTACTTACCATTTTCTTGCTTTTGAAGGATGATCTTACCTGCTTCCCCCTTGTACATGCCTCACAAACTTTGTCTTCCTTGAACTTGATATTAGGTAACCCTATCACCAAGTCTTTAGAGACTAATTTGTTTAGCTGATTTAGACTTGCATGACCAAGTCTTTTATGCCACAGGAGGGGATCATTAACCAACACACTTAAGCAAGTGAGTTCATTTTCTGAAAGAGTAGACAAATTTACAATGTAAATATTGTTATCTCTTTTTCCCTATAAAACAATCTTGTCAGTGGTAAGGTTAATCACAAAGCATTTGGTAGAGGTAAAAGCTACACGATTACCTCTGTCACACAATTGTGACACACTTATTAGGCTATATTTCAAGCCATCTATCAGGTAGACATTCTCTATGGAATGAGAATCTGTTTTGCCTACCTTTCCAACCCCAATGATCTCACCTTTCTTTCCATTTCCAAAGGAGACATTACCTCCTTTTAAGTCCTCAAGTGAAAGGAACTGGTCCTTGTTCCCAGTCATATGTTTTGAGCAGCCACTATCCATATACCATATTTGGCTCCTCCCTTTCACTTGGACCTCTTGTTCATCATCTGATTCTCCTATGGCCATAAGAACTTGTTCATCTCCAGCTTCAGCTTCTGATTCCTCATCTGATGTATCTCCCCAGGTAGAAACCATAGCCTTTGGTTATCCTTTGTTCCCTTTTGGTTGAACCTGTTCCTTCTTCCTGCTCCTTCATTCAGCTCTTTCCTTCTTCCATTCAATTTCCCATTGAGGGCAGTTTTTGATGTGGTGATCAGTCTTCCCACACTTGTAACACCCCTCATTGGTTTGTTTTTCAGGAACCCTTGGTTTGTTGTAACTTCCACTTCTGGAAGGACCCTTTCCTCTCATTAGGTACTTCTTGAATTCTTTGTGATCATGGTGATTTCATCCTCCTCTAGATCAGCACCTTCAGTGATTTTGAATGCCAGGATCCTTTCCTTCTTGGGTGCATCCATCTTCAAGGTTTGCCTTCTAAGTTCATAGGCAGTGAGATTTCCAATTAGCTTATCCAACTTAAGAGTGACAATGTTCTTTGATTCCTGAATGGCAGTGATTTTGCTTTCCCAAGTGACTGGCAGAACCCTTGTCAAAATTTTCTCAACTTTGTCCTCTTCAAGAATAACCCTTCCAAGAGACTTAAGTTCATTTGTCAGTGTGGTGAACCTTGTATACATCTCCTGGATGGTTTCCCCTTCCTCCATGGTAAATTTCTCATATTGAGAATATAGCAGTGTTCCTCTAGACCTCTTCACTTGAGGTGTACCTTCATGAGACACTTGCAAAGTATCTCAGATTTCTTTAACAGTGGTACAACTTTTAATTCTACTATACTCGTCTGGACCAAGTTCACACACAAGCCATTTTTCACTTTAACATTCTTTTTCCATTTCCTCAAGTCCTCAGCATTGCAGTTAGCTCTTGTTTTTGGCACATCTGCTCCTTCAGCATTCTTCTTTATGGTAGCCAGGGGACCATCAGTGATGATGTCCCATAGCTGATAGTCTTCTCCGATGATGTGATATCTCATCCTATTTTTCCACCAAGAGTAGTAGTGGCCATTAAAGAGTGGAGGCCTATCAGTGGATTGCCCTTCCCAGTTTCCAGGTGGTGCACTCATCTTGATATGTTCCTAAGGTGTTAGCCTCTTCAAGGATAACCCGCTCTGATACCAATTGATGTTCTAAACGTCAATACCACACAAGAGGGGGGGGGATGATTTGTGTGGTACCCAATTTTTCGATCTAGAAGAGCCTGGTTCTTCTAGGTGTTCTAACTGCTACTGTTGCGGAATTAAAATTACAGAAAATAAAGAACACATAGATTTTTACGTGGAAAGCACCTGACTCAAAAGGTAAAAAAACCACGACCTACTATTCAGTAGGATTTTCCCAAACATCCACTAAAATCACTGAGCCAAAACAGCATTTACAAAACTCTTTGTAAACCTAAGGATTAACTCTAATCCCTGTGTAGCACACAACCTCAACTGTTACGACACCTTCAAGTTAGCCTATAACTTGAACACTCAAAGTACCTATTACAAATGCTTCAATGAAAGCTGAAAAGGTACAACTTTAAACCACCTACTACAATTGAACTAGAATAAGAATAAACACAACGGAACTGGTTCTTCTATCTCGTTCAAGTAGCTTTAGGTTTGCACACTTGAATCACACACGAACTGCTTGCAAAAAGCATTGCTATTTTGCTCCCTATTCACGTTTAACTTCTGCGTATGTGCAACACCTGTAAAAGAGAACAATCATTGTTATTTAATGAGTTAGTAATCAGAGTTTGATTGAGACTCAATTGCTGATCTTCCATTGATGTTGAGTCCTTGTTCAATACAAACTTCAACCCTATCATTTATTCGGATTGTATGATTGTGTCCTTTTCCCATAAGGAGACTTTCTCTCCTCATCCAATATGCAACCTTTTCGATCAGTTCATGAGATATTGTTGCTTGATTACTGAGACTTATCTCCTTCACGTGTATCTCACATGTCTAGGTTGATAAATACTGTGCCTCACATGATGAACCTAATCCATGACTGAGTTCATTTGTCATTCTTCAAAACTTCAAATGAACTTGGGCCAACAAGAGGTATGTACAATTAGTCGCACCCATCTCAGTTATGCCCTATGGGGGTTAACAAGTGTAGTTTAAGGAAAGGACAGAATATCAGAATCCGGTTGGGGTTAGAGTAATCCAAAATGGTGAATTGATTATTTGTATTAGTTGACATTTCCAAAGAATATTATAGATGTGCTAATAGATCTCCCCGTAAGACACCCAGGTGATGCACTCTAGAATATTACAATTAGATGTGAATACTAGCATGGTCAAAAATAATTTCGAAGATAGGCACTGAAAGCCTGTAAAAGATAAATATTACCTTAGTGTGACTCTCGTCCCTAGTAGAGCGAGGACGTTGAGAAAGACCCTACAGTAATAGAAATCAGTATGGACTGATGAACAGGATAAACTAAAAATGAATTTGGGACTGAGTTATTTAGTTATAGTCTGCATCATGAGAATTTCAGATTGTATTCCGGTAATAATAGAATGGACAACAAAAGAAGATCCATGATGAATTCATAAAATGATCATTCAGGGAGACGCTTCCTTAAAGCAAGCAGTATGATCAAAGTTAAGCTTAAGAGACTGTATGTGCCAGTTACACTAAGTGTCACCATCGCAAGTGAGGAATTTTGTTATCCTTGGTACAGAAGGATTACCGCAAGGCGAGTAAGGGTCATTGATGATGTGAAAGGATGCCAAAATGAAAAGGAAAACATCTATAGGCAGGTCGTTATAGCTCCAAGTCTTAGTACTCCCCTAAAGGGGGGAGGAATATGGAATAATAAAGGAAGAATGCGATAAAAATGAGAAAGAAATGAGATTGCACCTATCCAGATGTTACAGATATGCTATGATTCCAGAATGTTATGTAAGCACGACATCAAAAAAAAGTAAGGGTTTCTGCCCCGGGTATTATTGATAGATAAGGAGCCAGTATGTGAGGTCAGTTAAGACAAGGAAATAACCCAAGAAAGAATACGTGGAATATGGATATGAGAATGGGCTGACGAGTAGTTAGTAGTTGATTCAGGAAGAGCCTAGTCATGACTATACAAGAAGTTACAGACAAATTAGTAGATCATGCAAGATAAATGTAGTAAACCACAACATGGAGAATTCAGTCTCACAGTAATGACATTATAATACTTGAGATGTATTCAAATAGGAGTCGGGATAGTTAAAGGTAGCGTAGAAGTGTTACGGGGATAAAAAAGTGCCACTAGGAAGCCAGTCAAAATATCAGTTCAGGAGAAACCCTACAAGCACAAGGGCATGGAGGTAAGCAACTACGGATGATTATAGGAAAGGAAGGACATCAAAAGGTCCGTAATAATCTCATAGCTTTACAAGAGTCAAGGGTTCTCCCTAAGTACTACAACAAAAGACTAGCAATAGCTGAGGAAATAAGGAAGAAGGCTTCAACCTAAGCACAACAACCTAAAGAGGAGATGGTCGTGTAACGATAGTCTCACAACAATATTGTAAGCACTCCAAAGGAAAGTGGCACATACCGTGGCTAATGAACGAGAAGTAAAATTAAAAGTAATGTTCGAGATCATATGAGTTGCACGAAAACTCTGGCATGTGTGGGAACTAACATAAGCTAAGTATGTACGCAACAAGAGGACAGAAAGGTCAGGAAAAGTAATAGCTTATGTTAAAGGAAGTTAAGAAGGAACGAAAGGAATTGTTCGATCAATGATCCCGAGTTAGTTACGTTATGAACACACTTAAGAGTTTGGAGTTTTATACATGCAACATATACAGTCGTAGAAGATTCTGGTATATGTTAAAAGAAGGAATTGAGCCTAGGTTATAGACAAAGGATTGAATTATTAAAGGATTGCATCATGAATATTCCTCAGCACCCATGAAAGGCTAAATAGAATAACTAATACCATGAATCGCAGATCGGGAAATGACTTAAGCCTACATAAAGGCTAATCAGAAGAAGGAGGAAACTAAAGAGTTACATCAACAAACAAAATCTGGAATCCGATTATTGGACCCAGAAGTTATAGGAATCATGATTGAGAACATAGCAGAATCACTCTTATTATTAGAGGTGCAAGAGAGATAGAACAAAAACCATATTCTATAACGGCTCTACGATAAAGCCAGTTAGAAAAATACCAGCCTCATAAGAATTCAATAAGGAGCTCCCGTCGGATTGTATAGGCACCAGAGGTGCAAGTATTATAATAGAGCTTCAAATGGTGGACGTAATTTATACCTATGTGGGAGGGAGGTTATGAAAGAGATAGAAGAATGTGAGGTGATATTTTAAAGTAAGTAATGTAAAAGTGAACAACGTACAAAATACTCTAGTATAGAAGGATTAGAGTGGTCCATAGTTCAGGTAAAAGACTAGAAGCGATGGGATTCATTATCCATGAATTATAGCAGCGTTGTTAGTGGCATAACTTCCAGCCTATGGTTTCTATGTACCGAGAGGTCTATTAAAGAGAATAAAGAAGAGATAGAGACGACGTGATGTTTCGCTTGATGTTCTAGAATAACATAAGGAAATATATGGTGCAAGGAAGTTGAAGGAAGGCTGCGAGTAGTATAAATGGACATGTATGGTTCGCAAGCTAAATTATGGTAAAGCGACAAGGTTGTAGGAAGATAGGAGTAAGAATAAGAAAGGGCGAGTGCGAAGGTGACAAGAATGGATAAGCCCTCGGGATTAAGCCCACGAAAATGAGAGAGAGCTGATGGGTTTTTTAAATTATATAAAGCTCAATGTAGCCTGAATAAGCTCAAAGGAGTCTAAGACTAGTAGCATTTAGAAGAAATGGAATACTAACCTGGTAATAAAATGAGGGTGTAATTGTGACAGATAAAGATTGACGTTTGGGCCTTCGTTTGAATAATGATTTGAAGAAAAAAGGAGAAAGAGAAAAGATTTCGCAGACGGCACGAGATTAAAATACCCAACATAAGGTGAATCATATTGAGAGACTATGAAATACGATTATGGAAATCACTTTAAATATTCCTCAATGCAACGTAAGCCCTAATTGCAAGGTATTACGTAAGACGTTTCAAGTTATCAGTGGTATAATGTAGATCAATATGAAGGCAAATCAATAATGGATGGACAAAAGTCATAAAGTATGAGATGAGATTAGGTCGTCATTTTTAAGATGAACAGTAATGAGGAAGCATTAAAGGACTTAGACTTCTACATACAGGATAAGCAATGAGAGTAAGCTGGAATTTGGTAGCAGACCTCAGTAATGATAAATCGAAGTAAGAATTACGGTATAGTATGACCTATCTGGATGCAGTAAAGTCATACGGATGGATAAACGGATCCATGGAATAAGGTATAAACATATTCGTAAATTCAACAAAGTACGGAGCGAAAAATTTCAGTATACCTATAGATGCCCAGAGGGACATCTTGTCAAGCTCTGTATATGTTCACAAAGTAAGGCCTAGAGGTTGGCTAAACGCTGGAGGAAAAAGGAGAGAAGAGTCGCATAGGCGCACTTCCAAGGTCAGAATCGTACAGGCTACATGAAAGAAGGTAGCAATAGTTACAAGATTGGAAGGATTTCGGCCACAAGTCATGGCGTGAGAAAGAAGCCTAAAGGGGGGAATGCCCTATCCTTTGGATTTATTAAGGTATTCATAAGAGCTATAAGTTATGAAAATGATAAGAGCATCAATCAACATTCGAGGACGAATGTTCCAAAGGAGGGAATAATGTTACGCCCTACAATATTACGATGATGTTACGCCTTGCAGTATTACAATACGATGACGCTACGCTTCGCAATATTAAATTACGATAATGTTGCACCCTATAGTATTGTACGTTGAATTTGTCGTAAGGTAATTGACATGAGTCCAAGGGAAAGATTATTTGGAGATTATAAGGATTATGCTACTTCAAACAAGTGATGAGTAAGTTCGTGAAGATGAGAGAGGAAGAAAGTCAAAGAAAATGAACTTTCGTCCAAGTTTGGCTTGTTCGGATAAAATACGGGACAAACGTCCCGATATTTATGGACTAGTACCATACAAGGTACCATATGACCATGTCAATATGATGTATAAAGTGTATTAAAAAGGTGTAGTATTTTAAGTAATTTGAGACAATTCTTAATTATGTGGATAATTGGTTAATTATTGGATTAGAGGAGAATTACCAAGTTAATTAAAGAAATTGATAATTAATAATAATTTGTATAATTCTTAAGCATGATGTGGAAGCCATATAAAGCCCACATGATGATTATTCACTTATATACCATGTGGCATGTGTAGAGGAGTTGGTGGCTTACAAGGATAATTATGTATAACTATGAGAAAAGTGCATATATTTGCCAAAAAAGGCTTAACGGATAGAGCTTGGCATTCAAATATTTTCCATATCCAAAAATTACAATCATAAGTTTTTAATACATTCCATTCTCAGAACACTTCGATCAAAATCTAAACATTACAGTGATAACATGATTTCTTCAACCAAAATCCAACAAGGTTCTTAGCACAATTAACAACGTAACATTTTGCGATTCTAAGGGAGTAAGGTGCAACCTTTTACAAGAATATCATAAGAATTTTTTTCTACTCCAGGTATGTTAAGGCTAAGCTCTTCTTTCATTTTGTATGATCTCGTAATTACACAAGTTTGATAACAATTCATAAAGAAAAATTCATATCCCAGAATTTACGTATATTTTGCTAGTCTCGCAAGTTACATATATTTTCCTAATTTTGTAAATTACGATATTCTCCTTATCGGGACTTCATATTCAATTGAGTATTTCCTTCTTCCAGTCAAGAGAGCAGAGAGTCTATATTATACAGTATCACAATATTTTTATTACCATCGAGCTATAACCGATGGGCAGGTCCCTATTGGGCAACCTCTAATTAGATGGTAAGTGATATACTGAGCCTACTATGACCGAGAACCTATGAGCGAGCCCAGTTGGTCGAGATACAGAGCCTAGTATGACTGAGCGCCTATGAGCGAGCCTACTACGGTAGAGCAGTTATATATATACGTTATAGGTCCGAAAAGCTATTTTACTGACTATATTGATAGAGTTGAGTCAGTATCATCAGGTAAGCATATCTTCAGATTATCTTTGATTTCTAGCTACTTGCAGTTATTATATTATCAGTTCAATTTCAACTTTCAGTATATTGCTTTACATACTTAGTACATTATTTCATACTAACGTCCCTTTTATGGGGGCGCTGCATTTCATGCATGCAGGTTCAGACAAACAGACGGGTAGGCCTCCTCATTAAGTGTTGTCCGAGTTCAGCTTGATCGGTAAGCTCCATGCCTTTCGGAGTTATCGGGTTTAGAACCTTATGTACATCTTGTATATGTATGTATGTATGTATGTATGTATGTATGTATGTATGTATGTATGTATGTATGTATGTATGTATGTATGTATGTATGTATGTATGTATGTATGTATGTATGTATGTATGTATGTTATGAGTAGGTCGGGGAGCTGTTCCAATCACAATATATCCATCAGTAGAGGCTTGTAGACCTATCTTGTCAGATAATGCAGTATGTTGGGCTTGCAGGCCTTGTATGTATATTTGGTTGGTTTGTTAGCTGTAGTACTTATGATGGCCTTGTCGGCCCAGTTTTATATTGACATTTAGTCAGCATTCACAGTTGTCTTTCAATGTGGCCCATGGCCAAAGTATGATATCATATGTTCAGTATCCCTTAATTGCAAGTTGGTACGCAAGGATAGGTGAGGCACTGTGTGCCGGTCTTGCCCCCAGGTTCGGGGCATGATACCGACGAACTTGAAGATTTCAACTTGGATATTTCGAGGGCTTAAATGTTTCAGCTTCTCTTTTGCTTTACATTGTTCGACTTTTATCTTAGTTGCATAATTTTCAGCTTTAGGCGCTTGTAACAAAAGATTCTTTTTTTGTGGTGGGAGAGTCCAAATAATGAACCGTTTGATTTTTCAAAAATTAGATTTCAATATCTAATATATATCCAAAATTTAGAATCAAACACCTTCAAAATCACATCAGATAATATTTTGAACCCAACTTTAGATTTCACCATGTTGAAAATTTCAGATTTGCGCGGTCTCACCAAAAATATCATATCTTGATGTAGAAACGTTAAAATTATAAACCGTTTAATTTCTTGAAAAATAAACATTAAGATCTAGAACATATCCAAAATTCTCAATAAAAAAACTTCAGAATCGTCCAAGATAATATTTTGAATTCAACTTTATATTGCACCATGCTATCAATTCTAGATTTGCGCAGTCTCACCAAAATAATTCATATCTTGGTGTAGAAACGTCAAAATTATGAACCGTTTGATTTTTCGGAAACCAAACTTCGAAATTTAAATCATATCCAAAATGTAAAATTTAATACCATAAGTATAGTTTCAGATAATATTCCAAAAATCAACATAAAATTCTGACACACTGATTATTTCAGATTGCGCGATTTCACCAAAACTTTTGTATCTTGGTATGAAAGCCTCGAGATCAGAAGATGTATTACTTGCCATCAATCAAAATTTAAGATCTATATTCTCACAAATATTGGGTTCAAGTCTCGCGAAATTTGAAACGTTGTGCCAAGCAATCTTTTACTTATACTTGTGTTTCCTTTTGATGTCTCTCTTCTCTTTTTTTTTTAAAGGCAGAGGGAAGACTTGGAGACCAACAAACTTGAAGGTTTGGCGAACCTGAAGATATAGAGAATCCCTGGACTTCAATGCAAATACTTGACATCCTCCTAAAATCGGCCCATTGAAGATATCAATTTACCATGGAGGGTTGCCCCCTTTAAATCAAATGAGATCAAAGTTCAATAGGAGGATGACATTTCAGCTTGATCTTACATTTCTTCATACTTCATTCGAACAACAATTGGGGCAATATGTATCTTTTGAACTTGTGCGACTGAACTTAGAATGAAACTCTAAGCTGCCTACTGTGAGCACGTGATTTTTGCCCTATATGAATTATTCCCATAAATTCAAACAAAATAATTGTTTCCCATTGTTTGCAATTTCGTGGATGTTTATAGCATTTTTGTTAATTACTTGCATTTGTCTGTGCACGTCTATTTTATTTAGTTCATGAAAAATACAAAACAAAATACATTGCATTTGCATTTAGGATTTAATTTTGCATTTTTAAATCAATTAGTAATTTAGTTGCTTTACAAAAATGAAAATTACAAAAAATAACTTATTTTTGCATTTTTTTTAACTTTTAGCTTTAAATTTTGGTAGTTTTCTTTTAATTTGGTATTTAATTAGTCGTGGTAATTATTTTTAGAGTTAATTAATTTAATTTGGTAGAATAATTTGGTTTAGGGATTAATTTAGGTTTTATTTTCAATTTTTTTTTTAAAAGAAAAAAAGAGTTTTGAAATAAAAAGAAAGGAAAAGAAGTGAAAAGAATTGAATTTTAGGCCAAATCCTTAAATTCCCGAAGCCCAAATTAATTTAATACCTGAAACCCGTTTAAGCCAGCCCAAACCCGTCTGTTACCCGGTTCAATCCCGTTGCAAGCCCGAATGACCCCATTTTGATCCCCTTTAATTTGAACCATCGATCTCCCTAGATCGAACGACTCAGAACTAAGCCTCATTTTATATAAAACTGTCTGAACCATTGCAACCCCCCATCTCATCTTTCTCAATCACCCTATCTTCAGATATGCATCCTCAACCCTAGCGCCGCCCTAGCTTCCTCTGGTGGTGGCGCCACCCCCGAAACACCCCAAATCAACACCATAAAACCTCCATAGTCCCCTCTTTCCCAATCTATCATTAGTTTCCCTCGAATCTGTCTAGAGCTCCTCGAATTTTGAATTTGAGTTTCGAGCCCTAAAAGCTTAAAATCGAACCTGTGCATGCAAGGTTACTCCTCTGAATTCCCTGGCTGTTCAAGGCTGTTTTATCACAAAAAAATAACATGCGCTTGTTCTTGACCAAGAACAAGCGTTTGACATTGTTTTGGGCTAACTCAGAGTGTCGATATCGACTTCGAGCCTAGTCAGTGAGTTCCCCTCATTTTTTCTGTTCATTATAGTTTTATCTCACGTTTTATTCTTCTTCTTTTCTTTTCCTTTGTTTTAGTAGAAATTTGACCAATTTTCTGAGTTTGAATTGTTTTCTATTCGTTTGTTCCCTCTATTTCTTTTTCAAATCGTACAAAGCTTGTTCTCCGATTTTCTTGTTTTGTTGAGTTTTATTAATATCATAGTTAAATATTTGATTTTCCCTCTTGATTTTAGTCTCATTAGTTTAGTTTGATTAGGTTTATTTTGATTTAATAACTTAGTTGATTCCATGCTTATTTGTATTAATTAACCAGTAACTTAGTTTAGATTTTTTTTGATTGTGGAAATCATTTCAGTATTTGTATGCTTACAGAATTTGGTTGGGTCCGTTTATTGTTTGGGATTTGGTTTGTCTCTGACCCATTTGCAAAGAGCATCCCGTTCAATTGAGTTTAATTTATTGGATCAATTTGACCCTTGAGATTTCTGAAGTAATTAGCAGGTGTTTAAGGGATAGTCTAGGAATTTAGGCTAGGGGAATCTCTAGTAACTGATCTAGGAAATTTCTGGGAAGGTGCCTTTGGGACTTATTTGAAATACTGATCTAGGAAAGATTTAAAGTGCAAAACTGATTTCAGTATTGCTGCCCTAAAAGCTTGCCTATAAAGGCACCCTTTCTTCTTTAGCAAAGAGGAGGAGAAAGAAAAAATACCCTGAAAACTGAAACGGCTAGCTCAAACAAGAATACTGATTTCTTTGTTGAAACTGCTCCAAATTGAGTTTTGATTCTTGTTTCCTAGCCTTCTTATTTAGCTATAACTTTTGAAAATCACAAATTCTGATCGGGGAGGAAATGGTTTGAGTTTTGGGGTTTGAAGGTCTGGTTTGAAGCTGTTTGGTTCCTGGGTTACTGCTTCATTGCTGGGGATCAGAACTGATTTTTGCTGCTGCTTGATTACTGCTTCCTCACTTCTTTTGGTTTTTCCTTATCCCAGGTACATGTTTCTGAATTCACCTCACATGAGGTTTGACTTGAAGTGTAAAATGAAATCTAGAGTTTAAAACATGGTTTCAACATGCTCGGATTCATTAGTTTAGCCTCATTCTTTATAAGTTATATGGTTTTGAACTTATTTGATGCACTGTATATTTATTATAAGAGCTGTAGTTAGTTGATATCTGGTATGAAGTTATTTTCTAGCAAAGCACTCATAGCTCGATGTTGGTTTTTGAGTTCTTGTAATTGTAGCTAATTTTGAACTGTTAAGAAAGAAAACTTGATGGAAATCTGTTAATTGGATCATTAGCTAGATTCTGTGTTACGCATGTTAGCTAGAGTATGTTGTATTAGATCTCTTACTACTTTGCAAACTCACTTAAATGTTGTGACATAGTGTTGCGTCCATGATTTCATGTTACTATATGAATATTGTCCATAGATTGAGTTATATTAGAGGCAAATTTCATGAGGAGTAGCGGAATATTTTATTTTGAAAGTTAACTGTTGATTTAAAGTCATTTGGAATGAGGATTTAAGGTGGGGGAAATGGGATAGAGAGGAGCATATGCTAATACATGTATACTGAATTTGGGAATCATGCTACTGTGTAGATTATTGAATAAATTGCTCGCATATTGAAATTATAACAGCAACTCTCAAAATGCTCAATTTAATGGTGCTTCAATTTTATGTATTTGAATATTTTCAGTAATTAATGACTTGCTTGTTCACTACTGAAACCAAGTAAAGTACTTGGAATTTGTACTTTAGAATGGCCATTTGGAGCCAAGAGAGTCTTGATGCCCAAACTGATTTGGCACCGTCCAGACTCGAACTCGAGTCCATTCTTGCCCAAAATTCGGGCATGTTCCAGGTCCAAGTCAGAGGGAAATTGAGAATATGACTATCATTAATTGAGCTTGAGCATCTCTCTTTAGAATAAAGTAGAAATTTCCTTTAGTCTTTAATAAATTAATTAGGTCCATTAATTAATGGAGGTGAGCCGTATTAGATATCACAAATGGCTTATGGAACTCCAAAATTTAGTTTGAGCTTCCCTTTAAAATTGGAATCGAGGTGTGCCATGCCGAATAAAATCTTAAAATGCATGGCCCTCGCTTAATTAATATTTTAATCCTTAAAAATCGAGGCGTGCCATTTAGTTGAATTTCCATGGCCCTCGCAAACTTGAAAGTGCGTAGTTGATTTAGGCGCGCTATTTTTAAAAATTACCTTCCTAAACTCGGGGGTGCATTTATGTGACCCAAATCTAACTCTCAACAATGTTAGATAAAATATGTCGGGGACCTCGGGTGCATTTATGTGACGTGGTTCAAGACGTGTTTTAAATAACGTTGAAATCTTCCTTACAAAAATAATTAAATAAAAGCGGTTATAAAGTTAAAATTGCACCATAGGCTAAAACACGTACTAAAATCAATAAATAGGCCAATAATAATAGTTGAGCGACCGTGCTAAAACCATGGAACTCGGAAATGTCTAACACCTTCTCCCGGGTTAACAGAATTCCTTACCCGGATTTCTGTGTTCGCGGACTGTAAAATAGAGTCAATCTTTCCTCGATTCGGGATTTGAACTGGTGACTTGAGACACCATAAATTATCCCAAGTGGCAACTCTGATTTTAAACAAATAATCCCATTTCGATTGTCACTTAAATTGGGAAAAAACTCCCTTATACCCTCTCGGGGGTAGTGAAAAGGAGGTGTGACAGCTCTGGCGACTCTGCTGGGGATCGAAGAACCCAGAACTTCTGGTTCAGGGTTCAGAATTCGAGCTTGGAATAATTGTTATAGTTGGCTTTGTTTATTATCTGACTTTTACGTGTTTGGGCCTAATGTGCTAAGTGTTGCTTTTTACCACTTTGATACTATTTGAGCTATATATAAACTGCTACGAAACCCTTCTCTTCTCATCTTCGGGGATGTGCACGCTGGCGTGACTCCCTATTCTGTTAGTGTCATACCTTGAAATAAGAAAGAGGCTCGGACAAGTTACAAAGTCGGATGACCTTTTGGTTTCCGGTACGTAGCCCCCTCCTTGGCTCGAGCTGTCCGCTCGGGTGCACAAGTCTAGAACAGTATACCCAGGTTTAATACTTAAAATAACTCAGCCTCATGTCGGATCCCTAGTAGGAACGTTTGTTTGCATCATATGCATTTGACTTTGGAGACTCAACACATGGGTTGGGTCTGTCTAGGACATGTGTACCCGAAATGAAAAGACCATCCTGATGCATCTTACTTGCTACTTGCGCATTCATTTGCTTTGGATATGCATGTTGACCAACTTATAAAATAATAGGAGAAAAGTTGAGAAGAAGAAAGTCAATGTGAGGGCTGAGAGAGATAATTGCATGTTTTTGAAAAACCGATGTCCAAAATATACTGGAACTCTGCCGAAATGTTGGAAAAAAAAGAAAAAAAAGAAAATTTTATTTTTTTAAAAAATATAGTTGGTTTTTGTTTTGTCAAAACTACCCGAACTATGCCAGTTTGGTTCTCACCGGATGTGAGATACATAGGCAACCCCCATCGGGTCCAACTTTCCTTTTGCAAAAATAGCCCAAAAAGAACCAATTTTTTTATTGATTTGTTGTAAATAATTAAGGGGGTGCCATGCTTGTCAAAAATAGCCGAATGTCCCCAAAAGGACGCCGGAAGGCTATTTTTGCAAGAACAGCCACCTTTGGTCTCTTTTTCAAATTTTTGGTCGGTTAGCAAGCATTGCCTTAAAATCTCCTCCCCCGAAGTGCTGAAAGGACGTATTTGCAAAGTCGGGTTTTATTTTTGAAATAAAAATTTGAAAAATAGTGTTAACTTTTTCTTGAGTCAAATGAGTCATGATTTTACTTAATTAAATCACCCTAATAAATGTGCAGAATGAGCACCAGTCAAAATTTACCAATAACAGTCATGACCAGATTCCTTTGGAGCTGTATATGTGGTGGTAAGATCTAGGTGAATCAGGACAAGATAGGGTCAATCACTACTTGGGAGGTCTCCCCGGGTTATTGAAGATCAGGCTTAGAGGAGACATAATAAAGGCACTGGTTACGTTTTGGGACCCAGCTCACAATGTGTTTCATTTCTCGGATTTTGAACTCACACCCACTCTGGAAGAAATAGCCGGATATATTGGGAGCATTGAAGCTCCTCTGAGACACAAGTATTTAATTGCTCCAAGAGTCGTCGCTGCACACAAGTTCCTAGATTTCTTAAAGATAAGCAGGGGGTCCATTACCCAGATTTGGCAGCTGGTTTTTCCACTTCGCAGTTTATATACCAGCGATACAGACACATAGGGGGTTTAACAATCCAGAAAGCAAAATTTGCAGCAAAGGGAATCGCCTAAAATGGGAAGAACACAGGTGCTTTGCTTTTATGGTGGTATTTTTGGGTCGTCTAGTATTTCCCAGAAAAGATGGGAATATCGATATATGGATAGCTGGGGTCGTCAGCACTTTGCTTACTCAGGCCAAAAGCACCCTCGCACCTATGATAGTGTATGAAATCTTCTGAGCTCTCACAGCCTGCAAAGCCGGAGGAGACTTTTTTGTAAGGTGCAACTTGTTGCTACAAATGTGGATGATTGAACATCTATGTCATCGTCCTCAATACATGAACTATGGGTCGACAGAGAAAAGTTGCATAGAGGAGTTTTATACAAGGGTTTACGGGTTTAGCATGCCAGAAGGGGTCACAGAATGGATATCACGTCTCCGTTCCGTCACTACAATCAAATAGAATGGAAGTTCGGGTGGCTTCCTGTAGATGAAATCATATACATGCCAGCTACTAGACCTCACTTCCTCCTAATGGGTCTCAGAAGTATCCAGCCTTATGCCCCATACCGGGTTTTGAGGTAGCTGGGGAGATGTCAAATAGTTCCAAAGGATGAAGACCTTAGTACTCAGGTAGTCGAGATTGGTTATAACGGTCAATTTCATAAAGCATCAGTTTGCCAGATCTGGAGCGAGTGTCAGTACTTGACAGCAAGCACCCAAGTGCATGATCTATCCAAGGGTAAAGTCTTGCCCGATTATCTCGCATGGTACCAAAGAAGTGTTGAGTTTGGGAGACCAGCCAAAAGACCCCATCTTCAAGAATTTGTCGAGGCGTCACAAGCGCAATGGGATTGGTTGGACAAAGAAAATGAATATACGGCTACCATAAGCAAGTTGGAAGAGTAAGTCAAGGATCTTCAATTTGAGAATAGTTTGCAAGCCGCCACAGATGAGGGTGAGAAGAAAGGGCTAGCCAGGGAAAATGATGCCTGCGAGCCCAAATTCGGAAAATGAAAATAGCGGCCAAAAATCCTGCCAGTAGTGCAAAAGATGGAAAGCTTATAGATAACCTTAGGCGGAAGGTGAGTGAGTATGGTTTTGATCTGAACAAGGTAGAGGGTGAATTAGCAAGGGCTTGAAAAGAATTGGCCAAGAATGCAGAGGAACGAGCGCGCTTGGTTAAACAGTTAAGAGAGAAATATGACAATGAGGTTGTGGGATTGAAAAAAAGGGTCATCATCTTTGAGAGTAAAATGATCAAGCAGGCAAAAGACTTTAAGGCAGAAAGAGAATACTATTATGCAATGATGACACAGTTAGAACAAGATCTGCAACAACTTCAGGAACAGAATCATATAGCTGAACAAACTTTGGAAGTTAGGGCCCAACAGATTGGGCATTTGTTGCAAGAAAAGGGTGTCATAAGAGAAAGGGTCAGAAGGATCGCGGACTACATCACAATGAAGTGCAGTAAGTGTAAAGACATGACCAGATCCATGTTTTTAGCCACTATAATGACCTTTGTTCGCCAGATAATGGAGGATCTCTATCATCTCCAAGGGGATTTGGCGCATAGGCCCGCGGCGAGACCGACTGATGTCCCGCGGACCCCTGGAGTAGTTGAGGCATTAATGTATTCATGATTTTTACTCAAGTCTGTATTTTCGTCTTTCTGTTAGAGTCTGTTAGTCTATTTTCGAGTCTGTGTTTTTTTTTTCTGTTGGAGTCTGTTAGTTTCCCTTTTCGAGTTTGTTAGTTTTTATGATTAAATTTGATAGATGAGTCGTTGTAATCAAAACATTTTCGTTTTATGGAAAATTTGAAAATCCCAAAATATTTTATTATTTATTTTTACATTTATCCCCCAGAACTACGCTTGGTCTGATTCATGCGGCGTCATGATATGTAGGCAATCCCCATAGGATTCGATCATAACCAGAAAAAAAAGAAAAAAAAGAGAAAAGAAGAAAAAGAAGAGAGAGAAAACAAGAAACGGTGGGAAGGAAACAATGGCAAAACAAGAGTGGAAAATGAGGGAATAAAGAACAACGAGAAATCAAGCAAATAAAGGCAGGAGTGGAAAAGAGAGAAGTTGCAAAATGAAAATTGAGGAAAGCCGGGATGACGCAAACAACCGATCAATTGCATAATAGAAATGGTTAACTACTTAGGTGCATTTCATCCCCAATGTGTGATTTCCTATCTGTTAAGCTCTAATCGTTAACAAGTTTGTTGTTGAAAAACAGTACAGGCAGGTGGTTAGTTTGTTTGGCATTCTGGCAACTCATCCATACAACACAAGTCCAAAAACAAGTTGATCATAACTAACCAAGAACTGGATGCAAGTGTTATTGATCCATCGAGAGAGGGGGAAGAGGCTGATGTTAATCTGAAAGAGGAAGTGTATAAAATGAAATAACAGATGGCAGAGATGTACCAGGCATGGGTGAAAGGGAATCCACCACTATCCTACCCCGCCAACCCTGCTTTCGTCCCGCCGTTGGCTTAATCCCAGAAACCTCCCACTGTTGATTCATCCCCAAGCTTTCCCATTTACCACCACTACCATGGTACCACTTCCCAAACACCACAAGCCCCACCACCCAAGCCAGTTCCATACCCTCCTCCACCAGCCACCCCTGTTTTCGTGGCACCCCCACCTGCTACACTTCACCGATCCTCCAGTGAGCCTTTATTCAAAACCCAAGATAACCAATACTTTCCCCGGAGCCTACTTTCAAGGCCCCATAACCTAATTACTCCTACACTCCTCGTTTCGACCTCCCCGTTGAAACTGAGAAGCCACCTAAAAATCCAGAATAGGAGGAGATGTTTAAGAAGGTTAAAAGCTTGGAGCAGTCATTTAGAAACATGTAGGGATTGGGAGGCTAGGTGAGTGTGGCTTACAAGGATCTGTGCCTATTTCCCGATGTTCAACTGCTAGTAGGATTCAAGATGCCCAAATTTGATGTATGACAGGCAAGGAGACCCGGTGGCCCATTTGAGGGGATTCTGCAATAAAATGAGAGGAGCTGGTAGGAAAGAAGAGCTGTTGATGGAATACTTTAGTCTTAGTCTAAGCGGTGTGGCATTGGAGTGGTACACTCGTCAGGATCACAACAGATGGTATACATAGGATGATTTGGCCCAAGCATTCGCTTGTCACTTCCAATACAACCTCGAGATTGTTCCAGATCATTTGTCTCTGACTAAGATTGAGAAGAAGCCTAGTGAAAGTTTCAGGGAGTATGGTTTTCGTTGTAGAGAACAAGCGGCGAGGGTTGACCTTCCGATGAAAGAGAGTGAAATGGTGGATTACTTTCTACAGGCCCTAGAGCCCACTTACTACGGCCATCTGGTATTGGCCATAGGCAAGTCCTTCAACAAGGTAGTGAAGATGGGTGGCATGGTAGAAGAAGGGCTTAAGTCAAACAAAATCCTGAGTTACTCAGCTATTAAGGCAACTACCCAAGCTATTCAAAACGGTACTGGGGGAGTAATCGGAAAGAAGAAGAAAGAAGATGTGGAAACAATTAATTCAGGATCAAGGTTTGGACCTAGGGGCCCGCCACACCATTATACTCAGCCTCGACCCCGCCAAACCTATACCCAAACCCTGTATAATCTACCCCAGCATTACTTCCCATCATGGACCCTCATTTTTCTGTCCACCATGCCCAAACATACACTCAACCTCCGGCCCACGCATAATGGCATGCGCCAGCCCCACAAAACACCTACCCAGCTCCACAAAATGCTTACCAACCCCCACGAGCCTACCGAAACCCTGCCGGCCCAGGTTTCCGGCCCAATCAAGCATTTAAAAACGAGAGGTTGCAGCAGAAGAAAACCTTCACCCCATTGGGAGAATCCTATACTAGTTTGTTACATAGGCTGAGGCAATTGGATATGCTGAGGCCAATCGAGTCAAAATTGCCAAATCCTCCTCCGAAGAATCTTGATTACTTTGTAAGCCGTGAATATTGTTCTAGTACTCCGGGACATGATACAGAGAAATGCTGGCACTTGAAAAATGCTATCCAGGAGCTCATTGATACAAACCGGATTGAAGTCCAAGCTCCAGAGGCACCCAATATCAACCAGAACCCACTGCCAACCCATCAGGAAACAAACATGATCGCGATAGCACATAAGGGAGGGGAGCCCAAGAAACCTTCACAGACCGTCATGATGATTCGGTCCAGTGAGGTCAAGCCAGTTAAAAAACCAACAGTTGAAAGATCAGTGAACAAGTTAAGTGGTACAAATGGTGAACCATCTACGGTAGTCAAGAAAGGGTCCCCAAGTGATGTTGTAGAAAAACAAGAAAAGTCCAAAGTGGGTGTGCCAGAAGTGGCAAACAAGCCTGTTGTAATTGTAGAGGGTGCCTGTACGGATCCTGTCATCATCAAGCCTGTAACCCAGTCGCCGATAGTTGACAACAAGGCTATCCCGTAGAACTATGAACGGGTGATAGTGACCTAAAAAGGAAAGGATTGAAAGAAGAAGTCAATGAGGCCCATGGATTAACTCGTTCAGGGAGATGCTTTGCCCTAGAAGAGTTAAGGAAAGCTAAAACCTCCAAAGATAACCCAGTTCTTGTGAAGAAAGCGGTAACTGTAGAAGAGGCGGAGGAGTTTTTGAGAAAAATGAAGGTACAAGACTATTCCATCGTGGAGCAGTTGAGAAAGACGGCTGCTCTTTTCATTACTGTCATTGTTAATCCACTCAGACGAGCATCGTCGGGCCTTGATGAAAATCCTGAATGAGGCTCACGTTCCCAACAAAATCTCAGTGAACCATCAGGAAAAGATCGCCAACAAAATATTTGAGGTGAACAGAGTCACTTTCTCTAATGACGAGTTTCCTGTGGAAGGTACTGAGCACAATAGAGCCCTCTATCTTACGGTGAAATGTGAAGATTCCGTGGTTACCAGGGTATTGGTTGACAATGGTTCCAGTGCAAATATTTGCCCTCTCTCTACTCTGAACAAGTTGAAAGTGGATGATGAGAGGAGTTACAAGAACAGTATCTACGTTCGGGGATTTGACGATGGAGGGAAAGATTCAGTTGGTGATATAATGCTCAAGTTGACAATAGGATCGGTTAAATTCACCATGGAGTTCCAGGTGCTTGATGTAGCCGTTTCCTACAATCTGCTATTGGGTCGACCTTGGATTCATGCCGCCAAAGCAGTCCCGTCCACTCTGCACCAGATGGTCAAGTTCGAATGGGATAGACAGGAAATCATTGTACATGGCAAGGATAATTTGTGTACTCACAAATGATGTCGTTGTCCCGTTAATTGAGGTTGAAGATGACAAAGGGCCTTGGGTCTATCGGGTTTTTGAAACAGTGTCGTTTGAGAAAATTCCAGAAGGAAAATGCGTTCCAATTCAAAAGGTAACCACCGCATCAGTCATGGTGGCCTTTGAAATGCTGAAAAATAGTTTTGTCCCAGGTAAGGGACTGGGTGCATCTCTGCAGGGTATCATACAGCCGATGTCTCTCCCTAAAAACTTGGGTACATTTGGTCTGGGATTCAAACCCACATCCGCAGATGTGAAAAGGGCTAGAAAGTTGAAACAGAGGGCATGGGCACTGCCAAAACCTATCCTACGTCTCTTCAGGTTGTTTGTCAAGCCTGGTGTTAGGAAACACCCAGTGAGAACAAGTCCCAGTTCTATGGTTGGCGTTGATAAAGAGTTAATTGAAAGATTCAAGAGGTTGTTCAACGATGTGAACATGGTGGAAGTTGTAGTAGGTTCTAGCAAAGCAGATGTGCAGTTTGTTGGGTCGAGTGCAAAGCTTAACAATTGGAAGGTTACTCCTCTCCCTATTCGGAAGGACTTTTGGTAGTTTGCTTTGATTTTCTTTCAGTTTATCTGGATTATTCCAGGGTTGTAATTCAGATTCTCTGTTCCGTCCATTTGGATGTATAAACCTTGTTATCTTTTAATTTTAATGAAATGCGATTTCCCTTTTTCATCATTCCTTATAGTTTTATTTTTGTTTTTCTTTTTTTCCCTGTACAGTTCTTTTTATGCTGGTTTCAATGACATGACATGCATGAGGAATCTTTGGCCCAGTCTTAAAAGTCAATCTAATTCTGAAATAATAATCCAAGAAATAGAATGTGATGATGGATCAGAATATGATGAGGATGAGGCCTTTGAAGAGATTAGCAAGGAACTAAGTCCTTTTGAGGAAAAACCCAAGCCTAACCTGAATGATACGGAAGCGATCAATTAGGGGACCCAAATAATGTTAGAGAAACTAAGATAAGTGTCTGTCTTGAACCGCAAATCACGGAAGAGATAATTAAAATATTGTTTAAATACAAAGATATTTTCGCATGGTCATATGACGACATGCCGGGCCTAAGCACTGACTTGGTAGTTCACAAATTGCCCACTGACCCGGCATTTCCTCCTGTCAAGCAGAAGTTGAGAAAGTTCAAAACCGACATGAGTGTGAAGATTAAAGAAGATGTCACAAAGCAGTTTGATGCAAAGGTCATTCAAGTCACGCGGTATCCCACTTGGTTAGCCAATGTTGTACCTGTGCCAAAGAAGGATGGTAAGACCAGAGTGTGTGTTGATTACCGTGATCTCAACAAGGCAAGTCCAAAGGACAACTTCCCACTGCCAAATATCCACATTTTGATTGATAATTGTGCCAAGCATGAGATTGGATCTTTTGTGGATTTCTACGGGGTCTATCATCAGATCTTAACGGATGAGAAAGACGTAGAAAAAATGACATTCATCATGCCACGAGGGACATATTGCTACTAGGTAATGCCATGCAGTTTGAAAAATGCTGGGGCAACGTACATGAGGGCAATGATGACCATATTCCATGACATGATACACAAGGAGATCGAGGTTTATGTGGATGATGTGATCATAAAGTCCAGGAAGCAGTTTGACCACGTCAGAGATTTGAGAAAGTTCTTCCAAAGGCTCTGCAGGTACAACCTTAAGCTCAATCCTGCAAAGTGCGCATTCAGTGTGCCATCTGAAAAACTGCTGGGATTCATAGTCAGCCGTCGAGGCATCGAGTTGGACCCATCAAAAATCAAAGCTATCAAAAAATTGCCGCCTCCAATGAACAAGACTGAGTTGATGAGTCTGTTAGGGAGGCTGAACTACATCAGCAGGTTTATTGCTCAGCTCACGACAACTTGTGAGCCTATATTTAAGTTGCTGAAGAAGGATGTTGCGGTCAAATGGATAGATGAGTGTCAAAAAGCATTTGATAAGATACAAGGGTACCTGTCAAACCCACCAGTGTTGGTCCCACCAGAACTGGGGAGACATTTGATTCTGTATTTGACAGTTTTGGACAATTCATTTGGTTGTGTGTTGGGTTAGCATGACATCACCGGTAGGAAGGAGCAAGCCATCTATTATCTCAGCAAGAATTTCACATCTTATGAGGTTAAGTACACTCACCTTGAAAGGACATGTTGCGCCCTAACTTGGGTAGCTCAAAAGTTGAAGCATTATTTGTCATCTTACACTACTTACCTCATCTCTCGTTTTGATCCGTTAAAGTATATCTTTCAGAAGCCTATGCCTACAAGGAGACTTGCGAAGTGGCAAATTTTGCTCACGGAATTTGACATTATCTATGCGACTCGGACCGCGATGAAGGCCCAAGCATTGACCGATCATTTGGCCGAGAACCCGGTTGATGAAGAATATGAACCGTTGAGAACTTATTTTCTCGATGAAGATGTGATGCATATTGACGAGCTAGAGCAGATTGAAAAACCAGGTTGGAAACCTTTCTTTGATGGGGCTGCAAACATGAAAGGAGTCGGAATTGGGGCCGTGCTTATTTCTGAAACAGGGCACCATTACCCTGTTACGACTCAACTTCGTTTCTATTGTACCAACAACATGGCTGAGTACGAGGCATGCATTTTGGGTTTGAGGTTAGCTGTAGACATGGGTGTCCAGGAAGTCTTGGTCTTGGGAGACTCGGACCTTCTGGTGCACCAGATTCAAGGAGAATGGGAAACTCGGGATTTAAAACTCATACTGTACCGACAATGTTTGCATGATCTTTGTCAATGGTTCCGATCAGTAGAGTTTAGGCATATTCCAAGGATCCATAATGAGGTTGTCGGTGCTTTGGAAACTCTGGAATTAATGTTACATCATCCAGATAAGGCTTATGTTAACCCTTTGCATATTCAGGTCCGCGATCAACATGCTTACTGTAACATGGTGGAAGAAGAACTTGATGGTGAGACATGGTTCTACGATATCAGGGAGTATATCAGGATGGGGGTGTATCCAGTACAAGCCACAGGTGATCAAAATAGAACAATTCATTGTTTGGTAAGTGGATTTTTCTTCAGTGGAGGAGTCTTGTACAAAATAACTCCAGATCTTGGGTTGTTAAGATGCGTAGATGCTAGACATACCATGACTATCATGACCGAAGTACATTCCGGAGTCTGTGGACCGCACATGAGTGGTTATGTTCTGGTAAAGAAGATTCTCCGAGCAGGTTATTATTGGCTCACCATGGAGCGAGATTGTATCAGTTTTGTGCTCAACTGTCATCAATGCCAAGTACATTGAGATTTGATTCATTCTCCGCCATCTGAATTACACACAATGTCTGCACCATGTCCCTTCGTTGCTTGGGGCATGGATGTCGTTGGACCAATTGATCCAGCAACATCCAATGGGCACAAGTTCATCTTGGTAGACATTGATTATTTCACCAAGTGGGTTGAAGCTAAAACTTTCAAGTCTGTGACCAAGAAAGTAGTGGTCGATTTTGTTCACTCAAATTTCATTTGTCGGTTCAGGATACCAAAGATAATCATCACAGATAATGGTGCTAATCTCAACAGTCATTTGATGAAAGAGGCATGTCAACAGTTTAAGATTACGCATTGTAATTCCACCCTATACCACCCTAAGGCGAATGGAGCAGTCAAGGCAGCCAACAAGAACATAAAGAGGATACTTCAAAAAATAGTGGAAGGTTCTAGGCAATGGCATGAAAAGTTGCCCTTTGCGTTGGGTTATCGCACTACTGTTCGCACTTCAGTGGGTGCGACTCCTTATCTATTGGTATATGTCACAGAAGCAGTGATACTTGTAGAAGTTGAAATCCCATCCCTCCGGATTGTTGCTGAAGCCAAAATTGACGATAATGAGTGGGTCAAAACCCGGCTAGAGCAATTGAGTTTGATCGACGAGAAAAGATTGGCAGCAGTGTGTCATGGCCAGTTGTATCAAAAGATAATGGCTAGAGCATACAACAAGAAGGTGCGTCCCGGAAAATTTGAAGTGGGCTAGCAAGTATTAAAACGCATCCTTCCACATCAGGCTGAAGCAAAAGGCAAGTTCACCCCAAATTGGCAGGGGCCGTTCATCGTAACGAGAGTGTTGTCCAATGGTGTTTTGTATTTAACAAATATAGAAGGCAGATGTGTAGATATGACCATCAATTCAGATGCAGTCAAAAGATATTATGTATGATTTATTTGATTTAAATTATGTTTGTTTGTATTTGGCATGTTTTGAAGATTGGAATGACGAAGACATTTTGTTTTGCTATCTAAACACTTTATCCTTTATTACCCCTTTGAGCCTTATTTATTTCCTTCCATACCCCTCTTTTGGAATCAGTAACAAAATTCAGAAATATGAACACACAAGATAAGTATGAAAAAGAGTGAAAAAAAGAGAAATAAAAGAAAAAGAGAAGAAAAGAAAAGAAAAGGAAAAAGATAAGAAAAGAGAAAAATCACAACAGCAAGGTAATTCATATGTCATGAACTACGTCCGACCTGAATCCTTTTAAGGATAAGTAAGCAGCCTCACGGTTCGGTCCCATCAAATAAAAATTCAAAATCCCCCAAATAAAGAAACTGGGGAAGAAGTTGTGGTTGTTGTAAGAAATCTGATTCCAAAAGTTGTAATTTTTGAACCCAATTGAGTTATTTTGAGCCTTTTGATACCCTTTCTTTCTAACCCTATCCAAAAGCTCACATTATGGTCCAAAGAAAGACCTTCTGATCAGTCTTGAAGAGATGCCGAGTCGAGCAAGTAGAGGTGATTCATATTAGGAACAACACTCCGGTCTAAGTAGGAAAAATGAAAATGAGAGAGTCTTATTGGTGATAACCCTCACGAGCACCGTAAGGCGACATTGAGTTGAGAGATGAACAAATAAGAGAGGTTTGTTGGTGAAAACCCTTCAGGGCACCGCAGGCCAAACAGGGTCAGTGATTTGGTGAAGAAATTGGGTTTTGAAGATTTCGGGGCATTAAGTATGACAACTGAAATTCGATTCGTTGGGCAGACTGGGCTGACTAATCCGAAATGTATGTCGTGATCATTGGTACCAGCTGCTCCACTCAGATAAGTCTCTTTTCTTTTTCCCCTTCAAACAGTCATCCATGTTTTGGATTTTCCTTCCTTCCTCCTAACTCTCAAAGTCATTGCATTTCATTTCTTTCGGTTTTATTTCTATAAGATGTTTTCAATATCAGTTGTGTTTAAGCAAATAATAAAGGATTTCAAATCTTACTACCAACTTCTAATTGCACAAAGCAAAGGGCTGCCAAAGCATATCAAAGATAGTATGATGTAAAGTGGGAAACAAGGTGTTAGTGAAAATTCCATTGGTCGAAGGGTTTAGTAATCTTGTGGGAGATACAGAGGTTCAGGTAGAAAGGTAAAAAATGTAAAGCAACGGTTTGGGTATAGAGCACTCAGGTCATCCAGGGTCCTGCGGTTCAGTATCAGTTAGAAGGTCAAAACAATTCTTGGTCAGTTAAAGGCATCCAGTCAAAGCAAAGCATGGAAAGGGAAGAGCGACCTTCAGCAAGAATGCCACAAGCAAACCACCCCATTTTTTAAACTGACAAGATTTTTCTTTTATTTGAAACAGGGGAAGAGAATTTTGTTTGTTTCGAAGAAACCCTCCGTAAGGAAAATCAAGCACCAGACAGGTTTGACCGTAAATTCTCAAGACCCTTCTGGATAATGGGACCTAGTTTAAAATTCAAAATATTCATGAGTAACAAGATTTAGCATAAGTGTACCCTAAAGAAATATAAGTCGGCTTCAAAGTTTTCATTCTTAGGATAGGATTCAATTCGAAATTTTTAGGACCCTCCTAATTAATGGGACATAGCTTTAGGACCTCCATTAGATAACAAGATTTAGTGTAAGTTCTGCTGTAGGGAAGTATAATTTAGCTTTAAAAGTTGTAACTCTTAAGATAAGACTTGATTTTGATTTTCAGGATCCTTCTGGATAATGGAATTTAGTTTTAAGACCTTCATAAATAGCGAGATTTAGCAAAAGTCATACCTTTAGGAAGCATAATTCAGCTTTAAGACTATCATTTAACTAGGGGTTCTTAGGACCCTCCTGGATAATGGGATTTAGCTTTTAAATTCTTAGAGCTTTTGGGTACTATGATTCGATTAACACTCACAGATGTTCCCGATATCAAACTGAGAAGAAAACTTTCTTTTGTTTTGTTGCAATCAGGTTCACAGGAAACAGTTTCAGAGGAGTCAGTTCAAGTGTTAGAAATCAGGCGCCCACCTGGAGAATAGAGGGAAAGCAACAAGGTTCAATGGAGTTCAGCAATCAGGAGCCCACCTGAAGAACAAAGGAAAGTAGTTCAAGTTTCAAGGCAGCAGTTAAGTGTTGGTAATCAGGAGCCCACTTGGAGAGCAAGGGAGAACAACACGAGTGTTAAGGATAGAAAGTAGTTCGGGGTCAAGCAATTAGGCACCCATTTGGGGAAGCAAGGAAAGATAGTTCAAAGGAAAAACAGTCGCAAGAGGAAGTAGTTCAAGCTTAGTAATTAGGAGCCCACCTGGAGAACGAAGGGAAGCAATTCAAGTGTTGGTAGTCACGAGCCTACCTGAAGAACGAAGGGAAGCATCAAGTCAAGTGTTGGTAATCAGGAGCCCACCTGAAGAACGAAGGGAAGCAGCAAGTCAAGTGTTGGTAATCAGGAACCCACCTGAAGAACAAAGCAATTCAAGTGTTGGTAATCAGGAGCCCACCTGGAGAACAAAGCAATTCAAATGTTGGTAATCAGGAGCCCACCTGGAGAACAAATCAATTCAAGTGTCGGTAATCAGGAGCCCACCTGAAGAACAAAGCAATTCAAGTATCGGTAATTAGGAGCCCACCTGGAGAACAAAGCAATTCAAGTGTCGGTAATCAGGAGCCCACCTGGAGAACAAAGCAATTCAAGTATCGGTAATCAGGATCCCACCTGGAGAACAAAACAATTCAAGTGTTGGTAATCAGGAGCCCACCTGAAGAACGAAGGGAGGAACAATGTTCGAAGAGGGATAGTTCAAGATCAGCAATCAGGCGCCCACCTAAACAAAAGGGAAAGCATCTCAGATTACAATTCAAGCCGGTAACAAAGGAACTTCACCTGGAGAATACAAGTCAACAAGGCAACAGGAACCGCAAGACCAAGTTTGAGGACATAGATAAGATTTTTGTAATGCATAGATCATAGTTTAGTCTAGCTTCTTTTATTTTGTCATGGTATAATAAGGAGTTCAGTAAGCAGTAGTAGCAGCAACAACAGTGAAATCCCAGCTTCATGGTAGTTCCAGCTACCGAAACTTCCCGAACTACACTGACCTGATTCCTTTATAGCCAAGGATATGTAGGCAACCTCGGAAGCAGGGTGCGGTCAAATCTTTCAAAAATGCTTCCCACGGAATATTCAAACGGGCAAAAATCGCTCGTATCCGCTCACTTTATCTTTGCACGGAAACTCTCCGTGTTTCCGAGCAAAGAGGGGCAGCTGTGAGCACGTGATTTTTGCCCTATATGATTATTCCCATAAATTCAAACAAAATAAATTTTTCCCATTGTTTGCAATTTCGTGGATGTTTGTAGTATTTTTTGTTAATTACTTGCATTTATCTGTGCACGTCTATTTTATTTAGTTCATGAAAAATACAAAAAAATACATTGCATTTGCATTTAGGATTTAATTTTGCATTTTAAAATCAATTAGTAATTTAGTTGTTTTACAAAAATGAAAAATTACAAAAAAATAACTTATTTTTGCATTTTTTTAATTTTTATCTTTGAATTTTGGTAGTTTTCTTTTAATTTGGCATTTAATTAGTCATGGTAATTATTTTTAGAGTTAATTAATTTAATTTTGTAGGATAATTTAGTTTAGGGATTAATTTAGGTTTTATTTTCAATTTTTTTAAAAGAAAAAAAGAGTTTTGAAATAAAAAGAAAGGAAAAGAAGTGAAAAGAATTGAATTTTGGGCCAAATCCTTAAATTCCCCAAGCCCAAATTAATTTAATACCTGAAACCCGTTTAAGCCAGCCCAAACCCGTCTGTTACCCGGTCCCATCTCGTTGCAAGCCCGAACGACCCCGTTTTGATCCCCTTTAATTTGAGCCATCGATCTCCCCTAGATCGAACGACTCAGAACCGAGCCTCATAAAACTATCTGAGCCATTGCAACCCCCCCGTCTCATCTCTCAAATTCACCCTATCTTCAGAGATGCATCCTCAACCCTAGCGCCGCCCTAGCTTCCTTCGGTGGCAGTGCCACCCCCGAATCACCCCAAATCAACACCATAAAACCTCCATAGTCCCCTCATTCCCAATCTATCATTAGTTTCCCTCGAATCTGTCCAGAGCTCCTCAAATCTTAAATATGAGTTTCGAGCCCTAAAAGCTTAAAATCGAACCTGTGCATGCAAGGTTACTCCTCTGAATTCCTGGTGTTCAAGGCTGTTTTATCACAAAATAATGACATTCTCTTGTTCTTGATCAAGAACAAGCGTTTGACATTGTTTTGGGCTAACTCAGAGTGTCGATATCGACTTCGAACCTAGTCAGTGAGTTCCCCTCATTTTTTCTGTTCATTATAGTTGTATCTCACCTTTTATTCCTTTTCTTTTCTTCTCCTTTGTTTTGATTGAAATTTGACCAATTTTCTGAGTTTGAATTGTTTTCTATTCGTTTGTTTTCTCTATTTCTTTTTCAAATCGTAAAAAGCTTGTTCTCTGATTTTCTTGTTCTGTTGAGTTTTATTAATGTCATAGTTAAATCTCTGATTTTCCCTCTTGATTTTAGTCTCATTAGTTTAGTTTGATTAGGTTTATTTTGGATTTAATAACTTAGTTGATTCCCTGCTTATTTGTGTTAATTAATCAGTAACTTAGTTTAGATTTTTTTTGATTGTGGAAATCATTTCAGTGTTTGTATGCTTACAGAATTTGGTTGGGTCCGTTTATTGTTTGGGCTTTAGTTTGTCTCTTACCCATTTGCAAAGAGCAACACGTTCAATTGGGTTTAAGTTATTGGATCAATTTGACCCATGAGATTTCTGAAGTAATTACCAGGGGTTTAATGGATAGTCTAAGAATTTAGGCTAGGGGAATCTCTAATAACTGATCTAGGAAATTTCTGGGAAGGTGCCTTTGGGACTTATTTGAAATACTGATTTTTAAGCTAAGGTTATAACGGCAAAAATGAAAATACCAAAAGATTTAAAGTGCAAAACTGATTTCAGTATTGCTGCCCTAAAAGCTTGCCTATAAAGGCACCCTTTCTTCATTAGCAAAGAGGAGGAGAAAGAAAAAATATCCTAAAAACTGAAACGGCTAGCTCAAACAAGAACACTGATTTCTTTGTTGAAAACTGCTCCAAATTGAGTTTTGATTCTGGTTTCCTAGCCTTCTTATTTATCTATAACTTCTAAAAATCACAAATTCTGATCGGGGAGGAAATGGTTTGAGTTTTAGGGTTTGAAGGTCTGGTTTGAAGCTGTTTGGTTCCTGGGTTACTACTTCATTGTTGGGGATCAGAACTGATTTTTTCTGCTGCTTGATTACTGCTTCCTCACTTCTCTTTGGTTTCTCCTTATCCCAGGTACATGTTGTCACACCTCCTTTTTCATCGCACCCGCAGGGGCACAAAGGGAGTTTTTCCAATTAAAGGACAATCGAAATGGGATTTGTTATTTAATTCAGAGTCGCCATTTGGGATATTTATGGTGTCCCAAGTCACCGGTTTAATCCCGAATCGAGGAAAAGAATGACTTTGTTTAAAAGTCAGCGTACCAGAAATCCGGATAAGGAATTCTGTTAACCCGAGAGAAGGTGTTAGGCATTCCCGAGTTCCGTGGTTCTAGCACGGTCGCTCAACTGTCATATTTGGCTTATTTATCTGATTTTAATACATTTTGAACCTATGTACCAATTTTAACCTTGAACCGCTTTTATCATTTATTATTTAAAGAATTGCAACGTCGTGAGAATGCATCTCGAATTGTGCCACATAAATGTACCCACAATTTTCGATATGTTCCAACTTCGTTGAGATTTTGATTTGGGTCACATAAATGTGCACCCGAGTTTAGGAAGATAACATTATTAAATACGCGCCTAAAGATGCTAACGCGTTATTATTTTGAGAATGCCGCGAAATTTGCTAAGACGGCATATCCCGAAACCTAAGTGTGTATCATAAGCACCTATTGAGGGCCCCGCAGTTTGCAACTTATTAGGCGAGGCACGCCTCGTTTATTTTAAGGATATCCTAAAGCGACTATGGTTCTCTATTTACTTTTGTCTCTAAAGATAGAGAAAAAAGGCCTAATTAATTACAAGCGTGCAATGTCCCAGCTTTTGTTGTTCGAACCAACAACTTAATGATGACGCACCTCAACGACAATGCATACCTTCATTTTAATTGACAAACATGAACTCCAAAATTCCTAAACCAATTTATCATACCCATTATCTATTACGAACTATGGGTTTTAATGAACCGATTTAATGTAAATGAGCCTTTCTTTTCCTGACTTTTAACTGATTTCAACACTAATCTACCAACAACAATTCAGGTTTTGCTTACTATCGAATTCAGAAACTGTTATTCAAACGAAGACATCCTAATACACTAGCATGATTAATGATAAAATTACTAGCGAGTAGGATGAATATTACTAGATCAGCTCATGAATTGAAATCCTATTACAAGTTTATTACCCTTTTAACCTGACATTAATCTAGATCCACCTATTACTGATGACAATTGAGTTCCTCCAAACTGATTCAACAATCCCATTTTAGAAACCTATTGAACTGACTACACTTCATACCATTCCAAGGGTTCAATTTACCAGTTCAATATTATACAATGTTTAACAGATAACCCACCTTAACAAACAGTTCTGATTATACACATAACTACCATCTATATAATAGGAAAACATCTAAACTACTATCAATTAAAATGCAGGCAGTCCTCAGTTGAACAATAAATGTGTTCGAACATTTCATTTCAAACTTCAACGAGCTTACATCAATGTGGTTCAGGGTAGTGTACCTGGAATCGAGAATAACAGAAGAAGAAGAATAAGAAAGGCAGGTCAGCAGTAGCAGTAGTATACAATAAAGCAACACAATAGCAAAGAGCAGAACAACAACCAGCAGAAATAACACCCAACACAAGCAGTCCAAAACCCAGGAGTGAAACCAGAAAATACCAAGCAATTCACAGACAGGAACAGAATGTATTCAGAAATGAGACAGGAGAGTAGATTTTCTGATTTATGTTGTTCAGATTCTCAAATAAAGACACTCAGAACCTCAATTAAAGAGTAACAAACTGATTCTGATTTTCAGTAGTAAAGAAGACCTCACTTTTTCAGTATTTAGCTCTCAACCTATTGAACTCTTTAGGGTAAAAACTCAGCTTGTATTTCACTCTTAAACTCTGAATTTCTGATGTCAAAATCTAGCCCCTCAATTTGTCCCAAATGTCCCTTATTTATAGCCAAAAAATCAGCCTGCCTTCCCTGGGAACACTTAAAGAAATCAGGCTTAAACTACTGCCCATTCCCCTTAGAACCCCACTAACATATGTCTTCTTGTTTCTCACTTTACAACCTTACAAGCACTATGTTTTACAACCTTTACAGAATCCCTTTTTTTTCAGTTTTACAACCATGTTATTCCCTGAAGAATTGCTGACAGTTTCAGTCTTTTCTTTATTAAATTCCCTAGTTATGGGCAGTATGGCTTTTTTTAAAAATTAAACAATGCCCTGATAATGCCCATGCTACTCCTGACTCATTCTAGCCCATTTTTTTTTTATTAAAGAGAGTCATTAGTTTAATAGTTCACTGAATATTCAATTGGCAGGCCACTTAAACTAAGCCACTTTTAGGTTTTCAGATCCCAAACTACCCCCCTGGGAATCTGAACTACTGCCCTGTCCTAAACCTCTTAATCTGATGGTAGAACTCTATAAGTTATAACCTTAACAACTGATTTCTAACTGATCACTAAAGTACTATAACTATAACCAATTCACAACCAAATTCAAACAATGATTCAATCAGAATTGAAGCAGTATGAATCAAATTATTATCAGGTTATTCTAACATTCAAGCATGTAAAACTAATCGACGACACTTATCCAATCGACTACACGAATTACAACACATACAATCAATAGCAATTAATCAGAATTGAACATGCACACAGGTGATTCGAGTCGTATTGATAGAAACAGGGATTTATAATAAAACTTAGCTAATCGACGAAACTCATTCAAATCGATTATATAGTTTATCATATACTTGACCATGACCAGAAAAAGTTCGACCAAATAAAGGTCATTGAAGAAGGACAAAATCAATCGACAAAAAAAATTGAAAAATCAATAAAACTAAACTAAACAAATAAACAGATATAAACAAATACAAAATGGAACAAACAGGAAAAGAAAAATACCTCAAGAACTCGGAAACTGGACGACCCTGACTTGGACTCTGACTCGGACCTTTTTTAAGGTCGAACGGACCTTAATCGAGTGTTCTCAACTGAGAACACTTCGACTAAGGTCCACTAGACACCCAAATTCCTTTAATTTGGACAAACTCCAGCCTTTGGTTTTCTAGGGTTCTTGGGGTTTGATTTGGGGTTCGAACGGTTTTAGCCTGATTCGAACCAAACCAAAGGTGGTTTGGTAACGAGGGAGGTCTGGGGGCGTCATGGTGTGAGTTTGGGGCTGGTTGGGGGTAATTTCAAGTTTTGCTCGAATCTTCGATTGAAGATTCGAGAAGCTACAGGCTGATTCGAGCAAAATGGATAAGGGATTTGGGTTGAGGGTGGTCTAATGGCTTTAGGGTGTTTATTTGGTTGTCGGCGTCGTCGTTTCCGCCGGGTTTCAGGTGAAGGCGTGAGAGGGCTGCTAGGGTTTGGGCTATGGAGTTCGTCTCTGAGAGAGACGAAGATAGGGGGTGTTTGGTTTGGGGGCGGGGTATGGATTAGGAATATATAGTATGGGGGGAAATGATCTTGGGCCGTTCGATCCGATGAGATCAACAGCTTGGATCCGTTCATTAATGGAAACGACGTCGTCTTACTCACCTCGAGACCGGATCGGGCTTTGGATGGGAATGGGTCAGGGCATGGGGGCGATTTATGGCCGTTGGATCAAATGAAATGAACGGCGTGGATCAATTGGCCTGATACGGCATCGTTTCGGTTAGTCTGAGGGCAAGCTGGACCGTTTGATCTTGGGAGATCAATGGTTCAGATTTTGCACATCAAAACGACGTCGTTTGGGTGGTCTTGGAGACAGACCAAATTGGACCGGGTGAGGGGTGTTGAATTGGCTCTGGTTTTGGGTTGTTTTGGACGGCCCAGTTCCGATTTTGTAGGTATTTCCACTTGTTTTTGTTTTGTTTTCTTTTAATTTCTAATTAGCAAAAAATTCTACAATAAATTGTAAAACCAAAATTAACCTACAAAAATATTAATTAACACTTAACTACAATTAACACACAAAATTTAACACCAATTAGAAACAAAAATCACACAATTGTACACTAATTGACAAAAATAGAACAAATACATATTTTTGTGATTTTCTTTCTTTTAAAACCAAACTATGGTTTAATTAATTCCAAAATGCACAATTAAATCCTAAATATGCATGCAACATGTATTTTTGTATTTTTAATTAATTAAACAAATTAAACACTCACAGACAAAATAATTATGAAAAATGTCACGCGAAATTCTTAAACTTGTACCCAAATGACATTTGTTTTATTTTTCGATTTCTTTTGGAGTAGTTTTCGTGAAGCAAAAATCACGTGCTCACAGCTGTCCCTCTTTGTCTGACAACACAAAGAGTTTTCGTGCAAAGATAAAGTGAGCGGATTCGAGCGATTTTTGCCCGTTGGAAATACTCCGTGTGAAGCATTTTTTTGAAAGGCTTAACCGAACCTTTGCTTCAAAGGTTTCCTATATATCCCTGGCTAAAAGTGAATCAGGTTAATGTAGTTCGGGAAGTTTTGGTAGCTAGGACTACCATGGGACTGCAATGTTGCTGTTACTGCTGTTGCATGCTGTTACTACTGCTTTCCGACCTCCTTATTACACCATTGCTAGAAAGAAAACAAAAAACTAGACTAAACTAATGATTACAGAATCTTATCTATCTTCGACTTGCTCTTGTAGTCTTCGTTCTGATTTCTAAAATAGGATTCATGCTGGGGGTATTTTTGTTGTAACCCACCGCATTACTGACTTCTGACTTGATCTTGAAATGTATTCCTCTGTTCTGCAGGCGGGCTCCGGACTTCAACTTGAATGTGTACTCCTTTGTTCTACAGGCGGGCTCCTGTCTCCAATAGCGACTTTGCAAATAAATCAGCCTCTATTCTCCAGGCGGGCTCCTGACTTCAACAACAACTTTAAAATAAACACCTCCATTCTACAGGCGGGCTCCTGACTCCTTCAACTTAACATAAAACAACCTCCGTTCTACAGGCGGGCTCCTGACTTCTTCAACTTAAAACATAACAACCTCCGTTCTACAGGCGGGCTCCTGACTCCTTCAACTTAAAATATGACAACCTCTGTTCTACAGGCGGGCTCCTGACTCCTTTAACTTAAAATATAACAACCTCCATTCTACAGGCGGGCTCCTGACTTCATCAACTTCAAATGTAACAACCTCCGTTCTAACAGGCGTGCTCCTGACTTCTTCAACTTAAAATATAACAACCTCCGTTCTACAGGCGGGCTCCTGACTTCTTTAACTTAAAACATAACAACCTCCGTTCTACAAGCGGGCTCCTGACTCCTTTAACTTAAAATATAACAACCTCCGTTCTACAGGCGGGCTCCTGACTTCGAGTACAACTCAAAAAATATAACACCTCCATTTTTCAGGCGGGCTCCTGACTTCGACTACAACTCAAAAATATAACACCTCCATTCTCCAGACTTGTTCCTGACCTCAACAATTTCTTTAAAACATAACACCTCCATTCTCCAGGCGGGCTCCTGACTTCAACAACTTCCTAAAAATATAACACCTCCATTTTTCAGGCGGGCTCCTGACTTCGACTACAACTCAAAAATATAACACCTCCATTCTCCAGGCGGGTTCCTGACTTCAACTTCAACTTGAAATGACAACAACCTCCATTCTCCAGGCGGGCTCCTGACTTCAGCTACAACTCAAAATGTAATACCTCCATTCTCCAGGCGGGCTCCTGACTTCACTACTTCCCAAAACATAATACCTCCATTCTCCAGGCGGGCTCCTGACTTCAACTACTTCTTAAAAATATAGCACCTCCATTCTCCAGGCGGGATCCTGCCTTCAATGACTTCTAAGAAATGCATTTTATTGTTGTTGCTCCTTCCTGCCTCCTGAACCATTTTCCTTCTAACTTGAAATTATCTTCTTTCAGAACTGCTTCCCTCAAAACTGGTGTTTCATTCCTCTGAAAACTGCTGGGGATAACACCGGTGTTTTATTCAAAAATATGTTATTTTCCTCCTTCAAAGACTACTTCCCTTAAAGCTGGTGCTTTCCTTCCACTGGAACTACTTCCCTTAAGACTTGTGTCATCTTCCTTCCGAAATTGCTTCCTTTAAAACTTGTTTGGCCTTCTTCCGAAAACTGCTGGGGATACCATTTTTCCCCAAACTTGTGTTATCTTGCTTCTTCCCCAAGTGGGTACCGGACTTCCAGAAAATTTTCAAAATGAAAGAAAATTTTCTGCCCCAGTTTGACAATCTTTCTTGTATCATGATGTCTTTTCATCATCTATAACATTTCCTGTCCCTGCTTCAAATCAAAGAAAAATTTTGTTAGTTTAAAACGTGGTGAATGGTCATGCCACTCCTGCTGGGGATGGTTTCCTCTTTCTCCTTTCCCAGCTTTGTGTTCCATTACATTACCAAAGCTTGCTGGGGACGAGGTTATTTGTTGGGGATGATATTCCTGTTGGCGATAATATTCCCGCTGGGGATGGTTTTCCCCCTCTTCTTTCCCTGCTCCGTGTTGTCCGACCCTCTTGGAACTTGGTCGATAATCTGCCAGGGATGCTCTTGTTTCTTGACGATTCTTTATTCACCAATTGTTGCTTCCCACTTTTCTCCATACTCTTCCCAAAATCCTAGACCAATCCATCATTTGGTCTTACAATTAACGTCTTTCTCGCTCCATTGCATTATCTTTGGCCCGTCCTATCCACATTGTGTTTTTGCACCATCTTGGCAACTGGTAATAAGCTCTGAAAATCCTTTTCAAAAACAAACTGATGGGGAGATAAAGTCTTTAAAAATAAAAAATGATGAATTCAAGAAAATAAGAGAAGAATAGTTCTCTGAATGGTACAACCGATCCCAATGATCACGTCGTGCATTTTGGATTAACCAACCTAGTCTATTTATATCAATCAATCTTTCTGATGGCCTTACTTTGTTGGGGATATGTAAGCGCCCAATTCCTTTGTCGACTCAACATCTTTGCACTGCTTGATGCCTTGACGGGTCCTTTCCGTCAATCTTATCTTGTTTGCCTCTTTTGACCCCTTGTCGCCTCATAGTGCCCTTCGAGGGGTTTTCACTAATAAGACTCTCTCATTTCCCTCAACTCTCGTCGCCTTATGGTGCCTGTGAAGGTTTTCACCGATAAGACTCTCTCGTTTTATTTCTCTCAACTTACGTCGCCTTGTGGTGCCTGTGGAGGTTTTCACCGATAAGACTCTCTCATTTTATTTTATTTTTTCCAGCTGGGGATTGGAGTGTTACCGATATGACTCTCTCTGTTGGGGATTCTTTCGACTATTAATTCATTGCCAGCTTATGATCCTCTTATCTGCTGGGGATCAGAGTGTTATTCCCGACTTCCATTTGCATGACTTGGCACTTCTCGGATACTGATCGGGAGGTCTTTTTGGACATCAATATGGGTTTTTGTGTATGGCTAAAAGAAAAAGGGTATTAAAAGGTTCAAAATAATTTTGATGGGTAAAACATTACAACTCTTGGATTCAAACTTCCTTCCCAAAATTACAAACACAACTTCTGCCCCAGTTTCTTGCTTGGGGATGTTTTTATTTTTGTTATACTATGACCGAGCCATGAGGCGCCTACGTATCCTTTTTTGAGGAATCAGGTCAAACGTAGTTCCCAATTCCTTTGTTTTTCTTGTGACTTTTCTTTTGTCTTTATTATCATTATTTTTCTCTTCTCTTTTTCTTTCATTTTCATTACTGATTCCAAAAGAGGGGTATGAAAGAATAAATAAGGCTCAAAAGGGGAAGCAAATGTTGAAGTGTTTGGATGGAAGAACAAATTGCCTCCGCCATTTCATTCTCCGATACCATGCCAAATGCAAACAAAAGACAATTACCATTAGAAGAAATCATACATAATATCTATTAACTGCGTCAGAATTGATATCCATGTCGATGCATTTCCCTTCGATATCTGTTAAACATAAAGCACCATTGGACAACACTCTGGTTACAATAAATGGCCCTCGCCAATTCGGGGCGAACTTGCCCTTCGCCTCAGCCTGATGTGGAAGGATGCGTTTCAGCACTTGCTGGCCTACTTCAAACTTCCGGGGCTACACCTTTTTGTTGTATGCTCTTGCCATTCTCCTTTGATATAACTGGTCATGACACACAACTGCCAATCTTTTTTCATCAATCAAGTTCAACTGCTCTAGATGAGTTTTGACCCACTTATCATCATCAATCTCAGCTTTAGCGATAATCCGAAGGGACGGGATTTCAACTTCCGCCGGTATTACTGCTTCAGTTCCATATACCAACAAATAAGGAGTTTCCCCTACTGAAGTACAGACAGTAGTGCGATAACCCAACAATGCAAATGGTAATTTTTCATGCATTGCCTCGAACCTTCTACCATCTTCCGAAGTATCTTCTTTATGTTTTTGTTGGCTGCCTCAACTGCTCCATTTGCCTTGGGACGATATGGGGTGGAATTGCGGTGTGTAATCTTAAACTGTTGACATACCTCTTTCATCAAATTGCTATTAAGATTAGCACCATTATCCGTGATGATCACCTTTGGGATTCCAAATCGACAGATGACATTTGAGTGAACAAAATCAACCACTGCTTTCTTGGTTACAGACTTGAAAGTTTTGGCCTCAACCCATTTGGTGAAATAATCAATGGCCACCATGATGAACCTATGCCCATTGGATGCTGCTGGCTCAATTGGTCCAACGATATCCATGCCCCAGGCAACAAATGGCCATGGTGCTGACATTGTATGTAATTCTGTCGGCGGAGAATGAATCAGATCTCCATGTATTTGACACTGATGGCATTTCCGCACGAAACTATACAATCATGCTCCATAGTGAGCCAATAGTACCCTGCTCGAAGAATCTTCTTCGCCAATACATATCCGCTCATATGTGGCCCACAAACTCTAACATGTACCTCTGTCATAACTTTCATGGCTTGACTAGCATGTATACATCTCAGCAATCCCAAATCTGGTGTTCTTTTGTACAACACTCCTCCACTAAGGAAAAATCCATTTGCCAGTCGCCGAATGGCTCTTTTTTGATCTCCGGTGGCCTGCTCTAGGTATATCCCCATCCTGAGGTATTCCTTGACATCATAGAACCATGGTTCGCCATCCAGTTCTTCCTATAAAATGTTGCAATAAGCATGCTGATCACGAACCTGAATATGCAACGGGTCAACATGAATTTTGTCTGGGTGGTGCAACATTGATGCTAAGGTAGCTAAAGCATCGGCAATCTCATTATGAACTCTTGGGATGTGTCTGAACTCCACTGATTGAAATCGCTTACTCAGATCGTGCAAACATTGTCGATATGGTATGAGCTTCAAATCCCTTGTTTCCCATTCACCCTGAATCTGATGCACCAGGGGGTCCGAGTCTCCCAAGACCAAGGCGTCCTGGACATCCATGTCTGCTGCTAACCGTAGACCCAAAATGCATGCCTCATACTCAGTCATGTTGTTGGTACAATAGAAACGCAGCTGAGCCGTAACAGGATAATGATGTCTTGTTTCTGAAATAAGTACCGCTCCTATTCCAACTCCCTTCGCATTTGCGGCTCCATCGAAAAAAGCTTCCATCCTGGTTCCTTGGTCATTTCCAACTCATCTATATGCATCACTTCTTCATCAGGAAAATACGTCCTCAAGGGCTCGTATTCTTCATCAACATAATTCTCAGCCAAGTGATCAGCCAATGCTTGGGCCTTCATGGCCATCCTCGTCACATAGACGATGTCGAATTCTGTGAGTAATATCTGCCATTTCGCCAATCTCCCTGTGGCAATAGGCTTCTAGAAAATATACTTCAGTGGATCCAAGCGTGAAATGAGATAAGTAGTATATGATGACAGATAATGCTTCAATTTCTGGGCCACCCAAGTTAGGGCGTAACATGTCTTCTCGAGTTGAGTGTACTTAACCTCATAACCTGTAAACTTCTTGCTCAGATAATAGATGGCTTGCTCCTTCCTTCCTGTAATGTTGTGTTGCCCCAGTATGCAGCCAAACAAATTCTCCAGGACCGTTAGATAAAGAATTAACGGTCTTCCCGGCTTAGGTGGAACCAACACAGGTGGATTTGATAAATATCCTTTGATTTGGTCAAACGCTTCCTGACATTCCGCCGTCCATTCTAGCGCAACATCTTTCTTCAGTAGCCAAAAAATGGGTTCACAAGTTGCTGTGAGTTGAGCAATAAACCTGTTGATATAATTCAACCTTCCCAACAGACTCATTACTTCTGTCTTGTTCTTCGGCGGTGGCAAATCCTGGATGGATTTGATCTTTGACGGGTACAAATCAATGCCTCGCCGACTGATGATGAATCCCAACAGCTTTTCAGATGGAACACCAAATGCACATTTGGCGGTTGAACTTAATATCGTACCTTCGAAGTCTTTGGAAAAACTTCCTTAGGTCTGCTACGTGGTCTTCCTGATGCTTGGATTTTATGATCACATCGTCCACGTATACCTCAATCTCTTTGTGTATCATGTCATGAAACACAGTAGTCATTGCTCTCATGTACGTTGCCCCAGCATTCTTCAAACCAAATGGCATTACCCGGTAGCAATAAGTCCCCCACGGCGTAATGAAAGTCGTCTTTTCCGCATCTTCTTCATCCATCAGAATCTGATGATACCCAACATAGCAGTCCACAAAAGACCCGATCTCACGCCCGGCACAATTATCGATCAAGATATGGATGTTGGGTAATGGAAAGTTATCCTTTGGGCTTGCCCTGTTCAGATTGCGGTAATCGACACACACCCTGATCTTCCCATCTTTCTTCGGCACTGGCACCACATTAGCCAACCAATCAGGATATCGAGTGACCCGAATAACCTTTGCTTGCAGCTGCTTGGTTACTTCCTCTTTAATCTTCACACTCATGTCTGTTTTGAACTTCCTCAATTTCTGCTTGACGGGAGGGCATGCCGGGTTAATGGGCAATTTGTGAACCACTAAATCCATGCTTAACCCCGGCATGTCATCATACGACCATGCAAAAATGTCTTTGAACTCAATAAGTGCTTTGATTAGTTCTTCTCTGATATTCGGTGCAATGTAGATGCTTATTTTAGTTTCCCTGATATCATCTGCATCCCCTAAATTGATGGCTTCTGTGTCATTTAAGTTGGGCTTGGATTTCTCTTCAAACTGGCTTAACTCTCTGTTTATCTCTTTGAAGGCTTCATCCTCATCGTATTCTGATTCATCATCATAATCGACCTCTTGCACAATTAGTTCAGAATCAGATTGATTTTTTAGACTAGGTTGAAGATCCGTTGTGCATGCCATGTCATTAGAACCAATATAAAGATACCAAGACTCCCTCCGGGTAGGAAGGGGAGTAGCCATCCAATTGTTGATATTTGCCCTAGGCCCCACAAACTGTACATCTAACCTACTGGACCCTTCTCCAGCTTCTATCATGTTGACATCAGCGAACAACCTTTCAAAGCCCTCATTCAAATCTCCATTTGGCCCAATCAGTGGTCCGAGAACTTTCGGGACCGACAACTTTCTGATACCTGCTCTGACAAATGATCTGGATAGGTGCGGGATTGGCTTGGGAAGGACCCAGACTCTTTTCTTCAACTTGCGGGCCCGTCTCACATCCTCCGCTGTAGGCTTGAACCCCAACCCAAAGGTATCCAGATTTTTGGGCAAAGAAACCAGCTGAACAATACCCTGAAGATCAGCCCCTAAACCTTTGCCTGGCACAAACCCGTTCTTCAACATCTCCGAGGCTACCATGACAGTTGCAGGTGCTATTTTGGGAAGTGGGATGCTTTCACCTTCGGGAACTTTGTCCACTAAAACCGTATCAAAAACCTGGTAAACCCACGTTCCCTTATCATCATCAGTCTCTATGAAGGGTACGATGGCATCACTTACGACGCTTGCATTGTCTTCCCCATGTACTACGATCTCTTGCCTATCCCACTCGAATTTGACCATATGATGTAATGTAGAAGGCACTGCTTTGGCGGCGTGGATCCAGGGTCGCCCCAACAGAAGATTATATGACACTGCCACGTCTAACACTTGAAACTCCATGGTGAACTCGACTGGACCAATTGTTAATTCAAGTATGATGTCACCCACTGTGTCTATGCCACCACCATCAAACCCTCGAACATAGATGCTGTTCTTGTGAATCCTGTCACCATCGACCTTCAGTTTGTTCAACGTGGTCAAAGGACAGATATTGGCACTGGACCCATTATCAATCAGTACTCGAGTGACTACCGAGTCTTTGCACTTCACAGTCAAATAAAGGGCTCTATTATGTTCTGTACCCTCCACGAGCAACTCATCGTCTGAAAAAGTGACCCTGTTGACCTTGAAAATCTTGTTTGCTATTTTCTCCAGATGGTTCACAGACATTTTATCCGGAACATGGGCTTCGTTCAAAATTTTCATCAATACCCGGTGGTGCTCGTCTGAATGGATCAACAACGATAACAATGATATCTGTGCCGGGGTCTTCCTCAACTGCTCCACAATGGAGTAATCTTGCGCCTTCATTTTCTTTAAAAATTCTTCCGCCTCTTCCTCGGCAACTGGATTCTTTATCGCTACTGGATTGGCCCTTCTTAACTCTGCGGGAGCAAAACACCTTCCCGAACGAGTTAACCCCTGTGCCTCACATATTTCCTCCACAACTTCCTTCCCCTTATGCATTACCATTACTTGACTGTAGCTCCATGGCACAGCTTTCTCACTGATTATCGGCAACTGCATTACTGGCCTGATAACAACTGGTCCTATGCATGCCCCCTTCATGGCTACTGGCTTGCTTGATATCCCTTGCACCGTTACTTTGACCGGCTCTGGATTCTTGGCAACATCAGACAAACTCTTCCCCATCACTACCACTGGCTTTCCTTCTACCTTTTCCGACTGTAGTACCGCTTTTCCACTGATCGCCTTTTCTTTCGGACTGGCAAGGATCATCATTACCGTTTGTGAGGGCTTCTTGAGCTTCCCTCCTTCGTGCACTAGTTCGATCATATGGGCTTCATGGTGTGCCAGCAACGGGTTCTGATTGATGTTAGGTGCCTCTGGCTCCTGGACCTCGATCCTATTTGTGTCAATAAGATCTTGTACGGCAGTCTTCAACTTCCAACACTTCTCAGTATCATGCCCGGGAGCCCCCGAACAATATTAACAGCTTACTGAGTGGTCCAGATTTTTGGAAAGGGTATTTGGCAATTTGGGCTCCACAGGACTCAATAAGCCTAACTGCCTCAATTTGTGGAACAGAGTAGTATAGGTTTCTCCCAGCGGAGTGAATGTTCTCTGCCTCTGCACCCTTTCATTCCTGAAAGTCTGATTCCTACGGAAACCTGGTCCCAAAGGATTCCTGTAGGCCCTTGGTGGTAGATATGTGTTTTGTTGAGGTGTATATATGTTTTGTGGAGGCGGATATATATTTTGTGGAGGTGGATATGTATTCTGGGGAGCCAGCGCACGCCATTGCAGGCGAGCCGGAGGCTGGGTGTAAGTTTGGGCGTGATGGACAGAGAAATGTGGCTCTTGTGGTGGGTAGTAGGGTTGCGGAAGGCCGTATGGAATGTGTGGGTAATTTGAGTGATGGGGTCTAGGTTGGTAGCGAGGGGGGGGGGACCTCTGGATCTGGACCAAGTACCTACCTCGACTGTTGCGACATCTTCCCTTTTCTTCTTTCCGAGCACCCCTCCCGTGCCGCTCTGGATGGCCTGAGTGGTTGCTTTAATCGCCGAATAACTCAGGATTTTGTTGGACTTAAGTCCTTCTTCAATCATACTGCCCATTTTTACTACTTCGTTGAAAGATTTGCCAACTGACGTCACCAGGTGACCGAAGTAAGTTGGCTCCAGAGTCTGCAGAAAGTAGTCCACCATTTCCCCCTCTCTCATCGGAGGATCAACTCTTGCCGCCTGCTCTCTCCAGCGGAACCCAAATTCTCGAAAGCTTTCCCCGGGCTTCTTCTCATGTTTAAGCAATGTGAGATGGTCAGGGACGATCTCAAGGTTGTACTGGAAGTGGCCTGCAAAGGCTTGTGCCAGATCGTCCCAGGTGTACCACCTGCTAGGATCCTGTCTTGTGTACCATTCCAGTGCAGACCCGCTTAGACTTTGACCAAAATGAACTATCAACAGTTCGTCTTTTCCCCCTGCCCCTCTCATCTTACTGTAAAAACCTCGCAGATGTGCCATTGGATCACCGTGCCCCTCGTATAGATCAAACTTTGGCATCTCGAACCCTGCCGACAATTGAATGTCGGGGAATGGGCATAGATCTTTGTAGGCCACACTGACTTGGTTGCCTAACCCATGGATATTCCTGAAGGACTGCTCCAAGCTTTTAAACTTTCAAAGCACTTCGTCTTGCTCTGGGCTCTTAGCCGGCTTTTCAGTCTCTACCGGGATCTCGAAGTGAGTGTTATAAGTATGAGGCTCGGGTGCTTTGAAGGTTGGTTCAGGGGGTAATATTGGTTATCGTGAGCCTGAAACAACGGCTCGCTAGATGATCTTTGCAGCGTGGCTGGTGGGGGTGCCACGAAAACAGGAACATTTGGTGGATGAGGGTTCTGATTGGGTTGTGAAGCTTGGGGATCATAGGCATTTCTTCCCTGATAGTATTGGTGACTGGGGAAGCTTGTCGAAGGGCTGGGGGGAGGGTATTCCGGCGTGTGTCCTGGTGGGAGAGTGGGAGTAATGGGAGGGTTAGGCACTTTTTGTACCCCTAGCTAAGGCCAGCTGCATTTCTCTCATCTCCTGTTTCATCTTATCCATTTCCTCCTTCAGCATTTGATTCTCTGTCCTTTCATCCTCGACACTTTGGTCTGAACTAGTCATGCTTTTTAGTATGGGCCCTTTGGATCTTGTTTGGTAATGGTAATCTACCAGAACGTTCTAACAAACTAACTGGTTCGAAATCTCTGGAAGGACAACAAACTTGTTAGCATTAGAGTTTAACACATATTGCAATTTCACGTTGGGGGATGCAATGTTCCTAGGCAGTTTAACCATTTCTAACATGTCTTTTCTTCGACCGCATGCGTCATTCCGGCTTACTTTGTTTGTGCCTCGTTTAAGTGTTTCTGAAACCTTTTTTTATCTTTCTTTTTATTTCTTTCTTTTCCTTTCTTTTATTCACTTTGCCTTTCTCTTTTACTTTTTAGTTGTGGTCGAATCTTATGTGGATTGCCTACGTATCATGTCCCCGCATGAATCAGACCGCGTGTAGTTCTGCCACAAGTGCTTAAAATAAAGACACCATTTTTGGATTTTTCAACCTTTACTAGCAAAACATTTTATTACAAGGTAAAACATTTTTGAAAGGAAATTGACAAACTTGATACAGACTACAAAATTTATGCCAAAAAGGGAAATACAAACTCCGACGGACAACAAACTCTGAAGACAAGGAAAATACAGACTCAAACTATGAATGTTTCATAGTTTTGAATTTTGGCGCCCGCGGGGCGTCGTTCGGCCTCACCGCGGGCTTTGGTGCAAGGCCCCTTTGCAGATCTTTCAAATCTTCCATGATCTGGTGGACATAAATCATTATTGAAGCAAAGAAGGTGGTACGGGACATATCCTCACAAGCTAGGCACTTTATGGTGATGTAGTGCCCGATATCGTCGATTCTTCCCTTGATTCTGTCCCTTTCCATAAGCAATCGCTCTATTTGTTGATTCCGCGTCCCCAGCATTTGAGCGTTGTAAAGGAGTTGATCCTGAAACTCATTCATCTATTTCTCCATTCGGGCCATTAGATCATAGTAGCGCTTCCTATCTACTCTGGCATCTCGGGCTTGTCTGAAGATCCGCTCTTTGAGAGTGGATATTGTTTCTCTCAATATAGCGATGTTTCTTTCGTAGTCCCTCTTCATTTGTTGCATAGACCGTGCTCGCTCTTATGCCTTCTTTATCCCTTTCACCTGGATTCTCGCTAGACCAGCTTTAGATTTTTCCAGGTCTTCTTGATACTCGGGGACTTTCTTCTTTAGACCGTTTATGAGCCTTTCATTAGCCCGGCTTCTCTTCGGGTTTCTGGTAGCTATTTTCATTTCCTGGATTTGAGCTTTGAGGACCTCGTTTTCCTAAGCTAGTTTTCTCTTTTCTCCCTCATCTGCAGCGATATGCAAATCTTTCTCAAATTTCAAATCTATAACTTGCTTCTCCAACTTGCCTATTGTAACCCTGTACTCGTGCTCTTTAGCCAACCAATCCCACTATTCTTGCGACGCCTTGACGAATTCCTGGAGATGGGGTCTTTTAGCCGGCCTTTCGTGCTCAAGTTCTCTCATGTACCAAGCAAGGTATCCTGGCGCCACTTCGCCTTTGGCCTGATCCTGCACGCAAGTATCTGCTTTTAAATATTGGCATTCACTCCAGATCTGACGGACTCTTGCTTTAGGGAACTGTCCGTTAGGGCTAATCTCAATCACTTGAGCACTAAGATCTTCCTCCTGTGGCACTGTCTGGCATCTCCCGAGTTGTATCAAAACCCGATATGGCACGTAAGGCTGAATGCTCTTGAGCCCCATCAATAGAAAGTGGGTCCTAGCTGCCGGCATATGGATCACCTCGTCAACTGGCAATCATCCTAGTGTCCACTGAATTTGGCTGGTGATGAGGGTCCGAAAGAATGATGTCCATGCCGTAACTCCCTCGGGTAGACTGACCCCCTTGATTCTTGTGTAGAACTCTTTTATGCAAGTTTTCTTCGAGGAACCATAACTCAAGAGCTGGGAACGGTGGCAGAGATGCTCAGTCATCCATATTTGTAGCAACAAGTTACACCCCTCGAAAAAGTTCCCTCTGGCTTTGCAGGCTGTGAGAGCTCAAAAGATATCAGATACTATCATAGGCGTAAGAGTGCTTTCATCTTGAGTGAGCAAGGTACTGATGACCCCGACTATTTTCAGATTAATGTTTTCGTCTTTCCTTGGAAATACCAAAAGGCCCAAAAAGGTTATCATAAAAGTCACTCGTCTATGCTCGTCCCATTTTTGACGGTTACTTTTGCTGCATAACTTGTTACCCGGGTGGTTGAATCCTCCGACATGACTGTATCTGTTGTATATGAAGCGCGGATTACAAAAACCTGCAGCCAAATCTGGGTTATGGACCGTCCTGGGTATCTTTAACGAATCTAAAAACCGATGCACAGTGACAGCTCTTGGAGCAACCAGGTATTTTTGCCTCAACGGAACTTCAGCATTTCCGATGTACCCGGCTATTTCCTCCAAAGTCGGGGTGAGTTCAAAATTGGAGAAGTAGAAGACATTGTGTGCCGCGTCCCAGCAGGTGACCAAAGCTCTTATGATATCCCCCCGAGGCTGGATTTTCAATAAACCCGTAAGACCTTTTAGATATTTCTTGACCTCATCTTGCCCTTCTCCACCTAAATCATCCCACCATAGCCGCAACTTGAAAGGGATTTTAGTCATTATTGAAAAAGGTTCATTTTGCATCGTGCTCATCCTGCACATTTATTAAGGTGATTAAGCGAAAAATAAAATTTATTTGACTCAACCAATTGGCTATTTTTAATTTTTCACAGATTAAAAGAAAGATCCGGTTCCAAACACGGCCTTTCAGCACTTCGGGAATGAAGATTTTGAGGCTGGGTGAGTCAACCGGTCAAAAATCCAAAAATGACTACAAGTGGCCGTTTATGCAAAGTCAGCCTTCCGGCGTCCCTTTTGGGAACATTCGGTTATTTTGACAAAAACGGCGTCACCCGACTTATTTATGACGAAAATTAAAATTTTGACATTTTTGTAAAGGGGAGGTTGGACCCGATGAGGGTTGCCTACGTATCCTGCACCCTGTGAGAATCAAACCGACGTAGTTCGGGTAGATAAAACAAACTTCTTTTGAAAATAAGACTCTTTTCAATGGCAAATAAAACCATTTTTCATAAACAAAGCCCTTTTTTTCATTTTCTCAAAAAATTCGACAGAGTTTCGACGCTATTTGGACATTGATTTTTTTTTCAAAATAGGCGATTAACTACCTCTATCTCTCTTTCCTGAAAGTATTCAAAAGCCGGTCATCATGCAAGTCCGAAGCAAACAAATGCACAGGTAGCAAGTTGGATGCATCAAGATGGTCTTTTGTCGTTTTGGTATACCTGTCCTAGACAGACCCAACCCTTGTGTTGAGTCTCCAAAGTCAAATGCATATGATGCAAACAAACATTCCTACTAGGGATCAGGCATGAATCTGAGTTATTCTAGGTTCGTAACCTGGGTATTTGTTCTAGACTGTGTACCCGAGCGGACAACTCGAGTCGAGGAGGGGGCTACGTATCGGGGACCCGCGAGATCGTCCGACTTTGTAACTTGTCCGGCCTCTTTCTTATTTCAGGGTATGACGCTAACAGAATAGGGAGTCTCAACCAGTAAGCACATCCCCGGAGGTGAGAAGAGAAGGGTTTCGTAGCAGTTTAAATATAGTTCCGATAATATCAAAGCAATAAAAGCAACATTTTGCACATTTAGGCCAAAATATGTAATAAGGTCAAATAATAAATGAAGCCAAATAATAACAATTATTCCAGGCTCGAATTCTTGAACCCTGAACCAGAGATTCTGGGTTCTGTCCCCAGCAGAGTTGCCAGAGCTGTCATACCTCCTTTTTCACCGCGCCCGCAGGGGCACAGAGGGAGTTTTTCCAATTAAAGGACAATCGAAACGGGATTTGTTGTTTAATTCAGAGTCGCCACTTGGGAGATTTATGGTGTCCCAAGTCACCGGTTTAATCCCGAATCGAGGAAAAGAATGACTCTGTTTAACAGTCAGCGTACCAGAAATCCGGATAAGGAATTCTGTTAACCCGAGAGAAGGTGTTAGGCATTCCTGAGTTCCGTGGTTCTAGCACGGTCGTTCAACTGTCATATTTGGCTTATTTATCTGATTTTAATATATTTTGAACCTATGTACCAATTTTAACCTTGAACCGCTTTTATCATTTATTATTTAAAGAATTGCAACGTCGTGAGAATGTATCTCGAATTGCACCACATAAATGTACCCGCAATTTTCGATACGTTCCAACTTCGTTGAGATTTGGACTTGGATCACATAAATGTGCACCTGAGTTTAGGAAGATAACATTATTAAATACGCGCCTAAAGATGCTAACGCGTTATTATTTTGAGAATGCCGCAAAATTTGCTAAGACGGCATATCCCGAAACCTAAGTGTTTATCATAAGCACATATTGAGGGCCCCGCAGTTTGCAACTTATTAGGCGAGGCAGGCCTCGTTTATTTTAAGGATATCCTAAAGCGACTATGGTTCTATATTTACTTTTGTCTTTAAAGATAGAGAAAAAAGGCCTAATTAATTACAAGTGTGCAATATCCCAGCTTTTGTTGTTCGAACCAACAACTTAACGATGACGCACCTCAACGACAATGCATACCTTCATTTTAATTGATAGACATGAACTCCAAAATTCCTAAACCAATTTATCATACCCATTATCTATTACGAACTATGAGTTTTAATGAACCGATTTAATGTAAATGAGCCTTTCTTTTCCTGACTTTTAACTGATTTCAACACTAATCTACCAACAACAATTCAGGTTTTGCTTGCTATTGAATTCAGAAACTGTTATTCAAACGAAGACATCCTAATACACTAGCATGATTAATGATAAAATTACTAGCGAGTAAGATGAATATTACTAGATCAGCTCATGAATTGAAATCCTATTACAAGTTCATTACCCTTTTAACCTGAAATTAATCTAGATCCACCTATTACTGATGACAATCGAGTTCCTCCAAACTGATTCAACAATCCCATTTCACAAACCTATTGAATTGACTACACTTCATGCCATTCCAAGGGTTCAATTTAACAGTTCAATGTTATACAATGTTTAACAGATAACCCACCTTAAGAAACAGTTCTGATTATACACATAACTACCATCTATATAACAGAAAAACCTCTAAACTACTATCAATTAAAATGCAGGCAGTCCTCAGGTGAATAATGAATGTGTTCAAACATTTCATTTCAAACTTCAACGAGCTTACATCAATGTGGTTCAGGGTAGTGTACCTGGAATCGAGAATAGCAGAAGAAGAAGAAGAAGAAATGCAGGTCAGCAGCAGCAGTAGTAAACAATACAACAACACCACAGCAAAGAGCAGAGCAACAACCAGCAGAAATAACACCCAGCACAAGCAGTCCAAAACCCAGGAGTGAAACCAGAAAATACCAAGCAATTCACAGACAGAAATAGAATGTATTCAGAAATGAGACAGGAGAGTAGATTTTCTGATTTCTGTTCTTCAGATTCTCAAATAAAGACACTCAGAGCCTCAATTAAACAGTAACAAACTGATTCTGATTTTCAGTAGTAAAGAAGACCTCACTTTTTCAGTATTTAGCTCTCAACCTATTGAACTCTTTAGGGTAAAAACTCAGCTTGTATTTCACTCTTAAACTCTGAATTTCTGATGTCAAAATCCAGCCCCTCAATTTGTCCTAAATGTCCGCTATTTATAACCAAAAAATCAGCCTGCCTTCCCTGGGAACACTTAAAGAAATCAGGCTTAAACTACTGCCCATTCCCCTTAGAACCCCACTAACATATGTCTTCTTGTTTCTCACTTTACAACCTTACAAGCACTATGTTTTACAACCTTTTCAGAATCCCTTTTCTTTTTAGTTTTACAACCATGTTATTCCCTGAAGAATTGCTGACAGTTTCAGTCTTTTCTTTATTAAATTCCCTAGTTATGGGCAGTATGGCTTTTTTTAAATTAAACAATGCCCTGATAATGCCCATGCTGCTCCTGACTCATTCTAGACCATTTTTTTTATTAAAGAGAGTCATTAGTTTAATAGTTCACTGAATATTTAATTGGCAGGCCACTTAAACTAAGCCACTTTTAGGTTTTCAAATCCCAAACTACCCCCTGGGAATCTGAACTACTGCCCTGTCCTAAACCTCTTAATCTGATGGTAGAACTCTATAAGTTATAACCTTAACAACTGATTTCTAACTGATCACTAAAGTACTACAGCTATAACCAATTCACAACCAAATTCAAACAATGATTCAATCAGAATTGAAGCAGTATGAATCAAATTATTATCAGGTTATTCTAACATTCAAGCATGTAAAACTAATCGACGACACTTATCCAATCGACTACCCGAATTACAACACATACAATCAATAACAATTAATCAGAATCGAACATGCACACAGGTGATTCGAGTCGTATTGATAGAAATAGGGATTTATAATAAAACTTAACTAATCGACGAAACTCATTCAAATCGATTATATAGTTTATCATATACTTGACCATGACCAGAAAAAGTTCGACCAAATAAAGGTCATTGAAGAAGGACAGAATCAATCGACAAAAAAAAATTAAAAAATCAATAAAACTAAACTAAACAAATAAACAGATATAAACAAATACAAAATGGAACAAACAGGAAAGGAAAAATACCTCAAGAACTCGGAAACTGGACGACCCTGACTTGGACTCTGACTCGGACCTTTTTTGAGGTCGAACGGACCTTAATCAAGTGTTCTCAACTGAGAACACTTCGACTAAGGTCCACTGGACACCCAAATTCCTTTAATTCGGACAAACTCCAGCCTTTGGTTTTCTAGGGTTCTTGGGGTTTGATTTGGGGTTCGAACGGTTTTAGCCTGATTCGAACCAAATCAAAGGTGGTTTGGTAACGAGGGAGGTCTGGGGGCGTCATGGTATGAGTTTGGGGCTGGTTGGGGTAGTTTCAAGTTTTGCTCGAATCTTCGATTGAAGATTTGAAAAGTTACAGGCTGATTCGAGCAAAACGGATAAGGGATTTGGGTTGAGGGTGGTCTAATGGCTTTAGGGTGTTAATTTGGTCGCTGACGGCGTCGTTGCCATCGGGTTTCAGGTGAAGGTGTGAGTGGGCGTCTAGGGTTTGGGCTATGGAGTTCTTCTCTGAGAGAGACGAAGATAGGGGGTGTTTGGTTTGGGGGGGCGGGGTATGGATTAGGAATATATAGTATGGGGGGAAATGATCCTGGGCCGTTCGATCTGATGAGATCAACGGCTTGGATCCGTTTATTAATAGAAACGACGTCGTCTTGCTCACCTCGAGACCGGATCGGGCTTTGGATGGGAATGGGTCGGGGCATGGGGTGATTTGTGGCCGTTGGATCAAATGAAATGAACGGCGTGGATCAATTGGCCTGATACAGCGTCGTTTCGGTTAGTCTGAGGGCAGGCTGGACCGTTTGATCTTGGGAGATCAATGGTTAAGATTTTGCACATCAAAACGACGTCGTTTGGGTGGTCTTGGAGACAGACCAAATTGGACCGGGTGAGGGGTGTTGAATTAGGCCTGGTTTTGGGTTGTTTTGGACGGACCAGTTCCGATTTTGTAGGTATTTCCACTTGTTTTTGTTTTCTTTTCTTTTAATTTCTAATTAGCAAAATTCTACAATAAATTATAAAACCAAAATTAACCTACAAAAATATTAATTAACACTTAACTACAATTAACACACAAAATTTAACACCAATATTAGAAACAAAAATCACACAATTGTACACTAATTGACAAAAATAGAACAAATACATATTTTTGTGATTTTCTTTCTTTTAAAACCAAACTATGGTTTAATTAATTCCAAAATGCACAATTAAATCCTAAATATGCATGCAACATGTATTTTTGTATTTTTTAATTAATTAAACAAAATAAACACTCACATACAAAATAATTATGAAAAATGTCACGCGAAATTCTTAAACTTGTACCCAAATGACATTTGTTTTATATTCGATTTCTTTTAGAGTAGTTTTCGTGAAGCAAAAATCACGTGCTCACACATGTTTTTGAATTCACCTCATATGAGGTTTGATTTGAAGTGTGAAATGAAATCTGGAGTTTAAAATATGGCTTCAACATGCTCAGATTCATTAGTTTAGCCTCATTCTTTATAAGTTATATGGTTTTGAACTTATTTGATGCACTGTATGTTTATTATAAGAGCTGTAGTTAGTTGGTATCTGGTATGAAGTTATTTTCTAGCAAAGCACTCATAGCTCGATGTTGGTTTTTGAGTTCTTGTTATTGTAGCTAATTTTGAACTGTTAAGAAAGGAAACTTGATGGAAATCTGTTAATTGGATAATTAGCTAGATTCTATTTTAAGCATTTTAGCTAGAGTATGTTGTATTAGATCTCTTACTGCTTTGCAACTCACTTAAATGTTGTGACATAGTGCTGCGTCCATGATTTCATGTTACTATATGAATATTGTCCATAGATTGAGTTATATTAGAGGCAAATTTCATGAGGTGTAGCGGAATGTTTTATTTTGAAAGTTAACTGTTGATTTAAAGTCATTTGGAATGAGGATTTAAGGTGGGGGAAATGGGATAGAGAGGAGAATATGCTAATACATGTATACTGAATTTGGGAATCATGCTAGTGTGTAGATTATTGAATAAATTGCTCGCATATGGGAATTATAACAGCAACTCTCAACATGCTCAATTGAATGGTGCTTCAATTTTAGGTATTTGAATATTTCCAGTAATTAATGACTTGCTTGTTCACTACTGAAACCAAGTAAAGTACTTGGAGTTTGTACTTTAGAATGGCCATTTGGAGCCCAGGGACTCTTGATGCCCAAACTGATTTGGCACCGTTTAGACTCGAACTCGAGTCCATTCTTGCCCAAAATTCGGGCTTGTTCCAGGCCCAAGTCAGAGGGCAATTGCGAATAGGACTATCATTAATTGAGCTTGAGCATCTCTCTTTAGAATAAAGTAGAAGTTTCCTTTAGTCTTTAATAAATTAATTAGGTCCATTAATTAATGGAGGTGAGCCGTATTAGATAACACAAATAGCTTATGGCACTCCAAAATTTAGTTTGAGCATCCCTCTAAAATTGGAATCGAGGTGTGCCATGCCGAATAAAATCTTAAAATGCATGGCCCGCTATTAATTAATATTTTAATCCTTAGAAATCGAGGCGTGCCATTTAGTTGAATTTCCATGGCCCTCGCAAACTTGAAAGTGCGTAGTTGCTTTAGGCGCGCTATTTTTAAAAATTACCTTCCTAAACTCGGGTGTGCATTTATGTGACCCAAATCCAACTCTCAACAATGTTAGATAAAATACGTCGGGGACCTCGGGTGCATTTATGTGACGTGGTTCAAGACGTGTTTTAAATAACGTTGCAATCTTCCTTAAAAAGAATAATTAAATAAAAGCGGTTATAAAGTTAAAATTGCACCATAGGCTAAAACACGTACTAAAATCAATAAATAGGCCAATAATAATAGTTGAGCAACCGTGCTAAAACTACGAAACTTGAGAAGGCCTAACACCTTCTCCCGGGTTAACAAAATTCCTTACCCGGATTTCTGTGTTCGCGGACTGTAAAACAGAGTCAATCTTTCCTCGATTCGGGATTTAAACCGGTGACTTGGGACACCATAAATTATCCCAAGTGGCGACTCTGATTTTAAACAAATAATCCTGTTTCGATTGTCACTTAAATTGGAAAAAAATCCCTTATACCCTCTCGGGGGCAGTGAAAAGGAGTTGTGACACCTACGTACCTCGGCGAAGAGGATCAAGTCATACCGCAGTTCAGACTGGGTATTTTTTTTTTATATGTCCTAACTTTTGCCTAGGCCGCCTCTTTCGAAGTTTTCAACCTAGCGGACTCTTTTTTTTTTGTAGGGGCCATACACAGTTTAGACTCATGCGGGCCAGGAGTGTAGCAACATGCAGTTTAGGCTCATGCGTCAAGGAGCGTTGTAACTTCAAGGATAATACTTCTTCAAAAACTTTCCATTGATAGGGCCGATTCTCATGCCATCTGTATCAACCAGCTTGTAAGCCCCACTTGAGTAAGCTTCTTGTACGACATATGGCCCATCCCATTTTGAAGTGAACTTCCCTACAGGTTTATGGGAAGTAATTATGGGTCTTCGTACGGCAATGACTTGATCTCCTACTTGAAAGGATCTCGGGCGAACTCTTTTATTGAATGTGCGAGACAATCGAGCTTGATAACATTCAAGACTCTGTTGAGCTTCCAACCTCTTCTCATCAAGGGACTCAAACTCTGCTAATCGAAGTCGAGCATTTTCTTCATCAGTGATCCCTTCTTGAATAGCCAGTCGTAACGAAGGTATTTGACGCTCAAGTGGCAAGATGGCTTCGACTCCATAAACGAGTGAATAAGGAGTCGCCTGTGTTGGCGTGCGGTGAGTCGTCCTATATGCCCATAGAGCTTCTTCCATATAGTCATTCCAATCTCGTTTGGATTTGGAGACGATTTTCTTTAACAAGTTGCATAGAGTTTTGTTGAATGCCTCAGCTAGACCATTGGCGGCAGCATTGTACATCGAAGAGTTACGTTGCTTGAAGCCAAAGAGATCACAAATCTTGTTCATCAACCTATTATCGAATGGCTTTCCATTATCCGTTATTATGTAACGAGAAATGCCAAAGCGATAAATAATGTTTACTCAGATGAAACTTGCAACATTTTCCTTCTTTACTTCCTTAAGAGCAACAGCTTTGGCCCATTTTGAGAAGTAGTCAGTTGCAGCCAAGATGTATAGGTGCCCACCAGAGGACTTTGGCAGTGGTCCAACAACATCCAATCCCCAAGCATCAAATGACCAGGATGCAACAGTCGGGTGCAACACTTCAGGAGGTTGATGAATAAAATTCGCATGGAATTGACAAGCCTTGCATCTTCGAGCGTAGTCCAAGCAATCTTTTACCATCGTTGGCCAATAATATCCCATCCTTTTTATATGAAAGTGGAGCTTTGGTCCAGACTGGTGTGACCCACATACCCCATAATGTGCCTCTTGCAAAGCTTGGAGAGCTTCTTCTTCTCCTAAGCATCACACGAGTACTCCCTCGAATGACCTTCTATATAGAGTATCCTTGTAGTAAAGGAAGCGAGGTGCTCGACGATAGATTTCAGTCCTTCTCCTCGGATTTTCTGGAAGTATCCCATAGCATAAGTAGTCGATAATGGGTTGTCGCCATTCTTCTTTCTCAACTTCAGAAACAACAACAAAATGCTTGAGTTTGTTTTCTTCACCTTCAGCCTCATTTGGCGGCGGTACTACCCATTTCTGGCAGACAGTAACTTGCGCTTGATCAGGAAGCGCTAATAATGAAGCTAGAGAAACTAAAGCATCAGCCTTCTTATTTTCTTTCCAAGGCACATGTTGAATAGTCACATCACCGAGCCACCCTAACAACTTTTTAGCATAATCATGATATGGGCGTAGTTCAGGCTTCTTAACCTCGTAACTACCCAAAAGCTGATTGACCACTAACTGGGAGTCACCAAAGACTTGCAATTGCAATTTCTTCATATCAACAGCTATTTCAAGCCCAAGCATTAATGCTTGATACTCAGCAACATTGTTGGAACAGAGTTGTGTCAAGGTGAAAGAGTAGGGAAAGACTTCACCTTGGGGAGTGACAAATACTACGCCAGCCCCAGCCCCCCCATGATGCGCAGCACCATCAAAGTACATCTTCCATGGAGGTTGAACTTCAACGATCAATGCGTCCTCATCAGGCAGTTCATTAGTTAGCTCCCAGTCATGAGGAATCAGATGATCTGCCAAGAAGTTTGCCAATGCTTGTCCTTTTACAGCCTTTTGAGGGATGTACAAACTTTTGAATTGTTGAAATTAGAGGTACCATCTCGATAGTCGATCACTAAGAACAGGTTTTGACATCACGAACTTGAAGGGATTTGCTTTAGAAACAAGACGGACAACATGAGCTTGAAAGTAGTGCTTCAACTTTTGAATTGAGAAGACTGGCGCCAAACACAACTTTTCAATTGGCGAATAATTCAACTCGTTTGGTGTCATCATCCTGCTCAAGTAGTAAAGAGAGTTTTCTTTCCCCTCACTATTTTCTTGGGCCAATAGTTCTCCAACAGACCTTTCCTGCACCGCAATGTATAGTATCAATGGCTTTCCAGGTATAGGAGCTGCTAAAACTGGAGGCTTCATCAAGTAGGTTTTGATACTTTCGAAGGCATTGCTACAAGTTTGGCTCCACTTGAAAGGAATGCCTTTTTTCATGAGGCGACTAAATGGTTGGCACCTCCCAGCCAGGTTTGATATGAATCTTCTAAGGTATGCTAGCTTTCCTTGCAGACTTTTCAAGTCATGGATATCTCGAGGCTCAGGCATTTTCAAAATGGTATCCACTTTGGCTTGATCAATTTCGATCCCTCGATGTCGAACAATGAAACCAAGGAACTTTCCAGAAGTAGCTCCAAAGGCACATTTCAATGGATTCATCCTAAGTTGGTACCTACGGAGCAATTCAAATACCATCCTCAAGTCTTTCATGTGGTCGCCCCTCTCTCTTGATTTCACCACCAAGTCGTCAACATAGCATTTGACATTCTTGTGGAGAAGATCGTCAAAAATATTATGCATAGCACTTTGGTAAGTAGCACCAATATTCTTCAAGCCAAAAGACATTACCTTGTAGCAATAAATACCCTTTGGGGTACGAAATGCAGTAAGCTCTTCATCTTTTGGTGCCATACATATTGGTTATAGCCTGACGAACCGTCCATGAAAGACATTGCCCCGTAACCAGTAGTAGCATCGATCATCAGCTCTAGAATAGGAAGCGGAAACTCATCTTTCAAACATGCATTGTTAAGATCCCTAAAGTCAACGCACACTCGAATATGGCCATTTTTATTCCTTATAGGGACAATACTTGAAACCCATGTTGGGTATTTAACTTCACGAATAAAGCCAGCTTTGATGCATTTGTTAACTTCGGTTTCAATCAAGGGAACCAAGTCCGGCCTAAAACGCCTTTGAGCTTGTTTAACTGGGCGAGCACCATTTTTGACTGCAAGGTGATGGACTGTTACTTTCGGGTCCAACCTAGGCATCTCTTTGTAACTCCAAGTGAAGACATCCTTGAATCTTTGAGTAACTCAATATAAGTGCTCTCTTCATCAGCTTCTAGTAAATCACTTAGGTAGGCGAGTCTTGGTTCCTCATCGGTGCCAAGGTTAACTTCTTTTAAGGCATCAACTGTCGTCTTCACTCCTTCTTCAAGTTCGGGTGGAGCGTCTTTCGCATCTTCATCTTCTTGAGGGTCCCCATCGTTGAAGGATATGTGATAACATGGTGAAACATCCTCCAATTTTGCATTATCCTCCATTAAATATGGAACACCATTCTCGCTTTGTACAGTAACATGATATGAAGAACCCACACTTTCTTTATCTTCGTCACGCTCCTTAGTGTAGACCACAGTATATGGATTTACCTTCAGTACTTCTTTACATGAAACCACAAGTTTTGTTTGTCGCCTCATTCTAGAAGGAACCAAACTTTGGAAATCTTTAGAGATCTTCTGGATTTTGGGTGAAGCAGGTGTTCTTATGCTTTAAAAATTTCTATGGAACTTGTTCCCCTTCTTTAATGGACCCAATCTTTCAAACGCGGAGGTCCTAATAGGCGATTTTCCAAGTCGATCAAAGACAAAAAGCTTTTTAAAAGCGGTCGATTCATCTTCTACAGTGATATAATTGTTGCTTGCCCTTCTTATTGAGATGCGCACTGGTGACAGTTGCTTGTATCCCAAACCTTCACATGGTTGCCTCGTTGCAGCTTCTGATGGGAGCTTCCCTAACTTTGACGGCTCATTGGGATTGTATCCAGCTTTTGCAAATAGCTTGTAAGCGTTAGGATCAAAACCTTCATCTGTTCACTTTGTAGGGAGTGCCACATTCTGCCAATGATTTTGGGTTACAAACCCTGCAAGCAGCTTCGAGGACAACTTTACTGCCTTAATTTGTTTTACCGGAAGAGTTAACTCCTTTAGCAACTTGATTTGGAGATTAGATAATTCGCCCTCGTCTTTCTTCTTTTTAGGGACATATTGGAGCACATGACTTACTTTCTTGCCATAAGACGTAATACACCTTTTATGAGATTTATTCACGTTGGCGTGTACCTCCTCAGTAACAGCTTTGGATTTACCAATAGTCACCTCAGCTCTTTTAGTTATGGGCTTGTCATTCTTGCTTTTCATGCCACCATCAAAAATTATCTCCTTCACAATGCGGTTCTTCAAGTAGAACTTTGCCGATACTCAGCCTCGATGAATGGCTCATCATCAACAACTATCTTCTTCTCGACTTCACCCTCATAGTATTTCAAACATTGATGGTAGGTAAATGGAACCACTTCGTTCTCATGTATCCAAGGCCTTCCAAGAAGACGTTGTATGAAGTCTTTGCATCGATCAAATGTAGCCATGCACTTGATTGCATATCTTGAATGGTCATTTCCAGCTTGATCGCGCCTATGGCTCTTTGTCCCCCTTGGTTGAATCCTTGGATCATCACACGAATTTCTGAGAGTTCGTTCATGGGAATACCAAGTTCTTTCACAATGCGAATCGACAAAATGTTCACTGAGGATCCTCCATCAACCAAAATTTGATTTACCCTCTCATCACGCATATAGCCAACCAGGTACAATGGGCAGTTATGAAGAGTGTCACCTAGAAGAAGATCGTCATTTATGAACGTGATTTTTTCCTCACAAGCATTAACTTCTTGAGGAGTGGACTCAATGCGCTTTTCTGGAGATGGTTCCAATGGTAGGTCATCACTCTTTTCTTCCCCTTTGTCAGCATGGCAACAAGAGGCATCGATACCCTCATGGGAAATCTTCGTGTGGAACCAACTTGGTAAAAACTCCTCCAAGGTCACTGGATTTTGTGGCTTTTGAGAATGGTGCACCTCCACTTTTGCTTTCTTCAAATGCCTAACTGGATTCTTTTTCGTTGGTCTTTTTACCATCATCTTCCTTGTTGGTTGTTCTATTGATTCTTTTTGTGGGCTCCTTTTGTGGCGCCTACAACGAGTCACCAACGTCCAACCTTCATTATCATCAGGTTGATCATCTTCAACTTTGTTGTTCACCAGTAATTCTTCATTCTTGATTCCTTTTAAACTGCATAACTCATCTAGAATGAATGAGCCAAATATGATAGAGACTTGGTTCGCGCTTGCTTTCTCATCTTCAAGCACGATCTTCTTTTCACGGGCCAAGTCCATAAATTTGTCCTTGAATACAAAGCACTTCTCCAGAGGGTGGCTTACAAGTCGGTGATATTTGCAGTAATTTGGGTCATTCGTTTTCCCAGCTTCATTTGATCGCTTCATCTTTGGAAGCTCAATGAGATTTAACTCGAGGAGTTCTTCGAAAATGGCTGGCACATCAGAATCCAGGAATGGGTACTCTTTCTCCTGCATTTCTTTTACAGTCAACTTTCCACTTGGCTTATCTTAAAAAGAAATGGATTTCATACTCTGCTTCTTGCTCACCTTCGTCGTGAACTTCATAGGTGACGTGTTGACATTCATAGCTTCTTTACTTTCAGACTTGAGTATGAACTTGCCCCACTTCCTGACTTCTTGCTTGTCGTTCCCTTTGCGAGTTTCATAGATGGGCAGCCTTTCATTTCCAGCGGAGGCCATGCTCAATTCCATGTCATGGGCACGAGTTGCAAGTTCTTCAAATATGCCAGGCTTGATACCTTGCAAGATGTAGCGCAGTCCCAATGCATGACTTGGATGGACATCTCTATGACTGAAGCTTCACTAAGCCTGTCTTTGCAATTGAGGCTTGCATTCCTCCAACGATTGATAAAGTCGATAACTGGTTCCCTCTTTCGTTGACGAGTATTTGTAAGTTCTATCATACTCACAGTACGTCTCGTACTATAAAAGCGATTGAGGAACCCTTGCTCTAGTTGATCCCAGCTATCAATAGATCCAGCCTCGAGGTCCGTGTACCAGTCAAAAGCATTTCCTTTTAACGAGCGGACAAACTGCTTGATGAGGTAATCTCCATAAGTCCTAGCATTGTTGCACGTCTCCACGAAGTGTGCAACATGTTGCTTTGGGTTACCTTTACCATCAAACTATTAAAACTTTGGAGGTTGATAGCCAGCAGGCATCTTCAACATATCGACCTTTGTAGTGTACGACTTTGCATATGTAAGGGAGGATTTGGCAGTAAATTCATATTTGTTCTTAATGGTTCCTTTAATGAACTCCTTCAGTTGATTGATTGGAATCATCCCTTCAGATGAGATAGGTATAGCCTCAGTGGATGCTGCTTATCTTGGGGAGAGTCACTCTCTAGAACTTCTGGGAGCTTGCCGGGTGCATAGGTGGATTCTTCTTCTGTCAAGATTCCCACCCTGTCTGTTAGCTTGTCATTCTATCATTTTGATTTTGCATGCATTTGGTCAAGCCATCGATTGCTTCCATCAAGTTTGCCAACTGCTCCTCCATAGATGAAGTGTTTGTCACCATGGCTTGCATGATTGTCGTGGACGACGGATTAGCATGGATTTTCACACAGATTGATCCTTGATTGACTCACCCTATGTGGTGTAAGTGGGGAGGATCCATCACTTGAAGCATCATCATCTTCCTTCATAGCAGAGTGCTTGGATCCGGAGAGGTCAAGTAGAGCAAGAGTTTTCTTAATCTTTTCAGCAACATTGCTTCCTCTTTCAGATGCGTTTATGGAAGATCTTGTTCCTTTTGAGGATGAAGATTCGAAAATAGGGGTTGATGTAGACGGGACTTGGTGTGCTTGTTGTCCTAAAGAGCTTGCTTTGCTCCTCGTAACTGGTCCAAAGCTTCCAAAGGTAACATCGAGGATGATTTCCACATCAGCATAGAACCTGGAGTTAGCAGCCTTGGTGGAAGTTGAACCGGAGTTGATTTTCTTTGAAGCCATTTCAATGTTCTTGCACTTTGATGAATGAAAAGTTGAAATGAGAGGTAGAGATTGTCCTAGTGGGCGTGCCAGAATTTGTAGACAATAAATTGCGTCAAGAAAATAAAATCAAGACCGAAAATATCGCAACAATAGTAGTATTTTATTTCGAATATCTGAGTGTACAATCTCTATGAATCATCTGATTTTTCTTTTCAATAGTAAATAAATTCAAGGGCCTTTGAGCTTGATCTTGAATCTATATTTGTTTCCACGAACGATGATCTTATTCTTGAGCTTGAGCTTGATTGCTTGAACTTGACATTGATTTGTTCTTCATTCTTGAGCTTGAACTTGATTTCTTGAACTTGAACTTGATTGCTTGAAGCTTGAAACTTGTAGAGAAATTTGCGGCGTTTGATCCACGAGCTCTCTCTTGCTTCTTGTTATAACTTCTGGTGTCTTTTCTGGGTTATGAAAACCTCTATTTATAGTTGTGGAAGGGAGGAGTTATGATAAGAACAAACTCTTTTCGACCAATCAAATTGAAGTGTGACATGGTCGCATTTGACTGGCCAGAATATGTCACTTGCACGCGTGGGGTGATTTCATTGGCCTTTTAGTGTGACTTGGCATGCCTTGTCATTTTGACACGTGGCATGACCATATTGGTGTTTCCGTTTGACTTGGCGCGCCACATCATTTGACACATGACACCAAACTGGGCCTCTAGGAAGATGATATCTTGGGCTTAATGAAGTGGGCTCATCACTTTAGCACAATTAAATGGGCTAGCCCAATGGATTAAGACTTATTTATTTAATCCATATATATTTGACTTATATAATTAATTCAATTATATTAGCCCATAATATCTATTTGGACCAGTATATATAAAATATAGTCCAAATTATTTATTGAATTTAAATTCAATAAATTTTACATGCCTACACTAATAACTCATATGTTAATTTTAATTTTAAAAGTAATAATGACTCTAATATATAGATATATGCAGAGGAGTAGAAAATATGTTCCAGAATAATTGTTTAGAGTGATGGAAAAATAATATTTACTAACAATTTTGATATTAATTTAGATCTGAAAAGAGATTTGTTTGACTAGCAAAAAATAGATTAAGCTTTTAAATTTTTTACACTATCTTTATTATTTCAATAGATAAACTATCTTTATTATTATATTAAAAAATATGACTCTATTTTCAACGATAAGGTTTTGAACATCGAAAGAGCGCAGGTGTTGGTGGTTGAGCCTGGAGTTTCTATATTACTTTATTACTTTATTACTATATATAAATGAGAAAGGGTGTATGGACACTGCAAAAGACAGTTGTACAAAAAGTTATATTGATTGTACTGTAAACGTGGACTTCTCATATTAAGGCTATAACCACGTGTATTGCTTCTGAACACGTGTACTTTCTATTGTTGCTCTTCTTTACGGGTCTTTTCCCTTTCATTTTACGGTAGACTGCTCAATTTCTCATCTCTACGGATGCTTTCTCCCTAGCTCTCCTCCATTGTTTGCTTCTCGAATACCCGACATTTCTTTCGACTCCTCGCATTTTAGCACCAATTGATGAATGATTCCGTTGTATTGCCATTTTGGAGGTTTATTTCGATGGATCAACTCTTGCAAGTCTTGTCATCTAAAATACTATTTTTTTGAGCAATTGTGTTCTTAGATCTTGACAATGATATTCATATGGCAGGGGTTACAGAAGAGATTGCAGATTTAAGATGAATTAGTTCAGGTGATATTTTCTTCATTTTTCTTTGTTTAATGTGCTGAGTTATGCCTTTATGGCTAATCTGTTACTTTTCTATTTTTTGGGTAGTTATTGTAGGATTTCATATATGCAGGTAATAATTTTATTTGATTTATTGTTTTATATATATACAATCTCTAACTTTTTCTGGGTTTTCTTACATTTCACTTTTTAAATCCGCTTGTAATATTAGTGATGCCCATAAAGTGCTTGATAATATCTCCACTAGGAAAAGCTTACATATTTGTTAATTTGCATTATTATTATTATTATTATTATTATTATTATTATTATTATTATTATTATTAGGTCTGTTTGAAACGGTGAAAGTATTCTCATATTATCTTTATGTTTATAGGTAATGAAGAAAATATTTATATTTCTTTATGTTATCTTTATTCTATATTTTGATGAGTTTGTTAACAGTTAATAGTTCATATGGATTAGTACTTTCGTGTGATGGAATCAAGGTTTTGGGTTTAGAGTTCAAAATAATCACGATTTTAGAATTTAGGTTCAAGCCTATGGTTTGTTGTTTGCGTGTTAGAGCTTATAATTGTTTATTGCCAAAGTATTTTATTGGGTCTGTTTGAAACGGTGAAATTATTCCCATATTATCTTTATGTTTATAGGTAATGAAGAAAATATTTGATATTTCTTTATGTTATCTTTGTTCTATATTTGATGAGTTTGTTAACAGTTACTAGGTCATATGGATTAGTGCTTTTGTGTGTTTGAATCAAGCTTTTTTTAACGACCCGGCTGGTCATTTTGAGCATTTGCACTTCGCTTGGCTGTTGAGGGCATGAGTAGCTTCGTATGATATATTTATGACTTACGTGAACCGTCAGTTTTAATTTTCAGGTCATTCAGAATTGATTTGAAAAAACGATTCTTAACTAGAAGCTTTAAATTTGAAAGGGTTGATCAAGTTTGACTTTTTAGTATTTGACTTCGGATTGGATTTTTGATGGTTCTGTTAGCTCTGTTGGGTGATTTTGGACTCAGGAACACATTCAGATTGTGATTTGAAGGTCCGTAGTAGAATTTGGCTTGAAATGGCGAAAGTTGAAATTTTGACCGGTAGTGGACTTTTTGATATCAGGGTCGGATTTTGATTTCGGAAGCTGAAACAAGTCCGTAATGTCAAATGTAACTTGTGTGCAAAATTTGAGGTCAATCGGACGTGATTTGGTAGGTTTCGGCATCGGTTGTGGAAGTTTGAAGTTTCAAAGTTCATTGATTTCGAGTTGAGGTGTGATTCATCATTTCGGTGTTGTTATGTGTGTTTTGAGGCCTTGAATAGGTCCATGTTATGTCATGGGACTTGTTGGTATATTTGGACGAGGTCTCGAGGGGCTCGGGCGTGTTTCACATTGATTTTTGGATCATTTTCTTTCATGTTTCCACTGTTGTGTTCTGCTGGTTTCTGGTGTCTCAATCCTTCATCGCATTCGCATGGCAAGTTCTGCGAACGCGTAGTGTATTCTGATGGTAGCAGCAAATTGTTCTTCGCGATCGCGAAGTATGCCCTGCGTTCGCGTAGAGTTGGGGCAAGTCCTCTTCGCGTTCGCGTATGGAGGATCGCGTTCGCGTAGTGTTGAGGTTGGCAACTGGGAATTGGAGCGTTCTTCTATGTGATCGCGTAAGGTTAGTCGCGTTGGCAAAGCTTTGGCAGCAGTGTTCATCGCGTTTGCGTGGGGTGTATCGCGAACGCGTAGGGTCTTTTGTGGCAGTGTGAGTTTTATTCATCGCGAACGCGATGAATTTCCCCCGTTCGCGAAAGAGGAGGCCTGGGCAGATTATAAATACTCTATTTCGAGGGTTTCAACCATTTTTATATTTTTGGAGCTATGAAGCTCGGATTGAGGCGATTCTTGAAGCAATTTTCACCATTGTGAGCACCTAATTTTTGCCCTACATGAAAATAACTCCTAAAAAATAGACCAAAAATAATTTTAATTGATTTTTAGGAGTTTTTCTTTATTTAGTTGCATTTCATGCATGTTTAATGTATTTAAAAATCATAGAAAAATCATTAAAAAAATTGTCACGTTTTAATTTCATGCCATCTTAGGTTCAATTTGCATGTAGGAATTAATTTTATTAAGCAATAATCACAAAAATGATCATTTTTACATATTTAGATTTTAGTCTTTAAAATTAGTATTTCTCTTTAGTTTTAAGTTAATTAGTTGTTTTAATGTTAGAAATAAAAAAAGAATTTTAATTTCTACAAAATAAATTGATTTAGGATTTTAATTAATTAAAGAAAAAAACAAAGAAAAGGAAAATGGGAAAGAAATTGATTTAGTCTTGATGTATTGGGCCACCCCAAAGAACAAATACAATGGCCCGAAATTTTGTTCCACCCAGCTAGCCCGAGTGTGATGACCTTTTGTCATCACTTGTTTTAAAATGAAACATCTGTGTTCTGAGGCCTTGAAAAGCACATTTAGAGTCACCTCAATTTGCGTGCACAATCCAGACGCGTAGGCGGAAAGCTTAAATATGAAATTTTGTGAAAAATGATAAGTTTTGACTGTAAAATGAATAAATTTGATATCGGTCAACATTTTGGGTAAACAGACTCGGATCCGTAATTTGACGGTCCCGGAGGGTCCGTAGGAAAATATGGGACTTTGGCGTATGCCCGGAGATCGAATTACGATGTCCCAAGCTCGAGAATGTTTTTTAAAGGAAATTATTTTCTGAAAATTTTTAAGGAAATTTAAAATGAAGTTTGATTAGAAAGAGATGGTATCAGACCCGTATTTTGGTTCCGGTGCCCGGTACAGGTCTTATATATGGTTTAAGTCATTTCTGTAAAGTTTGGTTGAAAATGGACGTCGTTTGACGTGATTCAGACCTAAATTGCTAAATTTGATACTTGATGAAGTTTGAGAAAAAAAATCTTGATTTTGAGGTTTGATTCATTGTTATTGAGGTTATTTTAGCGATTTGATCGCACGGATAAGTTTGTATGATGTTCTTGAGTTAGTATGTGTGTTTGGTTAGGAGCCTCGAGGGCTCGAGTGTGTTTTGGATGTGTTTCGGCAAGCTTTGAACTTAGGAAAAAGTTGCAGATTCAGAGAAGTTATAGGTCTCTGAAGTCAAGTCACGCGGTCCGCGGTGGAAACTTCGCGGCCGCGGTGGCGGCTCTGCGACCACGGTGGGATTTGTGCGGTCCGCGGTGAGCAAGGCCAAGACTTCGCGGCCGCGCTCGATTTCATGCGGCCCGCGGTGGAGCTCCGCGGCTGCAGTCCTTTTTATGCGGTCCGCGGTAGAGCTCCGCGGCCGCAGTCCTTTTTATGTAGTCCGCGGAGAGGGTCTGAGAGGGGTATAAATAGACGGGATTTTTAGTTATTTTTCACTTTTCAAAACCCTAAAACATAAGAGGTTATTTTTCAAACAACTTTTCTTATCCAAATCAATTGTAAGTCATTTTTAACTAGTTTTCTTCAATCATTAACATCTTTTAACATGATTTTAACTTCAAATCAATTATTTTCATGGTGGAATTGGGAATTTTAGGTAAAACCTAAGAATATTGAAATTTGGGGATTTAGACCTCAAATTGAGGTCGGATTCCAAAACCAATTCTATATCCGGGCTCGGGGGTAAATGGGTAATCGGGTTTTGGTCCGAATTTCGGGTTTGGACCAAGCGGGTATGGGGTTGATTTTTGACTTTTTGGAGAAATCTTTATAAAACCTATTTTCATGCATTAGAATTGATTCATTTAGCATTTATTGATATCGTTAAGCAAATTGTGGCTAGATACAAGCAAGTTGGTGGTGGAAACAAGAGGAAAAGCGGTAGTTGAGGCTTGAATTTTGTTCGTTGCATCGAGGTAAGTGTTTGGTCTAACCTTAGCTTGAGGGATTAGGAGTTGTGTCCTATTTGCTATTTGCTTCTTGTCGAGTGCGACGTATAGGCATGGTGAAGAGTATCTATACGTTGGTGTCAAGCATGACCGTGAGTTTTATATTGTGATTTTCATGATTTCGTTGTATTATTCATTCCTTGGTGAAGATTTCTAATTATTGTATAAAGTTTGTGGAAAGAATTGTGACCTATGAACATTGAGGAGCGTTGGCTCAAGTTGTATAGCGAAATTGTGAAAGTATAAGTGACAATTGAACTTTTAGAGCATTGGCTCGAGTTGTGAAATGAATTGTGAAAGTTTAAGTGATAATCGAACCTCTAGAGCATTGGCTAAAGTTGTGAAGTGAATTGTGAAGTAAAATTGAGAAGGATAAGAGATCATTATGTTGTCACCCTTGCCGGGCTATTGCTGATTATGTGTTGTTTCCTTGCCGGAATTTAATTGTTTAATTGTTGTTCCCTTGCCGGGATTTAATTGTTTAACTGTTGTTCCCTTGCTGGGATCTCTATTACTATTTTTTTTATTCCCTTGCCCCTTTGCTTGTGATTGTTGTTTGGGTGAGGAAGAGTGTAAAAGCACGAAGGGTGATGCCGTGCATTGTTTGTTATTGTAAGGAAAGAGTATAAAGCACGAAGGGTGATGCCGTGCCGCACGACGTACCATTCCGTGCCGAATCTATTGATTATATAGTGAGGAAAGCGAGTAAAAGCACGAAGGGTGATGCCGTGCACATTTTGATTATGTGATTGTTTTGGTGAGAATGAGAGTAAAAGCACGAAGGGTGATACTGTGCACATTTTTATTATATAACTGCTTTGGTGAGGCTGAGAGTAAAAGCACGAAGGGTGATGCCGTGCAATTGTAGATTTCTGCTTCCTTGTTGATATTCTAGCTATGTTGTTTCTTTCCTTACTTGATGTCATTCTATTCGGAACTATTATCTTCCCCACAGCATGTTTTCCCCTCCCACATTGACTAGTTATTTTTCTGTATTTCTTTTTCGATGTACATATGTTTGAACTGCACAGGTTTATTTGGTAGTCTGGTGCTAGACTCGTCACTACTTTGCCGAGGTTAGGCTAGACACTTACCAACACATGGGGTCGGTTGTGCTGATACTACACTCTGCACTGTGTGCAGTCCAGAAACAGCTTTCGGACAGTAGTTGGAGGGCTTCCTTCAGTCCACTCGGAGACCCAAGGTAGACCTGCAGGTGTCCCCAGGCCCTAGCATCTCCCTCTATCTCTATTTCCTGTTTCATTTCCTTTTGTTCAGAAACAGTGTATTGTATTTCTTCAGACCTTATATGTAGTAACTCTTAGACAGTTTGTGACACTGTGACACCAGGTTTTGGGGTATTTGAAGTTTTAAAAGTTGTAATAGATGTAGCCTTAAGATATATAATTGTTGACTTCCACTTAGTTAATTAAAATTCCGCTTTTATCCAATCATCGACTTCTGTTTGTTAAAAAGAGGCAAAAATGAAAGTGCAACAAGTAGTTAAAGTTTGGCTTGCCTAGCTCCCATTGGTAGGCGTCATCACGACTCCCGAAGGTGGAAAGTCCAGGTCATGACAAGTTGGTATCAGAGCTCTAGGTTACATAGGTCTCACAGTTCACAGACAAGCTTAGTAGAGTCTGAGGGATTGGTACGGAGACGTCTGTATTTATCCCTTAGGGACTACAGAGTTAGGAAACACTTCACATTCATTCTTTCTTGTCGTGCGGTTTTATTTCTCAATGCTAATTGAACTTCTACTCTGTTCTTTTGCAAATGGCGAGAACACGCGCTTCCTCATCCTCCGCTCAGCAGCCCGAGCCCCCAGCAGCAGTTCCTACGAGGGGAAGAGGGCGAGGGCGAGGCCATGCTAGAGGCTGAGGTAGGGGCAGATCTCAGCCCCGAGTAGCAGCCCCAGTGACGGAGCCTCAGGTTGATTTTGATGAGGCAGTTCCGGCTCCAACAGTCCCGGTAGGCCCAGCTCAGGTCCTAGAGGGGTTTATTGCTACCCCAGTTCTTCAGGATGCTCTGGTCTGATTAGTGGGCCTCATGGAGAGTGTTACCTAGGCGGGCTTGCTTCCTATAGCACCAGCCGTCTCTTAGGCTGGAGGAGGGACCTAGACTCCTGCTACTCGCACTCCGGAGCAGGTAGCTCCTCAGATTCAGACTCCAGCGGTTCAGCCAGTTGGAGTAGTACAGCCAGGTGTGGTTGCTCAGACCGGTGATGGAGCAGCTATGTCCGCCGATGCTTTGTGGAGACTGGATAGGTTCACCAAGCTCTTCACTTCTACTTTTAGCGGTGCATCTATTGAGGATCCCTAGGATTATCTAGACAGCTGCCACGAGGTTCTCAGGAAAATGGGTATTATTGAGACCAATGGGGTTGATTTTGCTACATTTCGCTTGTCTGGATCCGCTAAGACTTGGTGGAGGGATTATTGCTTAGCGAGACTAGCTGGATCGCCAGCCTTGACTTGGGAGCAGTTTTCAGTGTTGTTTCTAGAGAAATTTCTCCTTGTTACTCAGAGAGAGGCCTATCGGAGGCAGTTTGAACGCCTCCAGCAAGGTTCCATGACTATTACCCAGTATGAGACCAGGTTCATCGACATAGCTCGCCATGCTCTCACCATACTCCCCATCGAGATATAGAGGGTGAGGAGGTTTATTGACGGTCTTATTCAGTCGATTCTTCTTCATATGGCTAGAGAGGTTGGGAGTGAGATTACTTTTCAGGAGGCGGCCAATGTGGCCCGTGGAGTTGAGATGGTTCTGTCATAGGGAGGCGGTCAGGGGTCAGATAAGAGGTCCCGTCATTCAGGCCGATTTAGTGGTACCTCATCCGGAGGTCGAGATTCATATGGTAGAGGCCATCCTCCTAGGACCTTTCAGTCAGCGCTCCAGGTTTCTCACGGTACTTCAGGTGGTCGTGGTCCCCAGATGCAGTTTCTCGATCAGTAGTCCTACAGTGCACCACCTGCTCCTATTAGTGCACCACCGCTTCAGAGTTTTCGGGGTGGTCATTCAGGTCGCTAGGGCCAGCAGTCTCAACAGTCGAGGACTTGTTACATTTGTGGTGATACGGGTCACATTGCCAGGTTTTGCCCTCGAGCACCGAGTAGCTCTCAGCATCAGGGTTCTCGTGCTATGGTACAGGTATCAGGTGTTCCACAGCCCGCCCAGCCAACTAGAGGTGGGGGTAGAGGTGCTAGAGGTGGAGGTAGAGGTACTAGAGGTGGAGCTCAGGCCGCCAGAGGTAGAGGCGAGCCAGCTGCAGGTCGTCCTAGAGATGTAGTTCAGGGTGGTGGGTCCTAGCCCCAATGTTACTCCCTTCCAGCTAGGCCCGAGGCTGAGGCTTCAGATGCAGTCATTACAGGTACTATTCTGGTTTGTGATAGAAATGCTTCAGTGTTATTTGATCCAGGGTCTACCTACTCGTATGTGTCATCTTATTTTGCACTGTATCTGGTCATGCCTAGTGATTCATTAAGTATTCCTATTTATGTGTCTACACCGGTGGGTGATTCTATTATGGTAGATCGAGTCCATCGTTCTTGTATTATGGTGATTGGGGGTCTTGAGACTCGTGTGGATTTGTTGCTTCTAGACATGGTCAATTTTGATGTTATATTGGGGATGGACTGGTTATCACCTTACCATACTATCTTGGACTGTCATGCCAAGACGGTGACCTTAGCCTTACCGTATTTGCCCCGCTTAGAGTGGAGAGGGACTCCTGGTCATTCTACCCGCAGTGTTATCTCGTATGTGAAGGTTCGGCATATGGTCGAGAATGGGTGTTCGGCCTATTTGGCATATGTTCGTGATTCTAGTGTTGAGGTTCCCTCTATTGATTTTGTGCCCGTTGTTCGTAAGTTTCTTGAGGTATTCCCTTCAGACTTGTTGGGTATGCCACCCGATAGGGATATTGATTTTTGCATTGATTTGACTCCGGGCACTCAGCCCATTTTTATCCCGCCGTATTGTATGGCCCCGCCTGAATTGAAAGAGTTGAAGGAGCAGTTGTAAGACTTGCTTGAGAAGGGTTTCATTAGGCCGAGTGTTTCGCCTTGGGGTGCGCCGATATTGTTTGTTAAGAAGAAGGATGGATCGATGAGAATGTGTATTGATTACCGGCAATTGAACAAGGTTACAATAAAGAATAAGTATCCATTGTCGAGGATTGATGATTTGTTTGATCAGCTTTAGGGTGCCAAGGTATTTTCAAAGATTGACTTGAGATCTGGCTACCATCAATTGAGGATTAGGGCATCTGATGTCCCTAAGACCGCTTTCCGCACTCGGTACGGGCACTATGAGTTCTTGGTGATGTCATTCGGGTTAACAAATGCCCCAGCAACTTTTATGGAGTTGATGAACCGAGTGTTCAGGCCTTACTGGGATTTATTCGTGATAGTCTTCATTGATGATATTTTGATCTATTCCCGTAGCCGGGAGGAGCACGAGCAGCATCTTAGAGTGGTTTTTCAGACCTTGAGGGATATTCAGTTATATGCTAAATTCTCGAAGTGTGAGTTCTGGTTGAGTTCAGTTGCATTCCTGGGTCATGTTGTGTCAGCAACGGGTATTCAGGTTGATCCGAAGAAGATTAAGGCAGTCAAGAACTGGCCTAGGCCAGCATCAGCTATAGAGATTCGGAGTTTCTTAGGATTGGCAGGCTACTATCGTCGGTTCGTGGAGGGGTTTTCATCTATTGCACCAACAATGACCAGGTTGACCCAGAAGGGTGCCCAGTTCAGATGGTCAGACGAGTTTGAGGCGAGCTTTCAAACGCTCAAGACAGCTCTGACTACGACACTGGTGTTGGTTTTGCCCACAGGTTCAGGGCTTATATAGTTTATTGTGATGCATCTCGTATTGGGCTTGGTGCAGTGTTGATGCAGGATGGAAAGGTCATTGCCTATGCTTCGTGGCAGTTAAAGATTCACGAGAAGAACTATCTGATTCATGACTTGGAGTTGGCAGCCATTGTTCACGCATTGAAGATTTGGAGGCATTATCTGTATGGCATGGCATGTGAGGTATTCACGGATCACAAGAGTCTTCAGTATTTGTTCAAGCAAAAGGAGTTGAATTTGAGACAGAGGAGGTGGTTGGAGTTGTTGAAGGATTATTATATCACTATATATATCACCCGGGAAAGGCCAATGTGGTGGTCGATGCCTTGAATAGGAAGTCAGCCAGTATGGCAGCCTTGCTTATATTCCGATCGGTGAGAGACCGCTTGCTTTGGACGTTCAGGCTTTGGCCAATCAGTTTGTGAGGTTGGATATTTTTGAGCCTAGTCGTGTCTTGGCCTGCACGGTCGCTCGTTCTTCTTTATTGGAGCGTATCCGTGATCAGCAATATGATGATCCCCATTTGTGTGTCCTTAGATACACAATGCAGCGCGGAGGTGCCAAGTAGGTTACCTTAGATGATGATGGAGTTTTGAGATTGCAGGGTCGAGTTTGTGTGCCTAATGTGGATGGGCTCCGAGAGTTGATTTTAGAGGAGGCCCATAGCTCCCGGTATTCTATACATCCGGGCGCCGCAAAGATGTATTAGTATTTGTGGCAGCATTATTGGTGGCGGAGAATGAAGAAGGATATCGTTGCATATGTAGCTCGGTGTTTGAATTGTCAGCAGGTTAAGTACGAGCATCAGAGGCCTGGTGGTTTATTTTAGAGGATTGACCTTCCCGAGTGGAAGTGGGAGCGGATCACTATGGATTTTCTTGTTGGACTCCCGCAGACTCGGAGGAAGTTCGATGTAGTATGGGTCATTGTTGATAGGCTGACCAAGTCATCGCATTTTATTCCTGTAGCGGTCTCCTATTCATCCGAGAGGCTAGCTGAAATCTATATCCGGGAGATTGTTCGTCTTCATAGTGTGCCTGTATCTATCATTTCGGATTGAGGTACGCGGTTTACCTCGCGTTTCTGGAGAGTAGTTCAGCGAGAGTTGGGCACCCAGGTTGAGTTGAGTACAACATTTCATCCTCAGACGGACGGGCAGTCTGAGCGGACTATTCAGATTTTTGAGGATATGCTCCGAGCTTGTGTCATTGACTTTGGAGGCTCGTGGGATTAGTTTTTGCCTTTAGCATAGTTTTCCTACAACAACAGTTACCAGTCGAGTATCTAGATGGCTCCTTATGAGGCTTTATATGGGAGGCGGTGTAGATCTCCGGTTGGATGGTTTGAGCTGGGAGAGGCTCGATTGTTGGGTACGAATCTGGTTCAGGAGGCTTTGGACAAGGTCAGGATTATTCAGGATAGGTTTCGTACAGCTCAGTCCAGACAAAAGAGTTATGCAGATCGCAAGATTCGAGATGTGGCTTTTATGGTTGGAGAGCGGGTATTGCTCCGAGTTTCATCTATGAAGGGCGTGATGAGATTTGGGAAGAAGGACAAGCTTAGCCCTAGGTTCATTGGCATGTTTGAGATTCTTGATCGAGTGGGAGAGGTGGCTTATAGACTTGCATTGTCGCCGAGTTTATCAGCCGTGCATCCAGTGTTTCATGTGTCCATGCTCCGGAAATATCACGGCGATCCATCCCACGTGTTAGATTTCAGCATTGTCCGGTTAGACAAGGACTTGTCTTATGAGGAGGAGCCGATATCTATTCTAGACCGGCAGGTTCGTCAGTTGAGGTCGAAGAGTTTTCCTTCTGTTCGTGTTCAGTGGAGAGGTCAGCCTCCTGAGGCATCGACCTGGGAGTCCGAGTCTGATATACGGAGCCGTTATCTCCATCTTTTCCCCGACTCAGGTACTTCCTTATTCTGTCCGTTCGAGGACGAACGACTGTTTTAGAGGTAGAGAATGTGATGACCTTTTGTCACCTCGATTTGCGTGCGCAGTCCGAGCGCGTAGCCGGAAAGCTTAAATATGAAATTTTGTGAAAAATGATAAGTTTTGACTGTAAAATGAATAAATTTGACTTCGGTCAACATTTTGGGTAAACGAACCCGGATCCGTGATTTGGGCGTATACCCGAAAATCGAATTTCGAGGTCCCAAGCCCGAGAGAAGAATTTTTAAAGGAAATTGTTTTCTGAAAATTTTTATGGAAATTAGAAATGAAGTTTGATTAGAAAGAGATGGTATCGGGCCCGTATTTTGGTTTCGGCACTCGGTACAAGTCTTATATATGGTTTAAGTCATTTCTGTAAAGTTTGGTTGAAAACGGACGTCGTTTGACGTGATTCGGACCTAAATTGCTAAATTTGATACTTGATGAAGTTTGAGAAAAAGTTCTTGATTTTGAGGTTTGATTCATTGTTATTGAGGTTATTTTGGCGATTTGATCGCACAGATAAGTTCGTATGATGTTGTTGAGTTAGTACGTGTGTTTGGTTAGGAGCCCCGAGGGCTCGAGTGTGTTTCGGATGTGTTTCAGCAAGTTTTGAACTTGGGAAAAAGTTGCAGATTCAGAGAAGTTACAGGTCTCTGAAGTCAAGTCTCGCGGTCCGCGGTGGAAACTTCGCGGCTGCAGTGGGGGCTCCGCGACCGCGTTGGAATTTTTGCGGTCCACGGTGAGCAAGGCCAAGCCTCCGCGGCCGCGGTCGATTTCTTGCAGTCCGCGGTGGAGCTCTGCGGCCGCAGTACTTTTTATGCGGTCCGCGGAGAGGGTCTGAGAGGGGTATAAATAGACGGGATTTTCAGTTATTTTTCACTTTTCAAAACCCTAAAACATAAGAGGCAATTTTTCAAACAATCTTTCTTCTCCAAATCAATTGTAAGTCATCTTTAACTAGTTTTCTTCAATCATTAACATCTTTTAACATGATTTCAACTTCAAATGAATTATTTTCATGGTGGAATTGGGAATTTTGGGTAAAACCTAAGAATATTGAAATTTGGGGATTTAGACCTCAAATTGAGGTCGGATTCAAAAACCAATTATATATCCGGGCTCGGGGGTAAATGGGTAGTCAGGTTTTTGTCCGAATTTCGGGTTTGGACCAAGCGGGTCCGGGGTCGATTTTTTACTTTTTGGGGAAATCTTTATAAAACTTATTTTCATGCATTAGAATTGATTCATTTAGCATTTATTGTTATCATTAAGCAAATTGTGGCTAGATACAAGCGAGTTAGTGGTGGAAACAAGAGGTAAAGTGGTAGTTGAGGCTTGAATTGTGTTCGTTGCATCGAGGTAAGTATTTGGTCTAACCTTAGCTTGAGGGATTAGGAGTTGTGTCCTATTTGCTATTTGCTTCTTGTCTAGTACGACGTATAGGCATGGTGACGAGTATCTATACGTTGGTGTCAAGCATGACTGTGAGTCTTATATTGTGATTTTCATGATTTCGTTGTATTATTCATGCCTTGGTGAAGATTTCTAATTGTTGTATAAAGTTTGTGGAAAGAATTGTGACCTATGAACATTGAGGAGCGTTGGATCAAGTTGTATAGCGAAATTATGAAAGTATAAGTGACAATTGAACTTTTAGAGCATTAGCTCGAGTTGTGAAATGAATTGTGAAAGTATAAGTGATAATCGAACCTCTTGAGTATTGTCTCGAGTTGTGAAGTGAATGTGAAGTAAAATTGAGAAGGAGAAGAGATCATTATGTTGTCACCCTTGCCAGGATATTGTTGATTATTTGTTGTTTCCTTGCCGGGATTTAATTGTTTAATTGTTGTTCCCTTGCTGGGATTTAATTGTTTAACTGTTATTCCCTTGCCGGGATCTCTATTACTATTTTGTTTATTCCCTTGCCCCTTTGCTTGTGATTGTTGTTTGGGTGAGAAAGAGTGTTAAATCACGAAGGGTGATGTCGTGCATTGTTTGTTATTGTGAGGAAAGAGTATAAAGCACGAAGGGTGATATTGTGCCGCACGACGTACCATTCCCTGCCGAATCTATTGATTATATAGTAAGGAAAGAGAGTAAAAGCACGAAGGGTGATGCCGTGCACATTTTGATTATATGATTGTTTTGGTGAGAACGAGAGTAAAAGCACGAAGGTGATGTCGTGCACATTTTTATTATATAACTGCTTTGGTGAGGCTGAGAGTAAAAGCACGAAGGGTGATGCCGTGCAATTGTTGATTTCTGCTTTCTTGTTGATATTCTAGCTATGTTGTTTCTTTCCTTACTTGATGCCATTCTATTTGGAACTATTATCTTCCCCACAGCATGTTTTCCCCTCCCACATTGACTAGTTATTTTTCCTTATTTCTTTTCTATTGTACATATATTTGAACTGCACAGGTTTATTTGGTAGTCTGGTCCTAGCCTCGTCACTACTTTGCCGAGGTTAGGCTAGACACTTACCAGTGCATGGGGTCGGTTGTGCTGATACTACACTCTCACTATGTGCAGATCCAGGAGTAGCTTTCGGACAGTAGTTGGAGGGCTTCCTTCAGTCCACTCGGAGACCTAAGGTAGACCTGCAGGCGTCCGCAGGCCCTAGCGTCTCCCTCTATCTCTATTTCTTGTTTCATTTCCTTTTGTTCAGAAACAATGTATTGTATTTCTTCAGACCTTGTATGTAGTAACTCTTAGACAGTCTGTGACACTGTGACACCAGGTTTTGGGGTATTTGAAATTTTAAAATTGTAATAGACGTAGCCTTAAGATATATAATTGTTGACTTCCGCTTAGTTAATTAAAATTCCGTTTTTATCCTATCATCGCCTTGTGTTTGTTAAAAAGAGGCAAAAATGAAAGTGCAACAAGTAGTTAAAGTTTGGCTTGCCTAGCTCCCATTAGTAGGCGCTATCATGACTCCCGAAGGTGGGAAGTCCGGGTCGTGACACCAAGTCAAAAAATGACCCGGCCCAAATCCCCTTACTTAAGACCCTCTTTCTCTTAACCCTAAACAACCATCAGACCCCCAACCTAAAAAAGTTCTGGAGAAGCAAACGGCGCAGAACCCATGGTCCTTTCCGAAAAAAATCAAAAAAATGGTGATTCTCATCCTTCATCTTCATCACTGATACACTCCCACACGATAAGTGCTCCCCTCCCACTTCTGCTTTCATCTTCTTCATCTATCACCATGGAAGCTGGCCAAAACCAGCCGCGAAACCTCCATTGCCGGCGAGCTCTGCCAGAAATCGGTGAAAAACTAATTCGAGTCAGCCACGCCCCACCCATCTCTTTCACTCACGGATACACACGCGCGCGCTTGATCTTGTTGAGAGAGGAAGTTTGCACTTCTAATTTTAGATCTAGAAAACTTCAAAAGAAGAGAAAAAAAATCGAAAAAAGAGACTAAAAGGCCGTTTAGATTTTCGCTTCATGGTTTGATCATTTCTGGGTTTCGAGGGCTGTTTGAGTTATAAATTTGCTGTTCGTCTGCTAATTCCGTTGTTCCGACTCACTTCCGTCGAGTTTTTCTCGTGGAGTTTACATTTTTGTATTCATCAAATCTTCATGTATATAAAAAGAGGTCCAAATTTGTTGGTTTGTCGCTGCTGATTTTCTGCTGTAGCAACATAGCTGAGTTTGTTTTCAGTTTCCCGACCTTTAAATTTCATTTCCGGTGTTGTTTTCTAGGTAATCCTCTATTGCCTCACATATTGTCTCCTAATGTACTGAAGTTTGATTTTTTTTCAGATTTATTATAATATGAGATTGTTGCCTTTCGTTGATTTACCTGCTATTACTAGTTATATTTATGCACTTTGATTAGTTCTTAGCTTGAAATAATTGCCATCTGTTCAATGTCTGAATCATGGTTCATTACTGATGCATCTGTTAGTATTATTTGGATTCAGTGATTTTAAATTTAGTTTTAACACAAAATGAAGTGTTTATGAACTCGATGAAGATATATCGGGTATGGTGTTCTTGAAGTATAAGCATTCTGTTTGGTTTGATCCCAGCACATCTCTATATTTTATTATTTCAAATTAATTATAGCTACATTAATATTAAGGCATGTTGTTTGTTCATTGGAAGTTGTGTTGTCTAAAATGCCAAAATATGGGTTTGGAGTTTGATGGTTAAATGAGATACTACTAATGTTTCAGTTTGCATACGTGACCCAAAAGGCTTGATTGATTATGTCTACATAAATCCATTCTTTCTCGTTTGCATTCAATACAGGCAATTAATTTTGGTGACGCATTATTCTGTTAACGATGGATATATTTTATCTCATATGATGCTTCATTTCTCACTATTGCAAATTTTATTGTTAAAGTGACGTTAGTGAACATTAAGAAATAATTAATTATGAACACTCGTAGCTCGCTTTAGGTGCGATTAATAAATCATCGTGGCCATAGGTACGGTTCCTGTGGCATGGTCATGATACCTAATTCCCAAAATCGGGTGTACATTTCATGTGACCCGATCATAACAATTTTGAATATTAATAATAAAATAAATATGTCGCGAATCGCGGGTGTATTTTATGTAGCGTGATTTGCGGTGTGTTCCAAAACGGCAAGTGTATGAAAATCGTAACTTGTTTAAGAAAAATTCCATAAATCCTAAAGGCGTTGAAAAGAATTAAAAGCGGTTATAAAGTTAAAATGCACCATAGGTTTAAAATATGTAATAAATCAGATAATAGGTCAATTATTAATAGTTTAAGTGACCGTGCTCGAACCATGGAACCCGGGAATGCCTAACACCTTCTCCTAGGTTAACAGAATTCCTTATCTAGAATTTTTGGTTTTGCAGGCTTTTAAATAAAGTCGAAAATTTTCTCGATTTGGGATTTAAAATAAACCAGTGACTTGGGACACCAAATAAACTATTCCAAGTGGCGACTCTGAAAAATAAATAAAATAATCTCATTTCGAATAATGTCACTTTAATTGGAAAAACTCCCTTATATCCCTCATCGCGTAAAAAAGAGGTGTGACAGCTCTGACGACTCTGTTGGGGATTATAAACCAGAACTTTTGGTTCAGGGTTCAAGAATTCGAGTTTAGAATAATTTTTATAATTGGCTTTTATTATCTGATTGTTTATTACATATTTGGGCCTAATGTGTTAAATGCCGCTTTTTATCGCTTTGATATTATTTGAACTGTATATAAACTGCTACGAAACCCCTCTCTTCTAATCTTCTGGGAAGTGCACTCTGGCATGACTTCTTTTCTGTTAGTGTCATACCCTAATTTAGAACGAGGTTCGGACAAGTTGCAAAGCCGGATGATCTTTTGGTTACTGGTACGCTGCCTCCCCCCTGGCTCGAGTTGTCCGCTCGGGTAAGCCAGGTCTAGAACAATACACCCAGGTTTTAAACCTAGGATAACACAGCCTCATGTCGGACCCCTAGTAGGAACGCTTGTTTGCATCATGATTTGACTTTGGGGACTCAACACAGGGGTTTGGTCCGTCTAGGACAGGTGTATCCAAATTAAAAAGACCATCCTGATTCATCTTACGTGCTACCTGCGCATCTATTTGATTCAGCTTGCATGTTGACCGGCTTCTAGAATAGGGAAAGAAAATCAAAAAAAAAAGAGTAAGAGGTAGGTATTTGAAAATCCTAAAACTCTACCGAAAATCTGGAAAAAAAAAAGAAAAAGAAAAGTCATTTCAAAATGAGCCAAAATTTTCAAGAGTCATGTTTCCCTTGTTCCGTCAAAACTGACTGAACTACGCAGGTCTGATTCTCACCGGGTGTGAGATACGTAGGCAAACCTCATCGGTTCCGACCCCAATTTTCAAACATCCAAAAATATTTTCCTTTAGTTCCTTCGTTAGAAATCTTTCCTTAGAAAATTAAAAAAAAAGTTTTTTTAAACTCAAAAAATGGTTTCCTTCTTTCTAAAGTCTTTCATACGGAAAAATAAATAAAAAGAAAAATCAATCAAAAACCAAAATCCAAAATACGGAATCCTTTATTTTGAAGTATTTTTCCCAAAAATTCAAAAAACAAATTAGAAAAAAAAATCAAAAAAAGTTCTTTTCCTTGTTTAAAGTCTTTCTTTCGTAAATGTTAAAAAAACAAATTTGAAACATTGAAGTCCGAAAAATATTTTCGTACTTTTGTGAATTTAAAAACAAAAAAAAACTCAAAAATCCAAATTGTTTTTTCTTAAAAGTCCATCTTTCGAAAAGTAAGAGGCAACATCCAAAATCCAAAAAAGAAAATATACTTTTTTCTTTAGAATAAGAGAAAACAAATGAAAATTCAAACGAAAATATTTTTCTTTTAGTTTTGAAATTCTCAAAATTCAAATCAAAAGAAAAGGAATTTTCAGAAGTCTTTCTTTCAAAAAAAAAAAAGAAGAAGAAAACAGTCAAAATAAAAAATCAAATTTTTTTTCCTTTCTTCTTTTAAAGCATCTCTTTCAAAAAATTCAAAAAAACAAAGAATTAAAAAAAATTATTTTTCTTTTGCCTCAAAGCTTTCATGTTCAGTGTTATAAAAAATGAAAAAAAAAAGAGTTAGTTTATTTATTCTATTCCCAATCTTCCCAAACTATGCAAAGATCTGATTCATGCGGCGTCATGATACGTAGGTAATCCCCCATCGAATTTGATCATAGCTATAAAATAAAACTGAGAGAAAAATAATTTGAAAAAGAGAGAAAGGAAAAAAGAATTGATTGAGTGAAAAAGAAAGAAAAGAGCGACACAAAAAAAAAAGAAAAAAAAGGAGCGACATGAAATAAAAAAGTGGCAAACAAAAAGAGAAAATGACAAAAAGAGAAAACCAAAAAAAAAAAAGAGCAAAACAAGAAAAAGAGAGAAAACAAGAAAAAGAGAGAAAACAAGGAAAAGAGGAAAAACAAGAATAAGAATAAGAGAGAAAACAATGAGAAAGTGCAAAGAAAAGAGAGCAAATAATGAAAAGCGCCGAAAGAAAAGAAAGATCGGGGAGATAAACAAAAGTCGGGATGAGACACACAACCGTTGCAAAACATGTAGAAATACATTTAATTGTATAGGTGCATCACATCCCCCAATGTGCGATTCCCTATGTGTTGATTGCCTCAAACTAACCGGTTTGTTGTGTCTGTTGTTGAAATTAGGTTCTGTTTTTAAGGTGGTTAGTTTTGTGGTAACCTGGTTTCGCACCCTTACTTTACAAGATCCAAGGGAAGTGTCGAAATGTCGTCAGAAAGTCATCTACCAACAATTACCATCTCGGAGGATAGCCCGATATCGGTTATCCCAACATCAGAATCAGCGGCTGCTGAAAAGAATAGGGCACTGCGCCTTCGTATGTTGGAAATGTGGGACGCTTGGTCTAACGGTAGAGAGTCGCCTAGTGCAATACCTGGTTTTTCTGAGCTACTTCCCAGAACGAGTGGAACCCACAACATCCCAATAAATTACCCAAACACCCTACTCAGATATCCCACCATGTCCGCCCATTTTGCTGGAACGCCTTCTAAGGTTTGCCCCCAGGCATTGATTTCGGGAGTGGCTTCTAACATATTCACCGCACCACCAACCTCGGCTACGGCACAGCCAACCTTCCCCAGGCCAAGATTTGAGCCGCCATCCTTCACTTTCCAAATACCACCTTTCCCATCAGACACGGCTCATTTCACTACCAATTCTTACCCTCAACAACCTCGGTATGAGTCTACAACGGGACAAGAGAAAACTACAAGGAATCCCGAGCAAGAGGAAATCGCTTGGAAAATGAAAAGCATGGAACAAAGCCTCAAGAATATACAAGGCTTAAGTGGCCAGAAGAATGTACCTACGCTCATTTATGTATGTTCCTGCATGTTCATTTGCCCATCGATTTTAAGACTCCTAAGTTCGAAAAGTATGACGGACACGGGGACCCCATAGCCCACCTCAAGAGGTATTGCAATCAGTTAAGAGGAGTGGGCGGAAAAGAAGAACTCCTAATGGCTTATTTCAGAGAGAGTCTAATCGGAATCACATCCGAATGGTATATGGATCAAGACATATCTCGCTGGCACATATGGGATGATTTGGCTCGAAATTTTGTCACACAATTCCAGTACAACGTAGACATAGCTCCAAACAGAAATTCTCTATCCAATTTCAAAAAGAAGTCTTTGGAGAGCTTCCGAGAGTACGTCTTCAAGTATCGTGAACAAGCTGCTAGGGTGAAACCGCCAATGGATGAGACCGAGATGGTCAATGTCTTCCTGCAAGCCCAAGAGGCTGACTACTTCCAGAAAATGATGTCAGCTATGGGAAAGTCGTTTGTTAAGGCTATCAAAATTGGGGAGATGGTCAAAAATAGTTTGAAAACGGGCCGCATATTGAGCCAGTTTGCTATAAGAGCTACGTCCCAAGCAATCCAGATCGGGTCAGGGGTGTAGCAAACCGAAAGAAGAAAGAAGAAGTGGCAATAGTAGCTTCAAGTCTGAGAAACCCCTGCCAACCTCGAGCTTATTTCAGTTCTCCTTCAAGCACCCCGCAACATTATTATCCTCACCAAGATGCGGCTTACGCCAAGACTCCCCAGCCTTATGCAGTGATGAATGCCCAGCCATACACTCGGCCACAACAACAGTATAACCAAAATCGAGCTCCACCTCCTAGAAGTAACCCTCCTCACCAAGCTCCATATAATCCTCGTCCCCCACAAAATAATTTTCCATATAATGCCCATGCCTGTGAGCCACCTAGAAGAATAAATTTCACGCCTATCGATGAATCATACTCTAGCCTCTTTCCAAAGCTGGTCCAAATGGGCCAATTGCAACCCGTACCTCCAAACAGGCAAAATCCAGAATCGCCCTCCTACCGACCCGGTACCTGATGTGCTTATCATTCAGGGGCAGAAGGGCATGACACTAAGGATTGTTGGACACTAAAAAAGGCGGTTGAAAACCTGATAGAACAAAAACGGGTAGTGCTAAGAGATGAAGAGGTCCCCAATGTAACCAACAACCCTTTACCAGCTCACAACAATGAGCCGGTTATTGGGATGATCTGTGAAGACAAAGAGTTTGACCCAGCTTTGAAAGCTATCATTGTTATTGCCGATGTTGAAAAGAAGCCCAAAATGGCAGCAAAGCAAACTAAAGATGAAAAGAAAAACAATCCCACTCCTCAAAGAGTATAAAAGGTTGTGGAAACCAAGACTGGGGCAGTACCTCCTAAAGATGTCATTCTTTATGTTCCCCAGGCCCCCAAGAAAGAACAGTTTGTGTTGAGCCCCCCCAAGAGATTTAAGCTAAACAAGGGACCTAAGATGTACGTACCAAAAGGGACTTATGTGGCGCAGGGGCTGGTAATTTCACCAAGGCTGAACGAGCCCGTGGTTATCAGCCGCGTACCATATAAGCCCATGAAGGACCCCACTACAGTCCCTTGGAACTACAACAAAGCAATGGTGACGTACAAAGGAAAAGAAATCATAGGGGAAGTGAATGAAACAAACCCCTCTGGGAAATACCTCAACTTGGAGGAATTGAACAAAGCCAAAAAGAAGCGTTTTCCACTTAAAAAGCCAGTCAGTGCTGAAGAGGCCAGGGAATTCTTCCGAAAGATGAAAACCTCGGACTATAATGTAATTGACCAACTCCGGAAGTCTCCCTCCCAGGTCTCATATTTTGTCTCTACTGATAAGTTCGAATGAGCATCAGAAAGTGTTGATAAAGACCCTCAATGAAGCATATGTTCCGATCGAAACCACTGTTGAGCAACTGGAAAGAATGGCAGAATGACTCTTTGAAGTCAACCGGATTTCATTTAGTAGAAATGACTTTCCCCCGGAAGGGGATGCCCATAACAAAGCTCTTCATTTGATAGTTAAATGTGAAGGGTACTACGTGAAAAGAGTCATGCTAGATGGAGGATATGGGGTTGACATCTTCCCTCTCTCAACTTTGCAAAGAATGGAAATTGGGACTGAGAGAATCAGGCCTAACAATGTTTCTGTATGTGCTTTTGATGGCGTCAAGAGAGACGCAATAGGGGATATTGATTTGATCTTAACTATCGGTCTTGTGGATTTTGAAGTGACATTTCAGGTCTTGGACATGGACACCTCCTACAATTTTCTCCTAGGAAGGCCTTTGATCCATACGGCAAGGGCCTTACCTTATACTCTACACCAAATGGTTAAGTTTGAACACGAAGATCAGGAAATTGTGGTCTATGGAGAAGATGAACAATCAATTTACAGGGACCTGTCAGTCCCATGTCTCGAGGATAAGGAAGGTAGCGAGCACATAGTCTATCAAGCTTTTGAGATTGTGGTCGCGAATCAGTGTGAGGAAGGAAGCCTGTGTACTCAACCCGTTTTGTCAAATGCGTCAATCATGGTCGCCACCGAAATGATCAAGCACGGGTATAAGCCTGGGAAGGGGCTCGGGGTATCTTTGCAAGGCATTACGAAGCCCATCACCTTGACTGTCAGTGAGAACTTCTTTGGTGTCGGTTTCCAAGCTACAGAAGCCGATGTGAAATGGGCTAAAGAACGTAAGAACGATGGGTGGGTTCTACCTCAGCCAGTCCCACATCTCGCCAGAAGAAGAAGAACCAGAAGAAGAAGAAGAAGAAGAAGGAGAAGAAGAAGAAGAAGAAGAAGAAGAAGAAGAAGAAGAAGAAGGAGAAGAAGAAGAAGGAGAAGAATAAGAAGAAGAAGGAGAAGCAGAAGAAGAAGAAGAAGAAGAAGAAGAAGAAGAAAAAGAAGAAGAAGAAGGAGGAGGAGAAGAAGGAGAAGAAGAAGAAGAAGGAGAAGGAGAAGGAGAAGAAGAAGGAGAAGGAGAAGAAGAAGAAGAAGGAGAAGGAGAAGAAGGAGAAGGAGAAGAAGAAGGAGAAGGAGAAGAAGAAGGAGAAGAAGGAGAAGAAGGAGAAGAAGAAGAAGCAGAAGAAGCAGAAGAAGAAGAAGAAGAAGAAGAAGAAGAAGAAGAAGAAGAAGAAGAAGAAGAAGAAGAAGAAGAAGAAGAAGAAGAAGAAGAAGAAGACAGAAGAAGCAGAAGAAGAAGAAGAAGAAGAAGAAGAAGAAGAAGAAGAAGAAGAAGAAGAAGAAGAAGACAGAAGAAGCAGAAGAAGCAGAAGAAGAAGAAGAAGAAGAAGAAGAAGAAGCAGAAGAAGAAGAAGCAAAAGAAGAAGAAGAAGAAGAAGAAGAAGAAGAAGAAGAAGAAGAAGAAGATGAGGCCTTTACGGCCGAAGAAATTGAGGACACATGTGGATCCATGAGGCAAATGTTGTATGAGGCTCACATGGTCCAGCCGGGAGAAGGCTCGAGCACTGCTGAGGTGCAATATATGGGGCCTGACACCAAGCTTCAAAATTGGAAGGCTACTCCGTTCCCAGTCAGGCGGGAATCCCGGTAGTTCAGTCTTGCCATTTTTTCTGCATTCCGAGTTATTCTAAGGTGTAACTCGAATGTTTCTTTTTAGTTTATTGTCTTTAAAATTCCAATGTAAACCCTTCTATCTTTGAATTCAATGAAATGAAATCAATATTTCATCGTCTATGAATCTTTTTATTTATTCTTTCTGATTTTTGTTACTTTTCTTTTCTTCTTTCAGTTCTAATAATGCGGACTTAAATAACATGACATATTTGCGGACTTCATACCTAGATCCTAACATGCTTTCTAATTGTAAAGTAATGAATCAATAACCAGAATAGGATGAAGATGAGGCTTTTAGGGAAATAAACCTTGAATTGGAACAATTTGAGAATAAGCCTAAGCCAAACTTAAATGAAACTGAGCCAGTTAATTTAGGTAGTTCAGAAGAGGTCCAGGAAACCATAATAAGCATTCACACTGATGAAAGAATTAGGGATGCATTGATCCAACTTTTGTTCGAATTCAAAGACGTGTTTGCCTGGTCCTACGATGAAATGCAAGGACTGAGTGTTGATTTAGTGGTACATAAATTGTCAACTTACCCCGGTTATCCCCCTGTCCAACAAAAGCAGAGAAATTTTAAAACAGATATTAGTGACAAGATTAAAGAAGAAGTCACCAAATAGTTGAAACTGGGTGTAATCCGAGTGGTCCGATACGCCACATGGTTAGCTAATGTGGTCCTAGTGCCAAAGAAAGATGGGAAAGTCCAAGTGTGTGTTGACTATCGGGATCTGAACAAAGCAAGCCCTAAGGACAACTTATCGTTCCAAACATCCACATCCTTGTTGACAACTGTGCCAAATATGAGATACAGTCTTTTGTGGATTGATATGCTTGTTGATACCCAATTTTTCGTCTTTTGTGGATTGTTATGCTTGTTGATACCCAATTTTTCTCTATATATTTATAAAATGCATAAATATCTTCAAAATAGCATATATATGCATATATAAGCATGCCCAAGGTTTTTATTATTTTTTCCATAATTTTTAAGGATTTAAATTGATTTATTTTCTTCCTTTTTATCCATAAAATCCCCAGTAATTATTTTCAAAATTATTGTTTTGATAATTCATCTATTTAATTTCTATATTTATACCAAAATATGGCTAATGTAATTTTTATTTATTTTTACAATTACATCTGGTATTTTTAAAGCTAAATTACATATAATTGCAATGTTAGCCCATTTTGCGATATAATTATGTTTTATATGCATAAAATTGGATCTTGTATTTTAAATTGTTAATTATGTATTTTAAATCATTTTGGCATCTTAAATTATTTTACAGAAATTATCTATTATTTTTATAAATTAAATAGGTAAAAACTGGCTATTTAAATTATAGCCAATTTGGCTTTCAATTATAGCCAAATCGGACCCCAATTTCCAGCCCAATTTTACAATTAAAAAACCCGACCCATACCCTATTAACCCTTACACAAACCCGAAACCCACCTACCCGTTTTAATCAAGACCGTTGATCTCCCACACCAACGATCCAAATAATTCCTTTCCTTTTTAATTTCCAAACGACCCCTAAATCTATTCATTTCTCCCAATCTGCCACCTTCAGATGCTCTCTCATCTACACTCTTCTCTCAAACCTAACCCTAGACTCCTCCACTCCCCTCCGTCTCCGGTCATCTCCGACGACTATCCCTTTCAACCCAAGCCTCCAATGGGTCTCTCATCACCCTTCTCATCATCTATAAGGCCTTCAAGGATCCTGGGCCATGTCGATTTGGATCTAGGGTTTCTGTTTCTGTTACTTATGGGTTCTCCGGTGTGATTTTGGGCAAAATCACACCTTATATGTCACGATCGGTGAAGTTTCAACAGGTTCTTTTAGTTTTTACTTGGGTTTCTTTTTGAAACCCTAACTCTCTTCTGAATCTCTCATATCTATGTTATTTTTATGCTTTAAGCCTATTTCCTTCCGTGATTTGCTTATTCTCGAGCTTTATTCTGAAAGATCTTCTACGCTAAACCATTTTTACTTCCTTTGAAAAACTAGGGTTTTCGGAGTTCTTTCTACACTTGTTTCGATTGATTTCTTTATGATTAAACCTTTTTCCTTGTTTATCTCGACCGATTCTAAGTTCTTACTACTTTTTAACTCAACTATGTTAAAAATCCCTAATTTCTTAAAGATTTTCTTTACTTGTTTCTATGAGTTAGCATGATTTTCTTTACTAGTTTCTGTGTGTTAGCCTGATTTCCTTTACTTGTCTCTGTGTGTTAGCTTGATTTCCTTTACTTTGCTTATGTGTGTTATCATTATGTTCTCCACTTTGGTTCTGTGTGTTAGCATGACTTTCCTTTACTTCCTTTCTGTGTGTTAGCCTGTTTACCTAGTTCTTGTTAATCTCTTGTGGTCACCATGCTTCGAATATGTTCTGCTAAATCTCTAGCCTACTTACATCACCTATACATGGTTGTGTTTGCTCATCTTTTGTTTCTTTCTGTCTATATAATCGACCTTATTTGGTTGCTACTTCTATTCAATCGTCTCTATTTATATGTTGAGATATGCAGAATCATGACTCCCCATGATTGTTCTGATTTTCCTTAACTTTTGGTAATTAAAAGATTAACCTTCAAAGTCCTAGAATTCTACTTGTTTGTTTGAATTAACTGATTGTATTACCTTATTTACTATGGTAATTTATTTTACTTAGTCTTTCCTTAATTGGGTCCTTCTGAATTTGGTCCTAATTGACTACTTTATGCATACTGAATCTTGACCCTTTCCTTATTTAATCATGCACTGATTTTCCTTCCTCCCTTATATGGTACTGAATCTTCCCGTTTGGCCTTGACTCCCTTAACCCAAGGAAGTACTTCCTTGATTCTCTAGATGATTAATTCTGAGTTCTTAAACTAGTATACTACTATGATTTTTTTACCTACTTTCAACTATAAATACTCTAAGTCTTTCACAAACAACACACATACTTGGCTTTCAAAACCCCCCTCTCTTACTTAAAATATTTGTGTTATTCTACTACTACTAGTCGGCTGCAAGCCAAGGCTAATCATCTGTACTCCTTGGTTCTTTCATTCTGCTTACTTTTTATCTTCACTGGTATGTCCTAGTTTAATTTACAATCTCAACAACAACATATTTCTCTTCTTGTTTCAGTTTCTTTTATTTCTAGCCTGCTTTCACTTGTGGTTTTGTTGTGAAGTTTGTAGTTAAGCTTGCTAATATGACCCCTCTCCCACTAAGTTCATGTATTCGCTTCGTGTGATTCAAGCATGCCTGAACAATTGTATTCTTTTACCTATTGTGCACTTGCCACTTTGTGAATCCCAAATCCATATTCCCTTCTATGTGTTCATGACTGGTTTGTGATTATGCCAGTGTCAAACTGTCTTTGAGCACGTCTAAACCAGTCATAATACTCCTGTTGGGGTCAGGTGTCTGCAATCAATATCTATGTATTCCCAAACCCCTTAACCCCAGTATGATTACTGAATTCATTTACTTACTGTATGTGGTCCTATCCTAAAATGTTTGAACTCTGTTTACTAAGCCAACTTCTTTTCAACAACCTCTGTTACTAATTGCTTTCAAAATATACCTTCCAGTACAGTCTTTAATAAACGTCTTTCAAACATGTGTCCTGCACTTTCACTCTACTCCTAGTTAATAAGTTCTGCCCCATCTAGTATGTGTATTGCCTTGGGACCTCTTGAGAACCCTTGGAACTCTGGCATACTGAGGCTGGCTTTCCACACTGCACTGGTTCAATGCTTGGCTATTAAGTATAGGTATAAGCGTTGCCCGGAGTCCTTGAGACCCTTAGGGAATTTTGATGCACCTAGACTCTGATTTGTCTATGGAAATGAGGCTTGAAAGACTGTTGGAGGCTTTGGGTAATTGTGGCCTGATTGCAGGCTCTCTATAGAACAACTTCTTAATTTTCTACTTCACTTATGTAATTCATTTGTTGGCCTGTAATAACTTGCAAATAGATATTTGGGATATTTAGTGAAAGGGTGGGTAGATATATACTTTGTGGGGTAACCTGGGTAGAAATCCTGCTTTTAGGATTTATTTTCAAATCAGCTTCCCTTACTCAATAGAAAACATGCCTATAGGGTTTTATTCCTGTTGAATCTGATTGTTTTTGCATAATAGAAAACATGCCTATATGGTTTTTATTCCTGTTGAATCTGATTGTTTTTGCATAGTAGAATCATGCCTATAGGGTTCCACTTTTAATTTCATAAAAGAAATCATGCCTATAAGGACTTCACTTTTAATGTCACTTGCATCTGATACAAACCATGTTCTTAAATCCTGCATTTATCATGTTAGAAACCATGTTTGTAGGTTCCAAGCCATCATATTTTAAATCAACTCAAGTATAGATATCATGCCTATAGGATGTAATTTCGATTTAGTAAGTCTTTCATATGCTACTGCAAATTGACTAAAAACAGTAATACGCCATATCATGTCTATAGGGATCTAACTCGCAATTATGTCTGGTAATTCTAATTAGCTCAATAGATCAATTGTGCCTCGCCTAGTTTACTTCTCAAAAATGGCCTTAGTAAGCGATAACTTTTCTAAAATTAGTCCTTTCAAAACTGTTATAATCTCATTAGATATCCTGCCTATAGGTTTAAAAAGGGACTATTTCTAAACTTGTTTTGTTTCTGCATTAACATAAATATCAGTCCTGCATATAGGCAAGCCTTAGGGCATTTTCACAACTTGCACTTCTCTGAAGCTATTTCTGTCACTCAACGTTTCTGAATTCTAATGGGTTTTTAAAAGAGATCCTAGGCAACTAATAGGTTGTGACTTCTGTATCTGAAAGTGGTTTATTCCTGCATAATCACTTAGAAATTCTGCTTTAGGACTCTGATTACTAAAGACCTTACTTGCAGTTGAGTCATGTTGCATGTATGCTTGTTTGTGGAGGAAACTATGAGCCTTTAACTGCTCCACTTATGTGAAAGTCCTAAATGCTTTTCTTTGACTGTCTCCTTAGATATTTGCCTTTAAAACCTTAGGGGTATGTCTAGAACTACCTATATGTAGAGGTCCTAACTCTCTTCGTGACAATTAAGAAGGGACGGGTAGCAGCACGCAATATGAATCAATGACCAACACTCGCTTTGCATGACCAATAAGGGGACGGGAAGGATAGACATGGGATATGATGACTATGCGTTAATATCACATGTAGCCTCTCAATGAGGAGTGTTTACCGTACATTGCGTGGGGTGATCCTATATGATAAACAACCTAGGGCCCCCGTTTACCCCAAACCTTCTCCTTGTTTAACACTTTCCTTTATAATTTGTTCAACTTTTATTTCACTACTTGACTTGTTCAAACGTGTTGTACTTATTTGATTCAACTATTTGTATGGACTAATTTGTAAATATAAGTACGGTCGGGACACACAGTTATGGACCAAGAGGGGTGCCTAACACCTTCCCCTCGAGGTTATCTCGAGTCCTTACCGTAATCTCTGGTAATGCAGACCAACCCAAGAGTTAATCACTCTAGGTGTCCTAACGCACCATAATCCGTTAGGTGGCGACTCTTCAAATACCCAATTCCCAAAAGGAAATGAGTCATTGCACCCCATGGAATGTCGGAACCCGGACATCTCTCCACGAGGAGGGGAAAAAGGGGGCGCAACAGCATGGCGACTCTGCTGGGGATATTTTTAGGCTCTTACCATAACGAACTTGTCTTTACAAATTAGTCCAAGCATGCTTATCCCATACCCTGCTCCCTTATCTGGATTTCACTGTTGTTTCTATTAAGCATTTATGATTCTTTACACCGAAAAACTAACTTGTCTCTTTGTTTTCCTTTTCTTGTAACTGTCTTTTCAATTATTTAAATATTGTATTTATGTTTCCAACATGAAAATACTTGCCTACACATTATCAACCGCTACATAAATCATGCTCCACATCATATTCCACTCGTGCATCTCAAATCCTATAGCAACGCTTTAATGAGTGGTTGCGCTCTTCCTATTTACTACCCTTAAATTCGAAAAGGCTTATTTGTGGTAAAACCAGTCGATCAACGGTGCAGTCAACAGTTCCATGCCTTCCTCCTCGAATTGTCCTCTTGAAGGTACCAATCTAAAACCCCATAGAAATCTTATTCTGGTTAAATTGTGCATGTATCATGTTCAAACCTAGTCGGATCAGTTATGTTGTCCACATAATGATCTTTTAAGATAAGCCTTATCCAAAGTCCATCGGGTTTTCCACAATTCCAATAGACACAACCACGTTCTGTGCATTAATTTGGAGAACTAAATGCCGATATGTTGATCATAAATGTATAAATAGTCGAGTCTGGTGGGGGCAAGGCCTAACCCTTTTGTTTTGCAGAAAAAGAGGAATGAGGTCTCCAGCTTCGGTATGGTTAGCACACCCTCACTCTTGCTAGACTGGTGGAGGAATCTTCCATCAGATGACCAAATCAATGAATGGAAAGAGAGGGCTGCCAAATCTAGCAAAAAGTTGGAATATTTGGAATACAGCCTATTGGAATTGGAAGGAAAAGTGAGGAAAAGAGTCACCGACTGCTAGAACGCTGAGGGAAACGAAGGAGAACATTTGGCAAAGGCATTTTTACTGATGAACCTACATGAACTGGAGGATTTGATCAACGAGAACATTCAATCTGGGGAAGGTCCTTCTGGGACCAAATAGGCTAGATTTATTTGCTTTTTCCTAAAATGTAATAAGGTCAAGTGCCAATAGTGACTTATTTTATTATTATCTTAGTGTCGTTTTGGGATTCATCTATTTTTATATATTATGAAATGAAGCATTTATTGGCATTTAAAGTTCTCCAAATCTATTTGTCGCTAGGCCTACCTCGGGCACAACGAGGCTCCCAAATTAAGACGCGAATTTACATTTCCGCAATATGTGTTTAAATACTGCAAACATTTCAGGATCCTCACTAACTTGTTACCTTTGTTTGTTTATTTTTATTATTATTATTATTCCCATCCCCATAGGTTGGTTCATCCATACTGGCCTCATCAGCATATCATACCAGATCCAGAGTCCCTTCACCTCCTCCTCCTCCAAGCAACACAAAAAGCAGAGGGAAATCAAAGATGGACGACTTAAGTGGGATACGAAATGAAAACATTGAGAACGCAGAGACTTCCGATGGCCGTAGACTCCAGCCCCGAATGACATGGTTTTGAGACTTGAACAAAAGATACTAGAACTGCAAGGAGAACTTGAGCAGGTCCGCAATTTGGCAAATTTGTCACTCACCCTCAATGTCTCTGATATCCACCAACAGAACACAAAGAACCCAACACCTCCTCAAAACACACAAAACAAACAGCTGCAAAATCCTACCATACCAAATCAATACACTACTCTACCACAAAATATTAATCCATTGCTGATACCAACTCCACCATAATAGCATCAACCAATCTCGTACCCACCGACCACCACTTACCACACTCCCCAAAATACACCATCACTCATTCCCGATTCGTAAAACTCCACCAATGACCATCACTATACCCAGGTTCCTGGCACCCATTAGAGCAACCCTATATATGTGGAAACTATACCACATTCTACCCAGTCAATCTTATGTGCCCCAGAACCCTCTGAAAAAGACCTGCTCATTAAGAACATGGCCAAAGAACTCAAAAAGTTAACAAGCCGAGTTCAAGGTGTTAAGGGCGAAAGAGGAATAGAAGGTTTGAACTATGAAGATCTGTGCATACAGCTAGATGTGGAATTGCTAGAGGGGTACAAACCTCCCAAGTTCGAAATGTTCGATGGTATAGGTGATCCCAGGGTTCATCTAAGGACCTACTGTGACAAGCTTGTGGGGGTTGGAAAAGATAAAAAGATTCGAATGAAGCTCTTTATGAGGAGTCTTACTGGGGACGCATTGTCTTGGTATATTAGCCAGAACCCCAAGAAATGGTCCAGTTGGGTGAGCATGGCGTCAGATTTCATAGACCGATTCAGATTCAACACAGAAAATGCGCCTAATTTTTTCTGCATTCAGAATCTCAAAAAGAAACCTACTGAGACCTTCCGTGAATATGCTACTCGTTAGAGGTCGGAAGCCACCAAGGTCAGGCCCGCTTTGGACGAAGAACAGATGAATAAGTTCTTTGTCAGAGCACATTATCCGCAATATTATGAAAGGTTGATGGTTATCGAAAACCACAAATTCTCTGATATCATTAAACTCGGGGAAAGGATCGAGGAAGGAATCAAGAGCGGAATGGTAACAAATTTCGAGGCACTACAAGCCACGAACAAGGCACTCCAGTCAGGTGGCATATCGAAGAAAAGAGAGGTTGGGGCAGTAATGGTGGCCCAAGGCCCAAAAACTCCACTCACATACCAAACACCCCTACCCGCATACCAAACACCTCCACCAACATACCAAGCACCTCCACCTACATACCAAACACCTACACCTACATATCAACCCTTATCTCCCATATATTCTCAACCATCCATTGTCCATCACACCTATAATTCCTAACCATCCCACTTCCAATTACCACCAAATCGCCAAAATTATCCAAGACCAAGACCCAATTTCGACTGCAAGCCACCCAGACAATACACCACCATCGCTGAGCCTATCGACCAATTGTATGAAAGATTAAAGGTCACAGGTTACATCACTCCTATTCCCACTGTGGCGCTAGAAAATCCATCTCAATGGGTTAATCCAAACAAAACCTGTGCATACCACTCCGGTCTGAAAGGGCACACCACTGCTGAGTGTCGAACATTGAATGATAAGATCCAGACACTCATCGATAATAAGGTCATCCAAGAAAAGGAAGCCGCACCCAATGGCCGCAACAATCCCCTCCCTGATCACAGAGGTAACGGTGTACATGTTATAGAAACAAATGAGGAATGGGACCCTGAGGGATCAATCGGGCTTATACGAGAAGGCGATGACTTTAAGGTTGCAGTTACACTTACTCTTATCATGGTTCAGACTCCGGCACTCATTGACGTTGAGGTAATTTCATCAATTCCATTCGAGGTGGAAGTAGTTCCGCTCGTAGCCGCCTCCGCTCCATTTGAAATAGAAGTGGTCACACCTTTTATCGTGACGATGTCAACCACACTCCCATTCAACTCAAAGGCAATACCATGGGATTATGTCGTCGAGGATCGACGAAAAGGGAAGGCTAAGATAGAGGAATCTGACGTCGCACAAGGGATGACTAGAACTAGAAGAGTCTATACACCTGAGCACCTGGGAGGTTCGAGTAAGGATTCCACTGCTAGACAGCCTGTCATTGAGACCGAACCGTATGACTTGTGGAGGAAAGTACAGGCGAAAGAATATTCTGTTGTTGATCATCTGAACAAAGTCCCTGCTCAGATATCCATCCTGTCACTACTACAGAATTCAGAGGTGCACAAGAACGCCTTGATGAAAGTACTGAGCGAGGCTTATGTACCCAATAATATCATTGGTGGAGAAATGTCCAATATGGTCGGATAGGTGCTGGGGAGCCATAAGATTATCTTTCATGAAGATGAGCTACCGCCCGAAGGTTTGAATCACAATCGAGCACTGCATATTACGATATAATTTAAAGATAAATTCATTGCCAGGGTCCTGGTTGATGGAGGTTCTAGTCTGAATATTTGTACACTGGATTCCCTGAAAAGGTTGGACAAAGGTTTCTATGAAATACGGACCGGAAGCATGAATGTGAAAGCTTTTGATGGGTCCCAGAGGGCCACGATCAGAGAGATCAACCTTTGCTTGCAGATGGGCCAACTTGGTTCGATGTTGAATTCCAAGTGCTTGACATACCAGCCTCATATAATCTTTTGTTGGGCCGCCCATGGATCCATGCTACTAGAGTCGTACCCTCCATACTACATCAAGTCGTGAAATTCAAATGGAACTGCCAGGAGGTAATCATTCATAGAGACGGGAGTAATCCCATCTACACTAGTCAAACCATCCCGGCCATTAGACAGAAGAAGGTTGGGAGGAGAAACCTATCACCACATTGAACGGGTCAATGTCGTCGAGAAAGATAAATGGTGGAGCAACAAAATAGAGAGCATACTAGCATGGTCCGGATATAAACCCGGCAAAGGATTGAGAAAGAACCTTCAAGGTATCACCAAGACAATATGGCTGAAAAATCATGGTACCACCTTTGGACTTGGATACCAGTATACATGGTAAGAATACAGGGAATGGTCACCTCTATGGCGTGGACCGTATTACCCTCTAGAGAAACCGATACCCCATTTGGAACAGGATTTCCTTCAGGCAGATATGGGGAACTGCTGAAGAAGAAACACTAGCTGGGCTGAAGGATTTGTTCTTGGAAGATAAGGATATGGACTGCAGTGCTATAATTGAGGAGGAGAAAGAAGAAGGCCTCTCCATTCAGACTATGGCAAAGGGAGCCATTCTTAGAAACTGGATCGTTACACCATCCCGAGCCCGCCGAGTCCCTGGGTAGCTTGGCAGAATTTATAGTCGTTCTAGGCATTTTAAATTTCCAGCAATTTTGTTTTAAGATTTCTTTGTTTCAAAATAAACGCTCGATTCATTGAGCCAAGCTTTGTTTGAACAATTTTCTCAGTTTTAATCAAATGCATTTATCTTTTATCATTATTCATTACTATTTTCTATACTTTTCCCTTCTACAGTGTTATTATTACTTTTCCTGATGAACCAGTGACTATAATATGTAATGAGGCAACGCAACATGAGAATAGTGACTCAGAGGAAGAAGATGAGATACCCGATGAAATTGTTAGGGAAGTTGAGAACTTTGAGAAAAAGTCTAAATCCATCTTGGACGAAACAAAAGCAGTAAATTTGGGAGACACCAAGACCGTCAAAGAAACCCGCATCAGCATTCACTTGTCGCCAATAGAGAAAGAAGAATGCATCCGTTTTCTAAAAGAATATGAGGGTATCTTTGCGTGGTCGTATGATGATATGACCGGTTTAAGCACATCTATAGTAGCTCACAAGTTTCCTACCAATCCTATGTGTCCGCCAGTCAAGCAGAAACTCCGAAAATTCAAACCGGACATGAGTTTGAAAATCAAGGAAGAAGTTAACAAGCAGATCAAAGCCAAGGTTCTCAGGGTGGTTGAGTACCCAACATGGTTAGCTAATATTGTGTCACTTCCAAAGAAAGACGGGAAGGTCCGAGTATGTGTTGATTATCGGAATTTAAACAGAGCAAGTCCCAAAGACGACTTCCCACTGCCAAATATACACATCCTGATCGATAACTGCGCCAAGCATGAGCTCCAATCCTTTGTAGATTGCTTCGTAGGTTATCACCAGATCTGGATGGATGAAGAAGATGTCGAGAAGACAGCTTTTATTATGCCTTGGGGAGTATACTGTTACAAGATGATGTCATTCGGTCTGAAGAACGCTGAGCTACTTACATGAGGGCCATGACAACCATTTTCCATAATATGATACACAAAGAAATAGAGGTATATGTGAACGACGTCATCATCAAATCCAAGAGAGTCGCAGATCACATAACAGACTTGAGGAAATTCTTCGACAAGCTTAGGAGGTACAATTTGAAGTTGAACCCCGCAAAGTGTGCATTTGGGGTTCCTGCAGGAAAGTTACTGGGATTCATTGTCAGTCGCTGAGGGATCAAACTGGATCCAACTAAAGTCAAAGCTATTCAGGAGTTACCACCACCCAAAAGCAAGAAGGATGTGATGAGCTTCTTAGGGAGGCTCAACTACATCAGCTGATTCATAGCACAATCCACATTAATATCTGAACCCATCTTCAAGATGCTGAGGAAAGATGTCGAGACAAGTTGGATCGAGAATTGTCAGAAAGATTTTGACAAGATAAAAGAATACTTATCCACACCGCCAGTTCTAGTCCTGCCAGAACCATGACGACCTTTGCTGCTTTATCTATCCATGTTATATGGGCCTTTGGATATGTTTTAGGACAACATGATGAGATAGGAAGAAAGGAGCAAGCCATATATTACCTGAGTAAGAAATTCACACCTTATGAAGCCCGGTATTCTCTGCTTGAACGCACTTGCTGTGCTCTGACCTGGACAGCCCAGAAGTTGAGGCATTATTTCTGTACCTACACTACACACCTCATATCCAGGATGGATCCCCTGAAGTACATATTTCAGAAGCCCATGCCTACTGGGAAGTTGGCTAAATGGCAGATACTATTGAGTGAGTTCGACATAGTTTATGTAACTCAAAAAGCAGTTCGCACCAGGACAGCTGGTATTGAAGAGGATTTTTCCACACCAAGATGAAGACAAAGGGAAATTCTCTCCCAACTGGCAAGGTCCGTATATGGTTCACAAAGTACTAACAGGAGGAGCATTCATACTTGCTGAGATGGATGGAGAGATTTGGCCAAAACTAATTAATTCAGATGCAGTCAAGAGATATTATGCCTAGATTACTTCACATTTTCTTTCATGATGTAATTGAACTATGCTTGACCTGATTCCCGTTTAAAAGGGGATATGTAGGCAGCCTTATGGGTTCGGTCATATCATAATAAAGTTTTCATTTCCCCCAAAATCAGAAACTGGGGCAGAATTTTGAAGAGGGTTCTCAAAATTTCGGAGCAAGTCCAGCCAACGCCATCACATGTCAGGAAGCCAGTAATCAGTCAAGAACTAGGGCAAAATTTTGAGAAGGATTCTCAAAATTCCGAAGAAAATTCAGCGAGGTCCACCATTCGCAAACGGTTACAAAACATCTACCAAACTGGGGCAGAATTTTGAGGAGGACCCTCAAAATTCCAACATAAGAGAGCTGCAATGCCTTTGAAATGTGTTATAGTCGCTAGTTCATCAAAGTTACTTGATATATCAAAAATGATCCTACTTTTATCAATGAATGCATATTTTTCGAAAATTCTATTTTTTAACAGTCAGGTGCTACCTAGGGGAACTCGAAAGGGGCTTCCAGAGCGGGGCGAAGCAAGGCCAGCAGATGAAGCAAGAACCAACCTCCCTTCATGAAACTTATGATTTTTCTTTGAGCGCAGGCACATTTTGACGATTGCTTTCAGATTCACCATCCATCCGGCCGTTAGACGCTGAACTTATCCTAGCTAAGATATACTCTACCCTTATCTGCTATTTCCTCTTCACATGAGTCTACTCCTTGACTCCACATTTTGCATGAGTCTAATCCTTGACTCCATGTTTGCATGAGTTTAAGCCTGACTCCATATTTGCATGAGTCTAATCCTTGACTCCATATTTGCATGGGGACTAAGCCCTGTCCCGCATTTTGCATGAGGCTAAGCCATGCCTCCATATTTGCATAAGACTAAGCCTTGCCTTTCATTTGCATGGGACTAAGCCCTGTCCCGCATCATGCATGAGGTTAAGCTCTACCTCCATATTTGCCTTCTCTTTACATGATACTAAGCTCTGTCTCCAAATCCTGCATGAGTCTAAGCTCTGACTCCATTCCTGCATAAGTCTAATCCCTGAATCCATATTGCATGAGTCTAAGCCCTGACTCCATATTTGCATGAGTCTAATCCTTGACTCCATATTTGCATGGTGACTATGCCTTGTCCCGCATTTTGCATGAGGCTAAGCCCTGCCTCCATATCTGCATAAGGCTAAGCCTTGCCTTTCATTTGCATGGGACTAAGCCCTGTCCCACATTTTTCATGAGGTTAAGCTCTACCTCCATATTCGCCTTCTCTTTGCATGAGACTAAGCTCTGTCTCCATTCCTGCATGAGTCTAATCCCTGAATACATATTTGCATGAGGCTAATCCTTGCCTCCTCATTTGCATCATAAGAACCCTTGTCTCCCCCACTTGCGGGGGACTAAACATTGTCCCTCTTTGCACCAATGTTGCTCTATTTTCTACTACTATTTACATGCTTTTCAATCGGGCTAAGCTCTGCCTTCCACTTTGCAAGACTAAACCTTGTCTTGTTACATCATATTATTGCATATCATGGGCTGAAACATCGCCAATCTGTCCAAGGGCATCACAGTCTAAAGGCACCATTCTCATAGCCTGAAGACACCATGGCATGACCTGAGAATCTCTCAAATTTGTATATCATTATTCAAAGGTGTCATGGTTCGGAGGCACCATTTTCATGGCCCGAGAATATCATTTCATGGCCTACGAATCCCTTATTAAACAATTCATGGCCCAGGACATCATTGTCCAAGGACGTCATCTTTTACCGTCCGAAGACAACCTTCATTGTCCAAAGGGAATTTGCATCATGTTTAAATTTTCGCAAATACGTTTGTAGCATCTTTTATCTGCAGGTAACCAGTAAACAACGGCTATCCTAGCAGGAGAATCCCGCTCCAGTTCCCTCCAACCGTCCCGAGCCTTAAGTGCTCACCATAGTCGCTTCCACATCTTGGGTCCATTCTTACAAAATTTCATCGGCATACTCCGCAGGTGAATCCAGAACTACACATTGCCTGATTCCTATAAAACCAGGGATATGTAGGCAACTCAGAAACTGGAGCTCGGCCTCTGCCTTTCAAAACATCCCGTCCGGTCAAAATTGGCCATAATTTCTTTACCCGAAAACTCTTTCATCCTTCCTGGGTAAAGAGGGGCAGCTGTTGATACCCAATTTTTTCCTATATATTTTAAATATGCATAAATACCTTCAAAATAGCATATATATATATATATATATATATATATATATATATATATATATATATATATATATATATATATATATAAATGCATATATAAGCATATATAAGCATGTCCAAGGTTTTTATTATTTTTTCCATAATTTTTAAGGGTTTAAATTGATTTATTTACTTCCTTTTTATCCATAAAATCCCCAATAATTATTTCCAAAATTATTTTTTTGATAATTCATCTATTTAATTTCTATATTTATGCCAAAATATGGCAAATGTAATTTAATGTATTTTTACAATTACATTTGGTATTTTTAAAGCTAAATTGCATATAATTGCAATGTTAGCCCATTTTGAGATATAATTATGTTTTATATGCATAAAATTGGATCTTGTATTTCTAAATTGTTAATTATGTATTTAAAATTGTTTTGGCACCTTAAATTATTTCCAGAAATTATCTATTATTCTTATAAATTAAATAGGAAAAAACTGGCTATTTAAATTATAGCCAATTTGGCTTTCAGTTATAGCCAAATCGGACTCCAAATCCCAGCCCAATTTTACCATTAAAAAACCTGACCCATAACCTATTAACCCTTACCCAAACCCGGAACCCACCAACCCATTTTAATCTAGACCGTTGATCTCCCTCATCAACAGTCCAAATAATTCCTTTCCTTTTTAATTTCCAAACGACCCCTAAACCTAATTCATTTCCCCCAATCCGCCGCCTTCAGATGCTATCTCATATCCACACTTCTCTTAAACCTAACCCTAGACTCCTTCACTCCCCTCTGTCTCCGGTCATCTCCGGCGACTATCCCTTTCAACCCAAGCCTCCAATGGGTCTCTCATCACCATGCTCATCATCTCTAAGGCCTTAAAGGATCCTGGTCCATGTCGATTTAGACCTAGGGTTTCTGTTTCTGTTACTTATGGGTTCTCCGGTGTGATTTTGGGCAAAATCACACCTTGTATGTCACGATCGGTGAAGTTTCAACAAGTTCTTTTGATTTTTACTTGGGTTTCTTTTTGAAACCCTAACTCTCTTCTGAATCTCTCAGATCTATGTTATTTTTATGCTTTAAGCCTATTTCCTTCAGTGATTTGCTTATTCTCAAACTTTCTTCTGAAAGATCTTCTCCTCTAAACCATTTTTACTCCCTTTGAAAAACTAGGGTTTTCGGAGTTCTTTCTACACCAGTTTCGATTGATTTCTTTATGATTAAACCTTTTTCCTTGTTTTTCTCGACCGATTCTAAGTTCTTACTGCTTTTTAACTCAACTCTGTTAAAAAGCCCTAATTTCTTAAATATTTTCTTCACTTGTTTCTGTGAGTTAGCATGAGTTTCTTTACTTGTTTTTGTGTGTTAGCCTGATTTTCTTTGCTTGTCTCTGTGTGTTAGCTTGATTTTCTTTACTTTGCTTCTGTGTATTAGCATGATGTTCTCCACTTTGGTTCTGTGTGTTAGCATGACTTTCCTTTACTTCCTTTCTGTGTGTTAGCCTGTTTACCTGGTTTTTGTTAATCTCTTGTGGTCACCATGCTTCGAATATGTTCTGTTAAATCTCTAGTCTACTTACATCACCTATACATGGCTGTGTTTGCTCATCTTTTGTTTCTTTCTGCCTATATAATCGACCTTATTTGTTTGCTACTTCTATTCAATCGTCTCTATTTATATGTTGAGGTATGCAGAATCATGACTCCCCATGATTGATTCTGATTTTCCTTAACTTTTGGTAATTGAAAGATTTTCCTTCAAAGTCCTAGAATTCTACTCGTCTGTTTGAATTAACTGATTGTATTACCTTATTTACTATGGTACTTTGTTTTACTTAGTCTTTCCTTAATTGGGTCCTTCTAAATTTGGTCCTAATTGGCTATTTTATGCCTACTGAATCTTGACCCTTTTCTTATTTAATCATGCACTGATTTTCCTTCCTCCCTTATATGGTACTGAATCTTCCCGTTTGGCCTTGACTCCCTTAACTCAAGGAAGTACTTCCTTGACTCTCTAGATGATTGATTCTGAGTTCTTAAACTAGTACACTACTATGATTTTTTTACCTACTTTCAACTATAAATACTTTAAGACTTTCACAAACAGCACACACACTTGGCTTTCAAAACCCCCCTCTCTTACTTAAAATCTCTGTGTTATTCTACTACTACTAGCCGGCTGCAAGCCAAGGCTAATTATATATATTCCTTGGTTCTTTCATTCTGCTTACTTTTTATCTTCACTAGTGTGTCCTAGTTTAATTTACAGTCTCAACAACAACATGTTTCTCTTCTTGTTTCAGTTTTTTTTATTTCTAGCCTGCTTTCACTTGTGGTTTTGTTGTGAAGTTTGTAGTTAAGCATGCTAATATGACCCCCCTCCCTTTAAGTTCATGTATTCTCTCGATGTGTCCTGCACTTTCACTCTACTCCTAGTTAATAAGTTCTCCCCCCTATAGTATGTGTACTACCTTGGGATCCTCTTGAGAACACTTTGAACTCTGGCATACTGAGGTTGGCTTTTCATACTGCACTGGTTCAATGCCTGGCTATTAAGTCTAGGTGTAAGCATTGCCCGGGGTCCTTGAGACCCTTAGGGAACTTTGATACACCTAGACTCTGATTTGTCTATGGAAATGAGTCTCGAAAGACCATTGGAGGCTTTGGGTAATTGTGGCCTAATTGCAAGCTCTTTATAGAACAGCTTCTTAATTTTCTATTTCGCTTATGTAATTCATTTGTTGACCTGTAATAACTTGTAAACAAATATTTGGGGTATTTAGTGAAAGGGTGGGTAGATGTATACTTTGGTGGGTAACTTGGGTAGAAATCCTACTTTTAGGATTTATTTTCAAATCTGCTTGCCTTACTCGATAGAAAACATGCCTATAGGGTTTTATTCCTATTGAATCTGATTGCTTTTGCATAATAGAAAACATGCCTATAGGGTTTTTATTCCTGTTGAATCTGATTGATATTTCATAGTAGAATCATGCCTACAGGGTTCCACTTTTAATTTCATAATAGAAATCATGCCTATAAGGACTTCACTTTTAATGTCACTTGCATCCGACACAAACCATGTTCTTAAATCATGCATTTGTTATGTTAGAAACCATGTTTCTAGGTTCCAAGCCATTATGTTTTAAATCAACTCAAGTATAGATATCATGCCTATAGGATGAAATTCTGATTTATTAAGTCTTTCATATTCTACTGCAAATTGACTAAAAACAGTAATACGCCTAGATATCATGTCTATAGGGATCTAACTCGCAAGTCTATCTGGTAATTCTAATTAGCCCAATAGATCAATCGTGTCTCGCCTAGTTTACTTCTCAAAACTGGCCTTATTAAGCGATAACTTTTCTAAAATTAGTCCTTTCAAAACTGCTATAATCTCATTAGATATCCTGCCTATAGGTTTAAAAAGGGACTATTTCTGAGCTTGTCTTGTTTTTGCATTAACATAAATATCAGTCCTGCATATAGGCAAGCCTTAGGGCATTTTCAAAACTTGCACTTCTCTGAAGCTATTTCTGTCACTCAACGTTTCTGAATTCTAATGGGTTTTTAAAAGAGATCCTAGGCAACTAATAGGTTGTGACTTCTGTATCTGAAAGTGGTTTATTCCTGCATAATCACTTAGAAATTCTGCTTTAGGACTCTAATTACTAAAGACCTTACTTGTGGTTGAGTCATGCTGCATGTATGCTTGTTTGCGAAGGAAACTATGAGCCTTTAATTGCTCCACTTATGTGAAAGTCCTAAATGCTTTTCTTTGACTGTCGCCTTAGATTTTTGCCTTTAAAACCTTAAGGGTATGTCCAGAACTGCCTATAGGTAGAGGTCCTAACTCCCTCCGGGACTATTAAGAAGGGACGGGTAGCAGCACGTAATAGGAATCAGTGACCAACACTCACTTTGCATGACCGATAAGGGGACGGGAAGGGTAGACATAGGATATGATGTCTACGCATTAATGTCACGTGTAGCCCCTCAATAAGGAGTGTTTAACGGACATTACGTGGGGTGATCCTATAGGATAAACAACCTAGGACCCCCCTCCCCTTTTACCCCAAACCATCTCCTTGTTTAACACTTTTCTTTATAATTTGTTCAACCTTTATTTCACTACTTGACTTGTTCAAACATGCTATACTTATTTGATTCAACTATTTGTATGGACTAATTTGTAAATATAAGTTCAGTCGAGACCCACAGTTGTGGACCAAGAGGGGTACCTAACACCTTCCCCTCGAGGTTATCTCGAGCCCCTACCCTAATCTCTGGTAATGTAGACCAACCCAAGAGTTAATCACTCTAGGTGTCCTAATGCACCATAATCAGTTAGGTGGCGACTCTTCAAATACCCAATTCCCAAAAGGAAATGAGTCACTACACCCCATAGAATGTCGAAACCCGGACCTCTCTCCGCGATGAGGGGAAAAAGGGGGCGCGACAATGCTAGGTATCATCAGGTCTTGATGGTTGAGGATGATGCAGAAAAGATGGCTTTCACTACCCCTTGGGGTACTTACTATTACAGGGTCATGCCTTTTGGTTTGAAGAACGCCGAGGCAACTTACATGAGAGCTATGACTTCCATCTTTCATGACATGATGCACCAAGAAATCGAGATGAATGTGGACGATGTGATCATTAAATCAATAATGCAGGACAACCATGTTCGGGATCTGAGAAAGTTCTTTGAGCGTTTGCGTAAGTATGACTTGAAGTTAAATCCAGCTAAATATGCATTTGGAGTTCCGTCTGGGAAACTTTTGGGGTTTATAGTCAGTCGAAGGGGCATTGAGCTAGATCCAACAAAGATTAAATCTATTCGGTATTTGCCTCCTCCGAGAACCAAGAAAGAGGTTATGAGTCTGTTGGGAAGGTTGAATTACATCAGCAGGTTCATTGCTCGTTGACTTCGACATGTGAACCCATATTTAAGTTGTTGAAGAAAGATGTGGCAATTAGATGGATAGATGAGTGTCAGGAAGCTTTCGACAAAATCAAAGAATATCTGTCGAACCCGCCAGTCTTGGTCCAACCCGAACCTGGAAGGCATTTGTTTTTGTATTTGACAAACTTGGAGAATTCCTTTGGATGTGTTCTCGGGCAAAATGATGTGACCGGAAAGAAAGAACAAGACATATACTATTTGATCAAGAAGTTCACTAGTTATGAAGTCAAATACACTTTATTAGAAAGGACTTGTTGCGCCCTAACTTCGGTCGCTCAGAAGTTTAGACATTACTTGTTGGCCTACACCACTTATCTCATCACCAGATCGAATCCTTTGAAATACATATTCCAAAAGCCAATGCCCACAGGGAGGTTAGCAAAATGGCAAATCCTACTCACCGAGTTTGATATAGTCTATGTCACCCGCACGGCAATGAAAGCTCAAGCTTTAGCAGATCACCTAGCTGAAAATCTTGTTAATGATGAATATCAGCCTTTGAGTACTTACTTTCCGGATGAGGAACTAATTCAGTTGACGTAATCTCAGAAGACACCAACACTTGGAAAATGTTCTTCGATGGAGCTGTGAATGCAAAAGGTGTCGGGATTGGGGCAATTTTGATCTCACCCACCGGTCAGTACTATCCGGCCATAGCCCAGCTTCGATTTTTTTGCACAAACAATACTACCAAGTATAAAGCCTGCATTATGGGCATGAACATGGCAATCAATCAAGATGTGGAAAAATTGTTAATCATGGAAGATTCGGACTTGATTATCCGACAAGCTCAGGGTGAATGGGAAACTCGGTATGTCAAGCTTATTCTATACAAGCAACATGTGGAAGATCTTAGCAAGAGGTTCAAGTCCGCCGAGTTTAGGTACATTCCTCAGTTTCACAATGAGTTAGCCGATGCACTAGCTACTTTGTCCTCGATGCTGCCATATCCAAGAAATGTCCACATTGACCCACTGGAAATCCAAATTCGAGAAAGACATGGTTATTGCAGCACAGTTGAAATAGAGCCTGATGTTCAGCCATGGCATCATGATATCAAAAGATTCTTGAAAACAAAAGAATATCCCGAGCAAGCTAGTGGAGACCAAAAGAGAACCATTAGAAGGCTTTCCAGTGGCTTCTTTTTGAGCGGAGAGGTTTTGTACAAAAGGACTCCAGATCTGAATCTTTTAAGATGTGTGGATGCCCAAGAGGCCAGAAGGATCATGAATGAAGTGAACGCATGAGTATGCGGACCCCATATGAATGGATACATCCTTGCAAAGAAAATCCTTCGAGCAGGCTATTACTGGATGACCATGGAAAAGGATTGTTTTAGTTTTGTTCGAAAGTATCATTAGTGTCAGGTACACGGTGACCTGATTCATGCACCGCCTTCAAAATTACATCCTATGTCAGCACCGTGGCCGTTCATTGCTTGGGGATGGATGTTATTGGGCCAATCAAGCCAAAAGTTTCAAAGTGGCACATATTCATATTAGTTGCCATTGACTACTTCACAAAGTGGGTCGAAGCAGTCACTCTCAAAGTCGCCACTAAGAAAGCAATGGTGGACTTCATGCATTTCAACATTATCTATCGTTTTGGTATTCCTAAAACTATCATTACAGACAATGCTGCAAATTTGAATAGTCATTTGATGAGGGAGATATGCAAACTATTTAAGATCATGCATTGGAATTCTACCTCTTATCGGCCCAAGGCTAATGGTGTTGTTGAAGCAGCAAACAAAAACATCAAGAAGATCATCAGGAAAATGATCCAAAGTTCTAGGCAATGGCATGAAAAGTTGCCTTTTGCATTGTTGGGATATCGCACAACTATGCGCACATCAGTTGGGGAAATACCCTATCTATTGGTTTATGTCACTGAAGTTGTAATACCCGCAGAAGTTGAAATTCTATCTCTTTGAATCATTGTTGAAGTTGAGATTGAGGACAATGAATGGGTCAAGACTCGTCTAGAACAGTTAACCCTGTTGATGAAAAGCAGATGGTCGCAGTTTGCCATGGGCAGTTGTATCAACAAAGAATGGCCCGTGCCTACAACAAGAAAGTGCGGCCTAGGAATTTTAAAGTGGGACAGCTCGTTTTGAGATGTATTCTCCCACATCACAAGGAAGCAAAAAAGAAACTTCGCTCTAAACTGGAAGGGTCCGTACATTATAAGAAAATTATTGCCAAAAGGGGCGTTGTACTTGGGAGACATTGAAGGAAATGACCTAGAAACGGCTGTCAATGCAGACACGGTCAAAAGGTATTACGTTTAACCATTCTGCGATACAAAGATTCTCTGGTTGGTTGACGAAGGCTTTCATTCTCACTACCCAAACACTTTAACCCTTTGTTAACCCTTTGAGCTGGTTACCTTTCTGTGATTACCCTCTTTGGAACCCGAAAATGTTTGTACAAAAAAAACAAAATTTCCCTGAACTATGTTCAACTTGATTCCGAAAGGATACGTAGGCAGCCTCTTTCTGGGGTTCAGTCACACCAAAACAAAAATCCACATTCCCCCCAAAGATGAAACTGGGGTAGAATTTATAATGGTTCACGACGGTTCGCCTGAAAGGTTCCAAAGTTGTAATTCAATCCAAACTCTTTTACCCTAAATCCTGTTCAAAGTCATTCTGATCAATCGGTAAAGATGTTCAAAATGGGAGGATGTTGGTTACTTGGATCTGATACAATCAAATGAGAGAAATAAAATGAGAGAGTCTTATTGGTGAAAACTCACACGGGCACCGTAAGGCGATGATGAGCAGAGAAATTGAAAATGAGAGATTTTTATTAGTAAAAACTCATAAAGAGCACTATACGGCGACGGAAAGAAGAGAAATGAGAGAGGTCAGTTGATGAAAACCCGCAAAGGGCGCCACTGATCGAAAAAGGAATCACTTATAACCATCGGTACTGATAAGAGTCCTGGCAAGGTTTCTCGGTTATGGATTATGAAGGGTTTTATGAGAGTTGGATGGTTTGCACAGATCGGGTATCCAGTCCAAGAAGCATGTCATGTCTACTGAAGTCTGCATACACTCCAGATAAGTCCTTCTTTCCTTTCCCCAAAAGGGACACTTCTCGTTTAAATTCATTATCCTACCCATTGTTTACTTTTCTTTGAATCCCTTTCGGTCTAATTCTCCTCCGAAACTAATACAAAGAAAAGATGGCAATATTGGTTTTACAGGGTTTTGTTTGACAAAAGAATTCAAGAAAAGCACCCAACCTCAGTAGGTGCATCAAGTCGATCTCAACTGGCCATGATGGTCGATGCTCCAGAATCAAAACTTTTGAAAAGGAAAGGAATCAAAAGTCAAATACCCATAAACGCAAAATAAAATGAAAAGGCCAAGCCCCACACGGGTTTACCATCATGTGGAATTCTGGAAAGTCACGATCCCGGGGTTTAGGAATGAAACCAATTTCCAGAAAGCCAGCGAGCAATGGAGATTTTCATTGAAAGAATTGGGCCAAGATCAAGTGATCGAAACAATCTAGGCCATAAAACCAACCACTGTTTCAAACTGACAAATTGTTCTTTGATTTGAAAACAGCAAAACAAGTGCAGTCCAAAACAACCTTGCAAGAAGCAGGTGCAATAAAAGCAAGGCACGCAGAAACCAAAACGGTTATGCAGCAAAAGTTGGACCTTAAAAAGGGAAGTCCCTTTTTAAACTCTTCATTAATTCTCCTAAATAAAATGAAAAGTAAAAAAAAAATCAATATCATGGTAGCCTAGAGTCTCCAATCTATAGCTACGTTTTTCCAACATAGGGTCTCATTCCCTAGTCGCTGCCAGCGTAACCTGGTAGTCTTTTCCAGTATAGGGTCCCACTCCCTAGTTGATCTCCGGCATAACCCGAGGACCTTTCTGGCATAACCCGATGACTTTCTCGGCATAACCCATGGACCCTTTACAGCATAACCCAATGAATTCCCCGGCATAACCCGTGGACCTTTCCAGCATAACCCGAGGACCTTTTCTGGCATAACCCAATGACTTTCCCGGCATAACCCGATGACTTTTTTGGCATAACCCATGGACCTTTTCCGGCATAACCCGATGACCTCCCCAACATAACCCGAGGACCTTTTCCGGCATAACCCGATGACTTTCCCAGCATAATCCATGGACCTTTCCGGCATAACCCGATGACTTTCCCGTTATAACCCAAGGACCTTTTCGGCATAACCTGTGGACCTTTCCAGCATAACCCTATGAATTTCTCGGCATAACCCGTGGACCTCCCCGGCATAACCCGAGGACCTTCCCTGGCATAACCCAGTCATTTCTTTCCAGCATAACTTGGTAACCTTTCCATCTCGGGGCCTCCGATCCCCAGTTGATTTCATTGTAAATATAGGGTCTCCACTCCCTAATTTCTTTTCTCAGGGATACACAATCCCTATTTTAATTGCTTTCAATAAAGAAGTAGTTTAGATTTTTGTTACAATAACTCACGAAATTTTCCTAGTGAAAACTGGGGTCGAAAAATTTCGTTCGTTTGTTTGTTTTGGTGCCTGAACAGGTATTTTACCATGAGGAACGAGGTTTGAGATGACCAAAAGAAGAAGTCTCAATCCAAATAAAAGAAAATAAAAACAAGAAACGCAGTGAACTCTAAGTGTAGAAGCGGAGAAAAGATGCGGACTGCTCAAAATATGATTGAAATCACAAGATTTGCATGTCCCGCCTTGATCCGAAAAGCTGAAGAAAAATAAACTAGTTGTCGCAGCTAACGAGCATCAAGATTCAGATCAGAGTCTGTAGGAAGAACCAGCCAAGACTCAAGATCAAGCTTTAAAAGGTTTATAGATAGGAATCTTGTAAGTCGTAGTTGATAGGCTTAGCTAGTTTAGCTTTTAATCTTTCATTTTGGTCTAATAAGGAGCTCAGCAAGTAGAAACAGCAACAACAGTAGTGAAATCACAAATTTTAGGTAGTCCCAGCTACCAAAACTTTAAGAATTACACCGACCTGATTCCTTTATAGCCAAGGATATGTAGGCAACCTCCGAAGCAAGGTTCGGTCAAACTTTTTCAAAATGCTTCCAAATGGAGTTTCAAACGGGCAAAAATTGCTCGTAGTTGCTCACTTTATCTTTGCCCGAAAACTCTTCATGTTTTCAAGAAAAGAGGGGCAGCTGTGAGCACCTAATTTTTGTCCTACATGAAAATAACTCCTAAAAAATAGTCTAAAAATAATTTTAATTAATTTTTAAGAGTTTTTCTTTATTTAGTTGCATTTCATGCATGTTTAATATTTTTAAAAATCATAAAAAAATTGTCACATTTTAATTTCATGTCATCTTAGATTCAATTTGCATGTAGGAATTAATTTTATTAAGCAAAAATCACAAAAATAGTTATTTTTACATATTTAGATTTTAGTCTTTAAAATTAGCATTTCTCTTTAGTTTTAAGTTAATTAGTTGTTTTAATGTTAGAAATAGATAAAGAATTTTAATTTCTACAAAATAAATTGATTTAGGATTTTAATTAATTAAAGAAAAAAACAAATAAAATGAAAATGAAAAAAGAAATTTTAGTCTTGATGTATTGGGCCACCACAAAGAACAAATACAGTGGCCCAAATTTTTGTTCCGCCCAGCCAGCCCAAGTCAAAAAATGACACGGCCCAAATCCCCTTACTTAAGACCCTCTTTATCTTAACCCTAGAGAACCACCTGAACCCCAACCTAAAAAAAGTTTTGGAGAAGCAAACGGCGCAGAACCCCTGGTCCTTTCCGAAAAAAATCAAAAAAAATGGTGATTCTCATCCCTCATCTTCATCACTGATACAATCTCACACGATAAGCACTCCCCTCCCACTTCTGCTTTCATCTTCTTCATCTATCACCATGGAAGCTGGCCAAAACCAGCCGTGAAACCTCCATTGTCGGCGAGCTCCGCTAGAAATCAGCAAAAAACTAACTCGAGTCAGCCACGCCCCACCCATCTCTTTCACTCACGGATACACACGTGCACTTGAGCTTGTTGAGAGAGGAAGTTTGCACTTCAAATTTCATATCTAGAAAATTTCAAAAGAAAGAAAAAAATCGAAAAAAGAGAGATTAAAAGGCCGTTTAGATTTTCGCTTCATGGTTTGATCATTTCTGGGTTTCGAGGGCTGTTTGAGTTATAAATTTGTTGTTCGTCTGCTGATTCTGTTATTCTGACTCACTTCCGTCGAGTTTTTCTCGTCGAGTTTATATTTTTGTATTCAACAAATCTTCATGTATATAAAAAGAGGTCCGAATTTGTTGGTTTGTCGCTGCTGATTTTCTACTGTAGCAACATAGCTGAGTTCGTTTTCAATTTTTCGACCTTTAAATTTCATTTCTGGTGCTATTTTCAAGGTAATCCTCTACTGCCTCACATATTATCTCCTAATGTACTGAAGTTTGATTTTTTCCAGATTTATTATAATATGAGATTGTTGCCTTTCGTTGATTTACCTGCTATTACTAGTTAGATTTATGCACTTTGATTAGTTCTTAGAATGAAATAATTGCCATCTGTTCAATGTCTGAAATCATGGTTCATTACTGATGCATCTGTTAGTATTGTTTGGATTCAGTCATTTTAAATTTAGTTTTAACACAAAATGAACTGCTTATGAACTCGATGAATATATATTGGGTATGGTATTCTTGAAGTATAAGCATTCTGTTTGGTTTGATCCCAGCACATCTCTGTATTCTATTATTTCAAATTAATTATAGCTGCATTAAGATTAAGGCATGTTGTTTGTTCATTGGAAGTTGTGTTGTATAAAATGCTAAAATATGGATTTGGAGTTTGATGGTTAAATGAGATACTACTGATGTTTCAGTTTGCATACGTGACCCAAAAGTCTTGATTGATTATGTCTACATAAATTCATGCTTGCTCGTTTTCATTCAATACGGGCAATTAATTTTGGTGACACATTATTCTGTTAACGATGGATATATTTTATCTCATATGATGCTTCATTTCTCACCATTGCAAATTTTATTGTTAAAGTGACGTTAATGAACATTAAGAAATAATTAATTATGAACACTCGTAGCTCGCTTTAGGCGCGATTAATAAATCATCGTGGTCATGGGTATGATTCTAGTGGCATGGTCATGATACCTAATTTCCAAAATCGGGTGTGCATTTCATGTGACCCGATCATAACAACTTTGAGCATTAATAATAAAATAAACATGTCATGAATCGCGGGTGCATTTCATGTAGCGTGGTTTGCGGTGTGTTCCAAAACAACAAGTGTACGGTAATCGTAACTTGTTCAAGAAAAAATCCATAAATCCTAAAGGCGTTTAAAATAATTAAAAGCGGTTATAAAGTTAAAATGCACCATAGGTTTAAAACATGTAATAAATCAGATAATAGGCAATTATTAATAGTTTAAGCGACCGTGCTCGAACCATGGGACCCGGGAATGCCTAACACCTTCTCCCGGATTAACAGAATTCCTTATCTAGAATTTCTAGTTTCGCAGGCTTTTAAACAAAGTCGAAAATTTTTCCGATTTGGGATTTAAAATAAACCGGTGACTTGGGACACCAAATGAACTATTCCAAGTGGCGACTCTGAAAATAAATAAAATAATCCCATTTCAAATAATGTCACTTTAATTGGAAAACTCCCTTATATCCCTCATCTAGTAAAAATGAGGTGTGACAACCATATGAATTGTCGTAAGTGTTCTCTATTCGATTTTGGTTATATTTCATTAATCTATCTTCGATTTTAGCGTTTGGTTGTTGATATTTTTTTTTGAATCCACTAGGCATTATGCCTAGGGCTGATTTTCATATATAAAAAGTAAAGTACAACAAAGGAGGGGGACATAAACCTGACATCCAAAAATATGGTACATGGGCATCTGGTCATCAAAACATGACAACCAGATGAAACCTGAATTCTATGATGAGTTAGACCTATAATGATGTTCCAATTGACTATCCAACAATGATAGACAATTGGATGTACAAAATTAGAGGTGAAGTAAGCCTAGGTCAACTATACAAAAATGCACAAGTGAACCTAAATCTACTAAGGGAAGTGGAGAGCCATCTTCCATATACAACAAGTTCTACATCTTGTAAAGGTGTAGAAATTCCCTATGGGGCATGGCCAAAAACATGTGTAATGGGAGGTATCTTCAATCTTTCTTTGACATTGGTGTCAAAGAAAGCCAGATTGAAGATGTCTTTCAAAAAGGTCTCTATTTGTGGACATAGTGACAAATGATGTCTGTTATTGCTGACATAAGAGGGTAAGCATTGGGTTGTGTCTTGCATCCAGTGAAGCCGGAAGCATACAGTTGATACTTATAGATTGTGGATGCTGAAACTTATGCAGTATGTGATCTTGTGCTAGAAAGAACATGTGGTATAAATGAGCAGCTGAACTAGGTCTGGGCCCCTAGAAGTGTTCAGCTGAGAATTTGTGCACGTGATGGTTTGCTTGGGCTGTAGTAGAGAGGTTAAAGGGTGAAGTTGTAGCTGCTAATAGCTTGGGCTTCTATGGATGTGATTTCCTACTTTCAGATCTATCCCATGTGGATCTTCCACGGTGTTTCTACTGATGTGTATGTAGCTGAAGGTGAGCATGTGGCGATTCCTACAGGTTCTAGTAGGAAAGCTGTGATAGGCCCATAAAAATTGACACAATTGCAGGAGGTTGAGCATTTGAAATACTAATACCACTCCTTGCAATTGACTCAATATTTTGAGCCTATCTCTGGTACCTGCAAAAAGAAACAAACAGATTAGTGAAAAACCTTTTGCTCCTAGGTTCTTGTGTATACTGGGAGCACTGATGGAGAGTAAGTTGTGAAGATCTGGGCTATTCAGTGGGGGTATGAAGTGAGATGTTGACTGTTGTTGGCTTGAAAAGCTAAAGGTTGGTGTGTGGCAACCTACTGAAAGAAAAAAATCTGCTCCCAGGTTCTTGTGTATTCTGGGAGCATCATGGAATTTTGGACTGTGAGCAAAGGGATTTGGGTTGTGATTTATGAGGTTTTGCTGGAACTGCTACATTAGAATTACAACATTTTTTGGGTGTTTGTGAAGATTGAAGCACTAGTGGCTGCCATTTGAAAAATGGTTGCAACTATAGTTAGGATTGAAGCAGTGTGTATTGAAGTCCTTCCCAGATTGTATACTAATTATAGGGGCTTCTGCACTTGGTACTGCTGCTTCATTTGCTGTATTGGTGTGGTGTTTTTTTTAACATATGTGTGTTGGTGTAACAGACCTGGTATATAGAAGATTGGGGTGCCCAACAGCAGATAAGTGTAAGGGACTGTCTTCTTAAACTACTGAAGGAGCAAGATTCTACAGTTGGAACATCTGCTACATCCAGTTGATATCCTCCAAGGAGAATGAGCATCATAGATGCTAACATCACACTCTGGGAGTACATCAATTGGATGAGCACCAAGGAAGGAGTGAAATCTGCAAACAAGAAAATAGAGTTAGAGAAAAAATGGATATTTCTGCCTAGTTTCTTATTTCTGTTGATTGCAGATAGGTTTTTGTGTTTCAGAATAGAGAGGTTTGCTCCAAGGTTATTGTGGTTTCTAAGAGAAACTGTAGGAATAGGCCAAAAGGTGTATGTTGGTGCTTTTTTTTGTGGTGTGGATTGCATTTCTTTTTAGATTTTTCTGTCTTTTTTCCTACAACTAGGGAAGCTAGTATTGTGTTTTTTGTGCTCATAGTTGCAACATGTGTGTGTTGAGATATGCTCCAGTCCATTGATCAATTCTTAGAAGATTGAATAGCATTGCAGTTAATACTACACTTTGAGGAAAGGCCAATGGCCTGTGCAGTCCCACAGTGATGGTATCTGCAAAAAAGAAAAAGAGGTTAGCATAGGCAAAGATTGGCCCCAACTGATGCCTTTTGTTCTTCATTTGGACTGACAATTGTGCCCTCATTTCTAAGGCAACATCAACCATAACCATGAGATGAAGTAGAGGAACTTGCATGTTGTGGAGGTTATACCACATCTGCTTCAGGTGCTATAGCATGTTGTGATGGAAACCTGATTTTCCTAGTCTTCTTGTGCCTGAATGCTGGGGTACCTAGAGAATCCTGCAGAATCTGACCTCTTATTGGATTAGGCAGTGAGGAGAGTGGGGTATAATTGGTAAGACTTGGTAGTTGATGGCAGAGCTTTGATAGAGAGTCAGCAGGACAGTTGACTTCTCTATATATATGTGAGCATATGAACTCCTCACAGTGATGACAGAGATTTGAGAGCTGTTGAAGTTTCATCTTCATGGACCAGGGAAACCCTTTTCCATTGTTTAACCATTGAACTAGGAGAGCAGAATCTGATTCTAGATGGATCTTAGAGTATCCATTACTCAAATACCATTGGATTCCTAAGAGAGTTGCTTCAATTTCTGAAAGGTTATTAGTACCTTCCCCAAATAGTGCAGCAATGGCATGTATGAAATCACAGTTATGATTCCTAATAACCACCCCTGCACCAATCTTTCCTGGGTTTGTGAGTGCACTTCCATCACTGTTGATCTTTACAAAGCCATGGATTGGTTTCTTCCAAGCTACCTGGGTGGAGATGGTTTGATGTTGGAGTTTCTCAATGAAGGAGTATAAGTCCTGCCATCTGAGGGGCCATTTGATTTCTTGATAGTTGGCTCGAAGCAAAAGGTTGATGTTAGAGTCAATGGAGAATAAAACTCTGGTCAAGAAGGATGGTTTGGCATCAACTAGTGTATCCCAAAATCCGGTGTCACAAGTACATGAGCATTTACTAAAGAGTACAATAATAATACAACATCTGTCTAGAATGTAAATGAGACAGGATAAAATAAATATTACGATGAAGACTCGGTGGACTGCGATGCGTAGTCTAAAATGCAACTCACATAAAGTCTCCTTAACAACTGCGCCTAAGAGCCAAGATGATCACCAAATGAACCTGTTAGATCCTGCACATTTAGTGCAGAAGTGCAGCATGAGTACGTAAATAAACGCGTACCCAGGAAGTATCTAGCCTAACCCCAGAGAAGTAGTGACGAGGAGTCGATATCGACACTTACTAATGGTCCAATAAATCAATATGGTAAATCATAAATAGATAAGAAGCACACAACAGTAGTAGTGAGGTAAATCTGTAACTAACACAGTCTTCCAAAATTTCTTTAAACGATATCAATTTCTCATCTCGTATCCTATCTCAACAGCTTATAAAATATTCAGTACTAATATCAAATGAATAAGAAATACCATATAAAATGACGGGCATCAGTAGAAGGATAATCTTGTGAACATTCTGACTGATAGCGATATAACGCACGATTATGCCGAGGTCGTATAGCTCGATCTAGAATAATGTGTACATTATTGAGGGTCGATCAACACGAACCCTAGATGCATCTATTATACTACCAAGGCATTCGACCCACTCCACAAGAAAGGAAGGGAACACGTGCTTACAGTACAGTACATAAGCACAAAGTTAATATAACCTTTACTGTTTCTCGAATAACTTGCCAACAAATCAAGGTGATAAGGCTCGGCCTAATATATATACATATATTTCTAAGTCAATTTCGATTATAAATTTCATTAATTACGCCAGTAGAATGAGTTCAAATAATTCAAATATTATATGATAAAGTCCTATATCTACCCGAACATAAACATGCTTTAGCTACGTACGGAATCTCGTCAACGCGTGCATACGTATCACCCACAACTAGTAGCACATAATAATTACATCACCTAGGGGTAGTTTCCCCCTAACAAGGTTAGACATGAGACTTACCTTGCTCCGAAGTTCTATAACAATCCACAATAATATAATTAAGCATCACAGGTAATAACTCAATGATAAAATGCTCAGCTCGTTTACAATTCCGGAATAAATATTTTCTTTTCAATTATAACAGTAAAACTCAAATCTTTTGCCGAAATCACAGAAAATATAAGTCTGAAATCTGTGCTTTTTCTCAAAAACTTTAACAACAGATAAGAAATTTCATTATTAGATGGCATGAGGAAAAATGATTCCCTATGCCTACATATCAAGTATGCATGTCTAATGCAATGTAGCACAATGATGAACTCATGTACTCACACTCTTAGGATACTCAATCTCACTGTCTCGCATTTCCACCCATCACGCTCACTATTCAGTACACTCAGTCACTCGGTACTGTATAAGCCAGATCCAACCCAAATATAAATGACAACTCGCGCACAATCACTCAGTAATATATATGGACAATCCAGCCCAGGGAAGATCCATCCCAAGTATATATACATAATAACTGACATTCAATCACTCAATACTGTATAGGGCCAATCCAGCTCAGGGAACTCCATCCCAAATATAAATGTATAGGGAAACTCTATGCCCAGGGAACTCCATCCCAAATATAATATATATGGCAACTCCATGCCCAGGGAACTATATCCCAAATATAATATCCATTGTGCTTATTGTGTGGGGTGCAGACTCTAGAGGGGCTCCTTCATCCCAAGCGCTATAATAAGTCAGATCCAGGCATAAATAAATAAAAATATGTTGCGGCATGCAACCCAATCCCATAATAATAAAATATATAAAGCCAATATGGCCTGCTGCAACGTGCAGTCCGATCCAATAAATATCTTCACTCGGTCATCAATCTCTCCAGTCTCTCGTGCTCACAATGTCATGAAACTAGCCCAAAATGATGATATGGTGTATCAATAAATAATAACAAAACTGAGATATGATATGCAATGAATGAGTATGACTGAGTACAAAATTTCAATTTAAACATATAATTTGACAGCAGAAATGACTTTAGTGGGTCCCAATAGTACCAGTATATGCCTAAGCATGATTTCTAATATGAGTCACGGCTCAATTTCTCTAACACATGGAAGATACATGGGAAATAAGAAGTTAATTGACTACACGGCTCTACGGAATCGATTGAGTCACAATTTCTACGGTGCACGCACACACACCCGTCACCTAGCATGTGCATCACATCCAAACAAATCACATAACATGTATATTCAGGGTTTATATCCTCAACTCCAAGTTTAGAAGTGTTACTTACCTCAAACCGTACAATTCTTTATTCCAATAAGCCTTTTCCTCGCTATTCGGCCAATATGGATGAGACTGCACTGCCTGCTCTTTGATGTCAACTACTTAACATCTTTGACTAAGGTCTTAGAATTCTACTCATTCTGGGAGAAATTACTCAGTCAACCCAAAGCAAGATAGCAACATTCTAATTCTCCAAAATTATATGGTGATTCATCAGCTATATTATTTTGTTTTGTTGTTATGATATCAGTGATGTTGATAATCTTGGATTTCATTTGCTGCCAACTGCTCATATGTATGTAACAAAAGCTCTGAATATGGACAATTTGACAAGGCTATCTTATTTGTCAAGGGAATATCCAATTGAGCCTCTGTGTTGCTGCCTTGAACTATGTACAATAGTTAATCTTTTTTTCATATTTTACCAAAATTTATAACACAACTGAATCGTGCGCAGAATATTTCACAAAATTTGATTGAAGCATGGCTTGGTTTAAGGTACATAAGTACATAGAAGAGAGAATAGGTTGTAATTTTATTTTGCCCTCATTAGAATGCACATTGGTGCTGAGAGATTATGCATGTTATGGCCTTACCTAGATCTTGCAATTATTATCTCATATTGTGTTCATTCTTGGGGTTAAATAATTTTAAATTCTCCCTCCTGAAAATTGTCCATTGTATAAAGGTATTGGAATCTCTAAGATTTTAGACATGGAGCAAGTAAGTGATATTTGTATGTGATGTAAACTAGATAAATAAAATACCAACAGTTAATGACATGATTTACGAATGACTTGAATGACAAAATACTGAACTAGAATAGAATGCATGACACTCTTTTCTTAATCATATTTTTTGAGTCATTTGATATCTCCATGTGTTATATGCTTGAAACGACTAAATAATATTTTACTGCGTTTTTCTTTTGACTGATGTTCTGAAATATACTTATTTATCAGTCATGAATTTGGTACATTATTTACTTCAATTGGATAGTAGCGGTTAACATTATTTTATGGGGTTGTGTAACGACCCGGTCGGTCGTTTTAAGAATTAATACCCCGATCCCCTATTAACTTCTTTCTCTGTGTTTGTTGTTGCTATTGTGAGTTGCCGGAAAGATTCGTTTTGAATTTCGGAGTGTTTTGGGATACTTAATCCCTAAATGAGAGCTTAAGCTTTAGAATTTGGACCGTAGTTGGAGTAGTGTGAAGACGGCCTCGGAATGGAATTTTGTCAATTCTGTTAGCTCCATTGGGTGATTTCGGGCTTAGGAGTGTGTTTGAATTGTATTTTAGAGGTTCGTAGCTTATTTAGGCTTGAAATGCTGAAAGTTGAATTTTTAAAATTTCCAGATCGATAGTGAGATTTTGATATCAGGGTCGGAATCCAATTCTGAAAGTTGGAGTAGCTCCGTAGTGTTGAATGTGACTTGTGTGCAAAATTTGGGGTCAATCAGACATGGTTTGGTTGGTTTCGGCATCAATTGTAGAATTCTTGGGTTTGCAAGTTCATTAGGCTTGGATTGGAGGGTGATTCGTGGTTTTAGCGTTGTTTGATGTGATTTGAGGGCTGGACTAAGTTCATATGATGTTTTAGGATTGGTTGGCATGTTTGGTTGAGGTCCCGGGGCCCTCGGGTGAGTTTCGGAGGCTTAACGGAATTGAATTTGGACTTAGGCATTTTCTATTATTGTTGAACCTACTATAACTGCACCTGCGTATATGGGACCGCAAGTGCGGCGCCGCAAAAGCGGCTTGATAATTGCAGAAGCGGAAAAAGCCCAGGGCTTCAGGAACCGCAGGTGCGGTTGGGTGACCGCAAATGCGAAACCGCAGATGCGGCCCCAGCCCGGTTAAGTGAATTTTGCACCTGCGATGCTTCTTCCGCAGGTACGGGACCGCAGGTGCATCCCCCTGAACGTAGATGCGGTAATCGTTGGGCAGAAATAAGAAATTTCAAGGGTTTGAAGTTCATAACACCAAATTTGATTTTTACCTCGGGAGAAGGCAATTTTGAGAGGGCTTTGAAGAGGAAATCAGTGGGTAACGATTTCTAACCCTATTTCGTTTATATTTCATCAATCTATTGTTGTTTTACACATTTAAACTAAGAATTTGAGTGGAAGAATGGGAATTTGGGGGAAAAGTTTCCCAACCGAGTTTTTGGATTTTGATTGGGTTTTAGTTGTCGGAATTGAGTGATTTTTGGACGAGTGATCTCGTGAGTGAATGGGTATTCATAATCCATAATTTTTATCCAATTACGAGACATAGGCCCGGGGAGGATTTTTGAGCGTTTTTCTATTTTCTTACCTTAGCTTCGATTCTTTTTGCTAAACTCGTTGTTTGTAGTTATATTTATATTATGATATTGATTTGATTAGATTTGGGCAACTCGGAGTTGGATACTCGTGTCAAGAGCGTGATTTCGAATTGATTTTGAGTTGATTCGAGGTAAGTGGCCTGCCTAACCTTGTGTGGGGGAACTCCCCTTTGGATTTGGTATCATTGTTATATGAATGTCGTGTACGTGAGGTAACGAGTGCGTACATGTGCTAATTGTTGGAAAACCCCCATTTTCATTAAATAAATATATGTGTTTCCTTTTTGTTGAACACTACTTGTATTTTTGAACCTACTATTTATCTTAGGAAAGCATGCTTAAGTGATTTAGTTGTTCTATCTGTTTAAACTGTCTACTTGAATTCTGTACAACATGTTTAGAATAGAAATCTCTGTTTTCTTGGTACGAACTTGAATAGAACTGTTGATTCTTTTCTTGAGACTGTTGTGTGTTTACTTTGGGATTACGGGACGATATCCCGGAAGATTTCCCTGCATGTTTACTTTGGGACTACAGATCGGTATTCCGGAAGATCCCCATGCACACTTATATTTGGGACTACGGGACGATATCCCGGGAGATTCTCCTGTACTGGATATTTACTTCCTACGGATTGGTATTCCGGGAGATTCCCCTGCATATTTATGATTTGGACTACGGGACGATATCCCGGGAGATCCTCTGTACATTTACCTTTTGGACTACGGGATGATATCCTAGGAGATCCCCTGTTGCTATCTATGTGTACTGAGTTGTATTCTTTTTGTGATTTACTCTTTATCGACTGTTAGTATTTTAATTATATTGTCGCATTTCATACTGTTTTACCGTGTTTTATATATATAACTAGTAGGGCCCTGATCTTCCCCATCACTACTCAATAGAGGTTAGGCTTGGCACTTACTAGGTACCGCTGTGGTGTACTCATGCCCTTTCCTGCATATGTTTTTCGTGTGCAGATCCAGGTTCTTCTACTCAGTCGTTCTATCAGTGAGGCGGGCGATATTAGAGACTTCGAGGTATATCTGCCGCGTCTACAGACCGACAAGTCACTCTCTATTCTCCCCTTTAGCTTTAGACTTCCAGTATTTACTTTTGATTAGACATCCTGGAGTTAGAACACTATGTAATTTTTTTATAGCTTGTGATTTCATGAGATTCCGGGTTTTGGGAGTTTGATTCAGTATTGAGAGTATGTATTGTATATGCCGAGCGTCATTTTTAAAACTCTTTTATTATGTTTTATCTGCAACTGGCCAGTTTCGTATTTTATTTCTTTTTCCGTAATTTGTTAGGCTTACCTAGTCTTAGAGACTATGTGCCGTCACGACAGTTCACGGAGGGAGAACTTGGGCCGTAACAGGTTGGCTCAAGCATACTTTCATTATTATGCCTGTACTATGTAAAATTATTTCAGGCCAGCTCGCTTGTTGCTTTTCTTCATTATCTTTGTTTAGTGCAGTGAAATATGATCATTGCCAATAGTGGATATGACTTAGAATCTAAAAGTACAGTTGGCCTTATACTGACGTCAAAGTTCTCTATATAAGCTGGACAAAATTGTCACCTTTTTGGATTATTAATGTAGGTTAATAAAGAGGAGCGCGAAGGAGAAATGAGTTTCAAATTTGTTGTATCTTGATCTATGGAAAAGGTTTCTTTATTATATTCCTTATCAAGGTAAGGCTCTAACAGCCAGCGGAACTATCACTAGCACTCCATGCCTAACAGTCATTGAAGCCTTATCACTAATAATTACCTTTCTTTGAGATTAAGATAGACCAAGAGATTTTCATATAAAGTGAAAGAAGATTCATGCTTCAAATACGCGCTTTTTCTTTAAAAAGTATAAGATATTTGTGAGGTTTAAGCACACAGAGATAGTGATTGTAATTTTTCTTGACAACTTCAGTTTCTATTATTTTGTTGTAGCAGTTGCTATAGATTTATAATGCTGCAATAAATAGAAGAAATACATGTCAGACATGCGTGTCTTAGGTATTTTTGAGGAGTCATTTAATTTTACGACACTCACCATGATTGTACATAGAAACAATTTATGTTTCTTTGAAATTTATTTTATCATTTATAAGTTTTGTGATCATCAGAATTGTTTGCGCTCGAAGTATTCAATTTGCATCTCTCATGTTTGGCCCGTGCATTGCACGGTCAGACTCTTCTAGTATAATAATAATTTATATTTTCACGGTTGGATAAAATAAATAAATTTATTTCTTTTTATTATAAAAGGCTATTTCAGTGGTTCTTATGCTCTTTATGGGTATATATGACTTTTGAAAAATCAAATGAACAATTTAGTAATTTATTTATTATAAAATAAAGAAAAGTGACTTTGGTGGGTAAAAATTAAGCGTAATACATACAGAGACATTTAAAGTTGGCACGATCTTTCATTTAGACACCTGAACTTAAGAGAGTTCCTATTGAGCACATACGTTACATGAACTTTGTTCCAATTAAACACTTCTTGCTAAGTTGGCACATAAAGTGAGTTTCACCCAATATGGGCGCGTGAAAAGCCCAAAAAACAGATTTTTTTTTGTTTTTTTTATTTCCTTCTTCTTCTTTATGTCCACCACCATTTCTACCATTACCTCCTCCACTTTCCGTCATCTTCTACGACTCAAATCGCTATTCTTCTTTCGAATCCCATACCAGATTCAAATTCAGCCGAAAACGAAAAGGTGAGTATTTGTGATTGGAAGAAAACAAAAAGGATACCACATACACTCATAAATCATTTCCGCTTAGCTGACATCATCCTCACTATTTTCATCTTCATCAGTGTCAGAGGGAGGTGAAGGGTCAAGCCTAGCAGCATCAATGGCCCACTTAATCACCTTCTCAACTTCATCGTCATCCTCTTCATTCTCCTCCGCAGCCTGTTGGTTAGCCGAAGAAGAATAAGCGGGAAGGGAGCTTTTGAGAGCTGCAAATCTGGGAAACAAGTTAACATCGGAAGCTGTAGAGGTCGAACATGGTTGTTGGGGAATAGGGTTTTTGGTTTTGGGGGTTTGCTTGGATTTGAGGGCACGGAAACGTTGATCGAGATCTGGATCGATGAATTGGGTGGAAGAACCACGAGCCATATGGGAATTGAGGTTGAACTTGAGGAATACGTCATCCTCTGCCGCCCGCAACAGCTCTTCAACCTCGTCGTCTTCCGCCTTCTTCTTCCTCCTATTGTTGTTGTCGATACCTCTGCTCATTCTCTTCCTATTGATGACACGGTACCACACTTGGTCAATTCAAACTTCATTATCTGTATTTTAGTGGAAATAACACTATAGAGCTGAGGTGGACAGTGAGGTGGACAAATAAAATGATGTGGCACAATTTATAATGGTTATTTTTGCCACGTAGACAGAGATTGCAGAACACGCGCTTGGTTAATTAATAAGCCAGCAAAAAACGTGTCTAATTGGTATGAGAATTGCCTAAGAAACGTGTCTAATTGGAAAGAGGTCTAGTTTAAATGTCTAAGTGAAAGATCGTGCCAACTTTCGATGTCTCCGTATGTATTACGCCTAAAAATTATCAAGTTAAGTGACCATTGAGGGAATTAACTCTCCAAAAGAGTGTCAATGGACAATCCTCTCTCAATTACTATTTCTTTGTTTAACTTTCAACTTGTGCTTTTAGTCCTTGGAATATTAATAAACTATAATATTTTCTTGTGATATCTGATTAAGCGCATTTAACTTTTAATTAATTAAAATATGTATTTTTGGTACCTTTGCCAGTGAACCTTCACCAATTAACTAATTGTTAACTATTAAACTGTTTAATTACTCATTTGTTATGTTAAATTTATGTTGTTAATTTATATTTTAAGTGCATTATAGATCTAAAATTAATCTAAATCTAACATATTTCCTATGTAACATGACCAAACACCCATTTCAATAAACTGAACGTTAAGTAGGTTGGGGGGGGGGGGGGGGGACTGAAGGTTAAATATGGTTGGCCAATAGTACAACTGTACAAGGACCAAATAAAAATTTATCAATAATAAAGGGATCAAAAGTGAAATTATCCCTAACGAAAAGAAAATGGTTTCTGTGGTCGGGACGGGTAGACCCGATTGTGCGTGACTCGTCAATCATTTGGGCCAACCCGATTCGTGTAAAGGCAGCCGCAATCAATATACAATCGTCTTCATTTTCATTCTGAAAAACTTGTCTCTTATCGAACACGGGAAACCGGCGAGTATACATATAGAGTTGTGACCGGAGATTCGCCGGAACTAAATGGAAGTGACAGCTGAGAAGAGAGAATTGGAATTTGCAGCCCATAAAGAATCCGAGGATCGCGAACGCGTCGCCGTTGACCTCAAAGCCGGCTTGCATCCTCTCAAGGTTTCATTTTTCTCACTTTTTATTTTTATTTCTGTGCTATTTCCGCTAAATATCTTGTATTTTATTTATTTTTAGGTTTTTTAAGTTTAAATCTACACGTTTTTTTCATAAGTTCTAGGTTTATCAAGTTTAAATTTATATGCTTTGATTCATACTCATTTTGTTAGGTTGTTTGAGGCAATTTGTGGCTATTTCTCAAAAAAATGTTTTCTATTTTTTTAATTTAATTTTTTAGGTTCATCAAGGTAAAAATCTTATATGCTTTTGTTCATACTGGTTGTACTCTTAGGTTTTGATTCAATGTCGCTGAACTCTATAATGTGTCATATTGAATAAATTTATTTAGAGACTTCTTGAACTAGAGAGAACTAAATACACAACATAATAACTACTAGTAAGCCAGTTCCTGTTAGAGAAATGAAATACAACATATGGTATAAACATTTGAATATGCCAGAGTCGTGCACAAATAAGTATATGAGCTTGAGTGACAAGGATTGGACATAGCGTGTCTGGGAGAATCTGCATCGAGTATCACCTATATACATAATATACTCCAAAATTTTGGTTAATATTATAGTTTCAGGAATTGGAAGTGGGACATGAGTATGAGGTAACAAACTTGAGGCATCAAGTGCCATACAAATGATGCTTACTTCCTGAAAGTCCATAGCATAATCTTGTAGGATCCAGTGATTCAAGATTCTTGCAGTTCTTTCCCATTTGATTTATACCTACTTCTATTTTTTTGACAATCAACATCCACATTGGTGTTCAAATTTTTGTGATGTCCCTCCAAATTTCTGCATTTCATTTTCAGAAATGGCAAAGACAATATGCTCATCATTCCAAGTGCCAGTCAGGGCAGGAAGAGTTTAGAATTGCAGAAACGTCTAGGAGCATGCTCACACGATGACTAGGACATGCTTGCTTCCCCTCTCTTTATAAAAAATAAATATGCTAGGGACATGTCTTATAACTCCATAAGCACAGTATTGTTTTCTATCCATGTTTACTTTTCATCTTATTCTTTCTTTTCCATCTTTTATGAATTGTGCTTCTGGTACTCTGTTTGCTTCATTGTCATGATCAGCACAAGTTTGTTTTCTGGTACACTCGCCGGACACCTGGGGTTCGAACTCAAACATCGTACGAGGATAATATAAAGAAAATTGTTGATTTTAGCACTGTAAGTCAACTTATTTCTGGCCATTTTGTTTATTTGTTAATTTGACTGCCTTATCACTGTATTTTACTTTCGCCATGCATAGGTTGAAGGTTTTTGGGTTTGCTACTGCCACTTGGCTCGTCCATCAACATTGCCAAGCCCAACTGATTTGCATCTTTTCAAGGAGGGTATTCGTCCATTATGGGAGGTAAGGTTTGGTGCTCATGCTAATTATTGCATTGTTTTGTTCTCAATTTCTTTAAAAGTCTTTAACTATGTATATCTCTTACCCAAGTTAATTTCCTGATTATATTTGTTTATGAAGGATGCTGCTAACTGCAATGGTGGAAAGTGGATAATTCGTTTTAAAAAAGCTGTCTCAGGACGTTTTTGGGAGGACCTGGTAAGCCAGCTGTCTCAGTGATTCTTGGTTCTGTCAAGTGTCAACTTAACTAAACTTTATGGCTATCCCGTTTAATGCTGAAACAAAATCTTAACTGAATTTGCGGGTAGCCATGACAAAATTAAGTTCGTTATCTTAAGCAGTTGGAGATCTTTTTGATTGTTTAAAATAGAGGAAATTTCTAGTCCGTTTATGCAAAGATTGTTGAGATGCCCAAGCTCATATAGATTTCCTGCCTTACATGAGCGCGAGAAGCTAACAAGAGAGAGAATGAGGGATAGCATAGTGAAAAGGACCCTTCATTCGCAACCATGACGGAGGAGGGGGTTTTGCTGGGTTGGGGGGGGGGTATGAAAGGCCACTTCTGATCCGTATGAGGGGTTAAAGGAGAAGGATCTACCATATCAAAAGAAGAAAAAAAAAGGAGTGAGGAGCAGTGCACTAGAAGCTGAAGTGACATTTCTAACCAGCCCTTAACATCATTATGGGGGTGGGGGGAGGGAGTATGAAAGGCCACTTCTGATCCATGTGAGGGTTAAAGGAGAAGGATCTACCATATCAAAAGAAGAAAAAAAAGGAACGAGGAGCAGTGCACCAGAAACTGAAGTGACATTTCTAACCAGCCTTTAACATCATTATCCTCTAATCTGTTCCCCTAAAGGGTGTTTTGTTCCAATGATGTTCCTCATTTTTTGTCAATAATAACATAGCTGGCTTTCTCATACTGTTTTGGATTCAAAGTGTCTAACCAAAAAGTTGAGTCAGTTTGAAGATATTCTCATCTCTTAGTTTATACATTTGCTCCTTGTGAATTTACTTCTACCGATGTTGAAGGTAGGATTGAAGTTTTTGTGTTTGGATATTTAACGATCAACATTAATTTAGTCAATCAACTACTCCTCACTCCTGAATCAGTTTGGATTGGCACTAATTTGGTAAATTTCAGTTGACAAGTTGAGCACTAATTTGTATCTCTTTTAAGATGTTTCGTCACGCTATTCATATTTGTTTCCAAGCTTTCTGATAGGGGGAATTATTATACTTTCTAGATCATTATTCCCTTTTGGAGCATAAGAGGATGATATTAAGAGCGCATTCATCACTAGAGCAAATCTGAATGTTTTAACAAATTTTCTTTTCATCATCAAAAAAGTGAAATTGCTAAATTTGCATCAGCCAGATAAGGTCGATGTGGCTTCAAATGCAAATTTTAGCAACTATAGATGGATGGAAAAGATAGCGAGATGCTATTTTTTTCAATTAATATTTTATGGTGTGGTGCCCCAGGCCAAGACTAGTGCAACACCTAGGCGACACTTCAAGGCCCGAGTGTGAGTAGTAAGCCACTCTTATGACCTCCCTCCTAAAGAATCGACTTAATATCATGTGGATGGATTGCCCACGTATCAGTGATTGAGTCCTGCTATTTTGAATCATACTCATAACGTCAGGTTCACTGTTAAACCGGTAATGGTTGAATTTATTTGAACTTACAAAATTATCATGGATTTCTTGTATAGGTTCTGGCTTTGGTAGGTGATCAACTCGATTATGGTGACAACATATGCGGTGCAGTTTTAAGCATTCGTTTCAATGAGGACATATTGAGTGTATGGAATCGTAATGCATCAGATCAGCAGGTAAAGCTATATCTAACCCTTATTCCACACCCAATTAGTTCCTTGTTAAGCCAAAAAGTAAACATGCTCACATCACCTTGGTTTTTTCTAGGCTGTGATGGCATTGAGAGATGCAATCAAACGACACCTAAAGCTTCCTAATGGCTATGTCATGGAATACAAAGCCCATGATGCTTCCTTGCGTGACAACTCATCATACCGCAATACTTGGATAAGAGGATAAAAGTTGCTAGTTTCTTATTTTGCTGTTAAACCTTCAACTTAGTTGTTTGGTTGGTATTTGGCCAAGTGGTAGTCGTGACAAAAATGGTTAGTCGTGTAATGCAATCCAACAACCATGGGGAAATCTCCTCTGACTCTTTAATATCTATCACTTCTTAAAAGTGTATGCACTTAAACTCTACTGACAAATGAGTTATTCCCAGTTTTATGTTACCAGTTACCACAAGCATACAGTAGCAGTATTAGCTGTACATTGCTATTAGTACATTGCTATTAGTGCTTATGGTTGAATATTTCGAATATTACTTGTGCACGGGCTTGAAAGTAAGCCTTTAGTTGCTCATGCATGGTCTCCATATCATGCGCTCGACAATTTCATTTCAGTTGTATCTGCTTGTGCCTTCATGTTAGCATGTCTAGTATTTAGCTTCATCTGTATTTCCCACCTCCGTTTGCCAATCTCTTGCCAACTTTTAGAGATGGTGTTAAAGCTATTTACGGTAGAGATGAGCAGATAGGCAAATCCAAGACCAGAAACATTGTTAAACTAGTTGTTGTCCAAGGCCAATCCTTTTCACTATCTCGCATTAAGGCTTCTCTAGCAGTTATACACCTCTACGAAGAGATGCCATGGAATTGGCAGAAACCTTCTTGTATACATTGTGGAGGGCAGCATTCATGCTATTACAATGTGGATCGCAGCTGTCTTTTTTATGAGACGTCTTCCAAAGTATTGGATCAACTTCACTCCTGTGTGAGTTTGCTTACATTGCCGGTCCAAACTTGGATAAAGGAGAAAGGTATTAGTAGGCTGCTAGGTAATATAATACTAGCTAATTCATGATAACATAGTCATTGAGGATTTATATAGTTGATTCTTGGCTAATGGTCCTAATCACTCCCCTTCCTTGAAAAGAAAGAACAACTCAAATAGAATATGTGGTGAATTATGAGCCCGTTTGGATGGGCTTGTTGTAAGTGACTTTTAAGTGAAAAGCCATAAGTTAGGAATTTTACCTTTTGATTTTTGGTTTATTTTTGTCATTTTAGCTTAAAAATACTTTTTTATTTTATCCAAACACTACAAAATGGTTTAAAAGCTATTTTGGCTTAAAAGCACATAAAATAAGTCAATCCAAACGGGCTCTATATATTTACTTATTTTATCGGTAGGTGCATCTCTGCAAAAATTAGTAAAACGCAACCAGCTACACTCAACACTATGGTACGATTAATCATACTTTTAGTGCATAGTTTCGTTCTAGTTTCTGTTTAATTAACCTTTTGTGAGCTTCACTAAAATTTAAAACCCAGCGGTCACTCCCAGTGATTTCTAATATTAATGTGACGTGAGAAGGGAGCCTTCATATTACTTGTAAATTTTATTGCAGGAAACATATCAATAAATCAGAGTGGCGCAGCGGAAGCGTGGTGGGCCCATAACCCACAGGTCCCAGGATCGAAACCTGGCTCTGATAGATTTTGTGAAAAGAGAAGCTTCCACGTCCCTTTACTTTTTTCTGAACCTATTCCCAAGAATACTGTCTTTCCTCCTCTTTTTATAATACTTTATTTATTTATTCTGTATGTAATTCTCGTAAGCCAAATTTTAATCTCTATTATTAGTGTTCATACGCCATAGTTAGTCATTCTCGTCCTTGTAATTTGCAACATACATTCTGGATATTAACACAACATTTTTTATTCAAAAACGATTGCTTGCACCAATATCAAGAACTGCTCCTATTTTGCTCAATCTATGACTGCCAAAGTAAGAAACGGAGAAGGGTACTCTCTCTCTCAATTTCAGAGGGAAGAGAGTCCCAGAACGAAAATAAAATAAAATAGGAAGGCAAAAGATAATGGTAATTAGACTCTTTGAAACATTACTAATAATTTGAAAGGGGATGATCCCAAAGAGACTCATAATGATCATGGACACTTTCCATGTAATCTCGAACACCATTTACTGCATAAAGTGATGCTGATATCTGCCTTTCCACTTTCATAATCTCATATTCTGTTAACCCCATCTCAGCTGAAATCACATTCTTGGGAATATCCAACAATTCTTGTGCAAATTCAAAACCTTCTCCAAAACCCCATGATAACTCAGGCTGTAAAGATGAAAAATAAGAACTTGAGAAAGAAGAATATGCAGATGTGCCCATGTCAATATCAGGTATGTATGTGTTATGAAACAGTTGACTTTCTTCTTTGATTTCCTGATCGAATGAAAGTTGTGTGTGTGTATTCTCACTAGAAATTGAATCATCACAATTGCTAATTATTAGACTAGAACTACTGCTGATTTTCAAACTACTTTGAACAGTATAATCCAGGCATTTCTGTTTTGCAATTTTCTTGCTGTTGAGAAGATTTCTAATTCTGGAAGCAAGAGGAGAATCTTGAGAAACACGAGTAACAAAGTTTGTTCGAGTGTTTGATCCGCGAAGAAGAACAGCAGCTTGATCGTAAGCATGAGCAGCTTCCTCAGCAGTTTCATAAGTTCCAAGCCACATCCTTATTTCCTTTGTTGTGTCTTTAATCTCAGCTACCCATTTTCCTGAATGCCTTTGCCTTACACCTACAAAGTTGTTACGGCTTTTGCTTCTTCTTTTCCCCTTCAATTTGGCTAGTTTGTTCTTTGAATTTGCTTCTGTTTGCTGCCGTTTTTGGAAGTTAATTTCCATTGTAACAAATTTTTAGCAACAACGAATAATGAAAGGAGAAGCAAGTAGTAGGATTTTTTATGTTCTTAGTATTAGTTGTAGTGGAGAAAGTTGTTTACATGTTTTTGTTTCTGTTGTTGTTATTGTGGGCTATATATAATATGTGAAGGCATGAGATACCGATTAATTGAAAAGTTGTCCTCCGGTTTCATATTCCATTATTTTCTTGTATTTTTTCTGTTTCCCATCTGGTATCCAATGCCTGCAGTATTCGCTATTGGCTCCGACTAATTGGGATTAATATTTGTCCATTTGATGAATTCAATCAATTACCAGTTGGATCGAGAGATCGCGTGTGAGTCGAAGACGATGAGAAAAAGAAGCTGGAAATGAAACTTCACTGTTCCATTGAACAAAATGATATTCAACTGCAAACAACTAACCGACTAACAATTATTTATACTAACTAATATCTAACTCAATCATAGTTACTACTATGTACCCTAGTTAACCAACTATGATTAAATAACATACTAACTACCTCTAACTATTGCCATGTATCAGTACACTCCTCAACACCCCTCTCAAGCTAGGTCTAATGAAAATGTACTTTAGGCCTAGTTTGGATAGCAAATAATCATGTTGAAAACTACTCAACCCCTTGGTCAGAGGTCAGCAAGTTGATCCACAGATGGCAAATACACAATCTCTATCAGCCTATGTTGCACCTCTCACGAATAAAATGACAATCTATATCAATATGTTTAGTTCTCTCGTGAAAAATTGGGTTTGCAGTAATTTGCATAGCTGATTTACTATCGCAATAGAGTGGAATTGGCAGAGTGAGAGAGACACCCAATTTACTGAACAAACCAACTAACCACACAATTTCTGCCACTATTGAAGCTATGCTCTAGTACTCAGCTTCAGCTGAACTGCGAGAAATAGTGGTTTACTTCTTGGATTTCCAAGAGATGAGAGAATCACCAAGTGTAACCTTATAGCAAGTTACAGACCTCCTGGTGTTTGGGCAAGAGGCCCAATCAGCATCATAATATGCTTGCAACTTGGTAGAGCCTGTAAATGACATAAGAATCTCCAGACTTGAATTCTTCTTCAACTACCTGGTCACTCTTAATGCAACTTCCAAGTATGAAGTCTTGGGAGGATGCATGAACTGGCTCAAACATTACACTGCAAAAGAGATATTCAACCTAGTAATTGTCAAGTAAAGTAACCTACCAATTAATCTCTGGTAGGCTCCAGGATGTGCGAGCAAAGAATCATTGTCAACACCAAATTGGTGATCAAATTCAGTTGTGGTCAGCTTTTGATTCACCTCAACAGGAGCCCCTACAGGTTTTTTTCCTGCCAAACCAACATCAGAGATAAGTTCAAGGGAGCACTTCCTCTGATGTAATAAGATTCCTTCCTTATTCCTTGCAAACTCAATCCCTAGAGAATATTTTAGCTATCGCAAATATTTTATTTTGAAAATTTGATGATGTATGTCTTTAGTGCTAGATATGAGTGTAACATCATCTCCAGTGATGAGTAAGTCGTCCACATATACCAGAATGATGACTATTCTCCCATTGAGATGTTTGGTGAATAAATAATAATCAAGGTGACTTTATTTGAAACCCGATTGAAGAAGAGCAGTAGTCAACTTGATGTTCCACTGGCGTGAGGCCTGCTTAAGCCTATAAAGGGACTTGTGTAGTCGACAAACTTTTGCTTTACCTGTTGAATGGGAGAAGCCCTGTGGCAAATCCATATATACTTCTTCCTCCAAATCACCTTGTAAGAAGGTATTTTACATGTCCATTTGGTGCAAGACCCAACCTTTTGCAGTTGCAATAGCAATCACAGACCTAACACTGACATTTTTTTACCACAGGTAAAAATGTTTCCTGATTATCCAAACCCTCCTTCTGACGATACCCTTTAGCCACCAATCGAGCCTTGAACCTTTCTATATCTCCAGAAATTGTATACTTGATCTTGCAGACCCATTTGTAACCAATTGTCTTCTTGTCCGGAAGAAATGTCAAAACTTCCCTGGTGTGATTATCTTCTAAAGCTTGAATCTCTGCCTTCACGGCCTCAACCCACCTTACATCCTTAACTGCTTCATGATAGGATGTAGGTTTAGTTTTTGAAGATACTTTGGAAACATAAGCTTGGTATTTGGCTGATAGACCACCATAATGCATGACATTACTAATTGGATATAAGCAATGATGTGCTGAACTGGACCCCCTTTGAGGTCTAATGTAATCCTTGAGCCAAATGGGAGCTCTGATGGTCCTGCCAGACTTCATCAAATCACAAGAAAAAGTTATCTCATTATGTACCACAACATTATTGTCAACAACTGCTATCTATGTCTTTGAAGAAGGAAGATCAACCTCTACACTACTTGGAGTAGAAAATGAAGGATCACATGATGTGTCATGCATCTCATGCATAGGTTCACTCTTTTCTGTATTACCAGTTGCCATTGGATATGTCCCAAGAGAACTATCACCCCTGCTACTAACTGGTTATAGTATGCAGTCAGTGTTGGTTATAGAAGTTGTCTGAGGAAATGCTCTGAAATATCTCGTAACCTGTTGAAAAGGATACACATTTTCATGAAAAACTACATCCCTGCTCACAAAGATTAACCTTTGTTCAATGTTGTATAACTTGTATCCTTTTTGTGTAGGAGCATATCCTAGAAAGACTGATTTCACTGCTCGAGGACCAAACTTATCTCCCCTCACTAGATTTGTGGCAAAACATAAACATCCTAGAACTCTCATACGAGATAGAAAAGCTTGCCTGCCAAACAACACTTCAAATGGTGACTGATTGTTTAAAACAGTGAAGGGTATCCTGTTGATGAAGTATCTGCTGCTTCCACACATTCCCCCTAGAGGTCCTTCAGCTTACAGTAATACACTGACTTAGTAGATGTTCCTTTAGTCGGTGTTAAAATCTCTCTATGAATATAATACATACGCGAGGCATTCACCTTGTCAATACGCTCACACAAGTCAGCCCAGATTGCACATGCATTTGAGTGAAATAGAACACCGCTTAACAGATCGCGGCTAACATTATGCATAATTCCGGCTTTTACTATAGCAATACAATGATCCCATAGGTTAGCATACTTATCTCTATAAATATAGCGTGTAATTGCTCCATCAATAAATACGGTTTATTGCAAGTCAACAGTGAAACCTCCATAGCTTGACTCCACAATGTGTAATTTTCCATTCTAATCAATTGGAAACCCAATGACAATGCTCCAGGTATATTGGATGGATACAAATAGAGAGGATGATTGTGATCAATCACAATCGAGCTTTGATCAGTTACTTAAGCAACTGCCATTGAAGAAAATTAGAGTTTGAGCGAAAAATAGAGGTTCGATGAATTCTCGTCCTTCAACAAATTCACAGTGAAGAGTCCTAGATTCAATGGATTATTAGCTCTGATACCATGTCAATTTGATGAATTCAATCAATTATCAGTTGGATCGAGAGATTGCGTGTGAGTCGAAGACGAAGAGAAGAAGAAGCTGGAAATGAAACTTCACTGTTCCATTGAACAAAATGATATCCAACTGTACACAACTAACCGACTAATAACTATTAATAGTAAGTAATATTTAACTCAACTATAGTTACTATTATGTACCCTAGTTAACTAACTATGATTAAATAACAGACTAACTACCTCTAACTACTGCCCTGTATCAGTACACTCTTCAACAATACCGTATAAGAGATTAAAGAGGGAAGCACTCTCTACCAAAATTTCTTTCATTCTCAATGCTGAAACCAGAGACGGGGCTAGGATTTGTAACTTATGAGTTCAAAATTATAGTCTTTTTAAGTATTGGATTTTTAATAGTTTGTATATATTCAATAAATAAAACAAATACATATTTAGACCAAAGTTACTGGTTCGGCCGAATCCCCGACCGTAAGGCTAGCTCCGTTTTTGGTTAGAGAATAAAATCTTTTATTAAGGACAGAAGAATTCTATGTATCGCGCTAGAAACCTTGGTAGTTTTGTTTTCATGTGTTTGTTGTAGTAGGTGATATTCTTTTTTTTTTCTATTCAAATGGAAAAGATACCTTTAATACTAAAAGATAGCTGCAAATACTTGTTCAAATTCGTGCGCGCTGTTCTTATTTCATCACCAGAGACAAGTCAACCTATCTCCTTTAAATAAATTCAAAGATTCCAACAATCCTCTAGGCAAATAACGCCATATGTGCACTTTTTTCTGAAATCATAATCTATTCAAATTTGAAAATTGATGATAAAGACAAGAAGGTTGCTAATCTGAAGAGTGGGAATTTATGAGAAGAGATTCGTCCACTCCCCGCAGGAAGGGGAAAAAAAAAGAAGACAATATAATGATCTAAATTCGTTAACCAAATAATTGAAGTCAACTTCAAATTAATCCACGGATTACAGAGAATATAAACTAACACGATTACACGAAAACCAAATTAACTACACAAATTCAGTTTGTATTGTTACCACCATTCAGTAAGGAAAATAAAAGGGTTTAACATTTTAGGTAATTACTCCAAGGTAGTTCATGGAAATGGCACACTAACAAGTACGCTAAGGATAAGGATAAGGATATTATAATTACTTATTGGTAGTTTAAATTAACTAAGAGATAATGACAAACAGAATTGAAAAATGTTATCGTGCAACAAAATTGGAATTCTCCTTTTAAGACATTCCAAGATTCCCTCAATCCTTCTGCCAAAAACGACAAATTCCCACTTTTGCTTGACAATCATACTATATTACACTTTAAAAAGTGGACGACATAGACACGTCTGATCTACTTCGCTTCTATTATCGTATTTTCTGTTGTCATTATTTAGTACTCCCTCCGTTTCAATTTATGTGAACTTGTTTGACTGAGCACGGAGTTTAAGTAAAAAATGAAGACTTTTGGAATTTGTGGCCCTAAACAAGTCCAAATGGGGCCCAGAGAATTTGTGTGGTTATAAAAGCTTCTCATTAAGGGTAAAGTTGTAACTTTAAGCTAAATTGTTACCAAATTTAGAAAGAGTTCATTCTTTTTGGAATGGACCAAAAAAAAAAATAGGTTCACATAAACTGGAACAGAGGAAGTACTATTTATCCCTTCCCCCCTCCCCCTCTTCTTCTTCTCTCTCTTTTTAAGCCGAGGGTTATTGCAAACAACTTCTCTACCTTCATTAGGTAGGGGTAAAGTTTGCATACACACTACTCTCCTCATACCCCGCTTGTAGGAATATACTAGTTTTGTTGGTGGTGATGGTGGTGGATGATAAAGACGCGAATATTGCTAATAGCAAGACCGGGTATTGGCGATCAGTAGATGCCAATAGGATTTCAAGCTTATGGTTTCAGGATAATCGTTTTAAGTTACTGAGTTCTAAATTAATAATTTATGTTTATTTAATAGATTTTTTAAGATAAATACAAGTTTCAAATCAAAGTTATTGAGTTCGACCGAACCCGCTCCTGATGCTCTAGCTCCGCCCCTGATCCCAATCAATTCTTATGTTACTCAGTTGGACTTAATAAAGGACTAAATAATTTAGTCAGGGACGGAGCTAATGCAAATGTTACCGATTCACGTAAACCTAATAATTTTTGCATAAATTATGTATTAATACTAAAACAATTCATTAGAAGTATTAGAATCTTTAGCTTGAAACCTAGTTTGTTGGTCCCGTTATTATGTTTATTAACTTGAAATCATTGTAGGAACCTATAAGCTTAAAATTACTGATTCATCTTTCAACTTAATTCATGTCTTTTCTCTTCATGTGCATTAATCTAAGGTCAAAATAGGAGAAAAAGAAAGTCGCCAAGTATTATGGGTTCCTGCCACCGTTAACTTGAGGCTTTCTAGATAATTCATTTCAAGATGACGTTGAATTATAGAAAATTCTTTTTTCTTTTTATTTTTTGGTGGGAGTGGAGGGTATCGGGTTAGAATTAATTAATTATTAGTTTAAAAATCTACGAAGAGATAATGATGGAACACGCTGCTCTTGTTTCATAAAATTCTCTTTTTGTTGCATTCAAAGATTCCATTAATTCTTTTGCCATAAACGCCAAATTTACACTTTTTGCTGGGATCATAATCTATTAGTATGATCTTAAGTGGGTAATAAAGACAAGAGGCTTTTTCTTTTTTAATAAGATATAAAGTGAGAAATTATTAGACGAGGCTGTTTGTTTATTGCTTGAGGTATTTTTCGTAAAGAGATTTTTTGGAAATATTCATAAAATTTCAAAATACTACATTTTTTTCACAAATTTCCTTTCAATAAATGTTCGTGAAAGTTTTTGTAAAAATCATGCAAACACTTCAATTCCCCTCAGTTTGAGGACTATTTGGCATTTTCTCTCAATATTACGAGGGTATTTCCGTTTCTGTAGAAAATTGTTTGGCCAGGAAGGCATTACAAAATGATCAGTAGGCATTTTGTCCCTCACCTCAAAATTCAAGGACTAAAGTGGAATATTCTCTGAATTATTCTTAAACCTTCTTTAGAGAAAAGAGAAGATTAAACATCTTTTTCAAGTGTTATCACTGCTAGATTTTTAATTTAGTTGACCCCATAGTAGTACAAGATTAGTTGAACTGGAAAGATGCCCTTTTGAAAATTGTATTGAATTGAAAATTCCTTTTATTTATTTATTTATTTTATTCTTGGCATTTTTGTTAGATTTAATCTTGTTATTCGTTAGTTACTAGAAGCCGATGTGTGATGACCCGCCATGTCAGCATGCCACATAGGCGCTATTTGGCATATATTAATGCCATGTGGAAGCTTACATAAGAAGAATGCTAACATTTGTGAGAAGATTCTAGAGAGGTATGAACATTTTCTTAGGAAGAACCTAGATCCTTATGGATTTGTTAGGAAAGTTCTTGGAATCTTCTAGGCTTGTAGAGAATTCTATAAAAAGCCCTTATCTTGTAAATATCAAGGACTTGTGTAATAATTAATATTTACACACTAGCCCTTAGGAGACTAGTATATAAAGAGGGTCATTCATTTGTAATTCATCAAGCAAACAATTCAAGTTCTCTCTAATACAAAGCTTCCTTTAACAATTCTCTTGTGTTCTTTCTTCCATTCTCTTAGCGATCTTGAGTGTAGTAAGGCTGACTTGACATAGCAAGAACGTGAGCAAGTTGTGCAAGATCGTGAGCGAGTTGTCAAGTGCCACACGTGTACTTAGTTAACAACTAAGGACGTGACAACGTGGTATCAGAGCGAAGGTTTCAACTAAGGGAATGGCGAACGACGGAGAAATTAACGCTGTCAACACCCAAGCCACATCATCCAGGATGCTGCTGGCAAGAGCGGCCGTAGCAAAAAGAGGAATGCCACCAACAAGAGCCAGGAGGTGCCACCTGAGGTTGTGTCAAACGAAGGGCTTACATCCCAAAAATCATCTGCCACTGAGGCGAGCGAGGATGAAGTGAAGGTCCTTCCAGAGGACGTTTCGCTCGGTAAAGAGTGGGTGATGAAGATGAACGCAGGGATGGACGCCGTGGAGATCTTTGCCCAACGCTTGGGGAAGGTGGAAGGCACCCTTAACGTTCTTGAGGGGCACACTCTTGAAGAGATTGAGAGTATCCGAAATGACTTAGAGGGACGTACACAGACTGAGATGGAACTAAGGCAAACCATCACTGTCTTAGAGTGCAAACTCATGGAGGCTTTGAGTACTATCAATGCTATGAAGGCAAAGATAGAGTCACTCAAGGAGCATGTCAATGCTGGCGTGACCGAGGTAGCCAGCAATGTTGTGGTGACAAGGGAGGCCAAGATCGAGGCTCCCAAACCCCCGGTGTTCAAAGGTGTTCGTGATGCACAAGAAGTGGAAAACTTCCTTTAGCACTTGGAGAACTACTTCAGGCACGGCAAAGTGAGGGACGACGAGGCCAAGATCAATACTGCGGTATTGTACCTCTAAGAGACTGCCATGCTATGGTGGAGAAGGAAGATGGCCGACGTGGATAAAGGTCTATGTACTATTAGCACATGGGATCAGTTCAAAGCGAAGTTCAAGCGACAGTTCTTTCCAAACAATGTCTTGTACGAGGCAAGGCGCAAGTTTAGGGAATTGAAGCAAATAGGGAGCATACGTAATTATGTCAAGGAGTTCACCACCCTTATGCTTCAAATCCCCAACCTGACCAATGATGACTTGTTGTTCCACTTCATGGACGGGTTGCAAAATTGGGCTAAGTAGGAGTTGCAATGCCGACAAGTCACTGATATAGACCAAGAGTGGAGGTCGAATCATTGATGGATTTCAGGCATGACAAACACGACAAAAGCAATGGCAAAGAGTCAAAGGTTAACAATGTCAAAGGTGGGGGAGACCGTGGCAAAGTCAAGGAGATATAACAACAATAATCCAAGACTCAAGACTTCAAAAAGTCGAGTGGTCGTCAGGGCTACGCCGAGAAGAAGGTGTAGGTCGAGAAGAAGGGATGCTATATATGTGGAGGGCTACATGGCTTCAGAAATTGTCCTGACCTCAAGAGCCTCAGTGCCATAGTACGTGAGCGGAAGGAGCAGCCACAAGGAGAGAGTCCGGGAACCGCACAGTTGGGTATGATCGGATTATGTGGTGCTGTCACGAAGCAAGTTATCCAACCTACCGAGAATGGCAATCAGTACGTGTATCTCACCATCAACAACAAGCCCGCTCGTGCAATGGTGGATACTGGAGCAACTCATAATTTCGTGACTGAGGCTGCCGCAAAGAGACTGGAATTGAAGCTTGCTCCAACCAACTCTCGCGTCAAGATCGTGAATGCCGAGATACAGAATGCTCGTGGGGTAGCTAATGGAGTTGGTGTCAAATTGGGAACTTGGAAAGGTATGACAAACTTTACCGTAACCGCTATGGATATCTTTGACATCATACTGGGGCAAGGTTCTTTAGACATTGTCATACTTTAATCGACCCCTACCTCCAACATCTCTTGGTTATGGAGCGAGAAGGAGCTTGCATGGTACCTACAATGACTATGCCACACAGATAGAGCCAAGCACAACTCTCAGCTATGCAGGTTGTCAAGGGGATCAAGAAGGGGGATCCGACGTTCGTGGTAACCATCACAAGTCTGGAGGAAAACAAGAGCTTTCAAGAGACACTGCCACCTTGCATAGAGAAGTTGCTTGAGGAAAACAAAAATGTCATGCCCGAGGAGTTGCCTAAGCACCTACCACCTAGGCGAGAGGTGGATCACAAGATTGAGTTAGAGCCAGGGGCTAAGCCACCCGCATTTTCCCCATATCATATGGCACCTCCCGAGCTAGAGGAGCTCAGGAAACAATTAAAGGAGCTGCTAGATGCTGGTCACATTCGCCCATCAAAGGCACCTTTTGGCGCACCAGTATTGTTCCAGAAGAAGAAGGATGGATTGTTGCATTTGTGCATAGACTACTGAGCATTAATAAGGTCACCGTGAATAATAGGTACCCGATCCTGCTCACTGCTGACTTATTCGATAGACTTGAGCAAGCCAAGTACTTTACCAAGGTGGATCTTCGAAAGGGCTACTACCAGGTTCGTATTGCGGAAGGGGATGATCCAAAGACAGCATGTGTGACGAGATGGATCCTTTAAGTGGTTGGTGATGCCCTTCGGCTTAACCAATGCACCGACCACATTTTGCACCCTTATGAACAAGATCTTCCATCCCTACCTTGATCAGTTCGTGGTAGTCTACCTAGACGACATAGTCATCTACAACAACACCTTTGAGGAGCACATGGAGCACTTAAGGAAGGTTTTCCAAGTCTTGCGAGAGAACGAGCTATACATCAAGAGGGAGAAATGTGAGTTCGTACAATCAAAGGTGCACTTCTTGGGCCATGTCATTAGCAATGGAGAGCTACGCATGGACGAGGCTAAGGTACGTGCTATCCAGGAGTGGGAGGCACCTATAAAGGTAACTGAGTTGAGATCCTTCCTTGGCCTTGTTAACTACTATCGTCGGTTCATAAGTGGATACTCAGCAAAGGCCGCACCATTGACTGAGTTGTTAAAGAAGAACAAGCCATGGGTTTGGACGGAGCATTGTCAAAATGCATTTGAATGCCTTAAGACAGCTGTAACGGAGGAGCCAGTCTTGACATTACCTGAATTTGCCAAGACATTTGAGGTGCACACAGATGCCTCAGACTTCGCCATTGGGGGTGTCCTAATACAGGATAAGCATCCCATAGCATTTGAGAGCCGTAAGTTAAATGAGACGGAGCAGCGTTACACGGTACAAGAGAAGGAAATGACTACCATTGTGCATTGCCTTCGTACATGGAGACATTATTTGCTCGGGTCGAGGTTCGTGGTCAAGACTGATAATGTGGCTACTAGCTACTTTCAGACACAGAAGAAGCTCACACCAAAGCAGACGAGGTGGCGGGATTTCTTGGCCGAGTTTGATTATGCGTTGGAGTATAAGCTGGAAAAAGGTAATATTGTAGCCGATGCCTTGAGCCGGAAAGCTGAGCTTGCTGCAATTACTTCAGCGAGATGGGACATTAGGGAGGCTATAAAAGAAGGCATGCAGCATGATCTAGCAGCCAAACAGCTTATCGAGTTAGCCAACAAAGGCAAGACGAGACGGTTTTGAATAGAAGACGGCCTACTACTTACCACAGGTCAGCGGGTCTACGTGCCTAAATTTGGAGACATTAGACGACGGATCATAAGGGAGAGTCATGACATAATATGGGTTGGTCATCCAGGTCAACATCGCACTAGGGCCCTGGTTGAGTCAGTCTACTATTGGCCACGCATGCGTGATGACATAGAGTGCTATGTGCAGACTTGTCTTGTCTGTCAACAGGACAAAGTTGAACAACAACAACCCGGAGGACTTTTGGAGCCACTACCAGTTGCAGAGCGTCCATGGGAGAGCGTAACTATAGACTTTATTACTTGTCTACCGAAGTCCGACGGTTATGGTACTATTATGGTGGTCGTGGATAGATTTTCCAAATATGCCACCTTCATGCCCGCCTCACTAGATTGCACAGCCAAGGAAGCCTTCAAGTTGTTCTTTAAGAACATGGTAAAGTATTAGGGCTTACCAAGGCATATAATCAGTGATCGAGACCCCCGCTTTACTGGAAACTTTTGGAGAGAGTTGTTTGACATACTTGGTACGGAGCTACACTTTTTTACTAGTTTCCACCCACAGACGGATGGACAAACGGAACGAGTCAATGCCTTACTAGAATGCTACTTGAGGCATTATGTAAGCGCACATCAGAAAGATTGGGCAAGGCTCATAGACATCGCCCAATTCTCTTATAACTTGCAGCGGAGTGAGTCCACGGGACGGACACCATTTGAGCTAGCCACAGGCCAACAACCACAAACTCCACATTCCTTACCAGTTGCGTTCAAGGGAAAGAGTTTGGGGGCTTATCATATGGCCAAAGGATGGGAGGAGCAGCTCGACACTGCTAAGTTCTACTTGGATAAGGCAGCTAAGAAGATGAAGAAGTTTGCAGACCGTAAGCAGCGTCCCACATACTATAGAGTTGGGGACATGGTCATGGTGAAGTTTAACCTAAGACAGTTCAAGGCACTATGGGGCATGCATCAGAATCTAATTCGCAAGTATGAGGGGCCATTTAAGATCGTCGCCAAGGTAGGCAAGATCTCATACAAGTTTGACATGCCATCGTATCTCAAGATCTACCCTGTCTTCCATGCTAGCATGCTTAAGCCATATCATGAAGATAAGGATGATCCGAGTAGGGACCAATCAAGTCGGGCGCCAATGACTATCACCGCCTCGCATGATCGGGAGATTGAGGCTATCATAGATTACTAGGGCAGGCAAAAACAAGGGCAAAAAGCCACCGCTATGTTCCTCGTCCATTGAAAAGGGCAATCACAGGAGGAGGCCACGTGAGAACGATATGAAGACTTGTGGCAATTAAAGATAAGATCCGAGAGTTTATGCAGCAGCAATTCGCCGCGGTCGTCGCAATATTAGGTGGGGGAGAGTGTGATGACCCCTCATGTCATCATATCACATAGGCGCCATTTGGCATATATTAATGCCATGTGGAAGCTTACATAAGAAGAAGGCTAACATTTGTGAGAAGATTCTAGAGAGGTATGGACATTTCCTTAGGAAGAATCTAGATCCTTATGGATTTGCTAGGAAAGTCCTTGAAATCTTCTAGGCTTGTAGAGAATTCTATAAAAAGCCCTTATCTTGTAAATATCAAGGACTTGTGTAATAATTAATATTTACACACTAACCCCTGAGACTAGTATATAAAGGAGGTCATTCATTTGTAATTCATCAAGCAAACAATTGAAGTTCTCTCTAATACAAAGCTTCCTTTAACAATTCTCTTGTGTTCTTCTTCCATTCTCTTAGCGATCTTGAGTGTAGTAAGGCTGACTTGACATTGCAAGAACGTGAGCAAGTTGTGCAAAATCGTGAGCGAGTTGTCAAATATCGCACGTGTACTTAATTAACAACTAAGGACGTGACAAATGGCTCCATGTTTAGTTCTTACCTTTTCTTCCTCTTTCTCCTGATAACCCTTTCTGAACCTCCTTTTTTACAAAATTCCTTTTTAGTAATCCGAAAAGGAATATGTATGTAGCATGTAAATGATACCAAGCATTTGCGATATTGTATTGAATTGTATTATTTTAACATCTAGAATTCACTCTTTCCTTTATAAATCGTGCTACAATAATGGAAACATTTACTACATACTATGTACCCAAAAAAAACATAAAAGCTCACTTTTTCTTTTCTACATACAACTTTTGTCTATTTATTTCTTCAAAGAGTAAAGAATCACTTTTGTGGTCTTGTATCATATTTTATTTTTTCTGAAATTTGAATGCATTACTTTCATTCTTTAGTCTTCTGCTAATATTTTTGTTTGAGTTCTCAATGTCATTTAGTTTCTAGATTTTAACCATTATTATACCATGTTTCGTTCATATATGAAGTGTTTTTGATCAATTTGCAATGTGATCACTTTTAAGTAAAACTTTCTGTTTCTTTGAAAAACATTAAACTATTTGAAAATTAAAGATATATTTTCTTAAATACGTGTCAGAACAATGTCCATCTCCATAAATAAATAAGAAAAATAACTTTCCACACTAACAAATTTTACAAAATGACTTTCTTCTTCTAGACTGACACTATGCATATTTTTAAGTTTTCACTAGATAAGAACATAAGACATACTCAAAGATCCATTGCATAGAATGACGGAGGAAAGTTATTGAAAATAGATTCTCAGACTAGCATGCTGGGAAGTTAGGAACAGCCACGAAAAGATCGATGAGAATCAAAACATTTTGTGAGGGAAAAAAGGATACCAATACACTTTCCAGCAATAACTTGAATACTCAACGCTACTGCACACTTAACACAGGTCCTGAAAACGATACCAAACATTTTTCTTAAAGGACTAAAACAATAGCTATCATAGTATCAAGGTAATCAAAACCATCTCTAGAACAAATGAAACGCTCAGCGCAACCTCCTGGCTTCCCTCTCAGACTCCAGAAGTGTGAGAACATCTCCCTCTCTGACTGGTCCCTTGACGTTTCTCATGATAAACCGGTTCTGGTCATCTAAGAACTTGACTCTCACCTGAGTCACCTGCCCTCTTGATCCTGTGCGGCCCATGACTTTCACCACAATAGCATGTTTGGTTGCAGATTCCATTCTGGAGATACAATATATATTTAAGAAATAATTTGGGGGAGGGGGGGGAGGAAATGACAGAAGGGGTTCAACAGAAAATAGTAGCCTTCATGTTCAATAGAGAAAGTGTTCCTATATCTGTAACTGTTAAAGCATATGATGTTATAGCTAACAACCATTTTCCAGTTCAAATATGCAGACAAAATGCATTAAAGAACACCTAGACATCCAAACAGAGTAGAGTGCAGCTTCTGTAATCACATGCTCTCAAATCAAAAGCATTCAGCAAAAGTGTGATATAGGGTTCAGATTTTTATGAAAGTACAGAAGATATCTTAACCTTTTTCCTTTTGCACACGCAACTGTATATTCACTGTTCCAATTTACGTAACACTATTACCTTACTAGTTCATTCCAAAAGGAAAGGCACATTTCTATATTTCGAAACAATTGCTTCTCATTTTACTCTTAATGAAAAGCTTTTATAGCAACACAAATATTATGACATGTTTAAGACCACAAGTTTCAAAAGTATTTCATTTCTTTCTTAAACTGTGTTATATCAAACTACATTGGTTTCATATGATTAGTTAGTTGGCCTGTTATCACAAGCAAATCTTGCTTTCAATCTAACTGCCCCTTTCAGCTATGTTACACCCTACATGAAGCTGGTATTTGTGTGGATTCTTCATAATACACTAATACTGCTTATAGAAAAGTATGAAACGTATCCAATACAAGTTTATTTAACATTGTCTTCTATGGTTCACCAAAACTAAGCCATTTAGCCAAGCCAGACAAATCCACTAAAACACAAAGACTTTCTTTTACATCCCATTAAAAATCAGCTCTTTTTTTTTTTTATAACCGTGGTGTCCGAACCAGCATATGCTCACCTCGACTAATTGCACGAGATACCCGCTACCTCCAGCTAGCAACAGATACCAAGTAATTTTGTCCACCAATGCTTGGATAGATGGAAAGAAATAAACATAGGCAACCCGATTACAAATAAAGATTTCTCATGAACAAGTCCACTACAAGCGGACAGGAAGCATAACGTCTGTCAATCTAATGGCCCATCGGACAAGGATAAAGACCAACAACAGTTTAAACTTCCTAACCCACAAGTATAGAAGCAAATTTATAGCATCAAGGTGGAAAATGAAAATAGTCCATGAAAAATCTGCCATTGCATAACTTAATAGAGGGTTTTGTAATTACTCTCAAGATTCTAAGGAAAGGTGAAAGTAGTAGACAATCACAATTTAGAGCCATTATCACATCGATAGCAGACAAAATGAAAAACCCTATACGAACTTTAAGCAAACACAACATTATAGTGCAATTCAACTAAAATTATTGTATTCCAATAAAAATTCATTACGAAGAGAAACGTACACTTTGATTCCCTCGGAGAAACAGAAGCTGAATTCGCTGGAGAGGAGGAGAGTTAGCAGCGTAGACTTTTGAGGGTGACTCCAGGTTCCGTTTGGTTTTAATTTATACTTGCTTTTAGGGATTCAATCTTATAGGTTTTATCGTTGTTGTTCCGGCCCGCTAGAATTAATTGGGCTTGGGCCAAGACCCACGATTTTTTCCAAGAATTTGCGGAGTGACCTTCTGCCTGTCAGGTGTTTATTTTTGGGAAAAGTACAGAAATAGCCAATTTAAACTCAAACTTACCAATCTCTAGCCCAAAATAAGACACTTACCAAAAATTGCCCAAAATTAGAGATACACGGAAGGAAGGATTCTTCCATTCGAGAATCACGCTAAAAATCTTCCTTCCTTCCCTGTTTTTCAAGCGTATCAATTTAATAGATCACGACATTCTCTCCCTCTATGAATCACGGCATTCTCTCCCAAAAAATTCTAAAAAGGAGTTCCAAATTTCACTCAAAATCAATCAATTTCACCATAGAAGCAACAATTTCCTTTCGCGATTTCTGTGTAGATACATCTTTGATGAAGGAACTACGAACTACAATCAAAATCAATCAAGTAATTAGTGAGTTTTGATCTAATTTCAGCTATTTCAATGGCAAATTTACCAATTTTTATTCAGTATGGTGGCCGATGGAATGTTAACAACAGCTTTGCAGATTACAATGCAGATGCTGTGATAGTTACTCCAAATATAAGTTTTGAAACTTTTGTAGATGTGATTTCGAAACAACTTATGATAAATACTTCATTGAATGTTATTGAAATCAAATACACTGTCCAAAATGGTTCTCCACCAATAGTGATATACAACAATATGGGTGATGTGTATATCTTGAGCTGGAAAAAGGCTCAGAATTTATAATGTATCCCTTTTATATAACATCGAGTGAAAAGGATATGGACATGATCATCTACAATTCAAATTCTGCTATGATTTCCTCAGAATGTGCACAAAGCTCAGTTGTAGAGTAGATATACAATGGCGATACAATGATTGAGTTTGGGGATGGAGAAGACTGGTAGGATACAGAATCTGATGAAAATACAATAATAACTGACCCTCAACACATAGATGTAGAAGAATGTCATCATAAAGACAAGGCTACGATAGTCAATGTTATGAAGCACTTGGCAGTAAAGGAAAAATTCCAGTTTAAGGTGTATAGATCAAGTGAAAGCAAGTATCAAAATATTTACTGTATAATTATGTATCTCAATGTATATCGTAGTTGATGTTAGAAGAATAATTATGCAGAAAATAAGTTGCTGCTTGTAAGTATGTGGTTGTACACTTTTAAGTTGTGGTTGTCACCATCTAGTAATATATAGTTGTTGTATTTTTCATCTAGTATTGTTGATGGCAGTGTATATGACTATATATCATTGTATTTCATGTCGCTCTGTCTATTGATGGAAAAGTTTACATCCTTATCGTAGGTACTGCCTAGTATGCATCAACAACAACTGTGATTGCTATTTTAAGTTTTTGAGCCTGAAAAAGCAAAACTTTTCAAGGTCAGAAATTTCAGCAAATGCACTCATGCCCACTGAAAGACAGATCTTGCGCACAACATCAAGCTACTGCAAAACTCATCGGCAGTCTTCTTATAGACAAGTATAAAGATTGAAAAATAATATACATCCTTAATGACTTAATTGGAGACATGAACAAGCAGTACGGTCTTCAAATGACATATATGCAAGCATGGAGATCGAAAGAATATGCAGTTCAACTACTGAGAGGGAACCCGAGCGAATCGTATGAAAAGCTGCCAAGCTACTTTTATATGTTGGTTCTTACAAATCTTATGTCGGTGGTAAGTTTGAAAAAAATAGAGGAAGACCTGTTGCATGTATGCTTTCGTTGCACTATATTCGTCTATAAAAGGATGGTAGTATTGCAAACCGCTTGTTGTTGTAGATGGAACCTTTCTTAAATCAACATACAAAGGAACATTATTGATAGCATCTACACAAGATTCAACAGGTAAAGATAAGATATATATATATATATATATATATATATATCTTATTTTTACCATGTATATACTCACATATGTTTATATGATTCAATTTATTGGGTAGTATCCTACCACTCACATATGCCATAGTAGATTCAGATAATAATGCTTCTTGGAAGTGATTTTTCGCGAGGTTCAAGGATGCATTTGGGGAAAGGGAGGGAATGTGCATAGTCTCGGACAGGCATGAAGGCATTGAAAATGCAGCGGCAACATTGTATCCACAAGTACCTCGTTGTGTCTGCATATAGGCATCTATGAAATAATGTAAAAAAATTACAAGAAGAACCATTTGCAGCTCAAAGACATATTCTTTGCTACGGCCAAATCATACACAATTGAGAAGTTTGATTACCACATGGCAGAGGTAGAGAAAATTGATAAGAGGGCCAAAGATTACTTAATGAACATTAGGTATGAAAGATGGTCCAGAGCACATTCCACTGTCAACAGAACATTGACAATGACTTCAAACATTGCGTAGTCAATCAATTCAATGCCCAAGACTGCTAGGGAACTCCCAGTACTGCCTTTGTTGGAATACATAAGGCAATTGATCGGACGATGGAATGTTACAAACCAAAAGAATGCAATAGAGTCGTTTACTGATCTTGGGAAAAAGATACGATGCTGATGGACAATCTCGAATTGTCACATCGGATGAAGGTATGACTAGAATCTATAGATACTTGTGCATATAATATGTAATCATAAATTCACGTATCTGTTATATCTCGAACCCTTTGTGTGATTCTGTTAAACTAGTGTCTACCTGTACAAAAATAATATTATAGTATTCAAGTAATGGAGGGTCTTATCTCTATTACCGAAGGTTTCAGATTTTCTGTTTCTTTTCAAATCTAGTTGGTGTACCTCTATTCTCTGTTTCTTTTGGGACATACGAGAAATTAGTCATTATGTAAGCAAATTGTTCAACTTTTAGGCGACTACTAGCATTTATATAAGGCTTTCAATTTAATGTAGTACTTATGCCTACCCCACTGCTAAAATATTGGTTGGTTTGACATGATATTGAGCTATTTTGAATCTTATAGCATCTCCAGTATATGTATTTTGAGGGCATTTGCTTTGTCACCGCTAATGATAGTTGACAAATTTTGTAGGTGACCCCTTCAACGAGTTACTTATATTCAGTACTTGACAAGGGTAAGCAGAGAATGGTGTTCCTAAAAGATCGAACTTGCAGCTCTAGAAGGTTTCAGTTGGATGAGCTGCCATGTGCACATGTTTGGGCAGTATTAAAAAAAAATATTGATCACATTGAGTATTGCTCGGTGTACCACACAAGGAAGTACTTATTGAAGACCTATCGGATTCCTGATGAAAGCACATGAAAAATTCATGCAGAAGTTTTAGATGAAAAAGTCTTGCCACCAGACGTGACTAAATCATCAGGAAGGCCAAGGAAGGGGAGGTGCAAGCCAATATTTGAAAGGGAACGAAAAAGGTCGATTTCATGTGGACAGTGTGGAAAAGAAGGTCACAACAAGAAAACTTATAGAAATAATCCAAAGAGAGGATCAAATATGTCAAACTTAGAATTTACTTGTTATTTTACTTTACTGAATATCATAGAGATTTAGAAGAATCCAATATATCAAGAATTGTATCAACGCGCAATGTCATTTGAATTTTAGATATAAATAAATATTTGATCTATCATTTAAAATCGTGTTGCAAGTGTATTTTTTAAATTATGCATATGTTTGATTAAAAAGAAGTTGTATCAGGAATGTATCACATTTGTATCTCTTATGTATTACCTATGTATCTTTGTGTATCGATAAATTATACATTTGTTTGATTAAAAAGTAATTGTATCAGCTATGTATCGTATTTGTATCATCTATGTATCTCTTGTGTATCTCTGTGTATCAATAAATTATACATTTATTTGATTAAAAAGTAGTTGTATTAGCTATGTATCATATTTGTATCATCTATGTATCTCTTATGTATCACCTATGTATCTCTGTATATCAGCTCTTACTCATGTCTGTATTCGTATAGGAAAAAAGCTAACTAATGGAAAACAATCGTAGCAGCTAGAAAACTTTGCAAATAGTTTTAGAAATTTGCAAATAAGAGTATGGCTATATCAATACATGTTTCAAAACCAAACAAACTACATAACTCATTGTTAAGAAACTAACTGTGCAGCAATCCAAAACGATTGTATCATCTATGTATCATGTATGTATCATATCTGTATCATGTGTATATCATGCATGTATCTGGAAGAGACAATGTAACGCAAACTACTATATATTTTTCATATCTTTAATTCACAACACAAAATCAAGGGAAAACACCAAAATAAACTAAAGTGTATTACTCCAATATTGCACAGAAACTCATTAAACTTTTATAACAAAGCAAACATCTCACTTGCCATACAAATCTTAAAAGTATATATAAAATTCAAACATAAACAAACCCGATCCGTCTTACAACAATGACCACATAACAGAACACAATACAAAACGAAATTATTGAGTTCGTCCTACAATAATGACAAAAGCAAATATTTTTTCCGCTTTCGCGACTTATTCTGTCAACCAATAATCTCATCATCACTTTGCGCGTTCAATTCCATCTTCTTTCTAGCATAATCCCACAAGAGAGCACCAAATTTGCGTCGGTGTGCATAAGCATTGAATTTTTTAGGAGGCATCTTGCCCTCAATAAAATACTCGGCAAATGATGCCGTAAATACACCACAATCACTACAAAAATAAAAAGAACAACAATTATCAAACTGCAGAATCTAAAACAAAATAGATTGTGTTGAAAGAAATTCATACGCTTCGACTTGTTGAGGCAACCCTTCAACCAGTTTTACATCAAATGGGGTAATCAAGTCCTTTGATTTGTAGACACCAATGCACCAATGTACCAATTAATATCTTTTTTGTTTAAATAGAAATGTGTGTGTATGAAAAAAAAAGGCAACAACACAGAATACGTGCACATTGTCTTATGAACTTTGGCTTGATGAGCAGCTCCACCGCGCATAGAGTCATAAACATAAATGCACCTATCCTTGAAGGACATCACAGCCATTATCCAATGCCATTGTTTCACAACACTAATTGGCATTAAGACGTGCTCGACAGTGTGCCATGGAATATTGGCATTCAAGACAAACCCCTAAATATACTGTGCAATGACATGTTCCGAATTGCACACATCACTGTCTCTATCTGTATCAATAAACGCCTGCCACAACTCATTAATTTTCTCGTCGAAATACCAATTTGTGGTGGTGAATGTTACAGGTAGATCTTTGTCATACCTTCCCTTTTTTCTCAAATAATTGTACAAAACATCAATGTGCTAAAACAAAGCATAACAAATAATTAATCACTAAAGGCTTGTAAGTTTTAAGCAGCTACAGTTTTCAAACCAAATTCACAGAAAATAAAGGAAAATGAATCCTCACCAATTCTCTTGTACCAAGCAAGATAGCAATTAATAATCTATTCTAACTTAAGAGGACTGATCATGTGTACACTGGCTAAAATTAAAAAAATTATAAAAGTAACTTCTTACATACCGAGTTATCCAAAGGCTGACAATTATATGCCAAAGTGTAAAACCATTTTTGTCTTCAACATGATATACATCAAGATCATAAGCAAGATTGAGTTCACTAACATGGTTCAGGTAAATTTTATTCCTGGTAACGGATATACACAAAAGAGATACAGTGATTTGATATAAAATAATGCTATAAGTGACAATATATTATAATATAAAACTGAACAAAACTCAGAAGTTGGAAACATACTTCTTTCTGGACTTCCCTTCTTTGACCCATGCAAAAATTACATTCAACAAAGAGTTGTTAACGCCAATTCCGATTTTGCTTTGAAGAGGATACTTAACAACATAAATTTGTTTTTTTTCTTTAGTTGCAACAACACTAGTACTGGAACCTGAATCAAATACAGTAATGAACGAAGACTGCATGGCCTTTGTAGGACATCTCTTTCTTCTTTCCATTTGCGGAGAAACTTCAGAAAGTAATTCAGGTTGGTACAGAACAATCTGAGATTCAGGAACCTCTTTCTCAAATTATTCCTTCATCTCCCCTGCCGCCTCATCAACACTTGTGGTCATACAAACAGCGCCAGTCTGAGATTCGGGAATCTTTTATTTCTTAGATTCTTCCTCCGTCTCCCCTGCTGCCTCATCTGCAATCTCACCAATAGCGCCAACATGCGCTACATCTAGTATGAAAGTTACTTTAGCAACTAACATGTTAACTTTCATACCAGAAGGTCTTTCCATGATATTGACACCTAACTGACCTGCTGCATCGAGCACAATATTATTTCAATGATGCTCACTGGTATCTCCTTGAGAATATGGAACATCTTTGCCTTCACTTCCACCGACCTATTTTTTTAAAAAAAAAGAATTTGGGGAATCAAAAAAAAAAAGAAAAGGTAAAAGTGCAGAATGCACAACTAAACACACCTTACAACCATCCATTTCAACATCTTCATTAGCACCAAACTCCATATTGCTCACAAAATTATTATAGTCTTGATGACCGTTGGTGTCTTCCTATGGAAGTGTATCATATTTGTCTTCGCTTTCACCAAGCTATTTTTAAAAAAAGGATACAATAATAACTGAAAAAATAAAAGGAAATGCACAATGAAAAAGAAACACATATCTTGGAATTTATCAACTTAAAGACTTCCTTGACTTTATCAGAAACATATTCCATAAAGGAATTTAACTGCTTATGGAGCTATAAGATGGAAAAAATAAGAAAGATAATAGACTTTGAATACACAATTTTAACAATACTTTCAACTTCTGCAACTCACGGTCATAATCAACAGGTTGGACACCCCACGCCTTTTTTGGTGGGACAGACTCCCTAATCTGTTTTGGGGGTGGTGTGACAAAATCATCGCTATCATAAATAGAATGTTTCCCCCTGTTACACGATGTGAAATATTTCTGATACTCATCATTAACTTCAACATGCAAAGTAAATCTCCTTAGCCCTTCAGTTGTCGAAGAAATATTTTTAAACTGCAAAAGTAACCAAAAGTGCTTCAGTCCTAGATGTATCAAAGATGTATAAAAATTGTATATTTGATGTATCACAATGAATTACAGTGTATTATATATGTATATCCCATCAATACATAAAAGTTGGTACCTTATCCCCTATGTAGTTGAAGAAACTAGTAGAGAAGTCCTCACGTGTTGGCATGTCTGTCATTTCCCAATTCAATATGCATGGTGTATGATCTCCAACGCGAACAACAAACTTTTGATCAATTACAGTGCAACATTCATAGAACCACACATGTAGTGCAAGAGGAAATCCATTAATCCTATAATACTCAGACTTTCTCCTCAACATGTCCCTCACCGACTTCATTAAAGCTCAAAACACAATCTTACCCCAGGGAAAGGACACATACTCACCACTCTCGACAAGATGGAAATCACGTTTACTTATAAATGTCTTTTGAGCCTAAATGAACATTAGAAATGTGTTTATGAAATAAATGATTGCAATATTAACTGCGTCTTCATCAGACTGCCATTTCTTCTTTTCAAAATAACCAGCTGTAAGCACGTGATTTTTGCCCTATATGAGAATTACTCCCAAAAATTCAAAAATAAAATGATTTTTCTTTGGTGTGCAATTTTGTGATATTTTGTGATATTTTGAATAATTATTTGTATTTTTCTGTGCGTGTTTATTTGCTAAATTAATAAAAAATACAAAAATATGTCGCATTTTGCATGTAGGATTTAATTCTACAATTGTTAGTAATTAAATTTGTTTTACAAAAATTAAAAATTACAAAATAGGCATCGTTTGCATTTCTAGCATTTAATGTCCAAATATACGATTTTATGCTTAATTAATACTTAATTGTGCGTTAATTGTTATTGGGAGTTAATTTGCGCTTTTATAACTTAATTTAGTTCTTAATAATAGTTTAAGTATTTTTATAATTTAGTTTTAGAAAAATAAAAGAAGAAAAGAGAGCGAAAATATAAAGAAAGTCGGAATTGGGCCTCTTCTTCAACTTCAACCAATACATCGCCATTCCTTTCTTTAGGTTGGCAAGATTTCAACAACTTTTAAAAACGCCTTTCCTCTCTTCAGGCGGGCTCCTGACTTCAACAACAACTTTGAAAATAATCGTCATTCCTCTCTTCAGGCGGGCTCCTGACTTCAACCAATACATCGCCATTCCTTTCTTTAGGTTGGCAAGATTTCAACAACTTTTAAAAACGCCTTTCCTCTCTTCAGGCGGGCTCCTGACTTCAACCAATAAATCACCATTCTGTTATTCAGGGGGGCTCCTGACTTCAACCAATACTTGAACTGTGTGTCTCCGTTCTTCAGGCGGACTCCTGACATCAGACTTGAAAAGTATGTCTCTGTTCTCCAGGCGGACTCCTGATTGCTAAATTTAAAATTGAATGTCTCTATTCTCCAGGCGGACTCCTGACTTTTGAAATTTAAACTGTATGGGCGGGCTCCTGACGTCAAACTTGAAAAGTATGTCTCTGTTCTCCAGGCGGACTCCTGATTGCTAAATTTAAAATTGAATGTCTCTATTCTCCAGGCGGACTCCTGACGTCAAACTTGAAAAGTATGTCTCTGTTCTCCAGGCGGACTCCTGATTGCTAAATTTAAAATTGAATGTCTCTATTCTCCAGGCGGACTCCTGATTGCTAAATTTAAAATTGAATGTCTCTATTCTCCAGGCGGACTCCTGACTTCAACAACAACTTTGAAAATAAACTGTCTTTCCTCTCTTCAGGCGGGCTCCTGACTTCAAATACACAACTTTTAAAATAAACGCCTTTCCTCTCTTCAGGCGGGCTCCTGACTTCAACAACAACTTTGAAAATAAATCGCCATTCCTCTCTTCAGGCGGGCTCGGTTTAACTGCTTAGGTGCATTGCATCTCTAATATATGATTATCTGTCAAATGCCCTGACACTAACGTGATGGCTTCCCTTTGCTGTGTTCATATATAGAAAAGTGGTTGGTTGTGGTAACTCCTCCCTGCAAAGCAAATGACACAGAACCTCAGAACAGGGTGGGTCGGTACTGATGACCGACAACAATTGGTCGAACAGAACAACGGGTTGGTAGAAGAAGTGAAAATGCTGAGACAACATGTGGCAGACATGTATCAGGCATGGATAACTGGGAAAGCACCACCCCCACCACCGCCAAGCTTTTCAAACTCTGGCATTACCCATCCCCCATACTCTCCATCCCAGCCCACTTATGACAGCTTTCCTAGCTACCCGAGTAGCTCCATCACTCGTCCACGCTACTCCCCTCCCCAATGCTACTTCTCTCCACGAGATTCCCAAAGACGGGCTTCACTTTCCAAATACCCAGCTCCACAGAAGGCCTATCCACCCTCACAAGCCTACCGGAAGCCCCCTGGATCAGGTTTCCGGCCCAATCAAGCATTTAGGAACGAAAGGTTGCTGAAACGAGGAAAGGCTCTCACCCCTATCGGAGTATCTTATGCAAGTCTGTTTGAAAGGCTAAAGCATGCTGGCTCTATTGAGCCACTCCCCGCATGTACTCCAAATCCACTTGCAAGGAGCTTTGATCCGGCAGCGCGATGCGCCTACCACTCCAATGTCATAGGGCACAACATTGAGAGCTGTCATAGTTGGAGAAGGGAAGTAGAGAAAATGATCCGAGAAGGGCGGGTTGTGATTAATAACAGTGACATGGAGCACTCGAACCCCCTCGAGAACTTGCCGACGGAGGTTGATGAGATTGAAGCTGGTAATGGTCTCGGCAGTATTGATGCAAAGCTCAGTGGCTAAAATGCCAATTTTGATAAAGTGGGAGGACGTTTTGTTCCTTGGTCAGCAAGAGAGAAGCTTGTGGTGGCTCATTTTGTTGTCATTTCTGTTGTTCGGATTATTAGGGTTATAAGTCGGATGTTGTCTTGTCCAGTTTGTTTTAGGATTTTGTTCTGGATTGTTTTGTTTGTTTTGTTATTTAAACCATTTCACCGGTAGTCTAATACAAAATCCGGTCTTTTATTATTTCCAGTCATCTTTTTGTTTAGTCCTTTTATCATTTTTGTTCAATGCCGATTCTAGGGACATGACATGCGCACCCAGTTTGGGCCTAGTCTTAAAAGTTAATCATAAAACCCTGAGAAGGTGATCAGACCATTTAAAGGAAATAAGAACGGTTTGGGATTATTTGAAGCCCGAGTCATGTGGAACTGGGGCAAGTTAAACACAAAGAAAACCGTTAAAATCAAGATTCTCCAAATTGGCGTGAGGGTCATTCATGATAATGAGAGTGTCGCCCAACGATGTTTTAGAAATAACAAAGGGAAAAGCAAATGTTTAACATAATTGTCAAGCCCAGCACCGTCGGAAGAGACTATAAATCTATTGTTTGTTGTGTTGTTTGCATTTGGCATGTTTTGAAGACTGGAATGACGAAGGCATTTTGTTCTGCTACCTAAACACTTTATCCTTCGTTACCCCTTTTGAGCCTTACTTATTTTTCTTTCATACCCCTCGTTCGGAATCAGTAAAAACGACTAGAAAACGCGAGCATGGCATGAAAACATGAAGAAAAAAAAGAAGAAAAAGAAAGAAAAAAAAAGAAAAGAAAACAACAAAACGAAAAAGAAAAGAAAAGAAAAATGATAAAAAAAAAAGAAAGTCAAATGAAAAAAGAGGAATTGGGAACTACGTTTGACCTGATTCCTCAAAGAGGATACGTAGGCGCTTCACGGCTCGATCATAGTTTTGAAAAATGAAAAAATCATAAATTAAAATGTCCCCAAGCAAGAAACTGGGGCAAAGGTTGCGTTTGTTGTAAATAAATCTAATTCCGAAGGTTGTAACTAATAACCCAAAATTAATGCATTTTTGAGCCTTTAATACCCTTTTTTTTCTAGCCCTATCCAAAAACCCACACTACGGTCCAAAGAAAGACCTTCTGATCAGTCTTTAAAAGATGCCAAGTCAGACAAATGAAGAGTCTTACCGGCAAACATAACATTCTGTTCCACAGTAGAAAGGACTCTAATCTCCAACAGAGAGAGTCATACTGGCAACACTCCAAATCCCCAACTGGAAAGTGATACAAATGAGAGAGTCTTATCGGTGAAAATCTTCACGGACACCATAAGGCGATGAAAGCTGAGAGAAAAACCAAAATGAGAGAGACTTGATAGTGAAAACCCTTCGGGCACTACAAGTCGAATAAGATTAAGAATCAGATGGGGAATTGCCAATTGAAGGTCTTGAAAGATGATTGATGGCAGAGGATAGGCCACATGTGCATGTCATGACCATTAGAGTCGGTGTCTGCGTTTGATAGGTTTTTATTTATAGTTTCTTTTGTTAAAGAGTCATCCTTTTCCTTTGTCTTTATTCTGTTCCTTTTCATCTTTTCCTTTCATAGAAAAACTCCCCAATAGAGTCTGTCTGGTCAAAACAAGTGTGAATTGACTTCAAAATATGCCATCAGCTTTCCAATTATGCAAGATAAGATCTGACTAGTACATCCAAGTGGTATAGTCAGCGAGGAACAAACGCGAGGCCAGTGTCAAAAAAGATATCCCCAGCAAAAGGGAATTGACAAAAGGATTGACAAGTGTCAAGAAGGATACCCTTGCCGAAATCAAAGGTTATAAACCTCAAGGCCAAGGCCCGTTGAACAAAGCAAGGAGAGCAGTGAGCATGATTTGGGGAAATTCATACTAGACTAAAAGGTCGGGGAAATGCCAGTTTCCGAGCTATGCCACAAAAGAAGAGGGATATCCCCAGCAGAAAGGGATTATCCCCAGCAAATAATATCATCCCCAACAAGTTGTGGAGCGCAGAGCAAGGAAGGAGAAAAGGAAAAGCCATCCCAGTAGGAGTATCACAACCAACCACCACGTTTTAAACTAACAAATTTTGTTTGATTTGAAACAGGTAAAGGAAATGGCATTGATGACAGAAATGCATGCCATAAGGGAGACTGTCAAACTGGGGCAGAAAATTTTCCTTTCATTTGGAAAATTTTCTGGAAGTCAGGTACCCATTCGAGGAAGAATAAAGATAGCACCAGTCTCAAGGGAAGTGGTGTTTGAACCAGTGTTGCCCCAACATAATAAGTTTAAATGGAGGAAGTATTCCCCAGCAGACAGAATAAAGGGATGACACTTGTGCTCAGAAAAGCAAAAAGCCATTATCATCCCGAGCAGCTTCCAGAAGAATGAATCATCGACTTGAAGGGATAAAATTCCCCAGCAGCGTTATCCTCAACAACGTTATCCCGATAAGATAACACTTTATCCCCAGCAGAATTAAAAAAAAAAAAAACGAAAAAAAAGAAAAAGGGGGAAGTAGTTTGCAGAGGAATGAAACATCATACTCAAAAGGAAGTAATTTTGGAAGGAGTAAGATAACATATTTCCACAGCAGTGTTATCCCCAGTGGATCATCGAGATGTAGAAGCATCCTCGACAGAGTTTCGGGCAACCCAGAGTGGGTAAGGAAGAAAAGGAAAAGTCATCCCCAGCAAAATAATCCCCAGCAGTTTCGAGGGAAGACAACACAGGTAAGTAAATAATTCAGGAAGAAGGAAATGGTTCACGCATAGGAGACGCACTTCCTAAGTGAAGATTTCATTAATAGGAGACGCATTTCCTCCTAAGTTTAGTTTTACCCATAGGAGAGGCATTTCCTCCTAAGTTTAATTAAGGCATGACTTGAGCTTAAGCAATATTAGAAGAACGTTTAAGTCTAATAAACTTTCTAATAAGCTTTAGTAATTATGGTTAAATTTAGTTTCAAATGATTGTGAATAATTAATCTCAATAATATTTTTTTAAAATAACAATGCTAAGTTTTAATCTAGCTATATTTGTTTATTTTGAATATTAGTTGTTGAAATTTTATTTAATTTATAATTTTCGAAATTAAGAATAAAATTCCTTTTTCATCAATATTTGTATGAATCAAGCAATTAGCGTGTCATGTTTTCTTAAATAATAATAATAAAAAAAACGTAATTAATTAGGATTTTCTTTATTCATTTTAGAGACTAATTTTAAATAGCAAAATGTAGTCGCTTTAAGATTTATCCATTTAGGAAAATAAATGAGATGAGCCTCGCTTAATAAAATGTATAGATTGCGGGGCCCTCAATAAATGTACATTTAATTGCTTAGAATTAAGGAGGAGTCGTTTTAGCAAATTTCACGGCCCTACCCCAAAGTAATAAATCGCTAATTGCTTTAGGCGCGATATAATAATAATACATTCTTAAACACGGGTATGCATTTATGCGACCCAAATCCAAATCCCAAAACATTGAATAAAAATATGTTCCGGATCGTGGATGCATTTTATGTGACCCAATCCAAAGACATGTTTTTAAACGATGTTCACATTCTTTAAAAAATATAATAATGAAAGCGGTAAAAAGATAAAACTTGCACATGAGTCCATATTTGTATAAAATCAGATAATCAAGCCAAATATAACAGTTGAGCGACCGTGCTAGAACCACGGAACTCGGGAATGCCTAACACCTTCTCCCGGGTTAACAGAATTCCTTATCCGAATTTCTGGTTCGCGGACTGTAATACAGAGTCATGCTTTTCCTCGGTTCGGGATTAAAATTGGTGACTTGGGACACCCTAAATGTCCCAAGTGGCGACTCTGAAATAAAGAAATAAATCCGGCATGAAGTCACGTTAACAAATTGTGCCCTCCTTCTAGCGCCAGGGGTAGTTTAGGAATTGTACATTTTGTAATTATTTATATGAAGCATGGGGGACAAAATAAAATGGGGTGGGTTGTGATATGGTTATTTAATGTAAAGGGGGACAAGATTTAATTTAAAGGGGGAATCTTGCATTATTTTATGTTAGACATGGGGGACAAAATGAAATGGGGTGGTGTGATATGTTTATTTAATGTAATGGGGATGAGTAGGAAGATAATGGGTTGGGTAGAGAAAAAATATGGATTTTAATTAATTGAAAGGTTTATGGGATGGGTTATAAGAAGAAGTCTTGAAATCAGAATAGGAGAATACAGAGAGATAGAAAAAAATACACAGATACGAGAGAGAGAAACAAATCTGAAAATAAGAGAGAGAAAAGGGCTGAACATTTAAGAGATAGAAAATTCCGAAAAATATTTAAGCTTTCAAATAAAAAAAAACTAAAAAAAAATATTCTGCTTTCTTTTGTTGTTTGAAATCAGAATTAATTGTTGTTTCATCAAAGCTGGAAGCTTTTTGTTTTTTTTGGGATTACTACTCCACCGGTCCGTTACTGGGTTGTTACTATTGCTGGGCTATTGTTGCTGTGTTGTACTGATTTTACTGCTGCTGCTGATTCTCATATTCATTTTCTTTTGCTTCCAATATCAGGTACACAACTGAAAAGCTGGTTATTGTAATCCGAAATATGAAGCGTGAATACATATGAAGAATGAAAATTTGAAGTTTTAATTTCGTTTTTTTTCTTTGTTCCTTTTGTTGATTGTATTTAAGCTATTTCATGAATTACTAAATAATAACTGGAATAAGAAAATAATATCATAAGTTAGTCTGTAATAAATCGGTTCGGCAAAATAGGTTAATTCACTAGTTATGAAGGCTTCAAGATTATAGGTTGATCATGAACAAGTAGCTAAATTTAGCTAAGACACGAATTTAAATTAAACATCGTAAATTAGGCATTAAGGCATGACTTGAGCTTAAGCAAGATTAGAAGAACGTTTAAGTCTAATAAACTTTCTAATAAGCTTTAGTAATTATGGTTAAATTTAGTTTCAAATGATTGTGAATAATTAATCTCAATAATATTTTTTTAAAAAAATAACAATGCTAAGTTTTAATCTAGCTATATTTGTTTATTTTGAATATTAGTTGTTGAAATTTTATTTAATTTATAATTTTCGAAATTAAGAATAAAATTCCTTTTTCATCAATATTTGTATGAATCAAGCAATTAGCGTGTCATGTTTTCTTAAATAATAATAATAAAAAAAACGTAATTAATTAGGATTTTCTTTATTCATTTTAGAGACTAATTTTAAATAGCAAAATGTAGTCGCTTTAAGATTTATCCATTTAGGAAAATAAATGAGATGAGCCTCGCTTAATAAAATGTATAGATTGCGGGGCCCTCAATAAATGTACATTTAATTGCTTAGAATTAAGGAGGAGTCGTTTTAGCAAATTTCACGGCCCTACCCCAAAGTAATAAATCGCTAATTGCTTTAGGCGCGATATAATAATAATACATTCTTAAACACGGGTATGCATTTATGCGACCCAAATCCAAATCCCAAAACATTGAATAAAAATATGTTCCGGATCGTGGATGCATTTTATGTGACCCAATCCAAAGACATGTTTTTAAACGATGTTCACATTCTTTAAAAAATATAATAATGAAAGCGGTAAAAAGATAAAACTTGCACATGAGTCCATATTTGTATAAAATCATATAATCAAGCCAAATATAACAGTTGAGCGACCGTGCTAGAACCACGGAACTCGGGAATGCCTAACACCTTCTCCCGGGTTAACAGAATTCCTTATCTGGATTTCTGGTTCGCGGACTGTAATACAGAGTCATGCTTTTCCTCGGTTCGGGATTAAAATTGGTGACTTGGGACACCCTAAATCTCCCAAGTGGCGACTCTGAAATAAAGAAATAAATCCCGTTTCGACTGTCCTTTAATTGGAAAAACTCCCACGCACCCTCGCGGGCGCGGAAAAAGGAGGTGTGACAGCTCTGGCGACTCTGCTGGGGATCTCCTATTTTTTAAACCCAGAACCACTGGTTCAGGGTTAGAAATTCGAGCTTAGATAAATTGTTATATTTGACTTTATCTGATTTTTACATGTTTGAGCCTAATGTGCTAAATACTGCTTTTACCGCTTTGATATTATTTGACTGTATATATAAACTGTGCCGAACCCTTCTCTCTTCACCTCTGGGGATGTGCTTACTGGTTGAGACTCCTTATTCTGTTAGTGTTATACCCTGAAATAAGAAAGAGGTCGGACAAGTTACGAAGCCGGATGGCCTTTTGGTTCCCGGTAAGTTGCCCCCTCCTCGACTCGAGTTGTCCGCTCGGGTACACAGTCTAGTACACTGACCCAGGTTTTGAATATAGAATAACGTGACTTCATGCCGGATCCCTAGTAGGAACGCTTATTTGCATCACGTTGCATTTGACTTAGGGGACTCAACACAGGGGTTGGGTCCGTCTAGGACTAGCAACCTGAAATGAAAAGACCATTCTGATGCATCCTACTTGCTCTGTACATATATTTGTTTCGAACTTGCATGTTGACCGGTTTCTGAATCTCTGGAATGTTGGAAAATTGAAGGGGAAAAAAAAGGGAAAAATAATATATCAGTTAGGGAATTAATTGATTATTTTAGAAAAAAAATCAATAACCAATTACTGGCGAAACTCTGCCAAAATTTTGAAAAACAAAAGAGGAAATTTTTTTATTTTGTTTTACTAAAAAATATAGAAAAAAAAAGTCTTTTATTTTTTTAAAATAGATTGTTTTATTGTTTGTTGAAAATGAAAAAAAAATCGTTATTTTGTCTGTTTCAAAAATAGAAAAGGAAAATAGATTGTCTTGCCAGGAAAAAATAAAAACGGAAAAGAGTCATGTTTTAAAATAGTTCGGTTAATTTGCCCGAACTACGCGGGTTTGATTCTCACCGGATGTGAGATACGTAGGCAACCCTCATTGGGTCCAACCCCCCTTTTTTGCTAAAATAGTCAAAAACCAATAAATAAATAAAAAACCGTGTCAAAATTTTTTATTTTGTCATAAATAAGTCTAGTGGTGTCCAACCTCCCCTTTTGCTAAAAATAGCCAATAAAAAACATGTCAAATTTTAATTTTGTCATAAAGAAGTCGGGTGACGCTGTTTTATCAAGACATAGCCGAATGTTCCCGAAAGGGACGCCGGAAGGCTGACTTTGCATAAACAGCCACCTTTTGGGTCATGTTTAGGATTTTTGGTCTAGTTGACCCACACAGCCTTAAAAATCTTCGTCCCCGAGGTGCTGAAGGGCCGTGTTTACAACACCCGGTTTTTATTGTAATTTGAAAAAAAGAAAACAACAAAGAGTCAGCGGTTAGGTGAATACCATTTGAATTTTTGGTCAAAATAAAGCCGAGCCAGCTTCGGCCGCGTCTTAAAACCGTTCTTGCCGAAATAGCCTTAGAGTATCTTTCAATCGTCAAAAGGTTATTTTCGTAAAAGAACGGACAAGTTTGTAAAGTGTCAAAATAATCCTCCCCGGCCTCAAAATTCATGTGAGATTTGGAAGGGGGCACATTTGCAAAAATAGCCGTTTGGTTGCATTTGTCAAACGGGGAAAGGAAGCTGGCCTTTTTGTTTTGAGGTTATAAATCTTTTGGCTAGAATATATGGGTTGTTTGATTTTTGAGTTTGTTGGTCATCTTTCAACCTTTGAAACCCAGTTTATTTTATTATGAAAATTGATAAAAAAAATGTGTCTCATTGTTGTTACCTTTCATTTGGTCCGAACTACGCAAGGTCTGATTCATGCGGGGTCATGATACGTAGGCAATCTCCATAAGATTCGACCACCACTGAAAAAGAAAAAAAAAGGGAAGAAAGAAAAATAAAGGAAAGCGCAAGTGCATCGCATCTCTGATAGAACGGTTTAACTGCTTAGGTGCATTGCATCTCTAATATATGATTATCTGTCAAATGCCCTGACACTAACGTGATGGCTTCCCTTTGCTGTGTTCATATATAGAAAAGTGGTTGGTTGTGGTAACTCCTCCCTGCAAAGCAAATGACACAGAACCTCAGAACAGGGTGGGTCGGTACTGATGACCGACAACAATTGGTCGAACAGAACAACGGGTTGGTAGAAGAAGTGAAAATGCTGAGACAACATGTGGCAGACATGTATCAGGCATGGATAACTGGGAAAGCACCACCCCCACCACCGCCAAGCTTTTCAAACTCTGGCATTACCCATCCCCCATACTCTCCATCCCAGCCCACTTATGACAGCTTTCCTAGCTACCCGAGTAGCTCCATCACTCGTCCACGCTACTCCCGGCTTCGTAACTTGTCCGACCTCTTTCTTATTTCAGGGTATAACACTAACAGAATAAGGAGTCTCAACCAGTAAGCACATCCCCGGAGGTGAAGAGAGAAGGGTTCGGCACAGTTTATATATACAGTCAAATAATATCAAAGCGGTAAAAGCAGCATTTAGCACATTAGGCTCAAACATATAAAAATCAGATAAAGCCAAATATAACAATTTATCTAAGCTCGAATTTCTAACCCTGAACCAGTGGTTCTGGGTTTAAAATATAGGAGATCCCCAGCAGAGTCGCCAGAGCTGTCACACCTCCTTTTTCCGCGCCCGCGAGGGTGCGTGGGAGTTTTTCCAATTAAAGGACAGTCGAAACGGGATTTATTTCTTTATTTCAGAGTCGCCACTTGGGAGATTTAGGGTGTCCCAAGTCACCAATTTTAATCCCGAACCGAGGAAAAACATGACTCTGTATTACAGTCCGCGAACCAGAAATCCGGATAAGGAATTCTGTTAACCCGGGAGAAGGTGTTAGGCATTCCTGAGTTCCGTGGTTCTAGCACGGTCGCTCAACTGTTATATTTGGCTTGATTATCTGATTTTATACAAATATGGACTCATGTCAAGTTTTATCTTTTTACCGCTTTCATTATTATATTTTTTAAAGAATGTGAACATCGTTTAAAAACATGTCTTTGGATTGGGTCACATAAAATGCATCCACGATCCGGAACGTATTTTTATTCAATGTTTTGGGATTTGGATTTGGGTCGCATAAATGCATACCCGTGTTTAAGAATGTATTATTATTATATCGCGCCTAAAGCAATTAGCGATTTATTACTTTGGGGTAGGGCCGTGAAATTTGCTAAAACGACTCCTCCTTAATTCTAAGCAATTAAATGTACATTTATTGAGGGCCCCGCAATCTATACATTTTATTAAGCGAGGCTCATCTCATTTATTTTCCTAAATGGATAAATCTTAAAGCGACTACATTTTGCTATTTAAAATTAGTCTCTAAAATGAATAAAGAAAATCCTAATTAATTACGTTTTTTTTATTATTATTATTTAAGAAAACATGACACGCTAATTGCTTGATTCATACAAATATTGATGAAAAAGGAATTTTATTCTTAATTTCGAAAATTATAAATTAAATAAAATTTCAACAACTAATATTCAAAATAAACAAATATAGCTAGATAAATTATAAATTAAATAAAATTTCAACAACTAATATTCAAAATTGTGCTTCACTTCTCTCCACGATTTATTACAGACTAACTTATGATATTATTTTCTTATTCCAGTTATTATTTAGTAATTCATGAAATAGCTTAAATACAATAAACAAAAGGAACAAAGAAAAAAAAAAACGAAATTAAGACTTGAAAATTAAAGACTTGAAATGTATCCAAAAATAAAATGATTTTTCTTTGGTGTGCAATTTTGTGATATTTTGAATAATTATTTGTATTTTTCTGTGCGTGTTTATTTGCTAAATTAATAAAAAATACAAAAATATGTCGCATTTTGCATGTAGGATTTAATTCTACAATTGTTAGTAATTAAATATGTTTTACAAAAATTAAAAATTACAAAATAGGCATCGTTTGCATTTCTAGCATTTAATGTCCAAATATACGATTTTATGCTTGCATGTAGGATTTAATTCTACAATTGTTAGTAATTAAATTTGTTTTACAAAAATTAAAAATTACAAAATAGGCATCGTTTGCATTTCTAGCATTTAATGTCCAAATATACGATTTTATGCTTAATTAATACTTAATTGTGCGTTAATTGTTATTGGGAGTTAATTTGCGCTTTTATAACTTAATTTAGTTCTTAATAATAGTTTAAGTATTTTTATAATTTAGTTTTAGAAAAATAAAAGAAGAAAAGAGAGCGAAAATATAAAGAAAGTCGGAATTGGGCCTCTTCTTCAATTTCAAGCCACAGGCCCAAAAAATGGCCCAATCTTCCCTACGACCCAGTCCATTTCGAACTGGGTCGACCCAATCCATAACCCAAAAAGACCCAAACCCCTTTGTCTTACATTTTACAACACAAAACAAAAGAAGAAAAAAAGAAGAAAAAACCCTAAAAAGACTAAGAAGTCATCCGCCCCCCTCCTGTCTTCTTCTTCTTCCTCAAGTTTCTCCAAGGTCATCCATGGCTTCCCCCTCAAAGCTCAACCATGCCTGCCCAACGTCACACTCACACACACACACACACGCACGTCACCCTCACGACCCCGGCTCAACCAAACGACCTCCGAACGCGACCGAACCAACTACCTTCTCCAACCCCGTCGTTGCTTCGTCTTTGACAACCAACAACCAGTCCGTCGAGCTCCACCATGAAAGCCCACAGTTGAGATTTCCGCGACTGTTTCTGTCTCTGAGCTGCTGCATCACACTTATCATCTTCAACACCAAGCTCCCCGTCGCTGCCCTCGTCATCCAGCCTTATCCGCCATTGAAGCTCGAGTTTGCTCGACTATGGCTGCTTCCCCGCTGCGTTTCAGCTGCTTCTGCTTTCTTCTTCGTCGTCCCAAACAGCTGCTGCGTTGTTCTTCGCCATTGGGCTGCCGGACAATGCTTCATCTTCCCTTCGTCTTCTTCGGTTTGTCAAAGGTCGAGGGTTTTTCGTCGAGTCAAGATCCTGTACGTCGTGAGTTCATCGTCAAGTTCGTTGTTTGTTTGGTCGTTGTTCGTCGTTTCGATCCGGTTAGTAGTTTTTGAGTTTTATTTTTGTCCATATTTTTGTTTGATATTTTCCGGATCCAAAATCGTTAAATGATTTAATCCTTGTTTTGTTCGTTGTTCATCATTGAAATAATTTTCTAGTGTGTTCATGTTGTTTGTTAAATTAATTTTCAGATTTCAAAATAGAAGTTTAATTAGTTGTTTTCATATTCATGTCATGTTTGTATTATTGTTTAAGTGAATATTTGTTAGTTTGATGTTTGTTAGATACAAATTGAAATTTAATTAAATATTTCTTCAATTTGTTTCATGTGTTTATGTATTGTTAGAAATTGTTAATATTGTTAAGTTCAAGTTTAAGTTCATAATTGTTTCTTCGTCGATCTTGTTATTTGTTTAAAGAATTTAGTTGTGTTAGAGAAATATGTTGGTTTAATCGTTTAAATCCATCATGTTTGTTGTTTAAAATAGATTTAATTCATGTTCATACTTTGTTTGATTGTTCTTGAATCCGAAATTTGTATAGCTTGATTTCTTGTTTACCATTTGTGATTATTTCTTGAATTTGTCTCATAAAGTTTAATATAGGAATTGTTGGTTGTAATGTTGTTAGAATTGATTTTAAGTTCAATATGATTGAAGTTAGAAATCTAAATATACTTGTTTGTTGTAGTTGTTGAATCCGAAAATAGGATTGTTTGTTGCTAAAATATTGTTCAATCAAATTTTAGTTGTTCTTTGTTGTTCAATTTGTGTTCATGTGATTTGTTGTTGAAATGTTGTTAAAATCGTGTTCATGTGATATTGTTGTTATGATGTTCATCCATGTTCATATTGTTGTTTGAACATTGTTAGAAATTGATCATATTGTCTATATTTTGGTTAAGTTTGATTAATTGATGTGTTATAGCTGATGGGTAGTTTGGTAATTTATAGTACTTTCGGGGGTAAAATAGTAATTTGCAATAGGGTCAGAGGGGTAGTTTAGGAATTGTACATTTTGTAATTGTTTATATGAAGCATGGGGGACAAAATAAAATGGGGTGGGTTGTGATATGGTTATTTAATGTAAAGGGGGGACAAGATTTAATTTAAAGGGGGAATCTTGCATTATTTTATGTTAGGCATGGGGAACAAAATGAAATGGGGTGGTGTGATATGTTTATTTAATGTAATGGGGATGAGTGGGAAGATAATGAGTTGGGTAGAGAAAAAGTATGGATTTTAATTAATTGAAAGGTTTATGAGATGGGTTATAAGAAGAAGTCTTGAAATCAGAATAGGAGAATACAGAGAGATAGAAAAAAATACACAGATACGAGAGAGAGAAACAAATCTGAAAATAAGAGAGAGAAAAGGGCTGAACATTTAAGAGATAGAAAATTCCGAAAAATATTTAAGCTTTCAAATAAAAAAAAACTAAAAAAAATATTCTGCTTTCTTTTGTTGTTTGAAATCAGAATTAATTGTTGTTTCATCAAAGCTGGAAGCTTTTTGTTTTTTTTGGGATTACTACTCCACCGGTCCGTTACTGGGTTGTTACTATTGCTGGGCTATTGTTGCTGTATTGTACTGATTTTACTGCTGCTGCTGATTCTCATATTCATTTTCTTTTGCTTCCAATATCAGGTACACAACTGAAAAGCTGGTTATTGTAATCCGAAATATGAAGCGTGAATACATATGAAGAATGAAAATTTGAAGTTTTAATTTCGTTTTTTTTCTTTGTTCCTTTTGTTGATTGTATTTAAGCTATTTCATGAATTACTAAATAATAACTGGAATAAGAAAATAATATCATAAGTTAGTCTGTAATAAATCGGTTCGGCAAAATAGGTTAATTCACTAGTTATGAAGGCTTCAAGATTATAGGTTGATCATGAACAAGTAGCTAAATTTAGCTAAGACACGAATTTAAATTAAACATCGTAAATTAGGCATTAAGGCATGACTTGAGCTTAAGCAAGATTAGAAGAACGTTTAAGTCTAATAAACTTTCTAATAAGCTTTAGTAATTATGGTTAAATTTAGTTTCAAATGATTGTGAATAATTAATCTCAATAATATTTTTTTTAAAAAAATAACAATGCTGAGTTTTAATCTAGCTATATTTGTTTATTTTGAATATTAGTTGTTGATATTTTATTTAATTTATAATTTTCGAAATTAAGAATAAAATCCCTTTTTCATCAATATTTGTATGAATCAAGCAATTAGCGTGTCATGTTTTCTTAAATAATAATAATAATAAAAAAACGTAATTAATTAGGATTTTCTTTATTCATTTTAGAGACTAATTTTAAATAGCAAAATGTAGTCGCTTTAAGATTTATCCATTTAGGAAAATAAATGAGATGAGCCTCGCTTAATAAAATGTATAGATTGCGGGGCCCTCAATAAATGTACATTTAATTGCTTAGAATTAAGGAGGAGTCGTTTTAGCAAATTTCACGGCCCTACCCCAAAGTAATAAATCGCTAATTGCTTTAGGCGCGATATAATAATAATACATTCTTAAACACGGGTATGCATTTATGCGACCCAAATCCAAATCCCAAAACATTGAATAAAAATATGTTCCGGATCGTGGATGCATTTTATGTGACCCAATCCAAAGACATGTTTTTAAACGATGTTCACATTCTTTAAAAAATATAATAATGAAAGCGGTAAAAAGATAAAACTTGCACATGAGTCCATATTTGTATAAAATCAGATAATCAAGCCAAATATAACAGTTGAGCGACCGTGCTAGAACCACGGAACTCGGGAATGCCTAACACCTTCTCCCGGGTTAACAGAATTCCTTATCCGGATTTCTGGTTCGCGGACTGTAATACAGAGTCATGCTTTTCCTCGGTTCAGGATTAAAGTTGGTGACTTGGGACACCCTAAATCTCCCAAGTGGCGACTCTGAAATAAAGAAATAAATCCCGTTTCGACTGTCCTTTAATTGGAAAAACTCCCACGCACCCTCGCGGGCGCGGAAAAAGGAGGTGTGATAGCTCTGGCGACTCTGCTGGGGATCTCCTATTTTTTAAACCCAGAACCACTGGTTCAGGGTTAGAAATTCGAGCTTAGATAAATTGTTATATTTGGCTTTATCTGATTTTTACATGTTTGAGCCTAATGTGCTAAATGCTGCTTTTACCGCTTTGATATTATTTGACTGTATATATAAACTGTGCCGAACCCTTCTCTCTTCACCTCCGGGGATGTGCTTACTGGTTGAGACTCCTTATTCTGTTAGTGTTATACCCTGAAATAAGAAAGAGGTCGGACAAGTTACGAAGCCGGATGGCCTTTTGGTTCCCGGTAAGTTGCCCCCTCCTCGACTCGAGTTGTCCGCTCGGGTACACAGTCTAGTACACTGACCCAGGTGCTTGATTGGGCCGGAAACCTGATCCAGGGGGCTTCCGGTAGGCTTGTGAGGGTGGATAGGCCTTCTGTGGAGCTGGGTATTTGGAAAGTGAAGCCCGTCTTTGGGAATCTCGTGGAGAGAAGTAGCATTGGGGAGGGGAGTAGCGTGGACGAGTGATGGAGCTACTCGGGTAGCTAGGAAAGCTGTCATAAGTGGGCTGGGATGGAGAGTATGGGGGATGGGTAATGCCAGAGTTTGAAAAGCTTGGCGGTGGTAGGGGTGGTGCTTTCCCAGTTATCCATGCCTGATACATGTCTGCCACATGTTGTCTCAGCATTTTCACTTCTTCTACCAACCCGTTGTTCTGTTCGACCAATTGTTGGCGCCCAGATAACAGAGGCATACATTTCAAGTCTTTAATTTTCAAGTATTGAAGTTGGGAGCCCGCCCAGATAACAGAGGCATACATTTCAAGATCAAGTCAGAAGACAATAAAACAGAGGGTTACAATAGGAATCCCCAGCAGGAAACAATAAAAATCCCCGACACCGGGAAACAAAAGGTTGCAACAAGAGGTCACAGTACAAACTCAAGTATATGTGTCAAAAGAAGAAAAGCACCGGAAGAAATGCAAGCAGACAAGGAAGCAAGGCAACAAAAACAAATTGTACTCTAGCCTAGCTTCTTGTTTTCTTTTAAGCATGGTGTAACAAGGAGATCGGTAAGCAGTGGTAATAGCATGCAACAACAGTAACAATGCAGTCCCACGGTAGTCCCAGCTACCAAAATTTCCCGAACTACATTGACCTGATTCCTGTTTAGCCCAGGATATGTAGGAAACCTTTGAAGCAAAGGTTCGGTCAAATCTTTTTCAAAAAATGCTTCAACGGAGTACTCGGATGGGCAAAAATCGCTCGCTTTATCTTTGCACGAAAACCCTTCGTGTCTTCGGGCAAAGAGGGGCAGCTGTAAGCACGTGATTTTTGCCCTATATGAGAATTACTCCCAAAAAATTCAAAAATAAAATGATTTTTCTTTGGTGTGCAATTTTGTGATATTTTGAATAATTATTTGTATTTTTCTGTGCGTGTTTATTTGCTAAATTAATAAAAAATACAAAAATATGTCGCATTTTGCATGTAGGATTTAATTCTACAATTGTTAGTAATTAAATTTGTTTTACAAAAATTAAAAATTACAAAATAGGCATCGTTTGCATTTCTAGCATTTAATGTCCAAATATACGATTTTATGCTTAATTAATACTTAATTGTGCGTTAATTGTTATTGGGAGTTAATTTGCGCTTTTATAACTTAATTTAGTTCTTAATAATAGTTTAAGTATTTTTATAATTTAGTTTTAGAAAAATAAAAGAAGAAAAGAGAGCGAAAATATAAAGAAAGTCGGAATTGGGCCTCTTCTTCAATTTCAAGCCACAGGCCCAAAAAATGGCCCAATCTTCCCTACGACCCAGTCCATAACCCAAAAGACCATCCCGAACCGAGGAAAAGCATGACTCTGTATTACAGTCCGCGAACCAGAAATCCGGATAAGGAATTCTGTTAACCCGGGAGAAGGTGTTAGGCATTCCCGAGTTCCGTGGTTCTAGCACGGTCGCTCAACTGTTATATTTGGCTTGATTATCTGATTTTATACAAATATGGACTCATGTGCAAGTTTTATCTTTTTACCGCTTTCATTATTATATTTTTTAAAGAATGTGAACATCGTTTAAAAACATGTCTTTGGATTGGGTCACATAAAATGCATCCACGATCCGGAACATATTTTTATTCAATGTTTTGGGATTTGGATTTGGGTCGCATAAATGCATACCCGTGTTTAAGAATGTATTATTATTATATCGCGCCTAAAGCAATTAGCGATTTATTACTTTGGGGTAGGGCCGTGAAATTTGCTAAAACGACTCCTCCTTAATTCTAAGCAATTAAATGTACATTTATTGAGGGCCCCGCAATCTATACATTTTATTAAGCGAGGCTCATCTCATTTATTTTCCTAAATGGATAAATCTTAAAGCGACAACATTTTGCTATTTAAAATTAGTCTCTAAAATGAATAAAGAAAATCCTAATTAATTACGTTTTTTTATTATTATTATTATTTAAGAAAACATGACACGCTAATTGCTTGATTCATACAAATATTGATGAAAAAGGAATTTTATTCTTAATTTCGAAAATTATAAATTAAATAAAATTTCAACAACTAATATTCAAAATAAACAAATATAGCTAGATTAAAACTTAGCATTGTTATTTTTTTAAAAAAATATTATTGAGATTAATTATTCACAATCATTTGAAACTAAATTTAACCATAATTACTAAAGCTTATTAGAAAGTTTATTAGACTTAAACGTTCTTCTAATCTTGCTTAAGCTCAAGTCATGCCTTAATGCCTAATTTACGATGTTTAATTTAAATTCGTGTCTTAGCTAAATTTAGCTACTTGTTCATGATCAACCTATAATCTTGAAGCCTTCATAACTAGTGAATTAACCTATTTTTGTGATTATTTCTTGAATTTATCTCATAAAGTTTAATATAGGAATTGTTGGTTGTAATGTTGTTAGAATTGATTTTAAGTTCAATATGATTGAAGTTAGAAATCTAAATATACTTGTTTGTTGTAGTTGTTGAATCCGAAAATAGGATTGTTTGTTGCTAAAATATTGTTCAATCAAATTTTAGTTGTTCTTTGTTGTTCAATTTGTGTTCATGTGATTTGTTGTTGAAATGTTGTTAAAATCGTGTTCATGTGATATTGTTGTTATGATGTTCATCCGTGTTCATATTGTTGTTTGAACATTGTTAGAAATTGATCATATTGTCTATATTTTGGTTAAGTTTGATTAATTGATGTGTTATAGCTGATGGGTAGTTTGGTAATTTATAGTACTTTCGGGGGTAAAATAGTAATTTGCAATAGGGTCAGAGGGGTAGTTTAGGAATTGTACATTTTGTAATTGTTTATATGAAGCATGGGGGACAAAATAAAATGGGGTGGGTTGTGATATGGTTATTTAATGTAAAGGGGGGACAAGATTTAATTTAAAGGGGGAATCTTGCATTATTTTATGTTAGGCATGGGGGACAAAATGAAATGGGGTGGTGTGATATGTTTATTTAATGTAATAGGGATGAGTGGGAAGATAATGGGTTGGGTAGAGAAAAAGTATGGATTTTAATTAATTGAAAGGTTTATGGGATGAGTTATAAGAAGAAGTCTTGAAATCAGAATAGGAGAATACAGAGAGATAGAAAAAAATACACAGATACGAGAGAGAGAAACAAATCTGAAAATAAGAGAGAGAAAAGGGCTGAACATTTAAGAGATAGAAAATTCCGAAAAATATTTAAGCTTTCAAATAAAAAAAAACTAAAAAAATATTCTGCTTTCTTTTGTTGTTTGAAATCAGAATTAATTGTTGTTTCATCAAAGCTGGAAGCTTTTTGTTTTTTTTGGGATTACTACTCCACCGGTCCGTTACTGGGTTGTTACTATTGCTGGGCTATTGTTGTTGTGTTGTACTGATTTTACTGCTGCTGCTGATTCTCATATTCATTTTCTTTTGCTTCCAATATCAGGTACACAACTGAAAAGCTGGTTATTGTAATCCGAAATATGAAGCGTGAATACATATGAAGAATGAAAATTTGAAGTTTTAATTTCGTTTTTTTTTCTTTGTTCCTTTTGTTGATTGTATTTAAGCTATTTCATGAATTACTAAATAATAACTGGAATAAGAAAATAATATCATAAGTTAGTCTGTAATAAATCGGTTCGGCAAAATAGGTTAATTCACTAGTTATGAAGGCTTCAAGATTATAGGTTGATCATGAACAAGTAGCTAAATTTAGCTAAGACACGAATTTAAATTAAACATCGTAAATTAGGCATTAAGGCATGACTTGAGCTTAAGCAAGATTAGAAGAACGTTTAAGTCTAATAAACTTTCTAATAAGCTTTAGTAATTTAGTTTCAAATGATTGTGAATAATTAATCTCAATAATATTTTTTTTTAAAATAACAATGCTAAGTTTTAATCTAGCTATATTTGTTTATTTTGAATATTAGTTGTTGAAATTTTATTTAATTTATAATTTTCGAAATTAAGAATAAAATTCCTTTTTCATCAATATTTGTATGAATCAAGCAATTAGCGTGTCATGTTTTCTTAAATAATAATAATAAAAAACGTAATTAATTAGGATTTTCTTTATTCATTTTAGAGACTAATTTTAAATAGCAAAATGTAGTCGCTCAACTTTGAAAATAAATCGTCATTCCTCTCTTCAGGCGGGCTCCTGACTTCCACCAATACATCGCCATTCCTTTCTTTAGGTTGGCAAGATTTCAACAACTTTTAAAAACGCCTTTCCTCTCTTCAGGAGTCAAAGTAAACTTAGGAGGAAATGCGTCTCCTATGGGTAAAACTAAACTTAGGAGGAAATGCCTCTCCTATGAGTCAAAGTAAACTTAGGAGGAAATGTGTCTCCTATAGGTAAAACTAAACTTAGGAGGAAATGCCTCTCCTATGGGTGAAACTAAACTTAGGAGGAAATGCCTCTCCTATGGGTGAAACTAAACTTAGGAGGAAATGCCTCTCCTATGGGTAAAACTAAACTAAGGAGGAAATGCGTCTCCTATGGGTAAAAGTAAACGTAGGAGGAAATGCATCTCCTATGGGTGAAACTAAACTTAGGAGGAAATGCCTCTCCTATGGGTGAAACTAATCTTAGGAGGAAATGCCTCTCCTATGGGTAAAACTAAACTTAGGAGGAAATGCGTCTCCTATTAATGAAATCTTCACTTAGGAAGTGCGTCTCCTATGCGTGAACCATTTCCTTCTTCCTGAATTATTTACTTACCTGTGTTGTCTTCCCTCGAAACTGCTGGGGATTATTTTGCTGGGGATGACTTTTCTTTTCTTCCTTACCCACTCTGGGTTGTCCGACCCTCTTGAAACTTGGTCGAGGATGCTTCTACATCTCGATGATCCACTAGGGATAACACTGCTGTGGATAACTCTGCTGAGTAAATATGTTATCTTACTCCTTCCAAAATTACTTCCTTTTGAGTATGATGTTTCATTCCTCTGCAAACTACTTCCCCCTTTTTCTTTTTTTTCGTTTGTTTTTTTTTCTTTTTTTTTTAATTCTGCTGGGGTTAAAAGTGTTATCTTCTCGGGATAACGTTGTTGAGGATAACGCTGCTGGGGAATTTTATCCCTTCAAGTCGATGATTCATTCTTCTGGAAGCTGCTCGGGATGATAATGGCTTTTTGCTTTTCTGAGCACAAGTGTCATCCCTTTATTCTGTCTGCTGGGGAATACTTCCTCCATTTAAACTTATTATGTTGGGGCAACACTGGTTCAAACACCACTTCCCTTGAGACTGGTGCTATCTTTATTCTTCCTCGAATGGGTACCTGACTTCCAGAAAATTTTCCAAATGAAAGGAAAATTTTCTGCCCCAGTTTGACAGTCTCCCTTATGGCATGCATTTCTGTCATCAATGCCATTTCCTTTACCTGTTTCAAATCAAACAAAATTTGTTAGTTTAAAACGTGGTGGTTGGTTGTGATACTCCTACTGGGATGGCTTTTCCTTTTCTCCTTCCTTGCTCTGCGCTCCACAACTTGTTGGGGATGATATTATTTGCTGGGGATAATCCCTTTCTGCTGGGGATATCCCTCTTCTTTTGTGGCATAGCTCGGAAACTGGCATTTCCCCGACCTTTTAGTCTAGTATGAATTTCCCCAAATCATGCTCACTGCTCTCCTTGCTTTGTTCAACGGGCCTTGGCCTTGAGGTTTATAACCTTTGATTTCGGCAAGGGTATCCTTCTTGACACTTGTCAATCCTTTTGTCAATTCCCTTTTGCTGGGGATATCTTTTTTGACACTGGCCTCGCGTTTGTTCCTCGCTGACTATACCACTTGGATGTACTAGTCAGATCTTATCTTGCATAATTGGAAAGCTGATGGCATATTTTGAAGTCAATTCACACTTGTTTTGACCAGACAGACTCTATTGGGGAGTTTTTCTATGAAAGGAAAAGATGAAAAGGAACAGAATAAAGACAAAGGAAAAAGATGACTCTTTAACAAAAGAAACTATAAATAAAAACCTATCAAACGCAGACACCGACTCTAATGGTCATGACATGCACATGTGGCCTATCCTCTGCCATCAATCATCTTTCAAGACCAGTTACATGTATTAACCAGTTACAAAAACTAACATTAATTGAAACTATTTGGGCACAAAATGACATTTGGGCCTTTTTAGTAAATATTTTATTTTGGGCTATTTTTGGTTGGGAAAGATTATAGAGTTACATTGTGGGTAGTTTTTCCTTTATTTTTTGGCCTCGTTCAAGAACAATATATTGGTTTATTAGCCCCGCCCGTGTTTTAGCATCTGTACGATCGCCAAAAATATTAGAATATTCTAACGATTCATCATAACGGTGATCACCAAAATTTGACTATATATTTCGACGCATCACGATAAGCAATATCACGCTGATTACAAAGATTTTTAACCAGAAATCATAACGATCCCCATATGAATTTGGTGATAGCTAAGAACTGTTTGACCAAAAACTATAAACCTTTGATTAAACCAATTAATTTTATGTAACAAGGGGTTAAATCGAGTTAATGATAATATCTCCAGATTTTATAACTGGTTAATACATGTACTGCAAGATAATGTTAGTAATAGATTAAATGGAATATGCATTGAATGTTCTGAACAACTTCAGCAATGATAAACAAATATCGAATAGTAAATAACAGTTAATGGCATTAATGTAAATAAGGAGAAAGATTCACCCAATATTGAATGAGGTGGATGATCTGCCTTTCTGACAAAGATAAGTGACAAACAAATTGTCTTTTTCTAGAGAGAGTTTTCTTCTCAAAAAGTGTTCTTATCAAATGGATATTACATACCTTTCACCTTATCTTTTTTTCTATTTATATGGGACATACCCCCAGTCAACCCTAAAGGTAGAAATATAGATCCTATTATAAAACTAGCCGTTACTACTGCTCTTGATGCTTGACCTCGGCCGTTATTGGCTGGCCGGCTATGAGCCCCACTATTCACTAGTCGACCTTGGCCACATTACTTTTTGTAACACTACTTCATGTTAAATATCTCGAAGGCAAATTTTGACCCATATAGTTAGTCCCTCCGCTTATTGAGGCCGACCTTGGACGACCTCCATGAGCGAATAGTGTGAGTTGTGGTTGAGAGATTTAGGCAAGCAGGTCGAGTAGCAACATTTTGGACGAGGTGGCAACGTGGTACTTTGTGAGCCGTAACCTATGGTTACGTCGATTTAGAGTGATGTCATGACATCATGCGTCATTATTATGCTTTTCCCGTGCTTCTGCCATTTCAATACCTGCGCTGGGCACTGACAGTTTGCTTTCCTGGTACTGATGCCTGGATTGTTATAAATAGGGATATGAAACCCTTAGCCTCACTCTTTGCATTCTCTAATATTGAAAGTTTGTGTCTCCTTCTTCCTTCTTCATTTAGAGTTCCTGCTCTTGTTACTTTTACTCTCGTATCCCTGTTTTCACCGATTTTGGTGACTTATGTTACTCATGATTCCTCTATGCTTATATCTTCTTCATACATAAACAAAAAAATGGTTAATGCATCTTCTAGTTCTGGGAGGGCGACCGAACCTGTTCCCTTGGTGGTGTGAATACTCCCATGATGATAGCATTTCAGTTGAAACATTAAAGATGGGAACCTTCTTACGGCGGAGGAGATAATCCCTCATAGTGACAAAGACATATCTGATTTTTCAAAGGTGCCTGAAGATGACATGGGGTTTCGAAGTTATTGATGAAAGAGGTGCGCCTTGTTGAATTTAGAAGTAGATTCATAATTCTTGCTCGTATTGACCTAGATCTAGCGAGGCACGATGTGGTGCAAATACACCATCCTGGGTATTGCGCTTTCTATGCGTACCCTTTCCACGTCGGGTACTCCTTTTCCATCCTCCCCTTGGATGAGGAGTTTTGTCGTTACTACCGTGTCTTCCCGGCCCAACTTTCTTTGTATATCTACAAACTTATCTGCATGCTTACGAAATATGCGGAACTAGCCGGTGTCGAGGTGACACTTCGCCATTTAATCCACCTCTTCGCCCCCAGCCTCTTCAAGGGGACAATGCTATATCTTCGCCACCGGGGTAGCAAATATCTAGTAGTAAAGATGGATAAAAAAGCAAATTGTCAGTTTTGTCTCAATTATTTCTACGTCAAGACCGAGGACGTAGTGGTCAATGCAAGTGGGTTCCCTAAGGTTTGGAACTACGCATGTAAGGATCTCCCCTTCTCCCTTTTTATATTATGCCTTGGTTCCGCTAATTTCAACTGTAATTGACATTTCGCTCTTATTTTACAAATGAGACAAAACCTCCTCCCTTGGTCGAGGACACACACAATTGGGTGAGCCGGATTCTCCCATACACAGCGAGGATCTGTGAATAGCTACCCTTCCTTAAGAAGTTTGGGCCTGCGCATTCTGTAACTGGTGAGTTTACTTGTTTGGGATATTTATTGCTTCGTGAGGGCCGATCTCTTAACCCATCCTTCTTTTTTTTCTTCCAGCTCGGGTATCCTCGAAGGGGTAGAGGGCTCCTACCCCGGCGTTCTGCCAGAAGAATACTGTAACGGGGTCCACCCCTACCATGATTGTGGCCAGGCATGCCCGGTCGTCCACTTCAATTCAACCATCAACGGTTTTGGTACCAGAGACTTCAGCCTCTCCCCTATTGCATTTAATATATGAAGATTCATCACTGAGCAAGGAGGATTTAGTTCCTCGTAAAAGAAGGTCGGTGGACGTCAGAGATGGAGTAATCCGGGTGGTAGACTCTACCCGGGATGATCACGATCTGACCACTTCTGCATTTGAAGGTGATGCAGACCCATCGCTGAGGTCACACCATCCGCGGGGATCGTAGAGGGTACACCTTTACCTAATGTTGAAGTTGGAATCAGCGAGCCGCATGTGGAAGTGGCGGGTACCCGGTTTTGAGATGAGCCTTCGCCCTCGAGACCAACCGATGTTACCACCACGTCTACTGATGAGAGAGGCAAAGGGGTTGCTGAGGGAGGCTATGAGATGGGGTCCGATCTAGATCCTTACGAGGTTCGGATGCTGAGCGGGGGGTTTACTCGCGTTGAAGTCAAGTAAGATGGGTCTTCGAGGACCATTGTGGTTCCTATAGATCGGAACTTACTGGTGAATACAAAGAACGTAATCTTCTCCTTAGGTCCCCTTTTCTTCGATGTGGAGGTCAAGACCCTCGAAGCCTTGGACGATGCCGCCCTACCGACAGGTATAAGCGGCCTCGCCCTTAGGGTAAGTTTTTCGACCTTCCTGGTTTCCGTGCCTTGTATACTGTATATATTTTTTTCGATTGACTAATTTTATTCTTCTCTCTTTTTTTAGACTATTATTTCTGAGATTGAGAGCGCTCGCCATGAGGAGAGGTGCAAAACCATTTTTAATAAGATGTAAAGGAAGTACCATGAATATCGTAACAATCACCGCGAGATCTGTAGGCGATTTGACGAGAGCGGCAACTTCCAAACCATCAGAGATGATCTTAAGCAGAAGGATAACGATTTAATGTGGGTCATCAACAAGTGCATCGTCCTTGAAGGGGCATTGAGGGACAAAGAAGAGGAGCTCGAGGTAAGAAAGGGAGTTGAGGCCCAATGTGCGGACCTTCAAGCCCAAGTGATTTCTCTGCAGGCTGAGCTTGAGAAATGTTTGGTTAGGTCCGATGCTTTGAATGGTGAGGTTTTCGAAGAGACAACGGATTTAGAGAAAGCTGAGTTGGCTTAGTTGGCAGCTTCGACAAAAATGAGGCTTAGAGGCCGCAATCCGTGTCCGCCGATCTGAGCGGGCAAACGATTTAGACATGACCAAACTCAGAGAAGAGCGACTCGACAAACGGATAGGATGGATAGAAAAAGAGGTTTCAAGCCTTGGTGACCAAGTCGCCATTCTCGAGGTCGAGAAGGCGCGATTATTCGCTTATCCGTCCTCCTCTCATACTTCTGCTTACCCTGATGTCCCGCGGGATTTATATGAGAAGTGGATCCATGTCGAGGCCTATCTGGATATATTTAGAGACTTGATGACGATGGGGAAAGTTCTTGAGGCCGACTTTGAGGATGCTAGCACTAATGTGCGTGTGGCTCGAATCGCTTGCGGATATGACCCTGCTACACCAGAGGCCGGCGATGGTAAGAAAGATGTGGATGGGATTAAGCAGGATGCCTGGTACAAGGATGAGTATCCCGATGGCAATGACGATGGTGGAGATGGCACTGCTAGGTCAGGTGGCGAGTAATTCTTCTTCTTTTTCGTTTGTAAATTTTGTGCACACTTTTGCGGGCATCTGTACTAGCCCTTGTAAATATTTAAAGTATGAAATGGTATTTTTACTATTTGTATCTGATTCTTTTCCTTCTATGCGGGCTTGTATGCTTCTTTCCTTTGTTCTGTTGTTTGGCCGCTTTAGCTGTAGACATTTGGTTTATGCATGTTGAATGAGGTTGAAATAGAATTTATTTTTGGTCGTGGCCAGAGATCGGTTAATTCAAACGAACGAGGTCAAATGTAGCCCGTGGTTAATTCGAACGAGGTCAAATATAATGTGGTTAATTTGAGCGAGGTCGAATTTAACTTGTACTTAATTCGAAACGAAGTCGAATGTAATGTAGTTAATTCGAGTGAGGTCAAATTTAACTTGTACTTAATTCAAACGAGGTCAAATATAATGTAGTTAATTCGAGCGAGGTCGAATATAACTTTTGTTTAACAATGGTCGTGGGTCGTATGGGTGTTAATTCAAATGAGGTCGAATGTAACCCGTAGTCAATTTGAACGAGGTCGAATATAATGTAGTTAACTCGAACGAGGTCGAATATAATGTAGTTAATTCGAGCGAGGTCAAATTTAACTTGTATTTAATTCGAAATAAGGTCGAATGTACAACAACAACAAACCCAGTTTGATCCCAATAGGTGGGGTCTGGGGAGGGTAATTTGTACGCAGACCTTACCCCTACCTAATGCAGGTGGAGAGGATGTTTCCAATGAAATGAGATTGAATGTAATGTAGTTAATTCAAGCGAGGTCAATATAACTTTTGTTTAACAATGGTCGTGGGCCATATGGGTGTTAATTCGAATGAGGTCGAATGTAATGTAGTTAATTCGAGCGAGGTCGAATATAACTTTTATTTAATAATGGTCGTGGGCCGTATGGGTGTTAATTCGAACAAGGTCGAATGTAACCTATAGTCAATTCGAACGAGGTCGAATATAATGTAGTTAACTCGAACGAGGTCAAATATAATGTAGTTAAATCGAGCGAGGTCGAATTTAACTTGTACTTAATTCAAAAAGAGGTTGAATGTAATGTAGTTAATTTGAGCGAGGTCAAATATAACTTTTGTTTAACAATGGACGTGGGTTGTATGGGTGTTAATTCGAACGAGGTTGAATGTAACCCGTAGTTAATTCAAACGAGGTCGAATGTAATTTTGTTTAATTGATGCAGTCGTTGCTTTGGTGAAAACATGGGTGAACATGCATTTGTTTATTTATATTGGAGAAATTTACATATTTCCCGGGCTAGCATTCCAGTCCCAGTCTTAATATTGGTTGTCGTTCCTGTCCTAGTCTATCTAGTCCCTTCATTGGTCGACCTGGAGAAGTATTAAGAGGTTGGGCAATGAACTGATCGACCTATGTCCCTACCTGTTTGTACTTTAACTTGAAATGTCCTTCTTGTCGCTTCATTAAAAACCTTCCCGAGAAAACCCAATTGAGACAAAACTCAAGTAAGGGAAAAAGAGTACGACTCATAGAACCATTTTCATTAGAAGTTGAAGTACTTGAGGTGACGTTCTAGTTGTTTGGTAGTAGCTTTCCTTCCATTGTTTCTAGTTGGAATGACCCTTTGTTTGCCGCTGTTGTGACTTTTTATGGGCCTTCCCAATTTGTTCTCAGTTTGCCTTCCCGCGGGTCTTTGCTTGCTTTTGTTTCGGCTTTGAGCACGTAGTCCCCGACTTGATCGGTCTGACCTTGGCCTTTTTGTTGTAATAGCGTTCTGCCTGTTGCTTTTAGGCGATCATCCTTATGTAGACCATGTCTTTTTGTTCTTCGTGTCACGACCCGAAATTCCTACTGTCACGACCGTGATGGCGCCTAACATTTCACTTGCTTGGCAAGCCAACAATAGAGATCATTAAGCCAAATTCTTAAGTTTTTCAGTGATAAACATCCAATAAGCCATAACAAGGTGTAAGCACGTGATTTTTGCCCTATATGAGAAATACTCCCAAAAAATTCAAAATCAAATGATTTTCCTTGGTGTGCAATTTTGTGAGATTTTGTGATATTTTTGAATAATTATTTGTATTTTTCTGTGCATGTTTATTTGTTAAAATTGATAAAAAATATAAAAATATGTCGCATTTTGCATGTAGGATTTAATTCTACAATTGTTAGTAATTAAGTTTGTTTTACAAAAATTAAAAATTACAAAAATAGACATCTTTTGCATTTTTAGCATTTAATGTCCAAATATACAATTTTATGCTTAATTATTACTTAATTGTGCGTTAATTGTTATTGGGAGTTAATTTGCACTTTTATAACTTAATTTAGTTCTTAATAATAATTTAAGTATTTTTATAATTTAGTTTTAGAAAATAAAAGAAGAAAAGAAAACAAAAATACAAAGAAAAATCGGATTGGGCCACTTCTTCAACTTTTAAACCCAGGCCCAAATAATTGCCCAATCTTCCCCATGACCTGGTCCACTTCAAACCGGGTCGACCCGGTCCGCCCTATTAACCCAAATGCCCAACACCCTTCTTCATTTTTTCAAAACACAAAACAAAAACAAAAAAAAAATATAAAAAAAAAGAAACCAAAAACCCTAAAACTAAGACAAGGATCCGCCCCCCCCCCCATTTTTGGCTTTCTTCTTCCCAAAAACTCAAGAACACCTCCCATGGCTCCTTCTGCGTCCACGCCCAAACACCACCACCATAACACCGTCGCTACCATAGCTTCATCTCTTTCGTCAAGCTCAAAGCTTGCTCGACTATGGCTGCCTCCCCCGCGTCAACCCATCGCCATAGCTGCCCTCCCATGGTGGAAACCCCACTGCAAACGACCCCTCCTTCCAGCTCCTCCATGCTGCCCGCAGCTGCCCCATGATCGATCTTTCTGCTTCATCTTCTTCGCGCGAACAAACCAAGCGTGCCTCCAGCTTCTTCACGCTACTGTTGCTTGCGTCGTCGGGATCCACCGTGAAAACCCAGTCTGCGTCTAGACCGTCGACCTGCCACCTCTTCATCGAGTTGCTTCATCTTCCCCATCCGAACGACCTCCATTACTGCTTCGTCTTCGACTGCGAACAGCTCGAACAACCACTGCCTTCCTCCGAGCTACTACCTCACTTCGTCTTCTTCGAGCTTGAGCAGCACCATGGCCAGTCTCCATCGCTGCTTCTTCTGCCTTCATTTTCTTCGCAAACGAACCCCCAGCTGCTTCCGTTTCATCACTTCTGCCGCGTCAGCTGTTGCTGTTGCTTCGGCGTCAACTTCTTAGGTTCGTGTTCATCGTCGTTTGGTTGAGCTTTGGTCGAGGCTCGTCGAAACAGTCCGTACATATTTCATTTCGATCCGGTTAGTAGTTTTTGAGTTTTATTTTATCCGTATTTTGTTTTGATATTTCTCGAATCTAAAATCGGCAAATGTTTATTTTGTTCATGTCTATCGTTTGAATTAATTTTTTAGTTTGTTCATGTGCTTTGTTAAATTAATTTTTCAGATTTCGAATGAAAGTTTAATTAGTTGTTTTTCATGTTTGTATTATTGTTTAGGTAAATATTTGTTAGTTTAATGTTTGTTAGATTCAAACTGAAATTTAATTAATTATTTCTTCAATTTGTTTCATGTGTTATGTATTTTTCAGAAATTATTAATGTCGTTTGAATCGTTTGAATCCGTCATGTTTGTTGTTTAAAAAATAGATTTAGTTCATGTTTATCTTTGTTTGAAGTTCATGTTTAATCCAGTGATTTAATGTGAGTTTATGTTTGTTTTTGATTTGTTTGATTTAGTTTGAATCATGTATTTTGTTGTTTGTATTGTTGTATCCTTGCTAAATTAACCAGGATTGGTTCCCGATATGGTTAATTTAGTTCCATTAATTTGGAGTTGTGTTGTTCATCGTGTTCATATAATTGTTGTTGAAGATTGTTGAGAAATTGGTCATCTTGACTATATTTTGGTCAAGTTATGATTAATTGATTGTTTAGGGCTGATGAGGGTAGTTTGGTAAATTGCAATCTGTTCAGGGGTAAAATGGTAATTGCAATAAGTTCGGAGGGGTAGTTTGGTAATTGAACATTATTTTGATTCTTTATGTTAAGCATGGGGGACAAAATATAATGGGGTGGGATTTTTGATGTACTTGTTTAACATAATGGGGGACAAGACAAATTATGATGGGAGGGAATATTGTACTTATTTAATGTAAGCATGGGAGACAAATTATAATGGGATTGGGTAGATGTACTTATTTAATGTAGGCATGGGGGACAAGGTTTAAAATAAAGAAGACATTTAATAGTAGGGACAAAGCATGCCTTGGGGGAATAATTTGGGGTTAGGAATTGAAGACTTGTCTTGCTATATATATAGGGTCTTTTGACACATTTTAGGAGGGAGATTTGAGAGAAAAAGGGGGGACGGGAATTAGGACTAGACTTAGACTGGAATTAGAGAGAAGAGGACCCGATTTGAACATTAAAAGAAAACAGATTTTTACACTCGAGGGCGGACAGACCTGAAATATTTTGAGAGTAAAAGAGAAATGCAAAAGAGAGGACCTGCAGATTGTTTATATACACGTGGACTGTTGTGTTAAATGTCATGTAGTATATAGTAGTTACATTTTTGTTTGGATAATAGAAGTAGCCTACATGCTTAGTGTATCAATGCAGGTTAATGCATGCTAGTCATGTATGTGTGCTGTTAGGTGAAAAAACATTCCCAGTGTAATAAGTTGTACCTTTAGACTTAGTCTGAGGGTGTAATATATTCTCTAATGTAAGCCAAATAGGAAAACTATCCACTTTAGTTAAAATTCTTTCTCCTTTTGCCAGATTGTCCCATATAAATTGATAAACTCATTTCACAGAACAAAGAATCAGTCCTAGGCCTCAATCTCATGAAGGCCGAGCCCAAATCGAAACAAATCAGTTAGGCCCATATCGAAAAAGGGGGCCTAAGTCTGGCCATCTCGCATGAGCTAGGTTTGGGCCCATAATTTTCGGCTAGTTATCCATAATCGCAGTCACATTTTATTATTCTGTAAAAGCATTTTAAATCCTGTTATAAGTAAACTCGCAATCATGTAATTAATTAGGACTGTCTACCGTTTTCAATTGATAGAGACGAACACGACAAGAAACGTAGTTGCTATAGGATATCCTTTTAAAATAAGAACGAGATGAGCCTCGATGAAAATAAACAAAACACGCAGATGCGGGGCCCTTGTTAAATGTAAATCATTGAAGCATTTAGTTTCCCGGACGGGTTGTTTAGCAAATCTCACAACCTTCCTAAAATGACAACACGTTAGTCTCTTTAGGATACGCTTTAATAAACTTTACCTTCTTAAACTCGGGTGCACATTTATGTGACCCAAATCCAAATCTCGACGGATTCGAAATGCCTCTCTAATCACGGGTACATTGACTGTGACGTGGTTCGAGATGCATGTCCATGACGTTGCAAATTCATTAGAAATAAAGAACGAGGTGAGCCTCGCCAAATAAAAATACAAATTGCGGGGCCCTCAATAAATATTGCTTTAAAAATTGTTTAGGCTTCGGGATGGACCGTTTAGTAAAATTCCACGGTCCTACCCAAAATAAATACGCTAGTCGCTTTAGGCGCGCCTTTAATAATTTAATTTCCTTAAACTCGGGTGCACATTGATGTGACCCAAATCCAAATCTCAACGGAGTCAAAGTGTGTCGACGACCACGGGTACATTGATTGTAACGCGGTTCGAGATACATTTTCACAACGTTGCAATTCTTGATAAAAACAGTAAATGATAAAAGCGGTTAAAAGTTAAATTTTGCACATAAGTTCACACTTGTATAAAATCAGATAATCAAGCCGAATATAACAGTTGAGCGACCGTGCTAGAACCACGGAACTCGGGAATGCCTAACACCTTCTCCCGGGTTAACAGAATTCCTTATCCGGATTTCTGGTACGCAGACTGTAATATAGAGTCATTCTTTTCCTCGATTCGGGATTAAAATTGGTGACTTGGGACACCCTAAATCTCCCAAGTGGCGACTCTGAAATAATTAAACCAATCCCGTTTCGACTGTCCTTTAATTGGAAAAAACTCCCTACGCACCTCGCGGTGCCGGAAAAAGGAGGTGTGACAGCTCTGGCGACTCTGCTGGGGACTTAACCCAGAACCAGTGGTTCAGGGTTAGAAATTCGAGCTCAGAATAATTGTTATTATTTGGCTTTATTTATTATCTGATTTTATTATATGTTTTAGCCTAAATATGCAAAATGTTGCTCTTACCGCTTTGATATTACTTGGACTGTATATATAAACTGTGCCGAAACCCCTCTCTTCTCTCTCTTGAGGAGTGCACGATGGTCGTGACTTCTTTCTGTTAGTGTCATATACCAAAATAGAACGAGGATTCGGAGGAGTTGCAAAACCGGATGGCCTTTTGGTTACCGGTACACAGCTCCCATCCTCGGCTCGAGTTGTCCGCTCGGGTAAGCCAGGTCTAGAACAAATACCCAGGTTATGAACTTAGAATAACTCAGCTTCATGCCGGATCCCTAGTAGGAACGCTTATTTGCATCACGTCGCATTTGACTTAGGGGACTCAACACAGGGGTTGGGTCCGTCTAGGACTAGCAACCTGATATGAAAAGACCATCCTGATGCATCCTATTTGTTTTCCGTGCATTTATTTCGTCTTGCTGACCGGTGTTTGAATATTATGAATATTGTGAAATTGAAAAAAAAAAAATAGCGGTTAGGGAATTAATTGTTTATTTTTGAAAAACCCAATGCCCAAATACGGTCAAAACTCTGCCGAAATTTTGAGAAAATGAAAAAAAACGTCTTATTAGTTTGTTTTATTAAAAGCAAAGGAAAAATAGAAAGGAAAAAAAATCGTTGTTCTGTCTTGGTTGTTCAAAAAAAAAATAGAAAAAAATAAATAAAATAGTTTGTTTTTTAAAAAAATAGTTTGTTTTGAAAGCGGTTTTATTATTTGTTGCAAATATATATCCAAAAGTTTTTCTTTATTTCCAAAAATGTATATATATCTTTATTTGTTGCAAAAATATTTGTCTAGAAAAGTTTTTTTAGACTCCCAGTTTTCAAAACAAAAATCCAAAAATATTTTCCATTATTGACTTCTTTAGAAAGTTTTTTTTATTAAAAAAAAGCGTATATATATATAATAAAAAAAATATTAAAAAAAAATCCAAAAATATTTTCCCTCTTCTTTAAAAATTGAAAAGAAAATTCAAAATTCAAAAAAAAAATATTTTTTTTAGAAAGCATTTCTTTTATTAAAGGTAAAATTCCAAAAAATAATATTTTCTTTCTTCTTTAGAATAAGAGAAAACAAATGAAAATTCAAAATATATATATATATATATCTTCCTTTTACTTTTGAAATTCTCAAAGTTCTAATCAAAAGAAAAGGAATTCTTAGAAGTCTTTCTTTCCAAAAGAAAATCAATCAAAAATCCAAAAAAAAATATACTTCATTTCTTCTTTTAAAGCAGTTCTTTTACAAATTCAAAAAAATAATAATAATTTAAAATTAGTTTATTTTACTTTATTCGTGACCTGCCCGAACTACGCGGGTTTGATTCTCACCGGATGTGAGATACGTAGGCAACCCTCATCGGGTTCAACCCCACCTTTTGCTAAAAAAACCAAAAACAAATAAATAACAAAAAATATATGTCAAATTTCAATTCTGTCATAAAGAGGTCGGGTGATGCTGTTTTGTCATAAATAGCCGAATGTTCCCGAAAGGGACGCCGGAAGGCTGACTTTGCATAAACAACCACCTTTGGGGTCATTTTTTAAGATTTGGTCCAGTTGACCCACACAGCCTTAAAAATCTTCGTCCCCGAGACGTTGAAAGGTCGCGCTTGCAATATTGAGTTTTCTAATTTGAAAAATGATAAAAAGAGTCATAAAGAAGTCGGGTGACGCTATTTTATCAAGACATAGCCGAATGTTCCCGAAAGGGACGCCGGAAGGCTGACTTTGCATAAACAGCCACCTTTTGGGTCATGTTTAGGATTTCTGGTCTAGTTGACCCACACAGCCTTAAAAAATCTTCGTCCCCGGGCGCTGAAGGGCCGTGTTTGCAACACTAGGTTTTATTGTAATTTGAAAAAAGAGTCAACGGTCAGGTGAATACCGTTTGCGTTTTTAATTAAAATAAGCCGAACCAGCTTCGACAGTGTCTTAAACCGTTCTTGCCGAAATAGCCTTAGAGTATCTTTCAATTGTCGAAAGGCTATTTTCGTAAAAGAATGGAAGAGTTTGTAAAGTGTCATGAAATAATCCTCCCGGCCTCAAACTCATGTGAAATTTGGAAGGGGCCACATTGGGAAAAATAACCAGTTGGTTGCATTTGTCAAACGGGAAAAGGAACTGGCCGTTTGTTTTTTAGTTTGTAAATATTTTGACTGGAATATGTGGGTTGTTTGATTTTTGAGTTTGTTGGATCTGTCAAACCCTTAAAACCCAATTTGTTTTATTATGAAAACTGATAAAGAAAATGTTCCATTGCTTTTACCTTTCATTTGGTCCGAACTACGCGAGGTCTGATTCATGCGGGGACATGATACGTAGGCAATCCACATAAGATTCGACCACCATTAAATAATAAAATAATAATAATAAAATAAAAAATAAATAAAAATAATATATATGTATATATATATAAAATAAAATACTGGGCAAATAAGAAAATAAAATGCGGGGGTTCCCAAAGTACTTTAAGGGGCAAGTAAGCAAGCCGGGATGACGCGTGTGTTCGAAGCAAAGCATGTCAGAAATGATTGACTGCCTAGGATCATTGCATCCCCAATGTGCTATTATCAAATCTTTTAAACTCTAACGCTAACAAGTTGGTTGTTTTCCCAAATACCAGACAGTTAGTTGTTAAAGCGTACTGGCAACACACCCGTACTGAACCAGATCCAAAGGACCGGTAACAACGAGCATGACTACTTCAGAAAATAGTACCGAGGAAGAAAGGCCGTTGAGCCAGTTGTTAAAAGAAGTGATGGAGAAGATAGAAAGGATGGGGCTAGAAATGAATGCAATGCAGTTAGCTCTGGCCAAAACGCAAAAGAGCCCTGAACCATTGAGGCATATGCCGGAATACCCTCACTCTGGCCCCTCAACTAGCCTCCCGAATCACCGTTATCTTCATGAGAGAAGCCCCCATGATTCCCAAGCTCCACCGCCCCATCAACCTCTCCCAATACCAAATGTTCCCACTTTTATGGGACACACATCAGCCACCCTGCAAAGATCAAACAGCGAGCCATTGCTTCAGGCTCACGATACACAATACTATCCCCCTGAGCCCACATTCCATGCACCAGAACCCCATACTTACAATCCACACTTGGAGGTCCCGACGGAAATTGAAAAGCCGGCTAAGAGCCCAGAGCAGGATGAAGTGATGCGGAACATACACGGGTTAGGCAACCAGGTCAGCGTGGCCTACAAGGATCTATGCCCTCTCCCTGACGTCCAATTACCAGCAGGGTTCAAGATGCCTAAGTTCGATTTGTACGACGGGCATGGCAATCCTATGGCACATCTACGGGGCTTTTGTAGTAAGATGAGAGGAGCATGTGGCAAAGATGAGTTTCTGATAGCTTATTTCGGTCAGAGTTTGAGCGGATCTGCGCTGGAGTGGTATACAAGGCAGTATCCCAGCAAGTGGTACACCTGGGACGATCTAGCACAAGCATTTGCGGGTCACTTCCAGTACAACCTTGAGATCGTCCCGGACCGTCTCACACTGTTAAAACTTGAGAAAAAGCCTGGAGAGAGCTTCAGAGAATTCGGATTCCACTAGAGGGAGCAAGCAGCAAGAGTCGATCCACCAATGAGGGAAGGTGAAATGGAGGACTACTTCTTACAAACCTTGGAGTCAACTTACTTTGGTCATCTAGTGACGACAGTTGGTAAATCTTTCAACGAAGTAGTAAAAATGGGCGGTATGATCGAAGAGGGACTCAGGTCCACCAAAATCCTGAGCTATTCGGCAATTAGAGCAACCACTCAGGCCATCCAGAGCGGTACCGAGGGTGTACTTGGGAAAAAGAAGAAAGAAGATGTCACGACTGTTGAGTCTGCAGCCTGGTTCGGATCTAGAGGCCCATCACCCTACTATAGCTAACCGCGACCCTACCACCAAAATTACCCCCGCACTCCATATAGCCCTCCACGACATTATTACCCACTGCCAGATCCCCATCTTTCCGTTCATCATGCACAAACCTACACCCACTCTCCAGCACACGCACAATGGCGTGCGCCGGCTCCCCAAAATACATACCCACCTCCACCAAACATATATCCACTTCCGATGGCCTATAGAAACCCTCCAGGGTTAGGTTTCCGTGGGAATCAAGCTTTTAAAAATGAGAGGAAGCAGAAATATACTCCGCTGGGAGAATCCTATACTACCCTGTTCCACAAATTGAGGTAGTTAGGCCTATTGAATCCTATTGAGCCCAAATTACCAAATCCCCTTCCGGCAAATCTTGACCCTTCAGCAAGTTGTGAATATTGTTCGGGGGCTCCCGGACACGATACTTAGAGATGTTGGAAGTTGAAGAATGTCGTGCAAGAGCTCATCAACACAAATAGGATCGAGGTTCAGGTTCCAGAGCCGCCAAACATTAATTAGAGCCCGCTACTAGCGCACCATGAGACCCACATGACCGAACTAGGGCACAAGGAGCTTTAGGATCCCTCACAAACGGTAACAAGTCGGTCATGGTGATGGGGGAAAGGGTCCAGCAAGGCAGATGTACAATTTGTGGATCTGAAAACAAAAATCAACAATTGAACGACTACTCCTCTTCCTATCCAAAGGGAGTCTTGGTAGTGGGCTCTGATTTTTCTTTCTTGTTTTGGATTATTGCAGAGTTGTAATCCAGTTTTGTTTTAGTGTGAAACTCTGTTATCCCGTATTTTTATAAAGCGAAAGCTTTTCTCTTCTTATTTTGTTTTTAAGTCTGTTTTCTTCCTTTTCTCTTTCTAAACAATGCTCTTTATACTGATTCCAATGACATGGCATGCACAACGGATCTTCAACTTAGTCTAAAAATCAATCTGATTCCGAACTGATTGTACAAAAGGTCAATCACGATGACGAATCGGGATACGATGATAATAAAGCCTTCAAAGAGACAAACAGAGAGTTAAGCTAGTTGGAAGAGAAATCCAAGCCCAACTTAAATGACGCATAAGACATCAATTTAGGGGATGCAGACGATATCAGGAAATTTAAAGAGGGACATCAAGTGTTGAAACGGATCCTCCCACATCAGGCCAAAGCAAAAATGGCAAATTTGTCCCGAATTGGCATTGGCCGTCTATTGTGACCAAGATGTTATCCAGTTGCGCTTTATGTCAGACAGATGTCGAGGGAAGATGCATCGACATGGCTATTAATTGTTGTTTGTTTGTTTATACTTGGCATTTATCGGAGAATGAAATGACGGAGGCAATTTTTTATTCTATCCAAATATTTTAACGTTGCTTCCCCTTTTGAGCCTTATTTATTCTTTCATACCCCTCTTTTGGAATCAGTAATGAAAATGAGAAAAAAGAGAAGAAAAATATAATGATAATAAAAACAAAGCAAAAGTCACAAAAAAAAGAAAAAAAAAGAAAAAAAAAAGAAAAAAAGGAGTTATGAACTACGTTTGACCTGATTCCTCAAAGAATGATACGTAGGCGCCTCACGGCTCGGTCATAGTGTAACCAAAAAATAAGAATCCCCAAGCGAGAAACTGGGGTAGAAGTTATGTTTGTAATGTTGGGAAAGAAGTTCGATTCCAAGAGTTGTAATGGATTTTACCCATCAGAATTATTTTGAACCCTTTTGATGTCCCCTTTTCTTTTAGCCATAAACAAAAATCCATGTTGATGTCCAAAAAAGACCTCCCGATCAGAATCCGAGGAGTGCCAATTCAGGCAAATAAAAGCAGAGAAAAGTCGGCAACGAATTGATAACCTAAAGAATCCCCAGCAAAGAGTCATATCGGTAACACTCCAATCTCCAGCTTAGAAAAATAAAATGAGAAGATTCTTATCGGTGAAAACCTTCACAGGCACCATAAGGCGACGAGAATTGAGAGAAATGAGAGAGCCTCATCAGTGAAAACCCCTCAAAGGGCACTATGAGGCGACAAGGATATAAAGGGGGCTAGCAAGATGAGAAAAAAAATGATCCGCATCCAGCAAAAGTTAGGCTTCTGCGCATCCCCAGCAAAGTAAGGCCGTCAGAAAAATTGATTGATATAAATAGACTGAGTTGGTTAATCCGGAAATGCATGACATGATCATTGGGATTGATTGTACCATTCAGATAAGTTCTTTTCTTTTTATTTCCCCAACATGTGTTCAGAAAGACTTTTTCTTTTATCTTTTTAAAGTCATCACTTTTCATTTTTGGGTTTAAAGTGTTTTTCTCCAGTAGTTTGTTTTTAGAAGGATTTTATTTTTCAGAGCTTACTACTAATTGCCAAAATGGTGCGAAGCAAAAGGCGAACAGGACATGCCAAAGATAAGGCAATGAAACGGAAAAAACGTTTGTTGCAAGACCGAATGATGAGTTGGTCTAAATGTCAAGGGGGTGTAATGAAAAAAAGGGTCGAGATGCAAGAGCATCCTTGGCCGATCATCGACCAAATTCCAAAAAGGTCGGACAACGCGGAGCAAGGAAAGAAGAGGAAAACCACCCCCAGCGGGAATATGATCACCAGCAGGGACGTGATCCCCAGCAGTAATATCATCCCCAATAAATAGTATCATCCCCAGCAAGTTCTGATAAATGTAATGGAACACCGAGCAGGAAAAAAAAAACAAACAAACATCCCCAGCAGGAGTGGCACGACCACTCACCATGTTTTTTTTAAACTAACAAAATCTTTCTTTGATTTGAAGCAGGGAAAAGAAATGTTACAGATGACGGAAGGATATGCCATAAAGAAGATCATCAAACCGGGGCAGAAAATTTTCTCATCGCGAAAATTTTCTCAAAGATCAGGTACCCACTTGGGAAAGAAAGGAAGGCAACGCAGGTCTGGATATAGTGATATCCCCAGCAATTTTCGGAGGAATGAAACACTAATTTTGAGGAAAGAAGTTCTAAAGGGAGATGATTCAAGTAAGAGGAAAAATGACTGAGGAGGCAGGAAAGAATAATGCCAACAGAATGTTATACTTTAAGGAGTGTTGAAGTTGGGAGCCCGCCCATATAACAGAGGAATACATTTCAGCCTTTACTTTTCAAGTGTTGAAGTTGGGAGCCCGCCCATATAACAGAGGAATGCATTCCAGTATTTACTTTTCAAGCGTTGAAGTTGGGAGCCCGCCCATAATAACAGAGGAATACATTCAGTCTTTTCATTTCAAGCGTTGAAGTTGGGAGCCCGACCATAATAACAGAAGAATACATTCAGTCTTTACATTTCAAGTGTTGAAGTTGGGAGCCCGCCCATAATAACAGAGGAATACATTCAGTCTTTTCATTTCAAACGTTGAAGTTGGGAGCCCGCCCATAATAACAGAGGAATACATTCAGTCTTTACATTTCAAGTGTTGAAGTTGGGAGCCCACCCATAATAACAGAGGAATACATTTCAGTCTTTACATTTCAAGTGTTGAAGTTGGGAACCCGCCCATAATAACAGAGGAATACATTTCAGTCTTTTCATTTCAAGCGTTGAAGTTGGGAGCCCGCCCATAATAACAGAGGAATACATTCAGTCTTTACATTTCAAGTGTTGAAGTTGGGAGCCCGCCCATATAACAGAGGAATACATTCCAGTCTTTACTTTTCAAGCGTTGAAGTTGGGAGCCCGCCCATAATAACAGAGGAATACATTCAGTCTTTTCATTTCAAGCGTTGAAGTTGGGAGCCCGCCCATAATAACAGAGGAATACATTCAGTCTTTACATTTCAAGCGTTGAAGTTGGGAGCCCGCCCATAATAACAGAGGCATACATTTAGTCTTTACCTTTCAAGTGTTGAAGTTGGGAGCCCGCCCATAATAACAGAGGAATACATTTCAGTCTTTACATTTCAAGTATTGAAGTTGGGAGCCCGCCCATATAACAGAGGCATACATTCAGTCTTTTCATTTCAAGTGTTGAAGTTGGGAGCCCGCCCATAGAACAAAGGCATACGTTTCAGTCTTTACATTTCAAGCGTTGAAGTTGGGAGCCCGCCCATAGAACAGAGACATACATTTCAGTCTTTATATTACAAGTATTGAAGTTGGGAGCCCGCCCATATAACAGAGGCATGCATTTCAAGATCAAGTCAGAAGACAATAAAACAGAGGATTACAACAGGAATCCCCAGCAGGAAACAATAGAAATCCCCAGCACCGGGAAACAGAAGGTTGCAACAAGAGGTTCCAGCACAAGTTCAAGCGCCTGAGTCAAAAGAAAGAAAGGACGCGTTTTGGAAGAAGTGGCATGTGAACATTAAATCATGCCCATCATAACAAATCTGATGAAGAAAATCGTACCCCAGAGGAACCGCCGAAAAGCTTAATGAACAAATTGCAGTCTAGTCTAGCTTCTTGTTTTCTTTTAATCACGGTGTAACAAGGAGATCGGTAAGCAATGATAACAGCATGCAACAGCAGTAACATTGCTGTCCCATGGTAGTCCCAGCTACCAAAGCTTCCCGAACTACATTAACCTGATTCCCCTTTAGCCAGGGATATGTAGGAAACCTTTGAAGCAAAGGTTCGGTTAAATCTTTTTTCAAAAAAAAAAAAAATGCTTCACACGGAGTACTCGGATGGGCAAAAATCGCTCACTTTATCTTTGCGTGAAAACCCTTCATGTCTTCGGGCAAAGAGGGGCAGCTGTAAGCACGTGATTTTTGCCTTATATGAGAAATACTCCCAAAAAATTCAAAATCAAATGATTTTCCTTGGTGTGCAATTTTGTGATATTTTTGAATAATTATTTGTATTTTTCTGTGCATGTTTATTTGTTAAAATTGATAAAAAATAAAAAAAAACATGTCGCATTTTGCATGTAGGATTTAATTCTACAATTGTTAGTAATTAAGTTTGTTTTACAAAAATTAAAAATTACAAAAATAGACATCTTTTGCATTTTTAGCATTTAATGTCCAAATATACAATTTTATGCTTAATTATTACTTAATTGTGCGTTAATTGTTATTGGGAGTTGATTTGCACTTTTATAACTTAATTTAGTTCTTAATAATAATTTAAATATTTTTATAATTTATTTTTAGAAAATAAAAGAAGAAAAGATAACAAAAATACAAAGAAAAATCGGATTGGGCCACTTCTTCAACTTTCAACCCCAGGCCCAAATAATTGCCCAATCTTCCCCATGACCCGGTCCACTTCAAACCGGGTCGACCCGGTCCGCCCCATTAACCCAAATGCCTAACACCCTTCTTTATTTTTTCAAAACACAAAACAAAAACAAACAAAAAAAATATAAAAAAAAAAGAAACCAAAAACCCTAAAACTAAGACAAGGACCCCCCCCCCCCCATTTTTGGCTTTCTTCTTCCCAAAAACTCAAGAACACCTCCCATGGCTCCTTCTGCGTCCACGCCCAAACACCACCACCATAACACCGTCGCTACCATAGCTTCATCTCTTTCGTCAAGCTCAAAGCTTGCTCGACTATGGCTGCCTCCCCCGCGTCAACCCATCGCCATAGCTACCCTCCCATGGTGGAAACCCCACTGCAAACGACCCCTCCTTCCAGCTCCTCCATGCTGCCCGCAGCTGCCCCATGATCGATCTTTCTGCTTCATCTTCTTCCCGCGAACAAACCAAGCGCGCCTCCAGCTGCTTCACGCTACTGTTGCTTGCGTCGTCGGGATCCACCGTGAAAACCCAGTCTGCGTCCAGCCCGTCCACCTGCCACCTCTTCATCGAGTTGCTTCATCTTCCCCATCCGAACGACCTCCATTACTACTTCGTCTTCGACTGCGAACAGCTCGAACAACCACTGCCTTCCTCCGAGCTGCTACCTCACTTCGTCTTCTTCGAGCTTGAGCATCACCATGGACAGTCTCCATCGCTGCTTCTTCTGCCTTCATTTTCTTCGCAAACGAACCCCCAGCTGCTTCCGTTTCATCACTTCTGCCGCGTCAGCTGTTGCTGTTGCTTCGGCGTCAACTTCTTAGGTTCGTGTTCGTCGTCGTTTGGTTGAGCTTTGGTCGAGGCTCGTCGAAACAGTCCATACATATTTCATTTCGATCCGGTTAGTAGTTTTTAAGTTTTATTTTGTCCATATTTTATTTTGATATTTCTCGAATCTAAAATCGGCAAATGTTTGTTTTGTTCATGTCTATCGTTTGAATTAATTTTTTAGTTTGTTCATGTGCTTTGTTAAATTAATTTTTCAGATTTCGAATGAAAGTTTAATTAGTTGTTTTTCATGTTTGTATTATTGTTTAGGTAAATATTTGTTAGATTCAAATTGAAATTTAATTAATTATTTCTTCAATTTGTTTCATGTGTTATGTATTTTCCAGAAATTATTAATGTCGTTTGAATCTGTCATGTTTGTTGTTTAAAAAATAGATTTAGTTCATGTTCATCTTTGTTTGAAGTTCATGTTTAATCCAGTGATTTAATGTGAGTTTATGTTTGTTTTTGATTTGTTTGATTTAGTTTGAATCATGTATTTTGTTGTTTGTATTGTTGTATCCTTGCTAAATTAACCAGGATTGGTTCCCGATATGGTTAATTTAGTTCCATTAATTTGGAGTTGTGTTGTTCATCGTGTTCATATGATTTGTTGTTGAAGATTGTTGAGAAATTGGTCATCTTGACTATATTTTGGTTAAGTGATGATTAATTGATTGTTTAGGGCTGATGGGGGTAGTTTGGTAAATTGCAATCCGTTCAGGGGTAAAATGGTAATTGCAATAAGTTCGGAGGGGTAGTTTGGTAATTGAACATTATTTTGATTCTTTATGTTAAGCATGGGGGACAAAATATAATGGGGTGGGATTTTTGATGTACTTGTTTAACATAATGGGGGACAAGACAAATTATGATGGGAGGGAATATTGTACTTATTTAATGTAAGCATGGGAGACAAATTATAATGAGATTGGGTTGATGTACTTATTTAATGTAGGCATGGGGGACAAGGTTTAAAATAAAGAAGACATTTAATAGTGGGGACAAAGCATGCCTTGGGGGAATAATTTGGGGTTGGGAATTGAAGACTTGTCTTGCTATATATATAGGGTCATTTGACACATTTTAGGAGGGAGATTTGAGAGAAAAAGGGGGGACGGGAAATAGGACTAGACTTAGACTGGAATTAGAGGGAAGAGGACCCGATTTGAACATTAAAAGAAAACAGATTTTTACACTCGAGGGCGGACAGACCTGAAACATTTTGAGAGTAAAAGAGAAATGCAATTTGAACTTTCACTCGAATAATTTCCGTTTACTTTTCTCGAGTGTTATTCAAAAATCATTAAACTACTGCATCTTGTGTCGTTTGCTCTTCTGCTTTGACTACGATTGCACTTTGGTATTGCTGAGTTTTCAATCTGTTACTGGGTTATTCTACTGGTTGTTACTGGTTTGCGGTGTTGCTGAATCTGCTGTTGCTGTGGTATTATTGTTGCTGACTTCTCCTTCTTTTGTTCTTGTACTGCTGTTTCCAGGTACACATTTGTATACTCTCGGATTGATGAGAAATGAAATATTAATCAGGCTTCGTTCCTGTTGAATTCCTCCTGTTTAGATTTGTGGTTGAATATAATTTTTCTTTCTTCGTATAAAGATGTAGTTGAATGATTAATGAGTAATGAGGTTGCATATGTATAACTTCTTCATCTAATAATGTTAGTTTAAATTAATCGAAGAATAGTTAATCTGTTTTTGATATTATTGTGCGTCAATCTCATGTTCCAGTGTTATTAAAAATAGAATATAGAACGGAAGCAATCTCTCTTTGTACAAACTCGATTGCAATTTTCCCTTTGCATTAGCCGTAAGTTAATAACTAATGAGTTACGTATTTTTCAGCATGTAATTAATTGAGGGATTTTCTTTTATTTTTAGAGACAAACTTAATAGAAGAAATGTAGTCACTGTAGTTTTATCCTTTTAAATAAAATGAGACGAGCCTCGACAAACAAAAATGCACAAGCTGCGGGGCCCTCTAAATGTATATATTAAAATACTTAGAATTCGGGACAGGCCGTTTAGCGAATTTTTTACGGCCTTCCCAAAATAACAATGCGTTAGTCTCTTTAGGATGCGCCTTAATAAATCTTACCTTCTTAAACTCGGGTGCACATTTATGTGACCCAAATCCAAATCTCAACGGAATCGAAATGTGTCTCTAATCACGGGTACATTGATTGTGGCGCGGTCTGAGATGCATTTCCATGACGTTGCAAATTCCTTTTTAAAATAATGGATGAGACGAGCCTCGACAAATAAAAATACAAAATTGCGGGGCCCTCAGTAAATATTTACTTTAAAATTGCTCAGACTTCGGGATGGACCATTTAGCAAAATTCCACGGTCCTACCCAAAATAAATGATACGCTAGTCGCTTTAGGCGCGCCTTTAATAATTTAATTTTCTTAAACTCGGGTGCACATTCATGTGACCCAAAGCCAAATCTAAACAGAGTTGAAATGTAGCTCTAACCATGGGCACATTGATTGTGACGTGGTTCGAGATGTGTTTCCACGATGTTGCAATTTTTGATAAAAATAACAGTAAAAATGATAAAAGCGGTTAAAAGATAAAATTTGCACATAAGTTCATATTTGTATAAAAATCAGATAATCAAGCCGAATATAACAGTTGAGCGACCGTGCTAGAACCACGGAACTCGGGAATGCCTAACACCTTCTCCCGGGTTAACAAAATTCCTTATCCGGATTTCTAGTACGCAGACTGTAATATGGAGTCATTCTTTTCCTCGATTCGGGATTAAAATTGGTGACTTGGGACACCCTAAATCTCCCAAGTGGCGACTCTGAAATAAACAAATAAATCCTCTTTCGATTGTCCTTTAATTGGAAAAAACTCCCTTGTCCCCTCGCGGGGCGGAAAAAGGAGGTGTGACACAAGGTAAAAAGAAAAGTGCAAAAATCCATAACAACTTTAATACTTATACACAACTACCCAGAATCTGGTGTCACAATCCACAAACTACTAAGATTAAGGTGTCTGAAGAAATACAACTATTTTCGATACAAATGAAACAATAAAGGAAAATCATAGAAGGGTACGTCAGGGCCTACAGACGCCAACAGGACTACCTTGGGTCTCCAAACAGATCAAGCCAGCAGGTAGACTCAGGTTCAACTCGGTCTGGTACCAACATCAACCTTAGATTTTTGGTTGAATCTTATGAAAAAGTAGTGAAAGATTGAAAGAAGTTAGTTTAAGATCACTTACCAATAATTTGAGGAAGAAAAGTTTTTTGGAAAATCGCCTTTTGTGGTTTAGGTTTTGAAAATTTGGGAAATGAATCAAAAATCCCGTCTAAGTCATCTTTTGTTCAGCTGCGGGTGTCGCATTTGCGAACAAAACTTCACATTTGCAAATGAACAATGTTTTCGCAATTGCTATAAAAGGTTCGCAATTGCCATAAAAGAATCACAATTGCGAAGGAACAGTGTTTTCGCAATTGCCATAAAAGGTTTGAAATTGCGACTGAACAATGTTTTCGCAATTGCCATAAAAGGTTGCAATTGCAAATAAACAATGTCGCACTAGAAACCAGCAAAACCCAAACTTCTCTGAAATGATCCGAAACCACCCCGAAACTCATCCGGAACCTCTCGGACACAAACCATGTATGAATTTCAATCATAAAACACGCTACGGACCTGCTCATGCACTCAAGACATTGAAAAGAGTTCGTCTTAACCCGATATTAAACATGGTCAAACTCCCAAATTTCTTAACTTTACTAGTCTCTCAACCAAAGATCCAAAAATACACCCAAGCCCCTCGGGACTCCAAACCAAAAGTGCACACCAATCTAAAAATATCATACGAGCTTTCTCGCACGATTAAATCACAAAAATAACACCTAAAACTACAAATTGAACACTAAATCAAATGAAATTTTCAAGAAAGCTTTGAAATCTCTATTTTTACCACCGGACGTCCGAATCACGTCAAACTGACTCCGTTTCCCACCAAATTTCACAGATAAGTCAAAAATATTATATTGGACCTATACCGGGCTTCAGAACCAAAATATAAACCCGATACCAATGAGATAAAACATCAATAATTTCTTAAAAACAAATAAATTTTCAGACTTTCAATTTTTAACAAAAATTAATAACTCGAGCTAGGGACCTCCGAATCCGATTTCGGGCATACGCCGAGGTCTCGTATTTCAATACGGACCCATCGGGACTGTCAAAATATGAGTCCGGGTCTGTTTACCAAAAATGCTGACCGAAGTCAACTCAAAAGAGGTTTCTAAGCCAAATTCCTTATTTTTATCAACTTTCAACATAAAAGCTTTCCGGAAACACGTTCGGACTTTGCATGCAAATCGAGGAGGGATAAAATGAGGTTTTTAAGGCGTCAGAACATAGAATTTGGTTTTAAATCATAAGATAACCTATCGGGTCATCACACTTCGGCTTCATCGAGCTCTTGCCTTCTATTTTCATCATTCCTATGACCGCTCTCATGGTTATCTCAAACTGGGTTCTCCAACTTTGACTGGTATTACCGCATCAGTCCCATAGACTAATAAGTGGGTCTTTTCTCCTGTACTCATCTTTGGTATTGTGCGGTAGGCCCAAAGTACTTTTGGTAATAGCTCCGGCCATAGTCCCTTGGCGTCCTCTAGTTGTTTCTTCATGATGTTCAGTATCGATTTATTGGAGGATTCCGCTTGCCCTTTTCCCCGGGGTGGTATGGTGTGGAGATTATTCTTTTGATATTCCATTTAACAAAATATTTGGCGACCATTTTTCCTGTAAACTTGGGTTCGTTGTCACAACTGATCTCTTTGGGAAGGCCGAAGTAGCACACAATATTTTTCCATATGACGGCGATCACTTCTTGTTCGCGTATCTGGGCGAATTCTCCCGCTTTTACCTATTTAGAAAAATAGTCGGTTAAAACTAAAAGAAATCATATGTTACCTCGCGCCGCAAGGAGGGGGATGACGATATCTATCCCCTATTTGATGAAAGGCCAGGGGGAGGTGACCGAGTGGAGGTGCTCGCCCGCTTAGTAGATCATTGGGGTGTATTTTTGGCATTGCTCGCATTTTTTCACGAAGTCAGCAACCTCTTTTTTCATGGTGGGCCAGTAGTAGCCTACCCATATGAAATATCTGATCAGAGCTTGATTGATGGAATAAGCCTCGTACTGGCCTTCTGGACTTCTTCTAGAATGTGCCACGTTTGATTTGGGCCTAAGCATTTTGCTAGGGGGCGCCATACGTCCTTTTGTATAGGTCGTTGTGGATGATGATGTACCAGGCCACTTGCATCCGAAGCTTCTTGGCTTCTTTTTTATCATCTGGGAGCACGCCATCATACAAGTATGTAACAATATGGTTGTTCCAGTTCCAAGTTAGATTTATAGTCCTTACCTCTATTGATCAATCGATGAGTGGAGGAGGGTGACCATGTTTCCTACTCCGGTTATGCTTTTAGTGGCTACCCTAATTTGGCGAGGCCGTCTGCTTCGATGTTTTATGCTCGATGGATCTGGTCGAGCTGGCATTCATCAAATTTAGGCAGTAGTTTGCAGATCTTGGGGGTAGTACCTCAAAGGACCGGATTGGGGAAATAGAGATTGGGGATTCCCCCTTATTCCCGCTAGTTTCTGATTCGATGATACGTGACACTCAGGATATGGAGACTTGTTAGGGGGAATGATCCCACAAAGAGGAAGCTTTTTTTGTGGTTATTTGCTGAGGTAGAAGATGTCACCGGTCTGGGTGACTTGGATGCTCTGAAGAAAAGCTCGGGCGAGGCTTCCTTGAATCTTAAACTGACCAATCGGTTTTCAAACCTTCTAGTGACGATCCTGGGTGCAAGCGAACAATCATTATCACGGTCCCAAAGAAAGCCCAGGTTCTTGCTACCCTTGTAAGGGTAGCCAACTACCTCCGGTGTTTGGTCATAGAAGAAGACCGAGCCCAAATGGACGTGGTGGGAGTGCCTTGTCTTTTCAACGAAGCCCAACAGGCTCTAAATCGAGTAATCCCTATTTTCTCTGTCAATTTTCATACTTGAATTTTTCCCTTTATATTACTTTCCCTTTTATGTTTGGAGGCGTCGATGCTTATCATGAAGCTTTCCTCTAATTTCGAGGGGAGCCGAGTAATCATGAGGACGAGGTCCAAGGGCTTACCAAGGAGAAAGATGCATTCAAGCTTCTCAGTGAGCAAAGAGAAAAGGGAAGCTGAAGGCCTTCGTGCTGAGCTAGTAATGGATCAAAAAGAACACGCCGAACTGTCCGAGCAAGTAAGAAGAATCTTTGAAGTTAGAGACGATGACTCGATCATGGTGATTGATGGTCCAAATCTGCAGGTCCAGCAAAAGCTTGATATGATCGTGCAGCTCCGTGAGTAAGTAGAAGCTGTAAAGATTGAGGCCGAAAAATAGAAAAAGAACATGGATCGCTTGACCTCAGAAAAGGAGAGTGCCCGGGCCCTGCTGGCCTTGGTTGAAATCCAGCTTTGAAGTATGAAAAAAAGACCTTGTCATAAGCCAAGAAAATCGAGGAGCTCCAGTTCGAGTTGGGTTTAGCAGATTCTGTTCGGGTGAAACTGGTCACGGAGCTTGAAGCGGCCAAATCGGAAGTCAAGAAAACCAAAGCTGATGTTGATGCTATGGTGGTTATCTACTGGGCTCAGGTCCGAGCAAAGGAAGTTGTCGAGGTCGCTCAGATTTGAGCAGAGAGGATCACCGAGCACGCTAAGCTTCAATCTCGGAGGGTAACCCTCGAAGAAATACACACTCAGGGTTTCGAACTTTCAATCGAGATCGAGAACGCCAAGAATCTTGAAGCTGAAGCTGAGAAATTAGCTTATCCCGATGATGAAGAATCTGAAATATTGAGTGGATCCGAAAGTACAGAAGACCTCGAGGACGGGGATGTCGCTCCTGGAGATGACCAGGACACTTAGGCTCTTAGTTTCTCTCTTTGTCGAGGTTATTTTGGCCTTTTGTAAAGAACATCCATTGGGTCGTGTTGCCATTGTAAAAAAAAGGTCTTAATGAAGATATAAACTTTTTCCCTATAAATCCGTTGTCTTTTTTTTATTATTTCATGTAAGGGTCAAAATGCCTTAGCATATGATCATGAAGTTGTGTTCGAGGGTCCAAGGTTTGGGGAAGGTAAGGGCCGATAATAAGCCTCGCCTTCGACCTTTTCTGATCGATGGACCCCAAATGATAACTCGAACTTGAGTTTATGTAGCTTTTAAGCTTAATGATCAAGTGAGGACATGCTCGAACTCGGAATTAGGAAGCCCTTAGGCTTTCTAGTCAAGTGAGAAGGTTCTCTCGAACTTGAAGTGAAAGTAGCCCTTAGGCCTTTGTAAATTTTGTAATTGGCTGATCTGGCCTTTGTAAAACGATCGTTTAATCATATATATATATATATATATATATATATATATATATATATATATATATATATATATATATATATATATATATATATAAGTGCTTTTCTACACTTTTTGGATTTCAAAGTTTTCCCTTTGTTTATTGTTCATGTTCACAAAGGTTATAATGCCTTAGCATAAATAAGGAATTATTCGAGAGTTCGAACAATTTTTTACTCTTTAAAGTTTTCGAGGCTTGATATTATCGAAGCATTTTATGATTTCGCCGGGGTTATCCCTTTTAACCGGTTTATGAAAGAATTCAAAGGCCTATTTTGTTACGGAATTCGGACGTCTCCAAGCCATGTTAGTTTGGGCGTAGCCTCTTTAGTTCGGGATTTCCCCTTGGGCTTATTTTTTTGTTTTACTTCGAGCTTTCCCGAAGTATCAGTCCCCTAGTGGAGTGGCTGTGGCCTATAAAAATCGAGAGTTTCCTAAAAGGTCTTATGATATCGAAGTTTTAATAATTCGATCTCATTTATTTTTCGGACGGCAGCCCCCCTCCCCCCAAGCGTGGGGGTAATTATCCGAACTCTGGTTATGATTGGCCCTTAAGCTTGTTTACATAATAGATCGAGAGTATGAAATTATGAAGTAGAAGAACTTTTCTAAGGCATGAGATATTAGCAAGGAAAAATACTTCTCTTTATAGTTGATTATACATGCGTACATGTTCTGTGCAAGGGCTCGAGCAAACTACGCGGGAACAGTTCGTTTGACCGTTTGGACCTTACAAATTTTCCTATCTAGACCCTAATGCCATGAAGTAATTTCCTCGCAACAAAATTGACATCAGAGGGTAATGCCCCCAGTATTCGAGGTTGATTGTAAAGAAGCCTTAGATGTTGTTGAATTGTTCTAAGTTAGCACGATCAATGGTTGACTCAGTAAAAACCTCACCGAAAAACCCATTTTGGACAAAACCGGTGTAAAGGAAAAAGAGTGCAACACGTGCTTTCAGACCTAAAGACTTCGTGTCGAGGAGTCCATAGCGGTTTCTGACCGAACGCATGCAAAAGTTAGTTTAATATACAAATGAAAATGGAAGGGACCGTACCTTAGCAATAGTATCATTTTAAGTGCGATACGTTCCAATTGCTTGGCAATTGTTCTCCGTTCATCGTTGCAAGCTTGTAGGATCCTTTTCCTGTGATTTCGAGAATTTGGTACGGTCTTTCCCAGTTCAAACCTAGTTTCCCTTCATTCGGATTTCAGATGTTTAGGGTGACTTTTCTAAGCACCAAGTCCCTGATGTTAAAATGTCAAAGATTGGCTCTTCGATTGTAGTACCTTTCGACCCATTATTTTTGGGCAGCTAATCGGACGAGGGATCCTTCGCGTCTTTCGTCCAACAATTCTAAGCTCGTATTCATAGCCTCATTATTTGACTCATCTATTACATATCAAAATCTAATACTAGTTCTCCGACTTCGACCGGGATCAGAGCTTCGGTGCCATAAACTAACGAGAAAGGTGTTGCTCCGGTACTGGATTTTGATGTTGTGTGGTATGCCCATAGAACTTCGGGCAGTATCTCTCTCCACTTCCCTTTGGCGTTGGCCAATCTCTTCTTAAGGTTCTGAATGATAGTTTTGTTGGTCGATTCAGCTTGTCCGTTCCCGCTGGGATGATAAGGTGTCGATAGGATTCTTTTGATCTTGTGATCCTCGAGAAATTTAGTCATTTTGCTGTCGACAAATTTCTTTCCGTTATCACATAGGATCTCGGAGGGCATCCCGAATCGGCATATGATGTGGTCCCAAATGAAGTCTATGACTTCTTTTTCTCTGACTTTCTCGAAGGCATGTGCTTCAACCCACTTAGAAAAATAATCAGTCATAAATAAAAATAAGCTGAGCTTTACTTGGGGCTGTTGGAAGAGGGCCGATGATATTCATTCCCCATTTCATGAACGGCCCTGGGGATAAGACTGAATGGAGCTGCTCTCTGGGTTGATGAATTATCGGAGCATGTATTTGACATTTATCATATTTTTGTACAAACTCCTTTGCATCTATTTTCATATCAATCCAGTAATAGCCGGCTCTAATTACCTTTCAAACCAAGTGATTCGGAACCTGAGTGGTTTCCACAAGTGCCTTCATGAAATTCCCGTAGGACGTAGTCAGTACCTCCCGATCCCAAACATATTGCCATTGGTCCATCGAACATCCTTCTAAACAGCGTTCCTGTTATGCCCCGCATTATTACGTCGATATTTTGTCCCACAATATTACATTATGATGATGTTACGCATCACAATATTAAATTACTATGATGTTGCACCTTGTAGTATGTATGTTGAATTTATTGTAAGGTAATTGATATCAGTCCAAGGAAAAGATTATTTGGAGATTATAAGGATTATGCTATTTTATAAGTGATGAGTAAATTCATGAAGGTGAGAGGAGAAGCAAGTCAAAGAAAATGAATTTTCGTCCAAGTTTGGCACTTTGGGATAAAATACGGTCCGAGCTATAATACCCGATATTTATGGACTAGTACCATACAAGATACCACATGACCATGATAGTGAGGTGTATAAGATGTGTTAAAGGTGAGTAATATTTTAAGTAATTTAAAATAATTCTTAATTATGCAGGTAATTAGTTAATTACCAGGTAGCGGGATATTACCTAATTAATTAATTGATTATTGGATAAAGTTTAAATCCCCACCCACCCCACCCCCACCTGACAGCAAGGTCTTGTCCATATTGATGGCTCTTACAATTAAATTGAAAGGTGGCAAATCTCTTATAACATTCAGCCAAATGGTTTTGCACAGCACACCACTTTAGTCCTTTGGATTGTGCTTGCATTTCATGGAGATCCCATCAGATTATTGCATTCACCTCTTGATAGGTTATGCCTTCAAAATGTGGCTATATTGGATTCTTTTTGTTAATCAATGGATATCATGTAAGAATTAGATAATTCTAGGATTCTAGCAATAAAATTACTTAAGCATCTTAGCAACGTGACTCTAAAGAAGCTTAGTATAATCTTTCTCGAGAAAATGATTTTTCTCTACTTCGATCTGCTGTTACGCATTGTCGCAATCAACGGTATTAAAGGGATTGTCAAGAGAATCAATTCAGGTATGTTAAGGCTATCCCTTCTTTCTTTTCGGCATGATCCATACGACACGAACGAAACGAACAAATGCACAACTTCCACAAATAACTATATTCATAGAAATACTAGGGGTGTCTATATTCTTGATTCCCCATGCGAGTTATTATTATGTCTTCTGTTCATGGGTCTTAGAAAAATACGTATTTGATAAAGTTTATCCGACAAGCATATTATTTTTATGATGTTTCGAGAAATTTTATTAACGTATTTCTTATGCATTTAATGCATTTATACATATACATTAACCCATGACCAGATGACATTATATACATGTGTATATATATATATATATATATATATATATATATATATATATATATATATATATATATGTATATGGGATATGGGAAAAGGTTACGACGTTATATACGCATCACCACCTGATTAGCTGGTATACGTTGATGATTTGCCCATAGTGGCAGAGATGATATGATGGAATGACCTCAGAGGCTTGATGATGTTATGAACACATATACCCATGCATGGTATGACATTTATACACATATGCATGACATTATAAAAATGAAATAATTCACAGAGCTATGCAAACGTACATGTCGAGTCTTTTACTCCATGTTTCTCTCATGTTTATTATTTACTGATCTTCATTCCTTACATACTCAGTACATTATTTGTACTAACATCCTTTTTTCCTGGGGACGTTGCGTTTCATACCCGCAGGTCCTGATAGACAGGTCGAGAGCCCTCCAAGTAGCCTATCAGCTCGGCGGAAGATGTTGGTGCGCTCCATTTGCTTCGGAGTTGCTTGTTTGGTTAGTATGATTTAGATGTGTATTATTTGGTATGGCAGGAATCTGTCCCGACCTTTATGAAAATTATGTATTCTTAGAGACTTGTAGACAGATGTCATGTATGTAAAAGATTGTATGGCCTTGTCGGCATATGTTTAGTGTACGAGTGGTTATTTTTGGCCTTATAGGCCCGTATGTCTTATGTATAAGTTGGTATCACATGTTGTATTCTATTTATCTTACAGCAGCCTTCCGGCTCAGTTATCTATGCTAGTATGACATGAAAAGATATGTTATGTTGGTACTCGGTTAAGTAAGGTACCGGGTGCCCGTCGCGGTCCATCGGTTTGGGTTGTGACAAAAGTGGTATCAGAGTAGTTCTGTCATAGGGAGTCTACAAGTTATGTCTAGTAGAGTCTTGTTTATGGGTGTGTCATGTACCACACTTATAAGTAGGAGGCTACAAGGAATTTAGGACTGTTACTCTTTCTTCTTACTCTAGATCGTGTGGTAGAGCTCACTTATAAGAATTCAAATTCCGAACTTCTATTTTATTCGTAATAAGACAATGCCTACATTCAGAAAGACGATCGATAAGAGATATAGTTGTGGAAGTGTTGAGTTAGAGGAACTCAATTTTGCATCTTGCTTATGATGAGTAAATGTGAGGTCTTTAGCAGATCATGCGTGTACTAAAAGGTGTATGATTCTTGATAAGGAGATTTTAGGAAAGAATACTTATCCACTCTTACGGTAAAAAGGAATAACGGAATTAGAAGTTAGACACAAGTTATAGCAAGTAAAAGAAGCAAAGTGAAGAAAGGTACGAGGTACCCAGTTAATAAAGATTATCATTATTTACCATTCAGGAAGGGAGATATAAGCACTTTGAGTTACCTTCAATAGTAATAGATGTATGTACAATTGGCCACACCCATCTCAGTTGTACCCTATGGGAGCTAACATATATGATTTAAGAGAAGGACATGATACTAGGATCCCGCTGGGGTTAGAGTAACCCAAAACAATGGATAGATTGTTTGCATTAGTTGAAAGTTCCGAAGGATATTGCAAATGTGCTAATAAATCTCCTTGTGAGACACCCAGATAGTGCACTCTAAAATAGTACAGCTAGATATGAGTACTACAAAGATAGGAACTGGAAGCCTAGAAGGGATAAATATTATCTTAGTATGGCTCCCGTCCCTGGTAGAGCGAGAATGTTAGGCAACCTGAAGAGCCAGGGGATAAAACAAGAGGAACTAAAAGCAAAAGAATGTCTTGTGGAATTTTCAAAATAAAGTGATAGACATAGATGTTAGTGGAAAGAAGAGGAGAGTTAATGATACATTATGAGTAAGATGTGATACATGGATGACAATGGTAGATAAAAAAGATGACACTATTACAGAGTCTATAGTCAAGTTAAGGAAAAGATGAAAGGTGACAGGCCTTGATATAACAAAAGAGTATGGGCCATAAAGTCATATCCTCATTTCGAGAAATAAGTTTGTGACTCTAACGTGATTACCAATAGGAAAAGTTAGACCCCGGAGTAATAGAAATCAGTATGGATTGGTGAACAAGATAAACTACACATGAATTAGGGACTGAGTGATTTAATAATGGTCGACATCATTAGAATTTTAGATTGCGTTCCGGCGATAATAGAATGGACAATAGAAGAAGACTCATGAGAAATTCAAAGAATGGTCATTCAGGAAGATGCTTCCCTAAAGCAAGCAATGTGAGCAAACTTAAGTTTAAAAGATTGTATGTGTCAGTTACACTAAGTGTCACTCTCGCGAGTAAGAAAATTTGTTATCCTTGGTACAAAAGGATTACCGCAAGGTGAGTAAGGGTCATCGATAAAGTGAAAAGATGCCAAAGATGAAGAGGTAAAACATCTATACAAAGATAATCGAAGTACTCCCCTAAAGGGAGGAATATGGAATGATGTGGCATTAAGTCCGAATTAAGTGGTTGTAGTAACTATAGAATAAAGTAAAGGAAGAATGTGATAAGACTGAGAAAGGGATAAGATTGCACTTATTTAAATCCTACAGATATGCTACGATTCCAGAATATTATGAAAGCACGACGTCAAGAAAAGGAAGTATGGGCTCCTGCCCGAGAAGTTATTGATAGATAAGGAGCCACAGCGAGACATAAGTTAAGACAAAGGAAATAACCTAAGAAAGATTACGCGAAATTTTGATATGAGAGTGGGCCAACAAATAGTTAGTGGTTGATTCAGGAAGAGCCTAGTTATCGCTAGACAAGATGATACAGACAAATCAGCAGATCGTGCGAGATAAACATAGTGAACCCCAACATAGTGAATTTAGTCTCGCAGTTATGATATTGTAATCTTTGAGAAATATTCAGATAGCAGTGGGGTAGTTAAAGGTACCATATGAGTGTTACGAAAATAAAAGAGAGTGTCACTGGGAAGACAGTTAAAATATCAGTGTAGAAGCAACCCTACAAGCACAAGGGCGTGGAGGTAAGTAACTACGGATAATTATAGGCAAGGAAGGACATCAAAAGATCCATCGAGTATGCAATGTAATAAGCTCATAGCTTTACAAGAATCAGAGGATCCTCCCTAAATACTACAATGAAAGACTAGCTGAGGAAGTAAGAAAGAAGGCTTCAACCTAAGCTCAGTGACTAAGCAGGAGATGATCTTACAATAATAGTCTCACAACAATATTATATGCACTACATAAGAAAGTGGCACCTATCATGGCTAATGAATAGGAAGGAAAAAACAAAAGGTGATATTCAAGATTATATGGATTGTATGGAGTTCCAATATGTGTGGGCATTAAGATAAGCCAAGTATTCATGCAACAAGTGGCAGAACGACTAGGAAAAGTGATTGCTTGCATTTAAAGAAAGTTGAGAAGGAATGAAAGGAATTATTCGATCAATGATCGAAATATAATTACATTATGAATGCACCTAAGATTTTGGAGTATTATCCATGCAGCATATGTGTTGACAATTATACAGTCGTAGAAGACTCAGGCATAAGTTAAAGTAAGAATTGAGTCCAGGTCTTAGACAAAAATTAAATTGTTAGAAGATTGTATCATAGATATTCCATAGCATCCATCAAAGACTAAAGTAATAACTAATACCATGAGCCGCAAATCGGGAAATAGCTTAAGCTTATGTAAAGGCTGATCATAAGGAGGAGGAAACTAAAGAGCTACATCAATGAAGTAAATCAGGAATCTGATTATTGGAACTAGAAAATTATAGACCTCGTGATTGAGAACAATGCATGATTACTCTTAGATATCAGAGGTACAAGAGAGATAGTACAATAGACATATTCTATGGCAGCTCTACGATAAAGCCAGTTAGAAGGAGAGCCAGCCTTATCAGAAGTCAGTATGAAGCTCTCATCGGATTGTGTATGCACCAAAGGTGCAAGTGTTATAATAGAGCTTCAAGTTGTAGATGTGAACTATACCTATGTAGAAGGGAGGCCATGAAAGAGATAGAAGATATGATGCGAGATTTTAAGGTAAGTAAGGTAAATGTGAACAACATACGAGATGCTCAAATGCAGAAGGTTATGAATAGTCCATACTTCGGATAGAAGTCTAGAAGCGTTGGAATTCAGTATCCATGAATAATAGCAGCATCGTCAGTGACATATCTTCTAGCCTATGATTTCTAGGTATCGAGAAGCCTAATTAAGAGAGTAAAGAAAAGTTAGAGACAATATGATGTCTCGCTTGATGTTCCAGGATGACATAAGGAAATCTATGATGCAAGAAAGTTGAAGGAAGGTTGCGAGTAATATCAATAGATATATGTAAGTCGCAAGCTAAAGTATGGTAAAGCGACAAGGTTTTAGGAAGAAAAGAGTAAGGATAAGAAAGGGTGAGTGAGAAGGTGATGAGAATGGATAAGTTCTCGAGATTAAGCCCAGGAAAATGAGAGAGCTAACGGTTTCCCTAAGTTATAAAAAGATCAGTATAGCCTGAATGAACCCAAAGGAGTCTAAGACTAGTAGCATTTAGAAGAGATGTAATGCTGCTCGGGTAGTAGAATGAAGGTGTGATTGTGATAAGATAAAGGATGATGTTTGGGCCTTCGATTGAGTAATGACTTGAAGAGGATTTCATGAATTACATGGGATTAAAATACCCATGTAAGGTGAGTCATATTGGGATGCTATAAAGTACGGTTATAAAAGTATAGTATCACCACCCCAGGTGGATCAATCTAATTACTCAAGATATCCCTGTCACGAGCCCTAGCGTTGGTGTTACATAAAAGATCAAGTTATTAGTGGTAGATGATGAATAAACATTAAGGTAGATCAACAATAGATGGATAAAAGTTCAACAATATGAGATGAGATTAGACCATCAGTCTTAAGGTTAAACAACGAGAGTAACCTGGAGTTGGTTGCAGACCTCAGTAATGATAAATCAAAGTAAGAATTATGGTATAGTATGACCTACATAGATGCAGTAAAGTCATATGAAGGGATAACTAGGTCTATGAAATAAGATATAGCAATATTTGCAAGTTCTACAAAGTACCGAGCGAAGAACTTCAGTACACCAATAGATGCCCAGAGAGGCATCCTATTAAGCCTTGTATATGTTTACAAAGTAAGGCCTAGAGATTGGCTAAAAGCTGGAGGAGAAAGGAGAGAAGAGTTGCATAGGCACATTTACAAGGTCAGTATCGTAGAGGCTGCATGATAGAAGGTAGCAACAGTTATGAGATTAGAAGGAATTCGATCACAACTCATGGTGTGGGAAAGAGGCCTAAAGGGGCGAATGCCCTGGCCTTTGGATTTATTCACAAAACAACAACCTAAATGGTAAGGAGAGTATTAAGGTGTTCACAAGAGATATAAGTTATGAAAATGATAAGAGCATCGGCCAATATTCGAGAATGAATGTTCCAAAGGGGGAATAATGTTACGCCCCACAATATTACGTCGATATTTTGTCCCGCAGTATTACATTACGATGATGTTACAATTCGCAGTATTAAATCACTACGATATTGTACCCTATAGTATTGTACGTTGAATTTGTCGTAAGGTAATTGATATCAGTCCATGGAAAAGATTGTTTTAAGATTATAAGGATTATGCTATTTTACAAGTGATGGTTAAATTTGTGAAGGTGAGAGGGGAAGCAAGTTAAAGAAAGTGAATTTTCGTCCAGGTTTGGCACTTTGGGATAAAATACGATCCGAGCTATAATACCCGATATTTATGGACTAGTACCATACAAGGTACCACATGACCATGATAGTGAGGTGTATAAGGTGTGTTAAAAGTGAACAATACTTTAAGTAATTTGAGATAATTCTTAATTATGCAGGTAATTAGTTAATTATCGGGTAGCGGGATATTACCTAATTAATTAATTGATTGTCGGATAAATTTTAAATTCCCACACCAACCCCACGTGGCAGAAAGGTCCTGCTCATATTAATGACTCTTACAATTAAATTGAAAGGTGGCAAATCTTTTATAACATTCAGCCAAGTGGTTTTGCTATACAGCACGTCACTGTAATCCTTTGGATTGTGCTTGCATTTCATGGAGATCCCATCAGATTATTGCATTTGATAGGTTATGCCTTCAAAATGTTTCTATATTGGATTCTTTTTGTTAATCAATGGATATCACGTAAGAATTCGAGAATTCAAGGATTTTAGTAATAAAATTACTTAAGCATCTTAGCAACGTGACTCTAAAGAAGCCCGGTATAATTTTTCTCGAGAATATCATACGGATTTTTCTCTATTTTGATCCGTTGTTATGCATTGTCTTAATCAACGGTGTTAAAGGGATTGTCAAGAGAATCGGTTCAGGTATGTTAAGGCTATCCCTTCTTTCTTTATGGCATGATCCGACACGAACGGAACGAGCAAATGCACAACTTTCATAAATGACTCTATTCATAGAAATACTAGGGGTGTCTATATTCTTGATTCCCCATGTGAATTATTATTATATCTTCTGTTCATGGGTCTTAGAAAAATACGTATTTGATAAAGTTTATCCGACAAGCATATTATTTTTATGACATTTCGAGAAATTTTATTAACGTATTTCTTATGCATTTCATGCATTTATACATGTACATTGACCCACGACCATATGATGTTATATACACATATATATATGTATATGGGATATGAGAAAAGTTTATGGTGTTATATACGCACCATCACCTGATCAGCTGGTATACGTTGATAATTTGTCCACAGTGGCCGAAATGATATGACGGGATGCCCTCAGAAGCTTGATGATGTTATGAACACATATACCCATGCATGGTATGACATTTATATGCATATGCATGACATTATAAAAATGAAATGATTCACGGAGCTATGCAAACGTACATGTCAAGCCTTTTACTCCATGTTTCTCTTATGTCTATTATTTACTGATTTTCATTCCTTACATACTCGGTACATTATTTGTACTTACAACCCTTTTGCCTAGGGACGATACGTTTCATGCCCGCAAGTCTCGATAGACAGGTCGAGAGCCCTCCAAGTAGGCTATCAGCTCAGCGGAAGATGTTGGTGCGCTCCATTTGCTTCGGAGTTGCTTGTTTGGTTAGTATGATTTAGATGTGTATTGTTTAGTATGTGGGGACTCTGTCCTGACCTTTATGAAAATTATGTATTCTTAGAGGCTTGTAGATAGATGTCATGTACGTAAAAGATTATATGGAATTGTCGGCCTATGTTTAGTGTATGAGTGGTTATTTTGGCCTTATAGGCCCGTATGTCTTATGTATAAGTTGGTATCACATGTTGTATTCTACTTATCTCATAGCAGCCTTCCAGCTCAGTTATCTATGATAGTATGACATAAAAAGATATGTTATGTTGGTACTCGGTTGAGTAAGGTACTGGGTGCCCGTCACGGCCCATCGGTTTGGGTTGTGACAGTTCCATCTTCGGACAAAGTGAACTGTGCTGCCTTTGTGTGCAGAGCTCTCGACTCCTTTGGGTATGATGGAAGATTTCCATTCTTTATGTACTCTATGTACTTGTTTCTCCATTCCCATGTCAAACTCATGGGTTTTATTTCGGTGTGGCCTTCTTCGATCACCGATCTCATGAGTTGTACGATAGTCCCTGAGTTGAGTTTGTTATCTTCGACCGACGAACCTAGATTAGCAAGAGCGTCAGCTTCGTTGTTCTATTCTCGAGGTACATGTTGCAAGGTCCATTCCTTAAATCGATATAGAGTCATCTGTAGTTTATCCAGGTATCTCTGCATTTGATCCTCTCGAGCTTTAAAAGTCATGTTAACTTGGTTTACCATGAGGAGGGAATCACACTTGGCCTTTATGACCTCCGCTCCCAAACTTTTAGCTAGTTCGATACCTGCAGTCATAGCCTCATATTCGGCCTCATTGTTGGTCAATTTTGTAGTTCTGATAGACTATCTAACTATATTACCCGTGGGAGGTTTTAGCACGATGCCTAGTTCGGACCCCTTCACGTTCAAAGCAAAATCCGTAAAGAGGGTCCAGATCCCCAAAGATGTACTCGATTTCATCAGCAATTCTTTTTCAAACTTGGGTACGAGGGATGGCGTGAAGTCAGCCACGAAGTCTACCAAAATTTGAAACTATATGAAGGTTCGGTATCGATACTCAATATCGTACCCACTGATTTTGATGGCCCATTTGGCCAATCGACCCGAAATCTCAGGTTTGTAAAAAATGTTTCGAAGAGGATAAATTTTCATGACACATATTGGATGACATTGGAAATATAGTTTTAGTTTCCTAGAGGCGCTTATTAAAGCAAACACTAATTTTTCTAAGTGCGGATATCTAGTTTCAGACTCACCTAAGGTCTGACTAACATAATAGACAGGGAATTGTGTACCTTGTTCTTCTCGGACCAGGACTCCACTTACCACTATCTCCGAGATTGCCAAGTATAAGTAAAGTTGTTCGTCCACTTTTGGGGTATGGAGTAGCAGCGAGCTCAATAAGTATCGCTTTAGTTCCCCCAAGGCCTGCTGGCATTCTGGGGTCCATGCAAAGTTGCTCTTCTTCTTCAGTAGTGAGAAAAATCGGTGACTCCTATCTGAGGATCTCGAAATGAATCGCCCTAGGGCGGCTATGCGCCCTGTTAGCCTCTGCATGGACTTTACATTATCTACGATTGTGATGTCCTCGATAGCTTTGATCTTATCGGGGTTGATCTCGATCCCCCGATCGGACACCATGAAGCCGAGAAACTTGCCCGAGTCAACCTTGAACGTGCACTTTTTTGGGTTGAGTGTCATATTGTACTTCCTTAGTATATCGGAAGTCTCCTGCAAATGCTTCAAATGGTCCTCTTCTCGAAGGGACTTAACTAGCATGTCATCAATATAAACCTCCATATATTTCCCTATTTGTTGTTCGAACATTCGATTTACTAGGCATTGATAGGTTGCACCAGCATTTTTTAGTCCGAATGGCATTACATTATAACAGTAGGTGCCATACTTAGTGATAAACGAGGTCTTTTCCTGGTCCTCCGAGTTCATCTGTATTTGGTTGTACTCGGAGTAGGCATCGATAAAACTGAGAGTCTCGTGGTCGGCCATGGCATCGATCATACGATCGATGTTAGGCAAAGGAAAAGAATCCTTGGGGCATGCTTTATTTAGGTCTTTATAATCTACGCACATTCTAAGTTTGTTCCCTTCTTAGGGACTACCACTATCTTCGCTAACCATTCGGAATATTTTACTTCCCAAATGGATCCTATTTTGAGAAGTTTGTTTACCCCATCTTTGATGAAATCATGTTTGACCTTGGACTGAGGCCTTCTTTTTTGTTTCATCGGGCGTAACTTCAGGCCCAAACTTAGTTTATGAGCAGTGATCTCCAGTGGGATCCCTGTCATATCGAGATGGGACCAGGCAAAATAATCCATATTAGCTTTAAGAAATTGAATAAGTTTTTTCCTGAGCTCGGAAGTTAACCCCGTGCCTAGGTATACCTTTCAATCAGGCAGATGCTAGATCAATATGATTTGTTCTAGCTCTTCGACCGTTGATTTTGTAGCGTTAGAATTATCCGGGATTATGAATGATCGAGGTATCATACAGTCATCATCCTCGTAAGTTCCATGTTCCTCCGGTTGGGTCGAGGCTGGTGACTGTGGTTGCTATTTGGCCTCTAGTTTTCCCTTCGACTCTGATCCCTTTGCTGATGAAAGTGCCAATACCGATATCACTTTGTCGATTACAAATATTTCCTTGGTGGCAGGTTGTTCCCCGTACACCGTTTTGACTCCTTCCGATGTTGGGAACTTCAAAACTTAATGAAGTGTCGAGGGTACTGCCCTCATGTTATGGATCCAAGGCCTTTCGAGCAGTGCGTTGTACCTCATGTCACCCTCGATCACATGAAACTTTGTTTCTTGGATGGTCCTGGCCACATTTACTGGCAAAATAATTTCACCTTTGGTGGTTTCACTTGCCATGTTGAAACCGTTAAGTACTCGGACTACGGGCAAAATTTGATCTTGTAAGTCGAGATGCTCTACGACCCTTGATCGAATAAGGTTGGCCGAGCTACCTGGATCAATCAAAACACGTTTAACTTGAATTTTACTCATAAGGGCAGATATTACAAGTGCGTCGTTGTGAGGTTGTTCGATCCCTTCTGCATCCTCGTCATTGAAAGACAAGGTCTTTTCTGGTAAGTAGTCTCGACTTCGCTTTTCCCTTGTAATCGTCACCTTGGTGCGCTTAAATACGGGTCCTTGAGGAATATCGACCCTACCAACGATCATGTGAATCACGTGTTGTGGCTCCTCCTGCTCGTTCTATCTGTTTGAATTTCTATTTTTGAAGTGATTGTTGGCCCGATCACTTAAAATTCCCGAAGGTGCCCCTCGTTGAACAGTTGGGCTACTTCCTCCCTTAATTGTCTACAATCTTCTGTTTTATGACCAAAGGTGCCATGATACTTGCATATTTGATTGGAGTTTCTCTGGGCCGGATCGTTCTACAGAGGTCGAGGCCATCTAGTATCCTTGATACGTCCGATGGTTGAAATAATGGCTGATGCATCTACACTGAAGTTATATTCTAACAATTGTGGAGCTTCTTTGGGCCCGGTATCCATGTCAAAACCACTCTTGTTCATGAGTCCCCGTGAATTTTGACTTCAATCATTTCTTTTCTCATTCTGTGCAAAGCTTCGCCTAGGCATGCTGCCTCTACGGTCTCCATTGTACGGTTGATATCAATCTCTATTCGATCTTGGCTCTCGACCGATATCCCTCTTGATTCTATCCACGGGCTTGTTAGGATAAACGGACCCGGAAGGAGTCCCTAGTTGATCATCCTCGACCCTGATCTTTGACTGATATCGATTATGTACGTCGGCCCAAGTGACAGCTGGGTACTCGATCAAATTTTGCTTCAACTGCTATGAAGCTATAGAACTCCGAGTGTTCGGACCTTGAGTGAAAGCTTGAACAACCCAGTCATCGATGACCGAAGGCAAATCCATTCTCTCCATTTGGAACCGAGATACGAATTCCTTGAGCATCTCATTGTCTTTCTACCTTACCTTGAAAAGGTCCAACTTTCTTATTGCAACTTTAATGGCTCCGGCGTGTGCCTTTACAAAAGAATCTGCAAGCATAGCAAACGAATCAATAGAATTAGGAGGTTATGATACCATATCATGGCACCCTTCGATAAAGTCTCCCCGAATTTCTTCAGCAATACGAATTCAATTTCATCATCTTCCAGGTCATTTCCTTTGATGGCGCACATATACGAGGTGACGTATTCATTTGGATTAGTCGTCCCGTTATACATAAGAATCTCAGGCATATGGAACTTCTTGGGGATTGGCTTCAGAGCCGCACTCGGTGGGAAAGGTTTTTGCACAAACTTTTAGAATCTAGTCCTTTCAATATCGGTGGTGCCCCCGAGATTTGGTCGACCTTAGAATTATAGTTTTCCACCTTCTTATCATTTTCCCTGATCTTCTTTTCCCCTGTCTCGATTTGCTTCATCAACTCTTCGAGCATTTTTAGGATAGTGGGATTTGTCTCTGATTCCTTCTCATTCGATTTTCTCGAAGTCAATTCGACCCTGTGCACAACTTCTTGGGACGGCTAGAGTTTGACCATGCTCGGCGTGTGGTTCTGATTTTAGAGCTGAGTTATTGCTGCCTGCTGGGCCTGCAATTTTTAGAAGATTACTCGCAAGTTGATCTCGCCATCTTCACCGTCATGCATATTCTGAGTAGCTAATCGGGTACCCCCACAAACGCTGCTTTCGGGATCGACGACCACATTTCCATTGATGGCTACATGTGAATTGACGTCGATTGGGTCAGCAACCGGAACTCCATCGAGGCCAGCAGGGGGTGCAATGTTCTCATTCTCGCCGTGTTAGCTGAGATCATTGTCAATGTGTTGAGGTGCTGACTGAGAGTTAGACATCTTTCAATCTATAATAAAAGAAACTTCAAAGAACGAGCGTAAAATAGTATGTGTTACGAAAATTTGTACCAGGCAATCACTATTATCCTTAGCCCCACGGTGGGCGCTAAACTGCCTACCCTTAAAATTGGATAACAATTAAACTTATAAGTGGTTTTAAGGATATGTGATTTCACTTGGCACAAACTGAGAAATATAAGTATTAATGTTAGAAATTAACTGTAAAATAAAGCAAACCAATATAATGAGCAGTTATGACCTTCGAGCTAGATCGCCCTCGAACCAACAGAATATGCTAACAAATGAGTATGGACTGAACAACAGAGCTTAAGAGAGAAAATGTAATGTATTGCTTTGTTATGCGTGAATATCCTGCTTACAAAATGATTAGAACCCCCTTTATATAGTAGAAGAATTCTACTTATGGTACAGTTCTAAATACAGAAGGAAATCTCATGATTGGCTAAATGTCCGGTCTTGACTCGATACGTGCCGGGATTTCCGCCACGATCCTTGCCCGATCACGGGTATCTCGGCTTTCTGTTATTCGGTTTGGCTGGCTTCCTTCGATCTCGCTCGGTCTTTATCTCGCTTCGGTCTCGATCACGACTGGTCTCGATCTTGATCGATCATCGACTTATGAGTTTAGCAATCCATCTCTGTGCCATGGTTCGATGCTATACGAGGTCGAGCCTTGGTCTGCCATCCCGATTTCGACTAGCCATACAAAATTAGGGAAGCCAGATTCTAACCGTATACAGTAATCAAATTAAGATTATTACATATATAAAGGTGCTGTAAGCCTCAGAATGATCAGCATTTTTCCTTGGTTTGACTTGTGATATTTTCCAAAGTCTCAATTCTTTAAGGTAAAAGAAAGAACAAGCAATCAGATGAACACAGAGAGTAAGGAGGAAGAGAGAAGAATACTAACTGATAAGAATTTTGACTTCATTTGATCTCTTTTTTCCTGCGTATCTACAAAAGATTGGGAGTAAAGAATGAATATGTCCGACTTTACAAAAAACTGTATAGGAGTTTGTAAAGAATGATCAAGAAAACAACATGATGAAACTTTCCTACTTCAGGGAAAAAAAAACAAAAAAAAATATCGTAAGAATGATCTGATATCTCCTAACTACTGATCACAATATTTTTGTATCTCTTCTACAAGTGGGGTTGATTGAAAGAATGCTGCTGATTCAGAAACAGGACGTCTTTTGCTTTCAGTTGTTTCTCTAGAAAAGATAGTAGGAGTATGACGTTGAGCAGATTTAGGTGGAGTTGGAGATGTAGTTCTTGGAGACAAATACACCTCCTCCATAACGCGAAATTGGAGCTCTGTTGGATAGTCCCTCATGCATCCAATCCGAGGTCCAGCTCCCGTTGTCCATCTACAAGACAATTGATGAGCCAACTGGAATGACTTCGTTCTTCTATGTGTATTTATTCTCTTGATTATCTTTTCTGTGGGGATAGGTTCTTCATAATCTTCTTCATCTTCGTCATCAAATAAATTCTGCTTTGAAACTGATAGTTCTGTATCAGATAAATATTCTTCTGCTGTTTCATATCCATCTATTGGAGTATCCACAGGCTGTGTGTCGTTTTTTGATCCTCCCTGCTGGCCAGCCTTAGGGAACAACTCAAATACGTCTTGCCTTAGTGGTATTTGGACCGCAATTTGGGGTCTTAATCCTTGCGACCGCCTTGACAATGGAACTGAATTTTCTGCATCTTTGCAATACTTGGTAGTAGAATCAGTCTTCTCCTTGTTTGAGTGTTTGGTGGTGCACTCTTCATTGGCTTGGCTAAAATCTGGTGCAGATAAGCTGTTACGAAGGCCAAAACCACCTTCCTTCCTAATAAAGTGTGCTTTCTCCTCATCACTCGGGGATTTCTGTAAAATAAGGAGTAAAGCTTAACAAGCTAAGCCACGACTAATTTAGCCACCCCAAGAGGTAACAGGATAAGTGTTGCAACTGATTTGTTAATTACATGAAGACTTCTAATTAGCTTGACAGCTGCTTCTCTTACACAAATGCTCTAAGCCAGTCCCCATAAGTTTATGGACAAGTTTATTGTGAATTATAAAGTGTCTTTGCTTATGGTTAAGTTTTAATCATTAAGAAAAATGTTGCATCTTACCTGGAGAACACTGACGTCAATGTTATGTTGCTCAAGATATGATATAAATTCTTCAAAATTCTCCTTTGTAGGGAGATAATGTCCGCTGTGCGGCCAGACAGCCTAGATCATTAAAAAAAATTAGATTCATTAAAACCAGGTTTAAGAAAAAACTTGTCGCAGATTTGGCAAAATTATCACAATTCATTGAATCTGTACCTTTAGAATACCATCTTCTACCACTAATCTGCCTGCAGATAATGTGGCTCCTCCAGCTAAGAAACTGGAATGCTGAAAAGTGCCTTTTTGCTTCATTCCAATATACAAGTCCTTCGACACGCTTAGCACAAAGATCCACTTGGTATCTTCAGGACCTCCCCTCGTATCAAGAAGCCTCCCACTCTGCTTATAAATGAATTTTCCACCCACAATTACAATTTCATATGCCTCTCTCTCTACCTGTAATTAGTCATAACTTGCAAGTTGCATTAAACATAATCTCCTGACATATCTTCTTACTTCATGCAGCTAAATAAATTATACTAATATCCTTAGAAGTGCGAATACTTATTTTAAAAATTTTCGAAGGATGTCACAGATTATCATGGCCGAGGGTCTACCAGAAACAACCTATCTACCTTCTCAAGGTAGGGGTAAGATCTGCGTACACACTACCCTCCTCAGGCGGAATTACACTGGTTTTTTTTGTTGCTGTTGTTGTTGTCATTGTCGTTGTCGTTGTCGATGTCGATGTCGATGTCACAGATTAACTTTCCACATCATATGTGAAGTAGCATTACCTACTACTGTCTATTAGGCACAACACTCTATTTTGGTTGCAATTTTCAAAACGAATACATAAAATCCCTTCGCCAATCCTTGCACAAATATCATATACCAGCCTAGAATTGAACCCCTTTTCTGTCATGTTATAAACTCATAAGAAAATCGGATGCCTTACAAAAGAAGATAAAACTCACCGGACCAAGATACTTGATGCATTGTTGATGAAGTTTTGATCTGGGGCACTTCTCAAGATTTACTTCTTTACCTTCACCTATGTCCAACCTGCAACATTTGAGGGGAAAACGTCTCATTTAGTGAAGTTGAAATTGATTTCAAGTTGTTTGTTTGAATTTCTTACTGATCCAAGATAATCTCACCAATAGAAGAAAGGTTGTTTACTGTCAGCTTGAAGCCACTTGGCGTAATAAAATTGAAGATTGTGACCATAGCGATGTCTAGGATCAATCTGTTTTCACAATCATTATATCAATGAAAATCTGACATTCTCAAATTTATTATCTAAACTTTGTGGAGAAAAGGGTACTCACTGCCTCAAGCCAATGCTGTAAAGCAAGCTTACATGCCTTTTCATCTTTGGACAAACCTTTACCAACCTACCAACGCAGACAATGTCCTAAATATCACAACTTAACCAAAAGAAAGAAAGATTCTAAAATCGTAAAATCAATCCATACCTTCGCAGCTCTAGTTAAAGCTCTTGACCAACGAGAAAAAGCGGTTTCGGGTTTCTGAATGTCAAAGAATGATATAGAACTATGCTTGAGTTCAACAGAATCTAATACCTTCCACCTGTAAATTTCACTCAAAATTAGGAACAAAACGAATCTACATTAAGGGAAAAAATGCACCTAATCATAAATGTTTAAACTACTATACCATCTCTGCTCAACTAGAATAGCACAATCCGCTAGCCGTCTTCGAGTACGAAAACTTTTGTACGTTTTCTGCAACTTTACTGCAGCCTCATCTCTTTGTTTCTCATATACTAATGGTAGCATGTTAGTAGTCTGGTCAGGCATACTATGCAAATTTTCAGAAACCTCTTCACTGCTCGTGAGGCTATCTGATCTATTCGACGTCTTATCACTCGCATCAAACGCAGGAGTCTTTAGTCCAATCTCGGCCTCCAATTCCCTCCTTTTATAGCTAAGAGTTCCTTCAAGGATCAACTTACCAGAACTGAGAGACTTCTGCATTTTTGACTGCTGAGAATTTTGTTCATTGAAATTAATATGATGTAACGTGGTCCTCGTACCATCATTTCCAAAACTCATTGTTCTCACTAAATAAGATTCGAACCGAGTATCTGAATCATCAAAATTGGCAAAGGGACAGGAATATGTTATTCCCATCTCCCAGCCAAAAATTTTGTAGGACTTCCTAGCTTGATCGAAATTCCCAAGTAAAGAAAACAACAATCTACAGAATTAAAGATAAAGTTATCAGACATTACTTTCCTCAATACTTCTCAGGTGATGATAATGAGCACAAATAAAGTTACACGACTAACTCGATACACTTGTATACAGAAAAATGTAGAAGTATCCAGAGCTGGATGCTCAACTTAACTCCTATTAATGCCCAAAAGAAAGCAACATTACCAAAGAAACATAGAGTTTTCAGAAGAGAAAAACTTAAATGGAGTAACATTACAATTTGCAATAGATGCAAAAGGAGAGAAAAAAGAAGCTAATGACAATCGAACATGAAATAAGCTAGGTTGTTCATGTTTTGAAATTTAGCTTACAGAATTGGACTCAATCATTTCTTGATGGACCGAATTACCAGGTAGCTGTGTTTGTGGGAGGTTGCAGGTAGGTACGCAAACTAGCCCGAAGACTAGCGTTTAAAAAAAAAAAAAGACACAATCATTCAATATGAAAGCCTCAATCTTGAAAGTATTTCCCCCAATAAAAATTTCATGGCAAGAAACTACAAGGTTCATGAAGCAACATCTTGACGGATAACTACTTTCTTTATGTAGGATTCATTGCTTAATACAATGCATGATTAGAAAACTTCAAAATCAAAGCTACAGAATCAGAAAACTCATTGGCAAACAAGAAATGCTGATGGACATCATGAGATGCAAAGACCAAATGATAAAAACAACAAAATGCATTGCTAAAAAGTGCCTGTAAAACAAGAAAAAATGGTACAACTTTTTACCTTTAATTTTCCATACCTATGAGAACGAAAAACTGGGTATAAATGTAATACTTCACAATGAAACAAGAAAATACATTAAAAAGGTAATACCTATGAAAATGATAAAATGTCCATCTTGGAAGGAGAAGGTAGAATCTTGAGAAGCAATGGGAATGAATAAAACAAAGATAAGAAACTCAGAAAGAGCAAGAATTTTTTTGACTGAGGGATGTAGACCAATTTGAGAGAGAACGCAAAATGTGGGGTTTTTTAAAACAAAATTGAGGAAACACAATGGCCATTTGTTTCTCTGTTTAAAGCATTCTTTTCTAGCTCACAAATTTACTGTAGTAATTTGTATTCAGAAAACAAAAAAATGGATAGTGATGTACGTTGACTGTCCTTTGCTCTTCAGTCCAACGATTAGACAATATTCATAGGAGAATGGGAAAGCAAGTCACTGGCTTGAGCATTATTATTGATGTCGTCGAAAAATTGACTGAGGGTGACATGTAATTTCTAGTTTTGAAGAAGCAACTGTCACGATCCCGAATACCAACCTCGGATCCTAGTGGCCTCTAATATTTACTTGCTAGACAAGCCGACGTGAAATTAATTAATCAATTTTAATTGTTAAAAATACAATAATGATATTCATTCGCATGCTTTAACTCAATGATAACACATAGGTACTCATCATATCATATATATGGTGTCCTCACACATAAACACACATAGCAAATAGACCAACAAGCCATAATCCCTCAACTCAATGTTAACCACGACACTTACCTTACTCTATAACAAAATCAATGCTCAACCGCGGCTTTTCCTCTAGAATTAGCCTCCACACCAATCAAATCTAACAAAATATAGTTCAAATAATTCAAAACAAGCATTAGAAACTGTCTATGAGTGAAAATGATTCAATCATTATTGTTTTGGGAAAAAGTGAACAAAAGTCAACCCCAGACCCGCTTGGTCAAAACCCGAGATTCGAACCAAAACTCAATTACCAATTCACCCCCAAGCCTGGTTATGTGATTAGTTTCAAAATCTGACCTCAATTTGAGGTATAAATCTCAATTTCTCAAAATCCTTAATATTTCTACCTAAATCCCTAATTTCTACCATGAAAAAGCATAGATTAAAGGTTAAAGTCAATTGGTGTTTATGGAATGCAAGGAAACAAGTTAAAATCTACTAACCTATGAAGTTGGGATGAGAAACCTCTTCAAAATTGCCTCTCTGTTGAGCTCAAATTTGAAAATGGTGAGAAATGGGATAAATTCCGACTTTGGGATATTTTAAATCATTGGGCATCAGGCCTGATGCGGTCGCGAAGAACATCGGCCTGAGTGGCCTTTGTGTTCGCGATGTCCTTTCCCCCCTGACCTTCGCGTTCGCGAGCCTCGACTCGCGTTCACGTAGACAACTGACCAGCTTCCCCAAGTCCCTTCCTACACTACGCGTTCGCGAAGGGTTAACCCCCTATTACTTCGGATTGGCGACCTGCCCGCGAAGAATGAATTTCGCCCCTGTCCCAGTTTCCCTTCGCGATCGCGAGAGTACCTTCGCAATGGCGAACCACAAAGTCACAGACACCGGCAATAACAAAAACTAGCACATTCCTTAAGTCCAACAATAATCCGTAGCCTATCCGAAACTCACCCGAGCCCCTAAGGTTCCAAACCAAACGTGCACACAAGTGTAGTAACGTCATACGAACTCGCTCACTCGCACGATCAAAATACCATAATAACACCTAGAACTACGAATCAGACATCAAAATGCATGAAATTTTCAAAGAAACTCAAGAACTTTCAAATTCACAACCGAGCGTCTAAATCCTATCAAAGCAACTCCGTTTTGCAACAAGTCTTAAATAGTAAAATAAACCTATACCAAGTTCCGGAGCTGAAATCCGAACCTGGTAGCAATAAAGTCAACCTACGGTCAAACTTTAGAATTCCTTAAATCTTCAAATTACTGGTTTTCAACAAATTATGTCAAAACAAGTTAGGGACTTTCGAATCAATTTCGGACATATGCCCAAGTCCCAAATCACGATACGGACCCACCGGGATTGTCAAAATACCGATCTGGGTCTGTTTAGACAAAATATTGACCGTAGTCAACTCAAATTATTTTCAATTTCTCACATAAAAACTTTTCGGAATAAGACACAGACTGCGCACTCAAATTGAAAAATACTAAAAGGAACTAATCGAGGTCTCAAAATACGAAAACAAAGGCTAAAACTCAAAATGGCCTATCGGGTCATCACATTAACCATTGCACCCATAAGTGAATCTAGGATTTTGTCACGACCCAAGTTTACCCTCCGTGAACTGTCGTGACGACACCTAGTCTCTACGACTAGGTAAGCCTAATAATTTGCAAAAAAAGGAAACGAAAAATAAAACTAGCCAAAAACTGCGGATAAAATATAAATAAAGTATTTAAGATGTCGCTCGGCCTATACAAATATAAACTCTCAAGCTGAATTAACTCCCAAAAGCCGGAATCTCATGAAATCACAAGCTGTGGAATAACTACAAAGTGTTCTAACTCCAGAATGTCTAAACAAAAGTAAATACAGGAGAGCTAAGAATAGAGAGGGACTTCTCGGTTTGCGGACGCGACAGATATACCTCGAAGTCTCTGAAGATCGCCTCACCTCACTTGAAGTATGGCTGAGCCGAAGATCCTGGATCTGCACACGAAAAACATGTGTAGGAAGGGCATGAGTACACTACAGTGGTACTCAGTAAGTGCCAAGCCTAACCTCGGTCGAGTAGTTACGAGGAAGGTCAGAGCCCTACTGATTATAGATGAAAAACAAGTAAAATAGTATAGAATGTGACAACATAATTAAAAATGCTAACGGTCTATAATGAATGAAAACACAGAAGGAATCTAACTCAGTACACAGGAATAGCAACAGGGGATCTCCCGGATATCGTCCCATAGTCTGAATCATAAATATACAAGGGAAACTCCCGAAATACCAATCTGTAGTCCAAAGAAAATATCCAATACAGGGGATCTACTGGGTGTTGTCCCGTAGTCCCAAATATAAATGTGTAGGGGGATCTACCGGAATACCGATCCGTAGTTCCAAAGTAAACATGTAGGGGGATCTTCCGGGATATCGTCCCGTAGTCCCAAAGTAAATTACACAACAACTTCAGAAGAGTTTACAGTTCTATTCTAGAATTTAGGCAGGAAATTCTACTCTAACATGCTGCACAGAGTACAAGTAGGCAATTAAAGCAGGTAAGACAGCTAAACCACATAAGCATGATTTTCCTAAATTAAGCAAGAGGCTTCAAGTACAAATGTTGCTCAATTACAAGAAAACATAGGTATTAACTTAATGAAAATGGGATTTCAACAATCAACACGTGTACGCACTCGTCAGCTCACGTACACGATACTCAAATAACACAGTACCAAATCCGACGGGGAGTCCCCACACAAAGTTAGGCAAGCCACTTACCTCGAACCAGCTCAATCAACTCGAAATCACGTCCTTGCCACGAGTACCCAACTCCAAATGGCCCAAATCTATTCAAAGTGATTGCATAATGTAAATATAACTTCAAGTAACTAACTCAACTAATTAATTCGAAGCTAACACGCAAAATTAAGAAAAACGCCCAAAAAGTCCCCTGGGCCCATGTCTCGGAATTGGAGAAAATTTACAAATTCATAAACCCCAATCACTCACGAACACACTCGAACAAAAATCACCAAAATCCGACGTCAAAATCTTATTCAAAACTCGAATTTTCAATTGGGGAAACCTTCTCCCATTTTCCAAACTTTTACCCCCAATTTCCTTAATGAGAAGAGGAAAATAACAATAGATTATGGTTCTAGGATCAAAATCAAGATAGAAAACGTTACCCAATATTTCTCCTTCAAAAACCCTCGAGAAATCGCCCTCAACCGAGCTCCAAATCATTTTTTCCAAGTTTTGAGTTCAAATCCTCGTTTCTTCCCTTTTTCTGACCAGCGAATCCGCTTCTGTGACCATGGGACCTCACCTCTTCTGCGGCAAATGGACCGCACCTGTGACTTTTCATTAAAGCCCAAGTTCCGCATCTGCGACCTCTTACCCGCAGATGTGGTGTCGCTTCTGCGGTACCTGGGCCGCATCTGCAACCAATTTCATCATTGACTCAGACCGCACTTGCGGTCCCCTAACCGCTTCTGCGGTGCCGCACCTGCGGTCCCATATACGCAGGTGCGATTATGATAGGTTCAGCAAAGCTTCAGATTTCCTAAGTCCAATTCCACTTCCGTTAAGCATCCGAAACTCACCCGAGGCTTTCGAGACCTCAACCAAGCATGCCAACAAGTCACATAACACGATTCAAACTTGTACCAATTCTTGAAACACTCGAAACAACGCTGGAACACCAAATTACCTTTGGATTCAAGCCTAAGGATTCCAAAACTTTCCAAATTCCGCTTTCAATCAAAGAGTCTATCAAACCTCGTCCGAATGACCTGAAATTTTGCACATACGTCACATTCAACACTACAGAGCTACTCCAACTCTTGGAATCGGATTTCGACCCCGATACCAAAATTTTACTATCGAACCGGAAACTTCCAAATTTCAACTTTCGGCATTTCACACCTAAATAAGCTACGAACCTCCAAAATACAATCCGAAATCACCCAAGGAGCTAACGGAACCGACAGAATTCCATTCCGAGGCCGCCTTCACACTGCTCTGACTATGGTCCAATTTCTAAAGCTTAAACTCAAATTTAGGGACTGTGTCCCAAAACACTCCGAAACTCAAAACGAATCATCCCCGCAAATCAAAATAGCATAAATAAACACGGGGAAAGCAGTTAATAGGGGATCAGGGTGTAAATTCTTAAAACAACCGACCGGGTCGTTACATCCTCCCCCTCTTAAAACATCCGTTCATCCTCAAACGAGCATAGAGACATACCTGAAGTAACAAAAAGATGAAGGTAACGGCTGCGCATATCCTGCTCGGTCTCCCAGGTCGCCTCCTCGACCGGCTAACCCCGCCACCAAACTTTCACTGATGCAATGTTCTTTGACCTCAACTTCCGAACCTGCCTATCCAATATTGTCACTGGCTCCTCAACATAGGATAGATCCTTGTCCAACTAGATTGAACTAAAATCCAACACGTGCGACAGGTCACTGTGATACTACCGGAGCATCGAAACATGAAATACCGGATGGACTCCTACCAAGCTAGGAGGTAAGGCAAGCTCATAAGCAACCTCCCCAATATGTCGCTATATGTCAAAAGGACCAATAAACCTAGGACTCAATTTTCCCTTCTTCCCAAATCTCATAACGCCCTTTATAGGCGAGACCCGAAGCAAGACCCGATCTCCAACTATATAGGAAACATCACGAACCTTCCGGTCCGCATAACTCTTTTGTCTGGACTGGGCTGTGCGAAGTCTATCCTGAATCATCTTAACCTTCTCCAAGGCGTCCTGAACTAAGTCTGTGCCTAATAATCTAGCCTCACACGGCTCAAACCAACCCAATGGGGATCTACACCGCCTACCATACAAAGCCTCATACGGTGTCATCTGAATGCTGGACTGATAACTGTTGTTGTAGGCAAACTCCGCCAATGGCAAGAACTGATCCCAAGAACCTCCAAACTCCATCACACACACATGGAGCATAATCTCAAAAATCTGAATAGTGTGCTCGGACTGTCCGTCCGTCTGGGGGTGAAATGTTGTGCTCAACTCCACCCGAGTTCCCAATTCCTGTTGTACGGACCTCTAGAACCGTGATGTGAACTAAGTACCTCTATCTGAAATGATGGAAAATGGAATACCATGCAGACGAACAATCTCCCGGATATAAATCTCCGCCAACTGCTCTGAAGAATAGGTAGTACACACAGGATGAAGTGCGCGGACTTGGTCAGTCGATCCACAATCACCCAAATGGTGTCGAACTTCTTCAAGGTCCGTGGGAGTCCAACTACGAAGTCCATGGTGATCCGCTCCCACTTCCACTCCGAAATCTCTATCTGCTGAAGCAACCCACCCGGTCTTTAGTGCTCATACTTTACCTGCTGACAATTGAGGCACCAAGCTACAAACCCAACTATATCCTTTTTCATCCGCCTCCACCAATAGTGCTGTCTCAAGTCCTGGTACATCTTCGCGTCACCCGGATGGATGAAATACCGCGAACTATGGGCCTCCTCTAGAATCAACTCCCGAAGCCCATCAACATTTGGTACACATACCCGACCCTGCATCCTCAAAACCCCGCCATCACTAATAGTCACATCTCTGGCATCACTGTGCAAAACCTTGTCCTTGAGGATGAGTAAATGAGGGTCATCATACTGACGCTCCCTGATACGATCAAATAAGAAAGACCGAGAAACCACGCAAGCTAGAGCCCGATTGGGCTCCAAAAGGTCCAATCTCACAAACTGGCTGGCTAAGGCCTGAACATCCATCGCCAAGGGCCTCTCCGCTGCTGGTAAATAAGCCAAACTCCCCAAACTCTCTGCATGGTGTCCCAAAGCATCGACCACCACATTGTACTTGCCCGAGTGATAAAAGATAGTGATATCATAGTCCTTTAGCAGCTCTAACCACCTTCTCTGGCGCAAATTAAGATCATTTTGCTTGAACAGATGCTGCAAACTCCGGTGATCAATATAGATCTCACAAGGAACACCGTACAAATAATGATGTCAGATCTTCAATCCGTGAATAATAGCAGCTAACTTGAGATCATGGACAAGATAATTCTTCTCATGTACATTCAACTATTTGGACGCGTAAGCAATCACCCTACCGTCCTACATCAATATCGCTCCAAGGCCAATCCTCGAGGCATCATAATAGACAGTATAAGACCCCAAATCTGTAGGTAATATCAAAACTGGGGTTGTAGTCAAAGTTATCTTGAGCTTTTGGAAGCTCGTCTCACACTCCTCCGTCCACTGGAACGGAGCACCCTTATGGGTCAGCCTGGTCATAGGTGCTACAATAGATGAAAACCCCTCAACAAATCAACAGTAATAACCCACCAAGCCAAGAAAACTGCGGATCTCTGTAGCTGAGGATGGTCTGGGCCAACTCTACACTGCTTCCACTTTCTTCGGATCCACCTGTATACCCTCACTTGATACCACGTGACCCAAGAATGCCACGGAATCCAACCAAAACTCACATTTCGAGAATTTTGCATACAACTTCTTTTCCCTCAAAGCCTGAAGCACTGTCCTCAGGTGCTGCTCATGATCTTCCCAACTCCGGAAGTATACCAGAATATCATCAATAAAGACAATGACGAACGAGTCAAGATATGGCCTAAACACACTGTGCATAAAATACATGAAGGTTGTTGGGGCATTGGTCAGCCCAAATGGCATAACAAGGAACTCGTAATAACCATATCAAGTATGGAAGGCAGTCTTCGGGATATCTGGCTCCCAAATCTTCAACTGATGGTAACCTGAACGCAAGTTAATCTTAGAAAACACTCGTGCACCCTGTAACTAGTCAAACAAATCATCAATACGAGGCAAAGAATACCGGTTCTTCACTGTAACTTTGGTCAACTGGCGATAATCAATGCACATACACATATAACTATCCTTTTTCTTCACAAACAAGACAAGAGCACCCCAAGGTGATACATTAGGCCGAATAAAACCTCAAGCAATTCCTGTAACTGATCCTTCAACTCCTTCAACTCAAGAGGGGCCATACGATACGGAGGAATGGAAATGGGCTGAGTGCCCGACAACAGATCAATGCCAAAATTAATATCTCTATCGGGCGGCATGCCTGGAAGGTCAGCTAGAAACACATCAGGGAAGTCCCGTACTACGAAGACTGAATCAACGGTAGTGGTATCAACACTAACATCTCTCACATAGGCCAGATACACGTCACACCCCTTCTCAACCATTCGCTGAGCTTTAATCAAGGAAATAACTCTACTGGGAGTGTGATCTAAAGTACCCCTCCACTCTACTTGCGATACACCTGGCATAGCCAGCATCACGGTTTTGGCGTGACAATCAAGAATAGCATAATGGGGAGACAACCAGTCCATCCCCAAGATAACATCAAAATCTACCATGCTGAGCAATAATAAATCGGTTCTAGTCTCAAAACCACTACGAGCAACCAAACACGACCGATAAACACGATCCACAATAAGAGAATCCCCCACAGGAGTAGAAACATAAACAGGAGAACTCAAAAAATCCCGAGATACGCCCAAATGCGGGACAAAATAAGAAGACACATAAGAATAAGTGGAGCCTGGATCGAATAGAATCAATGCATCTCTATGAAAAACCAGGACAATACCTAAATCAACGGCACCAGAATAATGGCCCGACTCTCGAGACCTCTTGGCTTCCCTCTCCTCTCTATCCCGAGCATGCATACCCTTCACTCTCCTAGCAATGCTCACCAACTGCTAATAAGAAATATGCATCTCCAACTCACGAGCCATGCTAGACCTGATGCTAGGAATGAGCCCTCAACAAACCGGGAACCCTCTCACGAACTATAGAAACCAAGGTTGGTGCATGTCTAGCCAAGTCAGTGAAATGGACAGCATACTCCGAAACAGTCATAGTGCCCTAGCGCAAATACTCAAACTCTGCGCGCCATGCGTCCCTGAGGCTCTGAGGGACAAACTCTCTTAGGAACATATCTGAAAATTGAGTCCAAGTAAGGGATGCTGCCTCAGCTGGACTGTCCAACTCAAAAGTGCGCCACCACCGGTAGGCTGCTCCTCAAATCTGGAAGGCAGTGAAAGAAACCCCACTCGATCCTGATATACCCGTAGTGCGGAGGATACAGTAACACTCCTCCAGAAATTCCAAGGCACTGAATACATGAGGTTTATACTTCTTGAACCTCTTAAGCCTCTGTTGGTCATCCTTTGAAGCCGCTACCTTGTCCTCGGGCTGAACTGGGGCAACAGGCGGTACGAGTATAACCTCTGGGATCTGATTAACCTAGACTCGCTGCTCAGGAGTGCGGGCGGCGGGAGCCTGTGCTCCTCCCCCGGCCTGAGCTAGAGTGGTGTACATGCTCACAAACTGTGCAAGAGTCTCCTGAAGGACTGGAATAGTAGTGGCAGTAGGCATTTAGGTGCCTGGACTCTGGATGGAGCTGATGGTGGCTCCTCTATGGAAGCTCGCACGAGTGCTCTAGCTGCACCACGAGCGCGTCCTTGGCCTCTACCCCGGCCCCGACCTCTAACGGCTCTAGTAGGGGGCGCGGGTTCCTGGTCATCTCCGGTAGCACGTTAACTCACCATCTATGAGAGAATAGAAGACAGAAGTTTAGAATTGTGATATCAAAATCACACACGACAAGGAAATCAAATAAAGTGGAATTTTCCTAACAGTTACATAGCCTCTCGTAGATAAGTGCAAACGTCTCCGTACCAATCTGCGAGACTCTAATAAATCGGCTTGTGATTCATGACTCCTATGAACCTAGAGCTCTGATACCAACTTGTCATGACCCAAGTTCAGCCTCCGTGAACTGTCGTGATGACACCTAGTCTCTACGACTAAGTAAGCCTAACAATTTGCGGAAAAAGGAAATAAAAAATAAAACTAGCCAAAAACTGCGGATAAAACATAAATAAAGTGTTTAAGATGCCGCTCGGCATATACAAATGTAAACTCTCAAACTGAATCAACTCCCAAAACTCGGAATCTCATGCTTGTGGAATAACTACAAAGTTTTCTAACTCCAGAATGTCTAAACAAAAGTAAATACAGGAGAGCTAAAGCTAGAAGGGAGAATAGAGAGGGACTCCTCGGTCTACGGACGCGGAAGATATACCTCGAAGTCTCTGAAGATCACCTCGCTTCACTGGAAGTATGGCCGAGCCGAAGAACCTAGATCTGCACTCGAAAAACATGCGCGGGAATGGCATGAGTACACCACAGTGGTACTCAGTAAGTGCCAAGCCTAACCTCGGTCGAGTAGTGACGAAGAAGGTCAGGGCCCTACTGATTATAGATGAAAAATAAGGTAAAACAGTATAGAATATGACAACGTAATTAAAAATGCTAACAGTTTATAACGAATGAAAACACGGAAGGAATCTAACTCAGTACACAGGAATAGCAACAGGGGATCTCTCGGGATATCATCCCGTAGTCCGAATCATAAATATACAAGGGAAACTCCCAGAATACCAATCCGTAGTCCCAAAGTAAATATCCAATACATGGGATCTATCGGGTGTTGTCCCATAATTCCAAATGTAAATGTGCAGGGGGATCTACTGGAATACCGATTCGTAGTCCCAAAGTAAACATGCAGGGGGATCTCCTAAAGTATATCACATAACAACTTTAGAAGAGTTTACAGTTCTATTCTAGAATTTAGGCAGGAAATTCTACTCTAACATGCTGCACAGAGTACAAGTAGGCAATTAAAGTAGGTAAGACAGTTAAACCACATAAGCATACTTTTCCTAAACTAAGCAAGAGGCTTTAAATACAAATATTGCTCAATTACAAGAAACATAGGTATTAACTTAATGAAAACAGGATTTCAACAATTAACATGTGCACGCACTCGTCACCTCACGTACACGGTACTCACATAACACAATACCAAATCCTAAGGGGAGTTCCCCAACACAAGGTTAGGCAAGCCACTTACCTCGAACCAGCTCAATCAACTTGAAATCACATCCTTGCCACGAGTACCCGACTCCAAATGACCCAAATCTATTCAAAGTGACTGCATAATGTAAATATAGCTTCAAATAATTAATTTAACTAATTAATTCGAAGCTAACACGCAAAATTAAGAAAAATGCCCAAAAAGTCCCTCGGTCCCACGTCTTGGAATTGGATAAAATTTATAAATTCAGAACCCCAATCACTCACGAACACACTCGAACAAAAATCACCGAAATGCGACGTCAAAATCTTATTCAAAACTCGAATTTTCAACTGGGGAAACCTTCTCTCATTTTCCAAACTTTTACCCCCAATTTCCTTAATTAGAAAAGGAAAACAACAGTAGATTATGGTTCTAGGATCAAAATCAAGATAGAAAACGTTACCCAATGTTTCTCCTTCAAAAACCCTCGAGAAATCGCCCTCAACCGAGCTCCAAATCATTTTTTCCAAGTTTTGAGTTCAAACCCTCGTTTCTTCCCTTTTTCTGACCAGCGAATCCGCTTCTGTGGCAAATGGACCGCACCTGCGACTTTTCATTAAACCCTAACTCCACACCTGCGACCTCTTACCCGCAGATGCGGTGCCGCTTCTACGGTACCTGGGCCGCATCTGCGACCAATTTCATCATTGCCTCAGACCGCACCTGCGGTCCCCTAACCGCTTCTGTGGTGCTGCACCTGCGGTCCCATATACGCAGGTGCGATTATGACAGGCTCAGCAAAGCTTCAGATTTCCTAAGTCCAATTCCACTTCGGTTAAGTACCCGAAGCTTACCCGAGGCCCTCGAGACCTCAACCAAACATGTCAACAAGTCACATAACACTATTCAAACTTGTACCAATCCTCGGAACACTCGAAACAATACTGAAACACCAAATTACCCTCGTCTTCAAGCCTAAGGATTCCAAAACTTCCCAAATTCCGCTTTCGATCAAAAAGTCTATCAAACCTCGTCCGAATGACCTGAAATTTTGAAAACACGTCACATTTAACACTACGGAGCTACTCCAACTCTCGGAATTGGATTCCGACCTCGAGATCAAAATTTCACTATCGAACTGGAAAGTTCCAAATTTTAACTTTCGGTATTTCACGCCTAAATAAGCTACGGACCGTCAAAATACAATCCGAACACACCCCTAAGCCCGAAATCACCCAACGGAGCTAACAGAACCGACAGAATTCTATTCCGAGGCCGTCTTCACGCTACTCCGACTACGGTCTAATTTCTAAAGCTTAAACTCAAATTTAGGGACTAAGTATCCCAAAACACTCCGAAACTCAAAACGAATTATCCCGGCAAATTAAAATAGCATAAATAAATACGGAAAAGCAGTTAATAGAGGATCAGGGTGTAAATTCTTAAAATGATCGGTCGGGTCGTTACAGATTTGAAGGTGGCAGGTGTCATAATTTCCTTTAATGTACACCTTATAATAATTAATATCTAGAGTTCGTTAGAAACATTTGTTCGGATCAATTTTCTTTAGCTTATTCGGGCAATTTAATTGGTATTTTTTATTTGCAAATATAAAAATTACATCTCTTTCCCAGATCCTGTTTGTAGGTTTCACTAGGTATGTTGTTGTTTTTATATGAAAACTACATCTTAGACATCAAGAATCAAATATAGTTAATATTTTAAAGAGAGAATCACATCTTTATTATTAACAATACAAGTAAAATCAATATTTCCACTAGGGAACTATATCTTTTTTGTATGCTAAAAATAAATTTGCCCAAGTAAAATACTATCTTCACAAGGGAATTCCAACAATCAGAATAAAAAAAATAAAAAAATACTTTCAATAGATAAATTATACTTCATAAGTAAATACACAATTAGATAACTACAAAATCCTAAAAATTAAAATTATAAATCTCATAATTTTCTAGGCAAATACTTCTGAAATATTCATCATAATTTAATAGTGAAGAGATTTAAATTATATTTAAGAATCATAGAATAGCACAAATTTTTATGTTATAATAAAAAATAATTATGAAAATTAAATTTGATTTCAATCCGAAATTTCGACCAAGACCCAAGTTTTTTTTTATTTTGAAAGAAGAAACAAAAAGATTTGAGATTAAGAGAAATGCTTATTTTATGAAAATTTTAAATTTTGGAGGCTCTTTTTTAAGTGTTCTTGCTACACAAATAAAATAATAGAATAGAGAAAAAATATAAAAATAATAAATAACAAAAAAATTGGGAGGTAGCCAAAAAGAAAAATGAATGGGACAAGAAAATAAAAAGTACAACGAAAAGGGAAAGTCAAACAAGTTTCAAGATAAATTCGAACTTAAATTTTACACACAAGAAAAGCTTTTAAAAATGTCTACCGGACATGATACCTTTGTCTACATTGCGACTGGGCAAGATCAAATATTTAACCTAGTTTAAATTTTTTTTTAGATAAATATATAATAATTTTACCAACCTAGCGGGTGTCATACCCCCACCCTAAAAGGTGAATCCGCCATGGATGCCACCGACACTGACTTATGGAATGTGTAGACATCTTCTTTGCTTTTTCTAATGTAAAAGACAATAAAAATGGTAAATACAAAATTGTTTTCTCATAGAGAAAAAAGATCCAACATACTCTGTATTTTTTCCGTACGAAAACTTTTGAGGATCTCAACCATTGCTACTTTATATGTGAGATTTAGCAGATGCAATAAGGACCAAAAATTCCCCCTCAACTATCGGGATAACTTTAGCCTTCATTTATAAATGGTCCAAAATATACCCTTGTCGTTAATTAATTGGACTATCTATGTCCTCGAAAACTAACAGACTTCTATTTTATACTTTAACCCATTTTAAATTTACAGTATTTAACTAATGATATGGACTGTCGTGTTGGAGGAAAAACATATCCCATCCTTTTCTTATACTTGTGTCTTCTTCTTCTTCATATCAAAGCAACTCTCGCTAGGCTTAATTACTAAAGGATTATATGTGAGATACTCTCATTTCACCCTAATATTAAACTATAGTTAATAACGAGTCTTGATTCCCAACTCGATTTAGATTGTCCATTTAACTCCAATCTATAAATTATGTACATTAGCATCTCCTTCTTAGATAATAATATCTAATAAGAAGCACAAACACAAAAATAAAGTTTCCTCAGCAAATATATGCCAAAATATACATATCCCGCTATATATACCAAGTTGTTCTACAAAATATAAGCTAAGAGGAATATCCATGTCACGACCCAAAAATCTACCGCAAGCATCGTGATGGCACCTAGTCTCTAAGACTAAGTAAGCCGATTACTAACAATAATTAGACAAATTTTTAACAATGATAATTTGAAACAGAGTCTAATATGAATAACGAAACAAAATCATAGCCTACGTGGCAATAATCATAAGACCCTCCTAAGATTTGGTAATACAGAGTCACGAACTCTAGCTAAGTACATGCAAAAATCTCAAAGATTGAAATACAATATTGTTCAAATAACAAGTTGACAGTACAATGAAAGGAAAGAACTCCAAGGGATTGCGATGACCAAGCATCTCTATCTTGAATCCTCGTGGCCAATATGCTAACTTTACTCGAGTCCGATATCTTCAATACCCGGCTCTGCACAATAATGTGCAAAAGATATAGTATGAGTACACCACGGTTGGTAGGGGTGTCAATGGTTCGGTTCGGACGGTTATTTCATAAAATTTATATCATACCATTTTTTCGGTTATTCTATTATGTATAACCAAAATTAGACTTTTCGAAACCGTCCCAATCATGTCGGTTTCTCTTCGGTATCGGTACGGTTCAGTTAATTTTCGGTATTTTTTTAAATATTATGTAAAATTCACTAGTAGAAGTAGAATGCAATAACATACGTTTTTATAGGATTTAGCAAAATTCTCTAGACATTTTTACTGTTTAAAGGGTGATGAATTTTAAAAAAAGATTGCTAGAATATAGATCCATCAACTATTCTACAACAACGTAAAAGAAATCAAACAAAGGCAAAGAAAATATAAATCACACGAGTTGAAAGGTATACCAAGATGGGACTCAAGAATAAAGTCTATAGAAGATAAAATATCCAAAAAGATAAATCTAAATTATATGAAAGAAAACATATTCAATACATTGTAGTTTGCTACTCATAATCGATAAAATACTTTGTGTCTTGCTAATAAAGATACTTGAAATAATTTAGTTTAAGTAGAAGTAGCATAATAGGTTTTAGGAATTAGTATTTTGAGTTTAATTACTTGTTGGCTCGTAATAGTTTTCATAATTCCAAGGCTGAAAGAAAATTTAGTGCATTATTATTTTTAAACTTACCAAATAAATATATTTTCCACATGTAAAATTTATTCGGTACGGTTTGGTATTTTTTCGGTTTATTTTTATAAAATAAAAAGTCTACCCTAATTATCGGTGCGACTATAGATTTATATAAAAACCTACGGTTTCTTAAAAGGAAACCTAAAAATCGGTGCGGTACGGTTCGGTCGGTTTAGTCGGTTTTCGAATATCCATTTATATCCCTAACGGTTGGTACCCAATAAGTATCAAGACTAACCTCGGTGGAGTAGTGACGAGGTATAAGTCAAGACACACACTAGACAAAATAGCATGTGCAGTATAGAAGTATAAAGTTAATAATGAAAGTAGAAATTAGTAAATGGCAACAAGAATCAACAAGTGATATAAATAGTAAAGTAGTAAAAACACCGTGAAGTATCGTTAAAACCAAATAAGGAACACAAAGGACAACCAATTAATCAAGTCATTCTAACATAAGTTTCACAACGAAATCACTCTGTGATACCTCATCTCATAATCACAAGTCACAGGTCTCAACCCACCATCATATGCTCACGGCACCTTGTGCCCACATTTCAAATCATAATCGTACGAACAACTCACGTTCCAATATCTCAATCCGCCCGGCATGATCACGAGCTCACATTCACAATTCGCCCGGCGTGGTCATGGCTCACATCACAATCTGCCCGGTGTGATCACAGGCTCATAATCACAATCCGCCTTGCATGGTCACAGGCTCATAATCACAATCCGCCCGGCATAGTCACATGCTCAATATCAACATGAAAATCGATAATACAAGAACACACGGGCATGATTAATAAATATCAAGTTTCATACTCCTAATCTAGGATAAGTGGCATGCTACGGTGTATGCTTGTGCGGGTGTACTAATGTAGCCCAAGTCAACAAGTAATATCAAAGACATCGATTAGCTTATCGAAGCAACACAACAAATCATGTAAGGTGCATGACATACACAAGGAAAAGCACACCATCACATGAAAATCACCAACACAATGTCCCCAAGCCATCACACATCATCCCTGACATTGCCACCCTTATCTCTCCGATAGCCACCCGTATCACTTCGCCCTGACAATATCATTAGCCACCCATATTACTCTGATAGCCACCCCTATTACTCCGTATAATAGCCACCCTTATCGCTCCGCCCATACAATAACACAATAGCTACATGTATCACTCCGTACATTCAACAACAGTGATATGCCACCCTTATGCCCCGCATAACAACAACAGGGAAATGCCACCTCGTATACTCTGCATAACAACAACTAACCACACAACAATGCACATGTGCTAATATCACAACAACACGATATATCAACTCGTATCACAAGTGACCATAGGCCACAACCTTTCCAAAAATACAACAATATCAATATTTTTACAATAAATAGCCCATGACTCAACACAATGTGTATAAAATCTCAATAACAATAAAATAAACGGGAAAGTAACTCAACAAGGAACAACACCCCGTTTAAACACAACTTCAATTAAAATAGATTAATGACTTTCGATAATCTCAATTCCAATTAATTGTTTAAGTATAAACTTAATAGTGAAAGTATTTATATGAAATGGCAAACTTCGAATTCTAGTGTATGAATAGGCTAACAATGAAAGAGATGTTACGAACTAGCACTACATCTAAATGCATGAGAATAACCCGATAACAAAAAGATATCATGTAACAACAATTTCAACTAAGAGTAACTCCACAATAAAAGAAATCAAATAATGATAAAAATAATAGCAACTTCAAATAAAACATATAAGAGTAAACTCGACAAGTAAAGAATGTGACATATAACGACAACTTCAAATAAATCATGTGATAGTAGACATGACAAATAAAAGATATAACATGTTCTAACAATTCTAAATAAGTACATGAAAGAAGCCTAAGAGTCTAAGCCGGCCAATTTTTCACATATAAGCCCGAGAACATACTCGTCACCTCGTGTATACGGCTTTCACATGACACAAATAGCACAAACGACTCAAATCCTAAGAGGTAGTTCCCCCACACGAAGTTAGGCAAGATACTTACCTCAAAGAAGCTAAACTGATACTCTAAAATGACCTTCTCGTGTGAAACAACCTTCAGACGGCTCAAATCTAGCCAAAATAACTTAATATCGTAAATAAAAACCATAGGGAACAATTTCGGATAATAAAGCTTCGATCTTTAATGGAAACTAAAAAGTCAACCCTGGGATCACATCTCGAAACCCGACAAAATTTACAAAATTCGAACACCCATTCCGATACGAGTCCAACCATACCAAAATTATCCAATTCCGACATCAAATCGGTCTTCAAATCCTTATTTTACATTTTTAAAAGTTTATACAATAATTCTCATTTTCTCCCATTCAAATCACTAAATTAATATTAAAAACAAAGAGGGAATCACTAAATATAATCAAATACGGATAAACAACACTAACCCCAATCCAAAGTGTGAAGATCCCCCTTCAAAATTGCCCAAATCCGAGCTCCATAGCTAAAAATATGATAAAATGACCAAGGTCTTCGAAATAGAGTACTTTAAACACTGCTCCAGAGGTACCCTTCTCGATCGCGGCCATTTCCCCGCGATCACCATTACCCTTCCCAAACTCTTCTCAGATAGTCTATAATATAATAGTCATAACTTTTTGAAAAAAAACTCCAAATGACAAACAGTTTGATTTTGTAAAAACTAGACTCAAAAGGCTAAAACTTTCTTTTTTGCTTCATCTCCAAATTCCTTATAGATTGCAAGATATAAGCTTCTAAAATGGGTCAGTGACAGAGAATTTCCTCTACGCAATCGCAAAGAGGTTTCCGCGATCGTGAATCACAGTGCCCAAAAAGCAAATTTGCTCTTCGCAAACGTGACCCAAAGTCTGTGATCGCGTTGCATACCCTTGTGGCCAAAAATCAGCAATTAAATATGGCCTAGAAATGGTCCGAAACTCACCCGAGACCCTCGAGACCCCATCCGAAAATATCAACAAGTTCCATAGCATAACACGGACCTGCTCTAGGCCTCAAATCACATCAAACAACATCAAAACTACAAATCGCACCTCAAATCGAACTTGATGAACTTATAAACTTTCAACTCTACAACCCGCACCGAATCATATCAAATCAACCCGGAATAACCTCAAATTTTGCATACAAGCCCAAACAACATAATAGAGTTATTCCAACTCTCGAAATCGTAATCCGAACTAGATATTCATCAAGTCAATCCCCGGTCAAACCTATCAACCTTCCAAACCTTCAATTTTTCAATTTTCGCAAAAATGCATCAAATCAACCTATGGACCTCCAAATCCAAATTGGGGTATACGCCTAAGTCCAAAATTATCATACAAAACTATTGAAATCATCAAAATGCCATTCCAGAGTCGTATACACAAAAGTCAAACTCTAGTTAGCTTTTATCGCTTAAGCTTCTAAGACAAGAATCATCTTTCAAATTCAATCTGAATCATCCAAAAATCAAACTCGGCTACACAAGCAAGTCATAATACATAACGCGAAGCTACTTGAGACCTTAAGCTACCGAACGGGACGCGAATTCTCAAAATGATCGACCGGGTCGTTACAACCCATTTTAATAATATCTCAAAGGTAGAGTTTTAAATGTCAACCAAAAAATCTACGAACCACCACATATTTCTAATTCTAAATCCTCCAGTCCTCTTCTATCTTCCTCTTGTTCTTTCACCTCAAATAAAAAAAATACACTGTCCTCCAAAAGGAACACATTAAGCCTCAAAGAGGCCATAACTTTCTCAAAAATTGAAAATCTTGAGAAATACCATCGTAAATCGAATGTGAATTATGAAACATTTTGTCTTTAGACATCTAGTCTTTCATTTTAAGGAAAAAAAACTAACGACTATTACAATCAATTTCTTCTCCACCATATTTTCCAATAAAATTATAAAATCTTAACCAAATGCCTTATCCCCAAATCCAACACCTAAATAAAGCATTCAATTTATATTTCTCCACCAGTCATAGCCACAACTTTCTCGAAATTAAGCGATCATGCACCATTTTTGGAACCAAAATAAGTGATGGTTGTTTTGAGATAAAGATGTAGATAAAAGATATAAAAAGATGGGGTAAGTTTTATTTCGATGTGGCAGTCCTTGTCATTAGTTAAATAATTTTAAAATAGATTAAAGTAAGACATGAAAGTCTATTAGTTTTTAAAGGCAGAGATGGCTCAATTTATTAATAGTAGGGATACATTTAGGACCGTTTGTAAATTGAGGGAAAATTTGTCCCCTTTTCAATAGTTGAGGGCAATTTTAAATTTTTCCTTTTTGTATTGGAGATATTAGCAGTTGAAATAAATTGTTAATGAGTTAGTAAGATTGCACGTGAAGTGCACGTGAGAGTTGAGAGCACCGAGGCTTATATATTCATTTGTACTCTTTCTTAGAAAATAGAATAATGAGAATATCTTTCTTCTCTTCTTCCCAATTTCTTCTCTCTAGAATGCATGTATGCGATTCTGTCTCTCTTCTCAATTTTGGTATTGATTGAGCTCAATTCAACTTGGTATCAGAGCAGTGATCTTAAGATTCATTGTTCTGATGTGAATCTCCAGTGGAATTAGCGAAATTAGGTTCTCAATTGACTGTTCCAACGTGAAATTCCGGCGAAGTTGGAAAAATTAGTGTTTTAATCTGAACAAGTCATGATAGGAAATAAAGTTACATCACTTGATCACAATCATCCTCTTTATCTTCAGGCTAGAGATGCTCGTGGATTAGTTCTGATTCCGCTCAAGCTCACTGGGTCAGAGAATTATGCCCTATGGAGTAGAGCAATGAAATTGGTACTTCAGGGTAAAGGCAAGCTCGGATTTATGGAGGGAACTTGTGTCAAGGCGACATACAAAGTAGAATTAGAAGAGCACTGGTAAAAATACAATGCAATAGTGCTATCATGGATCAGAAGCACTATTTCGAATGAATTGGTGCCTAATATTGTGTATGCTTGAAATGTGAAGAAGGTCTGGAGTGAATTTAAGGAGAGATCTGATAGATCGAACTTGACGAGAATTTATCATCTCTGGATAGAAATTGCAATCTTGCGACAAGGTACATATTCTGTAACTAGCTATTACTCGAAGATGAAGGATAAATGGGATGAACTAGATATGTTGGCTCATCTACCTTCCTGTGATTGCAAAGAGTTTAAACCATATGTTGAACATTTGAGGTCACAGCATTTGCTGTAATTTCTTATGGGATTAAATGAAAGTTATAGCAGTGTGAGAAGTAACCTCTTAGCTAGGAGACCAATAGTATCAGTGATCGAGGCTTATGACACGATGACTCAGGAGGAAATCCAACAATCCTTAGGAGTGGTTGACACTAACAGAGATCCTCTGACTATGTTAGCAAGAAAGACTCAAGGATTCAAACCTAACAAACCAGGGCTTATCTGTGAGCACTGTGGATACAAGAGTCACTTAAAGGAAAATTGTTACAAATCATTAGGTATCCTCAGGAATTTAAGAGCAAGAGGAAGAATATGATGCCTATTGGTTTTAAGCCTTTTGCTAACACCACCACGGGAGTAGACAATGGATCATCCTCTACTGATTATACTGGATAAGTCTTCTACGAGCAACTACAAGAGCATTATGGTAGGTATATTCTATCCAATGCTTTTGCTAGTGAATGGATTGTAGATTCAGGGGACTCTCATCACATTACACCTTGTAGAGAATTGCTAAGATCTGTTAAGAATCAAGGAAATCACAAAAGTAGTAAAGTACAAGTACCAACCGGTGGTAGAACTCACATTGAAAGTGCACGGGAGACAATGATTCTAGGAAATCATATGATCCAGAATGTGCTACATGTACCAGAGTTCAAATTCAATCTACTGTCGATTTCCAAAATAATCAGAGAACTCTCTTTCTTGGCCATGTTTTTACCTGCTTTTTGTGTCTTTCAAGGACGTTTTAGTGGCAAGGTGATGGGGATTGGTAGAGAGATAGTTTGTACATACTAAAAGGATGAATAAAGCCTGCAGTAGGAACAACTGCCTTCCAAACCGAAAATAATGGGAGATTATGGCATTTGAGATTGTGACACCCATAAGTCAGTACAATGCAACATATACAATCACTCAGAAGCCTAATTGACAAAGGCACTTAGGATAGTTGTGATATTTGCCCCTTAGCTAAACATAGTAGACTAAAATTTCCTAGTAGTAACAACAAATCAAATATCCCTTTCCAGCTTATGCATCTAGATGTATGGGGTCCATAAAAGGAACGTACATGTGATAGAAAATATTAATTTTTGACTATTGTGGATGACTATAGTAGATACACTTGTATATGTTTGATTCAGTCTAAATGTGAAATGTTTGCTATCTTGAAAATTTTCCTTTCTCTGATTAATAATCAGTTTGGAATGAATATAAATTTTGAGAACAGACAATGGGACAGAATTCTTTTATGCTAATTGTAATAAATTATTGGCTTCTAGTGGGATTATACATCAAAGCAGTTGTCCCTATACTTGCAACAAAATGGGACAGTAGAGAGAAAGCATATGCATATACTTGAGTGGCTAGAGATTTAAGGTTTCAAAGCTCCATGCCAATTAGATTTTGGGAGACCGTGTCAGAACTGCATGTCTATCTTATGAACAAACTACCATTAGTTGTGTTGGAAGGGAAAATACTTTATGAATTGTTGTTAGGAAAGATGCCTAAACTGGACAATCTAAGGGTGTTTGGATGTCTTTTCTATGCAAGTAGACTACCAAGAACTGACAAGTTTACAACAAGAGCAAGAAGGGTTGTCTTGATTGGTTACTCGAAAACTCAAAAGGGATATAGACTATATGATTTAGAGGATAAACAATTCTTTGTCAGCAGAGATATTACTTTCAGAGAATCCATATTTTGTTTCAAAGAAAATCAACTAGAGGATACTTTAGATATGTTTTTATTCGGAGAACCAATAACTGTTCCACCATGTGAGGAACAACATTCTGTTATTCCTCATTCTACTCCAGCAATTGCAGAACTGCTACCTTAATATGTATTGTCAGACCCACAATCTCATCTTGAAGGTAGTGAAGGTAATGCAGAATTAGTACAATTTGAAGTATCATCAGATTTAGTTAATCCAATAATAAAACTGAATTCCATGATACTCAGGTGCATGAACAATCAATGTAGATTATGTCACAGGCTGAACAACCAGAAGAGGCAGTTCTTATGGTTGATGAAGCACATAGAAAAAATCATAAGGCAATTTCTACCAGACCTAGCAAAGTATCTAAGCTACCCGTTTGGCTTAGTGATTATGTCACTACAAGACAACGACTCATTGCTCTTATCCTATCTTCCCGTATATTTCTTATTCCCACTTACCTTCTACTTATCAAGCATATTTAGGCTCATTTTCCTCTGCCACAGAAACCAAGACCTTTAGAGAAGCATCCAAATATCAAAGATGGG